>NC_091791.1:147712500-148912500 GCF_041296235.1 Equus asinus
ACCTACAGTCAACAACAGTGTATTGTACATGTAAAATTTGTTAAGAGCATAGATCTCATGTTAAGTGTTCTTATCACAATAAAAAATAAAATAGGGGGCCGGCCCCGTGGCTGAGTGGTTAAGTTAGTGCACTCTGCTTTGGCAGCCCAGGGTCTCACCAGTTTGGATCCTGGTCACGGACACGGCATCACTCATCAGGCCATGCTGAGGTGGCGTCCCACTTGCCACAAGACAGAAGCACTCACACTACAATGTGCAACTGTATACTGGGGGGCTTTGGGGAGAAAAAGAAGAAGAAAATAAATAAATAAATAAAATAAATTTTTTAAAAAATTTTAAATAAAGAAAGTAATAGTCTCCTAAAGAGAATTTGTTAAGCAAGAACAATAAAGGACAAAGATGCTTGGGCAGCTCCTCACAGCTGAAGTGGAGGCACAAAGTCAAGAGGATATCCTGATCTGGGTTAGCCCAAAAGCAGAGCCTGAGACAAAGACTTGGGTACTGGTAGCATAAATCCAGGAAGCAGGAGCAAAGGAGTGCGGAAAGGGAGACAGGAAAGGAGAGAAGCCAATAAAGGGTGCCTGGTGAGCAGGTCACCACTGCGGACAGCCAGGGCCCCACTGCTTGGGAGTCTCTCTGAAGAGCCGTGTAGAACGTGCCTCAAAATTGGCCCACCAGAGGATGGGAAGCTGGGGCACTTACTCACAGACACTCCTGCTGTTGCCCCCAGAGGGGTTAACTTCTCCACAAAAATGTGCCTGGGCAGCACAGCTACTTTCAGTGACTTTGGAGAATGCCCCAAGCCAACAAAGAAGAGATACTCACACCAGCTGCTGGCTGGACGTGGACTGCTGGCAATGCTGAAATCAGGTGGGCTGAGGGGATGGGGCCCAGTGATCATGACCTTCATGGAGGAAGTGAAACCAGCTGAGTTTAAAAGATGAGTGGGGGGACCGGCCCCATGGCATAGTGGTTAGGTCCAGCATGCTCCACTTTGGAATCCCAGGTTCGCAGGTTTGGATCTTGGGCGTGGACCTACACCACTCATCAGCCACGCTGTGGTGGCAACCCACATACAAAACAGAGGAAGATTGGCACAGATACTAGCTCAGGGCTGATCTTCCTCAAACAAAAAAAAGAGTAAGACTGGCAACAGACATTATCTTAGAGCCAATCTTCCTTGCCAAAAAATAAAACCAAAAACAAACCAAAAAAAATGAGTAGGCATCCAGCAAACCAATTAAAAGGTGGGGTAAGGAGGAAAAAAAAGGATTGGGAACTTAAGGCAGCCAGAACATCATGAGCAAAGACATGAAGATTAAAAACCAGGAGGTGTTCTAAAGAATCCATAGAACTGTGATGTAAAAAAAAAGAAAGAACTTTGATGTGCCTGCAAAATATAAAATGAGGATGAAGAACAGAAGCAACAAGAAACACAGTGAAAGAGAAAATCAAAGCAATAGGCAGAGGCCAGGTCAGGAGGGCTTGGTATGTTATGCCAAGTAAGGTGTTTAAATTGTATTCTATAAAGAAGTGCTTCTTGGCCATTTTAGGGTTATAGAATGTTTTGAGAATCGAATAAAAGCTATGGGCTCTCTCCCCCGTGTGAATGCACAAATATCCAAAATTGTACATATAGTACAGCACACACACAGACTCCGTAAAGCTATCCTTGGGTCCCGGTAAGAATTCTAGCTAGAAATAAGACAGCATTAAAGGGTTTTAGCAATTATATCAGTCAGGATTCTTGTTTGTAAACAACTGAAACCTACATGAACTAACCTAATCAAAAATGAATTTATTTCCATTTTGAAGATATTAGGGAGCTCACACAATCTATTAGGATTATGTATTCCTATTCTCTATTACACTGTGAGAAAACCAGGTAATGGGTCAAAAGCCAAGGGAAGCAGGCAGTGAGGAACGCTGCCAAAGTCACTCCACAAGTCTAGATATGACATTGGACTCTAGACACTTTATCAATGGATCCTGTGCCTATTAGACTCAAAGCCCCAGACATAAGCACCTGCCAGGACATCAGGATGAAATGAGGACTCTTGTTCACACCCAGATGACAAGTGACCCATGAGAGGCAAATCTGACCCCTCAAATCTTGCCTTCTACCGTCGGAGGCAAGACCCTCCCTCACCGACATGCACACAGCAGGAGGTCCCAGGAAAGGGCCTGGAGCTGGGTAGCCAAGACTATGGCACTAGCCCCCAGCAGCAGTGAAACAGCACGACTCTCCTAGCATTTAAAGCTTCTCCTCTCCAGACCAGCCACCCAGCTTCCCTCACGTGATTGGATTTCAAGTCTCCATCACTGACGATTCCTCTGAACACGCATTAGGCTGCGTCTGCCCTTCTTAAAGGGTGGGTCCCCCAGGCTGAGGAGTGCAAAGTAGAGCTGGACCATCATCGTCTCCCTCATTCTCAACATAGTGAGTTTCTTCCTGGAACCTCCTATTACCGACTGCTTATAGGCTATGTGGAGATGGAAGAAGGCAGAGCATTGGTTTTCAGGTAACAGTCTAAAAAGTGATAAATATTTTGGGAATCAGACTTAACTTGGATAAAGACTTCATCTCAGGATGATTAATCAAAACAAAATAAATAAATATACTGGTCTGAGAGAACTGGAAACCTTGATCATGTAAGTGGATAATTAACTTTCTGAGACTCTCATACCCCCCAAATACTTTCCCACTGTTTGGGCGAGGGGCTAAAAGCAGTTGTGGCTTTAGCTGCCTTTGCACAATCATGTAGCTGCACGCTACTGGCCAGCGTCTCTGCAAAATAGAAAGTTCCACAGGGCTAAACCCAGAGTTGGCTTCCAAGAACAGCAATCCAGAGGTGGATGGAAAAACCACCTCAGAACCCACTCCGGAGGACTCTGTTTTCCTCTGCAGCAAAGTTACATTAAGTCCCTGCTCCGAGGCGTGGAGTCTTCGGGGTATTCAAGCAGCAGAATGGAAAACACTATACAATCCTCATGCAAGTTGGACTGTGGTTTCAAATTTATTTTCCTAGTAATAATATTTTTCATAAATGTGAAGTTTCTGAAATAGTCAAACCCACAAAAAATAAACTGCTGTTTTCAGCCACATTAGTATCTCATTCCCTTGCTGCAAAGACTAAATTAAATTAGCATTTTACATTTAAGAGGAAAAAAACTTTAACTACCTGGCTTTTAAAAACAAAACCACTGATGAAAAAATACATCTGCACTTTCAACACAGACCACATTAATCCATGGAAAACTACATTCCAAAAGGCATTTGTGAATATTTTCAAATCCACAGCATAATGCCATCTTGTCGGTGGAGAATAACAGCTCCCCACATGTTTACAGCTTCCTTTCTAAGATTTCCAAGAGCAGCAAGAGCCGGCACTGTCTGTGTCATAATAAATTCTACTCTCTGATCTTGAAACCTTTGCTTCACTCTGCTGTAGTCACCCTTGCCTGCATTTTACACTCTGGTAACATACTAAGATCCTGTTAACTCCAGGGCCATTCAAATGATAAGACGGAGCCCATCGCTCCCTTCCTTTTCATTCTATACCTTCCTAGTTTGGATTCTTTTCATCCCATGTCTGAACAATTGCTCCACCTTCTAACTTGTCTCCCTCTCACCTCTAATCAACCTGTATACGGCTGTCATAGTAAACTTCCCAAATCACCATCTTGATTGTGGCATTCCTAAATATTTCATTGCATCAAACACTGACATATTTTTCCATTGTCCAATAAATGAAGGACCACACATTCCAATCCATCAAGACACACTGGATCCTCTGCATGTGCTTAGTCCTTTCCTACCTCTTACAGTGTGCTTCTGCCAACCCCGTGCTTGAGATACCCTACTCCATCACTGCTTGTCCAAGAGGGGAGGCCCAGCATCAGTATCCTACCCAGACTGGTTCTGAAATCCCTGAATCTCTTTCAGTGTCAGCCCAGATGCCACCTCTTCCATGAAGCTCTCTAAGAACATTCCAGTTGCCAACTACTGTGTGTTCCCTTCTACTTATAGTTATCATACACTGCTTTAGAAGGGCATGGACTGTGCCATCTTCATCTGTATAGCCCCTTAGGACCTAATAGAGTGTCTTAAATATAACTGGTTCTCAAAAAATGTCATCTTCTCTCTCCCATCCCATCAGCAAGGGAAGAATCCGAAGGTGTTCCTGGATGAGCTGCATTTTTGTCTCTCTTTCTTGAGGAAACTACTTTCCCATTAACCTCTCAGAACTTTCCTGAAACTTTGTTCTTGGAAAAAGTGAAAGGAGCAGACAGTGTCAAATCATTTGAAGAGAAGGCTAGGGAGTTGGGAGTTGAATGAAGGATTACGGAAAACAAAGGTCACACTTGCCTGGAGCTGGCCTGTCTTGGTATTTTAAGATAAAAGGGAATGAGTTCTTGTCTTTGCTTTCTCCTATTAATGGAATTACAGAGGAAAAAGAGTAAGGGAACAAAAAAGCTGAAGGCGAGGCAAAGGAAACACAAGTGTTTATCTGAGAAATAAGTAGTCTATTTCTATCAGAACACTTTAGTAATTACTTTGTCATTGTCTTCCCACAAAATGATAAGTAAATGAAGGCAAGGATTATGCTGGCTTTGCTAATTGCCAGTGCACAGTCCCTAGCACCCTGCTTGAATAGTTGGCCCTCAATTGAGGATTTACTGAATAAAGGAATAGAAATTTACTTCTCTTTACTCACATTACTCAATTATTCACTACTGTGATCAAAAAGTAGTAGTTTACCAAACTACAACAATAGTTTAAGCAATTGAGAAGCTACATCTTCTGCTATGCCAAAGACTCGACTAGATTGCATAGGCTGTTGCCCAGAGTTTGCTTTTGAAAGGTGTGCATTGGAGCAGACCAGGAAGGTGACCTGGGCACTGGATGAGGGGTGACCAGGTGTGAGGGAGCTCTGACGCATGTGCTAAATGCGGCCCTCCCCTTAATCCTCCTCTTAATTCCCTCATCGCAAGCATCGAAGACGGTATACCTGCACTACACTTGGATTTTCAAAAATGCAGTGTAGTATTAGAGAAGATATAAATGTTGCACTTTCACAAACACCTAATTTGATGTCTCCAGGTGCTTACAATATAACTGGTAATATCCTGAACAGATAAATGAGGGTGCCTGCTATTTCCCAGAAGGCCATGATTACAAATGTGTTGCTGTAGCTCTCCAGGGACCAGGGTGGGAGTGAATGCACACAAGCATGAGTTGGTGGTGGTTGCTCTGTGTTTGTGTTTATCTGCTTCTCCATAAACAAGCTCTGTACACATAATCAGATCTCCCCCTTTATCAGATTCTTTTCCCTGTTTCTTTGTCCATATGACCGTTTCCCTTTTGATCTTTATCCCTTCTGTCCCCTTTCCCCTATAAGATTGAAATACAGAAATGAAGCAGATATCATGTGTTAATCCAGTAGAATTTTATGTTCCTTGTTTTTAGAATTTTATAGTTTCTCATTAAAAGACTAAATTCTATTGCTTGCCTATGTAGGTGGTCTCTGGTCTTTTTCACTGTTGCATCAGTGGCCTTTGGCAGAATAAAGGCTTCCCAACATTAGAGAGGTCCTAATGGACTGAGGGTGTTCATTTTTGTGGTCTCTTCCACCCCATTCCCTCTTAAAGACAATATGAGGAACCATCTTTCTCAAAGTTTTTTAAAAAACTATGCAGTGTCTCTGCCCTGAATGTAGAGACATTGCCCTGTGATGTTTCATCTGGAAACCTGTAGCATGAATGACAGTCAATTGAGATCTCATGTGGTGAAAACCGTGAATGTTTATACAGGTATGATGGATCATTATTTTTGTTGTAATTATTGATATTTGGTAATATCAATAGCAGGTAATAACCTGCTAAAAGTCACTAGATCCATGCATAGCTACTTACTTCTGCTGACTCACACGGAAACAAACTCACATGGTACACAATTTCTTATTTAAAAATTTTTGTTAGGAAACTTTCTTCCACCTGAATCTAGGTACTTTCAAAAAGAACAAAGTCATAGGAAGTGAACAACTAAAAATGGAAAGAGATACAATCCTGGACCACCCTAACATTCTAGAATGACAGTCTCCTGAGAAGAGACTGTGAGCTGTATAAGACAAGAAAAAAAGTGACAAGCCACCAGGAGTAAGAAGACTTTCACCAGACAAAGTCCAGATAAAAGGCCAGTATGAGAGAAATATGGGCCATAAAAGAAGTCACATGTCTAATTTGTTAGTGAAAAAACTTGGAATTTGATCAAGAAGAATATTGACTGTCCCAGATGTCTAGAAAGAAATATCAACTTCGTATTTTTATGTAAGAAAGTAATGGTTCTCACTGGTATCACCAAGATTGAGGGGGATGAGACTCACAGCTACATGGCACAGGGAAGTGTGGTTGTCATTAGGACTATTTCCAAATGTTCCAGCTCTCCTTACACGAGTTAAGGCAGACTGAAGTTCATCACATCCCCTCTGAAGTTCATCACAGCCACATGACTTGCTTGAGCCAATGAAATGAGAATGGGAGTGAGGGTGTCACTTTCTGGCACATGTTAAGAGCCAGTGAGCGATCAGCAACCTTTCCTTCCTCTGGTCACAGTGATTATGGACAAACACATTGAGATGGAGCCCCCTGAGCCTAGGCCCCTGCGTGTCTCAGAGAAACAGGCCTATTTGCTGACTCATGTTAGCTAGGCAGAGTGGGCAGGAAATAAATTTTTGTTGGGTCAAGCCACTGAGATTTTGGAATTGTTTGTTACTGAATCTCAATCAACATGAACACACCAACAGAGGAGATAATCACTTTGACCAAAATAAACAAATTTAACTATGAGAAAAGCAGCTTTGTATACAAAGAAAATATTTACTTGTCTGGAAACATAAAAATGTAAAAATGAAAGCAAAAAAGGAAAATAGGAGGGGCAAGATTGTATGTCTTAGGTAGATGAAGACCATAGAAGGTGTTTTCCTAATCCAAACCTGCAGAGGGGCAGCAGGGTACACAAAGAGATGTCAGCTGTCCTCGTATCTGCCGAAGCCTCACTCTACTCAAAGCAGAGTGGCTAATACATTCACGGCTGACTCTCATAACTTCATCTCTCAGAAGGTAGACATACATCCATGATAAATTCAAGCAAAGGGAATACGGAGTAATGTCAAATTATGTATCTTAGGCTTAAGAAAAATATCCATTTAAAAGTTTAGAAATTGTCCTTTTCTTTTCCTTTCCTTCTCTTCCCTTGAGGCAGCCATGAATGAATGGCAGGGCCAGCAAGGCCAGAGTCAAAGAGGGAATTGTGGTTAAGGAGGTGACCAGGAACTACAGGGTCAGGGCCAATGAAGCTGGCAGGGCTGGGCCCAAGGTGGTGGTCAGGGCTGAGCACCCCAGGGGGACCAGCAATGCCAAGGCCAAGGAGGTGGCTGAGGTGAAGAACGTAGCTGGTAGGGTCAGAATATCAGGTACAAACAGGCAATAAGGAAATTAAAAAATATATTAGGCATATTTTTTATGCTTTAAAGGTCTATGTAGGGGCACCAGGTGCTATTGCAGCTCATGTACATCGTCACTTATCTTCTAGCTCACTCCGTTGGCACAGAACAGCAACCAGGTCCACAGCACCTCTAGGTCCCACTGGCCCTTCCTTCAGCTTCTGTGACTCCTGGGCCAGGTACATGTGTGGCTGCTCCTGCAGAACACCAGTATCATCAAAGTTGGAGGCCTGGAGGTGGTGAGAGTCTGACTCCGGTTCCAGTCCATCCTCGTGGGCTCCAGCTCGGCCTTGCTCTCCCCCACTTCACATCTATCATCACCTCCTGACTATCTTTCCTGTTGACTTCAGGCTCCAGCAGCAGAGGCAAAGACGTAGCCTTATGTAGACTGTTCAAACAGCTTACACAACTTCATGTGGTCAAATCTACATAATAAATCCCTTTTTCTGATAGAACCCTGACTATTACAACCCCATACCACATAGTGGTTAAGATGGTAGAGGGACGGCTCTAGAGTCAGACTGCATGGGTTTGAATCCCAACTCTGCTGCTTTTAGCTGTACGAGTTTGAGCAAGTTACTTAATGGTTCTGTGCCTCGGTTTCCTCATCTATAAAACAGCAAAATATTGGAACCTACCTTATGGGATGTTCCCAGCAGAAAAACCATCTAAAGCCAGTCTTTATCCTTTATGTTCCCCTAAATTAAATCTATATAATCTGTTCTAGATATCACTTACATAGATTTGAAATATTTTAAGAAAAGTCCATGTATGAATTCAAAGACCACTGTCAAAAATAGAGATGTAAGATAGAATGCTCTGTTGGCTGGAAAACTTTGGTATCATTCTTTGTTTACAGGATAAAAAAGGAATATTCAGCATTATTAATTGACAATTATGTCAATGAACACAAACCTAATTAGTACTGTAATGGCCAAATGCATTTGCCTTTCGCTTTTAAACAGAATTTCAAACAAGCAAAAGTAACAACTACCAAAAAATTCTGTTTTTCTTAGGAGCTGCCTAACTTTGGGAGTCTGACTGTCATATCTCAATAGTGTGAATAGATTAGGAGAGTGGGAAGAAGGAGTGGTGAATACATCAATATTTGAAGCTGTGTGTCCAGATGTGTTTATGACAGAGTTTATAGCCTTGAAAAGAACAATTTCATGCAGGTACTCTAAACACAAGGACCGCATTAATAAACAAGGACAGCAAAGTTTTAAAAGTACTTAGAACAGTGCTTGGCACATAGTAAGTGGTTGATGTGGTTGTTAATATCATTATTATTAATAATGTACATGAATATTACTCATGTACGTGAGATTTTTTTTTAAAAGGCTAGATATAACCACTCTTTAGACATTGAGTGCATTCTTGAATTGGCCTCCTTCCCATTACTTTTCCATATAAATAGAAGAAAATTAATTTAACTCATTTATTCATTCAGCAAATATTTGCCAGTTACTACAGGAATACAGAGATGCCCAAAACAAGGACCGTTTTTCAAGGACACAAATGCTGTGGGAAGATAGTACTCCGTGGCTCACATTTAGCTGCTGCTACTCTTTCAGGGTTTAGCTCCAGGAAATATCATTATAGTAGCTACTGTATGGGAATTTCATGCGAGGCTGGAAAAGTTGTTTCTTACTTTCATAGCTGTGGGTCACCAGAGTCTACAGGGCTGCTGTTGTCAGGAAGGTAGCTGTCCCTTGCCTCCTTCCCTGCCGTATGGTCTCCCTGAAGCTGAAGGTTCAAAACACAAGGGTAACCTTCCTAGAGAGACGAAAACTCTTCTTTGAGAAAGAGGATCATAGTGTCCAACAGAGGTAAATGTTTGGTCTTGTTGGTCTAACTCTCTACTACATCCTCTACTGCCAGCCCTGCCCAAATCACATTAACTCAAGAAACTTGGGGAACTCAAGGTTTTGAAGGTACAAAGTATGAAGAGGTGGTCAAGCTCCTAGGTTCATTCTTGGCCTGCTTCAGTCCAAGATGGCCAAGTATATTTAAGACTACTACAGGGGTCAGCTTCTCCTCCAAATGTACCTTCAGAATTGGTTTCATTCTAGCTCTTTTAAAACTCTCACACAAGTGGATGAAAATTCCAGAATTCTCATGCTTTTGTGGCTCCAGAATGGCCCCAGGAGCCAGAGACAGGTCTTCCATTATTAGTCATATGAAATAAGAGGGAGATTCTGAGCTCTGGCCTACCCATCAATGGCTCAGGCACTGACCAGTACACAGCACACGGCACTGGTGTGATTCCAACACACTGGTGCTGGGCCATTCCTAGAGAAGTTGAGATTTTTAAGATGCTATGTCTTTAAAATCATACTTAATGAAGTATGTTTGCATTCATTTTTAGTTCCTTAAATATTTGAAGAGGAAAGGTGAACCAGTGAAGAGGGACATTATAATGCACACATCTGAAAGAGGAAGATGAAAACCCAGGAAGGAAGCAATCCCAAGTGATCTGGGATAACAGTTCATCCCATTGTTTCCTAGAAAATGAAGAATACGTACTCCCGGCATGATCTTGCCCTCTGTAGCCAGACCACTGAGAATTCAGCAGGAGCTAGGGAGCAAAAAGGAGAGCTCAGGCAGAAAGGAAAAGGAAAAAGAACTAAGTGAAAGCAAATTTTCCCCACACTTGACTTCCAAAACAGCTTAAAGCATATCTCTTGTGCCTTACAAAAATAGTTATTTGATTTATTCTTTTGTATTTTATTTCACAAGAATCTATTTTGTAAAAAGGAAAACAACAGACAAAACTGAAGGACTCATTTTTATTTGGACTAATTAGAACTTCATCACACAGATTTTAAGGATTTCTGCTCAACCAACATCTGTAAACTCTAAAAAGATCTATAATTTCCTTTGGAGTTTTTTCTAGGCTCTTTATGGAAAACTTTTCTTCCAAAATTCTTATAAGAACAACAGTTGAATGTGTTGAGATCATAGAATTTAGTGCCTGATATCTTGCAAGCTATTTTTAAATCAATTTCCTTGATATCTGAGAACACTTAATTGGAAATTGACGTTACTGACTGGTTGACTCTTTTTATATTGTAAAGTACCTTTATATTTTTCCATTAGGTAATAAACAACTACTCTTCTTAGACTTAACTGAGGTAATCTATGAGGACCACACGTTTATCAAACAAGAAAATTCCATAGCACTTCTCACGGTCCTTCTATAACACAGCTCATGCACATTCTGGTCAAGTTGAGTTTGATTGTTAAAGTAAGCAAGCTACTGGATGCCACACAGTTTTACATCTTCTAAGGCCAAAGCACCAGAATGGGAAACAGCCAAAAGGAAACTCTTTAACCACAAAGTAACCTCTCTTCATCACCTTTCTTTAGTTTCAAGAAAAAATCAGACCTAAGCAAAGCCAAAACTCAATATTATCTCCCTTACTTGGTGCAGGATTGCTAAGGCCAGTTTATTAATAGGCTGAGATAATAAGTAATGGCAGAAAGAGTATTGGATTAAATCAGAAGACTAAAATTTGGTATCTGGTTCTAGCACTTATTACCTCTGTAGACTTGTAACTATGTGTAACTCTCTGACCTCAGTTTCCTCATCTGTGAAATGAGGATAACCATGTGCCCCAGGGTTCTCGTGAGATTCAAATCAGATGATGTGGGTGAAGAGTAATGTGTAAACCATAAAGTAAATAACAAGTTTTTTGGGTTTTTCTTTACTCTAGATGTCTTCCTAGAGAGCAGTCCATGCCACTGCCCTGTGCTTGCTTGAAAGCCATGATTATTACTCGTGACTTTGGAGATCACAGGGTCCAAACAAATTAGTCAGCAACTGGCCAGCACTTTGTCAGCATATGGTCACAGGCAGAGTTGGTAATTCAAGCGAGAGATTCATGTTCAGCCCAGCACAGTGCATCTATATAGCAGGGCCACCCCAACTCAGAGCAGAGGCTGGGCACTCCCAGAAGGAATGCACCCAATAAATCCCCCCTTTCTTAAACTAGTGCCCAAACCACCTGACCCATTCTCTACCTCGGTTTTCATTTAGTTCCTCATGGATTCCTCTGTTTATCCTCCAGTGTGTGTCCTTGACTTATCTCCTGTGCGAGATACACATGCCCATCTCTCCTGGCTCTGATCACTGCTTCCCCTTTTCTTTGGGTCACACCTTAGGAAACACCCCTCCCACATCAGCCTGGCCTCTGAGCCTCTGGAAACCCAGACATTATACCATACCCTTAGATAATGCCTACCTGTGGGCAAGGCCTCACAAATAATCCTTAAATTATTCCTGGCCAGTTCCTAGTAATGGATTATAGCCATTCTAAACAACATCCAAAAGATTTTGCTTTGTGTGTGTATGCGTGTTTAATTTTAATGGCCTCTGAGCATTTCTAAATCTAATTATTAGAAATTTGGAAAGAGCAAATAACAATTTCACATGGGTCTGTGGAAGTCTGGCTGGTTTAGCAGAGGCTGCGAGGCATAGTTTGATTATAAACATCTCTGCCTACACTGTCACCTCAAGATCAACATCTCCCAGGTAAAGAAAGAAAGAAAGGAATTTTGGCATAAAGAGAACATTGGATTCCACATCACTTTGACAAAGGCATGGATTTCCATGATGGGAAAATTAGTTCAAGCCAAAACTAAGCATGTTAAAATATAGGCACCTGGAATAAAGGGGTGGTGGCACCCTCCGGAGTCCTCTGCTTGGGACATGGGCCATCTTTGCTTCCTCTCATACAATCTAATACAGTACCACATTCAATAAGAATCCTATCTTCTAAAGGGTTAAAAGAAATATTTGCTTAAGGTTTTAGAACAACCAAAGCACAAACTCAGAAGGAACAAGGCAAAGATATAAAAGGATTTGATCCCTAAAGTTAAAGCTGAGTGCCAGGAGAATTCAGCTGGAAATTTGGCTGAGGCTAGATGGCTGGGTTCAGAAAGCAAAGGAAATGACATTAATCTAGGAGACTCTAGAATCCCACAGACTAATTTATATTCATAGCTTTTAAAACTTATTTACTATATTCCAATAGCAAAAGGGGGAATCCTTTGAGGACACAGAATTACAGAATGGATTCACTTATTTAACATAGATTTATTGAGTGCAAACAAAACATAAGTAAATTGTAGAAAGTAATGCAGGTGGGTCAGTAGGGATGTTATTTTAGATAGAGAGATAGGATTAGCAGGCATCATTTTTACAAAAACAATGAAATCATTATTCTTTAGGGGGAAAAAAACTTAAACAGCAATGCATGTACTATGATTAGCAAATTATCCTTTGTGTTTTCCGGGAAATTAACTTATTCAAAAAAATGCTAAAAAAAAAGAGGAGAAGGAAAGACAGGCAGATGCAGAGAAAAAGCAACAGAGATACAGAGAAAGAGAACAGGCTGTGGATTGAGAGGATAAGAAAAGATAAGAATTATATTGACCTTTTATCTATTGCACTACTGGGTATTTATTCAAAGAACACGAAATCAATAATTCAAAAAAACACATGTACCCCTATGTTTATCAGAGCACTATTCACAACAGCCAAGACGTGGAAGCAACCCAAGTGCCCATCAGAGGATGAACGGATAAAGAAGGTGTGTTTTATATATACACAATGGAATACTACTCAGCCATAAAAAAGACAAAATTGTGCCATTTGCAACAACATGGATGGACCTTGAGGGAATTATGTTAAGCAAAATAGACAGGGAAAGACAAATACTGTATTATTTCACTCATATGTGGAAGATAAACAAACAAACATATAGATAAGGAGAACAGATTGGTAGTTACCAGAGGGGAAGGGGATGGGAGGAGGGCGAAAGGGATAAAGGGGGACATATGTATGGTGATGGATAAAAACTAGACTATTGGTGGTAAACATGATGCAGTCTATAAGAAACTGAAATATAACAATGTACACCTGAAATTTACACAATGTTATAAGCCAATATGAACTCAATAAAATAATTTTTTTAAGAAAATAATTATATTGAGCTTTTGACATAGGTTGGAACTGCATTTCAGAAAAGAGGAAAGGTCCAGTCAGAAAAGGACAGTGATGTTTAGGATTAAAGGCCCAGAGGCCAGACCAAGATGCAATTAGTAAGTAGAATGGTTCAGCCAAGACAACACTGCCCACATGGGCATGTGGGCAAAAGGGAGATAGGACAGAACAGAGTTAAGGCCAAATTGTGGAGAAACGTAACATCCATGTTAAGGAGTTTGGACAATGAGGTAATGGTGTGCCTCTAAAGGTTTCTGAACTAATAAGTAACACCATGAAAAGACTGCTTTAAGATCATTTGACAGTGAATATTCTCAATGTCTATTAAGAGTTCTTTGCCTCTTCATGAAAAATTCCCAAATGGTAATTATATAGTTTGGATCTTTATCTGTTCCACATCTTTACTTAGATGACTTGCCTTATCACCAAACTCAATTACATATATATGTATATATATATAAACTCATCATCTTGCCCCCAAAATTGTTTCCCCTACAATAATTCCCTAACTTGACCAGCATTCATACATTGGCCTTCTTTATCTTCTATTTCTTTTCTTCTTCCCTTCCTTTCCTCCCTCTCTCCCTAGACACAGGCAATCATCAATTCCAACTGAACTCTCCTTTACAGCCTTGAGAATCTACCCGTTGTGATATCCACCAAGAATTCCCTGTTTCATCCTCTTATGTGATGGAGAGAAGAACAATAATCCCCTAATTGGCATCCCTTTAGCCAGTATTTTTGGCCTCAAACTCATACTGCACACAATACCTCTTGGCACATGTTTTCAAAATCTTCATGTCTCCACGTCTTCTCTAAGGCTCTACTCTCTACCTGGAATGGCCTGTCACCCCTCTCAGCCTGGGAAATCCATAACTTTCTTTTAAGGTACAGCTCAAATTCAAGTCACAGGCATTAGTCACTCTCTCCTCCATACCCTCAGGAATCGATAAATACCTTGATTACAGCGGGTGTTATTTACTGTGATTATGGTGGGACACTCTCCCCCATAAGACACTAGGTCACTGTATGTAGAGGTCACATCCTGCTTATCATTGTATCCCAGTCTCCAGCATAATACCCAGCCCAGTGAAGTCAATACATATATCTGTTGAATTTGTAAACATGAACCATATCTTAAGTCAAAGGATAGAAGCTATTCCCCTGGATGCTCTCCTTATCCAACGCCCTACCCAACTTATTCATCCAATAAACATTTTGTTTACTCCTCCATTACCCATAAAACACAAACACACAAAGTATTTAATAAGGCTGTTGGTGATCTGGGCCTACCTACAAGCTCAGCCTGATATTTCACTCACTACTGTGTACATTATTTGCAAGAAACACTCAACTACATGTAGTTCTCTGGACATATAATCCTATCTCATGCCTCTCTGTTTCTGTGCCTGATGTTTTGTCTGCTTGGAAGTCTTTCTGACTGCTTGTCTACCTAGGAAATTCCTATTTATTCTCTAACTTCCGTCTGGTTGCTCTCTCCTTAGTAAAGCCCACTCTGACTTTTCTCCATCACTTCACTCATTAGTCCATGCTGGATCAACTTTTTCTTTATCTGCTTCCACCATTACATTGTAAACTACCCTTTTGTGTTTATCTCCGTGTTCTCAATGCTTAGTCTCATGGCCTGGCTGGGGGTGGGCGGGGTGGGGGTGGTGGTGAGGGAAGGAGAAATAACAAAAGTAGCTGACATTTATGAGTACCTCCATTACCAAGCATTTTCTTAGTACATTACACAGATTATTCCTTTAAGGAAGGTATTCCTATTATGCCTATTTCATGGTAAGACTAAGATAACAGAAAGGTTAAGAATTTATAAATCAAGTCACAAATCTAGTAGGTGAAGCTGGAGATCCTAATCCAGGCCATCCAGCTACCCTTTGGTCTACTGCCTTACTGGAGTGGAGGTCAGCAAACTTTTTCTGCAAAGGGCCAGATAGTAAATATTTTAGGTTTTATGGGCTATTCAGTCTCTGTTACAACTACTCAACTTTGCTGTTGCCGTGCAAGAGCAGCCATAGCCAACACATGGCTGTGTTCCAGCAAAAGTTTATTTACAAAAACAGGTGGCAAGTCTGATTAAGCCTGTAGGCCAGTTTATGCATTCCAGTTCTAGAGACTCTCTAAATGTTCATCAAATTAAATGGGATCTAACAATATTAGAAACTAAAACCTTCTCCCAGCCCTCAAATGATTCTCTTATCTTATCCTAAGCCTTTAAGACATTACTTGGCAGGCAAATCCACTGTACGTACTCAGTAAACAGTTGTGGAACTGAACTGAATGGGATGAAAATGGGTCCCTGAGGCTGATCTTTGTGCTAAGCTCTTACCCCCAACTCTACCTCAAGAGACTATTGGATCTTAGCTAGATATCCTACCCCAGCATTGACTCCTCACAAATAGACAACTTTTATTTCTCAAAGGAGAAGCCACTCCACCCTGTACCTCCAACCTTTACCTGACCTTCCTCTCAGGTATGTTATGTTATCAGTATAAAAGCAAAATTACTTGAAAGCAGCAGGCATTAGAAAAAGCTTGCAACTCAAGTGGGCCACAAGTTTCAACCTAAGCAGTGAAAACTGCCTGGTGTTCCAGAGTGGTGTTCTACAGCAGTTGTGGGCACTGCTCTAACCTAGATCTTTTTATGTAAGTAGTATACTAGTCAGAAAAATGGGAAAGGGAAAAAGGAGCTTATTGAATTATGAACTTCTTGAGGTCAGGAATGATGTATTATTCCTTTGCCTAGCCAGAATACCTGGCATATAGCAGACTAGGAAATGTTTGTTGAGGAATGAATGAATGAATTTAATGAAGCTAAGAGTCTAGATAACTGTTTGCCAAAACAAACATATTCTTCAAATTCCCTCAAGAATTCCCTTCAGAATCAGTAAGATAGACGGGGAAGTTGGAAACTTTCCACCTGTGATTCGGGGAACAACCCAGGCCTTACTTTCTCCTGCAGACTCACCGTCTTGAGTGTTTGGACTCAGGATTTGGGTTCGGAGCTCCTGCAGGCTAATTCCGAGACAGCTGCAGACCTCCTCAGGGCTGTAGGGCTCCGGGTGAAGGGCATCCTCTGTGATCAACAGCATTTCTTCCAGACTGACCCTGAGTCTGGCCTGTACCTCCTCCAGCCGCAGTACTTTATCCCATGGCAAGCTTTTTGACTTAGCCAGGAGCTGCAAATTCAAACGAGGATGATGGTCAGTTTTCATTTCAGACACTGGCATGTACTGTTTTAATTAGTCCAATTCAACTTTAAGCTGTTTTTCTTGTTCCCTTCAACCTATCCACATTTCCCACCATTGCTTGAAAATGCACACTGGGTTCAGATGTTTGGAATTAAACATGCTTATGTGACACTCACAGGCTAGTTCAGTATTTTTCCTGAAAAAGCTAATCCCCAAGGATTTTTTTTTTTTTTTTTTTTTGTCTGCAACCCCTTTCCCTCAGGGCTGTTTCTGTGAATAATTTGTTCTTTTATCTCTATTCAGTTCGTCTCTAATACACCACTGTCTGTAAAGTCTATAGAAAACTACTCAAATCTCACATGACCTGGGTACTGAGGTGGACACTGTATGCCCGATTTCATTAGAGCTCTTCCTGTTTACTACATGCCTCTTTGAAATGGCTAATGAATTTAAGTATCGGGGCGTTTGGAGTAAAGTCTAGATTTTAAATGAAAACCTCATTGGTGACCTTATGAAAAACCACTACATTAGGTCGCTTATAGTAGTAGAGCTGTATGTTCCTCCATTCTTGAGAAAGGAGTTTGGCTTCCAATTGCACTGGAGGTACCCCCTCAATCTGATGGAGAGAGTTAAGTACAAACCGAACTTTCATATCCAGGTCCACTCAGGGGAACCCCAACCCCGAATATGTTTCCCTCATTCTCCCCAAACCACTGACTGAGCCCTGCAGAGCAGGTGATAGTCAAAACAAGATGAAAATGTCTCTCATCCTGAAGTCTACACGATTCAATCTCTGGGTGGGAGGACAGCAGGTGCAGACAGTGCAAACAGCAAAAAAGAAGCAAGCAGAAGAAGGGGAACTTCGTCTTCAAGGAAATGTGCATCTGATTTACTCTTCTCTTAAGCTGATGATTTGATTTTCTTTCTCTTGGACAGGAAGCAGGGTTTACCAAAAGACCATTGTACTTTGGTTAGGGCCACTCACTTCTGAAGAATGTTAATAACAGAAGTTCTTATATTCATTAATCCTCTTTTTAAAACTCTGGCTCATACACTTGAAAGGAGTTAATGATTTTAAGGCAGAACTGGGAAAAGAGACAATAGAATTTTATTTTCCTGTTCAGTTATTTCACAAAACATGGTGCCATTTTTAAAGCAAAACACAAGCTAAGACCTTTCTTTTGACTTTGTTTGCTTAACACATTCAGTTAGTATTTATTAACGGTACTGGATTGATACCTCCACAGACTGATTGGTTCATTCATTCATTTAATTCATTCACTCATAGTCTATCTTCCAATGTATTCCAAAAATAATTTGAGAAAACCTATAAAGATGCGTAAAACAAAAGAAAAAATACAATATATTTATTTTATACAGAAAAAGAGCTGAAGTCAATCATCTCCTGGAATGATGCTTTCTTGAAACACAGATCTAAATCCAACTGAGATAAGCAAGGAAGCTAACAGAAATAACTAACACTTGTGTAGTGGTGTAGGATTTAAAATGTGCTTTTTATTTCTTTCAATCTTTGACAACTCTGTGAGATATGTATTATTACTCTATTTAAGAGATGAGAGTGACTTGCCCAAAGTTACCCAACTAGTAAGAAGGGGAGGTGGAAATTGAACCAGGTCCTGTAACTCTTACCTGCTTCCCCACAGCCACATTCTCAGTGACATATGACTGATGTCTATGTCATGCCATTCACCTTAGTTCAAATCACCACTCAAGTCTTAAAAATGGATTTCTAAGAACAAGCTAAGGATTTATGTTAGAAGTGAACATTCCAGTGTTTTAAAAACACTTTGATAGATGGGATCTTTCTTAAAAAAGAAGAAGAAAAAGGAAAAACATCAAAGAATGGTCACCAAGTGATGAAGGTGGGCTCTTCCTAAGAACCTTTCAGTCAACAACAGTCTCCAAGCCCCATCCTTGGTTCTCTTGAATAACTTACATTGCCTCAGGCACTCGATCCCAGGAAATTGGCCCAGGGATGTGTGGGGAGAAAGTCGGCTGCCTAGGAGGTTGTTTTCAAAGGCAGTCTCCCTGTGTGCTTCCATAGACAGGGGCACTAACACACAGAAGTTCACATTCACTCCAGCAACATCCCAGTTTGCTGTTGGGTCCACTTAGCCCTCTGCTGGAGAGTCCACGCTACCAATTTGGTGTGTATTTCAATTAAGGATGAAATCGACCGCATGCCCTCAACAGCTGCACAGCCATGAGCCACTGAGCAGTGCACTACACTGTGGGAGCGAAATGGGAAAGGAGCTTAAGCCCTTGGAAATTTGGCTCAGGAAACAGAAAGATGACTTGCAGATGAGGGAAGCGGGTGGGCAAGATTGCTGCTGCTCGGAGACAGAACTTCATGAGGGAGTTTGCCTCTTATGGCCCTGGTCACCAGCCTACTTCACATTTGTGAAGCAAGGCCGTGAGTCAGGGCTATGGGTCATTTCGTCACAAGTTCCTTGCTCAGCAGCAGGGTTAAGAAATAGAAGAAAGCAGTTCTTTGTTAACATGCACCGTTTTCTTTTCACCACTGCAAACATTAAGTGTTCATATCAGATACCACTTCTGGAAGGTTCCTGTTCCATGCTCTGTAGACAAGAAAGCAGGCAACGAGTGCTCTGTCCACAGTCACGGAATGAGGCAGATTAACAGTGCTAGGACGCCATCTCAGGTTGGTTTCTCTCAGAAGCAGGCCCTGAGACAAGAATTTGTAGGGGAGGGTGAGACCTAGAAGCACTGGTAAAGGAGTGGAAAGTGAGACAGGAAGAGAAGCCCGTGCGAGATGCACTGACGTGGACAGGGGAGGCTGGGCCTGCAGGCCCTCTGGAACCTGTATGTATGAACCTCAGATGTGTCCGACCCACGGGCAAGAAGGCTGGGACATTTACCCACGAACTCTCACCTGTCATTGGTTGAGGGCTGCTTCTAAGGGTATTAGCTCCCTAGCACTTCCAGGGTACCCAGGTGCAAACTGAGCACTCTCCTGCAGCTAGCAAAAGCCCTCAGTCTGAGAGAGCCACTGGGGCCTCCAGTAAAAGGGGATGGTGGGAGAACCCCAGACATGGACCCTGACGAAGGAGACTGTCCGAATCCACCTCTCTCAGACTAACTCCTTGCATTTAGCAGGATTAGCAAATCAATGGGAAAAGTAGCGAGTCTCCTCACCAGGTCAGCAAACTTCTAACTCCTTCTCTGAGTTACCTCTAAAAACCATTCATTCAACAAGTTGTTTTCCACACAACAAAAGCAGCTGTGTTTGCTGTTTCTGCTTATATAAATCACACAGACTTATTTTTAAAATTTCAAAAAGTACACAACAGTTTGAAATACAAAAAAATTACAAAGTAAAATAAATCATCTGTAATCACCCCAGTGAGACCACCACCAACTGCTATTTTGATAACCATCCTGTTATACACTTCTTTATGCATACCTACACGCATATAGTTTGGCATAAATAGGATCAGACATAGCTGTTTTTATTGGGTATACTTTTTTTCTTGCTTATCTCCCCCTCATGCCCTTCCAGCTACATAAAGCCGTTCCCCAGTGACTTCTGGGTCCTTGTTCCACTCACAGCAATCATGAACACATTCACCACATTAATCTTCCCCAATGTTAGTCATCCCACTGTCCAGTAGTTTTCAGGCCACAGAAGAAATCTGACGAAATGTGCACAACTCTGCCGAATGGATCTCCTACAGTCCTCACTGCACCGTCAGCACAGCCTGTCTTTTTTTCTAAGGCATCCCCAAGCACCATGCTCTGGATCTCATTCACACCTAACTCCTAAAGGGCACAAGGAAAAGAGCAGGGGCAAAGGCAGACCTGGACTCCTGCTCTTACTTAAAACCAGTCACAACCTACCTTGGCTAGAAATTCTCAGTATGAAAAATGGGACACTTAATGGATACTTCACGAGTTCCTGTGAAGATTAAATAAGATAATAATACAAACACCTGGCACCTTGCCTGGCCCAGAGGAGGCAGTCTGTGAGGGTCAAGTTTCCTTCCCTCCCCTCATTCCTCTGCCTCTCTAGCTAGTCCTTTCCCATCTGACATCTTTACCTATCCTTCAAACATATACAGATGTTTCCTGTTTGAAAATTCTTCATTCCTAAAGCTACCGCTCTTCATTTCTCTCTTTCTTTCATTGTCCAACAACTAGAACCAGTGGCTCATAGTCACCGCTTCTGGGCCCTCAGAAGCCACTCTAACTATTGAATATGGCCTCCTAAAGGTTCTTCCTTATCTCCGAACTTCTAAAGCCACTGGATTTTTGTCAGTCCTCTTATTCCTTAATGAACCAGGGACGTCTGGCACTCCTCAGTACCTACCTTCATCAAATTCCCTATTTTATTGGCTTCTGTACATTGAATTTTCCTAGTTTCTTTCTCATCTCTCTAGTCTTGACTCCATTTTCACCCATGATCCACTTTCTCCTTTCATTATTTAACTGAAGCCAGCTCCCAAGTTTAACCCCTGGCCTTCTGATCTTCTCTTGCCACATTCTTTCCCTCAGCAAACTGAACTTAACTCTTGGTTTCAACAATTATCTCAAAATATCTGCAGGCTATCCCTAGCTAAGAGTTACATTCCAAGCTCAAATTTCTAACCACTTATAAGAAAATTCCATGCGGAAATTTCATCATCTCCCACTTTCCAGCCACCTTCCATCCTACCTTCTCCAACCCTATCATTGGCAGCACTATGCTTTCCATCCATCATTTCAGCTTAAATTTGCAGCTCTTATTGACTCAACACTTTGCCTTCATTCATGCACATCTGCATGCAGTAAGTGCTTACCAAGTACCTACCACCTTCCAGGCCTAGGCAGACAGTGGTGAATAGAGCATGCATGGCTCCTGACCACATGGAGCTCATAGTCTACCCGAACAATCAGATGTTAAATAATAATTACACAATGAAGAACTTAATCCAACTGTGATAAACTGTTACAATGGAAAAATACAGGATGTGGTAGGAGCATATAAAAGGACGTTTAGCATAATGGAAGTGAGGAGGGTAGTGAGGGAAAACTTCCTCAAAGTAATGGTTCTTACACCAAAATGAAGACAGAAACCCAATGATAGAGAGCCTTATACACGAACATTTACTGGGTCCAGTCATAGCTTCTCTCATTTCCCTCCCTTTTTATCCCATCCTCACTGACACTCTAAGACCTACTTCTCTTCAACTAAGGCAAAAAAGTTCTTGCGGCCAGATTAATATTTCTAGAATATCTTGCTAACAACGTTAGTGGCTCCCCATTGCTTCCAGAACCAAGCTTGGGTGATCCTTCGCACAACACTGAAGGCCCTGCCACAGTCTGGTTCCACTAAACACATCAATCTTATTCCCCAATACGTGCGTCCTCTGCCCTGCAGCTTGGACTCGCCATTCTGGGAATACCCCACACTACATCTTGGCAGAGTGCACTCTACTAAATCAACAGGCCGAGTGAAATTGGCCACATTCTTGGGATTTGGTTTTCCTCCATTCAAATTCAAGAAAACTGCCAATGCCCTGAGAATATTATGCCCACTTCTCACATTCTATCACCAGTCTGAAAATAAGTTCCATATTGACCACTAAGTGATGAGAGCTAAAAACCTGGGTGAGTGATGGCCCCTGACCAGACAGGCTCGGTTAAGAACCACACTGTAAATTTTCCTTTAAGTGTCAAAAGACCACATGAAACTCTCTCCTTCATTGCTCCACATGTTGCCACAAGGAGCTCAGGGTATGCAAGAAGCAACAGCATTTCTCTTCGCTTTTTGACTTCCCATAACACTTAGCGACATCACACATTTTATCCCTCGATATAATTAAGGGATTGTCTCTTTTATCATTTGTTTTATAAAGATAAAATATTTCTGGAAAAATTTAAGGCACTGAAATGTGTAAAATATGAAAAATTTTGTGCTCATTAAAGATTTCTGGCCACTTTAATTTAAGAACATAAAAATGTTCTTCACTTAAAAGTATCATTTACGCAAGTAATAATCATAAATCTCTATTGAATTTGCTTTAAAATGTTTTTAATTTTAGTTCAAATGGCTCTACAAGACTCTGACTTTTAGTGAATTTGCATCAATTAGGTTTTTGGAAGCTGTTGGAAGAGAGGAAAGAGGAGGGAGAGACAGAGAGGGAGAGAAAGATTTGAGAACAGAAGAAACTATCAACATTAAAACAAAGAAAAATCATCTTTATTGGTTTAGTGTACTTCCCCCTGCTAAGTAGATACAAAAGGTACTCATTTTCAAAAAAGGATCTTGAAGAGACAGAAGGAGAGGAACAATACATGTTATTCATTACAATTTTGCCATGTGGAGCCCTATCTAATCAGTCTCATTTTCAAAACTATCCTGATGAGTCATTTCTCTACTGACACTTCATTTTTATGGTCTGAAAACAGAAGGTTTTGTCCAGATTAAAACAAGCTTCTTTACCTTTTCACTTCCTGATTTAATGAGCCCATTTCCAAACAAAAATTATGTTCGTTCACATGTTGCTGAAAATGGAAGAATGGAACCACATTGTAAGGAAAATATGCTTAGCAGAATTCCAGCCTGTGTTCCTAGGCAAAAGCATATTCTTAATATCAAGATGCATGTGTGCAGCCCATAGTGCAATTCTATCTTTATTCCCCTTTTGTACGTAACCTTGGATTCTAGTAATTTGCAGCAACACGATTTAGAAAACATTCTCCGTCTTGATAAAATCTTTCACTTATCTTTCATCTAATGTTTAAAAGAGAGAAAAATTCAGAGTATTTAAAACAATGTGTTTTATCTACACCACTTGGGAGGAGTGTGTGCCAAAAGCTGAATTCAGATGCCAATTTCACTGACCAAAATACCTCTAAACATATATGGAGTTACATGGTTAAACTCAGAAGACGGCCTCCAGAACAGGCGGCCCTGCAGGGGATGAAGGTTTTCAGCTACTATTGCTTCCAGCAGAGATGCCCTTTTTTAAGTTAACTCTCAAAAGACATTCCCCCATCCTGACAACTTTCACTACCGAGATTCAGCCCACGATTTCATTCCTCACTTTCTTCTTGCGTCTTTGGAAGAGAGTAGTCACTACCTGAACCCATTTCACGTGTCTTGTACTCGTTTTCGCTCTCCTATGGATCTCCTAGAGGATATCCAATTTCGTGATGAGACTTTGAAAACATGTTGTGTATGTTTGAGGTCTTCTCAGGAAGGCAAAACTTACTCATTGATTTCAAAATAAAAAGTCAACAGAAATAAGCCCTCAAACAAATAAGACACTAATTTCTTCCATCTCCTGAAAGAGGAAGTTTGTCTTAAAGGAAAAAAAAGGTCCCTGAAGGCTTGGTATTGAAAAGTTTACTACACTACTACTTCCCATCTACGCACAGATCAGACACTGTGAAGAGTTTAGTATTAAAACATTTCTTTTATGTAATTTTTAGAAATTATCTGAATGAGTCAATTCCAAATTTAAAACATTTAAATCAATGTTTAAAACAAACATTTAAATCAATGAATTTAAAAAAATGTTTAACGCCAAAATTTTCCAAAAAAAA
The DNA here is from genome assembly GCF_041296235.1 of Equus asinus. Taxonomy (NCBI): domain Eukaryota; kingdom Metazoa; phylum Chordata; class Mammalia; order Perissodactyla; family Equidae; genus Equus; species Equus asinus. Next base: position 147,736,793 of record NC_091791.1, read on the forward strand.
AAACTTGTATTTTTCTAACTCGTCATAACTCTCCCCAGCTTCAAACTTCTGAGGGACAAAGTGAAAAGTCAGTCGCAAAGGATAGCTACGTCTCAGACATCTGCAAGGTAGCTAGTGTAGTGCTGGGAACACAATAGGAACTTGTAAAAAATTGTGAAACCGAGCAAAATAAATACAACAGGGCAGGTAACGCATGGAGTAGTCACTCATTTACTCAACAAATATTTGCCCTGTGCTTCCTTTGGCCTAAGCACTATGCCAGGCATTAGGGACGTGAGAGTTAAGATGGACATAGTCTTGGCTCTGAGGTAAAATTAGGGACGTGAGAGTTAAGATGGACATAGTCTTGGCTCTGAGGTAAAATCAAGTCAGAAAAAGGGGACAGACATCAAATAGTTGTGATAAGTACCATAGCAAAGACATGTAAGTGCTGCGAAATATGAAGGGAGCCCTACCTTAGCCTGGGAGTAAGGAAGTCAAGGAAGGCTTCCCCGAGGGACATTTAGGCTGAGACTTCAAAGAGGGCCAGGGGAAGAATGTTCTGGGTATGTGCAAAGCCCCTGAGGTGAGAACGAGCATCATGGCTGGAGTATAACGGGAGCGGGGGATGCTAAGAGAGGAAGAGGATGAAGTGCACTGGCATCGGATCTTGCTGGGCTCTCCAGGCGGTAAGAAGGACTTTTTACTTTATTCCAATGAAATGGAAAGCTTTTGAAAGGTGTTCAGCAGGGGAATTAAATTATCTGATCACATTTGAATTTTTAAGCCATCACTCTGTTATCTGAAGAATGACTGGAAGAAAACAGTGGAGCTCCTGACCCAGAATCCATTCCCCAGCTCCCAGCCTCAGTTCTCTCCACCTTTCTAGTCATATCATGTGCCATTCTGGATCCTCTATAACATTTAATTCTGTGTCACTTTTTAAAGCACCTGATTACATACCACCTATTCACATACTAACCATTTCCTATTTCATATCCCCCTAACTTTAACTCTTTACTCTACTCCTTACTCTCTCTATTCTTATGTCCTGTAGCCTTCCGCATATCTTCATGCTGCTGAGTGTACAGCACGTACTCAATGAATACTTCCTAAGCAGATTTAAAGCTTGACTGGCAAGGGTCTTCTAAACTGTGGAATAGAGAACTGCCAAGACTCCCTTCCGGTTTGGGCTTCCTTAGCAGACATGTATGTAGAAGTCTTCTGGGCACATGGGAGTTATACCAAGTCTGTATTTTGGAGTGACTAGTGATAGCTCAATACAAAAATGGTGGATCTGAGAGAACCAAGGGTTGAGGCTGCCATCACTTTTGTTGAGGAAACAAAGTCACCTCTCGTCAATTGCCTCCAACTGTCTTTCTCCACCCATAGACCTAACCTATAGCATGTGCTTCAAAGATATAAGCCTTCCTCTTCTCCCCATTGCCACCCTAGAAGACTCAACTGTGAAGTTCGTATAGCTAGAGGTTTCAGGGCACACATATAGATTTATTTTTCTACTGAGTTTGGAATCAGATTGTTCTGTACCCAAAGACCTTCAGTTAGAATGTTGCTGCAGCCAGATGTTGCCCTAAATTTTAGAGAAAGAGACAAAGTAATAGGGAACAAAGAAAAAAAGGACAAGGAAAGCCTGTTTCAAGTTTCACTAGTTTGCCAAGTTCATACCTTTGCAGCCAGCCGACACTCCGTCACCCTGATATTGAAATGCGATGTTGCTGCCTTATTCATTTCCACACAACTGTGGGCAATCACAAACACTGCTCCACTTGGGAGTTTCACATCAGTTGCCCTCAGAGGACTAAATTCTATCAACTTGGCCTATTGGAAGAAAAATTACAGGTGAGATATAATGTATTAGAATTCAGAAAATTTTTAATCATTTATGCATTTATTTACCTTAGTAAAATTTTTCCCCAAAATACATTCATTCATTCATTCAAATACTATTTATTGACTTCCAGGTACCGTACTGGGCACTGGAGATACAACAGTGAAAAAGACAGACATTGTCCTTGCCCTCACAGAGCTTATATTCTAGTGGGAAAGGCCGTCAAGTAGACAAATACATTTCCAGGTTGTAAGTGTTACAATAGTAGCAAAGGACAGGGTGTTATATAGACACATAGTTAAAGCACCTGATCAGATATAACCTAGTGTAGACTTCTTTGAAAAAAGGGAAATCTACACTGAGTCTTAAAGGATGAGCAAGAGTAGGGCAGACAGAGGGTTTCCTTACCCAAACAGGATGTCAATAAGAGGAAAGAGCATATGCAAGTTCAGAGGCTAAAAACTTCGTGGAGTGTTAATAGAGCTTTGGAAATTGAAATTTGGCTAGAGCTCAGAGTTCAAGGGGTGAGGGGTGGTGAGAGGGTAGGATGGAGGGGTAAAGCAGGGGCTAGATCATGAAGTGCTTTCAAGCCCAAAGAATTTGGACTTCATTCAGACTCTATAGCTAATTTACATTAACTTCAGGACTATTGGCATCATGTCTGCTTGTCAGGTCTCATCCAAAACACCCAGAGTATTTTCTTAGCACTAAACCAAATTTCCTCATGCCTCATGTCTTTGGTTTAGGGGAATCAACAACAAATATTCTTAATAAGAAGAAAAACAGGTATTCTTGGAAAATAACCAAGCCTGTAGAAATCTGATGAAAAACTAAGAAAAGATTTTAAAGAAATTTCTGCTTTTCTTTTGGAAATGGGCAGTTTATGGGTAACAACCAAAACCTCTACCCTGCCTAAGGGAGTTGATAATCAAGGGGAAGTGGTATCCAGCTAAGGAATTCATTCCTGGCTTCCTGTCAACATTCTTTTCCCCACCACTGAAGCCCCAAAAATGTTGACAGAGAAAAATGATACAAAAGACTAAATCATAAAAAAGAGGGGTTGTGAATATATGTGGTAAGAGAACTAACATTTGGGTTTAAAACCAACAAGAGATTATGAAAATGCCATGAGATGAAAAGATTTGGGACAAGAACGGGAAAGGAGGTACCAATAACCAGGGAGTTGAGAAATCTCATCTTAACAATGAAGAGAAGTAGAAGGGGGAAAAAACTAGACACAAGAGAAAAACAGACTTGAGGTATGATTCTGGAAGCTTAAGGGAGAGGTGATCAACATGAAACAGAATAAGTGAATTGGTGGTAAGCCTTGAATTGAAAGCAGTTGAGAAATATCATCTTACAACAGAGCCTAATAGAACAGGCTGCCTAGAACCAGGCATGCTGGGGACCTCATAGCCTTCCTCTGTGTGAACTTTCCCCAGTTGGTATTTCTGAATAGCTCAATGCCACCTACAGTTCCTTCTTCTGCAAGAAATGATATGGACTGGTCCATCCCTCCTCCTTCAGTGCCAATATAACGCTCGCTCTTGGCGCAGATTTCTGCAAGTTCCACCTGGAAAAGTAAAAATTGATTTGCACTGTGAGTACAGCCAATCTATTTCTCATTCATTTCTTACTTCGGACATGACAGATAGGTTTGAATTCCAATGCCAACTCTGATCAATTGATCGTAGCTGCCTAGAGCACAGAGTTAATAAGAACTCTAAGACTACCATTGAACTCAACAGGAAAACATACCAGAATTAAGTAATGTATGCAATAGGATGGAATGAGATATTGACTGTGCATGCCATGTATTTATTATCACTAAAAGACTCCACAGGGCAAGCACTTTCTCCTATCTTTCTCTTTGCTCCATTCCTCTCTAGACTGGTATCACCAAAAATCTCATTTAGGCACTCATTCATTTCTGCCTCAGGTTCCTTTGTCTCCCGACAGTGGACCATTCCACACTCTCCCCAGAGCCAAAGTGGGGTCATCCAACTTTACGTTCCAGTCCCAAAGTAATGCTGTCTCTGTGGGCATTTCCATTAAATGTAAGAATCAGAACTAGCATCATCTCACCAGACACATTTTCCTCCAACCAAAATGAAGAGGCCCAGTACACAAATGCATTTCTGATTCAAACTGAAAATGTCAAAATGTCTGTTTAAGAATTTTCAATGGCTTCCTATTGATTAATGAAATAAGTTCAAACTCCTCCAACTGGCATTTCAAAGCCTTCCAAAATGTGCAACTAATTTGCATATGAAATCATATTATCTACCACTCTTTTCCAATTATATTTGTCTCCTTGACCATCTCACACATTTATGTAACTTGGTATTACTTCCTGTCTTCTCATGTATAAATCCTATTGCCATTCAATACCCATATTAGCTACCTACTATGGGCAAGTCACTGGGCTGGCCACTCAAATCTTCCTCAAATATTGTTCCCACTATGGCATCCCCTTTCTCTGAACTCCTACAGCGCTTAGAGTTAGTGTCATCCATTTACTCATTCTACTATTCACTCATTCATTCATTTTTTTCTTTTTTCTAAGACTTGATTCAGGCCTTTATTTCTCACCTGTTTTACTGGAAGATCCTCCTAGAGTGATCATTCTGAAACACTGATATAATCATCTCTGGTCTGCTTGGTTGCCAACACTTTGATTTCATACTTCTCAGCACGGTACATAATGTCTATAATGCCTTATCCCTTGTTTATTTCTCCAGTCTGCTTGCCTGCCACTAACCCCATAAATCCTAGGCTCGGACCATCAGGAATACTGAGCAAATGTTGTTCCTCATCACTTCCCCCCCTCCAGCAATCCTTACTAGTCATGGATCGACTCAAGCATCACCTCTCCCTGTGGCCCACATCACTCCCTAAATGCACACACCCCCCGTAATTCCTCCTCTGCACTCCCTGTATATTGTAAGGAAGCAGAATTTGCTACCCCAAAATATGTCTCTTTGGCTTGATTAGTTTTAAGAACAAGGACTCAGGAAGAAACTTTGAGCTTCCCCTTAACTGCCTAAAAGAATTTAAGATAGAACTCCTGTTTCAGGAAGGAGATATCACCAAAGATAACTATAGTATAACATAAACTAGGTGCAATAGACAGGGAGGAACCTGGCAAGGCCCATTTGATCAAAGTCCTCTCCATGTCCCATTGTCTCTGCAAGGAATGGCAAACATTTGTTTACCAAACATTTGCCTTCCCACTTCCATGTATTACTTTCTTCCCCTTTGAAGTCCCAAACCACTACAGCCAACCTCCCCCTTTGTCTTTAGCTGAAGATGGTATTTAAGGTGATGGCTTCTGCCATTTTGGCAAGTTATTCAGTTTTCCTGGGTTTCTCCCAGGTACACATGTTATTAAACATTGTTTGATTTTCTTCTGTTATTCTGTCTCACGTCAATTTAATTCTTAGATCAGCCAGAAGGACCTAGAAGGGTAGAGGGAAATTTCTCCCTCCCCTACAATATATAACTCTATTCTCATTTATCAAACTATGCTTTCCGTGTGGGTTTACTTGTTTCTTTATCCACCAGTCTATGAGCATCCAGGCAGTGCCCAGACCAGAGACCACTTAACTAACATGACAGAATCAGATAGTGATTCAGGTTTTGAATAGATCTATTTTCCCCAGAAAATTGTCAGTCCTGTGAGAGAAAGATAAAGTAGATGTTTCTTTTGTGTTCCCTACCACACACAATGCCGAACACATAGTAAATACTTGATAAACACCTGCTGTTTTCACTTTCTGAGAGTAGTGGCCCAAACACCATCTGAAGGATTCTGTAAGTGTCATATTCCTTGTTGGTCATGTGGATTCACTAACATTAACTTTGCCTTGTGACACAAGGTAAACTTGGAATTTTGACGTAATGGGCATTGCACGTGGCCTGTTGAACACACAGAGCCAGTGATCTGTCCATAATAGGCACATTAAAAATAAATTAGTAACCAAAAGGTCAAAACACTTGGATTTTAAAATGTAAATAAACAATATACCCTGGTGAAGAAGTCCATGCAGCATTCAGTGAGGAATGATGAGACCTGGGTTGCCACCTAACTCTGACCCTGGGCCAGTGTGAAAAGTCACCTTTCCCACAACAGCAATAACAGCCATATTTACATGCTAAGTACCTGGCATCATTTCTTTTGTGAGCATTATCTCCTTTAAGGCTCCCAACACCCCTCTGTTTAAACCTCATCATACAGATAAGGAAAATGGGACTTGGAGGCATATAACAAAGTGGACGAGTCACCTTTTGAACCTCATCTGCCCGACTCCAAAGCCTGTGTTCTTTTCACACTGGACTTGATTACTTCCCTTCCCTACCACTCCTCCCCTCAACAAATAGAGATAATATTACCTGTTTTTTCACTAGGATGTGAAACGAGAAATGAGATTACCAAATTTTACCTTTTCTCCCCTTAAGAGGAAAGAAACTAAAGCATCAAGAAGTGCATGCTTAGTTCTTTGTAAAAATGTCTTGATGCACGGGAATAACCGTATACTTTAACATGTGAGCCTGCTATGCCTTTTCTGTCTTTGGGGACACTGGAAATAGAACCCTAAAACGTCCTCCAAGAGTTATAATCAGGCAGAGTGACTTGCAAAGGCAGTAAATCAACACTCCTTCCATACTTGAATTGTGTAAAATATCAATAGATTTCATGAGACTAAGAAGGAGCCATCAAACACATTAACAAAGTGTATGGAAAGAAGCCTATTGGAAGTTAGTGTCAAGGACAGATCAAATTCCAGGACCCAATTCTGTTTAGCAAATGACAAAGTCCTCTTTTTCCCTGATGTCTGAGGGATTCTAAGGCTCACCCACTTCTCCTGTCTCCCCATTCCACAAACACACACACACACACACACACACAACCTGAGAACCCTCAAGCAAGAAGAGCAAAACTCTACCAAGAAGGGACTCACTCCCCTCCTCACCAATGTGTTTTCCTCTGTGTTTACATCTGAGCACTTCAAGAACCCCAGGTGCCTCCAAACTAGTCACTTGTGGCATTCAGCTCTGTCGCTTCCTGCAAAATACTAATGTCTGAGAATAGTTAGGGAAGACTATTTGACCACACGAGAAACTTCTCCAAAGTTTGTAACCAACAAACTCATTTCTATCTTGACTCCTTCCCTCTGGAGAGTTAGGACAACCCTGACATTATTCATAGACCTTCTTTTAAAGCTACTGAAATAGTTAATGAGGCTATTTTAGCCCTTTGTGTGGTTCTTCTCTTGAAGCAGCCTAGAAAAGAACTAAAAGTCATGTGGGCTCCCAAATTAACCAGCTTAGCTCTCTCTTGGCCAGTGGAGCTCCAGTAAGAGAAGAGGTCACAGGGCTAGATTTAGTAGTCACTGAGAAGGGCTAAAGATGCAGGAATGTGTTGCCTAGCTAAACCTGGATATTCATAAAAACAATAACACAAAAAGACTCAAGATATTAATACAGTAAACTCTATCTTTGTTTAGCAGTTTTACTCAAGAAATTGTTAAAAGCAGAATAATTATGTAGACAGGAATGTCTTCCTACGGGAAGCCTTGCTATTCACAACACAAACCCTAACCAAGACAGCATCATCCAGCTATTGTCAGCCACTCTAAGTGCAAGTCAAGAGAAAGGAAGGAAATGAACAGCTTCATTCATTCATTCATTCAACAATCATTTAAATAGTGTCCTACAGACAAGAGGACAGCCAGTGTCTTCCCTCAAAGAGCTCACAATATTGATATTGTCTTCAGCTGAAAAAGTCCTTCAAAGGAAACTGTAAAACTAGCATGCCAAACAGCGATTTGCCCCTCCAGATCTGCTGTCACTCCACCTCTGTCCTGCTATCTGCCCCAGGAGACTGCCCAGCATGAACTATAGCAAGAGGCTCATGTGTACTTTGCTTTCCATTGGGATGTTCCAACAGAGAACTCTGGCAGGAAATGGGAAATTGGGGAGCAGGGAGCGGGGAGCAGTGAGGTCAGGTCCCTCCCTGCCAAGGTCACTTTCAGGCCCAAGGGCAGTAACAACTCAGCTACAACTAGTTCTGGGCTTCCTCTATACCTACACCTTTGTAAATATTCCCTATGAAATAAATTGTTCTTTATTATTGAGTGAGCCATCTGGTTTCTATTATGACCCTGACGGATATATCAAGATAAGGTGAAAATGTTAATGACTCCCTGACTTTTCTTTACCTCAAATATTTTCTACCCCTGCAATCCTTCTCCACCCTAACTTTCAAAATGTCTGGGTTCTTCCCTGGGGCTATTTTCAAATTCTTCCCCAAATTGGCAAACCTATTAGGTAGAGCTCAGCCAGGTAGGGGAAACTCTTCAAGAAACAGCACCAAGGTAAGCCTAAAAGAGACTGATGCAGACTCGCTTTGTTTTGTAACATGGCTGATGACCAAGTTCTAACTTGTAGAGACTTTGGATGTTCTATGGAAAAAAAAAAGTAGGCTGGCTTTAATTAAAAAAAGAAGAGGAGGCTATTTCTTCTTCTTCACATCTCTAACTCAAAGAGATGTAACTCAAAGAGATTAGTAACTTTTACATGTTTTATTTCAAGAAAAGTTGCCTGAGGACAATGACAGCCAGTTCCCAAAATGAGCACAGCAGATGCAACTGACCCTGATGGTTCAAACTGAAAATTTCCGGCAAGTAATGCAAAGAAAAAAGGAGTTCAAATACTTAAAAGATCAGAAACTACAAAGAAACAACAGCGAGGAGGATTCTCAAAAGTATTCTGGAAAACTTGCTAAAATCTAGAATCATCAAAGAGTATGCATTAAGCACTCACAAATGTGCATCACAAAAAAAAAAGAAGAAAAATTAACTCCTCCATCTGCGTATATTGGAGAGACATAATCTAATGAACCTGGAGAAGGCTAGTAGTTGGGACATGTGGTTCTAAGAATATCTGAGGGGCTGCTTAGTGAGGGCAGAGCACAGTGTTAGAGTCGGCTCCCCGCAAACTCTAAAGAGAGACAAAGACCACTTCCCTAACCTAACTGACCTGCCACTCAGATTCTGAGAGGAGGCCTTCAACAAGGCAGGAATACAGTATTTGACGTGAAGCAGTTTGGGATTCTAGGCCCATAGGGATCCTGAGAAACTGCCTACGATAGGTTTCTCCTAGACCTCAATCATCACTGCTTATACTAGATAAGGAGGACTCTTTGTAGATGCATGATAACATACAACCTTTGGTATTTCTCCAAATGATGACCCTGGATGTGCAGATGTGTATGGCAACACTATTAAAATACTAGCATGAATCTAACAGGTAATAACGAGATGCAAAAAGAGGGAAGAATACAGTCCACTCTGCCACTCTAAGTGAGGGCCTCAGATGCAGCATTGGTGTCACCTGGGGACTGACTCAAAGTGCGGACTCAGGCCCTACCCCCAACCTCCTGAATAAGAATCTGTAGCTTAACACAGTGATTTGTAGGCACATTAAATTTGAAAGCACTCTTCTAAAAGATTTCCTACTCTGAGGCTTTCTTAATAAATTAAGCAGGCAGGGAAGAATCAGAGGAAGAAAGGGAAGGAAGCTAACAAATGTCAAACGTCTCTTAAGGCTGGACACTATGCAGGGTATTTTATAGGTGCTATCTTATTTAGTCTCCCAAACAACCCTGAAATGTCAGAGTTAATTATAATTGTTACCTCATAGAGAAGGAAACTGAGGCTCAAAAAGGTCAATAAACTAACTTAACCTAAGATTCAAAGCCAGGTAAGTCTGGCTCCAGAGTCTACCAGGCTACCTTGTGCCCCTGCCTTGGGGAAGAGAAGCTGTGCCTGGAGGTTAGGCCTTGGTAAGAAGGTGGAGCAAAATTTATGTATACCCAAACTGACATCGCTTCTATTAGAATGAACAATGGAGTGGACCATAAGCCCTAGGATGCAGACACTCCTGAGTCATCACAATTTCACTCCATTTTCTCATCAGGTTAAAAAAAGTTCAATTTGTTGGATGCTTTGAGGCTTGGGGGACTTTCCCATTACCCATCTCCAAATAAACCCTGAACACCTCCCTCTCAAACATGCACAACCCAGACTGATCTCAATATAAGGCTGACATTTTAGTATGATTTCTGCAGCCTATTAACAATAACAGCAGGTAACATATTGAGTCAGACACTATTCTAAGCACTTTTCATGTACTATCAATTTTTAAATCCATGTAGGATGTTTTTATTACTCAATGCATTTTTATAATGAAGAAACTAAAGCACAGAGAGGTCAAGTAAATTGGCCAAGATCATTCAGCTGGTAAGTGGCAGAGTCACAATTTGAACCCAGTCTTGGCTCTGTGCTTTTGACCACAATACATTCTTTATCCCCCAGGGCAGAGGAGTTTCAAGGGTGGACTAGGAACCCAAAATTCAAGAGCTCCAACCCTCCCTGCCTACTTTCATTTCTCACTAGCACAATGAATTCAATCCCTTTTATTGTTTAAATTCTTAAAGAAAGAAAGAAAGAAAAAAAGGGCAGCAAACACATACCAAGGTAACTATTACTGGGAAGAGGGGAGGAGGGGAGAGAGAATTGCCAAAAAAAAAAAGCAGTTGTTGTGGCAGGACAGCAGAAGGCAGAAGCCTGGCCAGATGGACGGAATCAGCCAAGAATATGACCCGAGTCACTGCTACTAAATAGCAAAGGTTGGTGTCACTCCCTTGGCAGGAAGACCATTTATTTTGGCTCTGACCTTTGAAAATGTTAAATAATGATGATAATAATGAATGGGCCGTAGACCTGCAATCTCTGTGGTTTGGCAAGTGTGTGCTGGAACTGCACGTCCCCTCTTGTGGTCAGAAGGACACTCCTACTCCCTGGGGGAGGCTTCTTCATACGGAGTTTTGAGTAGTACTATCCTGTCCCACCCTCAATGTCCAAACCACAGGAACTCTGATTGTAAACCAATCTGGACACTCCGGGAGAAGGTAAAGAAGACAGGGGCATTCGATAATTAACTATTCTTTTCCCCCCAGCATAACCATAATTGATAAATTTAACAACTGTTAATTTTCCTAACATGACTCCGATTGTACAGAAATGGAAGCAAACCAAAGGAAAAAAACATAGCTCCCATGAATCATCATCTAAATCAACCAAATCCATAACTTGGTGGACACGTTTGCCTGGGAGAAAGGGTTCTGTGTGTGAAATTTTCAATTCACAAAGACTCTGACATGAATTGAGAGGAATCTCTAGGGTCAGGAAATGGTGGAGAGTGTTCAAAGAGTTGTTACAAGGGAAACAAATTGATTTTACTGAGTCGTGCTCAAATCTTATGCCAAGAGCATCTACTGAAGGTCATTGTAAGAAATAGTCACATGAAAATCTCTTTTGCATTTGTTTTTAGACTTGCTGGAGAGGTCATTTTCACTATGTTTTGTGTGCTCTAAAGAGTCCGTATGAGAAACACCTTTCATAATTTAGTACCCCCAGAGAAAAGGAATGGCTTCTCGATTCTGATCACAAGATCTGGTATAACTTACTAGGTTTCCTTTTTTACCTTGGCTTCCATGAATCTCAGTAAATACAATTAAACAAAACAATTACATTAAACAATTAACAGTTAGTGTGTTTTCATTCTTCTTTCCTTTGCCCTGGTTTTCTATTTCTAATTTATTAACCTTATTGGATAAAGATCCTTGGTTGTATAATTCCTAGAATTTTTTCAAAAGAAAGTAAATGGGCACTTGGTAGAAGTAAAAGAAAAAATTGAGACATAACAGGCGTCATGTGGAATAGTCATGTTAGGGAGGGGCAATGATAAGCAAGAGCACATTTTAAGAAAGGAAGGCAGGAATGGCAAGGAGGTCCAGTAAGAACATTCTAGAAGGAATAGTTGAAAGAATAGTGGATTTATGACCCAAATAAAGAGTAACAGAAGCCAGGAGAACTTCCTTCCAACTTTGAAAGACTCTAATATCAAAAGAAGGAGAAAATTGGGGATTTAGATAGAAAGGGTAGGTTGTGATTAAATATAAGACAAATCTTTCCAGTGACAAAAGTGGTCCAAGAAGGAAAGGACTAATTTGAGAAGCAGTGAGATCACTGGGGATATTCAAGCAGAAGCTAGAAAACTGTCTCCTATAAATGTCAAAGAGCAGAACTTTGCTCGGATTGGGAGGTGACTAGAATAAGGATGCACACAGGGAGAGGGCCCCTGAGGTCTGGGATTCAGACACAGGAACCTCTTAACTTCAACTGCTTGGGAAACTATAGATTTCCTAACCTTCCCCTAGATTGTATAAATACTGTATTCAACAAAAGATGAAGATGGGGCCAGGCCTGTGGCCAAGTGGTTAAGTTCACACGCTCCACTTCGGCGGCCCAGGGTTTCGCTGGTTCGGATCTTGGGTGTGGACATGGCACCACTCATCGAGCCATGCTGAGGAGGCGTTCCACATGCCACAACTAGAAGGACCCACAACTAAAAATACACAACTATGTACCAGGGGGGCTTTGGGAGAAAAAAGAAAAATAAAATCTTAAAAAAAAAAAAAAGATGAAGATGAAAATAGAAGCCCTAGAGACAGAACGGTCAGTACAACTCTGCTCTGACTCAGGGAACTCTTGCTTACTTCAAAACATATTTCCAAGGGAAGAGAATATTCCCTGCCATTTGTAGGGGTGGAAATGGGAAGTAAAGAGAGAACTCCATGAAACAGTAGGGAATTTCCATTTTGCCTTTTCTCCCAAAATGTAGGTTCTCAGGCACACCTCTGGACCCCATCCATCATCTTTATGAGGCCCCTTCAGGCACATGCTGACTTGGGGCTACCTGGACAGCTTACCTTCACCCTCCGTGCCATCTACTAGGCCTCCTCTCTGCACTGCACCACATACCCTACGGAAGGGCAGCTAGGGACAGATTCATGTGCTCTTTCATACAGCGTTTTCGAACATATATTCAGAGCTCTATACCACACACTGGGGGAGAACCAAAGGAAGTGCCAAGACCCGATATCTGCTTTCATGAATGGCCAATCTTATTACAAATCAACAGCCCAAGGACAGTTTAATCCAAAAGGCAGAAAAACTGCCAGAGAAAAGTTGTCCTTTGGAAAATAAATGTCTGATTGCAATCTCTTTCTCTGGATTTTCATTCTTTGTTAAGTACCTACATGAAGTCATTCCTGACACTCCCCGAAATTATAAATGGTATAAATACTGTGTTCAACAAAAGACTAAGATGAAGACAGAAACAATATTGGAAATGATGTTGCATAAACACTCTCCTGGATGTAAATATAGAAATGTCAGACGATGGCTTAGCAAACTTTTGGCAGACGTTTCAAAGGAAGGGCAAATAATTTCTAAAGGAACAGGAACTAACCTAGACCAGGAGATGTGCCCAATTGGAAAGGTAATTTGTTACAAAACACATTCACTTTACTCCTGCCAACACATGGAACAAGAGATCCTAACATTGTCTAAAGGGAGGCGGTAGAGAGAAGAAGAGAAAAAGACAACAATCATTTCCAAGAGATACCAGGGCCCTGGCTGCTAGGCAAGGTGAATAATGGGCTCTGGGCTGTTGGACCAAACAGCAGCCTGCAGCATCAGCCGCTGTCCTGACCACCTGTGCCTTGAGCAGCAGCTCTGCTCACTTTCCCTTTTCACCTCATGAATCTTTCCTTCCTCTTATATTGGGGAGATATATTTCTTATTTCTACAGCTGAAGTTTTAGCCCTTCAAAGCTTTCTGGAATACTCGGTGCTTTATGTCAAATACAACATAGCTGCTTTAAAAAATAAGTAACTTTCACCTGACACCTTCTACTCGGCTTTTACTTCTTAACTTATTCCATGAGGCCTTCCTTAAAAACTACCCCTCCCCGTATAAACTGGATTCTTCCTGTTTTTCTTTCCATAGTTTGTTTCCTTTATAGCATTTATCACAATCTGTGTATAGATATTTGTGTATGTTTGTTTAATATTGTTCTCTCCCCTTTGTCTAACTTCCATGAGGGGAGGGAACATGTGTCTCTTCACCTTCGTATCCCTAATATCTAACCTATTTGTTGATAAATGAGTGTTGAATGAATAAATAAATGAATATACAACATCAGCTTCTCATTCCCATATTAATACACCATATTCAGAGACAAAAATCTACACCTAATAAATGAATATGTACCAAATAAAAACCCTGGAACTGCTCACTACTTAGTCAATACGTGACACTGGCACATCTTCAAGAGTGAACTATTTCTTTCTCTTGCTTCATTTAGAGTTCATTCTTCCTTACACATCTGTGTACTGATATAAAATTTAAAAATTCAGAAAACTCATTATAGTCAATAGTTTCCAACCTTCTTCTTTGAAAACAATATGAAGGAGGTAAGGATTTCACTTCTTTCCATTTTTCTGATTTATTTCATGGGAAATATGCCAATGATTTATCAAAATATCTACAATGTGAACATGAAAAGGAAGAAAAAAAGGACCTAGAAAATTCTCCCAAATAGAAATAACTTGTGGGGCCAGCCCCATGGCCAAGTGGTTAATTTCTCACGCTCCGCTTCGGAGGCCCAGGGTTTTGCAGGTTCAGATCCTGGGCACAGACATGGCACCACTCATCAAGCCATGCTGAGGTGGCATCCCACATGCCACAACTAGAAGGACCCAAACTAAAAATACACAACTATGTACCAGGGGCCTTTGGGGAGAAAAAGGAAAAATAAATCTTTAAAAAAAGAAAAGAAAAAGTAATAATTTGTTATCAAATAAAATGCACTATGTGTAGAAGAAAAAGGAGTGGAGCGATAAAACCAGCCCAGACGCTTTCAAACAGATTTCTCAGTATGTTACTGGGAATTCCTGCTGCCATTATTGAAAGGATTGGTATTTCCCCATCTTGGACTGAGATCCTCAGACAGGAGACCTTTATCCTTTCACTTTGCTCCTATATCTCTTCTCCATACTGGTTTTTAGCTCAGCATCATTTTAGTAAACCTCTTAGAGCCATGTTTTCAGACACTTTGTAGTCACTCATTAGCTGATCATGAAATCAACTTAGTGGTTCAAGATAAGCTTTCTAAGTAGAAGGTAATGGAATGAAAGGTAATGGAATGGAAGGCATTCCAAGTGTAAAGGGTTAAGTATTGCTTTGTGAAACTTTTCAGTGTGCATTTGCCCATGTGTATTACATATTACACTGCAATGTAAAACATTTTTTACTGTGAGTCATGGTCAAAAAGTTTGAGAAACTTTGACTTAGAGTAATTAACTGACAGTAGAGGAAATGTCACATAGAAATCTACAGATAGGTAATTTCAACCTACAGATAGGTAATTTATAGGTCAATGCTTATTTATAAATCCAGCTTTCCTCCTCTTATTAAATATTAACAAATGGCCTACAATCTGCATAGAAAATCTGATTCCTAATGCTTTCAACTTGAAACTACGTTGGGATTCTCTAATCCTACCTAATAAGTCTAAAAATCTAACCCTGGAGTCAGGCTGAAGCAGACACGTCTTCAGTTACAGGAATATCCGAAGGCCCCCCTAGTCTCTTCTGATTCTCCCAGCTCCTCTTTAATCTCTCTCTTTGCCAGAAAAAGCCCTTCTTAATTTGCTCCCTTCTGGTAAGTGGATCTGCCTTTTTCCTAGCCACTCTTTGTAGGCCCTCCAACTCATTGAATCCTGATTCCTTCCATTCACTCTCAGATTCCCTCTCCCCACCCCCAATTTACCCTTCGTGATATAATAAAAAATAAAGACTTGACTGTTGTCCTGGTTCCTGGTACACAGCTCCTAAAGCCCTTGGACTCTCTGGAATAATAAGAGTGTCTTTTGGATGCTAAGGAGATGACTGGTGGCTAGGGGCTCCCAGGCAACTTCAGGATGGGAGCTGGTCCCCAGAGAGACAAAGGTAGGGATTAGAGAGCTAGAACTTCGACCAGCCCACCCCCTACCTCCAGGAAGGGGAGAAGGGCTAGAGATTGAGTTCATTGCCAGTGGCCAATGATTTAATCAATCATGCCTATGTAATAAAACCCCTAATGACTGGGTTCGCAGAGCTTCAGGTTGGTGAACACATCAAGGTGGTGGCAGGGTGGCACAGTTGAAGAAGGCATAGAAGCTCTGTGCATCCCTCCACCCCATACCTTCTCCTATGGATCTCTTCCGTTTGGCCATTCCTGAGTTATATTGTTTCTAATAAACCGGTATTATTAAGTAAAGAGGTTTCCCGAGTTCTGTGAGTCATTTTAGCAAATTATTGAACCTGAGGAGGCAGTTGTGAGAACCCCTGAATTTATAACTGGTTGGTCAGAAGTACAGGTGACAACCTGGGACTTGCACTGGTATCCGAAGTAGAGGCAGCCTTGTGGAACTGAGTCCTTAACTTGTGGGATCTGACGCTAACTCCACATAGTGTTAGAATTTACTTGAATTGTAGGATACCCAGTTGGTGTCCAGAGAGCTGGTTTGTGTCAGAAAAAACCCACACATTTGGTGTCAGAAGTATTCTAAGTAAAAACATTTCATATCCCTCTTCCTCCAAGGTCTTAGCCTCTACTCTCGGCCCCCTGATGTTACTACATTATTTAAAAAACTCAGTGTAATGGACCTCTATGAGATGTATGTCTAATCATCTCCTCCCCATCTCTACCATTTTCTGGGAGCATTGCCCCCTTTCCCCTCCTTCTCACTCTCCCCACCCAACTATCACAAGGTTACAGCAACATAGCTCTTGAATACCAGATTCACACACTATAATTCCCATCTCCAATACACCCATACAAACACCAAACCCACCCACTCCATCACAGTTCATAGATCCGGGGGTGAGGCCCTTACTGAAGACAAACTTACCAGATTCCCATCTAGATTCCCTTCTCCAAGGGAATCTTCCCAATGGGGAAAGAGAGAGTCAGTTTGGGGTTATCTGGGTCTGTTCCATATGATCTTAGAAGCTGTCAGCAATTATGTTTTTTACCATGGGGAACAGAGAGGTAGAGGAAGCTGTTCTGAAGATAGAGAAGAAGGAAACAGACAAGCAACAAGAAAGCAAGGCAAGTGACAGAGGCAGACCTAACAACATTTAGGTTTCTGTCCATTCCTGAAACCCAGCTATAACCCACTCTCTTAGATTGCAAAATGGCCACAAGTCCTTCCCCCGCCCGTTTCCATTTCCTTGCCATATAACTTTGCAGCTCCTCCCATGAAAAGGTGAAATCTATTTCTCCACTTCTTGAATCAGGGATGTAACTTGTTTTGGCCAATGAGGTATGTGGCAAATGGGACACAAACAGAGACTTGAAGAGCATTCATACATCGCAGCTTGCCCTCTTACTGTTCTTGGAAGCCTGAGACCTCCATTTGAACAAGCCTGGGCTAGCCTGCTGGGTGTTGAGAGACATGTGCCCCAGTCATCCCCAACATCCCACCTGACAACCCAGAAGGCAGCAACCCAGCCAATCTAGAAGCAGCACTGTCTAGCTGACCAGCAGCTGAGAGCAGATGCGTGAATGTGCCCAGCCAAGACAAGAAATGCACTGTCAAGCTGAATCCAATCCAAATGGTTGTTGTTTGAAGCTACTAAATTTTGGGAGGGTTTTGTTACACAGAAAAAGCTAACTGATATACCCACCTTTGCATTCCATATGGATTCCACAAAGGATTCCACATCCCTTGAGTGGGCTTTTATTCCTTGCAAGTAAAAGTCTCAATAACTCACATTTGCATTTGAAAATATTTTATCTTCACAGAAGCCCAAAGAATATTCAAACATTCAAACAATTTTAAACATTTTGTTCCATCGAGTTAAAAAACCTATATATGGAACGATTCACACAATTGCATTTTATCCTCTCCCAGGCTCCAAGATCATCTCCTCTGTAGCTTATCAATTTTTAGTATATATGTGCTGCCAAAATAAGTACCCTGTTGCCTTTTCATAAAAACAGATTTATGATCTGACCACTGCTTATTTCTCCTACTATAACCTCCTGCTGCTGTTATCACATAGTCTGTGCTCCTGTCAAAGCAAACTAATTTGAGTTTTCTGAATATCTCATGCTCTCTATGCCTCTATGTCTTTGCAAATGCTGTTCCACTTGCAGTCATTCAACAAATATTTATCATATGCCAACTGTGGGCAAAGGATTGCTATAGGTTCTGGGGATACAGTAGGGGGAGAGCAGGATTTTTCACTCCTCTCACCTTCATAGCTGTGACTAATTGCTCTTTTACTGGGACTAAATTCAAGCAACAACTCCTCTGGGAAATTTTCATAGCTTCCTAGAATTGAGTTATATACTCTAACTCTACGCTTTCTCATAGCACTTATCAGTATAAGACAGTGGTTACAGCATATAAGTTTCCTCACCTGCAAAATAGGAGTTATAATAATTACTCACTTCATTGGGTTGTTGTAAAGATTTTAAAAGCCTAGTATGTAGTTAGTGCACAGTAAATATTGGCTATAATTATTTGCCAACAAGGAATCAACATCCCACACCACCTCAGGATCTTTCCATCTGCCGTTCCCTCAGTCTAGAATGCTCTTGCTCTGAAATCTCTGTTCAAATGTCACCTCATCAGACAGGCTTTCCTTCACCTCCCTGAAGTGTGTTAATACCCCCACCCTACTCTTCATCTCATATCCTGCTTTGTTTTTTTCCAAGGCTTTTACCATCTTATGTTATCTTTTCATTTATTTTCTCTCTCCCCTGAGCAAATGTAAGTCCCATGAAAGCATGTGCTTTGTTTAGTCACAACTCTACCCACCCCCCCAGTGCCTAGAATAGTGCCTGAGGCAATGTAGATATTCTACAAGAATTTGCTAAGTGGATCAACACACGCACTAAACGTAGGGTCCTTGAATGGTAATATTTTGAAAAGATACAAAGATTTTATTTTCATCACAATACTCAAGATGACAGTGAGTCCAAACTTTGGTTGTTAAGATTAGGGGTTATTTTTTATTTAATTTAATTTTTAACATACTTTTAAATTCCCCAGTGTTCTATAATGAGAACACATTGCTTTCATAATGAGAAAAATAACTTTACAGAATTTATAATCATTCTTGATGAAATCAGGAAAAACCTGGAGTTCTTAAAAATATTTTTTCACCTGTTTAAGACGGTATGCTGTATTTCCCACATGGCTCCAAGAATCTGTAGCTCATGAACTAGCCCTTAAGACTAAAACTCACGCTTGAAAACTGTTTTTACTCTCACTGCCGTTACTTTCAGTCAATATTTATAAATCTTAACTATAACACTTCAATTAGAAAATATTTAATTCATCTTAAATTTCTGGTCAACAGTGAAAACTCTCACTTTACCACTTTATAATAACTACATAATGCCTATCTCCTTTCTCTAGTGGAGAGAACATTAGAAAGCAGGAAATAAAACTAAGAGAGCATGAGATTTTATGCAAGTAAGAAGAATACAATTAGTGATAAAAGAGATGTTTCCACACCCATCAAGAGAGATTTGCACCTTTAGAAACACCTCTACTTTTGGTAATTATGTATCATGGGAGTACGTCCAGTTTCATTGCCTCTTTTGCTCCTTGAACACCTCCCTGTGTAATAACTCCTTCACCTGAGAATGTAAGAGGCAGGGGATAAAATTCAGAAAGTTCAGGTTGGAGCCCTGGAGATACAGTCTTTACTAGCACCATTACTATGACAACTCTACTAATTCACACACTTGGGTTATAGGACATGCTTTGAGATAGTATGTATATGACAGACAAAGCCTATTAGCAACTAGGAGGAACCCAGCACTTGGCACAAACACCTGGAACTAGGGATTACAGTCACATTTTTAACAACCAATGTGGCACGGACTCCAACTACTCAGAATGGACATCAGCCATAGGAGAAGAGAGATATTGGTGTATCAGCCCTACCTGGAACATCATAACTTTTCCATAAATGTGGATAAATTATTAAATCCACTGGATTAAGTCTAATTATAAAATTTACATAATCTCAAGTGGTTGTATACTAAGTAAGAGCCCAAATAATTATATACGTTATCACTAGCAAATTATCATGTTGCAAATAAGATCACATTTTTTTCTTAATTCAGTTACGTACCAGACTGCACACTGGAGATCCAAAGATTAAAACGGGGGCAGTCTCTGTGCTTGAACACTTCACTATTGTCTAGAGGGAAATGTCTTTGCAATACCAAGTGAGAAGCAACGATAGTGACATTGGAGTTTATATTGAGGTCCCATAGGCCAGGGAGCATTAATCAAGAGAGGGGAAACCCATTAAATGGCTTTACAACTACAGGCTTAACCCACAATTCCAGTTGGCCAACTCACAAAAGCAATGTCAATTGACATGGGTGGTACTTAGCAAAAAAACACTTGTGAATGGTTCAGTAGCCAACGATACAACTACCCATCTGCCTCCTGTAGATGAGGCATCATCCTCACAAGCAAAGGACAGATGTTTATCTGTTCTTTCCTATAACGTACCAACTAGATGACTAGAGAAACCTAAGAGATCAAATGACCACCCTGACTTCTATCAACACCACCCTCCTGGGAAGAAAAAAAGATAATACCCGTAAGAAAGCATGCACATGACAGGCAGCCGTCTGCCCGTGGCAAGCCACTCTTAAGTCCACCTGTTCCCTGCAGAAGCTCTGGCTTAAATCCGACATTTATCCAGACGGGCTGTGGTATCATTTTTACAGTCAGATATACTACTGATCAACCTCTTTTAATCTAACATAAAGCTTTCAAGAATTAAGCCTGTGTAGCATAAACCCCTTAAAAGATTACAATAATGAGAGATACAGAGACATGTAAATATTTGTTAGTCAAACCAAATTCATGTAGCCTGGTATTTTCTTTGGAGCCTGCCCATGTCATTACACTGAAACGTGATATATACAAACCCTGAGTGACTGCAAGTGAAATAATGTGACCCTATATACACAGTGACAGTTTAAAATTACATTTGCTTGGGTTATTTTTATGTTAGACATCTCAAACAGTTTATTCCAAGCTTAGTACATTTTGTTTCCTAAACAAAACAGTGAAGGAGAGCATAAAAACACTTAAATAGCAGGGCAACAATGAAGGATTTTAATACCTTGACAAAGCTGAGAATTTGTGATTTTTAAGTCATCACTATTTTCATTCATTCAACAAAAATGCATTGAATGTTAGATTTATTAAAACACATGATAGAAGACTAACTAAATATGTTACAGTATCTATTTCCACTTTTAAAGGACTTTTTAAACTATTTTTTAACTATTATTAACAAAAAGCTCCTCTTTATAAAAAGGGGATTTATATCATATACCCAAACTAAGGCATTTTTTTGGATAGGAAGTAGATCTCTACCTATCTCTATGTACCAAAAACATTTTCAGTACACTGGGATAAACAGAAATCATGCGATGTAATTCGGTAAGAAGGACATCATCTATGTAGTATTGCCAGAGGGGGAAAAAATTAATCTCAATCTCATAACAAAGCAAAGATCTTGACAAATCCAAACCGAGAAAATTTGACCGAAAAAGAAAATGGATCTAGACTCTTCAAAAATGTTAATGTTATGCAAGACAAAGAAACTGGGGAAACGTTCCAGAAAAAATGAAACTAAAGAAATGGCAACTGAATGTAATGACTGGATCAGAAAAATTTCAAAAAAAGAAAAAGAAAAAACAGGGAAAAAGCTGTGAAGGACATTATTATCGAGGCAATTGGGAAATTTGAATACGGACTGTATATTAGATAACAGTGTTATATCAGTGTGATAAAATTATACTGTGGTTATGTTGAACAATGCTTTGTTCTTGGGAGATGCATGCTGAAGTATTTAGGGGTGAGAACTGCAATGAACTCTCAAATGGTACAGGAAAAAATACAGAAAAAGACAAAGCAAATGTTGCAAAATGTTTGCAAGGATCTAGGTGAAAGACGTATATGTATGTTAATTGCCTATTCTTGCACTTTACCTGTACATTTGAAATTTTCTCGTAGTAATAAGTTAAGAATAAAATTTTAATTGCTACATTAGCAATCCATCTAATTATACATGTGGTCATATTTAACATTGTTGTCAATAAGTAAGAACACATCATACTCTACAATGTTATCTAAAAAAATTGAAGCAAATCAATGAAAACTTCTAAATGTAAAGGCACCCTGCATTAAAACATAGGTTTCTGTGGATTATTCCTAGAAGAAACTTAATATTTTAAAATTTTTTCTGATAAATTTTTTGCTTTATCACCAAATTTTCTTTTCCTAACCATAGCAACCTTATTTGAAGAATTAAAATATTTGTAAAATTTGACAAAATATTTTAAGTCATAAAATAAACATAAATACAACTTAAATTATAAAAATAAAAAGCACTTTCTTTACAGCATAGTTCTTTACAGAACATAGAATAAATTTACATTTAAAATTTTTTAAATTTTAAATTTTACCAGTTGCTTGAATTTTTGCCTATATTTCATAAAGCAATAACACAATTTTATCAGAAAAAGACACATTAATCAGAAATTCTCTGGATGCCCTTGTAACCACAGGAGTCATGGCAAATTTTACCTTCCCTGTAACTTACATAAATTATAGGAGATTATGGGCTTTGATGACCACACATAAAGTTCCACAGGGTCCTGCTTCCACATGATTTAAATAAACACAGTCAAAATTAACAACTGGCTAATAGCCCAGAATGTCTTCTTATGTGGAATGTTACCCAAGATCTTTGAAACAATTATATTTTATTTGCATGCTTAAAATAATTAAATCAACATATTGGTCAAAGAGTAACCTGGGTGGCACTCATTAAACTCTATCATTTGAAAACGATACCAAAAAAAGCCAGCCTCCTCTTATGTTGTCCTTAGTAAGACCACATTGGTACTGATACAAAGCAGGGCATCTGAGTGTTAACAGCACAACCTGAGTTTTTAAAAGATGAATTTAAAGAACTTTCCCCGTTCCTCATGAGAAACTAAATAAAATGGCATTCCCCACTCCTGCTCCCACTATTGCTCCAAAGAAGTTACGATATTCCATCGGAAATAATTTAATTATAGGATAAATTACTTTAACACGTCGAATTGCCAACCTGACAGTTAAATAGTCTACATTTGTGAAATGAAACTTTAACAAATGTTAACTTTGCCATTCAGACATCCAGAAAACAAAACTTTCCTTCTCTGAAAAGTTTTCTTCCTTAAAAGATTTGTTTGAAGAAATATAAAAAGAAAAACAATAGGAACTCTGGCTTTTACATTACCCATTTTCGTCATTGTGGGATCACTTGTCATAAAATAGTGAAATGATAACTAGAGAAATACGATGAAGTTGTGAAATAGGGTAGAAAGCATAAACTATACCACACTGGACAACAGAATAGGGCTTGATGATAAAAATTAGGTAACTTGAGGCAAATGGCAATATTTACAACAACTAACTCTAACCAGTGTCAAAGATCTGGGACTTTCAGCTCCAGAACTGTAGCTTCACAATCCAGTGTTTATACCAAGGTAGGATCTTTAAAATACCAAGCAATAATCAGATTGGAAAACTCAATAGGCACAGTTTTTCCCCTTTAATTTTGGTTTTCTCTGAATGTTCAAGCATAGTCTAATATTGACCATCTATGATTCCCTAGACATAGTGAGGTAAGTGGTACTCTTGTCCCCCGTGTTCAGCTCCAACTAGAACTCCCAATTCTAGAATAGTGACTGGTTTAGTAAACATTGTTGAATGAAGGAATGAAAGCAAGATTCTTTTTATTATCCTAATCCATTTGGGGTTCATGGTACCCCTGAATCTCAAAGTTAGAAGGAAAATAAAAAGGCTTCCAGTGAAACTAGCCTGATCATTTTCCAGTGAGCCAGAGTGCTAGTCATTGGAATGAGAATTACAGATCGTCATTATTATTATTGTCATCATCATTATCATTATCATAATGTGGTGATGATAATAATCATTATCATTTATTACAAGTTAAGCTCTGTACTTTATATACATTAATCCTCACAACTTTACAAGGTAAATATTATTGTCCCAATTTTACAGACAAAGAAACAGTTTCAGAGAATCAAGGAACATGCCAAGGTCACACAGCTCTTGAGGGAATGAGCTAGGAGTCCAAGGTCTGGTTGACTCCAGAGGCCATGCTCTTTCCACCATGTTGTGCCATGGAATGCTGAGCTGAAATCATCTTTTAATTCCATCCTTCAGTCTCTATGATCAGGCCAAGTTACTTTCCTGTCTTCTGATTCCTTACCAATTTTGCTACTATTAACATCAAGAAATTATATCCATGCATCCAAATTCTAAATAATCTCCAATAGTATTTCTAAAGCATACTCAATTGCCAAAGAAAATATGATTTATAAAATACTCTTGTTCTTGGTCATTGATTTGGGGATACCTGGATAAAATATTATTATTTTTATATGCCTATATTATCACTATCTACTAGCTTCACCAAAATCTTCCATAAATAAATTATTTTCTAGTCATACTTCTAGCATTTTCATCTAGGATTTGACCCCAGTCTCTTGCTTTTATAATCATCAAAGGCCTTAGAATAATTGAATTGGAAAAAGTCACAATATATTTGCTAAAGTGCATCCCAACTCTGAAAAAGTAATACTTATAAATTGCTCAATGTGCTTTTAAGAGAGTGAGCTACTAAAAATTTAATAGAAAAAATACTCAAAAGAGAAAATAAAAATTATGTCTACAAAGACTAACCCTAAAAATTAAATTTGAGAAACAGAAAAACTTGATAAATGAGACTTTCATATGAGTTTTTGTTAGATTTTTCAAAGGTAGTAAATTAAACACAATCACTTCAAGGGGTGTGGGCATTTGGAAATTACTTCAATGCACTTAGTTTTAATGGCAGGAAGTATGCAGTGCAGCTTTGAAAAGCTTCACAGTGATTTATGGTGTATCTGAATTCTTCCTTGGAGCCCTGGGAAGCTGGATTTCACTCTCTGTTCTCACCCTCACTTCTTTTTGTTCTTTTCTTTTTTTTCCCCCTTTTTTACTTATTCATTTATTTTAATTAAAACTAAGAGCACACTACTCAGAAGTAAAAATATATGTGGTCAATTCAAGAGCTTGGTTACCCCAGTATCTCCATCTAGTGGGCATTAAGAATATAAAGTTTATTTTGTCCAGTGAATTCCTGATTGCCAAGTTCATTAAGCAAAGCAATTGTAGAAAGATAGAAAAAAGAAAGGCCACAGGTATTTTCCTGGGGATAGAACTGTCGCTCAACAATACAAGGAGAGTTGTGTTACATCATTACACTATAATAAGTACCTAAACCCACAGTGTTCCAATATTACTAAAGTTTGAATATAGCTTTCTGGGTCCCCCCCGCCCCAATAATGATTTTCTTGTCACTAAGATCTAGAATCTGGAAAACTCCACTAGAAGATTTAGATGTCATATAAGCATGAGTTTAATTATTATTAAGCAACTCTTCAAAAAATGATGGTTTTAAGAATTGCTTTACCTCTTAGATCACAGAATCTTCGTGCTAGAAGGGGCCTCAAAGATTTAGTATTCTAAATGCGTTTATTTTACTAGTGAGGAAACTGAGACCCAGGGACTTCCTCTCAGTTATAAAATTGGAGAGTAGCAGCGCCAGAATTCAGGTCCAGGTCTGTTTTTCAGTCCCATACTCTCAGAGTAAAAATAAATGCATTCTCCTAGGAGAAGATATTGCTTTCTCTGGAATAAAGTATTCCTTTTATATTTTTTTGTAACTCATCCAAATATAATACTAACAACATGGGGAAATGGCTGTTTTGTAGATGATAGTGGTGATAATTCACCAATTTAATCCAATCCAATTAACTGCCTCCTTTATGCCATCTTGTAAAGATGCTCACAAGAAAGTGATACAATCATCTCTTTCTTCAGGAAGAAAAGTTTTTAAGGTTATTTGCCAGACTGGCTGCACTTCTTTTGTTCTTAATGGATTTATATGTCCTTCAGGATTAAAAAGGCATCCCCATTGTCCATTCCCAGGGTCACTCCCAAGCTCGAGAAGAGCTGAATGAACCCAGGCCCATCCACCCAATGACTGTGCCCTCCAAAAAATTTTACTGTGTTGTTGCCATTGGTGGTGGTGGTGTTTGGTGTTTTTAGACCTTTAGTGGAAGTAGAAGCAACATTAACATGTTATAAAAGTGAAATCTATCATATCTCCTTGATATAACATAGAGTGCCAAGTAAATAATCCTGTCACTAGGCTTCAAGGAGTCTCTGAGAGGCAAGACTCTGGTCCAAGAAGTTGGCAGTCTCTACCTTACTTTATAGAGTTAAGTGGCCTGGCATATGGATCATTATAAAGTTCTTTGAATTTCTCCAAGTGCTAACCAGATGCTAAGTTGCATTATTCATGATTCACAAGTACATATCTTACTGCACAAATGCTATTAAGAAAATATTCCTGCTTACAATACAAATTGGTCACAATTTTAGCTCCTCTGAGTAAAATTCTAAAGATACCAGGTCAAACATGTGGTAGATCAGAGAGTCCTGGGGTCAATTTAATGAAGCAGGTGGCTTATTCCCAAGATATCCTAAAAAAAAAAAAAAAAAAAAAAATCCTTGAGTCTATCAAGCTATTTTGTGTCCAAGTACTTCACCTCAAAATTAAATGAAAGGGTATAGAAT
Source organism: Equus asinus (assembly GCF_041296235.1). Classification (NCBI taxonomy): domain Eukaryota; kingdom Metazoa; phylum Chordata; class Mammalia; order Perissodactyla; family Equidae; genus Equus; species Equus asinus. The sequence continues at coordinate 147,763,326 of NC_091791.1, forward strand.
ATTTTCAACTCAAGGAAGATAAAACTGAATGTACATACAATGATCCCATCCTACGTGTTTCCTCAAATATGACTAAAATGACTTTGCTTCAGAATTATTAGTTTACAAGAAGTCAAATAGAAAATTGGTTTGAAAAGGGATGAATATTTGCAACATATAATATATTAATGCTTAATATAGAGAGTTCTAATGTGGTAATAAGATGACTAGTTAACACTCAAGGAGGAAATGAGCTGAGTAGATATACAACAAAGTCAAAAAAGTGCAAATGACCAATAAAAGACATGGAAAGATGTTTAAACTATCTAATAATCAATGACATGCCCATATAACAGCATCTATCAGACTGGAAACAATTTAAAAGATTGATAGAGTGTTAGTAACGCTGTGGGGAAATGGACTCTCATGCAATGTTGCTGCATATTAGTTGGTAAAATCTTTCTGGATGACAATTTGACAATGAATTTCAAAAGTTAAAATGATCAGAAACAAAGCAAAGATGTTTCCTCTCACCACGACTTTTTGACATAATACTAGAAGTCCTAGTTAATGCAATAAGACAAAAAAAGGAACTAAAAGATATACAGATTGGGAAAGAAGAAATAAAACTTTGTTCACAGATGGCATGATCATTCATGTAGAAAATCCAAAAGAATCAACAAAAAAACTAGAACTAACAAGCCATTATAACAAGGTTGTAGAATACAAGATTAATGTACAAAAGTCAATGATTTTCCAATATACCAGTAATGAATAAGTGGAATTTGAAATTTAAAATACATCTTTTACATTAGCACCCCAAAAAATGAAATACTTAAGTATAAATCTAATAAAATACATACAAGATTTATACAAGGAAAACTTAAAAACTCTAATGAATGAAATCAAAGAGCTAATTAATGGAGAGATATTCCATGTTCATGGATAGGAAGACTCAATAGTGTCAAGATGTTAGTTCTTCCCAACTTAATCTATAGATTCAATGCAATCCCAGTCAAAATCCCAGCAAGTTATTTTGTGGTTATTGACAGATTCTAAAGTTTATATGAAGAGGTAAAAGATCCAGAATAGCCAACACAATATTGAAGGAGAAGAATAAAGTTGGAGGACTGACACTACCCAACTTCAAGACTTACTATAAGCTACAGTAATCAAGACAATGTGGTATTGGCAAAACAACAGACAATGAGATCAATAGAACAGAATAGAAAGCCCAGAAAAAGCCCCACATAAATATGGTCAACTGATCTTTGACAAAGGAGCAAAAGCAATACAATCTAGCAAAGAGTCTTTTCAACAAATGGTACTGGAACAATTGGACATCCATATGCAAAAAATGAATCTAAGAACAGACCTCACATCTTTACAAAAGTTAACTCAAACTAGATCACAGACCTAAATGTAAAACATAAAACTATAAAACTCCTAGAAGATGACATAGGAGAAAACCTAAAAGACCTAGGATTTGGTGATGACTTTTCAGATACAACACCAAAGACATGATCCATGAAAGAAAGAATTGATAAATTGGACTTCACCAAAATTAAACATTTCTGCTCTGGGAAAGACAATGTCAAGAGAATAAAAAGAGAAGCCACAGACTGGGAGAAAATATTTGCAAGTCATATCTGATAAAGGATGTTATCCAAAATATACAAAGAACTCTTAAAACTCAACAATAGGAAAACAAACTATCTAATTTAAAAATGCGCCAAAGACCCTAACAGACACCTCACTGAAGAAGATACACAGATGGCAAATAACATATGAAAAGATGCTCCATACCATATGTCATCAGAGAAAAGCAAATTAAAACAACAATGAGCGGCCCGCCCCATGGCATAGTGGTTAAGTTCTGCACGCTCCACTTCAATGGCCCGGGTTTGTAGGATCGGGTTCCAGGTGCAGACCTACACCACTCATCAGCCATGTTGTGGCAGCAATGCACATATAAAGTGGAGGAAGACTGGCACAGATGTTAGCTCAGGACTAATCTTCCTCAGCCTAAAACAAAACAAAAAAATGAGATACCAGTACACATTTACTAAAATGGCCAAAATCCAGAACTCCAAATACTGGAGAGGATGTGGAGCAACAGGAACTTTCATTCATTGCTGGTGAGAATGCAAAATGATACAGCTATTTTAGAAGACAGTTTGGCAGTTTCTTTCAAAATAAAACATACTCTTATCATACGGTCCAGCAATCACACTCCTTGGAATTTACCCAAAAGAGTTGAAAACTTATGTCCACACAAAAACCTCACACCGATGCTTATAGCAGCTTTATTCATAATTGCCAAAACTCAGAAGCAAACCCTGGTCAGTATAGGGTAAGTCTTGATCCAGATGGCTACCATCACCTCTATGAAACACAAATGCATGGAAATAGATGACAAACCCCCCTCTGAATTTGGTAAGGGGATTATTTATCCTTGTATTTTCATCTTTTAGTTATTTTCACTGCATACAATAACTATAGTAGGTAAGGGCTATGCACATATTGGTGTACTTAATATCACTTGCATTGTCCCAGTTAATTCTTTAAATGCTGGATAATATTTAACTTATTGCGGGGTGCAAGTCAAATTTCGGAGGTCATGAAACACAGTAACTTAATAATGATAAGGATCTAAAGATCACAACTAAAGTTCAAAGCACAACCAGGTATGCATATGAATTTTCAGCAGTAGTGGTTTCATTTAAAACCACTTGGAAACAGTGACCCATATTCTTCCAATCTGCTGCTCCCTAATTAGTCGTGTTTGTCTTAGTTTATGCTAAAGGTAAACATATATTTAGCGTAGAAAAGGAAATGGAAAAAAAACCAAAATGTGACCTAAACAACCTCGGCAAAGCAGACTTCTAATCTGCAATCAAATAGCTTAGTCACATCATCCAAGTAAATCCAACTTATTCAAAATCGTTAAATAAATTATTCGGTCTCCACTCCTACCCCTAAAAAAGAATATAACCGGAAATACAAACACCATCCCACATAATTGAAAGAAACTTGGTTCTTTTTTATGGATAAAACTATGTGAATGGCTTTATATTTACATATTAGTAATATTAACTTAAAATTTCCAACATTTTTAAACACAGGCCAACCAGGGCTAACACTAAACCCTCCTGGTTTTGTACCAGTGAGCATGTGGCTTCAGTCCATGTTCAACACTGAAGAGATTCTTTCAAAGATGACCTTCTGGATTTACCATCTTCTTACCCGCCATGCTGCCACAGTTCATTAGTAGTCAAGGTCTGGCTGGAATGTTTTAAACTACTATTTTCCTTAAGCATTATATGGATGAGGTTTTTGTTATTCTAAGCAAACTGAAACAATGTCCTTGTATGGACTTCTAAACATAATAATTAGCGACAGTGCAAATTGGTTTCTGATTTTTCTCATACCGTGTAGCAAACTGCTAATAAAACATTCAAATCATAGTTTAACCTTTGTATAATTGTGAGATTCTTTTCATTTTATAATGTGGACCATGTCTTTACTTTTTAAGCACAAGGTCTCCTTCTGAAGGCCAAGAAATATTTAATTTAAATGTAGCTATGTGAAAAGAAAAATATCTCCTTAAACTTTCTCAAGGAAACAGCTCTTAGAAACTCAGGAAAGTGAAAACTTGGACCTATTCGGCATAGAACTTTGAACATTTCACTTACTCTGCTTCTGAACCTCAAAGGTCCCTTGCACAGTATGGATTTCAAACTTCAAAAACACTCCTCTGAAAAGAATATTAACTCATGTCTTTATAACTAATTTGCCCCTGAAATTAAGTCAACTAAATCTATTCAGGGACTTAAGCAACTAGAAGACATCCCTATAGTCAAATAAGTTTTAAAAAGAAATTTCATGAGGCTGCATAAGAATTTCTGGGCCTTGGCTGACACATATTTGAAAGTCTGGCTCCGAGAACTGTTAGAATACACTTCCACCCTCACGCTGCCTGAAATGTCCTTGGGGCCCTCCCAGTACTTTGTGTCAAGACACAGTCTTCCCTTAAAGTCCTTTTAGAACTCACCATTTACCTGAAATCTTGCCCATTTAACTTCCCTAAGGAGCCATTCTCACAACCCTATTCCCCATTTACATATAAAGTACTCACACCTTCTGAGATAGATGTTCAATTAATAAGTCGTCTGTTAATATTCCACTAAGTGTATTTAAGGTCAAGGGCATTGACCATTCCTTTTCTTTTCTTTTTCTCTTTTTTAATTGTTTCCTCCCTCGCCAGTATGGGATAGAGTGTGGTATTCCCAGCTGAAAGAACTGAAGTCAAAGTACGTCACATCTTACCATCCTCAGCTCAGAGCTCTCCAAAGGCTTTCTATTACACTTGGAATGAAATCCAAAGAAGACTGTATACTCTAACATGGCCTCGGACCACCACTCAGCTTACCTCCCACCCCTCTGCCCTCTCCCCAACTCTCCACACTCCAGCCACGCATCCTCTGCTATTCCTGGAACAGAACAAACGTGCTGTCCCCTTAGGACTTCTGCACTTGTTGTTCCTTATGCCTCCCATCTCTGCTCACTCCCTCAGGTCTCTGTTCAAAAGTCTCTTCCTTAGGGAGGACTTCTGTAACTCCCTGTGGAAAATAGCAGCTTCCCCTTACTACAGCCTACTTCTCTTCATAGCCCTAGCTGATACCATGGTATATATTTATTTGTATAGCTGTTCATTATCTCCCAGTGTCATCACAACCAACAGCATGTAAGTTCCATGAAATCAGGGGCTTCATCAATTTTCTTCACATTTGGAGCGCGGGTGCCTAGAACAATGCCTGGCACATAGTACATGTTCAATAAATGTCACTGAATTGTTACTTCTAAGACTTAGGATAGGGAGTTACACTGTGGCTGGAAAGCCTGTCTTCTCTGAGAAGCACTCTTTCACAAATCCAGTGTTATTCCTGTTATTCCAGGCTTCCCAGGAACACACAGGATTCTCGATGCCTAACCATGAGCTTCCCCAGCTTCCTCAGTGGACTGCAATCCTCAAGGGAAAGTTTCATGCCCATCCACAGTCTGGGATACTCAGAGTCACATGAATTGTAATTTTGACAAAATGCCAAAGATACACACACATCAAATGCCCTCCTAGCCTGCTGCTCCCTGCTGGTTATCTCAACCTTCATCAACCAAGGTAATAGGGGGTTTCTCCTCCTTAGACTTCAATATGGAGGATGCAGCTCAGCCCTTATTCATCTATTATATCCCCCAATCTTCCAGAATGGGTCTTCTGAACATCACTTGCTCAGTCCACCATCTCGTGAATTCAAAATCTACACTCGACCCCACCAAGCAGAGGGAAGAATTTGTGCATAGAAGCCAACCAAACACACCTTACGATGCAAGGCTAGCCTTTAGAGTTACATCGCGTTTCCCAAGCCAGCCAGTTATCTCTAAATCTAAGATCCTTAAGAGGAACTTAGTCCTTGGTTCTTGGTCTTCAAGGACAACTCCAAGAACAGATAGAAACTGGACACAAGTATAGAGCAACCTGAATCCTGAGCTAACACAGCACAGGCATACGCATGCCTTACAGAACGCCTCACCAACTAACATTTTCCTGCTAGAACACCTCCTGGTTTTTATACTCAAACTTCGTAGGTTGTACATATCTCTCAATACACTTTTTGAAAGACGTTTATGTAAGAAAAAATAGACTTAAATCCCAAACCCTAACTCAACATTGTTAACAAAATAGTGTGCAGAATACTGAGACACCAGGTGTCAATAGAGAAGACATACAGTGTATTACTGTGTAAAGTAACTGCTTGTTAACAACCATATTAATTGATGTTCAAGAAGACTGTTTTAGGTATTTTTCATTGTATTTTTGTATTACTATAAGAGGAATTTTTACTGTGTTTTTGTAACATTGTAGGAATTAGAGGTTCTGAGTTGAGGAGTAATGCATTATAATTTTTCCTATTGAAACTAATAAGAAATAGGCGCCCACTTAATGGTTTTATGCAGAACATCCAATTTTTGGAATGAATTCTTGCCATTAAGTGAAAGATGCCTGTATTTTCTTGGATTCTTTCACCCAAAATCCATCAACAAGCCTCTCCCTGGGCCTTTCTTATCTGATCACGGTCCAACAGCTCATCTGTTCTCAATCTCTGACACTGACTCATTGAACCCCTTCTTGCCTCTTCGTCTTCCAGTTCCCTCAGCTGCAGTCATTCACTGCCTCTTACCTTTCACTGCATTCACCCCTTCTGTCTATCTTTTTCTTTATTTTCAATTAGTTTTTACTTTCACCAAAAGAATATATGCACATAATGTAAAAGATCAAAGGAGCTAGAGCTCATAGCAACAAAAGCACTCCCTAGCTCTCACCCTCTCACCCCCATCCCCAGGGCAGTGTGCCCAGAGTTAAACACTTTAGACTCTTAGCTCTTGCTTTAAATTATCAAATAATCTGAGTAGAATGCTATCTCCTGGTTATTCCATTTTACACTTTATCTACTGCCTTCCTATTATGGTAAATGAGGATTTTAGCTCTTTTATGCCCATCTTTCCCTTCTCTCCAATCTTTCTCAATAAATGTATGCCAAAAACTTTGGTTAAATCTATATTCAGTGCATTAATTATTGAGACTATTGTTTGCTTATGAGCCAAATACTGAAAAATGGTTGATTTCCTTTCTAGGAAAAATTTTTTTTGTTTTTCCTATATTTAATAATTGCCTAATTTCCTCATTTGCTTAGTTTTATTTGCATGTCCAACTAAGCTTTCCAATACCCCACAACAACTCTGTAAAATCACCCTCAATCCATTTCTCCACATGGTCAAACATGTCATGTTTATCAGTCCCTTTTTTTCCTAATAAGATTTATCGATTCCATTTTTTCCTTCCCTCTCCTGGTTCTAATCTGCACTGAGCTGCTGGGTGTCATGACTCTTATGTTGGGATCTCCCTTTACCAACGTTCTATAAATACCCAACTCCTCTCTCCTGTGTTGCATTTCCCATTTCCTAGTTCCCATGTCATCTTCTTTCTTGGTTTACTCCCTAGTTTTGGTGAGTTACATCCTGTAGACTTTTAGACTTTGCATGTTTGAAAATGGTTTATTCTATCCTTACACTTGATCAATTCATTAATTCTAAGCTAAAATTCATTCTTATTTTGAATACATTACTCTTTGGCTTGGTTTTTTTTCATTTATTATGCTGAACACCCAATGAGCACCTTTCAATCTGAGAATTCATGTTTTCACTTTGAATAAATATTATTTAAAAAAATAATTTTCTAATGACTGTTTTCTGTTTCTCCTTACCAATTGGATATTGGATTTCTGGAGTTGATCTACAAATTTTCCTATCTTTCTCTCTCTTATTGTCCATCTCTTTTTTTTCTCTACTTTATCAGAGTTCTTCCAATCTCTTACTGAACTTTTTATTTTAGCTATTGTATTTTTAATATCCAAAAGCTCTTTCTCATTGTTTGTTCCCTTTTTTGAAATAGCATTCTATTCTTTTTTTTAAATTTTCTTTTATCTCTCTGAGGACACCATGGCTTCTCTGAAGCTTTCTTCTCCTCTCAGCATTGTCTCTGTTTCCTCTGAGTTCCTTTCTTCTCTTTGTTTCTTTCTTTGCTTCATGTTGGACGCTTTATTCCAAAGTCTGATTCTCTTTTGAGCTCTATCATATTTAAGAGTGAGTCACTAACAAGCTGATTAGAAGCTTTGTAAGTGGACTTCTAATAGGGTCATAGAGTAGCAGGTGAATTTTTGTGGGAGGGGATCACCAAATTTCTCTATCTTTAGGCCTTTTCTCTAGGATGGTTCAGTTTCCTGTGAGAAGGATCTTCCAATATTCCCAGAGGGGTGTGGAGTGGTATGGCTGCCGGTGTGCTAGAGCTGAACAGAGGAAGGGAGGTGAGAAATTCACTGTTCGGATGCAGAATGTCCTTTATTCCCCTGGTTTTCAATTCTATTATTGTCCTGCCTTTCTCAGTGCTCAGTGTCCCCAAGTCCAGGCCATCTCTGGTTGTTTCTCCAGAGACTCCTGCAAAGGTGGGGGAAATAAGTCTTCTCACTTAGCCAGGCACGAGCAGGCTCTGAGGGTCTAACTGCTCCTCATGAAGACTCTCAAGTAAATTTTAACTCACCATGTCACCCTGCTTTCTATGGTACCAGATGCCTCTAATTCTAAGCCTTTCCAAGAGTTGTGAGTCAGCTTGCTTGCCATCTGCATCCCTCTCCACGGGCACTTGGCTCTGACCTTTCTCCACTCTGCTAAGTCATGCACCATCCTTCCACCCACTTTCCATCTTTATATCTTGTAGTTTAGAGTTATTTATGTCTCCTTGATTTATCAAAGATGGAGCTTGTGCCTCCTTTTCTGGTTCTCCCTATTGTTTGGGGATCACTTTTGAGAAAAGAAGAATGAATGAGGGATGGAGAAAGAAAGAGTAGATATGTCTTTATTCTGACATCTTGAAACCAGAAGTCTCTAGCCTTTTCCATTTCTTAGGTCTTTTATCACACTACACTCTTGTGTCAGCTCTATTATGATTCATAATTTCTGTCTTCCAGACTTTCTAGATGACTAGCAATCTTGTTTCATTGGTTTTGGACATGCAACATTTGGTTTATTAATGAATTAACAAGCTCCACATCTACTTATTGTATTCTATTTGCAGTAATTCTTGTCTGCAATTGAATACAGTATATTGAACTGAATGTACATATAATTGGGAGGGGATTATTCATCAATTGGGAGAGCATTAGCCCTCAGTCTCTTCGGGGACTTCTTTTTCTTTTTTTTTTTTTCTTTTTTTCTTTTTTTCTTTTTTTCTTTTTTTATTGAGTTATTGATAGATTACAATCTTGTGAAATTTCAGCTGTACATTAATGTTTGTCAGTCATGTTGTAGGTGCACCACTTCACCCTTTGTGCCCACCCCCCACCCCACCTTTCCCCTGGTATCCACTAAACTGTTCTTAGTCCATAATTTTAAATTCCTCATATGAGTGGAATCATACACAGATTATCCTTCTCTCGCTGGCTTATTTCACTTAACATAATTCTCTCAGGGTCCATCCATGTTATTGCAAATGGAATGATTTTGTTCTGTTTTGCAGCTGAGTAGTATTCCATTGTATATATGTACCACATCTTCTTTATCCATTCGTCTGTTGCTGGACACTTAGGTTGCTTCCACGTCTTGGCTATTGTAAACAGTGCTGCAATAAACATTGGGGTGCATAGGACTTTTGGGATTGCTGACTTCAAGCTCTTTGGATAAATATCCAGTATGGGATGGCTGGATCATATGGTAGTTCTATTTTTAATTTTTTGAGGAATCTCCATACTGTTTTCCATAGTGGCTGCACCAGTTTGCATTCCCACCAGCAGTGTATGAGGGTTCCTTTTTCTCCGCACCTCTCCAACATTTGTTGCTATGAGTTTTAGATATTTTTGTCATTCTAATGGGTGTAAGATGATATCTTAGTGTAGTTTTGATTTGCATTTCCCTGATGATCAGCGATGATGAGCATCTTTTCATGTGCCTATTGGCCATCTGTATATCTTCTTTGGAGAAATGTCTGTTCATGTCTCCAGCCCATTTTTTGATTGGGTTGTTTGATGTTTTGTTGTTGAGTTGCGAGAGTTCTTTATATATTATGGATATTAAGCCTTTGTCAGATATACGAATTGCAAATATTTTTTCGGGGACTTATTTTTCTTATCAGATAGGCTGGTTATTCTGTTTGCCTTCCTAGCCCCCATTCTCTCACTGCTCTGTACCCCAGGAAACTGACCTCTATGGACAGCTCCCCTCACCCATCCCTCCTCACTGCCATTCCCACCCACCTCACTCTTCCCCTGCCTCAATGCACTTCTGGCAACACCACTCTGCAGCCACAGCTCCTGAAGTATGATGGCTTCTGGCTTCACAAAGGAACCCTTCCTGGTTGGTTCCGTTGTCCCTGCATATTGGGAGCTTCCTTTCAATCAAGATTCTATAGTACTATAGCAAAGAAACTCTCCAAATAATTGTGCTCAACCCCTAGAAAATATAAGCATTGCCAGTACAACTTAGACTAGCAGGGAAGGCTAGGATATACATATTGTTCCCTTTAGGCAAAGGAGTCAGATAGCTCTGATAAAAGTACACTTGCTGTTTTTTTTCAGTTTTTTAGATTGAGGTATAATTGACATACATTATATTAGTTTCAGGTGTACAGCATAATGATTCAATACTTGTATAGATTACAAAATGGTCACCATAATAAGTCTAGTTAAAATCTGTCACCACACATAGTTACAAAGTTTTCTTCTTATGGAGAACTTGTAAGATTTACTCTCTTAGCAACTTTCAAATATGCAATACAGTATTATTAACTATAGTCACCATGCTGTACATAATGTTACATTTCCATGACTTATTTATTTTATAACTGGAAGTTTGTACCTTTCAACTCCCTTCACCTGTTTCACCCACCCCTCAGCCCCCACCTCTGCCAACCATCAATCTGTTCTATGTATCTATGATCCTGGTGTTTTTTTTTGTTTTTTTAAGACTCCACATATAAGTGAGATCATATGGTATTTGTCTTTCTCTGTCTGATTATTTCACTTAGCACAATGCCCTCAAGGTCCATCCATGTTGTTGCAAATGGCAAGATTTCATTCTTTTTTATTGCTGAATGATATTCCATTGTGTGTATATATATATATATATATATATATATACACCACATTTTCTTTATCCATTCATCTGTCAATGGACACTTAGGTTGTTTCCATAGCTTGACTATTGTAAATAATGCTACAATGTACATGCTGGTGCATATACCTTTTCAAGTTAGTGTTTTCGTTTTCTTCAGATTAATACCCAGAAGTGGAATTGCTGGATCATATGGTAGTTCTATTTTTACTTTTTTAAGGAAACTCCATACCGTTTTCCATAGTGGCTGCACCAATTTACAGTCCCACTAACAGTGCACAAGCTCCACATCCTCACCAACGCTTGTTATCTCTTGTCTTTTTGATAATAGCCATTCTATCAAGTGTGAAGTGATATCTCATTGTGGTTTTGATTTCCATTTCCCTGTTGATTAGGGATGTCGAGCATCTTTTCATGTACCTGTTGACCATCTGTATGTCTTCTTTGGAAAAATGTCTATTCAGATCCTCTGCACATTTTTTGATTGGCTTGTGTGCTTTTTTGCTATTGAGTTATATAAGTTCTTTATATATTTTGGATATTGACTCCTTATAGATATATGATTTGCAAATATTTTCTCTCTTTCCGTAGGTTGCCTTTTCACTTTGCTGATTTTTTTTTTTTTTTTTTTGCTGTGTAGAATCTTTTTAGTTTGATGTAGTCCCACTTGTTAATTTTTGCTTTTGTTGCCTTTGCTTTTGGTGTCAAATCTAAAAGATTTTTACCAAGACCAATGTCAAGGAGCTTACCGCCTATGTTTTCTTCTAGGAGTTTTATGGTTTCAGATCTTACTTTAAAGACTTTAATCCATTTTGAGTTAATTTTTGTGTATGATTTAAGATAGTGGTCCAGTTTCATTCTTTTGCATGTGGCTGTTCCATTTTCCCAGCACCATTTATTGAAGAGACTGTCCTTTCCCCACTGTATATTCTTGGTTGCTTTGTCATAAATTAATTGATCATATATACATAGGTTTATTTCTGGGATCTCTATTCTGTTCCACTGATCTGTGTGTCCATTTTTATGCCAATATATTTGCTATTTTTGACTTTGAAAACACTGAGACAGCCAGAATTAATTCCAAAGCTTCAAGGGTTTCTTTCTCTGTATCTTCTTTTCCTCTTTTCCCTTAGATATTCACACCATCAAAGGGCCAGAGAAATGCAAAAAATAATTTGCACCAATCCTCTCATTAAAAAAGAAAGGAATTCCTTTGCTTCATCCCTATAATGGACACCAGATTATCTTTTTCCAGGAATAGCCAGACTTTTTGTATCTACTGAACTTTTCCACTTTCTTACCTCTCATAGACCCTTCAACCAATTTCTATTTTAAACTGCTCTTGCCAAAGTTTTGTTCAACTTCCTTGATGCTAAATCCAATGGATACTTCTTAGCACTTATCTTAGTTAACCTCTCAGCAGCATTTGACACCACTACCACTCCTTTCATGAAATATTCTCTTCCTTGTCTTTGCTGTTCCCTCAACTTTCTGGTTTTCCTCCTAATATCTGATTACTTCTGAGTCTCTTCATAGACATCTCTTTCTTTTCCCATATTTCAAATGTTCATGCTTATTTGAGCTCTGTCCTAATCTTCCTTATCTTTCCACCTACACTTCTCCATTAGATATTCTCCTCCACTTCTGTGACTTCAAAACCCAGTTATATACTAATGACTCTCAAATGGGCCATCTCAAGTCCAAATCTCCCTCCTGACCTTCAGAGATATTGTTTCTATCTAATTCTAGATAACTCCATCAATGTTCCCACAGATTCCTTATACTCAACATTTCAGCTTCCCCTCAAACCTATTTTTTCGTTTACACTCTTTGTTCTAATGTATCACACCAAGCCAAAGACCTGAGTATAATCCTTGACTCTTTGCTTTCCCCCATCCCCATATCCAAGCAATGATCAAGTCCTAATGATTCTGTCTGAGATGTACCTTAAATCTATCATCCAGTTCTCTCCATTCTCACTGCCATTCCCCTAGACCAAATCATCTCCCCAGTACTAATATTGTTACCCTTAAATCTAGGTTTTATAACAGAGCCAGGGTGATCTTTCTAAAATATAGATGTGATCATGTCACCCTCTTTCTAAAAGCCTACAGTGGTTTTACACTGCTATCAGGATAAAGCCCAAATTCCTCGACATGGTTTACAAGGCCCAGCATCTGGTCTCCTACCCTGTCATCCAAATTACTACATGCTGCAGCCAAAGTAAGCTCTTTTTAGTCCCTTTAACAAGCCATGATCACTCTTACTCTAGCTATTTCCACAGGATTTTCCCTCCACATGATACATGCCTATCTGATGTCACCAGTGTTATCATGCTGTCAGTATTTCTTGACTAACATTTATGAATCCTTGTGTCACAGCTTAGATGTCCTATGCTCTCTAAATCAGGGTTCATTCTGCTCCCATAGCACACTACTTATCCATTTATCATACTCTATTATAGTTGCCTATTTCCTTGACTCTATTCCCCTTTTTGATCATAAGCACTGTGAGGGTTAAAAATGTACCTATTATGTCTCCAATGCCTTGAACGTTACCTGGCACAAAGCAGTCACTAAACAAAGAATGGTTGAATGATGAACAAATGAATGAAAGATAAGACATCAGATTAAATGTAGTACCAGTGGAAGGACATTTTACTTGTGGACTTCCTTTCCCTTGCTTTCTCCCCTTTCAAACACAGATAATAACAAGTAAGTTACCCTTCCCTTCAAAGAAGCCATTGCTTACAAAGGGCTAATTAGTCTATAGATACACACGACAGCTAAAGAGATTTCTGCCTGAACCTTTGTGTTCTTCATTTCTCTCTTCCCTCTTACATCAAAAATTTTCAAACTGAAACTTTAAATAGGCTTAAGAAAGACCAAGCATGTGCTGACTTTCTCTTGATCTGGCTGAAGTCCAGTCTGTGTTCCCAAGCCATCTACAAACTTGGTAGTATAGGTACATGGGATAAAAAAGAACCTATGATAACATTTTATTTGAACCAGATCTCTGAAACATTAATTAAAGCTGAGCACACCTGCTCTGAACTGCAAAGTCAGAGATTTATGTGAACTTGTAAAGTTGAGGCTTTCTGACCTTTTATAGGATTTATATTTCCTTTGAATAAGCATTTCTTCTTTGTAACACAATATTAAAAAAAAAAAAAGTTTATTTCAGTGACTAACCTGCTGGAATAAACAGACATGCTGTTCAGTTCCTTTATTGCATGGTCTTTATTCTTTTTACCCACTGCTTGTCAAATATTTAATTTAAGGTTTGGGGTGAAAATAAGCAGGCCCAACTAAGAGGCCTAGAATTTCTTGCCCTAAACTTAACTTGTTAATGTGGTGATCAAAAAGGATATCCATGCATTCAAACTCTACACTTAATGTAAGAGCATTTTAATCAAGTTATTCACAGATGTGCTCACTGTTTGGATCATATGGGCCACCTTATAGTAGCTTATCACAAGCAGGACTCATTCAGTAACAATGTGTGTCCACGTGCACAGTGTTTTCAGATAAGACGGTTTTCAATCAAAGGAAGGCGTTCTGATTTAGAGATTCAGATGCTAATGCCTCTAGAAAGACAGGGTTCTGTGAGGCTGACACATGCAAGTTGGTTACCTTGGATAGGTTCATTCCCAGCACCGTGAGCGTCACCAAGCCAGCACAACAGACCAAAGCGCTGGAGCTGGAAAGGCCAGAACTTGGTGGGATGTTTCCATCCACCAAGCAATTCATTCCAGTCAGGTCACTAAGACCAAAGTGTTCCTAAGAATAGAGAGGAAAACAGCACTAGTATCTTTGGTAGTGGATTCAAGGAGCAGCAAAACGTTCCTTCATTCCCCAGAGAGCAAAAGTCTATCAATGGACGACTTATGCTATTTACCGAAGCTACTTGTGCAGCTGAATTTAGTTGAGCCTACACACAACATTTCATTTAATGGCTCTTGGCCACAGGGTACGGTAATCTGAAGATCACTTTTTTGGTCAACAAAAAGCTGCTGATCTACTTCCTAAAATTGCCTCGAATGATCTTTTTCTTGAGTTTTTATTGATTTGAACAAATATGGAAAAAATATTAAACAATTATAATTCAACTTCTCAAGTAGCAAGACAAGAAATACACAATAATTAGCAAGGCAGGTTAAATCTCTATGTAGCGCATCCTAACACTCTGTGATTGTAAAAGTCTAACACCAAGCAGTGGCTGGCTGTTTTACTTACAGAAAAACCTAGGCACCAAAAGATTAAGAGACTTTCCTAAGATCACGTATAGGGAGCTGGGCATAGGATCCAGGTCTCTGATTTCTGGTTCTGAAGTTCTCCACTGCAGTCAGAAACCTAGGCCAGCATCCTGTCACTGTGATTTAATGTAAGTTGGCTATCTGAGGAAATCCAGACTTTTACTAGAGTTTATAGATACAATTTAACCATATGGTAGCTTTCAAGACAGCCAAATTAGAATTCATCCACAAATGGGAATGCAGACTCTAAACAAAGCAGGGACTCTATTTCTGCAAATAGGAAAGCCCAAAGAAATAATCAGACTCTGATCTAAAGATGGAAAGCCCTAGAATACTTAGATAAATATCTAGGATGAGGACACTTGGGGTGATATTATATCATAACCTTTGTAGTTCAGCATTAAAAATAAATTCAAGGCCACCTCCTCCTCAAGAAAAAGTACCATCATGTTTGCAAATCACTCAAACAGCTCAAGACCAAAGTATGAAATACTATTATATTACATAATTATGCATTTCATCATATGTATTATTCTAGGGAGAAATTTCAATAAACTGGTTAGGATAACCAAAGTAACAACAAAACTCTGCAAATAAAAGACTGGTTTTTTCCTTAATTTTTTTTGTCCTTTTTTCCCTAAGCTGGCAAAACTCAGGCACCACAAAAGAAGAGATTCAGTTGGATGAACTTCTCTTCTTGATTTCAAGTCATCTAAAAATTTCCTTTCCAGAGATACAAACAAATTATAAACTGAAACACTCCTGCTGCCAATGCCCTTTCATAAAGAACATCAGACAGCTTGTTTAAAAAAAAAATTCCTGGAGAATGCTATATATTTAACCATAAACTCATCCACAGGGTGTCTTGAATGTGAATCATACTTACAAACTTATCACGCAATGTTTAAATTAAAATGTACAACAGATTCAAAAAACGCAAATGGGTTTTGCCAAATTCTGTAACAGCTCTATCCCAAAAGGATAACATGTTTAATTTAATATAAACAGATTATCCTCTGGAACTTTCTAGTATTTGAGTTTGAAGTTTTCTGAACAGGCTAACATTGAAGTTACTTTTCTGCCAAAAATTCATTGTACAAACCTGCTTTCGCGGATACGTTGTCAAACCAAAAAGAAAGGCTTTAAGACCCGAAATGCTCAAAAACAGCACAAAGTAACATGCATTATTTAGGTCATTTTACGCATACGCTACAAAAAGGCATGTTATAAGGAAGATCAAACTGCACTTGCCAAGCAAATGCTTCCAAATACCCTAATTCCCACTAATACATTTGATAAGCCAAATGATCTGAAGATTTAAAACCTGCCAATAACTTTTCCCATAAGTTATTACCATGAGTCTGGGGGGGTGGGGTGCGGAAAGAAAGCAAAAAATGAACGCAGGAACTCTAAGACTAGAACCACTATACTTAGAGTACAGGCCTACACGTCAGAAATAAACGTGAGGCATTTCTGTAATGGATATGCCACTGAGTCCTAGGCTAGTTGTGACAAAGTTTCAGACAGGATTGCCAGGCAGTGAGGAAGAGAGGCTCTCCAAAACATGGATTTTAACAAACCCAATTGACTTAGCAAAGCAATTTTCTTTTTGTCCTTCATACTTTTTTTAACTAGGGGAGAAAGTGGGAATATTTCATTTTTCTTGTTCTTGCACATGACAAGAAAGATGTTCAAGGTAATTATTCAATGTTTCTAGGAAAATACTTATTCTAATAAATTTCACTACATCCTTTCTTTTAACCCCATTTGAGGTAGTAATAGCGATAGCAGTTACCTTTTATTGAATGCCTACTCTGGGTCAAGCACTGTGTAATCCTTGCAACAACTCTTTGTCTGGATAGCAATGACATCATTTTCCAGATAAATCTGAGGCTTAAGACTTAAATTACCACAGCTAGGTAGAGGTCCTCCTCAAAATCTTATTACATTATACACCTATATATCCCTAGAACAAAATGTAAATAATATTACTAGAATGTGTCCTTCAAAACAAAATTTTAACAAAGATTTAAAAACCAGAAAGATGTTTGCCAGAGGCATCTGATTTGTGCACAGCCACTACTGCCCCCGTGAACACTACCATATGAACAATCATTTCTACCCCATCCCCTGAAAGACACAAATTAGCAAAATAGAACAGAAGCATCAGTTAGTCTTGAAAGGAGATAAAAATGATACAGTAAATAAAATAAATCTTGATATGATATATATCATAATCTCAACTGCATTATAAGCCAATTTACCTGAATTCCTTTAAATCCACATAAGAAATAGTTGTGCCACAGAGGCTTGGTTTTGTCAATCTGAACGTTATTAGCACTAGTACTGAAGTCACTGCAAAAACAAAAGACACCATTAATTTCAGTCTAGAGGCCTGTGCTGCAACATCAATGGCTGGCTGCTGCCATCTTGTGCCAAGACGGTGATACTGAAATTTCATTTTCCACTTACTTTCAATATATGTACTTCACAGTCTACCCAAAAACAACAAACATCTCCAGCTGCTAAAAGTTAAGAAGAAGTTGTAGTGACCATAATAACTAAACTACTTCCAACGGATCCTTTTTATTTCCTGAAACAGAGGGGAGCCAATATATATTAGCATAATCTACACCACTTTTTATTTCACGATGGTCTTTGTTAAGCTGGTGTAAACCACATAACGGCTTATCCTTTGGGCCTGCTGTTTGGCACATCTCTAACTGAACAGAAGGACTCAAAGCTTTCTTTCCCCACACTCTCTGCCACCCATCTGATTTCACCATCTGCACAGTTTAAGAAAAAGAAAGCATGAGAAAAACAAATAGTGATTCTAATGCATCAAACTCACTGAATAAAATAAGATTCCATGAATCTATACTGATATAAATTAATAAATGAATAAATAGCTAAATGAAGGAGAAAAGAAAGCTCTTCCTTAGAGCAAAATGCCAGCTAATGGATATAGAAAACATGATGGAAATTGAAAAATCACTATTTGGCTAGCTCCAGGATAATTGTTTCAGGAATCACCAAAGGATACCAAAGTTAGTGAGTAAAAATTTGATGGGAAACAAGATATTTACATAGACTCAAAGTATTTCCCCACCAAATACTTACTGCAAAGGGAAAAAGTAGTAACTTTATGGTAAAGAAATCTGGCAGGCAACACCTTAAATAAATGATGAAAATTAACATTTCTAGTAAAGAGACATCATGTGTCTCCTTGATATCATGCACTGAGGACACAACAGTTGATATGTGGGAATTCTTTGTACTATTTTTGTGACTTCTTTGTAAGTCAAAAATTATCTGAGTATGGAAAATAAATGGGGCTGGCCCCATGGCCGAGTGGCTAAGTTCGAGTGCTCTGCTTCGGTGGCCCAGGGCTTCACCAGTTCGAATGCTGGGCACGGACATGGCACTGCTCGTCAAGCCATGCTGAGGTGGCATCCCAAATGCCACGACTAGAAGGACCCACAACTATGTACCAGGGGACTTTGGGAGCAAAAGGAAAAAGAAAATCTTTTAAAAAAAAGAAAATAGATAAATAGGCTTCTAAATCAGCCAAAGGGCAAAAATATATTTTAAAAAAGGGGGGCATCAATAAAAAAGTGAGGAAATAAGCAACATTCCCAATATTGTCTGAGTACTGTTCATATAACTTACCAAATACCTACTACTATGTGCCAGTCACTGTAGTAGGTGCCTTCCATGCACTATCATTACTCAATAACATGGACACATCATCTCCTAAGAAAAATATTTAATGACCACATAAGTATGTAAGGCATTCAGAGGAATATAAAAGTAAACGGGCTTATCTTTTAAGCATCTGTAATCTAGCTGAGACAATATGAACACAAGTCACTACCACACATCACTGTCATGTGATGATGTGTAATATGGGGTGGGATATAAGACCAAGAAGGCATCATTTCTACAGTCAGCATATTAGGGTGCAGAGGAGAAGCCTTCCCGGAGGCTCAGAGAGGTTTAGTGATTCTCCAAGGATACACACAGTCTGACTCCAGCTCACAAGTACTTTGCTGTCACCACAGAAGTTAAAATATATTGCCCACAGCCAACAACAGGTCACAGAACTTGGAAAGCAGATAAAGTTATGTTAGCAAAACCGACTGGGTTCTGTTCCTAGCTAAGCAGAGATCTTGAAAGTCACCACAAAGAAAAGAAAACCTGGAAGGAGTGGGGGGTATGGGTGGTGGTATATTAGGGAAAGTAGAAGGGAAAATTTGAACAGGTGTAGGAAGTTAGGCAAGAAACAACCAGGAAAAAGCTGAAAAGTGCCAGCTCCTACAGAACTAGAAACATAGCTTAAGTCTGTCGTCGAAAAAACTTCTCTTTGATTAGTTATTTCACGTTTGCTCTTTCCAGCATCCCAGTCTTGCCTCTCTGCCTAGTCTTTTCCTAAGGTTCAAAAACAGGCATTCTTTTTCCCACCAACCCTCATTGCTGCGTGACATCACCAATCTGCTTTCTCCACTCTTGCACCCGCGTTACAGAATGCTAAGGAAAAAGACCTGAAAATGAGCAGACATGACTCATTACATTGATACTTTTCCACTTACACATTTTATTCATTCATTCACTGGTTCTTCCAACCAACATTTGCCCAGTGTCTACTCTGAGTGTGTCAGGCACTGGACTAGACCATTTATAATAACAATATCATCAAAAAATAAATACTTAAAATTAAAGAAAATTTTCACAAAAGGTGTGCAAGACATGTACCCTGAAAACAACAAAATATTTCTGAGAGAAATTGAAGAAGACCTAAATAAACAGAGAAATATATACCACGTTCATGGATTGGAAGAGTAAATATTGTTGAGATGTCAATTCTTCCCGAATTGATCTATACATTCACTGTAACCCCAATAAAAATCCCATCATGCTTTTCATAGAAATTGAATAGCCAATTGTAAAATTAATAAGGAAAGGCAAAAGATCTAGAATAGCCAAAACAAATTTGAAAAAGAAACAATATCAGAGGATTTATACTATCTGATTTCAGGACTTCTTATAAAGCTACAGTTTTCAGATAGTGTGGTATTGACCTAAAGATAGACAAATACATCAATGGAACAGAATAGAGTCCAGAAGTAGACCCATACATATATTGCCAATTGCTTCTCAACAAAGGTGTCAAGATAATTCATCAGGAAAAGATAATTTTTCCAACAAATAGTGGGAAACAATTGGATAGCCATATGCAAAAAAGTAAACCTCAACTCTTATCTCATGCCACATACAAAAATTAGCACAAAATGGATCACAGACCTAAATGTAAGAGCTAAAGTTATAAAACTGCTGGAAGAAAACATTGGAAAAAATTTTAGTGATGTTGGATTTGACAACAGTTTCTTAAATACAGTCAAAAACTATAAACTATGAAAGAAAAAGAATCAATAAATAGGACTTCACCAAAGTCAAAAACTATTCTTCTTAAAAAGACACTCAGAGAAAAGAAAAATCCAAGCCACGGACTGGATGAAAGTACTCGCAAAATATACATCACAAAGAACTTGTGTCTACAATATATAAGAAACTTACAGGGCAACCATAGAAGATGAAAAACCTACTTAAAAATGAGCAAAAGAGGGGCCAGCACACTGGCGTAGTGGTTAAGCTCGCATGCTCTGCTTTGGCTGCCCAAGGTTCACTGGTTCAGATCCCAGGCACAGACCTACACACCGCTTATCAAGCCATGCTGTGGAGGGCATCCCACATATAAAGTAGAGGAAGATGGGCACGGCTGTTAGCTCAGGGCCAATCTTCCTCAGCAAAAAGAGGAGGATTGGTGGCAGATAAAAGCTCAGGGCAAATCTGTCTCAAAAAAAAATTGGCAAAAGATTTGAAGAGACTCTTCAACAAAAAAGATATCTAGATGGCAGATTAGTACATGAAAATATGTTCAACATCATTAGTTAGAAAAATTAAAATTAAAAGCCATGTGTGTGATACTACTACACATTTATGAGAGTGGCTAAAATTTAAAAAAAGATGTTAGCAAAGATGTGGAGCAACTGGAACTCTCATATACTGGTGCTGGGAAGGTAAAATGGTACAACCACTTTGGGAGACAATTAGGCAAGTTCTTAAAAAGGTAAACCAAAGTGTCCACTCCTAGGTGTTTACCCAAGAAAAATGAAACACTTGTACACAAATAATCATAGCAACATTATTCATAATAATCAAAAACTGGAAACGATCTAAATACCCATCAATGGTGAATAGATAAACAAATTATGGTGTCTACATGCTATGAATGCTACATAACATGTGGACAATTCTGGGAGGCATGCTGTGTACTTCCTAGGGATCCTGGTGGAATGAAGCCTCTTACGTACAGCAGGGGCGACCTGCCTTGATAATTCACCTCTGCTTCCCTAACTCGTTCTCCATGCTCTTTCACTACCGCTCCTGGTATCATTTCCCACGTACTCTACTTTCAGCCAAGTCTGTCTCAGGCTCTGCTTTTGTGACAGAAATAAAACTGAAACCATGCATTCATCACGGTGGGAATGATTAAGAGAATTTGAGTAAATCAATACGACATTTACTATGCACTGAGTTTTAAATGTTTACAAACAATGACACGAAGTTGTGTTTTGAGATAATGTAAGGTTTTCTTCGAAGGGTCCAAAATGTACATGAGATATATTCTCAATCATGCAAAATAAATGGGAAAAAATATCTTATACAGTAAATTCCATATAAAAGTCAGGAATTTCTGCATCTCCCACAACCTGGTATAGTGCCTTATCAAAGGCACACATACAGCATTTGCTGAATGAACGAGCATTGCTGCAGGCAAACTGTGCAATAAACAATAAGCCAAAAATATAATGTGCCAATTACATGCTAAAATCTTTTTTTGTAGTTAGCAAATCAAATCCATCGTAATATATTATAAGCAAGTAGGGCTTATCCTAGAAATGCAAAGAGAGTTCAACATTAGAAAATCCATCAGTGTAACTCATAATATATTTTTTTATCTATTATGCCCCAGACTCTAAGTTTGACACTGAGGCTAGATAGAGCATTTGGAGAGGGACCAGTACCTGAAGGCTCAGAGCTTACAATCTGCTGGGGGATACAGGCAAGTAGGCAGATAGTGATAACACAGCGTGGTCAGACACTGTGACAAGAGAATTAGAGGGTGTTCTGGGAACACAAGAAAAGCACCAGCCCTGACTTTGCTGGAGATAGTCACCTCAATAAATGATAAATACCTTGTGGGTGAGACAGAGTTATTTTCATCTTTCTGTGGCCCAGTAGCTAAAACAACTTCAGACACATGTTGAGTCTTCAGCAAATGTTTCTTAAACGAACGAGCAATTGACAAAATGAACGAATATCAAATAGTAGCCTTAGATTCTTTTGGAAGTCAGATACAAATTTTCAATAAATTAAATTATTTATTATAAATTTGATGTCTCCCAAAGAGTTCATTTGGGTACAAATACAACCACACACACACACACCCCCTATTACGCGCAGTAGCAATCCTAAATACTCACGGGTATAAGGGATTGGTATTGGCCAGTTGGAGAGTGTGTGTTTTCACAGGTTCCACAGCTATCAACATATCTTGTTCTACAGCCATAGGAAGAACTGAATATCCACAGTAATCTATATGCTCCCCTAGAAAAAAGAGAAAGCATTTTTTATCACTGCTAGCATATGAAACAAAAACTCAAGTAAGTTGACATACAGGAAAAACTTGGCCATGAGCCAGGTTTTAACAGAAAATAAAAATACTACGGGCAGAAAGTGGTTTAGTTTTCTTTTTCTCCCAGACATCTGAGCCAGGACTTCTGCTAAGTATATTAGTTATTAGCTTCTGTTAATTTTTAGATTTATTTAAATTGTCACACTTTTTTTTCCACTTTCTAATTCATAAAGATCATCCTCAAATATTTATGTTTTGTGACAGTAAATTCCATATAAAAGTCAGGAATTTCTATATCTTGCACAAACTGGTATAATGCCTTATCAAAGGCACACATAAAGTATGAAGAAAAGCTAGATGTTGGGCACATAGAAGTTCTTTATATTGTTCCAACTATTTTTCTGTATGTTTACATTTTCCATTATAGAAAGTCTTCTTTTTAATCCTCCTTCGACCCCTGGATTTATCTCAGCTCCTCATCTTATTTCCACTTGATAAAACCTACTTGTTCTTCAGGTCATCACACTTATAAAAGTAAGGAATTATAGAGTTTCCCCGTATTCTTCTAATCCAACAAGCAAATGTAAAACCATCAAAATTACTTACTACAATCTAAAAATTTAACCTGAAGTACAGAAAAATATTTTTATCTCTCATGAAAACAATATTAACAGTGAGGCTTCAAAAAATTTTTAAGTTTTAAAAATGAATGGACAAAATTAACATTAATAACATGGACTGGGAAAGATAGTGTTGCTTATGTAAAAGCTTATATTGCTATAGTAGATCTATTCTATTCTAGAACATATATATATTGTATTTTTTCAGTTCTCCTGGGAAAAATTAGGGGCAAAAATGTATTAATAAAAATTTGGATCTTGGGCCCAGCCCAGTGGTGTAGTGGTTAAGTTCGCACGCTCCACTTCGGCAGCCCGAGGTTCACAGGTTCAGATCACAGGTGTGGACCTACACACCACTCATCAAGCCATGCTGTGGCAGGTGTCCCACTTTTACAAAATAGTGGAAGATTGGCACAGATGTTAGCTCAGGGCCAATCTTCCTCAAGCAAAAAGAGGAGGATTGGCAACAGATGCTGCCTCAGGGACAATCTCCCTCTCCAAAAATAAAAAACAAAAAGTGTGCATATTACCAGATGAGGAAAAAATTAAAAGAAGGAACTTTTGAAATACCTATTATGTTGACTCTTCCTGGTGCTCGAACATAAAACTTGGGAATGGATCCAAACTTAGAGTTAAACATCTCCTTTAGCTTCAATAATCTGAAAACAAGAGTAGAATATTTCAGAATATCTGTATAATAGAAAAATCCTTAAGATACACACACACACTCACATTTCATATACCTACCACCATTAATTAACCCTAAAAAAAATAAAAGCAAAATCTTTTACTGATATATTTTCTCGAAAACCCCAGGATGAAACATTACTATAACACCCTAAGTGACACAAAAGTATAGCTAAGCACACAGAAGAGTAAAAAGTTAAGATTGACACATCCAACCGAAAAAACTATTTCCTTCAATTATGAAGAATGTAACTTTCTGTATAATTTTTCAATGACATTCAGAGAACTCCTTTATACAAAAAGAAGCCACATGGGGCAGCGTATCAGTTTCTCGGGCTGCCATAATAGAGTGCCAGAGACCGCGTGACTTAAAACAGCAGACGTTTATTGTCTCACAGTTCTGGAAGCTAGAAGACCAAAATCCGAGTGTTGGCAGGGCCACACGCCTCTGAGACCTGTAGCCGAGCATCCTTCCTTGCCTCTCTATTTCCTGGTGGTGACCATGAATCCTTGGCATTCCTTGGCTTGCAGTTACATCACTCCAATCTCTGCCTGTCATCCCATGGAATTCTCCCTGTGGGTCTCTATCTGCGTCTCTGTTTTTCCTTCTTATAAGGACACTGGCCTTAGTGGATTAGGCCCCATCCTAATTGAGTATGATCTCATCTTAATTTGATTACATAGGTAAAGATGCTAGTCCAAACAAGGTCACATTCTGAGGTTCCAGGACATGAATTGGGGAAGGCAGGGACACTGTTCAATCCAGTGCAGGTAGCCAAATGAAAACTACACTGGATAACAGGAGACCACAGTTCTAATTCCAATGGAGCCTCTAATTCAAAGCCAAAGTTTGGCAAATCATTTTCCCTTGGCCTCTCTTCTGTAAAATTAGGGAATTTGAACTACATATTCCTCATAAGTCCCCTCCAGATCCAAAATTCTTATAATAGATTTAATAATTGTATACTGTTAAATCATCTCAAGGCAGTTCTATGAATGTCCCCCACTGTTTGTAGTCTCACATCACATTGCGTCTGAGTAATAACAGCAGGACAATAAATATTTATTAAAGTCTACCATATTCAAGACACTGATTAATTAATTGATCTTAAAGATTAACTAATTGCAAGAAACAGAAAATCACACCAAGAAAAGCTCCAGAAAAAAGGAAATTTCTTATAAGGTTAGAAAGATATGTTGAATATTCTTGGAAGTTATTCAAGACGGCCTCCTAGGAATTGACAGCCTTCAGAAACTCTATTTATATCAGTGTCTTTGGCTTTCTATTTTCATGTCTCATTCTCTCATCCCTCCAAAACGCCATCACCACTTCTCTCTACTCAGTGCTCTTCACATTCCAGTTGCCTCTGTGAATCTCTTAGTCTCTCCTACTCCATACCTTCAGTTTTCATGACATTGAGCCCTCAATTCTATGAGGCTTAACAGTTCCAGTGCCCTATACTATCTGATTAAGTCTCTGTGTCCCTTAATTCAAATTCTCAAAAAAGATAATCTGGTTGGCAGAGTTTAGGTCCTGTACCCATCCGGGGCCAATTATTTTTGGCCAAGAGGGTAAGGATATTTGGTACAAACAAGGTCACTTGTTTTAGTTACAAATACATTCGCTTGGGTTCACCCCTTCAGCAGAGGCTGTGGGTGACAACAGAAGATATGGGCAAAGAGACAATAACTGATATCACTATCATTCAAGATACATCTACTGGACTCCCAGGCAGATGTGGATAGTGGTGGCTGCCTAAATCTGAGTCTCCTCATTTATCCTCCAAAACAATTAAAACAAGAACAAATAAGTGATACAAAGCCCATATCTTTAGTATAAGTAGAAGACAGAAGGCACAAACTTTAAATTACCTACAAGTGAAAAAGAAAGGAAAGAAGGGAGGAAGAAAAAAAGAAAACCACTGTGAGACACTGGAAAAAGAAACTCGGTAAAAGAGAAAAGAGGAGAGCCAGCAAAGCTAAGATTAATCTAAAAACACCACCAGAAAGAAGAAGTCCACCCATCTAAAAATGGGAGGTGTGGGAGAAGAAAAGACGAAAATAGAATAAACTCACTGATTACTCTGTAGGCAATAGGTAAAAGTTAAAAGATAGCATTAAGCATGACAAAGCAATAATTTTTTTTTAAGTTATGATACAGGCACATGCAAGGATATTATTAAACCACTAAACAAACAAAAATGCTCTAGGAAGATCATGGCCTGTGCAGTCAGGTAGACCTGGGCTCAAACCCCTTTCCTACCACATGATGAAATTCTTTAACTTCATTCAACTTGATATGGGGTAGAAATACGTATCCATAGAGTTATTTGGAAAATTAAACAAGATAGTGGAAAAACAGTGTCTAGCCTAGGGCTGGCATAAAGGACTCGTTTAATAAATGGCAGTTATTATTATCTCCTGGTTCCTGGGTTCAGGACTGTTTATACTCTGAAGCATATAAATAAGAATTCACTAGAAGCAATCAGAGACAGTAGGTAATTAAATCTTTAGCTTGTATTAGGACTGCAAGTGCTGGTAGAGCACTGGGGTGACTCTATTGATGCTGTTGATAAAACTTGGTGCTCTCTGGGGACTGGCCCCATGGCCGACTGGTTAAGTTCGCGCGCTCTGCTGCAGGCGGCCCAGTGTTTCCTTGGTTCGAATCCTGGGCGCAGACATGGCACTGCTCATCAAAACATGCTGAGGCAGCATCCCACATGCCACAACTAGAAGGACCCACAACGAAGAACATACAACTATGTACTGGGGGGCTTTGGGGAGAAAAAGGAAAAAAATAAAATCTTTAAAAAAAAAAAACAAAAAATAAAAAACAAAACTTGGTGCTCTCTGACCTGCAATTTTCATTTTACAGATAAGAGTTGAAACAACTCAGGTTATTTGCCAGATTCTAGATAGAATTACTTAAAATGTTTGTGTTTTTCAATGAAAAAAATAAACTGACTGACAAAGCAGATAGTAAAAGTTTAAATAAGAAAAGCCCACTGTTCTCTCAGGGCATTAAAAAAGATATATAAGTACAAAGGTAACCAAAAGAACAAAAATATAAATCTTCCTAAATACCAAAGAAATTTCAAAAATGAAAGAGCAAAGAAAACAAATAGATACAGAAAAACAGAAACAATATCACATCATATAATTATAAAGCAAGATGGTTGGTTGAAATCAAACATACCAGTCACGTCAATAAATGTGAAATGGGCCTACCTCACCTATGAAAAGAAAAAGATTTGCAGTTGGCTCCACAAACAAGGCTGAACTATATGCTGTCTACAGACACAACTAACACTGAGTGATTCAGAAAATCAAATATCGAGGAAGAGGCAAAGTTAATCCAGGCAAATGGAAACAGTCAGAAAAAGAGGTAGGAATCCTCATAGCAGGCATCATAGAAGGTAAGCCAAAGAGCATCAAAGTGCATAGAGGGAAAATCCTTAATGCTGAGAACCACAATTTAAAACGAAGATAACAGTTAAGAAAGGCCCCAAGTGAAACTGCAGCCGCTTTTATAAGGCGAAAACTATAGGCAATGTAAGGAAATATACATAGAAATACAATAATAATAAGAGACTATAATATATCTTCTCAGCGTAAAAACAGATTGGGTGGACAAAAGAAAGATTATAACAACAAAATTGATAAAGTAGATTTTATGAAAGTATACATACATTTAACATTATACCCTGATAATAGGGAATATATAACTTCTCAAGAGCATGTGGAATATTCACAAATATTGACCACATATCAGGTCACAAAGAAAACATCTATAAACTTCATAAGGTAAAAGGACTAAAAACAACACTCTGTACTCAAGGTAATAAAACTAGAAATTATTAACAAGATCAAACCACAAAAAAGGCCTCCAACATGCAACTTTTTAAAGTGTCTTTTAACTCTTGAATAAAAAGGGAAATGAACTAAAAAACCAGGTCAAAATGAACTGAAAAACCAGTTCAGAGAAAGGGAAATGAACTGAAAGCATAGAATTTCTTAACATAATAATAATAATATTAAAAGCACTATATATCAAAATCTATGAGATACAGTTAAAGCAGTCAGGGAAACCTATAGCC
This sequence comes from Equus asinus, assembly GCF_041296235.1. NCBI lineage: Eukaryota > Metazoa > Chordata > Mammalia > Perissodactyla > Equidae > Equus > Equus asinus. The sequence goes on from NC_091791.1 coordinate 147,791,379, forward strand.
CTAACACTTTTATCAATGAAAATGAAAGAACAATAATAAATGAATTAAATTCTCTGCTCAATAAGCTATAAAAAACCCAACAAAACAAACAAAAAGAAAGCACAAGGAAAGACTCAAAAAAGATAAAAGTAGAAAGTAATGATGTGGGGAGTAGAAAAACAGTAGACCTAATTAACAAATGAAAATCCTACGTTTTTAGAAAAAAATTGACAAAATAGACAAACCACTGGCTAATGAATTATGAAAATGGGGGATGATAAAGTACCAATATACAAAATAAGGAATGACAAGGTGGAAATAATATTAAACAGAAGAATTTTTTTTTTCTTTTTGAGGAAGATTAGCCCTGAGCTAACATCTGCCAATCCTCCTCTTTTTGCTGAGGAAGACTGGCCCTGAGCTAACATCCGTGCCCATCTTCCTCTACTTTATACATGGGACACCTACCACAGCATGGTGTGCCAAGTGGTGCCATCTCCGCACCCAGGATCGGAACTGGCGAACCCCGGCGGCAAGAAGCAGAACATGAGAACTTAACTGCTGCGCCACTGGGCCACCCCCTTGAAGAAATTTTTAAAATCACAAAAGACTACTTTGTAGATCTCTATCCAAATAAATTTGAAATTGTAATAAAGAATCTGACTCCATTGCTTGATGTTTGACTGCTAGCAGCTTTTTTTCTTCTTCTTTTCTGCCCAAAGCCTGCCAGTATGTAGTAGTATATTCCAGTTGCAGGTTCTCCTAGTTGAGCTGTATAGGACACCACCTCAGCATGGCTTGATGAGCGGTGCCACGTCCACGCCCAGGATCCAAACTGGTGAAACACTGGGCCACCGAAGCAGAGGACGAGAACTTAACCACTTGCCACAGGCCAGCCCCTACTAGCAGCTTTTAAGCTTCAACTGTCCCACTGCCCCTTTCTGCCTCACAGCAAGCAAGCTGATAAAAAAGCCCAGGTGCTCTGTCTTTTGGCACTGGTCAAACCACACCACACATACAAATCTCTATCCAAGCTCTATCTCCTAACCACCATAAAAACCTCAAGCTAATCTCTGTTCCTTCCTCTCTCAAGCCATTTTTGGCCAGGTTGCGTGGCTTGCTCTGCCCTCCCCAGAAAGCCTCATTATGTGAATAATAAGCCTTTTCATACCCTCTTGTTTGTGAGGTATTATCAGTCTCAACATCCAAACCAAATTTTTGGGTGGGGGTCCTGTGGGATGGCCACAACAGAAATCCTAGAGGAAATGGATAATTTCCTAGGAAAATACAATTTACAAAAACAGACCCATTTCCACAGAAGAAATAAATAAATTTATCAAAGAACCACCCCACAAATATGCTTCAAGCCCAGATGTTTTCACAAGAGAATTCTGCCCAAGCACGAACCTTTGATAGCCCACATGTTCCAAAAGTTGTTCCAGAGCACTGAAAAATAAAGGAAAACTGTGTAATTCTTGTTATGAAGAAAGTGGAATATTGATGCCTAAACTAAATATAGCCTAAGAGAATACAACTACAGACAAATGTCACTTACAAATATTGATGCAAAAGTACTTAAAAAAGTATTAGCAAACATATGACAACACCACATTAAGAAAATAATTCATGCCAAGTGGGGTTAACTCCAGGAATGCAAAGTTAAAAATACTAAGAAAATTCATTAAAACAATATATCAAATTAAACATAAGGGGAAAAAAACCGTAAGATTACCTCTATAGATGCTGAAAAGCCTCTAATAACATTCATTCCTGAAAGTGTTTCTCTTAATATGATTATATATATCTTGGTATTAAATCCAACAGTTACTTAATGGAGAAACACTAGAGACATTTCTACTAAGATTAAAAACAAGACAAAAATTTCCACTATCTCCACATCTAATCCACACTATACTGGAGGTATTAGCCAATGCAATTAGACAAGAGAAATCAAAAAAGAAGAAGTAAAACTATCTCTATTTGGAGATGATATGGTAGGATGCCTGGAAAATCCCAGAGAATCAATGATAAAACCAACTTAAACAATAAAAGAATTCACTAAGACAGCCGGATGTAAAATGAATATACAAACATGAATAGCTTTCATATGCAAAAACAATGACCAATTAGAGGCTATAACGGTAGAGAAAACCTTGTTCATGATAGCAACAAAGAAGACTAGATATTTAGGATTAAACTTAACAAGAAATGTGCAAAACTTATTTGAGGAAAGCTTTAAAACACACTTGAAAGACATAAAATAGACTCAAAGAAATGGAAAGACACCCCTTGTTCCTGGATAAGATGATTCAACATGAAGATAGTTCTCCCCAAGTTAATTTATAAATTGAATGCAACCCCCTAGAATTGCCAACAAGCTTTTCTTATGGAGGTAAACACACTGATACAAAAAAATTATGTGGAAAACAAATATGCAGGAACAGTGGGGAAAACATTAAAAAAGAAAAACTCTGAGGGAGGAGCAACCCCACCTAAGATTAAACATACTCTAAAGCCTCCATAATGAAAACAATGGGGTACCAGCACATAAGTAGACAGGCAGACTTCAGTAGAATAAGTGTCCAGAATAGGTGCAAGTACATGCAGAAATTTAGTATATGATGAATGTGGCATCTTCATGAGGCAAAGATGAACTTTTTAATAAAAAGGGCTAGTACAACTGGTTAAACTTTTGGGAAAGATAAAGTTAGGTTCATATCTTACACAAGAATAAACCTTAAATGGATCAGGAGTCTAAATGAAAAAAAGAAAACCATACAGCTCTAGAAGAAAACACAAGTGAATTTCAGTACAACACAAGCATAGGGGGAAGGTTTTCTAACTATGATTCAAAATTCGAAAGCAATTTTTTTTTAATTTGATTACATAAAAATTTTTAAAAACTTTTGCATGGCACAACTATCATAATCAAAGTCAAAAGACAACCAGCAAGCTAAGAGAAAATATTTACAAATGTTACAGGTATAGTCCTTATATTTTTTTTAAAAAACTCTTAAAAATTGTGTGAAAAAAAGCCAAAACTATGCAAAAGATATGAACAGAAAATTCATAGTAAAAGGTAGTTTATAAATGGACCTTAAACATATGAAATTAAAGAATGAATTAGTACACTGAGATACTATAAGACTGGTGAAGATTAAAAAGTTAACCACACATCTCATTGGTGAGGTTCCATGGAAAGAGGCACTCTTCTGCATTGGGTTGGGAATGCAAACTGGTACCACACGTTTGAAGGGGTGTCGGGCAATATCTAACAAAAATACGCTGGCATTCATTTTTACCCAGCAATCCTATGTCTAAGAATTTACCCTGAAGGTATATCTCCAACAATATGAAAATACACATGCATGAGATGATTCATTGCAGACTTGTTTATAATTGCAAAATACTGGAAATAACCTAAACACTCTTACATAGGAGACTATTTGCATAAAGTATGGCCTATTTACAAAATGAAGCACTTACAAAACTATAAAAAAGAATATAATTTCTAGAAATTTTTATCAAGTTTTCTTATAATAAAGAAGCAAAGTGTGATGCTGAGATGACCTAGAAGCATTAACATTCCAGTAGCAACAAGCATCCCTAGTGTTCAGATCTTGGTTTAAAAAGAAAGCAGAGCTCTTTAAAGAAATGATTCTAGAGCTGGGGCAGAGAAAATACAATGTAAACCTGGAACATCTTGCTGTGCCAGACAGTAAGGAAGTGCTCTAACAATGATAGTGATATGCCAGAAAGACACAGGAAGCCCACATAAGGATGGTCCCACTGCCCAAACCTGGAACAATTTGAGCAGCAAAATAGTAATAACAATAACGTATTATAACCCATAGAATAAAATAAAAATAGATGAGCCCATACTGACATAAATAAATGGAAAAATGGGGGAAATATTTTCTTCATTAGAATGTCAAATAGGAAATGTAAGTAATATGAAAAAACTAGAAAATCACCATTTGGTGACCATCATAGTAATAATTAATTCAAGCAAGGATCATCAATGGATGCTCAAACCAGTAAATGAAAGTTTGATAAGAAACAGAATATTAAAATATTCTTAAAAGTATTTCACCAAAAGATACTAATTATAGAGGACAAAACAGTAACTTGACAGTGGAAAATCAGACAGATGTCTCCTCACCAGGTGATCCAAGGTAAGAGCAAGAGTAAAGGGTAAAGGAACAAATAGATATCATGTGCCTCCTGATATGATGTACTGAGAAAACAAAATTACTTTTAGTATTTGTTTCAAAAATGAATAAAGTGAACCTAATCACAAAGAAACAGAAGATAAACTGCTATAGGAGAAATGTTTTAAGGTATAATCATGATTCATACAGATATAAAATGAACACATGTTAAAGACTTTATTTATCTCATTAATGACAGAACCAGTAAAATATTATAGCCTGTTGGGAGAACCCAAAGTATCACTCACATACAGTCAGATAAGGAATACTAGAATGAATTCACAAATAGATATAAAAACTGGCAGAACTGGTTAATAGCAAGGAGCAAAAATCCACTGCATTTTACTACACACAATCTGTGATTTCTATGGACAAGAATCATTTACATTGCTTCAGTTTTCTATGATCTACAGAGCTGTAAAAGAGCTTGAATATAATGAAAAGCTCAGAGCCATGTGGAAATCAGATAACCTGGAGAAGCATGCCAGGTAATTTCTGGTTCTCCTTGGAGATACCCAGTAATCTTTCGGTCCATTTCAATATCTTTCACAATTTTTTCCTACAACCCAAATTGAGGGATATTCTATAAAATAACTGGTCATGAAATACAAAGAAAGACTGAGGAACTGTTCCACAAATAAAAAAAGGTTAAAAAGACAACAACTAAATGCAACATGTGTCCTAGATTGGATCCGGACCAAGAAAAAAAATTATTGTTTTTTTGCTATAAAGGATAGTAGTGGGATAATTGGTGGCGCTTGAGGTCTGTCAATTAGATAATGTTGTATCAACATTAATTTCCCGATTTTGATCATTGTATTCTGGTTATGTTAGAAAATGTCCTTGTTTCTAGAAAACACCCTTCAGTATTTAAGGTTAAAGAAGTATCATGCCTTCAACTTAATCTCAAACTGTTCAGGAAAAATTGTACAACAGAAAGAGATAGAGAATGATAAAGGAAATATGGTAAAATGTTAACATTTGAGGAATGTGGGAAAAGAGTAGACAGTAATTTTTTTTTCTGTAAGCCTAAAATTATTTCAAAATAAAAAATTCTTTTTAAAAAGAAACATTTAGTGATGCTATACCAAGTACACTACTTGGAAAGGAGATTAATAATCATCCTTGGCCTCTAGGAATATAAAAGTCTGTCAGAACAGAAAGAAGGTAAGCCAAAAAACACAGTACAGAGTGATAATAGAGTGATAAACCAGAAAAATATACTCCTTTAGGAGCACAGAGAAAAGCTACTTAGCCCCTACAGGGGAGAATGTGAGGGGTAAGATAAATCCAGAAGGGGGAGAATAAGTGAGAGAAGGCTCCTCAAAGAGGCAATAAAGTGAATTTTAAAGGATGATGTCTGACAAGTGGGATGGGGTGAAGCATTCTAGGCAGATGGAATGCCTTTTGGCCCAGCATGCTGCATTCAGAAAATTCCAATTAGGGTTTTAAATGCATCAGAAGAGAAAAATGGGAGAGGAGGCTGGTGGTAATCAAGCCCCAGATCTTAAAGGGCCTTATTTACCATGTTGAGGAATCTGGCTTTTAACACATAGGCAATGGATATGAGCAGGTGTTTAAGGATGCAGTAATAATATTGATTTCACTTGAAAAAGCTCACTGGGAAGTGTACGGAAGATGGGTCATAGGAAGGCAAAGCAGAAAAAAGGAAATCTAAAAGGAGGCCATTGTAGTCAACCTAGAGAGAAATGCTGAGAGTACCTTGGTGGTGGAGATAGAAAGGAAGGGTGAAAGTTAAATTAAGGTAATATTAAGAAAGTCAAATCCACAGGATCTGTTGACCAATTAGGATGTGGGAAAGAGAGAGAAGCATATGACCACTCCCAGTCTGCTGGCTTACGTCAGAAACACTACTTGCCTCAATAGCGGCTAATGTTGCTTCTGCCTGTGAAAATCATATTCTGACAAAATTCAAGTTCTCCTGAACTTGAATCCTTATTAATTTGCTTTTATAAGCACCACAAACAAAAGCAAGATGAAGTGCTAAAAGCAGAGTTAGAATAAGTCTCCTTAAATGTGTTTTAATAAAAGGATTTTGAGTGACCAAATTTTCTGATATTTCCTCAGGCTACCTCAGAGAGGCAGGATGTTCGTGTCTTGTTATGACTGCCCCATCACCAAGAGGTTTACCAGATGACATGCCTGCCTTTGAAATTCAAATGCATAGAGGCTCTAAAAGGAAACAAGGAAAGTATTTTTCTCTAAGAATAGAAAGAAATGACGTGCAGTGTTTTTCTAAACTTCACACCTAATCCTCTAATTCTTGCCATAATTGGGGGAGTAGCTGTAATTTTACCACTTTGGGCTGGTCACCAGCAAGACTCCATCTCTGAAAATGTAGTCACTTAAAGTATTCCCCCCCAAAAGAGTACAACAAGCATTTTCAATTTGAAAATAAGAGCTCCTACAAAGATCACATTGTTAAAGGCAGAATTGGCCAAAATATCACCACACAAATTGCTGAATCTGGTGCTCTGAATACTCTTTTGACTTAAGATTTTTTTTTAACAGCAGCTTTAGTAACAGAACTTGAGCAACAAAATTACCGTAGTGAACGAAATGGATTTTACTGTAAGGACCAATTCTCAGAGGACCCTTGCGTGACTATGGTAACTGCAGAGATGAAAGAATTAAAATTTCAGGAGACAAGACATGTATCTTTAGTTTGCCCTTATGACCTTAGGCAAGCCTCCTACCCTATCTGTGCTTCTGTTTTCTCTTCAATATCAGGATAACCAGTCGTGGCATTACAGAAAATATTGATTTTTCATACTAATTTAATCATCATTGGTTGTTAATATCTATTTTTATAGTGAAAGGGATCAGAATATGCCGCTCTAAAATATGCTGTTTGGCATAAAGATTATTTCAACCTGAAGGCAATTAAGAACCAGCAGACATAGCAGCTCTCTTCCCTCCCGCTATCTGCCTAAAAACAGCGCATAAATTTCCCTTTGTGAAGTAGTCTCTCCTCCCCTCGCCCACACCAAGAGATAACTCTTATCACTGGCTACCTCACTGACTAGACTCTGTATAAACAAACCTTACTAAAATAACCCTTACTTTCTATTAATTTCCCCCATATAGCCACCTTCCCACAATTTACCACCCCAGAAGCCCAAACCCCTTTCCTTTGTCTAATCACTTCTCACAATTTATCATCCTTTGTTAAAACGCTATGTAAATTCTCAAACACAACTACTTCTTTGGGTTTTCACTTCTTTTCTGTGAAGCTGCCATGTGCATGTGAAATAAACCTTTTCTCATGTTGATCTTTTGTTAGTTTAATTCACAGGCCCCAGCTACTAAACCTAACAGGGTAGAGGAAAAGTTTTCCTCTTCTACAAGGGTAACTTACATGAGTTGTTCTATGCCTCCCTTTCCTCAACTACAAATTGAGAATAATAATAGAACTAACTGCAAAGGTTTGTTTTGAGAATTTTATAAACATGCAATAATTATTTTATTATTATAACTGTTATATTTGAGAATTTAATATATGTTAAAATGGCATTTCAAAGTATGGATAATTGTCACTGAGGGAGGAGGGGGAATTGTAATCCTTACTTTGCTCTTTCCATCACAATAAATTTCTCCTAGATTGGAAACTCAAATGTAAAAATGAAACAATAATTATATTAGAGGTCTTAGAAAATAAATTATGGTGGTGAAAATAAAAATAGTAGATGGGCTGAATAGTAGAATAAAGCATTGAAGAAAAAATTAATGAGCAAGAAGATAAAGCTGAGGGAAACTAGAAATTAAGGCCAAAATTATGATTATTTATTTATTTATTTTGGTGAGGAAGATTGGCCCTGAGGTAACATCTGTTGTCAGTCTTCCTCTTTTTGCTTGAGGCAGATTCTCACTGAGCTAACATCTATGTCAATCCTCTTCTGTTTTATATGGGATGCCACCAGAGCGTGCCTTGATAAGCAGCGCTAGGTCTGCACCCAGGATCTGAACCTGCAAACCCCACGCCACCAAAGAGGAGTGCACAAACTTAACCACCATGCCGCTGGGTCAGCCCCCAAATTACAATTATTTAGAAAATAAAAATGAAGGATTTATACGTCAAAACTTATGAGAAGCAACTATAATGGTACTCAGAGAAAATTTTCTAGCCTTCAATGAACATAAAAAAACAAGAAACAATGAAAATAAATGAAGTAAGCATATAACACAAGAACTAGCAAAAAAAAAAAACCAATAAAGAAATTAGAAGAAGTGAATTAAAAGATAAAAGCAGAATTTAACGAACTAGGGGAAAAATAGTAGATTTGGCCAAAAGAAATTACAAACTCATTCTTTGATAAAAGCAATAATACAGAAAAAACTTTTCTGAGTCTCATTATGTAAAATCAATATTAGAAATAAGAGACAACTATAAATCTCCAAAGAGATTTTTATAAATTTTAACCTGGACAAAATGGATGATTTTTCTAGCAAAACACAAATTTCTAAAAATTGACAGAAAAAAGAAACAGAAAAAGTAGTCAGGCCCAGAAAATGTTATGAGTTAGCTCTGTCGGATCTTAAAGAAAGATGATCCTTTGTTTTTATAAATGGTTCTAACAACAGAAGCTGTGGAAAGGCTTCCTATCTCATTTTAGGAGGCCAATATAATCCAGATGTTAAAACTTAACAATAGCCCCCAAAAGCAAACTATAGGCTACTCTCCCTTGTGAAAATAGATAGAAAAAGTCTAAATGAAATATTGGTAAATTTAATCCAACATACAATATTTTACAATATGTGTGACCAAATAGAGTTTATTCCAGGAATATGGAAATAGTATTGGGAAATATGTTGATCAAAATGCATTATTCTAACAGAATAAAAGGGAAAAGCTGTATAACTCCATGATCTTCTCAAAATATGAAAAAAATTATAAAATTCAATAGCCATTCCCTGACTTTTTAAAATAAAACTTAGAATTAAAAAAAAACAAGCTCCTGACATGCTAGAAAAGAAGGAAATGTCCTTAATTTAATAAAGGTTATTTACCAGAAACAGCAAACACCAGATTTGATGACAAAATGTTGGAAGCCTTCCCATTAAAATCAGAATCAAGACAAAGATGCTATCATTCAACACTGTACTATATTTGTAAAATATAAAATGTCTACACAAAAAAATCATAAAGTTCAAAGAAAAGTGCTAGACTGGGAATAATATACATAAAACAACAAATAGTTTATGTCCAACAATACATACATTCATACAAAAAATACATACATACATAAAGAGCTCTTAAAAACTAACAAGAAATAGACAATCTAATAGCATCTTTCCTTGCAGGGCCATTTGACAGAAACTATCAAAATTTTAAATGTTTATTACCTTTGACCCTCATTCCATTTCAATGAATGAGCTTAAAGAAACCTTCACAAAAATGCTTAAAGAAATATGTACAAAGAAGTTTACTGGAGCATTGTTTGTAAAAGTGAAAAACTGGACACTTAAGTGTACACTCTAATGGTTGACTGGTAAAATAAATAATGGTATTCATATTGTGAAATACTCTTAGTCCTTAAAAACAGTGAAATCAATCTGTATAGAGTGATAGGCCAGGATCTCTGAGAAATATTAAGTGAAGAAAAGCAAGTGGCAGAAAAACAAATACGATTCCACTTAACATGAACATGATATCATTTTTATAAAAAAATGGCAACAATGATATTATAAGGATAAAATGATACTATAAGGATACTACAAGGATACAAACCAAATGGATAACATCTAAGAAGGGAAGTAAGAATTGGCAGCACAGGATAGCAATCAGAGACTATAGTGAGGAAAGGAATTTAGGGATTTTCAGGCTTTAGTGAATATACTTTTAAATAATCTAAATCTTTCATATTAAGGATGTGTTCATATAGCACCATTATTCATAGACCCAAAAGATGGAAACAACCCAAATGTCCAACTGATAAAGGGATAAACAAAATGTGGTATATTCATACAATGGAATATTATTCAACCATAAAAAGGAATGACATGCTGATAACATGTTACAACACGGATGAACTTTGAAAACATTACATTAAGTGAAAGAAGCCAGTCACAAAAACCCATATATTATATGATTCCATTTATTTGAAATGTCCAGAATAAGCAAATCTATAGAGACAGAAAGTACATTAGTGGTTGTTTAGAGCTAGGGGTCGGAGCAAGAGGTGAGAGCTTAAAGGATGCAGGATTCTTTTGGGGATGATGAAAATGTTCTAACTCTGATTATGTTGATGGTGGCACAAGCCTGTGAATACAGTAAAAACCATTTAATTGTAAACTTTAAACATGTGAACTGTATGGTATGTGAATTATATATCAATAAAGCTGTTACAAAAAATAATAATAATTCAACAATTTAAAACTTAAAGAGAAGGAAAAGAGAAGAGACACCACTGCTAAGAATGCAAAGAAAGCTAGAACAGTGGAATTTGAAGTCGTCTTACAGTACAGGGAGCATGCAAGACTGGGATGCAGGAAAAAAAATTACAACTTCTATTTCTATTTGACTTTTATATAAAAAGAATAAAAAAGAAATTAAGTTTACTAAAATGGTATAATGTGGTTGGCTAGCGCCTTTACTCAGAGGATCACGTGTCCTGTGACATTGAAGGGGCATCCTAGAGAAAGAGCAGGAATCCCACAAGACTGCCCTGGGGGCGTTCAGGCATTTTTTTCCCCTTTCAGCATAGGTGGATTTACAAACTATCTAGATTTAACTGAAGGCTCCCCTGCTAAAATGAGTAAGTGGCTGAAGCACTGCTTGAGGCTAATACTTGGATTGCATGCACAAGCGAAAAACAAGAAAATGGCAGAGTGCACACTTCTCTGACTACCGTTATGATCTCTTCTGTGGCTAGCACTGAACAATAGATATTAACAAGAAATATTTATTGCATTAGTGAACAATGCAGAAGTCATACAAGGCAAGGAACAACTTTAAGGAAATTTAGTAAACAATTCTTCACTTTTGGTACATGTTACCACCATTTCCTCTCCTCTGCAGGGTAACTACAGAAATATTGAGCATTGTGAGCAAACTCACATAAAATGGAAACAAGAAATTTATACATGGATATGTTTTATGTAAAAGACTAAGCTATAAGGGGCCAGATTATTTTCACATAACAAATTCCTCATGAATCTTATTTGAAGCATGTCTTCAACAATGTGTCCTAATTCATTCAAATATACAAGGACAACAGTACTATGCAAGGACCTCCAGAAAATAGAGACATCCAGAGACATTCACAAGTAGTCTAACGTTGTGCTGGTCTCCATCGTCAAAAACTTTCTTTCTGATAACGAAAGATCCACTGTTTGCTGGCTTAAGTGTGAAAAAGTACTTGCAACTTTTAGTAAGTTCTGATATTGTCAACTGTCACATGGCAGTCATAAACCAGGAAGTTGGGAGAGCTTGAGGACTTAATATTAGAGAAAAAAGTTAACAGGAGGAAAAACGTAAAAATTAGAAACAGCAAGCGGGGAGAGAAGCCAGAAAAGCTGTAGCACTAATAGGTACCTTAGAGACTTCATTCTGAGATTTCAGTCCTATGTCAGAACGAAGTATTTCTACAAAGTATCAGCAAGATGCCCTCAAATGAAATGATCTTCCGCTAGGTATCAATAAGCCATTAGTTATTCTGTAGCTAGGTACTGGGAGCATATTAAGTCCCTAAGTGACAATTCATAGATTCCATGATTTAAAAGGATGCAGAGACTAAGGGTAGTTTTGTTTGTTTGGGTTTTTTTTGTTTTTTTTTGTTTTTTTTTTTTGCGTGTTTGATTGTTTTCGATGAATATTGTAGAAAGGGGACTTTAAAAAGCTGCTGGTAGGCAAGACAAAACGAGAATAGGTTTGGCCATTTCTGCTAAAGCCCGGCAGAAAGAGTGCACCACCTTCAGCAAGAACGGGAGAAGGATCTGCGTGAATAACGCAAAACACACAACCCCTGGTAGGAGTCAAGATGGACAGTGTTTGCGGCGTGGTCTTTCTTGCAAGCCCAGCCATGCGGCCTCATAACATCCCAAGGATTCTGTCGGCTGCCGGACGGGCGCCAAAGCAGCGCCCCAGTGCAGAGCCAAAGACCCTGGACACTATCTGTACTCAGCCAACCCAGGCGATTCCAAAGCGCGGCATCTCCTCTCCCCCACCTGGGATATTCTGCCACCTGGACTCGACGCGTGGCAGGGCCTTCCGTAGCCATATTTCGTAGATCCTTCTTTCTGCAGTTTCAACTGGCGAAACAAGGCTCTCGAGGTAATCACGAGACGTCTGAGGCAGGAGTCCTTTCTTCCGGGCGACACCGGCCCTCACCCTGCGGAAATCCTGTCGCTTCGCTGAGGTGGCCGCTTCCAGTCGGCCCCGCCTCCGACTCCTCCTCCCCGGGCTCGGGGCCTCCGCGCCCTCCAGGCAGCTGGCAGGTACAGGCACCGTGCTGCTCCGAGCTCCGCGACCTGGGACTCGCAGGAGCCCCCGCGCCGCGCGCGTGCGAATCTGACTGCGGAGGTTTGCTTTCTGCGCCCTGGGGTTGTCTGAGTACAGAGTTGTAAGCTGGCACCTCACGTTCCTTTTTTTTTTTTTTTTTTAAGTTTGGGGTTTTTTTCTTAAATGACTAGAAGCTACTCCTCCAAATAACACTAAAATATTTAGTTACTGCTTCTTATGTGGATTATTTCAAAATCAAGCAGTATAAAATTGATGCACTTGATTTAAATATATTTGCATTTATTTCCAGAATAGAGGCATTGGTGGGCTTTCCTAGAGCACAATTATTAACAGTGAAAAGAAGAAAATACGTGTCTTCAAACTCCAAGAACCCTTTGTATCCAGTTCAACCCCTTCATTTTTCAGTTACCTAGAGAAATCCCAGATGCTTTACCTGAAGAAGCACACCAGCCCCACCCCATCACTCTACTGTTACTGTTTTCTTTCCTTCGTAGTTCTCACAAATTCTGCATATTTTTAAAATATATATATATATTTGTTGTCTGTCTCACCACGTCCACCATCACAGCCACTAGAAGGTACTCAGTTTGGGGGTAGGAACTGTATATCTCCAGCACCTAGAACAGTACCTGGCAGACTGGTTTTTAATCAATGTGTAAGATGAACTGAATGAATGACTGAAAGGTGAAATGACTTCCCTAAGGTCATTTTACTAACTGGTAGCAAAATTTGAATTAAACTTCAGGTCTATTAACTCACTAGTGCACTTTGCACCTCAGAATGGTGAGATTAAACCCAAGTGAAGCCAGCTAGCAATACACCTATCCCAGGGTTTCCTAATTAAGGAAGTTTGGGCCAACATGCCCAACACACTAGGTGTAGCAGCATAACTCAATGAGATTCAATAAGTTGCCTCTCCAGAATTTGTATATGTATATGTAGAGGAAGAGGAGAGAGGAGATGAAGGCTTAAGCATGAATTGACAATACGAAAGTGTAATTAAAGGGTTGCAGCCCCTTGGCACTGCCTTGGGTTATTATTGTAAAGGAAACATCATGGAAAGAGTTACTCTGGTCTCAGGGCTACTTTCTCACTATTATTTCAGTCCTTCCTAACCACTTTCTAATGAAGCAATTATATCTTTTTTTCTTTTGAACCCCAATAAATCGCAGTATGGTGCTTATTGTGGTTTACTCTTGAGTAAAGGGAGGCATAATGTCACTTCTGAAATAGGTCTGAATGGAAAGAGAACCTAAATGAGAAAAAATGTAAAAGTTTTAGGCACATCAGTAAATATAGAAAAGGAAAGATTATTTTTGAAATTCAGATATGTTTCTAAGATATCCCTTTATGGTCATTTAGAAAATAACAATTTTGAAGCTTTGAAAATATTGTTTTTTAAAAATAGTCCCAAACTCATTTTATACAATACTTTAAAAAGTGAACACAATGACTATGGAAACTTGGTTTCATAAAAAACTATTTCCTGTTTGAATGTGTATTTAATGACCAAATATTAACTTTGATAAATGAAACCTGGTGGCAAATCATTACTTTGAATCTTAGATACATTCCTATTGCAGTCTCAACAAAACTGATACAGACTGGAAAGCACCTTATAGAGCAACAAGGAGAATGCCCTTTGTTGAAATGATTGGCCCAAGGTGAAAGAGTAAGGGAACAGTGGGGCTGGAATTAAAACCCACGGCTCTAGACCCCCAGGCCAGCCCACTTCTGAAGGTGTCACCTTTGATGAGACCCCAGTAAAGTATGCTTAAAAACAAATTATTGAAACAATTAGTAATTTTTGTGCCTGAATTAAAATGTGTATATTATGATTTTTATAAAACATCACTCTTCTAATCACCTCTTCTCAAACTACTAGAGAACCCTAATAAAAACCAAAAAACAAAACTAACATTACTTCCTTATACTATCTTCCTTATGCCAGGCCTCTTGCTCAGTAAGCATTTTACATAAATTATTAATATCTCTTTAAATCTTCCCAACAATCCTTATGAAGTAGAAAACTACTGTTCCTTTGTCAATTTTAAGATATTCCTTTGGTTCTTATTAGACATACCTGATAGTGAAAATGTTTAACATCTAAATTTTACAATATTTTTATTTTCACAAATCTTGAACCTCTCAGTTCTTTATTTTTTGCATATGGGCACACTTACAATAAGGTTTAGAGTCTAAATTATAAAACTAACATAGTATTTCACAATAGATTCTTAAACAGAAACCTAATTAATAAACTTAACATTGTTTCTCCTCCAAAGATATTAGTTTCTGTTCAAACTGTTGTAGCAAACAAAACAAATCAAACACCAAAATGAAACAAAACAAGAACTCGATCCAAAGCAAAAGTAACAGCATGGGCATTAGAGTCACACAGACCTGGCTAACTCCTACTTGTTTAGGTTTTAGCTTAAAAATCACTTCCTCTGGGAAATTTTCCCTGTTCCCTGTCCCCACCTCTGCCTTGAAAACTAAATCTTTTAGACCATAGATCATTTTTCTGAAATAATGTTATTTCTGTGGTTTAGTCTATGCAACTTCTGGAAAATATTTCCTGTCGACTTATAATAAAAAAATGTTGTTCACAACTGGGAGAATCTACTTCAGTGACCGACTTTGGCTATTTTCCCATTACAGCAAATAATACATTATACTTCTTTAATGTCTTCTTTATAATGATGCCATGTTCCTTATTCATCAGTATAAGTATAGAATAGATACATCTCTCTAGTATATAATCATTTAAATAAAGGCAAAAGATAAGCTCATGATTCAGAGAAATATATACTTTCGTAGTTAAATATACATGCTAATCTTTTATAAATCAATATGAAAGGAAAAGGAATTGTCTGTGCTGTGCAAAAATGCCTTAACAGAATACAGGTTGTTTTGCAAAGTGAAAAACAACCACTAAAGCTCTAAGCACCCTCTTCTTCCCCAGTCATAGCAATTATCACACCAGTGATAACCATCCAATGTTGCCCATCTCAATAAAGGAGTTATGATTACTATCTTAAGCAATTGTTTTGTTTTGTTTTGTTTTTTGTTTGGAATATATTTGCAAGGGATCTCAGGTGACTGGCATAATTCAAAGATTTATTTTTCTAGGAAAACAATTGGAATAGTCAATACAACTTATAACATCTAAGCATGTTGCATTCTATAGAAAAAAAGATCTTTAAAAACTTTTGGGGCAGGCCCAGTTGTGCAGCGGTTAAGTTTGCACGTTTTGCTTTGGCAGCCCAGGGTTTGCCGGTTTGGATCCCGGGTGTGGACATGGCACCCCTTGGCAAGCCATGCTGTGGCAGGCGTCCCACATATAAAGAAGAGGAAGGTGGGCACAGATGTTAGCTCAGGGCCAGTCCTCCTGAGCAAAAAGAGGAAGATTGGCAGCAGATGTTAGCTCAGGGCTGATCTTCCTCAAAAAACAAAAAACAAAAAAAGAAAAAAACTTTTGATTCTAAAAGCAATCCATAAAAGTAAATCTAAGCCATAATGCATCAGTTATAATACTCATCCAGAATCCAGAGCCTGGAAGTCTCACACTAAGTCCTTAATTGAGGGTAGGGATGAGGGTGGGAACAGTAGATTGGGGTGGAGAAAAGATAGGTGCAGATTCTGATAAATAGGCAAACACCGGAGGAAGTGGAGAAAAAGCTCTGGTTTAAAAGGAGTCAAAAGGGGGGAACAGGAGTCTCTGGAATCTAAAGCCAATTCTGTCAAATAGCAGAAGTCTGACGGTCTCCAAGATGAAAAGGAGGTTGCATGGGAAATAGCATAGGGAGTGCAGTGACAGCGTTCCTATGAACAAATTGTTCGTGTCAATTGTCATTTGAGGACTGTCTCTGCTCTTTTAGTTCACAGGGGAATCATGGGAGGATTAAGGCAAAATACACTTAAAGAACTTATAGATTTCAGTAAAGAAAAGAAACAAAGACAATTTTGGAATTACAGTATAATTGTGTCAGGTCCCTCCTTTGCATCTACACCATACATCTTACTGAAAAGTGAGTTCATTTCACAAAAGTAGGGAAGTATGGTCACCATTTTGCGTAGGAATAAAAACAACTGGGAATTAGATACGAAAAAGGCAAATAATAATATTGCTAAAATTGTGTAACTGCATTTTTACAAGGTCAAAGTCAACATAAGGAACGAAAACTCCTAAGCAGGCCTAATCATCCTCTATTTGCATATTCCTCCTATGGTAATTTTAGAGATGAGAGATATAATTGTGGTATAGAGCATTCTGAAGGTTAGTATGAGTGGCTGATTGAATTAAGATGATACGTTTATTGAGTACTTTATAAGCACCATGGATTTACATACATCATTTTATCTAATCTGAGAAGACTGAGGCAGATTAAAAGGAGAACTAACTAGGCAAGGGCATCAATCTATAAGGTGGAAACGTAATGAGATCATGCAAACTGCATTTATCAGAACTATCAGGAAGGAATGGGTATTAAATGTAGGTAGAAATATCATTCTGATAAGTCACTTCAGTTGGTTGGTTAGATCAAGAGATATGCTCCAACAACAGCAGGTAGTCACCAATTTGTCTTTAAAGGGGAGAAAATTCCTTCTCTGAGTGCAGTATATAATTGATGCTACAACTGAATTGCACGAGATAATGTTGTGCTGTTTATTCCCCATTTGACTTCTGGATCCGTTCTTCACCCTTCTCTATCCTCCTGGAGGCTGATCTCTATGGACTGTACCTGGGCTCCTTTACCCTCTGGCTTCTGGTTAGGGTTGGTCACTGGCAGGATATTAGAGGGCAATGGAACAGAGAAGTTGAGGTATCTATTCCCCCCCCCCCACCACCACCACCACACCTTTGCTATAGTTGTAGCAGTAGCTGTGTTTCTCTACAACTATGGCTGCTATTGGGAGCCATCTTCCAGGGCTCCCATTCTTGCTGGTCTCTAGTAAAACCATTTCCTCCCTTTGCCCCTTCAAGCCTTCAGGAGGTGGCAATTATTTCCAGTCTGTTGCTAATCTCTGGGTGTTTCACCATCCTTGTTGGTTCCCTCTTTGTTAAACTCTTTTCAGTTAACCCTCCTGAGTATACCATAAATTTCCTGCCCAGATCTTGACTAATGCAAAAGGAGTCCTCCTTTTCTGCCCTTCTCACATATAGTGTTCAGCCTCTCTAAATAAGTGTAGTAAAAAAAATTTTTACAGATGATCAGTCTGAAAGGATGCCAAATCATGAGCCTGCTTGGGGTAACCATATGTCTCAGTCTAGGGCAGTGAGGAGTCACTAATGCTAGAGTTTACTTAAACACAACATATTTTCATTGAGCATTTTCTATAGGCAAGGCACATGCTGAATTTCATGGGATTCAGAGGTAAGTAAGATAGTTGTGTCCTCAAGGATCTTTCAGTTTAATACAGATTAAATACAAAATAATCATAATGCAGGGTAACATAAAATTATCAAAAATATACTTCTAAAAGGTCAAATTATGTTGGGAATTAAGTGGTCAATTATTTTTGACAAAGCTTGAATTTGTCAAGACAAATTCAATAGGGAATGGATCATTTTTTAAACAAATAATACTGGAACAATTTGATATCCATATGTAGAAAAAAATAAACCTTCACATTTACCCCACACTATACACAAAAACTAAACTTGAAATGGGTCATAGACCTAAATGTAACAGTTAAAACCATATAAAACTTCTAGAAGAAAACTAAAAAGAAATCTTAGTGCTCTTGGTGTGGCAAATATTCCTTAAATACAACACAAAAAACATAAAGAACTCTTACAACTCAATAGTAATAAGAAGAATAACCCAATTTAAAAATGGGTAAAAGAATTGAAGAGCTATTTCACCAAAGAAGATACATGGATAATAAATATACACACGAAAAGATATTCAACATTAGTCATTAAGAAAAGGCAAATTAAAACCACAATGATGTAACACTACACTCCTGCTAAAGTGGCTAAAATTCAAACAACTGACCACACTACGTGTTGACAAGGATGTGGTGCAACTATAACTCTTGTACATTGCTGGTGGATATGCAAAATGGTAAAAGCACTTAGGAAAACAACTTGAGAGTTTCTTAAAAAGTTAAACATACATCTACCATATGATCCAGCCATTCCGCTACTAGGTATTTACCTGTATTCATATCTATTGCTGCATAAAAATATTACCACAAACTTAGCGGTATAAAACAATACACATTGATTATCTCAGTTTCTGTGCTTCAGGAGTCAGGGCATGGTTGAGCGGGGTCCTCTGCTTTAGGCTCTCACAAAGTCTTATCTGGGGCTCAACTGGGAAAGTATTTCCCCAGTTTCCAAGAGCACATGGCTGTTAGCAGCATTCAGCTCCTTATGGGTTGTCAGACTGAAGGCTACAGTTTCTTGCTGGCTGGTGGCCACATGCCACCCTCAGCTTCTTGCCACCTAGTCCTTCACAACATGGCCACTTGCCATGAAAGGGAGATAGAATCTCTCCCAGCAAACAGGTTTACAATTTTGTGTAATGATGTAATCATGTACACATAATCATGCATATCGTCTTTGCTGTATCTAATTGGGTAAATGCAAGGCACATTAATTTGTCAATTATACCTCAATAAAGCTGAAGAAGAAAGAAAAGCAAGTCACAGGTCCCACCAACACTCAAGGGGGAAAGGATTATCCAAGAGTATGGATAATGAAGAGACCAACTTAGAGTCTGATCACAACATTACTCAAGAGAAATGAAACATATGCCCACACAAAAACTCGTACACAAATATTCTTAGCAGCTTTATTTGCATTAGCCCCAAACTGAAAAAACTCAAATATGCATCAACAGGTGAATGGATAACTTGTGGTATATCCATACAATGGAACAGTGAGCAATAAAGAGAAACAACCAGTTGATACATGCAACAACATGGATGAATCTCAAAATAATTATACGGAGTGAAAGAAGCTGGGCAAAAGAGAGTACACACTGTAATATTCATTTATATAAAATTCCAGAAAATGTAAACTAATCTGTAGTGTCAAAAAGTAGATCAGTGGTTGCCTGGGAGAAGACAGATTACCAATAAGGAAACTTCTGCAGTGATAAATATGTTCATTATCTTGTCCGTGATGATGGTTTCACAGGTATATACATATGTTAAAATTCATCAAATTGAGCTATAATAATCTTAATATTTAAGTATGTGCAGTTTGATGTACCTCGATAAAGCTGCTAAATTATACCTCAATAAAGCTTTTTAAAATACATATTTTTTTCAAACATAGGATCTACTTTTTGCAAAGGCACCATGTCACATCGATGCACCCTGTTAAAATAATTTTGTTTTTATTATTTACCATTGAATACAACTGATGTCAAGAAAAAGAGAATATCATAATTGCACAAAGTATTCAGGATAGGCTATGTGAAAGAGGTGACATTAAAATGGACTTTTAAGGATGGAAAAGGTTTTGATGTGTATAAATAGTTAGAAGGGTATTCCCTGCACAGAAAGGTTAATTAACATGTTTATTTATTCAACACACATTCATTAGCACTTCTGTACCCAAGCAGTATGCTAAACACTGTGAAGACCTTTTTAACAGCTCTTAGCAAATTTCCAGACTGGGTTTATTAAATTTGGAGATGGCCAAGGATATTATACTCAAAATTTAGCTGCAGTTTTCCTAGTATTCCTAGGCACTGGCTTACTTGAGTAATTCTTTTCCCATAGTAGGAATAAGGAATTATATTAAAAAACAGCAAATTATATAAATAAACTCAATGAAAATCAACATGCAGTTTTATACATGTGATCAATACACATGGTCAATATATAATTTCAAAAGTGCTATATTGACTAAAAAGCAAAACTAAGTAGTTCTGATTATTCTGAGCAAATAAATCTCAACCACCTCAGGATTCTATTTTCTCTTCTGAAGACTTACAGATTCCTGGTAGAGTAACCATGTGATTTATTGTCAAAATGGATGCTGATATTTATTTTGGGACAACAGTACTAAACCAGAGCAGTCCCAGGCAAACTGGGATGTATAGCCACCCCAGTCAGAGGGAGCTTTTGTTTTGTTTTAAGGTTACAAGTACAAATTTCTGAGCTATACCCCAGACATACTGAATCAGAATCTCTGGAGTCAGATTTGGGAATTTATAACCTAGTGAACTGCCATGGTTGGGAAGCCTTGGACTCTAACGTGATATCATCAAAGGCTCTTCCAATTCTAAAATTCTGTTTAATAAGGGAATTTTGAATATGGACTGGATATTAGTTAATAACAGGGAATTATTTCCTTAGCATAATAATGATGTGATAACATAAGCGAATGTCCTTATTTTTAGGAACTACACATAGCTGCATTTAAGAGTGATGTCATGATATCTGCATCTTACTTTCAATTGATTCCGGCAATACATACACACACAAAGTTGATAGTGGGTATACACATAGTTCACTGAACTATTCTTTCAATTTTTCTGTGTGTTTGAAATTTTTCATAATAAAATGTTGGGAGGAAAAGACTATTACGGAAAAATTTTGTTTATAGGTAGACAGTATTATTGTTATAAATACGACTTCTAAGAACTATGACCAAAAAGATGGCAATTCATGTGATTATTAAAAAATCCAGCCTGTAATTCCTCTTCTTAGACTTTGTCCTAAGAAAAAATAAAGTGACAAAGATATTTGCTGCAGAGCTATTTAAAAGTGTTGTTTTTGCAATATTCTAAATGTACAATAATGGCATGCTTAAGTAAATTACGGTGCATTGGTACATTCAACGGAGGGATTATTATGCAACCATTAAAATGATCATTTTCAAAAATATATTGCATACATTGGCCTATGCTGTTACGTAACTAAGTGCAAAAAGAATCCGAAATTATACCTGTGCTATAACTATACAAAATTTGTGGATTCAAGTGAACAGACCTGGAAGTTTATATGGAAAATGCTAACAGTTTGAAAAGCAGTTTTTTCCCCTTTATTTCAATCTGTTATTTTCATTTCGAATTCTAATGATTAATAATAATGCATTTTTAAAAAACCAGTTGTTAACTGCTACCTTAATTTGGTCCCAAAGGCAATTAAAGGTCAGTTTATAATTCGTTGAACAACTGAATAAGACGTTAGGCCTCTCAAATGATTGATGCTTAACTAATTTGGGATATCCAGAGAGTCGTTTTGCCGACTACAAACATCACGTGTAAACCATGCTGCTGAAAAGGTCTGCAAACACAGGAAAACTCACCGCATGGGTGGGCTAAACGCACACAGATAATCATGGCAGAAATAATACTACCTGTCATATAAGACGGGCATGTCAGCCTTATCTCCGCGAAAGGCTTCTCGTCCTAGGCTGCCTCTTACTTTCACCAGAACGAAATGGTTCCAGAGGCCCAGGCAAGGGAGGGGACTGTTCCCTTGCCCGGGAGGCTGGAAACTGTTCGATGTGAGCGCAAGGTTTCCAAGGCCCTTCCGCTGAGAGCCGCGGCACTCGACGATTCCCCAGTTGCTAGGTTTGGTTGCTAAGGCACCAACCGTCTCGCAGGAAGAGGGCGTTGGTGCACTCCCTTTTGGCGTCGTAGCGAATCCTCTCGATGGCGAGTGCATTTGTTCCGGGGGGACACTTTCAGCTCCTCTGAGAGCGACGGGAAGACGAGGAGAAGCTGGGAGTGACGCCTCTGAGCCGCGGAGGATTGTGGGAGGAGGTTGTCTCCAATTTCTCCTCCCCCTCTCCCCCTCCCGGCCAAGATGTCTGACATGGAGGATGATTTCATGTGCGATGATGAGGAGGACTACGACCTGGTGAGGCGCAGGGAAGGGAACTCTGGGGCTGGAGTTGCTGTCTGGCTTTAGGGGCCGGGGCTGGGGCGAGCGCGGCCTCTCCCTGTGGAACATGTGCTCCTTCCAGCCTCTCCCGGTGCAGTGACAGCACGGGTTTCCCTCCTCCCCCTTCCCGCACCGGGCCCGGGCCCTGCTTCTCCAGCATGGGGGAGGGGAGGGTAGAGGAGGCAGCGAGGGGGCTCCCGAGCGCTGCGCTTCAAGTCCGAGCGCCTCCTCCGTTTACAGGGGCACCCCTGGCCTCCGAGGTCCGGTTCTCCGTGCCTCCTCCCTCCTCCCCACCGCGCGAGCCGCCTCGGGGACCGCGCAGCGGTCTAGGCCCCGGCTCTGCCCTCTCGGGCCCAGCCTTCCGGGCCCCTCTTCTGCACACTTGAACTGAGCGGGTGCCAAGTGCTGGGAGAAGGGCCTGAAAACTGGGGGGGCCTTACTGCTCCCGGGCCTGACGGCGAAACGCCACTTGGGAGTCTCCTGGAAACATAGCTTAATTAGTCTCGTCCGGGGTCCGTTTTGGTTTAAGGTAAAGGTGCAGTGGAGAACTCAGACCAAGGATAGGTGAAAAAAAGTAGTTGAACTGCTTGTTTGGTTTAAAGAGAAAAGCTGAGGAGGAGGTTTTGCTTTTTTTAAATTGGGCCGGGAGGGAGGGGGATTATAAGGAGATTGGCCCAATGGCTTTTTTTCTTGACTTTGAAATTTCCCAGTATTCAAAGTTTAAAATGTCAACAGTGTAGAAATAAACGAATTTATGTAGCTGAATGGTGATTTTTAAAGAATCAAGGTTTAATTTATGAACGGATTTACAGGTTTTTAAAAAAATTCACTAACATTTCAGGTTGCTATTCAAAAACATTATCGGCGTGGAAATTAAGAAGAATTATCTGGACCAAGAATTGGTGTCAACTTTGTTTTTTATTTGGGGGGCGTTTTTGTGCATGGTTCTTATATATTATGGTGATGCTGCATTATCATAAAGTTGTGAAGCAGATCCTTAGGGAAGTCTGGCTCATCTTATGTTTTAAGTGCTAGAGATTCTCAAGATATTAATATATGATTTTGAGTTAGTGTAAAACTTCTTTGTATAATCGTTTCCAATTAATCTTTACATTTTAAAAGAAGGCACATTTGCAAAAGGGAGAGGGGAATGCTTGCTATTACCGGAAAGTCATAGTAGAGGTTTTGAGAATTCTTAAAGCTAGTTGTAGAGTTTTGCTAATAGTTATGATTGCTGCCTTACAGTTTAGTTTGTGCAAACCAAGCCGGTTGTAGGCAGTGCCTTCAGTGCGTTAAGAGTGTGTCACTTGTGTTATCTGGTGCATTTTTCTTTATTGCATGTTTATTTATATTACAGGTACTTTTCTAACTATGAAAGTATTTCTTTTAAATATGTCTGTATACTTAGTTTGTGTTTTAAAATGTTTCTGCTAATCTCTTTCCTAAGCAATAGTGTATTGAATACTTAGTACTATGATTAACTTGAAAAGCATCATCGAGAATGTCATGTAGGAATGGCAGTGTGAATCTTACTGTCCCATGAAGTACTCAGTTAATTTTTGTGAAAATTTTAAGTAAATGTGTTTAATTTGGCTATGTTTCTCCAGCCTTTTAGGGGCCTACGCTACATGTCCAATCTATAAAGTTTAATTTTTTTTTATTTCTTAACCAAAAAAAGTAAGTTTTTACATTATACTACTACATAATTCAGTGAAAAATTTTCCCCCAGTATTCTGTTAAATAGTCCTCTCTCCCCCTATGTCTCTTTTAGGTAAATACCATTCTGGATTTCCAGTCAGATGTCAAGTAGTGAAAGTTTTTATGCTCCGTTTACTAATAGTTAAACTCTTTTGGTGGTGTAAAATTTATTTAGTAATTTATTTGTTACTTCGTTAGTTAATTTCCTTAAACCATTATATGTTAAAAAAAAAAAAAAGATTAAGAGCTGGTTACCATTTCATGCTTACATATTGCCAAAAGAGAATGTGGTTGTTACTTGCCAGAGCCATTTTTTGAGTCTTTTGTTTGTTTCTTAGGATTTAAAGTGTCAACAGAATTGACCTGCTGTTTCAGGGAAACTTCCTTTTTTATTAAAAATGTGTTGTTTGTTGGAAAATTTGCAATCACCTCATTTTCGTCAAAATGTTAATTCGAGCCATGAGTATTTCTAACCACATGTATATTCAGCATATTTTTAATAGGTTGTCTGTTGATAAATTTTTTTTTAAAGATTTTATTTATTTATTTTTTTTTTTCCTTTTTCTCCCCAAAGACCCCCCGTACATAGTTGTATATTCTTAGTTGTGGCATGTGGGACACCGCCTCAGCGTGGTTTGATGAGCAGTGCCATGTCTGCGCCCAGGATTCAAACCAACGAAACACTGGGCCGCCTGTAGTGGAGCGTGTGGACTTAACCATTGGGCCACGGGGCCAGCCCCTCTGTTGATAAATTTTAATACATTAAGTCACGTTTTGTTTTTGCCCAATCTAGTGTAAATAGGTAGGTAGGATACTACCACAGAAAGTAAAAATTTGTTTCTGAAACCATGCTGTTTTTATCCAAGAAAGTCAATAATGATTTGTGCCCAGGATCTGAAAGGAAAGGGAAACCACTTGGTTAAAAAAAGAAGAAACAAATGTGAAAGAAATTCAATATGCTTGACCTTTTATTTCTAAGATCTTTTTGATTTTTATTAGAGGCAGAAACAGGTATTTCCTAAGCACAGGAATTTATGTAGTGGTGAATGGAGAAGTAGGAGATGATACTGGTTTTAATCTGATGCTAATTTTACAGATTTTTAGATTATTTGCAGGTCTGATAATGCTAAATAATAACTATAGTGCCATTCATTAAGTTAATAAGGCTGTTGATAAATTAACTGTATTGTAATTTCAGTCCAGTCATTCTGGCATGAAGTTGCTTAGCACTTCTTATAATCTTTTTAGAAAGGATTTAAGACAGACTGACTTCATACCAAAAATTATTCTTTAGTAGATCCCGTTATAGGTAGGGCATTGTATATTTGAATTTAAATGTATTACAAGGAAAAAAATTGTCAAAAAGGTAGAATAATTCCACTTGGTTAAATATACTACCAAGCTGTAATGCCCCTAGTAAAGCTCATAGTTGTGATTAGTGAATGAATGTTTACTAATGTTGTTTTTCTTGTCTTAATATATAGCAATTTTAATACCCTAAAAATTTACTTTTTTTTGAGGGGGAGAGAGATGATGGGTCTTAGCTACAGGGTATCTTACAGAATCTCTTATTTGTCGTCATTTTAACAAGATCAGCAGACAAATGATGGCTTGAACTTTAGTTTCTCAAGTTATAAAGAACCTTAGAACATGAATTAGCAAATTAAAAGTAACACCAACTTCCATTTTTTAAACAGATTTTGAATTAATGTGAATAGAATGTATAATCTAATTTGAAAAAGAAGTGGTGGATTAATATAGGACAAGAGCAAAGAATAGCTTTAGGGATTTGTGTGTTTAGTATAAAGGCTCTCACTTGTCGTTCATTGTGCATATAAGGCGCTTGGAGGTTATAGGTTATTTTCCTCTGAGACTGTTGTCCCAGTAACTTACTGCTTGACAAACAAAATGTTGGAGATCTTTAAGAATAGATTTTGAAACAATATTCTTTTTTTATGGTCTGGGCCAGTGTTTTTTATACTGCACACACATTCGGAATTCTGCATGTAGTCATTACAAAGATGAAATTTGATTGTACAGTTGAGCTTTTAAAAGAAACATAACGTTTGGGGCTGGCCCCGTGGCCGAGTGGTTAAGTTCACGCGCTCCGCTGCAGGCGGCCCAGTGTTTCGTCGGTTCGAATCCTGGGCGCGGACATGGCACTGCTCGTCAGACCACGCTGAGGCAGCGTCCCACATGCCACAACTAGAGGAACCCACAACGAAGAATACACAACTATGTACCGGGGGGCTTTGGGGAGAAAAAGGAAAAAATAAAATCTTTAAAAAAAAAAAAAAAAAAAAAAAGAAACATAACGTTTAATTGTAAATAATTGGAACACCCCCAAATTATCAATAGTAGGGGAATACCAGTATTATTAATACTAATAGGGTAGTGATAGATAAAATATGCTATATCCGTGTGATGGAATGCTATGTCAGCATTTCAAACTATGCTTCTAGAGAATACTCAGTGATATGAAAAACTTTGGATAAATTGTCTTAGTCCAGGCTCTGGGTCCCACAACTAGAAGGACCTGCAACTAAGATATACAACTGTGTACAGGGGAGGTTTGGGGAAATAAAGCAGAAAAAAAAAAAAGTCTCTGGGGTATAAGGGACAGGAATATATGTCAAACTAGGTTAAACTAACAGGAGCAGGTATTGGCGTCCATCACCAGAAGTATAAATATGGCTGGACTCGTGGCTCAGATGATGGTGCTGGGTCTTTTTCTGTTTCTGTCTCTCTTCCTGGGCTGCTTTCTTCATTGTATTGGCTTAATTACCTTCACATTACATCACAAGATGTAGTGTATCGTCTTCCTAGGATCATAACCCCAAAGGCAAGAGGGTCTTCCTTGCTAGCTCTAACAGCGAAACCCTAGGAGGGACTTGTATTGCCCCAGCACAGGTCTCTATGGCCGTCCTGTGAATCACTCACTGTAGAGAGGGAGATGGATTGCTTGGCCTCTTCTGTGGGAGGGGCACAGTAATTGAAAACCCTTACCTGGGAAAGAAAGGGTCATCACCAATGCTGTGCACACAGTGAACACATCTACTATAAATATGTAATCCATGTTAGAATTTTATTGGGTGGGAGTAAAATTTATTTGTTTTGTTGGGTGAGAAAAATATAGAGAAAAATGTCTAGAAAATCTGAAGTGTCAGGAAAATTAAAGTTTCTTTCTTGCAAACCTTTCATGGTGAACCTATATTACTTTTATTGCTGGGGGGAAAGGGAGTGCATTACAGGGTACAAATGATGAATAAAAATCTTACTTTGGTCTTGGGAGGCCAAACAGTGATTTTGTCATTGCTCAAAATTTTTTAGAGTTCCTCTTATAAAATTGTCTTCAGAACGTGAAGCATCCAGCTTTTTAAAATAGGTAATATGTGCACATGGTTCAAAAACATAAAATATAAAAATAAAGTTTCCTTTCCATTCTTGTTCTCCATTTGCCCAGTTCCCATTCATCCCCATAGGTAACCAGATACACATTTTTATATCCCTCCTTTTTTCTTAACCAAGATGCAGCATATTATATATATTGTTCTACACTTCACTTTTTAATTTATCTTAGAGATTATTCCATATAGGCATACAAAGAGCTTACTTCTTTTTTTCTTTTAGATGTCTTCATAGACTTTTGTTGACAGCTGATTTATTTATTTATTTTTTGGGAAGGAAGATGGGCCCTGAGCTAACATCTGTTGCCAATCTTCCTCACTTTGCTTGAGGAAGATTGTTGCTGAACTAACATCTGTGCCAATCTTCCACTATTTTATATGTGGGACACTGCCACAGCATGGCTTGATAAGTGATGCGGAGGTGTGTGCCTGGGATCTGAACCCATGAACCCCAGGCTGCCGAAGCGGAGAGCACAGACTTGACTGCTATGTCACCGGCCACCCCCTACTTCCTTTCTTTTTACACCTGCATTGATTATATGGACATACCATACTTTATTTAACCAGTTCTCTATTCATAAGATTTGGCCTGATTTCTTTTGCTGTTATAAAAGATGTGCAGCTTTTTAAAAAAACTTCAGCCATAGCCAGGTTTTGTCCTTTTTATAGGTGTAGAAATTGTATTCAGAGTCAGGTTTGATAAATAAGTTGGGCCCTCAAACTGAATGATGCTGTTTTAGGTTAGAAACATCTAACTATTGAAGTTAGTTTTCTTGAGAATTTCAGAAGTATTACTTACTAATCCATGTCAGTATAATCGGAATAATTTTAACCTCTTAAAGTTACTACTTCAAATAAAAGTGTCCGTTTGGAATATAAGTTCTGGCACATTTTCCAAAAGGCCTCTTGCATAACCTCATAGGGATACCGTGTATAATGGTATTAGAGAGGTCCAATCAAGAATAACTAAAATAAGTAATGGGAGACAGCTCTTATGTGCTAATAATAAGATAAATTTAAGGCTTTTCACCCCTAACTTAAATCTGTAAACTATGAATATCCAACAGAGTGAATTTGTACTTGTATCTTATATCCCAAAATGAGCATATAGACCTCAGTGAGAATTAGAAATTTACTGTAGGCTTCAGCCTCCACATTTGACAGGAGAGGAACTAAAGCATCAAGTGTGAGTGACTTACCTAAATTTACATATCACATTAATGGGAGAGTCAAACTAGAGCCCAGGTCTAGTGACTTTTATGATGTCTCTCTTTGGAATATTTAATTTGAAGACTGAAAGTTTAGGACAGGTAAAAGAATGCTCTAATTTATACCATAAATGAATTAGGACCCATTAACTTGAGTGGAATTTTAAAAAGTTTGGATAACTTTATGAATGGCTAACCACAAATGGCTACCTAGGACTTGGATTATATCTAGTCCTTAAGGATAATGTGACATTGCCCTTTACCTCTCTGTACCCAGCATCTAGTACAGCTGTCTAAACGTGGTCAAGGCTTGGGAAGCATTGTTACTGGTGAGCGTTGTTTTCCTAGAGCACGTTTCTTGATACCCCTATTGGCAAGAGGCACAGGAATAAGTAGATGAACTATGGAACTGCCCCTGTTCAGCAGTGGCTACATTCCAACATAGAGTCAAAATTGCCCCTGGCTATCATGTGTTGTGTTATTTTGGAAGATTCACCCACTTTTCATTTCAGTTAAGCAAACACTTAATTGAATATTTTGTAATATACCAGGCTTTGGGGATACCGAGATGAGTAAGAGAAAGTTCTTGCTTTTGAGAAGCTCATGTTGGAGCAGGTGAGGGGAGGTGGCAACAACAGACACACAAGCTTCCATGTTAGAGAGATGCATGTCATGTAGAAGCGTGACTCAGGAAAATTTTTTTTGTTAAGAAGAGTTGGGAAAAGAATCACAAGGTGTGCCTTGATTAATGGGTTTCCCAGGAGTATAAGAGCTGGGGAGCATCATAGGAGAAAAGTGGGAAGTTTATTAGGAGGGGAGATAGTTTAGAATTCCCAGCAGAGAGAACAGTTTATGCCAAAGCAGAGATTTTAAATTGCATGGCATATTGGGGAAGGAGGAATAGATTTGGGTGATGTGGATGGATCACAGATTGCTTTGGGGAGATGTCAGGACATGAGTTCTTATATAAGTAGGTTGGAACTATTATGAACTTTAGTGGGTTTTTAAAAATCCCTTTATCAATGTTCAAGTGCTTCTTTTTCGTGTGTTGCTTACATTCTTCTTTGTTTTTTAAAACATTCTTAAGATATTGATTAAAATTTCAGTTTCTCTTTCAAAAACATTTTATTTAAACTTTTACAGTTTATGGTTATCCTCCTATTCCTGTGACATAAGGGAATTCAGTTTAGCAATATTTAATACTTTTCCTATATTCCCTATTCTGACTAATGGCACTATGTGTAACCAAGTCATCCAAAGTCATTAGAGATAACTTTATTTCGCTTTGTCTTGTGCCCATGTCATGGGTCCTTTATATTTTACATCCTTAAGATCGCTTGACATCTTCTATATTTATTCTATCCCCTTCCTTTTCTCCCGTTTCTACTACTTGGAATCAGGCCCCCATCATCTCTTGGTCAGACAGTTGTAAGAGTATCCAGTGGACTACTTAATTGCTACCAGAGTGCTCTTCCTAAAATACAAATCTGTTTTTTTCCCTGTAAGATCTATTAGTGGCTCTCTCCGTGTGATCTAAACTCCTTGCTAGACTTTGATAGTTCTATTCCTCTGATACCAGTTTCTCTCTCCTCAACTTTTATACACATCCTGTGCTTCAGCCCAATCAAACTATTCATGGTTCTTCTGAATATGCAATGTTATTTCAAGCTTCTATGCCTTTGCACCCATTACTTGCTTTGTTTCAGATGCCCTCTAACCCCTAGCAACTCCTATTCATACTTTTAGACCTGGTTCAGGTAATTTTCCCTTCCTCTGTCTTGCTCAGGAGTAGTTGATTACTCCTTTTTTGAGTTGCCAGTGTACCTAGAATGTATCTCTATTATTGCTTTTATTGTGTTATATGGCTGTTTGATTTTCATATCTGTCTCTGCCCATAAATAGCTTGAGGGGAAAGACTTAATTTGCATTTGTTTGAGAAACACTTAATTGCAGGTATATACTAAGCATCATTATCATTGAGTATAAATAATAGATGTCTATACAACAAAATTATTACAAAGACTTTTCAGAATATCATCAGTTTAAAAAATCATGCTAGTGTAATAATTGAAAAGTACTTTGCTGTAGTGCACAGCTTGTATTGATGTGATTCACTGAGCTGCAAATGACTCGTTAGTGATGTGGAGGCTGCTTCAAACCATGTGAACATGGTGTTGCAGATCATAAAAAGCAACTGCCTAATTGTAAGAAGCCAATCAATAACATAGCAGTTGTGTCAGTTCTCATGTATTTATACATTTTAGCGATAACATTTGAGTTGAATTGCAATTATGCCAAAAATATTTTATATTCCACTTCTTAATCCATATAAAATGAAAAACCAAAAGAATATATTTACAGAATGTTGAGGGCTGGATTAAGTCTTATCTTGATCATTGTGATCTTGGGGATTTACAGCATCTAAAGTTTAGAAGTATCATTAATCTGAGCCAGTCAGGTCTCAGAAGTTGCAGGTAGCCAGTCTTGTCCTTTAAGAGGCATTCAGTGATGGAATGACAATGCACTGTATTAGACATGGTAGGAAATATAAAGGTTCTTCAACAATGTTCAGTAATTTGAAGGTAATTGAAGTTAACCTTTCTAATTCCTAAAATATTATATTAGGTTTCACCTTTGCTGGCAATTCCATGTCCTACTACTGTCATGTGTACCTCTCAGCTTCTACCTCCCTCTTCCCATATACTGGCCTGATTGTTTTTTTCTAATCTATTATGGGCTAAGAAACCAAAAAATAAATGGGCTGTGAGTGAGAGTCCAGATTCTTAGACCTTGTGATAGATGTAAATTTAAAAAGAATTTTCTTCCAGATTCAGGGGTGCATTCTGAGGATTTGGGTTGCAGAAAAGTCATTTTCAGGTTCAACTAGCTATTCCTGTATACTATTGGACAGTTAACTAGAGAAGAACTGATTTCCAAATGTGTATAGTAGGTTTTATAGCTATGATTCTTTACTCCAAGTCTTCCCTGAGGAGGTGCACTTAAGCTGTAATAATATGCAGTAGTTAACCAGGTGAAGAGGTGGAAAGAGCAGGGATTGGCATGTAAAGGTGGGAGAAAAGTTTGGCCACTTGCGAGGTAAGGGCAGGGTGGTTGCAGCAAAGAATGAGGGAGAGCTTAATAGGAGGTATGGTTGGATGTATAGTTAGGAGTCGGTTGATGATTTTTGCACTTGATTTTAACAGCAATGGCAAACCATTTTTGAGAAGAGCAATGAGATAATTTACATTTTATGAAGATTATCCTGGCTGCTCACCATGAAAAGATGGGAATTTGAAGGATTAAAGGGAGAATGGGAAGGCTGTTCTAGTCTGTGGAGAGATGAAAGTGGCTTAGTAGGCTAGGGTGGTGGCGAGGGAGTCGGGGAAAAATGCATAGTTTTAAGATTTGTGTTGAAGGTAGAATCAATAAGGACTTTTATGTTCCAGCAATGTGACTATTAGTTCTTTACTCATCTCCCATTATGCTGTTTTGTATCTGCTCTTCTCATTCCCCTTTCCCATCTTGTCTAGCAGGCAAAATCCCATTTAACTTTCAAAACCGGGCTCAGAAGCCATCACTATCACGCTATCATTTGATGTACAGTTGGCTTGTTCATTCTTTATTAGTTGCTTTTTTAGTTTGATTACTTTCATCATAGTCAAACCTAGATTACAGGGTTAAGAAGTGAATGAGTGATAATGAAATTTATTCACTACCCAAAATTTGATCTCATCCCTAAGAGAAGTATTCCAAAGAATTTTCATATGTTAAACATAACTGAATTCCCAATCTTAAATCTGAGACTGAGTGCCCGTGCTTCGTGTCCTTACACAAGGAAATAATTATCCTCCAGAGGGCGCACATTACAAAGCCACTGTGGTCAGATAAAACTGGTTTTATACAAAGATCAAACATCAATTAATTTTCTTTTTTCCCCAGCTTAGATGACAGGAATATATAAAATTTCACAAGAGTATGTCTATGTGGCTCATATATTGTTATTATAATTCTTATTTTGATGCTGGAGAGTTCATTGTCTGTAAAAACTTCCATTTAAGGGGAAGAAAAAGTTCTTTAGCAAAAATTGTCCTTTTACTAATAGTTTTCCTCGGCACACTTCTTATGGGATTCCTAATATACATATGTTGAATTTCCTGAAACTTCTTCCATGTGTGTCAGCTTCCTTTCATCACATTCCTCTCTTTATTGTTTAGCTTTGCAATCTGGGAAAATAAAAACAATGAATAAATCATTAAAAAAAAAAAAAAAAAAACAAAGATCAAACATCCCTCTCCGTCTACTAGTCACAGGGAAAATTCATCTTGTTTTTATATTTTGAGCTTTCTAACACTACACTCAGTTACCTTTTTTCATTCTTGTGCATTTATGAAACATTACAGAATTTTTCATAAATATCTCTAAAAATGTATTAACTGTATTTGGATTTAGAAATAACTATAATTCTGTTCTTTCTGTGTCTACTTTCAGGTACTATTCTTAATTTGACATAAACTTTCCCTTTGTAATGACTTGTAGCTGCAGGAAATAATCTTGTATCTTCTTAAAATAATAATTTTCATTGTACCAATCCATATGTATTTTATAATCCTCATCATTAAGTTGAATACTGTCTTGGAACTATTTTAAACTCTTGTTTACACTGCTCCACAAAATAGTTGTTTTACTCCAATTTTCCTTTCTGTTTTATTGTTTTAGTACTAGGAATTGAATTTGTGTGACGAAAGTCACATAAAATTATATAAATTCATTTGCTTTACTTATTTTGACTTGTTATGATGCTAAAGTACATTAATATAACTAAACAGCTGTTGAGTAATGTGGAATGCACATAAGGCAAATATTCTTATTAACATATAATTATATTTAGCAGTAGACTACTCTGCCACATATATATGTTACCATCCTGGATAGTTTGGCCATGTTAAAATAATGAAATTTAGACTTAGGGAGTAGAGAAACTTAGATTGTGGAACTAAAGATGAATAATTAGCATTCATGTAATAATTAGCATTTATTTATGCTGATTTTTCTCAAATTCCATGACTAACAAAGGGTTAACTCTTATAGAATTGGGAGTCGTTAACCAATATTATTTCTTTGCATTTTGCTTTTATGTTGACTCTATGAAGATCGTAGTTTTGACCTGAAAGAAAGAAATGATTCTTCATTCTACTATCCATTTGATTTTGGCTTTTGCCCTCGTTTTTTAAATAATGGTTAAATATCAATGGCATTTTACCTATGTATTCAAGGTTGTTTTGTTTTGTATAAATATGTGGTTGTTCCATCATAACAGTATTCACCTTTTACAGTGCAATGTGTGGGTGTCTTTTTTTTTTAATATCTCTTGCTTTGTAACACACAGGAATACTCTGAAGATAGTAACTCCGAGCCAAATGTGGATTTGGAAAATCAGTACTATAATTCCAAAGCGTTAAAAGAAGATGACCCAAAAGCAGCATTAAGCAGTTTCCAAAAGGTTCATATTTTTTCTGGGTGATTCTGTGTCTTAAAGTTTTTTTTTTAATGATATCTTAGATCAAATAAGTTCCAAGTGATTTTATCTCAGAAATTTGTTTTGCAGACCTGGAGAGTAAGTTTGCATACGCAGTACAAGCATATATTTCAGAAGAGCTATCCTGTTGTTTTTTTTCCAGTCAAACTCTCTTTAGTGTAGGGCTATTGTCCTGAAAAGCTAGTATGGTTCTGGGAGAAGGGGAAGCAACATGATGGTCAACAGGTATTATCCGTACAATCTTGTTCCTTCTTTTGGGGACAGATCACACAGGTGTGGTTTCACTGTTTGATAGTGTGATTTCTTGACTGCTAATATACTTTTGGGTTATTCTTACTAACAGATTATTCAGGGGAAAAAAGTATTTCTGGGACTGTATAATAATCAAGAAGTAGGTATTTAATCTTTTGATGAACTTCAGAATAAGTTCAGTTATCCTTAAGTAAGCATTTTAAGACATTTCTTTTTTTAAGCCTTTTAAGTGGGCTTGAGAAACTGGACTTCTTAGTGAAGTGTTTTTCATGCATATGATGTAAAATTCATTCAAATGTAGACATTGGGTGTCATTAGAAAATAATGTTAGAATTAGGTTAGACTAAAAATTTCTTCTTCTTTTAGGTTTTGGAGCTTGAAGGTGAAAAAGGAGAATGGGGATTTAAAGCACTGAAACAAATGATTAAGATTAACTTCAAATTGGTAAGATTTGTTTTGAGGAGAATCAAACTAGTAATGAAATAAATTCTGTAGGTAAAAACCATTATATATACTTCTCTAAAATAATTCTGTTGATATGTTTCCATATTTAGCCTACTTTTCACTTGTGACTACAATTATACTAAGTAAAAAAAAATCTACATAGGATACAAAGTTTTCTGTTTAAGAAAACTTATCTTTTGGATACGTAGACAGTGTTTGGCTGTGTTATTAATAGAGTGACTTTTCCACAAACTATTAGTGTTTATTTTGGAGTTTTAAAATTCTGCTTTTATTATAAAGAGCTCCTCTGCCACTGCTTAGGGTCAAAATCTTAGCATTATTCTTTACTTCTCTCTTTGTCTCTGACCCCACAAATAATCCATTGGTAAATCCAGGTGGCTATAGAGAGAGAGAGATCTTCAAAATATATCCAGTATCCGACTGCTACTTATCATTTCTACCTCTGCTACTCTGGAAACCCAACATCTTCTCTCACCTGGATTATTTCAGTAGCTTCCTAACTGGTCTCCTTACTTTTATCCAGTCTGTTCTCCGCAAGCAACAGAGCAATCCTTTTAAAATATTAAGTCAGATTATGTCATTCCTTTGCTCTGATGATCTCCACCCCCCTCAATAAAATCCAGATCCTTGCCGTGGCCTATTAGGCTCTACATCAGCTCACCCTTTGCTACCTTTCTAATCTTGTTTTCTGTCTCCCTTACTGGCCTCCGGCTGTTCCTCTTGTCATCCCAAGCACACTTCTACATAAGTGCTTGTACTTGCTGTTTCCTCTGCCCTGAATGTTCCTCTTACATAGCCATTTAATTCTTTTCCTCATTTGATCATGTCTCTCTTCAAATGCTACCATAGACCAAATGGCCTTCCTCTGACCACCCTATGTAAAATAGCATCCTTCCCATCATCACTTACTTTCATCTTACCCTGCTGTTTTTCTTCTTTGCATACATCACACTTGATCTGTTTACTTTTTTATTGCCTTTCTGCCATCTCTCCCCCCATAGGTTGTAAGCTCCATGAGAGCAGGACTTTGTTTTATTCACTTTATATTCCCAGCACCTATAATAGTGGCTGGCATTCAGTAGGAGCTCAAATATTTTGTTGAATGAGCTCATAGATAAGCTGAAATTGTCATGACCTTATACTCTCATAGAATTGCCAGTCTTCTGGCAGGGTAAAAGTGGAGAGGAAACAAAGCAGTTAGTGAATGAGAGGCCTAGGTACAGAGGTGAATCTTATCATCACTAAGCGTAGAGGAACTTTTAAGTAAAAGATAAAATGGAGCTTTGATTAGCAGAGGTAAGCACTTGCCTCTCTGACAAATGGAAGGATGGCTGATAATCTGTTACCACATTCTTTTTCCCCTGTCTCTGTGTTTCCCATATGTCTCCTTCTTCTCCCCATTATCTTCTCTAGCCCATCTATCTGAAATTGAACTTGAATTAACTAGTACCTTTATCCAGTTATCTTCCATTAATCTTGCATCCTGCTCTTCTTGATGTACTCACACTGGCATCCTCACCCACTTTCAGTAGGAGGGGCCCTCTATGACATCTCCTACAAAAGCTATCCACAAAATGTTTTAGCTCATTCCTTCCCTCCAAAATATCAAGACTATTCAAAACATGTTAACTATTATGCAGTATATTGTGTATTGCATTTGAATATAGTTACAGAAGGAAAACTATCTATGTTGCATTTATCCTTTCTAGTTCTACTGCTCTTTTGTTCTCAAAGGATCTCTGTGTGACACAAAGCCCCTGTACTTTCTTTTCATTTATTATTTGTGAAAATATTAAATACAAATATTTACCATATTTAAATTAATAACTTCCAGGGCTGTGAAAGAAGCATCAGGTGTCTCAAGGGACAGAGATTTTGATTAAACAATTATAGTGACATTAGGGACCCAAGGTTCAACTCTTAAGATTCTGTCATTTGAAATAGTACCAAGAGACCCTGTAGAAATCTGCTATCTTAACATACTAGTAATAGTTTAGTTTATGAGCCCATTTAAACTTAAGCTCGCCCGTAAGACCTGATTTTACCCTTTTACCTTGAGCCAAGATGAGAAGCAAGTAAGGGAAAAGATTATTTGTACTTTGTGTTATTTTGCCTGCCTTCCTTCTCCACCTTTTATTTGCTCTAGCAGCATCTGTGAATAAGTTGTGGTTTTCAAGAGAGGTTTAGCTTCCATTCCTGCCCTCTTATTTTCTGGTTGGATTTAGAATAGGACCCATGTTGCTGTGTAGTGGTTTTTAGGCAGTAAAAAGTTGGAAGGGGTCATTAAAACTGCTCTATGTGTTCACCATTGCAGATAAGACCAATTTACCTAACTGTCCCTCAATCTTTAGTTACAGTAACATAATTTTTGAAAATTGAGCTTTAAAGTTATTACACTATAAGGAAATGAATTCAAAACTAACTTTTTGCCAGAATCCTATTTCATTATCAAGATATAATCTCAAAGTTGGGGCAGTCATACTTCTGATTTCCTCTTTGCCACGAGAAATATTCTGTAACTTAGGTTTAGCAGCTCACTGATAGGATGTTACCTGTTATTTACCCCCACATGGTACCGGCATACTTGGTTCCAGAGTCTTCTCATGTTTTCTTTTCTGGTCCCTCATGCTGTATCCCAGGACAAGACATAGTCATAAGCAGGAAATTTACAGTAAATCATTAGTTTATTCTTCACCCTAAAAAATATGTGTTCCATTAGTCAGGAAAAGTGTTTTATGTGCCAATACTCCATCTCCCTGATGGAAAGAAAGTAGAACCCAGTAAAAAGTGGGATTAACAGCAGTTGGAGATTTTGGGAACTGTGAGTGCAGGTTATAAGGTTAGACTCATAAGTTGACTTACATTATGTACTTTGAGAGATGATAGACCCTCTGCACTTAAGTGCTGGAAATTCCACTAGTAGTCCTTTATTTCCTCAGATCGTTGATGTTTCCTGGAATAACCACAGTAGTGCAAATAGTCCTGCAAGGAATAGTAGCATTAGCTATATCTACTATTGAGTAGAGTCTCAGGTGGGAGGACTTTTCTTCATAGTGGGATGAGAGTATCTGGGCTTTCAGAGATTCTTTCACTTCACATTTTAATGTAGAGCCCGCCAATAATAGGAGAAAAAGAAACACCTAATTATTAGAGAGCTTCCTGATAAAGCTTCAGGAGAGGATATAGCTGATATCTGCATAGCTGATACCCAAGGCATTTGAAAAGTTGGATTTAGTTATATCTTTTGGTCTATGAATATTTTGGAAGTTTTTATGATTTAAATGTGTTTTTTGTGCAATGAGGAACAATATCTGAAATTTGGAAAATCGATAAGTTGTACTTTTTCATAGGCTAACTTCATAAATTTGGTTCATATGTCTGAGTAATCTAATAATTTCAAATTTAAGCTAAAATGTTTATAGTGTTTCTGTCATATATAGGTCCTCTATCATAAAACTTTATAATTTTTTAATTACGTAGCAGTATGTACTATAATGTTAATCATGTGTACATATTTTAGGACATAAATATGTCTCTAATAATGCATTTATTTTTCCCTCACAGACAAACTTTCCAGAAATGATGAACAGATATAAACAACTATTGACCTATATTCGGAGTGCAGTCACAAGAAATTATTCTGAAAAATCCATTAATTCTATTCTTGATTATATCTCTACTTCTAAACAGGTTAGATTCTGTTTTTGCCTCTTGGTACTTATCGATGTGTTTATTATTTATATGAAGGGTTTTGTTCTTTTTTTTTAAAAAAAAAAAGCCTAGTAGTTCTATTTAAGCAGTTTATGCTAGTTATTAGTGTGCTTTAAAAATAATGTATACTATTTCTTGATTATCGTATTAATTATATAATATTAAAAGTGAATACGTCTAGGTTAATGTCTTTAAATAATATCTTTAGATACTAACATAATCTGCACACAACTTTTGCAGATTTATATTAGACATATACAGTTACTGTTGTAGTTCCTTCTAATAAACTTTATCACCACTTCAGCTAGCCATCCTGAGCTGTTAAATACATAGCAGTAAATCATAGGTGATTTGTGTAGATTTGATTAGATAAAGATCCTTGAGGGAGAGCCTGTAACTCATATCGGTTAATACTTGGCATTACTCATTTGGTGTTCAATAAATGCTTTTACAAAGAATGGGTGGATGATGGATGATGAAAGGAAGGGCTGATGATGAAGAAACTACAGTGGGCATTGGGAGTGATAGTGCTTCTGTTATTCTAGATTTTGGTTATTAAGAAAATCAATGATGATTTTACTTTATTGCTAAGATAATTTTTAATTGGATTGTTTCTATTCTTTTAAGCAACATAGTCCTAAAGTTCAGCTTTGTTACATTATGATATTTGAGCACGAAGTACTCTCTGTAGCATTGAGTATTTCGTAGAAGATTTGATACTTTTTTGTATTTATAATAAAAAATATTCGGGGCTGGCCCCGTGGCCGAGTGGTTAAGATTGCGCGCTCCGCTGCAGGCGGCCCAGTGGTTCGTCAGTTTGAATCCTGGGCGCAGACATGGCACTGCTCATCAAACCATGCTGAGGCAGCATCCCACATGCCACAACTAGAAGGACCCACAACTAAGGATATACGACTATGTTCCGGCGGGGGTTTGGGGAGAAAAAGGAAAAAAATAAAATATTAAAAAAAAAAAAAGATTCATCTCAGAATCAGCCTCTTTCATTCTATCTTTTCTGCTAGATGTCATTTTTATTTCTTGAGGCAGTTTATTATTTTTAGTTTTTATATCTAAAATATATGTAATGGAAGTAGAGGAAGATAAACTTTTATGTTTTGTTAGAACATTAGAACTTAATGGCGCTGATTTTTAAGTTGTTACATATCAGGGGGCTTTTCTTAAGTGGGAAAATGTTTTCGAGTTCTACAAACAAGTGTCATTAAAACATTTTTGGTACACTATTTATAAATGTTATGCCAGATGTTGGTGGCAGGGGAATTAAGTAATTTTAAAACTTGAATATTGAATGTTGCTTCGTGCTATTATATATAAGCTCTTTGTCTTTTGAAAGTAAGAATAGATGTTGGGTGGGCGGCACTCGACTTAGTCAGTATGCCATCAGCAGTCGTGAATAAATAGGCAGCCTTTTCTGGAAGTATCAAACTTTCCTGTTTTCATGGCCCTCTTACTTCTTGATCCTATTAAGTAGAGATCTAGAGAATCAGGTATTCGAACCAGGGCAGAGCCAGAACTTGGTGGAGGAGGGAGGGCAGGGGAGCTTATCATAATGCAAAGCAAATAGTGATTTTCATGAAAAAATGTTGCACTCAGATTGGTGAATTGATGGTAGTCAGACACAGCTAAAATTATGCTAAACTTTTCCCTCCGCCCAACTCCAACAGTTTACCAGTAATTTAAAAGCTGTCTAGGCCAGTTAATTGATGTCACATTTATAGAAGAATTTTTGTGAGAAGAAGCTTATTCTTCTTTGTTTTTTTAGTAGCTTGCTTAGTGTTTGCCGCATAGTAGGTACCAAATAAGAATTGAGTGAATAAAATAAACACTGTTAATAACAGTACAACTGTTCTATGTGTGTGTCATTTACTTGTGTTAATGTAAAATGAGTTATTAGGTTGGAAAGGACAAACCTATATTATTAGAGCATTAGATATTTTCTGGGTTTTATTTTAAAAAATTCACATAAGAACAGATCTTGGCACTTGTTTTTTTTGTAAATCTGGTCTGTATTTTGCTAAAGTTCTGGTAATTTTGTGGACTGTCACAGACATTTGGTAAGATACAGATAGTGTATCTTACGTGTATTAAAGTTCAAAGATGCACTTTTAGTTTGCTCAAATTAACTTTATTAACAGGTACAAATTTGCTGTTTACAATTATAGAATTCTGATTTTTTATGTCAGATGGATTTACTGCAGGAATTCTATGAAACAACACTGGAAGCTTTGAAAGATGCTAAGAATGATAGACTGTGGTTTAAGACAAACACAAAGGTAACAATTAAAATTGCTTAACATTTTTACTTTTGAAGAGGGGGCGGGTGTCCTTAGTAAAGTCTTCTAAAGATGTATGCCTTCTCATGTTGAAATCTTTTAATTTTAGTAAGTTTGTTTTTTTACAGCTTGGGAAATTATATTTAGAACGAGAAGAGTATGGAAAGCTTCAAAAAATTTTACGCCAGTTGCATCAGTCCTGCCAGGTAGTGTTCACTTATTTTTTCTTAATATTTCTTCATCATAAGAAAAAAATTATATTGGAAACATTGCTTAGGGATGTTTTTGTTCAAGCATCATCTGAAAAATAAAATTTGGAAAACAAGTTACTAAAATGCTGATTTCTTCTGAGTATTACATTTCTTCCTGTTTTAATCCTAATTTCAATCCTGTTTTTGTGGAATGAGGCACAAGTATCAATAAATAAACAGGCTGGTCATTAATACTTACTAAGAATAAGTCTTTCATATTTAGTTATGCACCCTATGAAAATTGGAAAAGATATTGTAGACATATATAATAAAGATATTTGATATTCTGGTTTATGATGTATGAATCCTTTGTAACAGCATTGTCCACTAGAACTTCATGTGATGCCAGAAACATTCTTTGTCTGTGCTCTCCAATATGGTAACACCAGCTACAGGTGATCAAACATTTGAAATGTGACTAGTGTGATGGAGGTACTGAGTTTTTTATTTTATTAAATTTGAATAGCCACAGTGTACCTCCTTAACTTTTTAACTCCAGACCATAATTTTGTATTTCCTTTTTAAAAATGTCTTCATCAATAATTTATTTCATATTAGTCTAAATTTTATATAGAAATACTGTTTTAAATGTTTTTAAGCTCTTCCAATGCCATGTACTATTATTTTTATTATATGTTATTTTTGTGAATGGGGGAAAGTTGATCA
The DNA here is from genome assembly GCF_041296235.1 of Equus asinus. Taxonomy (NCBI): domain Eukaryota; kingdom Metazoa; phylum Chordata; class Mammalia; order Perissodactyla; family Equidae; genus Equus; species Equus asinus. The sequence goes on from NC_091791.1 coordinate 147,833,391, forward strand.
GGAAAGTGTTCTGAATTAATGACCTGAAGATATATTCATTTAATAGTTTTGCTTTTTTTCCGTTTTTAAAAATAAGAAAAGGTTTGTTTCATAATGGTTTTGCTTTATAAGCAGATAAGTTGTTTATGAATTGTTTCTTATCTACACATTCTTAGGAAACCTTAGTCTGATGCCTGAATAACTGAGGGTTCAGTTCCATGTGAAATGGAGAAGCCATTTCTGAATGGAAGAGGGTCTTTCAGTGTGTACATAAGGAATATGAAAAAATCCTCTGGACAGGTTTTCACTTGGTTTATTTCAAAGAATACAAAGAATAAGGAAAATGCTATCTGGATTGTAAATAGCATTATAGTATACCAGAGAGGCATGATAATCCGGATGTACAAATTGTCTTGCAGATCATATCTTTTACTCTGGTTGTGATTCGTTAGAGAATAACTAAACAAGTTTTAAGTTGGAAGACCAAATAAATAATACATTTTGGCTTTGTGTATTTCAGTGCTTGATGTTTATGATTATCTGACTGTTGACCTTATGCTATTTTTTTATGGCCTGCATTTTGTGGGCTGTTGGTCATCTTTCAAAGTCAAACTCAAATGTCACCACCTTTGTTATTCCTTTGGCATCCCCCCGGAGAGTTAGTCCTTTTGTCTTCCTTTCTTCTAGGCACTTGGTTCATGCTTCAACTAGAATCATTATCATTTATATTGTAATTTATCTGTTGACAGAACAGTATTCTAGATTGTGAACTTTTTGAGGCCAGGAACATTGGCTTATTTAACTTTGTATTTCCTCAAGGTAGACTCAGTGCCTAGCCCTAGGTATGCACTCAGGAAGTGCTGTTTGATTGAGTCAGTGGATCTAAAGTGGTTGTGAAGATTTGGAGAAGACCATAAATAATCTAGATAAAACAAACATTACAACATTTTATACATTAAAAAAATTTCTCTGGCCACTTTTTCCTTATCGAATGACTAAAAAGTACAAAAGATGTCTGGGTTCCTTTTTAGCCATTAAAGATAGTGTTTTTAGTACTCTTAAGTCCTAATTAAAATTTGCAGTGCATTTTCACACAATAAATATTCGAAATGTAAGGATATCAGGCTAACTCAAATAAAAATTACTAGATTGACTCTGAATTCTATCTTGACTGAAATTCATTATTTGCTTTCCTAGACTGATGATGGAGAAGATGACCTAAAAAAAGGTACACAGTTATTAGAAATATATGCTTTGGAAATTCAAATGTACACGGCACAGAAAAATAACAAAAAACTTAAAGCACTGTATGAACAGTCACTTCACATCAAGTCTGCCATCCCTCATCCACTGATCATGGGAGTCATCAGAGGCAAGTTTGGTTTGGAGAGGGTGGGCAGTGACACTGGAAGATATCAAGATGTCATTGCATGTGATTGAATGACTCTGAAAAGTGTTTTGGTTTTGGTGAAAATAAATGACAAAGTAGTGAAATCAATGAAATGATTTAGTCTTAGAACGGAATTAGAATGAACTTTTTGTCTTGTAAAATTTATATTAGTGAAGAAATTTACTAATAGAAAATTCGCCATCAGAAGTTCTATTCTTGGATTTTAGTGACATATATATAATTACTTTCTCCTTCAACCAAGGCTAAAAATTTGCAAATGCTTGGTTGGGTGATGTTTAATGAAGAGCTTGTTTTTTAGAATTAAGGAGTGTACCCTGGGGCTAGTACTATGCAGGTTGTAGAAGTAAAAGACTGGAAAGCACTAAAATAGTTTTCATTTGATTTTTTTATAGAGTGGTCAGTTTTGTTATTACAGAACTGAAAATGTCCTCTTTTCTCTGGTCTTATTCTTTACAGAATGTGGTGGTAAAATGCACTTGAGAGAAGGTGAATTTGAAAAGGCACACACTGATTTTTTTGAAGCTTTCAAGAATTATGATGAATCTGGAAGTCCAAGACGAACCACTTGCTTGAAATATTTGGTCTTAGCAAATATGCTAATGAAATCGGGAATAAATCCATTTGACTCACAGGAGGTATATGTGTGCCCTAATTGTTCATTTCAATCAGCTGTCTTTTGTGGAAATAAAAATGTTATTCTTTCTTTGTGCAGTATACATAGTTAATTCTTGTTTTTCTATGTTTAGGCCAAACCGTACAAAAATGATCCAGAAATTCTAGCAATGACGAATTTAGTAAGGTAAGTCTTCATATTTCAGTTAAGGTAAATATCCTTAAAGTAGCAAATAAAGAGGAGAGAACTTTTCAGAATTAAGTTAATATTCAGCATTTATTCTTTTGTATTTTGGTTTGAAATATACCAAAGTTTGTGAAATTTTTATCTTCTAAAGTCATTTATTATGCTTTTCTGTTAGTCATGAGATTTTATGAAGTATTCGCTGCTTTTTTTCTTATTATCCACATGTTTGTGTGTGTGTGTTCTTTTTCAGTAGAAAACTGATTGTAGATGTTTTAAAACAATGTTACGATGTTTACTGTTTCTACCTGCCTTAATCCTAAATGAAATTATGAATGGGTCCACATAAGTCAAGAATTTTCAATAAGACAGTTTCTTTACTGGTATATTTTCTCAGTTGACAAGATAAAAAAATTGGGGCCAGCCCCATGGCGCGCTCCACTGCGGCAAGCCCAGGGTTTTGCAGATTTGGATCCTGGGCGCGGACATGGCGCCGCTCATCAGGCCATGCTGAGGCGGCGTCCCATGTGCCACAGCTAGAAGCACCTGCAACTAAAAAACATATAACTATGTAGTGGGGGGATTTGGGGAGAAAAAGGAAAAGTAAAATCTTTAAAAAAAATAAAAAGATAAAAAAATTGTTTTAAAACAGTTTATCTCAGATGATTTTTCTGAGGTGAGAAGCAGAGGGGTCATACTGGTAAGAAACCAAAAGATTTGATTTATTGATGGCTTCTGCAGAGACAGATATGGCTAAGATGGTTAGCAACTGAAAAACCTGCTATAATCAATTAATAGTAAACAAAATTATAGAAGATAAGACCATGCAGAAAGCCCAGAAAAGAAAGCCTATTTTTGCAAAAGAAATCAGTGAGCAAGAAAAATTTTCCTCTGGGCCAAGAATAAATGGAACCGTTGGCTTTAATGGATTTTCTTTGTAGAAAGTTTCAGAAGTTCGTTAGGTTTCTTCAATTCCTTTGTTTCAGATTATACAGCAGAGTTTGCCAAGCCAGAAGAATGCAATTAGGGACATAGGCCAGGGGTTTTTGCAGATGTATGTATATAATTAGGTGACCAGACATTCTCTTAATATTCTTTTTTCATTTAAAAAAAGTACTGTTACACTATAAATTATGAGTCACCTACATAAGAATTTTATATACTTGGAGAAAATAGATTATTTTATGATAATTGTTTAAGTTCATATGTAAAATGTCCTCATTTACTTAGTTTTTATTTGCTACAACTTTCACAAGTTACTAGGTTTTTTGTTTTGTTTTAAGGAAACCTTAATTTTACCTGTAAAAAATAAGAATGATTTTATTTTAAGGGGACTATGAATGATTAGGGGATAAAAGCCCTAAATTACAACATTAAAAAATCAATTTCTTCTTTTTTTTTTTTTTTGAGTAAGATTAGCCCTGAGCTAACGTCTGCTGCCAATCCTCCTCTTTTTGCCGAGGAATGCTGGCCCTGAGCTAACATCCGTGCCCATCTTCCTCTATTCAATTTCTTTTTTATTGTTCACTTCTTTAGTCTATTTTAATATATATTTGTTGAATTAAATTGATTTTAGTTATGAAAGGAGATTTCTCCATCTTTATTTCAAACAGTTTATTCCATCTACATTTGGCCACATTAACTAAGATGATTTGTTTAGAGATTAACTTCATAATAATTTTTTTAAATTTATAAAGTTAAATTGCTAAGCAACAGTTTGAACTTTTAAAACTCTTAAAGGGGCTGGCCTAGTGGCCGAGTGGTTGAGTTCTCGTGCTCCCCTTCAGTGGCCCAGGGTTTCAGCAGTTCAGATCCTGGCCGTGGACATGGGACCGCTCATCGGGCCATGCGCGGCATCCCACGTGCCACAACTAGAAGGACCCACAACTAGAATGTACAACTATGTGCTGGGGGTGGGGTTTGGGGAGAAAAAGCAGAAAAAAAAAAGATTGACAACAGTTGTTAGCTCAGTTGTTAGCTCTTTAAAAAAAAAACCAAAGAAATATTGAGGGAAAGTTTTGCTCTAGACATTAATATTTCATCTAAATTAAATTGGTTGAATACATTAAAATGAATTAAAGGACTGATTTATCAGACCTTTAAAAACTAATAGCTGTATTTATATATTTATTATGTTACAATTTATCCAGTGAAACCTCTATGTTAGAACTTGGAAACTTATTTTAATGGCAAATTTTGACCCAAACCAAAAGTGGTCTCTGATATCCCACATTTTGTATAAGATTTTCTTTAAAAGCCACGTAAATAGTGGAAGAATGTCTCTTGATTTAACTATAAGTGTGTGCAAGTGTTTTCACTACTGCTTGACTATATCTTCCTATAGTATATTACAATAATGTATTTGGGGTAGGTAAGAAAGTAATGCTTCCTAATTTTATCTTCCTAGTCAGTTGCCAGGAGACTAGAGGAAAATAATTCCTGTTGAAGCACTTGAACCATCTGCCCCTAACATGAAGTTACATTGCGACCCAACAGATGGAAGCACAGCAGAGGGCGTGCAGAATGGCTGATGATATGTCTTACATATAAAGCCCACAGTGGTGCCATATCCAGAAGGTTGGCTTCTTCCTTCTCAGCACCTTTAGCAGTCTCCATAATGCCTTACAGAATTTCAAGAGTAGATACTAGATGCCTCAGAGAATCATGAACATAAATCAGCCTTTGGCCTTCTGCAGCAGGGTCCATCGCTCTTTACTTTGTGAGCGTGTCCTACTTGGCACTCTTATCCCGTTGTCTGCCACTGGTGTTTCTGCTGTATAGCACAGTGGAATTTTTAGGCTAGAGAGAATTGGGAATCAAATGTTCCTTTGAAAAGTTTTGGCAGTTACTGGTAGCTTTCTAGAAGATAAAAATTAGGAAGCTGCATTTCTGAATAACCTTCAGAGAGGATGTACTGTCTTATTTGAAAGACAAGGCTAAACTCTTCCATATGGTAGTATGCATGAAACCTGGTTTCCTAGGGATTAAGTGCACAATTTAATTTGAAAGCATCAAACTTTAAGCAGTTATTAAACTAGAGTCAATTCTTAACAATACTAAGATTTTGAGAAGATTTAATTAGCTATATATAAATATAGTATATAACCCCAAAAGAATATTTATTTAATCTTTCCTTTGTAAAACTGAAAGCATTAAAAAGGAAACTCATTTTATTTGAAGAAGAATGTGCTTATACTTAACTCCGATTTCCATGATGGAAACTCTGGTGATTTAGGTTTTTGCATATAAAAGAAACAGGCTCTTTGGATTATCTGACAAAATACATAACTTCTTCATGTTTAACAAAGTTTTTACTTTTCTTTTTCTGTTAGTGCCTATCAGAATAATGACATCACTGAATTTGAAAAGATTCTGAAAACAAATCACAGCAACATCATGGATGATCCTTTCATAAGGGAACACATCGAAGGTATATTCTTTCTGCCAACTGAATTCTATTTCTTTTTTTTGACACTGTCAACAGTGCTTCTTAATGGATCTGCATGGAATTAGCTGTTTTTCTTCAGTTTATTGCAAAGTATAAAAATGTTTTTAAATTCTGTCATGGAATAAGGTACTCCTTAAAATTATAAAGCTGTTTTAAAGAAATCATTAGCCAATTTCATGTTATTAACAAAATCAAGTTCTCATATGATGTCCATTTCATTTAAGGTAGCTGCCCTTTTACCTTTTCTAATTTACATATTGTTGCATGTTTATTACTGATGTTTAGATTCAAAGTTATTTTTTAGGATTTATTTTTGAAATAACAGCTTTGAAAATAGCCTGCTATAGATAGTACTGAGATGCATTCACTTTGAAAGGTAGGCTAAAATTGTACCACTAAGTATATGAGATTTTTAGTAAGTTCTATTGGATTAATAAAGGCAAAAATCATCCCTTTGTTCTGGGGCCACTTTTATACCTCCAGTGTTCCACCTGTTATGGAGCTATTTGAGGGTTTTTTAATGACCATTTGGAACAACTCATTCCAATACTTAAATTCCAAATGCATCAAGAAAATTTGAAGAATACTTTGAAAGTAATGTTCTTTTGTTCCCCACCTTCCTTTCTCTTCCATTCCACAGACATTTTTAAAGTTCTTATATGAACCTAGAATGATACTGCGCTTTGTGGATATAGAAAAATGTAGAAGCCTTGTGCATAAACTCGAATCTAGTTTTTTTTTAAAAAGAGACACTTGTACGTGGAGAAGTGGGGAAAATTGTAAATTCATTGTATAAAATATAATTCTCTAGGTTTTAAGAGAACATAAAATAAGGAATTTGACTGGTGTAAATCAGAGCTTCTTGAAAGATGTTAACTATAGAGGTAGCATCACAACATGAGCAAAATCAGAGAGGGAGAAACAAGGGAAAATTATGGGAGAGGCAGTCTCTAATTATATTGTGCGTCTATTGGACCCAAATGTCTTTAGATTCAAATACCTTACGTCCTTGCCAGACAGAAAGGTGTATTTTGAGAAGATAAATGAGATAGTGAATTAATATGATTTAGAAGTGCGTAATGATTCATAAAGATATACAGACTGTTAAATGCAAATGTATTGTTTTTTGTCTTTTCTTTCAGAGCTTTTGCGAAACATCAGAACACAAGTGCTCATAAAGTTAATTAAGCCTTATACAAGAATACATATTCCTTTTATTTCTAAGGTACTTATATTCATGGATTTTAATGCTTATAATTTATAGTTATAAATGCAGTATACCTATTTTCCATTTAAAAGAATAATTCTAACTTGGTAACATTTTGTAATATTACAAATTTTAACTATAGCATAACTTAATGGCTTTGCTTTTAATGTGAATTTTTCTGTGTTTTCTTGGCATAAATTGAGTTAATAGAAAAGAGAAATAAGGAATCGTTAAATTTCTTTTTAAAAATTCCTTCAGCCTCAGAGAAAATTATAGAAGAGAGAGTAGTGGCTAAAATATAAATTGATGATAGGTTAAGCCTAATCACAGTAAAATTGTGGTAGGAATATACTTTAAAAATTAAAACCTTAAATTTCATCAGACCTGTGATGTGAGAAGTATTTTGAAGTGATAATGGAATTTGTTTTAAATTTTGTCTTCACTAATTTTCCTTTAAGTGGTGGGAATGAATTTAAAATCAGAAAAATTATTTATATAAAATCATGAAGTCTTTAAAAAAGTTAATTAGTAAAATTATGAGTCTTTTGTCTTAGGAGTTAAACATAGATGTAGCTGATGTGGAGAGCTTGCTGGTGCAGTGCATATTGGATAAGTAAGTACTTGGCTACTATTTATCACAAAATGTTTAGGACCATAAAGTTTGAATACTAATGGCAAGGAGAGCAGTTGAATTCTTGATTATTTTATAAAAAGCACTTCTGGCTGTGATTTTCTTTTAAAAGGGATGTTTATGTATGTGTGACAGTTTTTGATAAATGAGCATATTAAGCACATGATATCTGAAAAAGTTCTAAATGGTTTTTAAGAAGGATTTCTCATCAGTATATGACCCATATACAGTTAGAAAATTATTTAACAAATAGTACTTTTTATGTATAAAGTATAGTATATAATAGTTTTGAAATTATATCTTTCTTAAAAGCAGTATCTTTAAAGCTTCACAGATTACATTTGCTCTTGATTAATTGGGTAAGTCTGTACCTGTTGGTTGTTTCAGTGAAATTGATGAAAGGTAGCTCGAATCTGGTTTCTGTCTAGAGTTTGAATAAGATAATGAATGTTATAATTAATGCTGAACTCAATCATTTAATGTAGGCGGCGGGGGGGCGGTTATTGCATTTATTGATATTGTGAATATTTTATGAAACATTAGTCCAGAAGATATGCTTAGTGAAAACAGTTTGTAGACATGTTTTCCTTTATTTATTTATTTCCAGCACTATTCATGGCCGAATTGATCAAGTCAACCAACTCCTTGAACTGGATCATCAGAAGAGAGGTGGTGCCCGATATACTGCACTAGATAAATGGACCAACCAACTAAATTCTCTCAACCAGGCTGTAGTCAGTAAACTGGCTTAACAGAGAATAAGCTTTTACAGACGTACTTAAGGCAACAGTGCAGAGATGTAATCCTTAAAAGAACTGGGAATGGCAAAACTACTGTCGGTTGATGTGTCCTGAAAATTATTGGAGTTATGGCAGAAGTGCTTTTTTTGATCAACTGGTTTGTGTTTTGCTGCTGCATTTATCCCAAGAAAAACAGCTTTAATCTCCAGAAGAAAACCAAAATGCCATGGGATTTATGCTGTATTGACATCTTGCCCTAAACATACAACATCGTAGTAATTTGTCATGGGCAACATGACCAGAGAGAAGATTTTTGTCATGATTTTAAATACACTGACACGCTACTGTTGGTTAAATTTAAACATGTTTTACCTGCAGAAATTCTCTCACAAATAACCTGCAATAACTTGAAATGCATACCCTTTTGAACACTTCCTTTTCTCATGTATAAATTAAAATGTTTGCTGCATTTTGCAAAATGTCAATTCTTCAAAAATGTGTCCGTATATTTCTGTACCTGCAGTGTAGTAAAGGTTTAGATGAAACCCCATAATTATGGTGGCATACTGTCACTTAGGTTTCAAGCAGCAAAATAAACAGTGCAGCTCAGAAATTGTAGTTTGGTTCTTGATGTGTTTTTATTACATTTGGGGTTTTTGTTTTTCTTTTTAGTACCTTAGAAATTTCAAATTATGTTATCTTCAGTTAATGATTTTAAAAAGCCTGGGAGCAAATAAGTTGGTTATTTGCTTTCGAGTTTTTAAAATAAGTCTTTATTGATAAAGTAAGTAGAATTAGTTTCTAACAGAACACTTGCATTGTACTTACTTTGACAGTAATGCTTTAAAGGAATAAATTTTTTTCAAGAATGATATTCCTTTGTAAAAAAGAATAAATACTAACTCTCAGAATGTTCACTTTAAACAAATATGCCAGAACATAGACAGCTAAATGAATGTTACCGTGCGTAGTGATCATGCTGGAAATTATTTCCTAATTCCAGCAGTCTACCATTGCTCAAAACCTCTTGGGCTTTGCTCTTTTAGAATTGCATTCAGAGCTAATTTACGTCACACTATTAACTTTATGATTACATGTTGTTGAAAAAAGATGTATTACCAAGCTGGACTGTTTTACAGTTACCATTATTTGGCACCAAATGACTTTTGACAGTTTCCAAAAATTAAATCAATCTTTGAAGTAATAGTAGAAAGTATGCAACTGGCTTTGGAGGCGATCCCAAGAGTTTTAAAGGTATTCTGAGCAGTGGTAGTAGCATAGTTAGAAGAATGAACTGTGGCTTCCCAAGGTGACTACCTTAAAGGAGATGCAGCTCATTTGAATGTATTGAGTTTTGGATGTATTTGTTTCATTTAAAAACAAAAAGTTTCACATTATTTTATAGTGTCAAAAGGAAGAACTAAGATTAAGATAATTTCTTTGATTTTTCTATTGCTTGTTATTGTGTAAAAAGAAGTGCGTGGCAGTTCAGAAGAAAGACTGTTTTAACTGAAGAATGACAACCAAGAATTTTTGATCATTAAATCAGATTTTATAAACAGTGGAAGGAGCATGGACTTAAAACAAGGCATGCTTATTCGGTTTTGTCAAAATTTTACGAAAATATGTGATATATATTTATACTAAAACTATATAATCCTTAGATTTAGGAGAGCAATCAGCTAATGTCTTTAGCAGATTAAAGCAGTATTAAATACAGGTACAAGTTGGAAATTGTAGAAAACTGAAAGAAAACGAAAGACAAAATTAATGTCTCTGGTAGGGAATAAAAAAGTTTAAGATATTATAAAATTATGTGTATTTTCTTCTCTTTTACATAAATCATTTGTGAAAAGTGTGCTAAATTTTTTTTACAGAAGTGATAATAATTAGGATTTATTTTTCAATATAATTTGAAGACCCTTTGTTACCCAAATAAAAATGACAAGTTTCTGTGCCTGTATTCAAATATGTATGTATGTGATAACTGTGGGAAAAGCCCTGCTTATCTCTGAGTTGATGAAATTAGAATTCAAAGGATTTGAATGATGTGATGTAACCCCTATCCTCCAACTCTTAAGGTGCCCAGTTCTCCTGTCATATGTTTACTGTGTGCAGTAGTGCACCTTCTAGTTTCTAGGAAAGCATGCACTTGTTATTCTTTGGGAAATTGGGCTAAGTATAGAACAATATCCAAAGTTATACCATAATCTTTAATTTAAGGTAATTGTACATATCACATAGGCATTGTTGAATCTTCTCTAGGTACAGGTTTATTCTTTTTTCTAAAGTCATTTGCCACATTTGTTCTAGAACAAAGGTTTTTGCTCTATCTTAACTGTCTGACTCATGTAAAACTTACTATTTTTTTCCCTTTAAACATATTCTGTGTTCTTGTGTGTCAAATCTTGGAGAGTTGAAATCTTAGAGATTGCTTTTCAAAACATAACTAAATTTAATGGAAGTAAAAAAAATTGATTGGCAAATTCTTAGCATTTAAATTGCTGATTAAATCTTTCCCTTTTTTGTGAAAACTGTAGTAACAAGTAGTTTACATCATTTTGAAATATGCTTCTCTCCTTTTTTTTTTACCCCTAAACCTGGATAAACTCACTTCACAGCAAACTTTGGCTGCTACAGATAGATACTGTCTACTACAAGAGCTGCATTTCCATTTCTCATTCTAGCTCTTAGGTTAATTTTAAAGTTGTTGATTAAATATTTTTTATCCATATCTTAATGGTGCATCACTTTTTAAGATGAGATGCTGATGTATGTACTAAGAATTGCTTTCATTACATGAGTCCCTTCTAACTAAAGCTTGATAGTCTATCTTTCAAAACTACTGAGAATCTGATTTCACATCCAGGGTATAGTTTTAGTGAAGTCTGGTTTAAATGGACTACACTGTGGGCCATATAGTACTTTTTGTTACCTTATAATAAGACATCAGTTTGCCACGGACTGAAAAGCCGCTATTGTTATTTAAAATATCCACTACAGTAAAAAATTTTTTAAATTTTCCTTTTTAATCATTAGCCTTTATTATTCTTCAGTATAAACACAGGTGAGTACATTTTTCTTTTGGGGTGGAGATTGGGGTGAGGGTATCTAATCAACATATGAAGCAGATTATGGTGGTACAGAACACTAGTCAGTTTAGTCCATAGGAAAAAAAAGTATTTGCCTGTGGATTCCTCTTACCTTTTTTAAGGGATCAGAGATACTCTAACCATTTGTTTACCAAAGCTGCTTTTTAAAAATAATAATATCATTTTACTACTGTTTTAAATAAACCTGAAATGTTTTCATTTAATTCAGGTCATTAAAGTGAAACTTGAGCATACAAAACTCTAGTAAAGCTAGGAGTTTCATTCTTTATATGAGATTTATAACATCTTGAAGGAGATAAACATCCTTTTGAACTGAGATATGTAACAAAAAGAAGGAATTAACTTTTTCAATTTTTTTTGAGATATAATTAACATAAAACATTGTAAGGAATTGACTTTTAACTATTTTGTTTCAAAGTGTTAATACTATCCAGGCACTTAGAACAAGAGACTGGGTGTCAGTCTCAAAACTTGAAGTTCAGGGACTTTGGTCTTCATTTGCGTTACCAAAATCAAAATTTTTCTCTTTTTTTTCCTGAGGTTTTACTTGTTTTTGTTGTCTTTGCATTAGGTTTCCCAGACGTGCCCCCTCTCCCCCCAGCATCCTATATTGGTTTTGTTACAATTATGAGTAGGAATAATTGTAAGAACCTCTTTAATATAGACATATCAGAGATTAACTTTTAATCTAAGTGTGTCAGAAGTTCTATTTAACTCAAGATTATTCAATTTTACTATGTATCCTTCTACCTATTGTGTGCCCTTAATGGTGTGGATTAACCAGTGGTTCAAAAATTTTGTTTACTTCTCTTTGAATCACTAGATGAGCTCTGACAAGATTTAACCTTTTGGAATTTCAAGGCAAGTTAAAATAGTCATGCCATTTGGAGGATTTATGGTTTATGATACTAAGCACCACAAAACAACTGTGCCAGTGATTCTTAATGTTTCCCCAAATGCTAAAAATTAATATTTTAATTTGCCTTTGAATCTTGAAAAGATGGTTTCTTCTGGGACATTACTTAAACAAATGTGTGGTTCTCTCTCTCTCTCTTTTTCTTTGGTGAGGAATATTGGCCCTGAGTTAACATCTGTTGCCTATCTTCCTCTTTTTGCTTGAGGAAGATTGTCACTGAGCTAACATCTGTCCCAATCGTCCTGTGTTTTGTATGTGGGATGCTGCCACAGCATGGCTTGATGAGCAGTATATTTAAGTCCACACCCAGGATCCAAACCTACAAATCCTGGGCCATCGAAGCAGAGCATGTGACCTTAACCACTACACCACCAGGCTGGCGCCACAATGTGTGGTTCACTTATTTTTTGCTTCTTTAGTGTCATGTGTTATTTAAAAGCCTGCTGGAATAATTAAAAGTCAATCTTAGGGCATCAAATGTAGTTGCCAACTCTACCTTAAAATCTTGTGATAGGCAAGAAAAGATTATTTATTAAATACTTACCTTATTATTTGGGGCTAACTTTGTTGCCTCTTGGCCAGGATTTTAAATTTTAAACCTTGGTCAGGATTTCCACATTAATGGCTGGCCAGTAAAATTTCTTGTGGGCATGTGTGTGTGTACACATACTTGTGGGAGTACAAAATTCACTCCCCTGGTCCACCACAGTAATTTTTTTTCAGTTTCCATTACTTAATATCACTTGTTTCTGACTCAGGCATATGCCATGAAAAGAATTGCCGGTGTACCAATGACTCCTCTGTTCTAACTAAGTTTCACATGGAAGACAGTGTTCAAATTTACATAATTTGGAGGATTTAGGTTGATTTTTTAAAATTCTGAAGTAGGGCATTTTTAAGTCAATTGATGAAGGTTTTTTTACTGGGCGTTATTCATCTTATGTGAGTTTAGAGGGTTAAAAAATTAGAAGTTTTAATCATCCCATGAAATTGTCAAAAGCTTTTGCATGCATAGTTACCATATTAATAGCATTTAATGCTGTATTGAGTATTTAATTTTTGTTAAAATGTTCGCCTATCTCCTATTACTTAACTACTGCAATACTAAATTTTTATGCATCTATTTTAAATAACAGTTTGAGAACGACTAAAATAAATTTTCAATTATATGTCAACTAAGAAATGGAGTGATGATGTGGAAAAGGCAAAATTGTTTGATTTTGCAGTGTTACATAGTTGGTTGCGTTACGAGTTTTCTCAATTTTCCTTTTCTTAAGCTAGTGTTAAAAATAACCTAAGTTCCTTGAGCTCACACTAGGTGGTAGGAAGCAGGTGACTAGGAGTGTGGCAGAGGATGGCTACCTGGAAATGGAACTCCCACAAGTTAATACTTGAGAATTGACTGATATGTGCAGGATGGGTCACAAGATGCTTTAAGACAGGCACTCAAGGATTTTTGACTGGAAGTACACATTCTTTGTCAGTAATAAAAATTACATAATCTACCTCAAATATTTCCTGTGTAAATATTAGTCTCAACTAGCACAAAACCAGCACAGTGGCTTTAAACAGTACACTTTATATATTTGAGTAATTCAGTAATATATACTTGTAAAATAGCTTTTGAATGTTTTAAGAATATTTCTCAGAAAACAGTACTGAAAATCTTGTTCATTTGGTTAGAAAATTGGGGTTTAAATATTTTCCACTTTTAAGGTTACCTGCTTGTTCTACTTTGAAGCATTCATGGAGGAGTTGGCCTCTCCTGAACCCTGTTTAATCTGTCCTGGAACAATTCATGGTGCAAACAAATGTCTCAGGAATTACTCCTTCAGTATAAAATTAAACACTTCTAAGCAGGAAATTAAACCAAGGAAAGAAGTGGAGGGAGAAATGTACTCTCCCAAATCCCTGTTATGATGCTTTAAAATGAACTTTTTAAGGGCTGCAACATCTAAGGAATCATTTGTGAATTTACTGTGTATCCAAAAATAACTCAGGTGTAACCTTCAAGGTAGTGGAATGGACCAACCCTCATCTCAAAGTACGATAATGCTATCAGACAATTTTTGAAAGTCAAAAGAACTTTCAGACTAATAGCCTTGTGGCCAGTGTCACTTTGCACATTACAAATCCTTTGGCCTTCGAAGTTGTGGAAGTAGGAGAGGAGTGAGGCTGGTTACTTCCTATTTCAGCTACATTTCCAACAGTGGTAGGTGTTATGTTCATGGCATCAGCCCAGCAAGGAACTACATAAGCAATATACATCTAATATCTTGAGTTGTGTATTTGTTGTACTTAATAGTTTTATGGTCCCAACTCAATTTTTAGAGTAATGAATGGAAATTTATAGTCTTCTTTCTAAAAACCTAATTTAAGTTTTGTTGTATTACGATTGATCCTCTGTAGGTTAGTTGCCTTCAACTGAAGAAGGGTTACCTATCTTGGACCTGTTAAAAGTGAGTTGTATCATGAATGAATATAGACTACAAACTGATTTACTTTATTGAGTAGGGTAGGGTTGATATTTAAAACTTGGTCTTTCTTCTTTCTCATTATTGTTGTCTTCACCACCAAGAGACAGTTAGAAAAGGAATCTAAAAGTGCTAGAATACTAAAAGGGACATGCCCTTTCTCTAACCCCTTCATCTGTTTATTTAACAAGTATTTGTGTGCCTACTATGTGCTATGTCCTAAGGTTGAAGGATACCATAAGGAACAAATTATCCCTTTGCTCAAAGAGCTTAGTTCTATGGGGAAAGGCAGATAAACAAGATAATTTCAGATAGAGAAAAATCCTATCAATCAATAAATGAAAGTGGGGGAGGTAACTTTGAGGATGTGAAAGTTGGTTTCACACATAAGTGAGGAAAAAGAGCTGACCATACTGATCTAGGGCAAGAGCAGTCTAGGCAGAGAGGAAGTCCATCTGAGATGAGAGGGGTATGTTAAATTCAAGCAAGATAGGATGAGATGTTAAACAAGATTGGAGAGATGGTCAGGGTAATGGGTAATCTTATAGTTTGAGATAATGAGTTGAGAGTTTATTCTAAATAACAGTGGGAAGCCATTGGAAATTTATATTCTGATATACCATTTTAAAAGATGATCTGGCTATCGTGAAGCAATGATTATATGGGGCAAATGTGACCAGGGAGACCAGCAGGAGCCCACTCAAGAAGTCTGAATGAAAGATGATAGAGGCTTTTGGACCAGAATTTGGAAAGAAGTGCATGCACAGAATCGGGAAGGCCAACAGGATTTGCTTATGAATTGGAATTGAGGATTGTAAAGGAAAGAGACAATAAGGATGGCTCCTAGGTTTGTTACTGAGCAACTGGTAGATAGTGATATCATTAAATGAAATGAGAAGACTGAGAAAGTATATTTTTGGCAAAAGAGGCTGAGCCAGCAAAAGAAACAAAAGTGGACTGGGAGCTTAGCAATAAGCAGTAGTATCACAGAAGCTAGGTATTTCAAAATAGAGTGATCAACTGGGAATACTGCTGAGAGGTGAAATAAGATGAGAGCAGAGAAAGGCCCTAGAATTTAGCACGATACAAGTCTTTGGAGCCGCTAATGAGCATTTTCAGTGGAGTGACGGGGATGTTCTAGCTCTTCCGCTGGACAGTGAGGAACTTCTTTAAACACTGTCCTTAATTTCTCATTATAACTTGAAGGTTAAAAAAAATCCCTCCTTTTTTATATCTTCTGAATGTTAAGCAGGATAAGTTAGGAAATTTTGAAATAGAGCAGACCATAACTCCAGACATTAATAACAAACAGCTGTCTACAAAGTGTCTCCTCCTATAAAATATTTTAAAACCTATTTTTCCCCTTTCCAACACTATATAAGAATTTAATTTAAAATTTTTGCTTTGACACCTATTAACTATGAAATTGCATGAAATCCATGGCTTTACCTAATATTTTTATTCCTACAAAACTTGTCAAACCTTTCTAGTGTTTATGAAGAATGGATTCGTTGTATATGTAAACAAAGCCCTCTCAGCTTATGAACTTTCCTTATATCTCAGGATATTAATATAGCTGGATGTTATTGCCACCAAAATCGTGAATTCTTGAAATATTTGGATTTGTCTCCAAGGAACTAGTTCAGATATAAACAATACTATAATAATTAAGGGTTGGTATTTTGAGTAACCTCAAAAGTGGAAGAACAAAATGCCTTATCCTGAAATTAGCATGTTTTATCTGAAAGTACACATTTGCTTACCTTCTTGAATGCCTGTGAAGCAAGTAGAATAAACAAATTTACAGGTCATCATATCTCAGAATTATAGTGGTCATTTTCCGTAATCAAAAATCAGGAAACAATTGACAAATGGGATTTTGCTTCTGAGAACAAAATATGTGGACTCTAGGACAGAGGTTGCCATCTTAAAGATGCCTTTTGGAGCTTCCCAGGGGAGAGGAGTGTGGTAAAGTAGAAAGCTCTGGGTAACAGGAGACCTGCATTCTTTAGTTGTCCATGAATCGAGACCATGTCTCTTAACCTCTCTGGGCTCCAGTTTCCTTAGTTGAATTATTCTTTTTAACCTCAGGTATTCAGAATGGAGAAAATCATAATCCTTGGCATATGGCACACTACCATGTCTTTTCAGTTATCTTTCCTGTGTTTAGTAGATATGTGTATATCTGAAAAAATAATATGCATGTCTTTTTAATTTCTATAAATGATATAAATTTCATCCCCTTTTAAAACTATTTTTATCTACGTTATTTTTAAATCTGGTCCATTGCTCCTGCCTTTCTCTTCCACCTCATACATATGCCAAAATTTACCCGTTCAATCTCCAGTGGTAGACATCTGTGATCCTTCCAAATCCTTACCACATTAAAGAATTCTGTGGTGAATATTTTATACCTATCTTCTTATCAACTTGTGCAAAGTTTCTCTGGGGTGTGTAGCTGGAAATAATGAATCTTAGGGCGTAATAGTTAATTTTACCAAGTACTGCCATATTACTCATCAAAATGGCTGCACGATTTATGCTCCAACCAGTAGTGCGTGAGGGTTCTGGTTTTCTGCTCTCCTTGATGGCCTTTAATAATATCTGACTTTCTAAAGTGGTATTTTCCTATTAATTTTAACTTACATTTTTGTAATTACTAATAAGCTTGAACATTTCTTCATACATTTATTAGCCATTCAGGTTTCCCTTTCTATGGACTATCTACTCTTCACAATCTGTTTATTGGCTTCCTAGTTTTTACTGATTTGTGGGAGGTCATTGTATATTCTTGAATTAACTCCTTATCTGGTTTATTTTAGACTTGCAAATATTCTCTGAAGCATTGTCTCTAATTTCCTTCATTGAACAGAAATCTTTGATTTTGATGATGGATTTAATGTCCATTTTTCCCTCCATCACCCATACCTTTTTGGATCTTAAGTCCTTTCTTAGACTAATATCACAGAAATGTCTTTTATAGTTTTATAGTTCCTCTCTTCACATTTAGTTCTTTATTTGGAGTTTGTTTTGGTCTATGATTTGAGGTTGGAATCAAGCTTTATTTTTTCTGAGTTAATTTTCTCAGTACCCCATCTACTAAATTATTATTCTGTAGTGATTTGTTATGCCACCTTTTTCAACTACCAAGTTTCTGCATTTGCAAGGGGTGTATTTCTGAGTTCTTTAATCTGTTAACTGTTCTATTTGTTCCTCCACCAGTGCCACCTTGTGTTTTTATTACTGAGCTGAGTAATGTCTGAATTACAGGAGACTCTCCTCACCCAATTTGCTCCTCATTTTGAAAATTACTTTAGTATTCATGGTCCTTCATTTTTCTATATTAATTTTGGAATCAGTTTGTCAAGTTCCCTTGAAGTCTTGTAGAGTTTTAATTGGAATTGCATTGAATTTGGAGATTAATTTGTCTCTTTTTATGTCATTTAAGAGAGTGTTTAGTTTTTCTCTATAAAGATATTGAGCATTCATTGTTATATTAATTTCTAAATCTTTATCGTTTATGCTCTCTTATTTCCTAAGACATTTTCTAATTGGTTATTGTTAGGGTAGAAAAATTATATTGATATTTGCATACTGATTTTTGTATCTATCAGCCTTGCTGAACCTTGCTCTATCAATAGTTGGTCTGTTGATTCATTTCTATTTTCTAAGTAGATAATCACATTATAAAGAAAATAATTATATTTTTATGTATTTCCTTCCATCACTATACCTCTTATGTCTCTGTGTTATCTCATTGCATTGATCAGGATCTCCAATAACACATGGAACGGTAGTGATAATAGTCAGCATTCTTGTCTCAAAGAAAAAGCATCTTGAGTTTCACCATTAGGTATGAGGTTAATTGGGAGTTAGCTTTCATTTTATAAAGTTTCCTTCTGTTTGTGGTCTCCTAAGAGGTATGTGGGGTTTTTTAATCATAAATAGTTTTTGAGCTTTATTAAATGTTTCTGGACCTAGTAAGATGAACATGTGATTTTTCTCTTTTAGTTCTTTCATGTACTGAATTACACTCATAGGTTATCTAATGTTAACTCATCCCTACTTTCTAGGATAAACTCAAACTGATGATTATATATTCTTTTTCAAAGCAATGTTGGATTTATTAGACAACATTTTATTTAGAGGTTTTCCATGTATGTTCTTAAGTGATATTGGCCTATAATTTTCTCTTCTTGGACTATCTTTAATCAGTTTAATTAGGAAAGTTATTTTACATTATAAAATGTAAAGGCACCTTTCACTCTATTTCTATTTTTTAGAACAATATGTATAATATGAGCCTAATCTGTTCTTTGGAAGAACTCACTTGCAATGCTGTTTGGACTGAGATTTTTTAGACATAGTAAGATTTTTAAATTATAATTTCAATTCCTCTAATGATTATGCATTCTTTCAGATATGATTATTCGTCTCTTCAAGTATTCTGCTTCATTTTGTTCTATTTTAGCACTTTATTTGTTTTCAGAAATACATTTTGTCTAGGTCTCAAATTTATTAGGATACAGTTAGTAATAATCTTTGCTTTTTTAATATCCATTTTATTTATGCTTCTTCCCCCATTTTTGTTCTCTATTTGTTTATTTTGTCTATCTTACTAGCCTTTTGGAAGTGCCAGCTTTTGGGTCATTTTTATTATTCTTTTTGTTGTTCTCTCATTGATTTCTGCCCCAATCTGTATTATCTCCTTTATTTTCATTTTGTTGAATATATAATCTGTGGCTCTTTTTCTAGCTTCTTGAGTTGAATCATTTTCAAACTTTGTTATAATTTGCTTAAAACTATTAATTTAACATGTAAAGTTATAGTTGACATTCATTTTCTTTTTAAGCCAGGAATTACTCAGCAGTGTGGGGTTTGATGTTTTTGGTTTCCAAACATATGGAATATTTTCAGCTACCCTTTTGTTATTGATTTTTCCTTTTAATACTACTACTTAGAGAATATAATCTGTATGATGCTGATTCTCTGGAAAGTACTGAAATTTGCTTTGTAGCTTGGTATAGACAATTTCTGTGATTGTTCCATTAACGCTTTAAAATACTTTATATTCTGTAACGTCTTCCAAACTACCTATTTGGTCAAGCGTGTTGTTATTCAGATCTTCTATATTTTTGTTTAGTTTTTTTTTTTTTTTGCTTAATGTATCCACTTAATAGGGGAATTTATTAAAATCTTCAACTATAACTGTTGATTTGTGTATTTCTTCCTGTAATTCTGTCACTCGTTGCTTTATATATTTTAAAGCAGAATTGTCAGCTGCATATGTGTTCATGATTGTTATATCTTGTTGCTTTTGCCAGTATATATGTTTCTCTTTGTCCATTATGATTTTGTTTTTCTTATGATCTGTTTTGTGTCATATTAAAATTGCTCCTTTATGTTTTGCTGTTGTTGCTTATATTTGCCTGGTATATCGTTCTCTCTTTTATCTTCAACCTTTTCATATTTTTTTCTTTTCTTTTTTCTTTTTTTGATGGGTATGTCTTGTAAACAACATATTGCTGGATTTTAATATTTTAAAATTCAATCTGAGGGCCTCTGTCTTTTGATTTTTTTTAACAAATTTAAAATTATTATAGTTATTTTAGGACTTATTTCTGTCATCTGGGTTTTTTTGGTATTTTTTCTTCAGTAGTTTTATTTTGAAATTACTTTAGATTTATAGAAGAGTTACAAAGATAGTACAGAGAGTTCTTATATACTCTTCACCCAACTTCCTCTAATATTAACATCATATATTATGACAGTACATTTATAAGTTCTTAAAATTGATCTCAATATCTAAGCCTTTTATGTCTTTTCATCAAGAAAATCAAGTATCTTCACATTTTCCCTCACCTCCCTCTGGTCTATCCCTTTCCCCCCAACCATTATGTTGGAATCCTTTAGAATTTTCATTTCAGAATGTTGAGAATGTATTTGGACATGTGTATCATTGCTTATTTAGACAACAAGAAACAGTCTTTATTTATTTCTCTTCTTGCTGAGTGCATTCAGAGAGGATCTTTGTGTGCTATTTATTCTGAGTCCTTGATATGCCTGTGGATATCTTGACTCATCTTTACATATAATTTGACTAAAAATAAAATTCCAGTTTCAATTTCTTCCCTCAGAACTTTAAGCACATTATCCTGTTGTCTTTTTGCTTCCAGTATTGCCATAGAGAAATCTGAATTGGTCTGACTCTTATGCCTTTGCAAGTAATCTGCTTATACCTTCTGGAAACCAATAAAATTCTTTCTTTAATGGTATTTTATTTCATTTTAATATTTTTAGGTGAGGGTTTTTGGTATATGTTTTTATTATTCAGCCTATGTGGCATTCTTTCAATATGAGGACTTATACCTGTATTTAATTCTAGAAAATTACCAGTCGTTACTTCTTGAAAAATTCCTTCCCTTCCATTTACTCTTTTCTTTCATTCCTGGAAGCCTGTTAAATGCATGTTGACACCTATACTCTTGTCTTGTACCATTTTTTATCTTTTATATTGTATTTTTACTGTAACTTTTCTATGTTTAGACACACAAATACTTACCATTGTGTTACAGTTGCCTACAGTATTCAGTATTAACATGCTGTATAGGTTTGTAGCCTAGGAGCAATAGGCTATCCCATGTAGCTTGGGTGTGTAGCAGGCTGTACCACCTAGGTTTGTATAAGTATGCTCTACAATGTTCACACAATGATGAAATCACCTCATGATGCATTTCTCAGAATGTATCCCTAATAAGCAATGCATAACTGTATACATATATGTGTGTACCTGTGTAGCCCCATAAGACGTTATTGTCATTTTGTATAGTCAGTATTTATTTTGATTTACCCACATATTTACCAGCGGTCTTGCTCTTTATTCCTTCGTGCATCTCTGACCTTCCATCAGAGGTAAATAATAAATAAATAATAAATAATTTTTCCTTCACCTGAGTAGCACTCTTTGGTATTTTCTTTAGTGTAGATTTGTTAGTTATGAATTCTCCTGGTTTTTCTTTACCTGCAAATGTCTTTATTTCGCTTTCATTCTTGAAGGATGTTTTCACTGGGTATAGAAATCTAAGTTTGCTGTTATTTCCTTAATTTCCTTTCAGCACATTGAAGATATTTCATTGTTCTGTGGTTTTTATTGTTTCTTTTTCCCCCTGTTTTATTAAGACAAAATTGATATATAACATCACATTCATTAAGGTGTACAACACAATTATTTGACATGTAAATATTGCAAAATGATTACTACGATACATTTAGTTACTATCCATCTCCTCACATCATACATTTTTTTCTTGTGATAAGAACTTTTAAAATCTACTTTCTTAGCAACTGTCAAATATATAATACATGTTATTAGCTATAGTCACCATGCTGTATATTACATCCACAGAACTTAGTCATCTTATAACTGGAAGTTTGTGCCTTTGACCACCTTCACCCATTTTTATTGTTTCTATCAAGAAGTCAGCTGTCAATCTAGTTGTTTTGCCTTTGAAGTTTTTTAGTCATTTTTTCTTTGGCTACTTTTATGATGTTCTCTTTGTCTTTGGTTTTCTACAGTTTTATTATGATGTTTCTAGATGTGGACTTCTGAAAATTTATTCTGCTTGGCATTTGTTAGGTCTCTTGACTCTGTGGATTGATATCTTTCACCCATTTTAGCAGAATATCAGCCATTGTCTCCTCAAGTATTTCTTCTGCCCTATTTTCTCTCTCCTTTCCTTCTGAGACTCCAAATAAATATAGGTTAGAACTTCTCATCTATATCTTTTACCATAATTTTGATTTTTTCCCTTTTCTTTCCTTTTTTATTTTTTTGCCTTTCTGTGCTTTATTTTGGATATTCTTTTGCCCATTCTCCAATGTTCTTATTCTTTCTTCAGCTGTATGTCATCTGTTATTAAACCTACTGTAGTGAGTTGAATATTGTCCCCTAAAATTCACGTACATCTAGAGTGCAGAATGTGAGCTATTTGGAAGAAAGGTGTTTGCAGATATAATTAAAGATCTCAACATAAAAACATCCTAGATGTAGGATGTGCCCTAAATCCAATAGCTGGTGTCTTTATAAGAGAAAAGAGAAAGGGACATTTGGACACAGAGAGATGTACAAAGAAGAAGGTAATGTGAAGACAGAGGCAGACATTAGAATTATGCTGCAACATGCCAAGAGATGCCAAGAGTCATCAGAAGCTAGGAGAAAGGCAAGGAAGAATTTTCCCCTAAAGCCTTTCAAGAAATTGATTTTGGACTTTGGACTCAAGAACTGAGAGAATAAATTTCTATTGCTGTAAGCCACCAAGTTTGTGACAACTTGTTATGCCAGTCCTAAGAAACTAGTATACCCATCCATTAAATTATTCTCCAAGAATAACTTGGGGAAATACAGGGCTTGGTTCCTGTGAGCCAATTCATCAACAGCTCAATACATAATCTTGTTTTATGTGTGTTTCTGTTTAAAGACACCTTATTTAATACATGTTATTGATTCGTTAACATTGAACTCATGGCCAACAGCACTATAACTCATGCTTTAACAAAGCTTACCTAACACACATGTTTTCTCTGCAAGGCACATCACAGCCTTTTTGCACTTAGGAACACTAGAGAGTACTTCAGTACTATGCTTAAGGGCCATTTTAAACTGTGAAGTCAACAAAATAAAGCACAAAAATATGAAAAACATGGCACTAAATAGACCTCAAAAAGGACACTTTTTACAGTATGAGGGCTAAAACAAGAAGGCAGAGTGTCCCCTTGTTTAAACTTAGCTGGAAACGTGTCCCCTAGTGACTCAGATTTTTCACCACTCTGCACACATGCATGTCCATGAATAACCATGAAAGCATTAGGAGTACTGAGTTTCAAGTCACAAATAAATTTTAGCAAGTAGGTGACTCTTCGCAAATATGGACTCTGCAAATAATGCAAATCGACTATAGAACTAAATCCAGGCATGTTTTAACCTTCCATTAGGGAACTCAAGGAGAAATTTTATATAACTTCAAATATGAAGCTACAGTACTGCAGAGGGTTACAATATTAGCCGTTGCAGATAATGGTCTAACATCTCAAAAAATTGACTAAACTTTCTGCGGTCCCTCACAGCCAGCTGGTCCCAGCTGCCTACAGCCCCCACTGTAATGCATCTTCCACATTATGCTGTCCAGACCCAAGTAAAAGGACATCTTATTCTTCATCTCTTGATTTCTCTCCCTTCCCTGGTAGGTTATTCCCTTATCCTACCCGCTTTTCTTTAGCAAGGTCACCAGCTCTCGTGTTTTGACTCTCCAGTGGCACAGGCTTGGAGCCTCCCATCTCCACCACCATTATTGCTTATCTGCTTCTAATATGGAAAAAAAGAAAAATGCTGAGTAAATAACCTGGCTTGGACTAAAGCTGGAAAACTATGATCAGAATAATCAAAAATTGAAACTAAACCAGACAGTTCAATCACTTGCCATGAGTCTTCTCTCTTGTTTGTTCTTCAGATACTTGTTGATGATATATATTTTATACTCGTGCCAGGGACAGAATGCAGCCAGTTTCCTCTTTCCTGTGACTTTGAATCAATATATTTAAGGGTTTGGTTTTTAGAGTGCTACTATCTGGGAAATCAGACATAGAGGATTTGATTATAAGATGGTTTGGGAAAATACAGAGAGGCTCAGATGAGAACCTATAGATTCACGGCAATAGAAGAGAGATTTTTGCTGTTTTCTTTTGAATCTCCTTTGCAAAAAGTCTTGTCCTCATTCAGCGCAAACCTTTCTAACAGGAGAGGGTTCAACAGACACTGTCTTGTAAAGTGAAAGCAGAGAGTTCATATTGGCCATGTGGTCTCTTTCTGTTAACCTGAACCAAGGGAAACTTGTGGCTCCGTAAACTCTTCTCACGCTACCCATATATGGGCTCACTCACTATCCACAGAGCAGTTAAAAATGGTCCTTGGGTGGGCAGAGGGGCTGCAAGTTTCTGCATCATTTTATTTTGTAAATTTACTGAAGACATTTGCAGAGAGGATTACATCTATCTGCCTACCTTAGAAGGATGCTATAAAAAAACTGGCATCTTGTCACGTCTTCACTAAGACTCCTGCTTTTTGGAAGATTTTTCCTTAAGCTTTAGGGCACTTATTCTGATCTTATTTTGGACTTTATTTGCTGTACAGTTTAGGGACTTTTAGGAGGGCTCTTAGTGACTTCATTCTCCAGCTTAAGTTACGTGTTACTATACCCCCATATCAAGAGACTACTAGCCAAGAAATTTTAAATTTTCACTAGTTGTGTCCATTTTTGTGTAAGAATGCAGGGAAATTTGGTTATAAGCAAGTTGTTTGGGTTTTCTATCATAATATCCAAAAGTTAGGGTGAGGGTGAAGGATAAAAAGCAAAGTCCTCAGCCAATGCAGAAACAAGTGATCCAGTCCCCTTATGATAACAGCTGCAGCCCTTAGAATCGTTATCCTGACCCAATGAAGGAAAAGTGTTGAGCAAAATGGGGTGAAGCAGCAAAGTTATATCCAGTTGGACAACTAGGTAGAACAACTAGGTGCTGATCCTTATCACCAGTAGGTGTGGCTGGAAGCTGTGAGTCAGGAGAGTTTCTTCCGGATAGAACTCCGTTGGGTTGCCTCATTTTAGCAAAAATGCTGCGGCTCAACCGCCTATGTTTACAGAGCAACCCTGGGAGTGCTTGGAGGTAATTCTCACTGGGAACTCCTTGTT
The DNA here is from genome assembly GCF_041296235.1 of Equus asinus. Taxonomy (NCBI): domain Eukaryota; kingdom Metazoa; phylum Chordata; class Mammalia; order Perissodactyla; family Equidae; genus Equus; species Equus asinus. The sequence goes on from NC_091791.1 coordinate 147,858,848, forward strand.
CTCAGCATAACTTAGGCTGTAAGTAACTGCCATGTTATAACAGTTACGCGTGTGTGTGCATACACACGTACACACACGTTTATTTTATTTATCTCTCTGTCTTTTATCTTACAAGACAGACAACTTCAGATGACAATTTTTTCTCTCTTCTCCCTAAATTATACCTAAAGCATTGAGGCCTACCTTTAATCTGGCAGTGTAAAATTTTTTTCTCTATGCATTTCATATGGCTTAGAAAATTATTCTGCAAATACTATATGTTCATTGTTTAAAAATTAAATTCAAGAGTACATAGGGGTATACAATGAAAAGTAAAAGAATCCTAACCTTAGATATAATAACTATCAAAAGATTATTGTCTGTCCTTCCAGAAATTATCTGTGCATATAAAGGCATATAATTTTTGCATAAATTGTGTCCAACAAAATTCTTCCGCTTGCTTGTGCCTAATGTGTATATTTTAAAGCTATATAAAAAAGACCCAGCAAGACAGTATCCACTATGCTATGGTATGACATTTCATAGCATTACATTATTTTCTTTTGTTCTTGACTGTAACATAAAGTGCCTGAAAAATGACCTTTTGTTTTGGTATGTATGGCAGGAACACAAGAGTTTTACAATGAACAATCTCTCACAATAATGACTCATTATTTGGAGAAAAAAAAAAGTCCAGCAAATATCTTGGGAAAATGTCATCCTGCATCTGGTGGTCAGCACACTTGGAGTGGGAGTCCTATCTAGTTGTACTGCGTTTCATATTCAGTCTCACAAAGAACGGAATTGTGAGAAAACTTATTCTACCAGTGGGATGTTTAACGAAAATTTTTTTGACTGAGATACTCCCACCATTCTCAAGACCTTTAAGCTAGTTAGATTTTTTAAAATAAGCTCCACAGAAAGCTTAATGCTTATTATTTTTAGCACTGTGCATGTTTTCTCTTTTGGATTTTAAAAAGCAGCTTCCATCAGTTGATTATTTTAATGCCTACTATGTGCCAAACTGTGCTGGATGCTTTATGTACATTATCTCATTTAATCCTGATAGCAACCCTATGAGATAAGTACTATTCTTTCCCGGTTCCTTTCAGTTAATGGAACAGAGGCACATGGAGGCTAAATAAGGTGTTCAAGATCACACAGCCAAGTGGGGAAGCTGAGATTTGAACCTAGGTCAGTCTGACTCCAGAGGCCTTCAGCTAATCTTTGCACTACTAACTTCTACTCCTATGCAAGACCTGTCCCTTCTCTTCCCACTGTTGTCCTTGTACTGTTGGTGCATCCCAATCAGCATATCTACAGTGTTAGGTTATATTGCCTGTTTTACCTTTTGTATGTGTGTGTATGTGTGTGAGGAGGATTGGTCCTAAGCTAATATCTGTTGCCAATCTTCCTTCTTTTGCTTAAGAACTATAGTCTCTCAGCTAACATCTATGCCAATCTTCCTCTATTTTTTGTATGTGGGATGCCGCCACAGTGTGGCTTGATGAGCAGTGTGTAGGTCCATGCCCAGGATCCGAACTCATCAGCCCAGACCACTCTAATAGAAGAGGGCCCAGCAGACACCGCCCATCAAAGTAAAAGCCAGGAGGCCTCTTTATATAAACCTGAACAAAGATGGTGCATCAAGTCTGTATGCCACATATGCCGGTTTATGAAATACTGGGTTTTGGTGTGACATATATCCATGGAGTAGTGAAAAATGTATGTAACCTCGTTTCCAGAATCAGTTGAAGAGAAACACATCACTTGAATCTTCCCCTGGGCTTCAGGAATCTTGACTCTACTCTCTCTCTTAACTGTCACACTCTTGATTTTCCCTCCTACCTACTCAGTCTTTTTCTCTCACAAACTTATATTGTGAGCTCATTCTTTTTCTTTTGCATTTGCATCCTTGAATTACTGTTTCGTAGATGAATGCAGTTGTGTGCAAGTGGGTAAGGGTGAATGAAAGTACATATGGTCCAGTGTTTGGGTGTGTATGTGTATGGATGGGTGAATGGTGTGTTTGTGTGCCTAGTACACTCTTTGATCTATGCTCTGGTTTAGATTTTATAATGTGATAAATAAATAGGAGTAAGGATGCAAAATTCCTTTTCTATAATGAAAATATGGTAGTAGAGCTAGGGAATTCCACTCAGGCTCTTTCTTCCCAGCTGGTTAACCTCTTTGTGCCCTAGTCAAGTCTTGCAACATCTCTTGTCTTGATCATCACAATATAGCTTCTAAATTAGTCCCCTAGACTTTTCTCTTTCAACTCATCCTAGTAGCCAATAGCAGAGTTGTCTCCCTAAAACTCTCTGCTTGAGAACCATATTGCTATGGACTGAATTGTACCCCCCCAAATCTCCCATGGTGAAGCCCTAACCCTCAGTGTGACTGTATTTGGAGACAGGGCCTTTGCGGAGGTAATTAAAGTTAAATGGGGAGAAACCCCTTTCTGGCTTGTAGGCAGCCACCTGCTCACTCTGTCCTCACGTGACCTTTCTTCTGTGCTGCCGTGGAGAGAAAGAGCTCAGGTCTCTCTTCCTCTTCTTCTAAGGACACAAATACTATTGGGTTAGGGCCCCACTCTCATGACCTCATTTAACTTTAATTACCTCCGCAAAGGCAACTGGGCAAAAGGTATACTTCCCTTTTAATACTGAAATTATGATAGAAATTTCCACAGCTCAGAAAAGCCAAGTAGAGAGTTAGTTTTTTATTGGGAGCTTGAGGAAAGATAGAGGCTGCATAGGAATCTTCCATAATTTCTAGGATGATGTCATGGAGCAATGCAAGTATGGTTATAACTTTCATAATACTATCCTCTCAGTTACCAGCTAGATCTGCTGACAAGAGAATGGAAGAGCCAGATCCAAGCTCACATCTAAATGCTGAGAGGTAGACTTTAAATCCTGCAGTGGAGCTGATAAAATTTAAGGTAGCCACTTTGGAAAATAGTTTGGCAGTTTCTCAGAAAGGTAACATAAAGCTACCATGTGACCGAACATTTCATTCCTAGGTATCTGCCCAAGAGAATTGAAAACATATGTCCCCATAAACACTGGCACATGAATGCTCACAGCAGCATTATTCATAACAGCCTCAAACTGGAAACAACCTAAATGTCCATCAGTAGATAAATGAATAAACAAAATGTGGTACATTTATGTAATGGACTACTGAGTAATAAATACACGCTACAGGGATGAACATTATGTCAAAAAAATTATCAAAAATATTATGCTAAGTGAAAGAAGCCATACATAAGAAAACAGATATTGTCTAATTCTGTTTACACGGAAAGCGCAGGAAAGGCAAATTTATAGAGACAGAAAGTAGATCAGTGGTTGCTTGGGGCAGAAGGTGGAAACGAGCATTAACTGTAATGCGCATGAAGAATCTTATTGCAGTGATGAAAATGTTCTAAGACTTATTTATGATGACTATTGCACAACTTGGTAAAGTCACTAAAAATCATTGAATTGTACACATGCAATAAGTAAATTTTATGATATGTAAAATATACTTCAGTAAACTTGTTTTAAAAAAGCTAATGTACCTTTTTCTGATTGTTAAAGGAATACATACTCATTTTAAAAAGTACAGAAAAGCATAGAAAAGCAAATATCAGAATCTATTGAGATAACATTTTGTTTATTTCTTTATGTGTGTGTTTTACATAATTGAGATAACTCTTTATATGCAATTTTAAATCCTGACTTTTGACCAAAAATTATAAGCATTTCACCTCATGACCTCATTAACTTTAATTACCTCCATTAAAGCCTTTTAATAAATATCAATGTCAATAGCTGAGTAATATTTCATCATGGAGATATATCTTAGTTCATTCATGTACCCTCCATTGCTGGATATCTCAGTTTTATAAATAACACATGCTAAACATCTTTATATGAAATAAATCACTAAGGCTTACTTTTCAATCTAGCTTATCCCTGGTTCTTAGTATATCTTACAAGTCTTGAATTTGGAAACATGACCTTTGAAATACAAGCTTCTTTATCTTCAGTTGGTGAAGACAGCCCTATGTAAGTGAGGAGAATCACTCATGATTTCAAAATAGGGTGTGGGTGACAACAGAATGAGACTGACATGCTGGGCTGCTTGCACTGGGGAGCAGGCCAAGCAGGCGTCAGAGGCTGACTCCTAGAGAGTGAGGACTCTAGTGCAGCAAGGGGTCAGGAGCAAGACCAAGAGCCCAGGCCTGGAGTCCAAGGCAGTAAGCAGATGCCTGGATGTCAGCAGGGTGCCTGGAGTCAGGAGTGAGCTAAGATCTGGAAGAGGGCAGGGACCCAAGTAGAAAGAAGTCATCAGCTCTCCCAATTCCTAACAGAATTTAAGGTAGATCAAAACACAGCACCAGCAATAGGAACTCAGAAGTCAGCCTGACCCTAGGCCAAAGACTGTTTGCTCTCTGCTCTCTCACATGCCGACCTAAAGGGAACTGTGTGTGCTGGCGCATGGCAACCGGTTAACCCTCTCACCTGTCCAGGGGTAGAAGCACCAGGGTTACGGGGTATTACTAACCCACTGTCTTCGTTTGAGAAACATCAATTTAGATAAATAACTGTAAAACTAATAACAAATAGAAGATTAATTTCAAATGCCATGTGAAATAAAGGAATTTGCTTTCTCATCTTTCGTAGAAATTGACCACAAACGTTCTAAAATTGACTATGGTGACGGTTGCATAAACTCAGTGAATATACTGAAAACTATTAAACTGTACACTTTAAGCAGGTGACTTGTATGGTATGTGAATCATATCACAGTAAAGCTGTCTAAAGTTTAAGAAAGAGGAAGAAATTGACCACGATGGGCTCTTGTTTAACATCTGCAAGATGAGGCCCATGAACTTCTACCCGTGTTCAAACTCTCTGCCCCATCTGCTTCCCAGCGCACCTGAGGTTTCGACACTGAGGACTAATGCCTCTGGGTCAATGTATTTCTTCATCCAACCCTCAGAGCACCCTGGGAGACCCGACTTGGAGGACCAGTGGTTAAGAAAACTGTGCCACTTGCCCCTGGGAGATTAGCACACAGCCGTTATGTTTATGTGAAAACATACAGAAACAAGATGTGGAATCCATGTACTATATCATTACAACCATATAGGAAAAAAGAAAAAAGTTTAGAAGAAATTAAAATCGAACAGCAGTGTGAGAGGAGGGGGAGAATGAAAATGATTTTTCTCTAATGATTTACTTTCTGATGTTTCCTTGCTTGTAAGAGATAACAAACCGTGATTTTTAATGATGAATTACTCTGGGAGAGACAACACCACCTCCAGTTCTGCTCAAAGAACTCGCTCTATAAGACCTGCTCTTTTTCTGTGACAAAAGGAGTCCAGGGAAATACAAAAATTCAGAGTGCTGTAAGGGCTAAAAGAAGAGAAAAGACGTAGCAGAGGGAAAAGGAGACAAGGGGAAGAGGTGACCTCACCTTTCTTTGTTCTGGTTTGGAATTTTTGTTGGTTGGTTTGAACCACATGCACACACAAGAAAAATCAATTTGAGATTATAACCATGTAGGACAACCTGATTTATCTTTTCTTATCTTGGCCTCTTCTACTTCAAAGATACCAAATACTGGCTGCTAATCTCTTTCCTCTTAAAGAGATATCTTGTACCAGGTAGCTGAAGTGAATTCAACTGTCTTATCGGCAATGAAGATAGCAAAATAAGACAAATACAAATAATACAAACACACATAAAAAGGCTTTGTCTGGACACCATAATTACCTTGATGTGAAGACAAGTGTCACCTTATGCACCAGTTCCCTGGACGTTTGACCCACATTGAGAAAGGTGTAGTGTTGGGTGAGGTGGTTTATTTGGTTCTGGGCCTGACAGGTGGTTTCAGGTCTGCTTAAAATATGTAGGTGGTACAGTGGAAGTGGTCTTGAAAGTTTTCTTGTTGAACTGTATTTTGCAAATGAGAAAACTAATGCCCAGAGAAGCAATGACCTATCCAAGGGCAGGTCAGTGGCAGACCCGGGATCAGATGCTATGTCTCCTGCCTTGTAGCCCAGTGCCAGGCCTTTCTAGAGAGGGCCTAAAAGTGCCCTGTCCTCATTTCCCCTGACGAGTCCTTTGAAAATAACCTGACCCAAATCTGGATTTCTCTTCCAGGGCTGGCTAGATTGAGAAAGCCAGATCCAGGCCTGCTTCTCTGGAGCCAGGCCAGATCCGAGCAGTTGGGGTGGGAGGCCCTGGTGGATTCAGTGCTTGGGCAGATCCGGCTAGCTAAGTAGTCATGCATCACTCTGTATTTCAGTTTTCAGGGGGCAACAACACCAACTCTCCTCAAAGGGAGCAAACATGAAATGTTAGGTCCTAAGCATAACACTAGAGGCCTCAAGAATCCCTGTGAGGTTTATTAACATAAACAGACTGTTTATTTGAGAGATGGGGCTGTGGAATACCCTGGCTCACTCTCTGATGGCTTTGTGTCAGGTTCTGATCCAAAGAAGCATTAATTCGGGGAAGACAAAGAGGGCCTGTGTGGTAGCTGGAAGCAGAAGGTGGCAGAGTGCCTGAGGAAGGCCTGGATGGCTTCTCTTGAGAACCAGACAGGAAGGGTGTGGCCAGGGGGGTGCTGGTGAAAGAGCCTTCAAGAGAGAAGGGGGCCAAAGCTTTTGTAGTCTCTTCTCTCTCCTTCCTGCCATTCATCAAGCTGAGAGCTGCAGAGTATTCTAGAACTCAGCAATATTGTTCCCGGCTTATGTGGGGTGTGTCTTACAGGGCAAAATCAAAATCCAACAGCAACAAAAAAATCAAAATGTTTTCTTTCTGAGGAGTTTTAGCAGATTCTTCTGATCTTTTGCTAAGGTTTAACTAAGCATTCATAGATAACGGCTGGATTATCCATGTCTAAACAGAATTGTTTTCATGTGAAAAATGAACAGTAATCATTTAAAAGCATTTTTTAAAATGGAGTACACCAACTGTCTACTCAGGGTATAATTCAATGGATAAGAGAATATTTTTCTAGTGGATTAAAAAAAAGCAACAACAAACTAGAAGTGACCTTAAAGATTACTTAACCTGACCCCCTTATTTAAAAAATGCTTTTTTGAAATAGGAAGATTCAGCCCAAACTATTTCTGCAAATAATATATTAGTATCGTTTGGTAAAACCCTAAAATATACTCTTTACAACTTAAAGATAGATGAAGGTCTTATTTTAAAGCCACGATATAGCCTGGCTGTTTAAGATGAAATTTGTATCGCTGGAAAACTGAATTTCTTTCATTATTCTGACTAACCAAAGTAGTGCTTATAACGTAACAAGAAAAGAAATCATCTCTACTTCATGAGCTTTATCTGATTATTCAGGAAATATTTTTGCACAATATAACATCTGTCACTCTTTAAATTATCTTATTAGAATGAAAAAATGCATTTCAGATATTTAAAAAATAGAAAGATGTGTGCATATATATGACTATTTTATGTATCATTTAAAAATAAAAGTTAAATATTTCTAATGGGTTCACATGAAAAATTTTAAAGATTGATTCAATAATTTTATCTTCACTATCCTCTTGTTGATTATTCAGAAACTGGAAAATAATTATGACTCTTGCTTTTATAATTTTTAAAGATTTTCTCAATGTATTTCAAAGGCAGGAAGATATAAACATGAGAGAGGTGTTTAATGCACTGGATCCCAGAAGAAATATTTGGATATCCTCATGGAGCAAACTAATTGATGAAAGTGATAAAGTGAAATTTAGCAGGAATTGATAGAACGTCTTACATTTTCGTTCAAAAAGAAAAGTTGCATCATTTGGACTTTTTGGTTTAGACAAGAGAAAACTTAGGAAGGATAAAATAGCTATTTTCAAATACTTAGCACATATTCAGAGAAAGAAGAATTTGCCTTGCTCCAAAAGTTAGAACTAGGAGATGAGTGGGAGGCAGATGTGGGACCATAATGAGAAATAATTTCTTTCAATTACAACTGAAGGCTGAGGAATAGCTGCCTCAAAATATTTTTGAGTAGGGGCCGGCCCTGTGGCCAAGTGGTTAAGTTCGCATGCTCTGCTTCGGGGGCCCAGGATTTTGCCAGTTCAAATCCTAGGTGCGGACATGGCACCGCTCATCAAGCCATGCTGATGGTGGCATCCCACATGCCACAACTAGAAGGACCCACAACTAAAAATACACAACTATGTACAGGGAGGCTTTGGGAGAAAAAGGAAAAAAATATATATATATTTTTTGAGTAAGTAAACTCCTGAATATGGTCTAAAGTTTATTGCTACATATGGGTAAATTGTGGAGATACAACAAATTAAAATCAAAGTATATAGTTAATCTTATAAAAGGCTTTTTAACAAAAAACTGATGAAACATTTATAATTCTTTTTAATTTTTTAAGTATTTCTTTTAATATTTAAAAAATTTTGACTTTTATTTATCCACAGTGCTTTGAACTTTAGGCTGTGTAGATTATTGAATAAAAGCCTACTTTTAGGGAATTCCTGCTGGACTGCAAAGGAGTATTTGTTTCCCCACAAAGCCGTATCTGGTTTTAGCCCATTTAAGAAACCAATCGACCTAGAGCATCACATGACACAGTTTAAAATACTTGGCACAAGGAATGATACTTTTACTACTGGAAAAACATAACCATGTACGTTATCTGTTTGAATTCTTTAAAGGCAATGTTTTTCCTACAGGATGAAAAAGTAAAGCAAGCTTACTGATACATACATACGTACATACATAAGTAAATAAATAAATATAGGAAAAACTAAGTAAAATAAGAAAAAATATAAAGAAGTGAAGTTCTGGAATTCTCCCATCTACAGCACTCAGAGGTCATCACCATATATTTGTATATTCAAAAATAGAAATTCTGCTGTATATTCAACTGTTCTCTTTTCACCCAATGGTATATATAATGGTTACATATAATTTTATATATACATACATTTTATATATACAATGGTATATTCTGGTTGGGTCTGATATTTTGTAAAAAGAAGAATTCTTTCCTATTCCTTTAGTTCTTTACCCTATGGTATTAGGGTATTCCTGACTTTATCTCCACATGCTCCCACTTTAAATAAAAAGCCTTAAAGGCATGTGTCCATCCTAGTTGAATGCATTGTTTAAAATTATAGACTGAGGATTTTGCAAATTCCTTAAAGTGGAATTTAAGAAAATCTTCAATATTTCACAAGTCATATCCTATTCAAAGTCCTATTTTCAGGGTTTTCCATTCCCAGAACAAATTCCCCAGAGTTATGCAGCGTTCCAGAGCATCCTCCTTTTTATTTAATTATTTTGGAGGATGAAAAGCTTTTTCATAGCACCCCCACAAAATCTGTTATACCAAGCACCACACAGTCCCAGAGCATTGAGCCCAACACAATGCCTGTGATTGTAACTCTCCTCCTCAGCTTCTTGTCTCTCCATTCTTCAGGCCTGCAATTTCTCCCCGTTATCTCTTCTGAATGCAGGTTTAACACTAACATACCCGGTGACCACACACATCTTTCTGTACCCGTCTCAGAGTGTTGGGGAGTGTTCTTTCAGCACTGGTACTCAACTACAGAAGACAGACGATTAAGTCTTCTTTAATTCCATATGAACTGGTTCTGTTGGGAGATGATAAGAGGGGACACACTAGCAAATAACTGCCAATGATTCCGAAGCCAAAGCCATCCATTTTGGTAACTAACTCTCAAAATATAATTGACTTAAACTTAATAACTACATTCGGCAAGTGATTTCATTCAGATACCTGCCTACGCAGGTATACCTTTGGCAACAACTCAACCTAGATGGTGCTGCTCAAAGTTAGACTTTCTTTTTTTGTTTAAGATTTTATTTTTTTCCTTTTTCTCCCCAAAGTCCCCTGGTACATAGTTGTATATTCTTTGTTGTGTGTCCTTCTAGTTGTGGCATGTGGGACGCTGCCTCAGCGTGGTTTGATGAGCAGTGCCATGTCTGCGCCCAGGATTCGAACTGACGAAACACTGGGCCGCCTGCAGCGGAGCACGCGAACTTAACCGCTCGGCCACGGGGCCAGCCCCAAAGTTAGACTTTCTATGGGTGTTTATGGAGAGTAGTTTTTTGTGTTTGCTTTTGTGGTTTTGGTGAAACCTGCTTTAAATATGTTCTCCATCAATGTTACTACAGCTCTGCTGCCATGGCATGGAATGTTAGATCTTGGATTACGGTTTTCTCCCACTGTTGACGGAGTGTGATCCCCTCAGTCAACCAATCATATCTGTCTGAAGTGAGGTGACAACCTCCCAGGCAGGTCTGAGTGGCTGTGCTACCCCTGAATAAAAGACCAATTTCTCCCTCACAGATCCTGTGAATCACGTTACTGACCATGTCTCTTCACTGCCAGAGAGATCAGACCCATGTTCTCATAAGTATGTAGGACTTCAAGGCACACGCACTAATCTCATGGGTGGCCTTATCTTATTTCTTTCACTATATGTCGTCGTTACAACCCTGTCATGAGTGTTTTATATATTTTCATAAGCTGCCTAAAATTCTTTCTGCAAGTATTAAGTCAATAAATAATTTTATATTTTTAAGGAAGATTAGCCCTGAACTAACATCTGCTGCCAATCCTCCTCTTTTTTTTTTTGCTGAGGAAGACTGGCCCTGAGCTAACATCCATGCCCATCTTCCTCTACTTTATATGTGGGATGCCTACCACAGCATGGCTTGCTAAGCGGTGCCATGTCCGCACCTGGGATTTGAACCCGCAAACCCTGGGCTACCAAAGCGGAACGTGAGCGCTTAACTGCTGCACCACTGGGCTGGCCCCTAATAGATAAATAATTTTTTTTTTTTAAGATTTTTATTTTTTCCTTTTTCTCCCCAAAGCCCCCCAGTACATAGTTGTATATTCTTCGTTGTGGGTCCTTCTAGTTGTGGCATGTGGGACGCTGCCTCAGCATGGTCTGATGAGCAGTGCCATGTCCGCGCCCAGGATTCGAACCAACGAAACACTGGGCCGCCTGCAGCGGAGTGCGTGAACTTAACCACTCGGCCACGGGGCCAGCGCCCCCTAATAGATAAATAATTTTAAATTAATTTATCTTTATATACTGAATAGAGAGAGTTCTGACTGATCTCATCTTGAAAAACCATTCTTCGTGGGCATTTATTTAAAAATTATATATAGACTCCTGCTTTCTGGGAGCTGACATCTTAAAAGTCCACCATCAATGATCTCCCTTTGCTACGTCTTCCATGTTTTTTGTAGAAGGAGGATTGAAAAAGCAATTGGGAGAGTCTGCATTAAAAGGAAAGAAAAGAGAACGTTAAACCTACAAACTTAAACTCACTTGAATTTATTCATAAACATAAGCCACATATATTTAAAAGAATATACACATTGTTTTATTGAACTACGATTCTATTATTTAGAATTTTATTACATAGAATTTAGAATTCTATTATTTTGGGTAAATTGCTAGAATTCTTACTTATTGATAGGAACTAGAGGCTAAACACACTTGACACGATATCTAGTAAATAAATTAAAAATATTACATTATCTTAAGTGCACAGAGGAAAGTAGGTTATGTCCTACATAAAATTTAGTCTCAATTTTCTCCTTTAATTGTCTGGACTTTTTACAATATGATTTTGCTTGGTGGGTGATATGAGAGCTTAGATTTGCTTTTGGTTAGGAGGTGACTGAGATGTTCAGCGGAGGAAGGAGAAGAGTAACCAGGCATTGCTATTAGGTGGTAGTATAAAAGGGCAGTGAAGAGTTCATCAAAATCAGACATGTTTATTATAGAAAAGGAACACTTTTGTAAGATAATTTGCTACCAAAATTGAAGAGAATGCCTTGTAACCAGGTCAACAGAATAGTATCACTAAATATTATCTATAATATTGTTTATAATATATAACATATATTTCTATGCACACAAATGTATCCTTAGCATGTCCTTACTTACACTGAGAAGTGGGCTGCAAATTAAAGACATAGGGTGACAGTTTGGTAGAGAATAAAAACTCAAGGTGAATCTCAATCTGTCTCCATCGCAGCCCCTAGCTCTCGGCTCCCAGCTTCCCACCCTCTTGCTGGCCATCTTGGTTGATGAGGCCTGGCAGGTCTGAATTTAGAATGAATCATATGTTGACTCTCACCAGCTGCTTTGGGACTTGATAAAATCTTCAAACTCTTTTGAGTAGCTGGCATCTGGACCTCATTGGGCAGATGTAGCAGAGCTAAGATTAGAATTTCCTAACACTGGTGGTTATTGCTTTCTGTTATTACAACCAATGCTTCTTCTGGAGGATGCAAATCTTGATTTTCCATATTACGGTTTCTTGACAAATCTTAATTCTGGTTTTCTGTGATTTCTCTGATCCAATTACTTTAGCTCCTCCCTTCACTTCTTGCTTGAAATCAAAAGCTTTAAGTCCTTGTGTAAATTGACATTGTGCAATTTTTTTTTTTTTGGATTTCACAAAATAAATTCTCTATAACCTTACCTCATTACCTATTACAAACTTTGCTAAAGGTAAAACAAACATCTTCATAAAGTGCCTGAAGTGCAATGCTCAGTCTCTTTCATGCAGTTCAGTACAGTCTAATTTTATTACAAACTATATTGCACACAAAATCTCAACTATTGCTTCTCTCTCAAGAACCTCAAGTTGTTCTTTCATCTACAGACCCTACATTTACTTTTGATAAAAAGGCAGCATTTTGTTGGCTCTAATTACTTTGGTTCAACCCATTAGCTGCACTAAGAATAGATTAATTTTCAGTGAAATTAGCCTTTTATCTGTCACCCTTTCGCCTCCTCCACTATATAGCTTAGTGCAGGGGCAAGGACAGGCTCTGCTGACCTGAAACAAATTATTTCATCTCTCTTAGCCTTAGTTTTCTCCTTTGCAAAAGGAGCACAGTGACCTACACTTCTTAGGGTTGCTGGGCAAAATGGGTCCAATTCCTCCGACAGAGGCAGCACTCAATAAATGGGAATTTCCTTGCCCTCAGAGGAGCTTGTTGGAAACCATACCAGCGAAGCCAAGCCACCGGGAAGCAAGAAGTCCTCTCTTAGTCTTAGTCTTATAACCAGGCTTTGGCACATACTTTATGTTTTAAAAAATCACTCTTCCAAACAACTCTCAAAATTTTGAAGCAAAGAGGTAAGTCTAAACTGAAAGTTGGAAAAACCGTTTTTAAATTTATCCCCTCATTGAAGGTTAACTTCAACTTGACATTCAAGTGATGAAAATTCATTCTCAAAGCATTTTATACTTCTTATTGGTAGCATTCATTACCATTGTAATTAAATGCACTGGGCCCTGGTGAGGAGGGACTGTGCCTGTCTCGGCCACCTCTTTATCCCCAGCTGGCACAGTGTAGGTAATCTTAATAAGTATTTGAGGAGTCAGTGAGCATTGTAGTCTGTGTTTCTTCTCAAGCAGTGCTTCTAAAAGTCTGTAGGTGAATCCACTTTGAATCCATTTTTTTCTCTTTCAGATGACTTACGGTGAAATTATAACTACTGCTTTCTCCCCATTTCAGACTATCTCATCGGCACTATCTCATTAAAAGAAGCCATTTCTCACTGACCTTCCCTCTGTTCTGTAAGTAAATGCTTTAATAGTTGGGGGAGACAGGCTAAAAGGCAAAGGCTTCTATTCAAAGAAATGTTATCGCAAAATCATTTTATTAAAGCAAGAATCTTTTGACATGTGAAAAATTGGTCCTTATATTTTTGTGTAGTAACGACAGATTTTCACCTGCTACAACTTAAGAAAAAATGTGCATTGATATTTCCTCAGGACATTCAGTAAGTATTCTTAAAATATTTTGCTAAAAGCAAAAACCGTATTTTTAGATAAATTCCCTTTTAGTTTCTCTCTTATTCTAAGCAAAAAAATCTACATTTGCTACAACCATACTTGACACTTTCCATTCATTGTTTATCTAAAACTTCATTGGAAAATCTATCTTAAAATCCATCAGTAGAAAAGAGGAAAAGATGTAATATTTCAGTAAAGCTGAGGATGGAGAATGGAAAGAATGTATAATGAGTTTGAATTCTTCAACTGCTTTTTTCCTGGGGGTGGGGGATTGCAGAGCAGGAGGCCTTTCTCTAAGGGTTATTGTGACAGGATTTTTTCACAAAAGCAGCTCTTTTTTATTGTTTTTCAGGCCCTTATGGGTTGGGATAAGGACTGATGGGGATGGAATGCACACAGACTGAACACTTGATCTGGGACTTTTTATATTTCAGAGAAATTTCTGAAAAACATGAGATTCTTTAGCTTTGTGAAACAATTTGAAAAACACTTTTCTAAATCTGACTATGAGCAGTCCCCATCTTACCCCAGCCCTTAAAACAAGATTCTCCATGTACTTAAGAATTACCTTGGAGTCTGTGAAGAACACATATTCGCTGGGCTCAGGGACTGCATGCTCGCCAGCAGGCTATGAGATTCTTAGGAAGATGATCTGCAAACTATGCTTCCAGAAACACTATTTTAAGACACAAGTGGGCAACTTGGTTTCCACAGAGCTCTCCACTTTTCCTGTTTTCCTTTTCCGTTTCCAATCAGTCAGTGCCTCAGATTACCTTCCCAGATGTTCTCCATCTGCTTCTCACCAGGATCAGCCTATCCAGGAAGATCCATGACAGGATGGAGTCCCCAAGTCTCATCCCATGTCCTCGCCCCTCAGTACCATCCTGCACTTCTTTTCGTAGCCCACTTGCTTATGATGGTCTCAGAATGGTTTTCTATCCCACTTCATTCCTTTGTATCCACAGGCTCACCATGAATATTTCTCCAAGCATTTTGTCCTCGATCTCTATGAACCACAATGACTATCAAAGAATGAATCAAGAATGAGGTAACCATGGAAACCACATCCATGAAGAACAATGATAGAAACTGGGGTGTTGAGCTTATAGAAGGTTTAGATGGGATTTGATAGTTATCACCGAGGGGATGGATGTCTTATGGAAGTTAGCTTAGACTAATTTGATGGAGTTCTACGAGTCCTGACTAGGACCACAGAGTAAAAGTTACACAAAAACAGATTTGGGCTAAGAATAAAGAAAAACTTCCTGATAATGTTGTAGCCTTGCAAAGTCGTAAAAATCCAGTCCCTAGAAGTGTTCCAACAAAGGATGGATAGTTTCCTACAAAGATACGGTAAAGGAAAATATTCTACAAGTGAGGATCAGAATTCACTCATTTGTTCATTATTCAATGAATTTTATGGAGCACCCACTGTGTGGATGGTGCCCCAAACAGAGGTGATACAAAGACAAATAAGAAATGTTTTATGTTTTGGAGGCGCTCAGAGTCCAGCAGAGAATTGGACGTGTGAGCAAACACACAGCAAGACAGTGTGTGGAGTGCAACAATAGGAGAGCAGACAGAGAGTTGCAGCCCACAGCTGGCATCAATCACAGGCACGTGAGCGAGCGAGCTTCACATACTAGCTCTCAGACTTTGAGCTGCCCCAGCTGACACCAAGTGGAGCATTAATGAACTTTCCCCAACCCCTCAGCCCTGTCAAGCTGCAGATTTGGGAGCAAAATATACATTGTAGTTTTTTTTTTTTTCCTGCCTTATCTCCCCAAATACCCCCAATACATAGTTGTATATCTTAATTGCACATCCTTCTAGTTGTCATGTGGGATGCCGCCTCAACGTGGCCGGATGAGCAGTACCCTGTCTGCGCCCAGCATCCGAACCTGCGAAACTCTGGGCTGCCGCAGCAGAGCACTCGGACTTAACAGCTCGGCCAAGGGCCCGGCCCCTATTCTAGTTTTTTTTAAAGATTGGCACCTGGGCTAACAACTGTTGCCAATCTTTTTTTTTTTTTTTTCCTGCTTTATCTCCCCAAACCCCACCCCCTGTACATAGTTGTATATCCTAGTTGCAGGTCCTCCTAGTTGTGGGATGTGGGATGCCGCCTCAATGTGGCCTGATGAGTGGTGCCATGTCCACGCCCAGGATCTGAACCCTGGGCCGCCGCAGCGGAGAGTGCAAACTTAACCACTCGACCATGGAGCCGGCCCCTCTAGTTGTTTTAAGCACTAAGTTTTAGGGTGGTTTGTTGTGAAGCAATAGATAACTAGAACAACGATGGAATTAATTAATCTGTGTAAAGGGCATAGAACAGTTGCCTAGCACAATTACTGAATAAATATTAAGTACTATGGTTATTATTTGATTATTACTTATCATTGTTATGAAAGTGATATTATTTAAAAAGCATTCTATCGTGATCTACATCAATTTGTTCAGCTTTATTGTTCCATGAACTGTCTGCTTACACTTCCTGTCTTTTGCACATGATTTTCCTCTTCCCCCTCTGTCTGCTTTGGTCACGGCCACGTAGAGTATGTCTGCAAGGAGCTAAGTGTTTCACATCTGCTATATGGCCTTCCTCACCTGGACGGTTGCAGTACTCTCCTTCCTGGTCTAACCACTTTCCGATTGTCCATTCTGATCCATTCTCTTACACAGAAGCCAGAGAGATGTTTTTTTTAATTCACATTTGGTCATATCACTCTGCTACTGAAAATCTTTTGATGGCTTCCCACTGTTCTTAGGACACAACTCCCAACCCCAACCATGGCTTTAAGCCCTATGTTGTCTGCCCTCTGCTCACCTCCCCAGTCTCATCTCCTTAGCTCACTGTGCTCCAACTTGTCTGGCCCTACCTGTACCTACTTTCCTTTCTGCCTCGCTGTTCATGTGAACATGCTGTTCACTAGGGTCCTTAGGCTCTTTGAAGAACCTTACTATTGGGTTAACTCCTCCCTGTCCTTCAGGAATCACCATACGTTTTACTTTCTCAGGGGAGACCCTGTGCTCCACAGCACTTCTTAAATGGTAAATACATAAATAGTTTGCATAATTATTTGTTTAATGTCTGCCTCCACAAAGGCAAGGATGATTTCTTCACAGTCACATCCCCAACACCTGGCCCACAGGAGGCATGAGTGTCAAACTGACACGTCTCAGTTGGGTATGCTCAGAGTGGTACCTTTGTCACAATTGATGAACCTACATTGACACACCATAATCACCCAAACTCCATAGCTTACGTTAAGGTCGTTCTTGGTGTTGTACATTCTGTGGGTTTTGCCAAATATAAAAAGACATGCATCCGCCATACACTATGTACTAGGGTAGTTTCACTGCCCTAAAAATCCTCTGTGCTTTACCTAATCATTCCTCCCTCCTCTCAAACCACTTGAAACCACTGATCATCTTCCTGTCTCCATAGTTTTGCCTTTTCCAGAATGTCATATAGTTGGAATCATACAGTATGTCAGGCTCCTAGTTTTAATTGACACATCTCCTCCTGGACTTCATGTCAATAAACTTTTTTCAGTGCTAAAGACACTGCCCTTGCCTTCAAAGAGTTTATCATTACTGGTGCAGGATTTAGAAGCAAAATAATAGTAATAATAATAGCCATAAAGCGTGATGAGCACTGTGATAGAGCGCTTCAGCAAGGTGAAGCAGCTGTGCCCTGCCAGGGAAGGTAAAGCATAGGTCAATCAAGAAATGCTTCCTGAAGGAGCTGGCACCTCAACTGAGATTTAAAAACAAGCAGGATCTAACCAGTTGGAGACATCTGGGAAAAGTTTTCTAAACAAAGCAAACAACACAAGAAATTACAGGGATGTTAGGGGGAAAAAAAGATGATAGACTTTTTTTTAAAAAAAAAAAACAGGAACTGAGCTAAATGTTCCACATATTTTATTGCATTTTACTCTGACAACAGTCTTGGCAGCAAAGTACTTCTAACTGAGGCACAGAGAAGTCACTAAGCTGGTAAGGAGCAAGCTGGGATTTGAACCCGGTGACTCCAGGCAAGATGTACTTAGCTGCTGCCCTGTGAGCGGAACATTCAGAATTTGCCGTAATCAGGTAACAGTGGCCGTCCTAGGGCAGTGGCAGATGGGTTGTGAGAACTGGACAGATTTGAGCACTATTAAGGAAAAAGGAGTAAAAGGACTTTGTGACTGACTGAAAGAAGTCAGAAAGAAGGAAAGAGGAGAGTATCAGTTAGGATGCTCTAAGCTCCAAGGAAAAGAGGACTCAACTAAAAGTGACACAAACCAGAGGCAAGGAGGCTCAGGGGAGGGTTTGGGGCTCCCAAGGTGTTATTAAGGACAATCCTCAGCAAGCTGGTGCTGCAGTGCTCATGGTCGCAGAATGTCTGCTGCAAGACCCAACTGTCCCACCTCTAACCTTTGCTGGGCAAGAATTCAAGTGAAGCCTTCCCACTATCCCCATCGTGGGCTACATCCTGCACCATTAGGGACTTTACATGCATGCGTGTGGACACCCCAGAGCATTTCCCTCTGCAAATGGCCTCCCCTGTGACAAATAAAAATGGCAAGCAATAGGATATATTGGAGAATATGAGGAAGCCATTTGGTATAAACCTAAATCGGCCTGACCTTGTCTTTCCAAAAGGGCCTGACCGTGGCTGTTGAGCATGCCTTGTATATCTGCTTTAGACATTCCCTATGGCAAGAGCAAAGGCCCCTGAGATAAAGGTGCCCCCTCCCAACTTTGGCGTCTCCTTAAGGATTAAGCATCTTTCCTTAGGCTAGAAACTGATTGCTGCACTCACCTGTGACGCCCAGCTCGAGACAATACACTTGCCTCCTGACACGCCCATCAAGATAGCAGACCCCCTACCTGCTGTGTCCATCAAGTGCTGTGCTGGCAGGGCAATCCTGTGACTATTGTGGGAGGGACATTTCAATCACATGTGAAACACCCTGTTTGGGGGTATACAACCACTCTGTGCATCCCACTTCTTCAGTGCCCTTTCTTCCTTTGGGAAGAAAGGCCCTGGGCCATGGTCCTCAGATTTCAGCTCAGAATAAACTCACCCAAATTTTCATTTACAGATTGGTTATGGGTTATTTTCATCGACATTGTCCACCATCAGGGGACAGACAGGAAGAGGCCATCTCAGATTCTGGAGGGGCTCAGGGCGGTGAAGATGGGGAATTCGGAATCCTGGGTACCTGGAGACTCATGTGGAAGGGGGCTGCAGCCTCCAGGGAGAGGGAATGTCCCCTTGGTTCTCTGGACCCCACCCCTGCAGGGAAAGGTGTTGTCAGAGGATCCTTCTGGTACATCCTGTCTGTACCTTCCCAGAATCTCCCTCCCCATTCCACACCCTTCGCTGACTTCCCTTCAGGTCCCTGAGGCAAGGTGGAACTACATGCCCAGCCTGCAGCTGCAAAGGGTGCTGGGAAAGCAAATGTCACCTTTTCAGCATCTGCTGGGGAAGAGGCAATGAAGAGTAGGGAGTGGAGGCTGAGAGAGTTGTTGGGAAAGTAGCCAACCATGACTGCTACAGAAAGTCAAAAGTAACACCCAGCAGTTTCTTTAAAAATTAAAATTAAAACATACCTACCATACAACCCAGACATTACCCTCCTAGAATTTGAACCAAGAGAAATGAAAGCATATGTCCATACAAAGGCTTGTATATGCATGTTTATACCAGTTTTATTTGTAATAGCCAAAAACTGGAAACAACCCAAATGGCTATCAACAGGGACTGAATAAACAAATGACGATATATCCATACAATGGCATGCTACTCACCGAAGGAATAAACTCATAAAAACGCATGAACTATTAATATACATAAAAACATGGATGAATCTCGAAATAATTACACTGAATGAAAGAAGCCAAATAAAAAAATACATGCTATATGATTCCATTTATATAAAATTCTAAAAACTGCAAACTAATCTATAGTGACAAAAAAGCAGATCAGTAAGGATGTGCATTTTATTGAGGTATGTCTATTATGTCTCCATAAAGTAGTTTAAAAATAAAAAGACATCACTCAGGTGTTTCTTGTTTGGGTCAATATTAGTGGTTCATCAACATGGAGGACCACAGGTCTGGAGGAAGATGGTGAGTTCTGTTTGGGACATACTAAGTTCGGGGCAACCATGGACTATCCAAATAGAGATGTCAGTAAGTTTTTGATATAAGTCTCCCTGAAGAGGAGTATCTGGGCTGAAGCTGTTCTTTTTTTTTTTTTTTTAAAGATTAGCACCTGAGCCAATCTTTTTTTTTTTTTTTTTTCCGTTTTCTCCCCAAATACCCCCAGTACACAGTTGTAAATTTTTTAGTTGTGGGTCCTTCCACTTGTGGCATGTGGGATGCTGTCTCAGCACGGCTTGATGAGCATTGCCATGTCTGCGCCCAGGATTTGAACCGGCGAAACTCTGGGCCGCTGAAGCAGAGCACGTGAACTTAACCACTCAGCCACGGGGCCGGCCCTCTGAAGGTGTTCTTTTAACAGCTGAAGTGCACATACCAAATTTTGTGACATCAGACATTAAGGTTGAATGATGACAGAAGCCAGACTGGAGTAGATTGAGAGAGAAGCAAAGAAATGTAGAGAGAAAAATAGGCAACTCTTTTGACAAGTTTGGCTGTTACAGAAAAGGGAAAAATAGAGCAATTACTGGAGGAGGTATCTGAGCTGAGGGAGGTGTGTTTGATCTTTAATTATGGAAGATATTTGAATTATGTTTAAATACAGAGGGTAAAAATCCAGAAAAGAAGTAGAGATTGAAGAGACAGGAGAGGGAAGAGATGACTGGTGGCACTAAGTATGTTAAAATGTAAGAAGGACTGGGATCCAGAGAGTGCTCTGCTGTACCAAAGGGAACAAGAGGCTCTTCAACTCTCCCATCCTCGTAATTTTGATGTATATTTATTTGATATGTTTTTAAGTACATATGTAATAACTATACCATTATTAAAACTAAATAAAAACTAACAGTAATTGCTGAGAATCTTCCAGCATTCATTTGGTGTAGAACCAGACTGCTGCCTACTGATGGGTCATAGATAGGGTCTTTTGGAAGAAAGGAGCAAACAAGGATTTGTGCTGAAATGCACACCCGGCTCCTTACTGCAGTACTGTCATCAGCATCTCCTGAAAGCAGACAAGCTCTGGGCACAAAGTAGGGCCACAGTTATAGTCCTGACTGCTCCAAAAGCTCAAGTCCCAGAGCTTGATCTGTGGCAAATCCAGACTCAGCAGCACTTAATTAATGAATCCATTCATTCATTAAATACTTACTAAGCACGTACTCTGTGTCAGGCACTGTTCAAGGCCCTGGGCATATGGAAGAAGGCAAATCAGACATGGTCCTTGTCCTCATGGAGCTTCTACCACAGTGTGCTCCATTTACCCTCTATGGAGAATCCTTAACTCCCTTCTTCCTGGAGCTCACCTAACATTGTTCTCTCTTCCAATTTGTATTTGTTGTTAAATAATATTATAATATTGAAGGAATTTTCTTTTTCTTTTGCTGAGGAAGATTTGCCCTGAGCTAACATCTGTGTCAATCTTCCTCTATTTTGTATGTGGGATGCTGCCACAGCATGGCTGACGACTGGTGTAGTCTGTGCCTGGGATCTGAACCTGTGAACCCAGACTGCCAAAGTCTAGAGTGTGCCAAACTTTACCGCTATGCCACAGGGCTGACCTTGAAGGAATGTTTTAAGAAAAAAATTTCAACTAAAATAGCTAGATCTTCTCATAACTGTTGTGATTTTTCCATGTACTCTTCTAGTATATGTTAGTATATTAAAATTGGAAGCAACCTAAATGTCCATCAGTATGGAATCATTAAATTCAGACAACCATTAAAAATGATGAAGGAGGGGCTGGCCCCATGGCCGAGTGGTTAAGTTCACGCACTCCGCTGCAGGCAGCCCAGTGTTTCGTTGGTTAGAATCCTGGGTGTGGACATGGCACTGCTCATCAAGCCACGCTGAGGCAGCATCCCACATGCCACAACTAGAAGGCCCACAACGAAGAATATACAACTATGTACCGGGCAGCTTTGGGAGAAAAAGGAAAAAAATAAAATCTTTAAAAAAAAATGATGAAGGAGATCTGTACATGTGTGCGTATTATAAATATATACTCAAAGTTTGCTTAAGTCAAGGCTTCTCAAACTTTAGCATGCATTGGAATGACGTGGAGGGCTCTGCATAAGAGGAGAATAGAAAATTTGAGTTCTGAGGGAAATTAGAGGAGAGAAAAAAAGAGGTGGGGAAAAAATAGCTCGAGAGAAATGGCCATAGGGACTTTGGAACAGACTGAAATATTCAATTTTAAGCTATTTGCTCACCTGTGCTGCATTCGATTGTCTCTAAACATTTTGATTGTCTCTAAACATTTTAACGTTGCTTTGATCAATAGTATTTTGGGGTGTGGAGGGATCAGATGTGTACAACATGGGGTGATGTGGTGCAGAAAAGGGACAGCACATACAGAGGGTGAGATGCAGGACAAGGATGGAGAATTCAGCAGAAGCAGGACACGAGAATCGGAAGTGACTAGGAGAAATGGAAGCCCAAGAGTCCCTGGGAAGAAGGAGAGATGAGAGATGGTGCTCAGAGGCATTTTTATTTAAATATTATGAAAATGGCTATACCCATAATGCTGGAGGACTTGGTGATACTATCAGCTGATATCCAGCTGCAGATTGATACTGCACATAGACAACAGGGCCAAGTGTGACAATATTTGTATGTTGCAAATAATGGGAGCAGAGTCATGATTGTAGCGGAGCATTGAGACAGAACATAATTAATACACTTACTCTTAGAATAGAGTCCCCAAAAAACCTGTGATGAGTTTACACTGTTAAATAGTTTAAGGAGAAAATAACTCTGTCAATACTAGCAAGTATGGAACATCAGTTCCATACAATAAGGAACATTCTCCTTAGGTTGCAATCTGTACCTTAACACCACATGGCATTAGTAACCAAACAGAACACCAGTAAGATAAGGAGAAGTGCCTGTGGTAACAGTGTTCTTTTTTTCCTTTTTTTTTGCAGGAAAAGATTTGCCCTGAGCTAAAATCTGTTGCTAACCTTTCTCTTTTTCTTTTTCCTCCACAAAGCCCCACTGCATGCATCCTAGTTGTAATTCCTTCTAGTTCTTCTACGTGAGCTGCCACCACAGCATGGCAACCAACAGACAGGCAGTGTGGTTCTGCAACCGGGAATCAAACTTAGGCCACTGAAGTGGTGACACTGCTGACCTTTAACCACTAGGCCATCAGGGCTGGCTCACAGTGCTTTCTTTATGATAATAAATTAGCACAGGCCCCAAAGCCAATAACCATTTAGCATTCTGAAAAGTCTTGCCTGATGATGTATAAAATTTGCTTTTCCACTGGCAATGCAGTGAGTCACCTGTTTGTGGAAGAAACAGTATAAGGAGTACCCCTCCAATGTCTCCTATGGGGTAAGCTACTTTCACATGTGCTCCCATAGCACCCTGTGCTTAATTCAAGCACAGTACTTATTATACTGTATAATAAGTATAAGTAATATACTGTCTGGTCATTTGTCTTTTTTCTCCAGTGGACTATGAGAAGCTTGAAGTCAGGGACTACGTCTTTCATTAGGCCCTAGCACATTATACACTCTCCTTAGAGAAATTGTTTTTGCAATAAGCACTTCAGGGATTGTAAATGTCTTACGGTAGCCAAAGAAAACAACACTAGGCTCAAAGTCCTTTTCTATAAAATGACAACATTGAACTTCACCATTGTCAAAATCTCCAGACATTGAGGCATCATTTGTCTCAGATACTTAATATGTTGAAATGATTTAGAACATCCTGAAGTTTTCCCAAGAGCCCATCGACTGTTGATTCAAGCATTTCTTTAACAGAGGACAGAATCTGAGATCCTAGAGACCAGGGTCTTCATTAAGCATTGGAAAATTCCAAAGATCTCAGCAATGATGGGATGATGAGATGGTGATTCTTTGGGGATCTGCAGTTTCACCTTCAATAGTAAGTCACTCTAAGTGAAAGAAGCCAGACACAAAAGGTCGCATATTGTATGGTTCTATTTATATGAAATATCCAGAACAGGTAAATCAATAGAGACAGAAAGCAGTTTATGGTTGCCAGGGGCTGGGGGGCAGAAGGGAATGGGATGGCTGCTTAATGGGTAGAGGTCTCCTTTGGGGGGGATGAAAATGGTTTGGCACTAGATAGAGGTGATTGTTGCACAATATTGTGAACATCCTAAATGCCACTGAATTGTATACTTTAAAATGATTAATTTTATGTTATTTGAATTTCACCTCTATTTAAAAAATATAAGTCCCTGACAACCTTGAACTAGCTCAAGATTTATATCAAACTGCATTCTCTGAAGTTACAAATAACATGGTGTTAACTGACTGCAGAAAGGTAATGAGGGTCTACTTAAATATCTTATTTGTATTGGGTCTATAGTTCCAAAATATCTCTTTGCCAATCAGCTTTAAAAATAATGATGTTAACAATAACAATAGCTAACATTTATTGTGTGTTTACTATGTTCCAGTACTCTTCTAATCTCTTTGAGGATGTTAACTCATCTAATTCTCACAGTAACCCTATTATGTGGGTACTGTCATTATCCTGAGTTTGCACCAAAGCAGTAAGTGGCAAAGCTGGACTCAAAACTCTGACCTGGCCCATTCAAAGCCTATGCCTGTCGTTAATGACTCCAGATACACAATAGATACAGCCCATGGTGTTACCTGTGACTGATTTGAAGAAACCTTGTTTGGTAAGATAACCAAGCTCTTTGTATGTTTTTCTAATAGCAAAAATATATCTGTCTAGTTTTCAAGTGAATGAGTACAATAATGGGGTCTAGTTGGTGAGCAACTCCCTTGAAGGAGGAGATTCCAAACAGACTTGACCCAGTTAAAGGGGACAAAGCCAGAAGGAGCTATTTAAGCTTCCAGTCTTTTGGGAAATACTTTGAGAATTCTGCCAACACCTTTTTCAATCAGGCTTTCTAATGGCACAGACGTTCTGCACCCAGGTTCCTGTGTTCCTTCCCAAAAGGCTTCATCTCTAGGAAGGACGGGTGATAACCTCTCCACAAAGAAGTCCCTGGCAAGATTAGCTGTGTGAACATTGTAATGTTAAACATGAACATGAAGTCTTAGCTTATTTGGTAATTCTGGCAAAACACCTCATGAGAAAATATTGTGGGTGAAGTCTTTATTGGTTCTTGAAACACCATGGCTACAATAAATCTTCCATTTTTGTGTGCATGGCTATTTATTAATCCTGTTAAATACCCTGAAGTATCCTGAGGCACATATCCTCAACCTTTTGAATAGGATGCAATCCTTGAACCTCACGGTTCTGTGAACAATCCAGATCATCTGATGTCAGGTGATGTGACCCAAAGGCGTAAATTCTGGGCTTCCATTCAGCAGCATTTGAATAGCTTGCTCTTTCAAGGTGGGCTTTTCCTCATCGAGAATCCACGCTCTACATCTTTAAGTCTGTGAGTCACCACATCCTCCAAAAGTGGTTAGTATGCTTGAAAATGATCTGCAGATATTACGGAACATGAATTCCTTGTGCTCAGCTGCTTCTGTTGGCAAAAGTTCCTGCCTCGTTTATGAACAATATTTAAAGGAGCGCGTGGTCCCACTAGTTGGGGTCCTTTTAAAATGTCAAATATTAATTGCTCAAAAGGCACTATTGGAGGATTTGACTGTGAACTACATAAGCCAGGTGATCCCTTAACGTCTCATTTAATACTCCCCCACAGGTAGCATTGAGACAGAGAGTAGGGCTCTGCAAGAGCGAGTCTCGTGCCCTCACAGGAGGTGAATTCCCCTTTTGAAATTCAAATCTCAACTAACAGTGGTGGTAAGAAGTGTGTCTTAGTCAATATCACAGTAAGCATCACCTCTCAATGTGCTCCAGAGTTGCTTTACAATTGCCTAGTTGGCATCTCCCCTTGGGTGTCTTA
This sequence comes from Equus asinus, assembly GCF_041296235.1. Taxonomy (NCBI): domain Eukaryota; kingdom Metazoa; phylum Chordata; class Mammalia; order Perissodactyla; family Equidae; genus Equus; species Equus asinus. Next base: position 147,884,690 of record NC_091791.1, read on the forward strand.
GGCAATCTCAAACTTAACACTTGCAAAACTGAACACTGGATTTATTACCTTCCTCCCAAATTTTTCCGATCTCAGTAAATGGCTCCATCATTCACCATTGCTCAGGCTAAAAACCTAGAAGAGATATTGAATCCTTTCTTTCCCTCACAACCCACATCCATCACTAAGTCCTCTTATCTCTATCTACAAAATATATCCCAAATCAGAAAGCCATCATCCTCTCTTACTTTGGCTGCTCTAATAGCCTTCTAACTTGCTTTCCTGCTTCCACTCCTGCTCTCTGAGGTCTATTATTTAACCAGAGGCCAGAGTGATCTTTCTAAAACAAATCTGATCTGGTGACTCTCCTGTTCAAATGCTTCAGCGATTTCTCATCACATTTACAATCCAATCAAAACTATTTATTAGAGCTTAGCAGCCTCTGCATACCTCTGTGACTGTGCTATTTTCCTCCTGAGTCTGTTATGATTTGACTGGCCTTCTTGCTGTTCTTCAAACTCACCAAGCTCATTTCCATCTCAGGACCATTGCACTTACTGTCCTTTCTCTCTGGAACATTCTTCTCCAGATGTTTGCATGTCTCACTCCCTTACTTCTTTCAGAGCTCTGCTTAAATGTCACTTTTTTAGTGAGGGCTTCCTGACCGACCTATCTAATATAGCCCTCCTATATTTTTTATCCCTTTACCAAACTTTAATTTTATTTATAGCATGTATCACTTCTGACATATTTAAATATGTGTTGAATGAATGAATGAATGGTCTAGCACTTTAACAGTACTAGAGAGTGAATTTTACCACCTACTGTTGTCCAACTGTCTATATATTAGCATTGTACTATATTCCCTCTGAATACAGTACATTCCCCTCAGAACGCACTCTCCCCTGGCAGTAAAAAGAATACCTTAGCCTTTAAAACTAAATCCAAACTAATCACACTAACAGACAATTTCAAGAACACAAAGGTATAAAGACACCAACCTAGGTCTCAGCAGGAATAAGAGTCAGAGCACTGAGTCACAGGTTCCCATGGCATGCAAACATCTTTCCCCTGCAGCAGTGGAATTGCAAGATATTACACAAGACACAGTTCAAAGGCCACCACAGGGTCCTGGGTGGAGTAGGCAAAGATTCAGGACTGAGTTACACCTTTGAAAGCGTACAATGCTATTAACTGCTAACCCACAGGACTTGACCTCAGTGAGAATAGGGACACTGGACCCTTTGGACTTAAATGTCTCACTCAGTTCATTTCCCAGTATACCAACGTACTAATGAGTCACACTGCGGTGATAGGGCTAGCAGTTCTTTTAGGGCTGCACGCTTCTGAGTAGAGCATTTACAGGGTCAGACAACAGGCAGCGAAGAAAAAAGTAAAGGATAGAGAGATGGGAAGTGAAAAGGGAGCGGCAGAACGGGAAAGGAAGAACAGGAGAGAAAGAAAGGGAGACTTGAGGTGGGGTGGGGATGAGGGAAGCGTAGGTGTGTGTGGGATCCTATCAGATCTGCCCTCCACCTGCTGCTCTCCCTGCCCACCACCTCTTTCCTGTTCATGGCCCAGGGCTGGCTCTGCAGTCAGGCTTTTGTGAAGGGCAAGTTGGGAAACAGGAGCGCTTTACACCATGCCCCTGGTGCCTCGCAAGGCCTTCACTGTCCCCTCTCTGGTTGTCGCTCTTATTTCTCCTATCCTTTCTTTGTTCCCTCAGTGCATATTCCTTGTCCCCCTCCTTTCCTCCTCGCAAACACACTAGTTTTCCATCACTTGGAATGGACAGATTTATTACCTGCAAAGGAGACAAGAGCTTTTCTTGCGTCCCGTGAAAATAAATTGAGACGTAGCGACATCTGAGTCTTGGGAGTGGCTCTGCTGCAGCGGCTGCCACTCTTCTTTGATCTCAGTTGATAGGGACATCCAAAACCACTTCCTTGTGATCGGTGCGTGAACTTGCCACAGGAACCACCCCCTGTCCCAGCTTTACTGCCTCTTTCTGTCCCAGTCTGATCACTTTACCGGGTTTGAGGTTGTTCTACGCTCCAGGGCATTTCAGGTTGGAACGAGGAGCAAACAGGACTCAAATCACAGTCAGGGCAGGGCACACGTGAACTCATAGGCCTGAGGCCCAGGGCAAACTGTTAAGGAGCTCCTGCATTAGGCTCCCCAACAGGAAACAGTGGTCTCCTCACGTAGCAGCCCCTTTGCTTGCTGCATTCAAATTCTACTTCTGCCACTTTCTAACTATACTGGAACTTATGTAAGCTAATTAAGATATCTAAGTCTCAGTTTCCCCTTCTGGAAAAGAAAAAGACAATAACTCCTACCTTCAGGATTTTTGTGAAGATTAAATGAAATACTTTCTGTAACGGGCTCAGCACTGTTTCCGGCACAATCAATGGAAGCTATTGTTATTATTACTACTCAGTAGTGGATCCTTGTGAACAGCCTTTACAGATCATTATTCTCGGCTGCCAGGGGCTCCTGTTCCTGTTGTTTCTCTTTCAGAGACCTTGAGCAATTCAAAGCCTGTGAGATGTAACCTGTTAGGGCTCAGCACAGCTGGGAATCCAGAGACGTCAAAGTCTGTTGGCAGGTGAACGGCTGGCCTGTTACAATACAACCTGAAGAAACAGGGCAGGGGAGCCAGAAACAACAAGCCTGGGTTTGCTACAGTTGTCTTCCTTAGGAGTTCTGCCAGCTCAGATTGTGGAAGGACTGGGGAAGAGGCTGGGGTTTTATAAGCAAGTGAGACAATAAAAACGACTTGTCTGTGTAGTTTCTTGCTGTCTTTGGTGCTGATGTGTCTTTGGGGATCAAATCACCACAGGGGAGTATCGAGGCCTTCTCTGTATCTCCAACATAATCTTAGGATTTTATATTATTACCTTTTTCCTCTCAACATTTATTGAATACCACCTTCTACCCACAGGCCAAGATAATACAGGGCCTCGTTTGGTTAGAGTATGGATTTGATACAATTGCCAACATGAAGATTCCAGCCATTGTTTAAAGGGATAGAAATGATGTCTGGGGTCTCGTGGAGAAATGGTGTTGTGTTCTAGGGTCAGCGATGGATCTCTGGACCTCCTGGGTCATGCATCAGGCTGAGTGAGGCATACCTTGGGATCAGTCATGGGCCTTTTCTCTCAGGTTTCCCCAGTCTGCTTCAGGTTCCTCCCAAGCTCCTAGATCTCCTTTGTACAGGCCCCAGAATGGGCGGGGGGTGAAGGGGGAAGTGACTTCTTCCTACATTATATCTAGAGAGTGGACTGACCCTCCATTGTACAACAGGCCTGAGTGCCTCTACGTTACATAAATAAAAACTGTCATATAGATGTCTATGCACATGGATGAACAGAGGCTAGGAAAAAAATCCTTCATGTGTTAGAAAGGTGAGTTGGTAGGTGATTTTCCTTCTTTTTTATTTGGCTCTTATTGCTATGATGTTATTTATGCAAAGGAAAAGGAAAAAAAGCCAAATTCTCTCATCTATAATATATGCTTCTTTTGATAGTATTCTTTGGAGCAGGATTTTTTTCAGAGGCTTTATCTCTGCTAGCTTTAGTTATTTAACTAGCACTTCTTATTCTCCCTCTGAGACTGGGGATACATGTCTTGCTCAGTCAAGTTGGTTGGAAGCCTCAGGGAAACTTGGTAACATATGAAGGTGAACAAGAGTTATACATTCACAGGTCAAGCTGCATAAATTCCTGCCTCCTAAAATCAGGCCCTGCTGATGAAGTGAGTTCCTGCTGGTTCAGAAAGGACATTCCAGAAAGAACCCAGGTTTGGGGAGCTGAGGTTAAGAGTGACTAACGTAAAAAATCTAGATGGCTTGTTAACAAAGGTTTTTAAAGCAGGGCAAGAAAAACATTGAATTTAAGGAGATTTTTCAACTTCAGATTATATAGCACTTCCAAATGAAGGGGAAGTGTCAGAGATTTATTGTTTTCACTATCATAAGATAGTGTCCTCCAAAAAAGACTGAGATTTGGAATAGTTCATGAAAATAATCTGAAGGACATCACAATAAATCTAGGAAATTATTTCCTGTTTTTAGCTGGCTTGGCCTGAAGACCTCACTGTCATAAAAATGAACGCCATGTTGAACTTTTTATCTGGTTCTCGGAGTGCATTTATGCAATAAACACATTCCTTTTCAACTTACTCTTACCTAAACTAGATTAAATTAGGCAGTTTATTGTGATTGATCTTTTGTATGGTTGATCTTGCCATCCACACATTATTTTTGGATGTTATCATCTTTTGTTTTTATTTTAGTCACATGCAGCCTGTATTCTTGCCAGAGCTAGGGGGTTTTCCATTTAAATCTACCATTTAATTACCTCTCTTCCTCTAGGGAATGTCTGAGTCAGCTACAAAGGCAAGCTCAACAAGGAGTGTACACTCTGAGAAAGAAAATAATTACATAAATAATTATACACAGTACACAAACAATTTAAGACAGGATGTGGCACAACAAGCTAGAGGAATTTTGAGGAGGATCCTTTCATCCAGGAAATGGAGGAAACGCGTTTCAAGATGGGAAGGGCATGCTAAGTAGGAAGAATCACTTGAGCAAAGTCAGGGAGGTAGGAAAGCACAGAATACATTTGGAGCAGGCAGTGAGCCATCACTGAAGTTCTTAGGCTGAGTAAGGTGCATGCTCAGAGCATCCATTTGGAATCGCAACAATAAATATTTACTGAGGGCTGGCTAGGTGCTAGGCAGTGTTCTAAGCACTAGGACTACCCAGCAGTGGACAAAACAGACAAAATCCTTGCCCTCATGGAGCTTACATTCTAGCAGAAAAAGAGTCAATAAACAAACAAAATATACAATGTAAGCATTTTAGATGGTAATAAGCTCTGCGGAGAAAAAGCTGTAAGGGGAAAGGGATATTTTAAAGAGGGTGGTCAGGGAAGGAAACGCCTGAAGCAAGGTCTTGAGCCATGTGGGATAACCAGGGGAAGAGTGTTCCACGAGTGGAAGCAGCAAGGACAAAGACTCCCAGGTGGGAAACTGTTTGCAATGATAGGGGAACAGCAAGGAGGCCAGTGTGGCTGGAGCTGAGTGAGTGAGGATGAAGAGGAGGAAATGAGGCCGGAGGCGGGAGCCTGATCTTGGGGCCTCAGTCCCACTCTAAGGACTGTGGCTTTTACTCTGAGATGGGAAGCGCCATTGGAGGGTTTGAAAAGAGGAGTGACATGATCTGACTTAATATTTTATGGCTACTCTGGCTAACTGGGAGATTGTTTACTCCAGAGATTCTGACTTAATTGGTTTGAGGGGCCTGAGCACCTTAGTTGTAAAAGTCTTCCAGATTGAAAACCACTCCTCTAGAGTTTGCAATATGTTCTCACATTCATTACCTTAACTTGGGTCTCTCAACAACTCTATGCAATGTGTAGATGAGGAAACTGAGGCTCTTAGAGGCTTAAGTGACTTTCAAGGACACATGGCCTATAGGGTGTATAGCTAAGACTTAAACACAACTTATTGTTGACTCTTAGCCTAGTAGTGATCTTTCCATTACAACACTGATATTATCAATGGGACCTTTTATCCTATCAGTTTGCCACTAATATATAAGAATTTTGGTGGATTTATCTTATATGCTGAAAAATGCAGATATTACCTTTACTAATTTTTGGTTAATACTATCTTTATGCAGCTTTGATTCCATGATCTGTCATCTTAACCACCCTCTTGCCATTAGATCATGTAATTCTCATGCAAAAAATAAGATATGTACTCAACTTTAGCTGTATTCTGGCCTTGCTATTTGGCCAAAATCTGCTTTTCAGCTTTCCCTTCAGCCTCGGCCTTTGGAAGGCCAAACTGTCAAATTCCCACTGGTGCAGCCACTATGGTAAACAGTATAGAGATTCCTCAGAAAATTAAAAACAACTACAATATGATCCAGGAATTATAATTCTGGGTTTTTATCCAAAGGAAACAAAATCACTATCTCGAAAAGATATCTGCACCCCCATGTTCACTGCAGCATTATTTACAACAGCCGAGACATGGAAACAACCTAAATGTCCAGCAATGGATGAATGGATAAAGAAGATGTGGTGTACATATATACAGTGGAATATTATTCAGCCATTAAAAAGGAAATCCTGCATTTGTGACAACATGGATGGATCTCACTTACATGTGTAATTTAAAAAAACCTCAAACTCATAGATACAGAGAACAGATTGGTGGTTGCCAGACATTGGGGGAGGGGGTGGATGAAATGGGTAAAGGTGGTCAAAAGGTACAAAATTCCAGTTATATGATAAAAAAGTCCTGGGGATGTAATGTACAGCATGGTGACCACAGTTAACACTACTATATTTTATATATTTGAAAGTTGCTAAGAGAGCAGATCTTAAAAGTTGTCATCACAAGAAAAAAAAAAATTTGTAGGTGTGAAGTGTAGGGGACTGGCATTGGCCACCCCAAGATATGTCTCTTTGGCATGAGGATTATTTTGGGCTGGTTACTTTTAATAAACTGGGACAGGAAGGAGGCTCTGAGGAGTGGAACTTGCTTGCCCTTTGTTAACATACATTTACATTTGTAAAGGAAATCTCCATCTGTAAGGATGTCTCCCTCTCTATACCAGGAAGAAGGGATGACTTTATCTCTAGAAACTCTTAATCAATGCCAAAGGCAAGGACTTAAATCTGCATTTGTTTATTGTACTTGTGTGGTAATCTCCCAAGATCGACTCCCCCTCCACCCCCAACATCCTCCTTTGTCATTAGCTGAAGATGATGTTTAAGGTGGGGGCTTCAGCTATTTTGGCGAGTTGCTCAGCTTGCCTGAGCCTCTCCCATGCATACATGTTATAAAGCTTTGTTTAATTTTCTCCTGTTATTCTGTCTCATGTGAATTTAATTCGTTCTCTGGCCAGAAGAACCCAGAGAGGGTAGAGGAACTGTCTTCCTCCCCTACAATTGTGATGGATGTTAACTAAACTTATTTGCAACATTCACATATATCAAATCATTATGTTGTACACTTAAACTAATACAATGTTATATGCCAATTATTTCTCAATTAAAAAACTGCCAAACATAGCACAACTAGAAGGACCTACAACTAGAATACACAACTGTGTACTGGGGGGGCTTTGGGGAGAAAGAAAAAAAAAGATTGGTAACAGAGGTTAGCTCAGGTGCCAAACTTTAAAAAAAACTGTCAAATTCCTATTTCACTTACTAGCAACCCTACACTTGGTATAGCACCCCCATCAGGTGACTTCACTGGGTGAATCAGCATAACGAACAAGGTATGTCACTCAGAATTATTGTTAATATATGAATACGTACTTTCAAACATAGGTAAGCATTTTGAATGTACTCCTTATGTTGAAATTCTATTAATAGTTTAAACATAGAGTACACTGCAGTAATAATGGTGGTTGTGAAAGATTATTTTATGTAAAAAAATTATTGAGAACCTTTAAATAGCAAAATAGGGAAATAATTGAAAGTTAATATGATTATAAGAAAGGTTGGCGGGATAAGTTTAGGAAGAAAATTATATCCTTTTGATCCATAAACATATGTACAATTTAATAATAAAAGGCATACAGAAATATACACATATGAGAAATTAAAACTCTAAATGAGAGTAACAGTTTCAGGTCTGTATCTGAAAATAGTCACAAAGCATCTTTTTCAGTCAGAGCACAAGCTTCAGTTTCTAGAGGGCTTCTACAAAATTGAATAATCTCCCTTGGCCAAATCTAGTTCAGGAGATAAAGCAGATAAAACTTTATCTTAGTAAGTTCCTACTAGTTCCTACTAGGTGGCAACATCACTATCAGAAGCACCCTATACCAGCAGAGCTGGCCAAAAAATATCTTGCTCCTCCTCTGACTTCACTTGAAAGTGGGCTTTTATTTAAAAATCACAACGTGCAGCATCGTGACTGTAAGAACATGTGGGAACTGTAATGCTGAGAATTTGTTCCTGCATTATTTTGAACTTCTAAAGTTTGACTACTAAAATTTTTAATAATAAAATTGTAATAATAATCCAATTCTTACACATTCAGATTTGCCTTTATATCCCAGAGATTAAGCATTAATTTTAACATTTATGTTAAATGGCTCTTCAGCATTCAGCCAAAACATGAATTCAATGCACTTCTTCATAATTCTCCAAAGGGCTTTTGGAATGAAAATCAAACCCAAACTCCTTACCATGGCCTACAGGTTCCTAGCTGGCTTGGCTCTAATCTCTCGTTCCATCCACTGTTCATATCACTCTCCTCCCACCATTGTTTACTCCCACCAGTCTCCTCCTTTCGGTTCCTCTAATGCCAAGATTTTTCCCTCCTGGGGCCTCTGCTTTGTCTTTCTCCTCCCCTTTTGTATTCTTCAAATCTCAGGTCAGATATCAGCTCCTCAGAGGTCGACCCACTGAAAGTAGTCCACCTCCCCCTCCATCTACATTAATCACATAGCATGTTTTACTTCTTCCACAGCATTCATCTCTACCTGAAATTATCTTCTTTTTTTATGCTTATTTTCTGTCTACACTAAATTGTAAATTCCATGAGAGAAGGAACTTTGTTTTGTTCATTGTTATAGCCTCACTACCTAGACCAATGCCTGGCACTGAAGAAGTGCTCAAAAAATATTTGTTAAATAAATGAACGTGTAACACGACATTCAATAAGGATGCCAGCTGTTTTGACTGGGTCCCCAAAGGACAATAGATTAGATACCAAGTACCCCTACACCGTAAAGCCATGGGAGATCCCTACCATGTACATCCCTAACATGTAAGATACGCTAAGAAATTGTGGCTCAGCATTATTCACCACTTATCTCCAACCCAAAAAAGGGGGGGGTGGGACTGCTAAGTCACTGAGAACATTGCTTTGGCGATACCTAACACCTACCCACACATCCCACAGGGTAAAAAAAGATACTTCCCCTCCTCCTAAGCTACGTGAGAGGAGCTTTCAGGGAAACACCTGGAGGACTTGATACATGTCACCTGGAGTCTGAGGGAATCTGGGATCGGATACTTTCCTGAGAAAACCAATGGCAGGATAGAGAGAGAGAAACAAGTTGCACTTTCACCAACTGTGGATACAAGAGTTTTTTCCAGGGGAAATGTACTCATGTCAACAATTTACTTTGTTATGCACCAAAAATAATATGGATTATTGGACAGATAGAGGGATGGATGGATAGATATGTGATAAATGAAGTGTAGCAAAATGTTCCCAGAGACTGGTGGGGGAGAATTCTGCCTGAAGCCATTTTAAAAGGGATCCCAGCTAAGAGGGCTGCCTAGCTGAGCCCCCAAGGGATCAAGCAGAGGGTTGAACCCTCAGAAGTCCAAGGGCTGAGGGCTAGGGTCCTATGCGATTGCCCACAAGTGATTTCACGTATGTTATACATCTGAGACATCTGAGAAGCTCTGCCACCCTCTCCTTCACAATCCAAACCTGTAGGAATCTAAAAGCTTAATCAGTGAGTAGTGAAGGTAGAGGAGGTGGAGATGTAAAAGGTAGAAAATGAAAGTGGAACGTGTCACATCTCTCACCACAGGCTTCCATCCTGAAGCACAACTGAGCTTGGGAAAAGGAAAAGCTTTAACTTAGAATGAAATTTGCGTGCCCTTCATTGAGATTTCATTGAGGGCAGAAAAAGAAGTAGCCCTCAGAGAATTTGAAGAGACAGCAGAATAAAAAATCAAAGAATTCTATGTTTGCATCCTACGGAATCCTGCTCATTCAATAAAATGCACATGCCTAACAAAACCCAACCCTGGAGGAAAGGATCCTGATTTAATATTATATCACATGTTCATTTACTCAACAAATATTTATGACACACGTGCAATGTGCCAGGCATTGATATAGGTAGGAGGATACGACGGTGAATAAGAGAAACATTTGATAGAAGTAGAGAAGTTCTAAAAGCCACTGGGGGTAATGGTAACATTTGGTATCTTGATAGAAATTTGGGTTACATAGGTACAGGCATTTGTTAAAAGTAGAATTCAATATTTGTTTATAGTTTTTTTCTTTTGATGTAAAATTTACATACAATGACATGCACAAGTCTTAATTACATATATGTTTGCTGAGTTTTGACAAATGCACGATCATCACAACTCTGCCTCCCGGCATGGTCAGGAGATAACCTTGCCTCCTACTCCACTGAGAAAATAGGAGCCATTGGACAGGCATTCCCTCAACTCATAAACGTATCTGCAGTCCTGTCCATCCTTTCTGCCTTTCCTCTGTTATCATGGACAACACGTCCCTACTCCCATCTGGGGCCAATTTCTTCCCTTGGTTTTTGTATCCTATCCCCTCCAACCTCCTCAGATGCCTTGCTATATTGTATTGTCCTTGTCGTCCTGAACTCTCATTTCAAGGAATGAGCTTGTTTAAGAACCAATGCTGGATTCTCTCTCTTACCTCAAAGTCCTCACACATACCATTTCCTTTTCTTAGAACAACTTTTCTACTGCATCTCCTTCACTTATCATAACTCCTACTCACTCTTCAGATCTTTGCTTAGAACCTAATGAACTTCCTTTTTCACACCACTCAGCTCACCTGTAATTACTTGTTCAATATATGTCTTGCCCACAAGACAAACACAGTCTCTGCCCTCACAGTGTCTTATTAACTGCCACACCTCCAATAGTTAGCATAGCACCTGGCACATTAAATATTTGTTGCTGAATGAGATAATTAATTAAAACTCAATCATATAATCTGCAAAATGTAGTATTTTTAAAATTGTCTTCTTTTTCCTCATAGATTTTAATTTTTCCTTCTAACAGCTATTGCAATCTTTTCTAGGATTGCGTTAAAGAAGGGCATTATGACATTTTTGTTCTTACAATTTCTTATCATTCTGTTTTTAAAATTTAACTGTCTTGTACATAGAAGATTCTCAACAAGAACTATTTCATAGTCATAAAAATCCTATAATGTGGAAAAATCCTTAGAGATCCTATCCAATTTCCTCAGATCATTCCCTAGAAAAAGAAAGAAGACCAAAATACTGTAGTATTTTTATGACTTCATTATTACTGCATTATTATTATCTTTTTTACTCAGATGGGAGTAGCTTATGGCTAGAGACCACCAGTGGGGAAACATTCTGAAAATTCAGAGTTCTTTTTTATCTTTCAATTGTGAAGGAGGATGATCATCTGTTAGTTTATATAACTACATCTTATAAATAGCTTAGTTTTTCTGAGCAAACCTAAATTCATTCAGCATTCAGTGATAGACACTAGGGGCCTAACATTACATGAAATGTTCATGTATGTAACATTCATACATACACGTGAAACCTAACCACATAAACAGGTATATATGCACACACATATATAGCATTTGAAGAGGCAGAAGAGTTAAAACTAAATAAATGAGAGATCTCTATCTAAATATATGTTTCTTCTTAAAAACAGTTTCTACTGCCAGCCTTGATGTAAGCCTTGATGACGCAATATAGCTCCTTTCACCAGGTGAAAATATAAACGTGTGTACAGTTAGGGGCTTCACAGACCAGCCTCTTCTTGGAGTTCTACTCAAAGTAAACCAGATTAACAACCCGGACTAACTTGAAAAGGCAATTCAAATCTTTACTGATGTCTCCTGAAGCCTGACAAAGCAAACTTCTTAAACTTCTCTTTCTCGGCTGTGACTCCACACCAGTCCCCCAAGAAGGAGCCACCTCTACTCTCTCCCTTCACTTAAGTATAATTTAGTTTATATAGCTTTTTATTTTTCTTCCTCACCCTGAAGCTGACCAGCAAGCAAGAACTCTTCCAGGAAGGGTCAGAGGGTGTGTCTGATGAGATGCCCAGGGGGAATCTGCAATGCTTACCAAGTGTCCAGTGTCATGGCAGTCTCTTTTCTCGAGGAGCTAATGAACTGGAGATAAAAGGAACAACCAGTAAGTCCAGTGGAAAAAGCAACATACCGGAGTATATAATTACCTGTTGGGCGGTGGGATACAGACTCGGGGTAAAATTTGCAGATAGGCGACATCAGCCTGGAGGTGAGCCTAGAGGTGGGCCTGGACCTAAACAATGAATCACCTAATCAATAAATTCGTGGAGCCTCCTGACTCAGTTTCCCTCTGGTGGCCCTTCTGTGGTCTTTTCCTTTACGGTCATGATTCCCTTTATCTAGGTAATGTAAGGAAGGATCATACGTATAGCGGGCAGCTAAAAGCTCTTCCAACATCATTAACATGTGGTTTGGGATAATGAAGTGGCCTGTGAAGCCTGGAACCGGGTGTCCGAGTGGCCCGACAGTCCTTCAGTTGAACAGTCCAGAGGGGCAGTTAAACCCTGAGCAAAGCGAAGAGGTCTGGGGCACCTGCTCCTAGGAATCGCCACCCGGCCTCAGCCTCCAGCTCTGCCAGCTCCGGTGCCCGCCACCTCCTGCTCAGGCCGCCCGCGCTCCCTCAACCCACTGGCCCTCTCGGTCCCCTCCCCCTCCTCTCGCTGCCCGCGCCGCCATTTCCGACTTCGCCTTCCGCCCATTTGGGCCCTCCTCGGCTTCCGTCCCAGATGATCCCTCCCCTAGGCTGCTGCCGCCGCCTCCTCCATCTCCTAGAGCTGGAGCCGCCTCCTGGGCCAGTGGCGTAGCCGGACTCTGTCGAGGCCAGCCGGATAGGGGCGGCGGTCCGGAGCCTGGTCTCGAGCCGAGCGGGGGCCATGGAGAAAGCGGCCCGAGGCGCTCTGCACGTCGACTAACGCGGGCCGCGTACGGCTGCAGGCGCCATGGACCGAGCCCCCGCAGACCAGGTACGCGGGGTCGGGCTGGGCCGGCCGCGCTGGGGCTCGGGGGTCGCTGCTTCCTCCCGGGCGGGCCCTGGTCTCCGAGCGTGGGCCTGGACGGCCGGGGCCCTTGGGTTCCTGCGGGTGCAGATCCCCCCTTGCCTAGGAGCCTGGCGGTGCCCCACTCTCCTGCATTGTTCCAGATGCTGCCTCGGGCGTGGGGGCTTTTCCAGGCCCGGATACCACCCACCTCCCCCACCCCCCTGGCTGGGGACTCGATTTTGCCCTTCCTCCCTGGCTTGGTGAGAGGGGTCAGAAGACTCCAAGTTGTCCGTGCTTCTCCGAGAGGAGGTTTTATAACTTCCAGCGAATCTCCCCTTCGCTCACCCCCCGCCCCTTCCTTTTAGTTCTGGAATGTGTTCTCAAGGTGGAAAGGCTTTTGAAGGCTTCTCACCCAGAAAGACTGTCAGAGAATGTGTGGTAGCTACAGATGAAGGGGCGGGGGTTACGGGCTCTTTAGATCTATGTTTCATTGAGCGAAGCATTGTTTTTGCAATGGTTTTAAGGAGATGTTCCCTTTAAGATATGAAATACTACGGTTTTCCCTTGCCCTTTTAATTATTTGGCAAAAATTAGGATTTTTAAAAATTCGAACTTAGGTTTTAATTGTGTAGGACCCGAAGCATGAATTCATTTGCGAGCAGCCCGTTTTCCTATTCACAAAGTAGTCCCATGTAAGTGTTCTGTTTTGTTTTTAGTTGCATCAGATTCTTGATTATCCATGCTGGTAGGTGTCGGGAAGTGGGGATGATGACAATGTAAAAAATGGCCTTGAGTAATAGTTTTTTACCCCCTAGAAGTTTCAGTATTTTCCATTCTTGAGATCTCTATGAAACGACTTAATTTGATGAAGTTAAAGTTTATTTACTGTCCATTCTCCTCGTCATTGGAAAGCTTTGCCCCGTGATGAACTAGGCAGATGGATGAAGGAAAAAGAAACTAGTGATTTGCCTAATTAATTTACAAATGCATAATTAGCACCTGCATAAATAAGATAAGATTTCCCAAATTCGTGTATATGTATCTATGTAACTGGTCAGAGCCAGTTTTGATTTTGAAAATCGTGCTCTTTTAGCGGGCAGAACACAGCTTCCTAGTTGTGTATATCTGTTTTTTTACAAAAGCTTTAATTTAAATAAAGGCTTTATGTGAGTATCACTCTGAAAATACAGATGAGTTTTATGAAGCAATACCTGGATTTACCAAGGCAAAATTGACTGGAGCCTCTTGGCAAGTATAGACAGGCTTTCCTGTGACCCAGAGTATTCTGTATACAGCCTGTATCCAATTTAATGAAGAACAATTTTTTTTAAGGTATCTGTCAAAAATGCCTGACAAATGAATAGGAAATTTTCTTGAATGACGTTGTTGTATATGTGTCACTAATGAAAGTTAAACATTTTGGTCCCTCGCCATGATGCCAGAACTGTGACCAGTAATGCTACCATATGTATACTTATGGTTCCTTTCATCCAAAGGAAATGTAATTAACTGTTTAGATGGTAACTTTTAGCAAAGCTCTTTGTGTGTGATTATCTAACAGCAAGTGCTATGAGCAAATTATTTAGAGAGCCTCTTTCTCTTTCATCCTATATCTTTTCGAAGTCCACAACCTATTAAAACCTTGTAGAAATTTAAGGGTTAGAAAAAAATCATGAATGTAGGTTTTCTGTTGAAGAATTTTTTCCTTTTTTTCCCCTCCAGTACCTCCTACCTCTTCCCTAGCCTAACCCTAACTGAGGACATGATTTGAACCACCCCCTTCCTCCCCCCACATACTCACAGGAAACTTGAGATCCAGAAAAGTGATGCTGCTTTGCCTAGTTCTGGCTGTAGGCAGTTAATTCAGGGGTCCATGGATGACCTGGAAGGAGTGTGCTTCATTTTATGTTAGCATTTTTCTGGGACAAAACTCCATTATTTTCATCATATTCTCAAAGGATCTGTCATTGAAAAAAAGGCTAAGAACCATGAACTTAATGCTTGATTAGGGACTCAAACTGAGATTTGTCAACTTTCTGGAGTTCTTGATTACTTCCACTATACCATAGAGTAATGTACTGGCTTTTCCAGGTTATTTGGAGTATTACTTTTTTTTTTTTTTTTTTAAAGGGTTTCAAGTTTTCAATTTTTTTTTTTTAAAGATTTTATTTTTTCCTTTTTCTCCCCAAAGCCCCCCGGTACATAGTTGTGTATTCTTCGTTGTGGGTTCTTCTAGTTGTGGCATGTGGGACGCTGCCTCAGCGTGGTCTGATGAGCAGTGCCATGTCCGCGCCCAGGATTCGAACTAACGAAACACTGGGCCGCCTGCAGCGGAGCGCGCGAACTTAACCACTCGGCCACGGGGCCAGCCCCTGGAATATTACTTTTATATTTTGACCAATGAAGTGAATTTAGGTAGGTAAAAGTCATTAAAAGTATATGTGATATGTGCTGAATTTCCATTTTTACTCACAAAACATTTGTTTATACATTTTAAACCACTGTTGGTTTATATTCAGAATTTCTGGGCATGCCTACAGCTTTAAAACTTACTCATAATATTGTAGCGGTTAGTAATTCGTAGAAATTTGATTTTTAAAAAGCGGTACTTCATACAGATAGGGGAAGTGGGGAATGGATAGTGAATAAACCTCGACTTGTCAATTTAAGTCATTTAATAGAGGTCTTCTTGAGAGGTCAGTAGAGGTCATTCTTGAGAATGGAAAATACTGAAACTTTTGGCAGGGGTGGGGAACTATTATTTTAGATTATCTTTTACATTGTCATCGTCCCTGCCTCCCAGCACCTACTAGCCTGGATAATCAAGAATTTGATGCAGTGAAAAACAAAATACAGCACTAATGGGACTACTTTCTGCATTTTATCTTAACCTAATTGAAATCTTTGGAGTATTGCACAAGTGTAACTTTAAAAAAAAGTCTTGTCTGTTTTGCCTGAAGGCATTCATGTTGCTGTACTTGAATTACCTCTTTTTTTAAAATCTGAAATCTTTGTATAAAAGGGTAAACTGTGTATATGTTGATCAAGATTATAAAAAGTAAGTTACTGGGATGTGTGTTAGATAATAGCCTTAATTGCAATAATGACTATTTGAAAGAATGTTATGACTAGAAGAAAATCTCAGGAGTATTCTCTTTTAGCAAGATTGTATTAAATCAAAACAAGTAGCTTAATTTTAACTGCCAGAGTTAGATATTCTAAGGACAGATATTACTTGGTATAATGCTTTTTTTTTTTTTTGTCCTTAAAAAAAAAGCTGGAGTAAAGGGATGTGGAGAATAAATCATGGAGTTCCTTTTGTTTATAAAGGCTTAGAGTTTCTATTTTTAGGAAATTTAGGACAGTGTTTTGAGATTTTTTTTTTTTTTAAATAAAGGGTGACCTTAGCAGTGACAGAACACTTGAGGTTTACAGACTCTTTTGTATTATCAAATAATTTAAACATTGGCTTAATTTTTAGTTCATTAACATTAGATAAGTTCTTTTAAAAGAATTTACAGAATTATTGATCACTAATGTCTTTAACTCTTAGAAAAGCAAACGTAACAAATACGTATGACTTCATGCAAAGTGCTCTTCACCAATAAAGATACAAAATTATTGGCTTAGAATTCTTTCCTTTAAATAATTTATAAACTTCAAATAATATCAACACTGCAAACTAAACATATTCTAAGTAAGATACTATAAAATGTTTATTATTCAGTAATACTTATAGTTGGCTTTTATGGATATAGGTAAATGACTGTCTTAACAGATTTTAAAAATAATGCTTTTATAATCAAAAAAAGAAAGTGAATAATGCTCATTCAGTGAAAATATCATTTGGAAATTTAAAAAGGAATTTTTCCCTAAGCTTTTAAATGAAAGAGGAAATAAAAAAAGTAGAATTATAGGTTATTGAAAAAGTAATAAAATACTACATGTGAAAATCTGTGGGATGTGGCTGAAGCTATACTCTGGGGCAAATGCATAGTCGTAAGTGCTTTTTAAAAGGAAAATAAAAACATCCAAGGTAAAAATGTAGAGGAAAACCCCATCAAAGCAAGAGAGAAAATAAATGTAAAAACAAATTAATAAATTAGATAATCCAAAAACTACTATCAAATTTAGAAAGCTGGTTTTTAGATAAATACCATGAGATTTTAACAGGATTAGATGCAGTTTATTTTAAGAAAAAGGGAGAAACGTTTGGATAGCAAAGCAAGTGGGCAGAGTCTAAGTTAAATGCTTTGATTTTTCCTCAGTGTTTTTCGAAGTCTTGCACAACTTATATATATGTAACTACTGCAATTTGTTTTGGCAAGTGATTTACTTTCAGTATAAGCGATTCCAATGAGAAAACAGGATGGCCAGCAGATATTTCTTAGGCATTAATCATTTTTTCCTTCAGAAGACATTTATTTTATCTTTGGCCATGAAATGTAAAATATCTTGATGTTTGATACATCATATTTTTACCTTAACATAGAAAGAATGTTGAGGGTTTGCATGGTCCTGTTTTTTTCTGTGGGTGTGTGGTATATACTGAAATTTTCACTGTGGGAGGGTGCCTTATTATGTTCTACTTCAGTTTTGATTTTAAGTGGGTGTCATTTTTCTGTTGCTTAATCTGGGAAAATTATTTGCATCTTCTGGAGATTCTGTCTTAGAGGGGTTTAGTGTGCCTTTCCTGCTGATGTGTGCTTCATAGTAATGTTTACCCATTTTCCCTAAACCAGTCTAGTACAGTGCTCTTTCCAGAACATGTGCTTCATGCGTATTTGTGGAATTATATAGGCTCTCATGATCTGAATGCATTTGTTTAATAAGCTCTTTTTTTTTTGGCTGAGGAAGATTGGCCCTGAGCTAACATCCATGCCACTCTTCCTTTGTTTTTTAGTATGTGGGCTGCCAGCACAGCTTGGCCACTAACAGAGCCAACAAAGGGGTGTAGGTCCACTCCCGGGAACCAAACCCAAGCTGCCAAAGTGGAGCACACTGAACTTAACCACTAGGCCACCAGGGCTGCCCACTAAACTCTTTTAAATAAAGTTTTTATAGTTTCAAGTTCTGATAAATTCTTGGGTTTTCTAGATTATTCACATCAAAGAAATTTTATTATTGACATTTGTTTCAATATATGTAAAATTTAAAAGGATGGGAAACTAAATTTCTTTTTTCAAATACAGGTTTCTGAGCTTATTATGATTTTTCATTAGTTTAGAACATTTTGAAATTCTGAAAGATAAAGATAATTTTACTATGTAGATAGTTTTTTGGTTTTTAAAGCAAACAGCAGTATAGGAATAGTTAGACTTTGTCCTGTGTAGTTTAGACTTATTTCGTATTTTACATTCTTTAAGGACACAGCTCTGCTGTAAAATTTCTGATTTCTAAAAAATAGATCTTGGCAAAAGTAGAGAGACTAAATACAGAAATTCAAACTGAGGAGTATCATCATATGAAGTAAGTAGTCTAATTTTTTCATAATGTTTTATGTCCAGTAAGTAAGGCGTTTTTCTTTGATTTCTGTACTTATATAATTGAATGATTGCCAGAATTTGTTGCTTACTTAACATATTGTCTATATGGGCTTTATATATGGGATTTTAAGAATAGTTTGGGATCTTAACCTTACTTTTCAGGCCTGAGAACAACAGATCCTGCATTTTGATGTATGATACTGAAGGCCCCAAAGTCACAGTAGGCAACTTTGAAAACCAGAGTTGTAACTACAGGAGAAAGTTTGCCAGTCTGTTCCTACTAGTGACATCTTCTGTTTGTGCAGCTGTTGACTACAGCAGCTTCTCTTTTTTGCTAAAAACAAAGGATCATTTCAGCATTTGTGAGTTTTATTGTTGAACTCTGATATCTAGAATTGCACTTAGAATAGAAACCAGTACAAACCTTAATATTTAAAGGTATATACTGTGTATATGTGCAACATTAGTTGTAAGTTGTGCATAACACTTTTTGTACAGTAAAATACGGATGAAACCAGGTATAAAAAATTTGTTGCAACTTTTGACTTGAGCAAGAATTTGAATTTGTTGTTACCAAAGTAATTTATGAGTTGGTATTTTGGGGGGGTGGGTGTTAGGAAAAGTGTTATTTTTGGCTTATCTTACTTCTTTATGATTATATTAATATTGTTTCTTTTTTCATGTTAGACTGAGAATTTGATGTAACCATGTTGCTTGCTTTAAAGAAAAAAATCCTAATGTCTTCTAGTCCAGATTTATAAAACTATTCAGAGAGTTCTCATATTTTCAAAAGGACTTTTTGATTTTTAAAAGAAATTCTAAAAATGACAGGTTTAGTGTAGTTAAAATGCGATTTAGGTTTTCCCTCTTGTTATGCGTATGTATGAACTATATAAAGCAAGTTTCCATTATCTGTGCATTACTGAAAATCAGCTTTTTCTCCCTAATTGGGGAAACATTTATTAGGTTGATATTTTGTACCTTAAATAAATAAGCTTTGAGTTCTAATGACTATCAGTGAAAATTACTGACTTATACTGTTAGCATTTGAAGGAGCTTTTGCTTCCTGTGTTAAAATTCAGGAAACCAATTTCAGTTCACAGATGTTTGTAAGCGCCATTACTATATCTACTTCAGATTTAGTTAATAGTACACAAGTAGACTTCAAAGTTAAATCAGGTTGGGAGGAAGGATATTGAATTAATACTGCTCTGTAGTTCAGATTTCTTCTCCCTCTCCCCCCCTTTAACAAGCATTTCTGAATATTTACAGTGAACTCTTTAGAGAACAAATTTTATGAATAAATGCTGTATATTGAGCATATCAAGTCTTGTCTTTAGAATTTCTTGGATTTGTTACTGATTATTTGTGTGAGAAAACATGCCTGAAATTTATTCTGAGGACTATGCCTTGGTGGGAACTTCTAATAAATACCACCCTAATGGATTTGTTGGGATAAAGTTCTAGTTAGGACTATTGCTTTGAGGTAATTGATTTGGGTGGTTGAAACATTGGATTGCATTTCACTTACTGGTTTCTTTAAGAAGTGTTTTAATATCTTTTTAGATTGTAATATTTATGCGGTTTTTAACATTCTGCTTTTGCAGAGTGTGTCTGTAGATTTTTTCTTTTCATAATTAAATTTTTAATTTTAATTTAATTTAAATTTTTAAATTTGTTGTTAAATATAACAAACACAGAAAGAAAACTGCATAAAACCAATGTATAGATAAATAAATTGTTATAAGGTGACCACCTTGTAAGTATCACCCAAGTTAGGATATAGAACTTTGCCTGGTACCCACAAACTCTTCAGGTGCCTCCTCCCCATCACAAGCTCTTTGCTAAGAGTAATTCTTATGCTGACTTTTATAGATCATGTTTACTTTTCTTTATAGTTTGTCAGCCCCATGGGCATCCTTAAATGCTTTCATTTTTTAAATATGTCTTTTAAATTTCTGTAGATTTATTATAACAAAAAAATGAAATAAACTAAAGTGGAATACATATTCTACAATAATTTAGTTTGCTCACCTTTTCTACTGGGAAACTGAAGTACTCATTTTTTTCCCCAGTTTAACTGTGAACCAGAAGTTTTTTTCCCCTTAAGTATTTTTTTCATTCATCTTAGACATTTTCCTTCCTTTTAATTTAAGCATACTAATCTAATTTCCTGAAATGAACAGAAATAGACTGTTTTTTAGACTATTCAAACAAATATAAAGTAATTGTCCTTCAGAGCTGTGTTCAATAATTTTTTTCCCCTAACAAATTTACTTAAAAACACGTTGTTTAGTCTGAAGAGCTAGATTTCTTACTACCAGCTTTATTTTTGGACTCTGAGGTATGACTTCCTTGTTCTCTTGATTGTTTTAACAGCTTTGGTTACATAAGAAATGATTTCATTGAAATGTAATGTTTGATAAGTTTTTCCCTATTTTATTCAGTGGCTTTGTGTAAATAGCTTAATCATATGAAGTTATTTTAATTTGACGGTGCTGTTCCTTTGAATATTTTGTGAATTCTGAGAAGAGACCTAATTGTTGTTTGTGAAGACTGACTCTTCTATTATTAAATTGTGAATTCGTGTTAAGTGTTTTGCTTATTTGTTAGTAGCGTGTTTCACTTTCTTTTTGAAGAATGTCAAGCTGTCAGCTGAGGTGGAGCCGTTTATCCCCCAGAAGAAGAATCCTGATACCTTTATGATCCCTATGGCGCTCCCAAATGAGAATGGAAATGTTTCTGGCGTAGAACCAACTCCAATTCCCAGTTACCTGATTACTTGTTATCCGTTTGTGCAGGAAAACCAGTCCAATAGGTAATTTCTTTATTGTTGTTTTCCTTTTTGGGGGGACAAGGGGTAGGAAAATACAGAAGTTGGCAAAACATACTTCTTAATTTTTTTCCTTTTGTAACTTTTGAACAGTAACCATTTCTTTATTTTGTAAGAGTAGTAAGTAAAACCAAATGATGTAGAAATTTGAAGATTGTTGACATGGATTATTTTCTCATTTTTTCTGAGGGGAAATGGAGTTCTTTGGATATACCTTCTATAATAAGTCATTGAGATTTGTTTGAAATTATCTCAAAGGGAGGAGTGAATTATTCAGAAAAAGGTGAAGGGAAACCCTTTTTTGAGATTAGACATCTTATCATGATTACCAAGGCAGTCTGGCATAAGAAGAACATACCAAGGGATAGACTTTAACTTTGAAGCTTTTATGGTTAGCGTATATCTCTCGACTCCGATTCTGGTTTAAATTTAGCTTCCGTGCTCTATAGTCACAGGGTGACTTAGCAAAATGTTGATAATTCAGATAACGTGTGACCTAGTGGTTAGGGTGTAACTTGTGATAGTCACGATAGCGTTCCTAACTCTGCTTAGACTGTCTGAATGATTAGCACTTCATTGGTATAGTTCATTTTATTCCTGTATAAAAGTACTTCCAGCCTCTTTCAAGTTATATCACACAGAAATTGTACTTCTGTAGCCTCTGCCCAGCTACCCCTGACAGCTAAGGCAATCAGTTTTTCTACTTCTGTAAGCCATTGTGGTACACTAGTGTGCCAAGGCACACTCTTTGAGAAATTCTGGATGTATGAAAGAAGAGACCACTAAAACTACTTTCTCAAATATTAAATATTCAAGTTAATCTGAAACTCAGTAGTTTTCAGGATTGGACAAATAGTAGAAGCAAAGGGATCCTTCTCAATTGAAGTTACCATTATATTAAAAATCTTTGACCTGTATTGGACTATGTTTGAAGTGATTTGTAAACTAAATATAATACTACTGTTTTTGTATTTGGCATAATGGCCAAGTGTACAGTATGATAAATTCAATTTTTCTTACCAAATAATTTTTGAGAATTCATGAGTAAGCCAGCCAGCAGATTATTTAAAAATATTTTTAGAATTATGGCAGCGAACTTTTTTCCATTTTGCTTTGTCACAGGAGTAGTGAGGAAAAGCTCTCTGCTCCCACTCCCCACTACCCCTCAGTTAGCAGCAGCACCCCTGTGCAAGGAGGACTGCTGAGAGAGGAAGGATCTTGCTGGGCTTTATAGGAACTGCACTCGAAGCAGCTCTGCTGCTAGGAATAAGATGGCAGTGGACAGGCTTGTCTTTTTCTTCTCTCCTTTCCCTTGGACCTCGAGCCTGCTTCCATTGCCAAGGAGGGGAGCCAGGAAAAGAGCTGGACTAGGCTAGGTGGTTAGGGGAGTATGGGAGAGGAATAGGAGGCCCTGGGACTGAAGTGACGAAAAAGAAGTGGAAGAATCAAATCACCCATTATAATGATCGCCTTACCCTGCTTTTTGCAGCAGCCTGTCGTAGTTGTTAGGATTGGATGGGGACTTTGGACTGCCTTTGTTGGCAGATCCAGCAGCTAGGTGTTTAACTGTTAGGCAGAAATATCTTGAGGAGGTTGAGGGCAGGGTTACAAATAAGAATGGTATGTACTTTTAAAATTTTGGAATGCAGTAAAAGTATCAGGATGAATTCCTTTATACTGTCATTTACATTGTTATTACATGTACGTAATAATCTCTAATAATACCAGAGAAATTTGTAAGATGATAATTTTGTTTCCTTTTCAGAGTTATTATGAAGCCACTCTTCTGTACTGTTTTTTCTTTTATTATTAAAATGAGTTGAGATTTTGCTTTAGCGTTACTATTAGACTTGTCAACAGATTTGTTCTTTTTTGATTTGGTTTTACAGACAGTTTCCATTATATAACAACGACATACGATGGCAACAGCCCAATCCAAACCCTGCTGGACCATACCTTGCCTACCCCATTATATCTGCTCAGCCACCTGTTTCTACAGAGTATACATATTATCAGCTGATGCCGGCACCATGTGCCCAAGTTATGGGATTCTATCATCCTTTTCCTACGCCTTACTCCAACACCTTTCAGGCTGCAAATGCTGTAAATACTATAACCACAGAATGCACTGAGCGTCCAAATCAGCTTGGACAGGTCTTCCCGTTGTCCAGTCATCGAAGCAGAAACAGTAACAGAGGACCAGTGGTACCAAAAGTAAGTGACTGATTTTGATTGGCTTTTATGTTTGATATTTCTGTTAATAATAGTGTAAGTAATTTGCTACTTGAATTCATTAACCTTTAATGCTGAATTTACTGTAAAACATTTCATCCACTATTAAAAAATAGTCAAGGGTATAGCATTTATAAATAATTTTTCCTGTTTTTTTATTGTTCCTCATTCTTAATTGGTGATGTGATTTACAGTCATCAAGTTCCTTCAGAGAGTTTTACATAACCATAGTGCACAAATATTTCCAAATTGTTTTAATTTAGTGATAAAAATTGCATGTGCAATTTTTTGCATGGTGTGCAAGTGACACCAATATTAATAAGTGGTTAATTTGGATTCTGTTGCTAACAGTGTTGCATGGCTAATGTACTTCAGGATATTTCAGTCTTCAGAATTCAGCAGGAGATATTATGGGAAAGAACATTTGTGATTTGTTAACTGCCTTCAACTTCATTGTTTCTATTCTATGAATTTTTAGCAGGAATAGCAGTTTGTTCTTCAAGAGATGCTTTACTATATTATAGGAACACAGGGTCTCCTAGGGCTGAAGAAAATGAGAGATAACTGTGTGAAACCACCTTTAGCCAGGCCCAGCCATTTGACTGAAAAAAAAAAAAAAAAGACATGAAGATCTTGAAATCCCAAGAGAATTGAGGTTCATCTAGGTATCTGTTTCTTAACTAAAAGGTTACTTTTCTATTGAGGCCTTAATATCAAAGCAAACAGAAGAAAAACCATCTTTCTTCTCAGCACTTTTGAGCTAATAAATAAAGGCAGAGTGACTTCTTAGATGCATCTTATGACTGTATCATTAAGGAGCTGATGCTTTCCTAGATTGCATTAGCCCAGCTTCTTCAGTGAAAAGTCTTTGCTGTCTTCTGGCGTACTTTTTACAAATTCAAATACAAATAAGCAGCAGAGGTTGCTTTGGAAAGCTTTTAGTCTTCATTCATGGAAACACTGGATCAAAGGAAATCCTTTTGGGACCTCTGAGAATGAAAAGAAATAGGTACTGGAAATAAGATAATAGAACATAACTTTCAAATGTTGAAGAAACATGATTTCTCGTAGTGCATTCCCAGCATTTGAATTTGGGAAGTTAAATTCAGAGTTCTGTTATGTAAATTACTATTAAATGATGAATATTCTTATTTTAAAAAATGAAGGAAAGGATCAGCTATTTTATATTTTCCTGTTAAACTCACAGCAGAAATTTCTTCTGTACTTCATTGCTTTTATAAAACTAAAATTTAGCTTTTGGATAAGTTACCACCATTTCTATTACCCTTTTAAGTAAAAATTTACAGCCCCTCTTATGAGACGATTATACTCCTATTGTTTATTAATTATTGAGAAAATTAAAAATACAAGTAACGAAAATGGATTCATATTTTATTAGTCATAGTCATGTTAATGGCTATTTGAAAAATAATATATAAATGTGTGTATAATACATTATTTAGCCTATTATGATTGGCTGTAGATAATTTCATGAAATCCTAACACAGTAACCCTGTTTCCTCATGGATTGGGAACCACTAATTTGGAGCATACGTTTAGGTGTATTTTATTGTGGATGTGTATTTTATAATGTTGAGTTTATTGAGTAGGATCTTAATGTTTTTTTTTTTTTTAATTTAAATCAGCAGCAGCTTTTACAACAGCACATAAAAAGCAAAAGGCCATTGGTGAAAAATGTAGCTACTCAGAAAGAGACAAATGCAGCAGGTCCTGATAATCGATCAAAAATTGTGCTTCTGGTAGATGCTTCACAGCAAACTGGTAAGGCAGGGGTTCTTATATGTACCTCACTGATTATCTCTTGTCGTGCATTGACTTTATCATTGTGGACTATACCACTTTTCAGGATTCTAGACTTTCATCTTTCCATTTATCCTGCCACTTTGTGAAATTCTCTAGGAAGGATAAACCAGTCCATGTCCTTAAAGTTCTTTCAGCTTGCTTGCTGGCTTATGTACAATTTTAAGCAGAGTGTGAGGTTTCCTTATTCCCTTATAGTAGCGGAGCAGTTTGGAAATCAGAGATGGAATTTTGCAGACATTGTAGAAATTTGAGGGACTCATTTTGGTAGAAATCAAAATTGTACATGTTTTTTAACTAGATTAAAATCCTTTACAAAACCTCCTAACATCCGATAGTATCTTTCTAGAAAGAACTTAGCAAGTTTTCTGTGCCTTATTTTAGCATAGATCTGAACCAAATCTATGAGTGACACTTATATCTTATCAAACAAAAATTTTGGACTAGTCGGATATCATCTTGTCACAAGTTTTTTAGAGTACTATATAGCATTAAATAACAAAGCTTTATCCTGATAATAGATAAAAATTAATAGTCTTGCAATATTCTACCTATTTTCTGGTTTATATCATGAAATTCCAATTTGTACTTCTGATCTCAGCTTAATAGGTAGAGATTAGATGTCTGTCTCCTTTCATCCATTGTCATTGACACTAGTTAAAAAAATCCTTGTTAATAATTCAAGTCCAAGAGTTAGACCTGTTTAAAGGCACATTCGTTTTTTGTATCCCTCTGCAGTTCCCACTCAAATGTGGTCTGGCTTGAAGTGAATTAGATGGCACATACTTTCTTTCATTTGGGCTGTGCTTTTTCTTTTGGGCATCTATTCAGTTATCCTTTTACAATTGCTTACCTCCGTTAGGAGCAAGAAAGGATCTGGGAATAAGTTAAAAAACAATCTAGCTGATAGTACAGTCATTGTGTGATTTGTAGGGCATAAAGCAGTAAGATTAACAGACTGACAGTGCTTGGAGTAGCTATGGAAAAGAATCACAATGTTATGTATTACAAAGTTTTCTATGTTTTGGTTGTTCCTAGTCATGGTGACCCATTTCTGTGTGCTTTCAACCCTGGGACTGTTTTTAAAAATTAGCCTTACTTTTTTAGTCTGCTCATTAAGTGACCACAAAGACAACCTTCTGAGGCATAACAGTTCGAAAATAGAAAGGTGAAAGTGTAATTTGAGTAGAAGATTATATCTTCTATCAGTATTCTTATTCTTTATTTTCAAATTCTGATAATCGCACATTCTAGCAACATTTTTATTCTTACTTTGTTTTTAATTTCTGAGGATTAATTGAGATCAATCACAGGTAGAATGAAATATAGTTTAAACGTATTTGTAACAAATTTTTACTTGAGCACAAGCTCGTATTATTTGATAAGAGTTTAGTAAGATAGCTAGATATAATATACAAAAGTTAATTGCATTTTGGTGGGCTACCAACAAACAAAAATTAAGAAAAGATGCCATTTACAATAGCAACAAAAATATACTTACTGGGAACAAACCTTACAAAAGATGTGCAAGACATTTATGCAGAAAACTATAACTTTACCATAGGGTGTTTAAAAAAAAAAACCCTAAATATCGTGTTCATGCAGGACAATTTGATTTTTCAAATGTCATTTTTCCCAAGTTAGTCTGTAGATTCAGTGCAGTTTAATCAAAATTCCAATAGGTGTTTTAGGGGAATCTGACAAACTGATTCTGTAGTAAAGGAGCACTGGCCTGAGAAAAGCCATCCATATCTGGAAGAGAGCTTTTCCTCTGGATAGCAAGCCTTCTGAAGCTATCTAATTCCTAGAGGTTTGTATAAAAATACAGTGCACAAAAATTAAACAACGCAGAGCCCAGAAACAGACTCACATGTATGTGGAAACACATATGTGGAAAATGACAGATAGCATTACAGATCCCTGATTTTACCCCTTGCAGATCTCTTCCAGATGGATTAAGGACTTAAATGGGAAAACCACATATAGAAGAAAATATAGGCAGATATCTTTATGACTGCAGGGAGGGAATAATTTCTAAAATTAAGAATTTCTGTTTATCGAAAGTGAGTGAAAGAATAAGCCACTAACTTGGAAAAGATTTTTACCATTCTTATAACTGACAAAGGATTAGTATGGGGACATAGAGGTAATTCATATGAATCAATAAGAAAATGATCCCACCTTGTCCTCAGGGCCTCTGGGACACTCTGCTGGAGGGCTGGAACATTTTGGCAGGACTACAGGAATCTTTCCTTGACCCACTTCTGTGAATGTATCCAAATAGAGTCTCCCCCTAGAAAGAAAAGCGACCATTTGATTAAAGATGCGCGTTGTAGCCGTGCAACAAAAACACCGAAAACTTCCCAATGTCCGGTAACAGGTGACAAGTCAAGAACAGTACAGGATATCCACTCAATGGAATAATATGGAGCCTTCTTCCATTATAAGTATGAAGAACATATACATAATATTAAACAGAGCACAACTCAAAATTACGTTGAGGCTGTATAAAAATTATATATAGGCAGAAGGGTGGAAAAAGGAAAACTTGTGATTTGTTGGGTTGAGAGGAGATTATAAGATTTTTTGTTTTTTGTTTTTTTAATATCTTGCGATTACAATTTGTGAAATACAGAAATAAGAAACAGAAAACTCAGTAGAAAAATAGGCAGAAATCAAACAAGCCAAAAGTAAAATTAAGAAATAGTTCACAGAGGAGAAAACGTTAGTGGTTAAAAGCATCAGAAAAGAGGCTCAACCTCATTATTAAGCAGGAAAATGCAAATTAAATCCACATTGAGCCGTCTATTTATACCCAACAATTGGCAAAAAATATAGCCTAGAAGACAGTATCGAATATTTGGTGAAAATGTGATCAGTGGGGATATTTATATCCTGCTGTTGGAGTGTAACTGTTTTAACCACCTTTGAAAGTGATTTGGTATTACTGAGTCGAGTATGTGTATCCTCTAAGGCTCAGCAGTATTTTCCGTGGAGAAGCTTACACATGCATGCATAACCTGTCTGTATAAGAATGTTTACAGCAGTATTGTTCTTAATAGCAGAACCCAAAAACAACCTTTGTCCCATTGGTGGTACAGAGGTAGATACCTTATGGTCTATTCATACACAGGCACACTAGATTCCAGTGACATTAATGAATTACAGCCACATGCATCAGAATCTCAAAACCAGTGTTGAGGGGGTGAGGGGTGGGAAGGAAGTTGCAGAAGAATATGTACAGCATGATTTCATTTTTATAAAGTTAAAACTGCAAAATTACATTTTTTATGTTTTAGGAACACAAAAATCTGTGGTAAATCTATTTTAAAAAGTGAGGGAGTGATAAACACAGAATTCAGAGTACAGGTAACCTCTGGGGGAGGAAGGAGATGTGGTGCTAGGGGGGCATGCAGTGGACTTCAAAGGATTGGTAGTGATCTCTTTCTTAAATGGGTGATGGTGGTTTGTTTTAATATTTTAATTATGCAAATATTCTCTTTTCATAATAAGCACGTTATAAACCAATGTGTTATAAACCAAAGGAACATCTTACCTTTGATCTTTTCGAAAAGTTTTTACCATTTACAAAGTTAGATATCTGTGTTCTTACAACCTTACTGTTAATTTAACGAGAGTTTATCAATTTGGTCCTCACAAAGGGTTGTCACACTTTCCTTGCCTTGTAGATTTCCCATCAGACATCGCTAACAAGTCTCTTTCTGAGAGCTCTGCCACAATGCTCTGGAAGTCCAAAGGCAGGAGGAGAAGAGCATCCCACCCTACTGCGGAATCCTCTAGTGAGCAGGGGGCTAGCGAAGCGGACATTGACAGCGATAGTGGCTACTGCAGCCCCAAACACAGCAACAACCAGCCCGCAGCGGGGGCTTTGAGAAATCCTGATTCTAGCACCATGAGTGTATGTAACATTGCTTTGATTTATCAGTTATTTATGTCAATATTTGTGTCCTCTGCTGAAGCCTAAGTATCTGTTTTCATTAACAATTTCTGTAGTAACAGGATAGTTAAAAATGTTTTTTGTATATTTTATTATTAATATGAAAAATACTCATTTGTGGAGAAGTGTTTTTTCTAAGATTGTAACAAGCATACTTCACGCTAGACTGAATTACAAAATGTTTTGCAAGGTATATGGTATTGACAAGTGGAAAATAATCATCTTTTTTGTTTCTATTTTTAGCATGTGGAATCATCTATATGTACAGGTACTTATTTCCTGCATAATGTTTTTGCTATACTTTCTTCTTTGTCCATGTCAGAATTTTGCTTTTAAGTAGGAAGCCTGCTGATGTTGCAGAAGATTTAGCCATCTCCCAAAGAGATTCAAGTTAATTTGAAAGTACTACAGTTCTGCTGATAACCTTGAGAAAATATGGCTGGAAGTATTCTGCAAGACAAGACTTGGAGTACCACTTAAAGTTTATGGAAAAATTTCCAGTATTACATTTATAGTGACTGATTTTCAGTAGAGTCATGCACTGCCTAACAATGTGTCAGTGATGGACCACATATACAATGGTGCTCCCGTAAGATTAGTACCGTATAGCCTAGGTGTGTGGTAGGCTATTGCATCTAGGTTTGTGTAAGTACAGTCTATGATGTTCGCACAGTGACGAAATCGCCTAACGACACATTTCTCAGAATGTGCCCCTGTTGCTAAGTGATGCATGGCACACATGAAGTTAGGTCGCAGTTTAGGTTTTGGCATCTTTTATAAGTAAGTCATATTTTTAAATCTCACTTATTACAGGTGGTGTAAATTGGTCCAATGTAACTTGCCAGGCAACTCAGAAAAAACCTTGGATGGAAAAAAATCAGACATTTTCTAGAGGTGGAAGGCAGACTGAACAGAGAAATAATTCACAGGTAATTTGAATTAGTTTGGAGACATTTGATTAGTGTGAGATAAGTTATTGTAAATGGTATAGTGGTTTTTAAGGACAGTGTCCTTAATTTTTGGAGATGCATATTGAATTATGTAAAAGTAAGATATCATATCTGTAACTTTAAAATGGCTTAGCAATAAAAGTGTTATTTAAATTATGAAACTGAATGGCAAAATGTTGAATGAAGGGGTTGTGTACATGGGTGTATATTGTACCATTTTTTATATTTAAGAAATCTATTTGGATATTTCATAATTTTAAAAAAAAAAGACCCTCCAATCCTGCTTCATCTGCCATGACTTATTGACATGAAAATCATTTTCATACGTTAAATATTGATTCTTTGGGCGCCCGAATGTAGCCTTCTCCACGTGTCTTTACTTTACTATAAATACTACGAGCCACACTCTGTGCTTGCTGCTCGGCCATGATGACTGCTGCCTCATGCTGTAGTGTGGCCTGACTGGGCAGCTTCCTGGTCTTGGGGAGCTAGTTCTGGCTTCGTACAGCAGAGCAGGTTATATACTGCTGTGAGCTTCCAATAACTGTCTTCCTATATTGGTTGTCTATGAAATCAGGGAGTTGTTTAGTGGTCAGCATTTTTAATTTTCAATTTTTAGATAGACTCCCTGGATTCCTTAAATCTAGTTAAGAATTTAAAGTTATGAATAAATCTGTGGATAATCTCAAATAAGAGTAAGTTACCAGTGAATTAAATAGATTCCCTGGATTCCTTAAATCTAGTTAAGAAATTAAAGTTATCTTATGAATAAATCTGTGGATAATCTCAAATAAGAGTATGTTACCAATGGATTAGATAGACCAAATACTTGCCTGTTCCTTTTCCTCCCTGAAATAAAGCACTTCAGATGTACCCTAACATTATTTAGGCTGTCAGGAAAACAAGCAGAATAATGCCCTTTTCTCTATGATTATTGCAAAAATGAGTCAGTGGGGTTTGTGGCAGGCTCGTGAGGTAGTGTAGCTTTAGTTGATTAAAAAGAAAAGAGCTAAAACAAGAATTGTTTCTATAGATTACATAAACAAAATCTACAAAATGTTTAGTTAAGGGCTAAAATTTTACATTCAAATTGTAACTGCTAGACCTGCCAAATTTGCAGTCTGGGTACTGTTAACTTGGGTATCAGTAGTCCAGTACAGAGGAAATAATGCTGATATATATGGAGAAACATTTTATCTCTGCCTCAAAACTGGTGAAGAATGGTAAAAGAACCAAAAAAGAAAATTATGCAAATACAAATAATGTTAAATATTGTTTACTTTGTATCTCTCTTTATTCTAGAAGAACTGGAGCCCGCAGTTGAACAGTGTGTTTGTTTTCTTTTCTACTTCTGATGCTTTGTTACACTTTTCTTAAGTTTGTATTTGTTTGATTTTTGACACGCAGAATCTTAAGTCAAAATATTTTCCCCTTTTGCAATTTCTGATTGTTTTTAGGCTTAAAAAGTCTTCTAGAAATAAAATAAATATTCATTGTGTTTTCTGCTACTTTTTTATAGCATAATGTTTAGGATTTTTATCTGAGATTTATTTTGATGCGTGGTATAACATAGTGATGTCGATTTTCAAACTAGTTAGTTGATTGTCCTAATGTTGTAATTCATTCTTTACTCTGATTTGTGCTGCCCTTTTAGTCATTAGCTAATTTCTTATGTCTTAGGTGCTGTTTCTGAGCTATTTTGTTCCGTTTATCAGATTTTTGCACCTGTACCATGCTCTTTTAACTACTGTACCATGCAGTGATTTTTAATATTTTTACCAGTGTTTTAACATTTGAAAAGGCGGATTCTTTCTAAATTCTGATGTAGCCTCAATTTAAACAATGGACAGAATCTAAAAACTTAAGTTTCTAAAACTGGTTTTATTTTGTGAATAGGTTGAAAAATAAAAGATGAAAAAGGTTATGTAATGAAAAATCTCATTTTTATCCATATCCCCTTATCTTTCCTACCTCTATCCCACTTTGTTTAGTTTTTTGTGTATTTTCTCAGAGTTTCTTCATGTCGTTATAAGTAAATACAAGTATGTGTATTATGTTTTATCCACTCTGTTCTGTGCTCTGCTTTCATCACTTAACAATGTATCTTGGAGACATTTCCATGTTAATTCGTAGAGGGCTTCCACACGTTTAACAATTCCTAATCTTGTATGGATGTATTCTTGTTAATTTCTGTAGTCCTGTTGATGGACACTTAAGTTGTTTGTAAACTATTGCTGTTATAAACATACTGCAGGGTCATTTAGAAAATATGTATGTACAGCAGTATAATAAATTTCAAGATAAGGGACTGCTGGGTGAAAAGGTAGTCATCTCTGTCATTTGGTAAATATGACCAAATTGAATCATTTTACATTCTCAACAATAGTATGGAGAATGTCTATTTCCATATAGCCCCAGAAGTTCTGTTTTTTCAGGATTTTGGATTTGTGCCAGTTAGGGGAAACTGGTGTATTAATGTAGTTGAGCATCTTTCCATGGTTAAAGACTGTTTGTACTTTTCTGTGAACTTACCTGGTCATATCCTTTACTCATTATTTGTGTCTTGATCTATTCCCTTCTTTTGGTACATTTTTTAATCAGTTGGATCAAGTTCTTAGCAGATTTTTAAAATTTCTAGGAGCCTTTAGTCTATAATGTGAGTTGCAAATATTTTGCTAGGTTTTCATTTTTATTTTTGACTTTGCTCATTATTATTGCCATGCACAAGTTTATTTTATGTTTTAAAGTGTATTGAGAAGTTTATTTTTATAAGTTGATTTTATTGTTTTTTTAATGGCTTCCAGGTTTTAAATTGTAGTTAGAAAAACCTTTTCTGTGCTCCACAGTTATAAAGGAATTTGCCAATTTTCCTCTGGTGTGTTTATGCTCTTGTTTTTTTACATTTAAATCTTTATTCCATTTGGAGTTTTTCTTGGTGGATGGTGTGAGATATGGGTCCTATTTTATGTTTTCCAGGTGGCTACCCAAATCTCCCAACACCATTTATTGAAAAGCCCCATCTTTTCGCTGATTTGAGATAACCACTTTTATCACCATTAAATTCCACTATATATTGAAATCTTTTGTTATGTTGGTCACTAAATTAATCTGTCAACTTAGGGAAAATGGATTACTTTTATGATATGGCGTCTTTCTATGCAAAAAACAGTATGTCTTCCTATTTTTGAGTCATTGTTTTGTATTCTGCAGAAGAGTAATATAGTTTTCCAAAATAAATTTGTGCATATTCCTCATACATCAATTCCTAGTAATTTTTTCTTTTTTGTTATGTAAACAGTGTGAAAGCGTAAATCTCTTAATATTAATTTTGTGCCAGTCATTTAAGAATCTTAATATGTATTTGAATCTTAATATATATTTCTGCTTTGTTCAGTTCTGTATGCCCACTTTTTATCAAAAAAACACTTTCTCTTAGAAGAACTAAAAAAAAAATGAGACTGTTAATTTATTCCAAGAGGTGATTGAAATACTTACATACTTAGTCCTCATGAACTTGGTTGGGACCATTAGTTTGGGGGTTTTAGTTTAATGCTGGAGCTTTATGTCTCCAAGTGCAAGAATCAAGTTGCATTTATTTTTTTAAAAAATTGTTTTAATGTTTGTAACAACACTAATGCCTATATTCTAACTCTGGTTTACAATAAGGCTTACTTTTTGATGTAATTTAGTGCTGTTTGAAGGGCAGGTTGGCATTTACTTTTTTGTGATAGTGACTGTACAAAGAAATGAGTTGCACTTAAGAATTATTCTCTTGCTGTTTTATTCATCCCTAACTTGGGGCTTGATTATTAGTACTTATTTCAGTGTTAATAATTTATGTGAATTAAGTTGTTTCTTTAGTACCTGGACATTGTAAATTGCATTTGTTTTACCACCCGTGTATGAGCTTCTTTTCATGAGCCAATTTTAAAAATGTTTTATTATGAGAATTTCTGAACAGACAGTAAAGTTGAAATAGTTTTACAGAGAGCGTTCATATAGCTACTAGCTAGATGCTGTCTAACATTTTACTGAAAGGTGCTTCATCACATATGTATTACCCTATCCATCTCTCTATCCATATTCATGAGTCTATTTTAAAATGAAGTAAATTTTTAAAACCAAGAAACTGTTGGGTATCTGGCAAGTTATGTATTTTCTTAACTGGTACTTACAGGTTATAGGAAGTAGCCCAGTTGTCACGGTGCTTGTTCTAAGGAATAATTAAATTTGCTGTATGACTATCCTCTGGTCTATAGTTGTGCCATACAGCCTACCTCCCAGAAGAGTATAAAAATTCTATTTCTTATCAGCAAGTCTTTTTAGACCAGTTGCTTAGCTTGGGAATTGCTAGGTGGTTCCAGGTCTTTGTGTGCATATTTTTGATTTCATAAAGCCTGTATACCAGCACATTCTGTCCAGGTCTGTTTCAAGTTGTGTTTATTGTTAGAATTTTTGGGTAACTCATAGTAAAGATCGTACTTTTCATGTCTTCTAAGTATCCTGGTTAAGACGAGACATTCCTTATTAGCTGCATTGGCTACTTAAGAGAGGGAACTTGAAATGTCTTAAGATTCTTAAAATGCTTAATGTGTTTTTTTTCTTGCCTCTATGACAATTGGACATTTTGCAAATTGTTAATACAATAGCAATAATTTATGTGATTGAGGAAATTTTTTTTTCTCTTAAATTATTTTCTTGGAAACAAGATTTTTAATCTTTCCCAGGAATTCTGTTTTTTCTGTTTTAATAAAACGACAGATCCTAGAAGACTTAAATAACACTATAATAAAAAGGTAATGTGCAGTTTCTCCCAATGGTAACATCTTGCAAAACTATAGTACAATATCAACCTGGATATTGACATTGATTCAGTCAAGATACATAACAGATCCATCGCTGCAAGGATCCTTCATGTTGCCCTTTTATAGCCACACTCCCTTCCCTTCTCTAGCAGCCTCTCCTTCAGCCCTAGAATCCACGAATCTGTTCCCCCTTTCTGTAATTCTCTCATTTTAAGAATGTATAAATGAACTCATATAGTCCTTTTACGATTGGCCTTTTTCACTTGCATGATTCTCTGGAGGTTTGTCCAGATTGTTGGGTATATCACTAGTTCGTTTTTGTGCTGACTCCTGTTCCATAGTATGGATGTACCAGTTAGTTTAACTGTTCTCCTAACGGAGGACGTCTGGGCTGTTTCCAGTTTTAGGCTATTATGAGTAAAGCTGATATAAATCTTCATGTACAGGGGAAAAAAAATAAAGTAGTGTGCATTAATTATCATATTTTCCTTATAATTATTTGTCAAAAGTTTTAACCTTTTATAATAAGTTATGCACTTTATGAAAATGAGTTGCACACTTTGTGTACTTTTCTGTAAGTATCTTATACTTCTATAAAACATTTACTTAAAAATAGTAAGAGTTTTTTTTCCTCTGGGGTTTACTTAGGTTGGATTCAGATGCCGAGGACATAGCACTTCCTCTGAAAGAAGACAGAATTTGCAAAAGAGACAAGATAATAAGCAGTTAAACCCCAGTCAATCTCATAGAGGCAACCCAAATTCTGAGTCTTTGTATTTTGAGGTATTTTTTTAAACTCTGTAAACTGCTATAGCTAATGTTCCTATTAAGAAGTTAATTTTCTTATGTTATAAGTACTTTTTATGTTTTAACATGACTCCACTATTAGATTATAAATTACTTATAAGTATTGACTCATTTTTATCTTGGTTGTGTACAGTTAGTCTAACATTAACTTAGTTAATGCTTATTTTTATACATTTTTGTCAGGAGTAGTCGTCATTTTGAGATAGCATGTAGAGGTAGAACTTGATTTTATATGGATTTCATCTAGTATGAAACTTTCTTCCTAATTTTTGTTATTGTTGTTCAGTTTGCTTTTCAGGTTTTTCAGATTTAAATAGTTCAATCTTTAATTTGTGCTGCTAGCCAGGAGAGTCTTGGAGAAAGAAGAAAAGGGGCTATTTTACTTTCTTTAATAGGCAGACAATTTATATTCCAATTGCAATGTTTCTATCATTTGTTTATATATAACTGGCTCTTGTTGGAGGCCTGTTACATGTATAAAGTAAGGTGCTCTGAATGATACATTAAGGTGAATAAACTACCCTTTGGGAGGCTGCTGTGTAGTGAGGAATATAGCCATGTACACTATGTACTAGCTTGAATGTGGTTGGAGTGGAAAGGAGAGACAAGTCCCTTTGGGTTTGGGGCAGGGGTAAGGATAACGTTTTGAATCGATTTTAAAGATTGAGTAAAATTTGGTTGTGTCAAGATAGTGAACACCATCCCAGGTAACACATTTGAGTAACTCATTTTTGTTGGATCGTAGTTTCTATAAAATGAGTTAACAGATGGAGATTAAACTGGAAAGCATGCTTGAGGCTGGAGGCTAGAGATCGATAACATGTTAGATAAGCTTAGTGTAAATCAACCTAAAGAACTTGAGAGTGTATCTTAATTCTTCTATCAAGAACAATACATGTGGCAGATTTAGTATTGGCGCTTAAGCATATGGTTGGTTCCATACTTACATTTAGTTAAAGATATTAGATAAAATTTTCTATGTTAGAAAAGAAATTACTTTGAATACGAAGTTTCTTTAAATTTTTATTTTTTAACTTTTGACCTTATTGACAGGTGGGTGTAGTAATGCAGGACAGGGAATATATTAATGAAATTCATAATAAGCCATTTGTTTAAAATGTTTTCCAGATTATCTGAATTGTGATAAAATCCTTTTTGAGTTTCTTTTTGATTACCTACCCATCTTAAGGGTAGAATTATTAATAAGAATGGAATAGTGGATGCAAAAATCCAAAGGATGGACATGTGTGGATATGCCCCTATCCTTGAATAGTTAAATTAGCTGTTTTAGCATATGAGAAGTGAGATTGTCTTTTTAAGACCGACTTTAAATAGTTCAGTAGTAGAATTAAAAAAAAGAAGTTCTTCCTCTTTTTTCATTACTGTTAATTAAGCATTATAAAAGGTTTTCTTGAGTTTATTGCTTTGAACTCTCCTTTTACTTAAAATGTGAAATTATTTCAGGATGAAGATGGATTTCGAGAACTAAATGAGAATGGAAATGCTAAGGACGAGAATATTCAACAGAAACTCTCTTCAAAAGTAGTAAGTGACTCTTATTAAAGAGATAAGCAAAATAGAACATCTTTTGAACTATGGCTATGATGTAAAGAAAGATTACAGGTAAGTGTAAAGACGTGTGAGGCAGCGTCATTTAGAAGAAACAGTGTATTTGGTTCTTACCTTTAGTATTTCTTTTCAGCATAGCCAGAACAAAGATACTTTCCTATGAAATCCGCAGTTCCATTACAGACCATTAATGCCATTAATTAAATATCATAAACATACAGTCCATACTGAGATTTACCCAGTTGTAAAACTTAACTTTGGAGTTATTTTATTTCGCTTTCAGTCCAGGATCCAGACAAAGGTCACCTGTTGCACTAAGCTGTTTTGTCTCTTTATTATTTCCCAGTTTAGAATGGTCCCACCATCTCACTCTGCTCTTTATGATGTTGAATCCTTTGAAGGGTCTAGTCCACTTACCACCTTCTTGATTGTCTTTCGTTGCGATTAGAATTTTATGGGATCACTAACAAATGTTTTTCTCTGGTTATCATAGTTGGATGATTTACCTGAGAACTCACCAATCAATATAGTTCAGACTCCAATTCCCATCACAACTTCAGTTCCTAAACGTGCAAAAAGTCAGAAGAAGAAAGCTTTAGCAGCAGCTCTTGCCACAGCTCAAGAATATTCAGAAATAAGTATGGAGCAAAAAAAATTACAGGTACATTTTATGTACAAATAACTTTATTTTTTTTGGTTTGGGAGGATGAATAGATGGAATGACAAATCTAATCATGTTGCCACATTTTTGTGCTATAACGGAAAGTAAATGTTTTCATGTTTACTTTGCAGGAAGCTTTATCAAAGGCAGCTGGAAAAAAGAATAAAACCCCTGTGCAGCTGGATTTGGGGGATATGTTAGCAGCTCTGGAAAAACAACAACAAGCGATGAAAGCGCGGCAGATTACTAATACGAGACCACTGTTGTGTACAGGTGATACCGTTAGTCTGAGCAGTTTGCTCTTTGGCTTTGGTAATACATTTTTATATTGTTAATCTAAGTTGTATCTATAAAACTAAAAGAATCCGGAGTCTAAACTACCTCCCAGCTCCTTTCCTGCCCCCTAGAAGCCCCCCATCGGTAGGCTGCACTGTAGTCTTCTGACCACTCCCTACCTTTCCCTCCCCCTGTCCCCAGTCTCTCTTAAAAAGGAGTGATCTTTTTAAAATACAAGCTGGGTTATATCACTCCACTGCGCAAAACCCTTCAATACCTCTTCATCTCACTTGGCATGAAGTGCGAGTCCTGATTAAGGCCGTATCTTAGCTGACCCTAATAGCTTTTGGCCCATATCTCCATGCTCTCCTCACACACAATGCTCCAGCTATGTTAGCCCCCTCACTGTTCCACAGACACACCCAACATGCTCCTAGCTCAGTGTCTTTGTGCTTACTATTTCATTTTCCTGGAGCCTCTCTTTCCTCAGTTATCTGTATCGTTTGTTCCCTTCCTTCAGGTCTCTCTTCAAATGTCAGTTGGTGTACATTTTGAATCAAATATTTTCTTCCTTCAAAAGAATATCACAAGTAATTTGGCTTTATAACTGCTAAAATATCCAATTTAAAACCAAATGGGAAACATAGAGTTTTGATCAAATTGTATGTGTGTGTCTATGTCTGTATGTGTGAGAGAGAGAGGGAGAGAATGAGAATGATCTAGCTTTTTACTGAAGCAGTAATTTATATTTTAACAAACCTCATCAAATTTAGAGCTCAGCAAGCTCTGATGTACTCCCTTATTTCTTTTCATAGCCTTTGTTTTAGAGGATGAGGAATAGGATAAAGAAAGGGGAAAGGCACCAACAAAAACCACTCATGATGAAGAGGCAGAGTAAATTTTCTATTTCTTCTGTTCTTATCTAAAAGGTCTGTTGTTTTTAAACAAAAAGCTAATAAGTAACAGTGTATAACTTTAATCCTACCTGCAGAATGTTTAAACCTATAGCTAGTCACCCATCGAGTATGAGCCTTAGCTTTGAGTACTATTAGTAAAAATAATACTGAGCGCATACACAGCTTTAGAGTTGCGTGTTACTGAGATGAGGAGAGTGGCAGTAACCTCTCCCTAAGAGTAAAGCACTATAGGCAATGGAACTGAGAGCAGTGTTCCAGAGGCACTGTGGCTTAGTGGCTGCAATCAGGAGCTCTGGAGTGAAGTTGCCTGAGTTTGAATCCTGTTCTTCCATGTATTTCCTTGGCAAGTTGCTTAACCTTCCTGTTCAGTTTCTTCACATTAAAATGGAGGTAATGATAGTACCTGCTTCAGGATTGTTTTGAGGATTAAATGAGATGATACGTGTAAAGTGCTTAGAAGAATGTCTGGGTTATAATCATGCAATAATTGTTAACTAATTATTATGGAGAAGAGATTGTTAACCTGTGATACTTCACATGACTCATTGTTACAAGTTTGATTCATTTAGCAAATGTTAATATATTCAAATGTAAAGTATTTACCTGCAAAGTGTGGTGTCAGGAACTGTTGGAATTACAGATAGGATTAAGATATCTCTGCGGTCAAGAAGTTTGTAATCTAGTCAGGGAAAAAGACATACACAAATAACTAATAAAAAGCAGTGCTGGCAGAAGAGAGAGTGATTTATGTCAACAGGGAGGTATGGGGAGGGTGTTATAAATAACCCATATATGGTAGCATTTGGACTGGGCTTTGAAGAGGGGAGTAAGATTCTGGAATTCTTAATTTCTAGAAATGAAATTAACCTCTAACCCATCACTAGTGTTAAAATTGGAGAGTGCTAAGGTTTCAACTTTCAGGGGAAGTCCAAGAAAAGAATGAGATAGTGGTAGAGATGCAAAAGAATTGTATGGAATTGATAGGGTTTTTTTGTTTGTTTGTTTATTTGTTGTTTTTTTTTTTACTGTGGAATGTGGAAACAGGTCAAAGATGACTCCAAACTCTGGCGTGGAGGACTGTGGTGGCGGTAGGGGCTCTGATGATCCCAAATAAGATAAATATCCTGGAAGAAGAATTTTATTGGAAAGAGGAGACCCTGTTGTATTTGAAATGCTAGTTGGGGAGATCCTGGTGGTTCCTATTTAACATATAGTTATGTGTGTGCAGTTTAGGTTAAAAGTCAGTGAGTTTCAATTAGAGATGATTGTTGTAGCTATGGAAATACATCAGGTTGTCAGAGGAAAGAAAAGTTAGGAAAAAGATGTCAGGGATAAAGCCTTGTAGAATGCTCAGATTTAAAGGACAAGAGGAAGAAGAACCAGAAAAACAGGTTTGAAAAAGA
Organism: Equus asinus; assembly: GCF_041296235.1. Taxonomy (NCBI): domain Eukaryota; kingdom Metazoa; phylum Chordata; class Mammalia; order Perissodactyla; family Equidae; genus Equus; species Equus asinus. Next base: position 147,925,217 of record NC_091791.1, read on the forward strand.
GTAAGAAAAATGGAATGGAATGTCACAGAAGGCAAGGATAGAATTTTGAGGAAGAGGATATGATCTTTGATACCAAAAGCTGAAAAAAACAAATAGATTGAAGACTCAGAAAATTCAGTTTGACAATTGCAAGGTTACGTGTGATCTTGATAGTAGCAGTTTCAAGAGTGGGTAAGGCAGAGGCCAGATTGTAATGATGTGGAAAGTGATTGATGAGAAAGCAGACTTTCAGTAGTTTAGTAGGGAAGTGATGGTACCTTAGCTTGAGAGGAAGCCAGTCAAGGGAAGGGTTTGTTTGTTTGCCTTTTTTCTTTCTTTCTTTTATATACAGGAGGTTTTAGCTTGTTACTGAGAGTTATGGAAAAGAGTCAAGGCTTAAGGAGGAACTTGAAAGATGCAAGGGGAAAGGAAGAGAGCAAGATCCTCGAGGAATTAATCTGGAGATGGCATTAAGAGCAGAGGTGGTTAGTGAGCCTCGGACAGGAGTAAGGATGCCTGCTGCATCCTCTCAGGTGGCTTTATAAGTTTATGTTGGATAGCATCTTCTCAGGGAGGTGGCTGGAAAACTTCTCTGCTAGAGTGAGAAGATTGAGATTAGAAAGGTCTAGGACTGCTAAACGATTGGAGGGGTAGCCACTGGGGAATGAGAGGATCAGTCAGGCATAACAGAATTGCTGAATACTGGAAGTGCAGCTGAGGAGGAAATCATCATTCTTTACAGACAGATTGAAATGAGGAGAGGAGTGGTAGACTTCTATTTTATATAAGGGTGATTCTTATGTAAGGCAGATTCTAGGAATAAGGAGAGGTGCAGACTTTTGAAATTTTAGAGAGAGAATCATTCTGACTGAAGACCACTTGCAAGCCATTGCCATGCTTGAGGGTTGCTGAAGTAGTGTAGAACTAACAATTTATTTATCCCTTCTTTGGACCATGAAATTAGTTAGTTGTATTGGCTTTGTCGTCTTTATCTTATGGAGGCTAAAAAGATGGATAAAAGCTGTATCTGAGGAACACTGCACAGCCGTGTACTGCTGCTGCTATTAGGGTGTCTTTTTTTCCCCCAGGAAGAGGATGTTCTTGTTTTTGTAGATTTATCATTAGAAAATTTGAAAGTATGTAGAGTTGGCTATAATAATAAAATTAATGTTCTTGTTTGTTTTTAGTGGTCACTGCAGCTTCTTTTCACACTAAAGACTCTACTAACAGAAAACCTTTAACTAAAAGTCAGCCCTGTTTGACATCCTTTAATTCTTTGGACATTACTTCCTCTAAAGCAAAAAAAGGAAAAGAAAAGGAAATTGCAAAACTAAAACGACCCACAGCACTTAAAAAGGTAAACCAAAATCTGGAGATGTTTATTTTACAGGCTAAATAGGGTTTAAATCTGTGTTGCAAAAGTAGTTCTGGCATTTTAGCCAGTAGATTATTGTGAAATGTTCACAGGCATGCATCTTCTTGATGAGTAGTTAACTCGAGGTTGGGGATGTCATCAGCATCATGACTATCTTTCTGTGTTGAACAAGGCCCTGGAGAAGGAATTCTTTCTATAAAGTTAAAAAGAAAAGTTAAGCATTTAATATCCAAAAACGTTGGATGCTAAGAAGCAGAAACCCGGGATTCTGGTACTAACTTCAGTGCTTATTTTGTAGTTTTAGGAAAATGTTTCTTACCCTCACCTTCCTCATCTACAACTCGGGAATAATTTCTGCTCTGTTTAACCCAGTATTAGGAGAAGCAGAATGAGATAATCCATGTCCAAATAATTGAAAACTGCACAATGTAAATCTAATGTAACTATATGACCTGGTTTCCAAAACTTGTTTTATCCATTTTTGGAGAAACTCTGTCAACCAGGATTTAAAGAATGAAACAGATGTGGTTTGATAGCTGTAGTATTATATAGCATAATTGTCTCCCTTTATTTTGAGTATAGTACTTCCTTCAACTACAGTGTCTAAAATTACATTTATATTTTTGCCAATCAGTTTCTACATAGCCAAATAAACACATAACCACCCGAAATCCTCCTGTTCATATTTAAGTGAACTACTATACCTGTGTAATAGTGAACATTTTAATCATTCAGTACATACTTAAAGAGTGATCAGTAATTAAAGATTGGTGACGACTTTTAGGTTATTTTGAAAGAAAGAGAGGAAAAGAAGGGCCGTTTAACTGTGGACCACAATCTTTTGGGATCCGAGGAACCAGTAGAAATGCACTTAGATTTTATTGATGATTTGCCACAGGAGATTGTTTCCCAGGAAGGTAAGATCATCCCTTTTCCCCTTCTTCTCATGGAATAGTACAGAGTATTTTAAGAGAGGTAAGCCATCACTAGCTCCACTCCTAATTGAAGGAGGTGCTCCATATTTAATCTAAATTTATTTTTGAGAGTGATTTCTTTTAAAGATGATTCTGTAGGGAGATTGTTAAAAGCGGTGGGGGGTGGGTACCATATAGTAGGTCTATGGCATTTTGGAGATCTAAATCCTGAATTCGTTGTAAACCTTCATAATTATGATCTCAGTAATGCATGAGATCTTCTCTCTTAACTGTCACAGTTCTTTTTATTTTGTCTTCTTTTATATCCTATTGGCTGTCTTTCTTCATAGGACTGTTTTGCACTGAATTATTTTTGTTGATTTTCTCTCTTGCTTTCATGGAATTAATACACATGCCACAGCGAGTAGAGAATGGCAAAGCCTGTTGCAGTGTGGAGTCCAGTTGATCAGTAAGATTCAGTTCCATACAGCAGCCAGCACATACGATTTCAGTTGGGACCTCAGCAAAACTGCAGATTCCTTCTAAAATTTATGCTACTATGGAAGAAAGATGTTTTTTTTGTTTTTTGTTCTTAAGATTTTATTTTTCCTTTTTCTCCCAAAGCCCCTTGGTACATAGTTGTGTATCTTTAGTTGTGGGTCCTTCTAGTTGTGGCGTGCAGGACACCGCCCTGACATAGCCTGATGAGCAGTGCCATGTCCGCACCCAGGATTTGAACTGACAAAACCCTGGGCTGCTGAAGCGGAGCATGTGAACTTAACCACTTGGCCATGGGGCCGGCCCCAGAAAGGTTTTAAAAGAGACCTGGCTAGGTCCTTTTTTCTGCTGGTATCTATTTATTCTTCAACTTTTTGTGATATATTTAAATCTCATTTAAGTTACACTGTTCCATTGTGTTTAGAAAAATGAGTGTACTTCTAAGGATTGTTCAGCTAGGACATACTTGGTTAGGATTCTCTTTACTCTCAATTAAATATGAGTGCCTTTGTATTTAGGGGTATTTCTGTACCCATTCATTAAGCAAGTGTTTATTGAACACCTACCACGTGTATTTTAGTAACTGGGGTGGGAAGATCAGGAAATGTAATAAAGTTATATAGTAGACTGGTCCTGCTACAGAAAGCTTACAATCTGGTAGGGAGGTAAGAAGATATATGTGTAACTTCATTAATTAATGGACTGGATATACAAATATTAACTCATTTCCCAAGTTTGGCTGTTTAGGAAAGAAGCAATAACTGAAGGAGGCAGTCGAGTCAAGAGGTGGCATCTAAAAACGTGGCTGCCTGAGCACAGAAGCAAAGATCAAATGAGAGAGAAACTGGGGTGGTGCCTGGAGAATCAGGAGTGGTGTGGAGAGAATGGTGAGGTAGAATTCATCATTGCCAGCAGCAGTGGGAATTTTTAGATAGTGAAAAAAGATTTCTGAGAAATAGGTAGAAAAATAGAGATGGAGGAGATGGGTAACATAATCTGGAAAGAGGTGCAGAAGTTGGTACCTTTCTTTTTCAATTTAAATCCTCTAGGAATATTATGTTTTAGATAATTTTGTCTTCTCATCTCCTCTGGAGACTTGTAGCTGTGCTCTATTTTTTTTTTTTTTTTAAGATTTTATTTTTTCCTTTTTCTCCCCAAAGCTCCCCGGTACATAGTTGTGTATTCTTCGTTGTGGGTTCTTCTAGTTGTGGCATGTGGGACGCTGCCTCAGCGTGGTCTGATGAGCAGTGCCATGTCTGCGCCCAGGATTCGAACCAACGAAACACTGGGCCGCCTGCAGCGGAGCGCGCGAACTTAACCACTCGGCCACGGGGCCAGCCCCAGCTGTGCTCTATTTTTAAGAGTATATTTTAATAATAGGAAGACTTCATTTTTGTAGTGTAGGAGAAATATTTATTTGTGATATGAACAATGCCCATCTTGTTAGCTGCTGGAGTATGTGGAAGTGATACAAAAGACAACAGCCATTCTAAATTGTGTTGATCAGTATAGGGCTTTTCAGCATTTTAGGTTTCTAAATTCTTGTCCCCGAATCTCATGTCTCCATAGATACTGGACTGAGCATGCCCAGTGATACTTCACTCTCTCCAGCAAGTCAGAATTCTCCGTACTGTATGACACCTGTGTCACAAGGCTCCCCGGCTAGTTCCGGGATAGGCAGTCCAATGGCATCTTCGACTATAACCAAAATTCACAGCAAAAGATTTAGAGAGTAAGTTTTAGTTTCATTATTAAGGTTGAATAGTTTAAGTATCTTGATTGTGGTTCTGAATATAGCATTGTCATTGTTACTTGGTGGGTTGAGCAGACAAAATACCAAAGATCTTTAAGTTTTTCTTCCAGATTTTGTTTAACAGCTGGTTTTGTTATGTTTAAAGCATTTTCCTTCCGTCAGCTATCACTGTTCATGTGAGAGAGGTTTGACAGTAAATATATTCTCTTTATATCAGATAGTGTTTATACCCTGGAAATTTGGCCTCTTATATCTTATATGTAAAATGCCATACTGTGAAGTTTTCCCTCTCCACATGCTTTTGCTTTTTTGTTTATATTATTGGCCCTTCAAAAAATCTCTCTACCAATTAATAACAAGTTTATAAGACCATATTACATGAAGTGAACATATTACAGAAAGGTATTTGTTTTTAAGCAAATATTTCTTAGTTTTAAAATGCCCATCTGTGAATAACCTTAAACTAGCAGTTATTCCTATGAAGGATTTCAGGATTTTAACCTGTGTGTAGATGAATTAATTTTACTTTTAAAAATGACATATGAAAGAATCCAGGGTGAAAGTAAAATCTGAGTAAATCCAAACCACATTGGTGTGTTCTGTTCATTTTCTTTATATACTATTGTTTTCGAGCAAATTCTTCCTGCCTAGATTTGGGAAGTTAATTAAATGTCAAATAACAGATGTGGAACAAATGAAACACTTGAGGAATAAAATGTTGCATATGTACGAAATAAACAGCTTGAAAGATAAAAAGAATTAAAGAAAATTGCATTTTTGATCTGTTCTTTAATTTTGCACACTTTGTGATAATTAATCTTTCCTCAGTCAGTCCAGTTATATCGTCTCTTCTGAAGTAGTATCGTAATTATTTAAACATTTTTCACATAAACATAAAAAATTCCCCAAACAAAACATTTTTTTGCATTATAAAAGGGCAAGCCTAGATTTTTCCACTACATATTGTAATTTAGAAGTAGAAATTTGCTTGCCTGGTTATTCCTAGATTAGAAATTATACCAGTTCTCCTTATGGGCCGTGTATGGTAGAAATGAGGGATGAGAACTAGGAAAGAAGAGTGTATAAGGAGTAAGTAAACTTGGGGGACTTCCTTATCCCTGAAATTAAGTGCCATATAGTGGCCTCACACTTACTTCCTTTCTGTCTTTTTACATTATGTCCATACATGATCTCACAAAGAGCCTCATTCAGTTGCTTTGCCTGATGCAAGGGTTCGTGACTTTTATCTCTAGGCCTCTAGTTTTGGCCTCAGTTTAATTATTGATAATGAGTTCATCCTCCATAGCCATAGATTTTTGGAGATAGAGACCATCTTACCTAACCCCTTATTTTTATGATTGAGGAAGCCAGTTCCCAGAGATTGTGACTTATCTAAACGTAGAGGATGAATTCTTGGTACTAGGGCATTCAGTTTGCTTCTCTGAAGTTATATTTTTTTCCTACTAGAAGCATCTTTAGTAGTCATTGGAATGAAATAACTTTGTATCTCCTTACCAAAAAACATTAAATCTGTTTTTATTTAGTAGCAGACTAACATTTGAGTATATCCTTAGGAAATTAATAATTGGAAGTTAGGATAGTACTTCTCTGCGGTTAATCTATCCTTTAAAAAACTTCATCTGTTGTTAATTCAGAAAAACTTGTATTTTTCTAGTTGACTAAAGGATTTAAGAGATTTTTAAAGACTGGTTTTTTTAATGAAAACCTCTTACTGGATGTGTTTTTTTCCTAAAGTAATTTTACAATTACAGAAAAATAAATTATGACGGACTTACCTATTTTTGGTTTCTTTTGCAGGTATTGTAATCAGGTTCTTTGTAAAGAGATTGATGAGTGTGTGACTCTTCTCCTCCAAGAGCTCGTTAGTTTCCAAGAGCGCATCTACCAAAAGGATCCTGTCAGAGCAAAAGCGAGGAGACGGCTGGTTATGGGTCTGAGGGAGGTTACCAAACATATGAAGCTAAACAAGATCAAGTGTGTTATAATTTCTCCAAACTGTGAAAAAATCCAGTCAAAAGGTAGGAACATTTTACTTTTGAAGTGTTTTGATATTTACTTAGTATAATCATAAGATACACAGTGAATTTTAAAGTGGAAGCCACATCTTTCTTAGCAGATTTTAAGTATAAAACAAAATACTGAGCATGAGGAAAGAGAATGAAATCTTTACCTGAAATTAAGTAATAAAATTGAGATTGGATAGTAAAGAAAATCCCCATTTATGAGCACTAAGTGAAAGATTTAAGTTGGGCCCAGCAAGTGTTTCCTCTGTCATAGTCATAATGGGGACTAGTAAGAGTGCATTTCTTTACCTCTGCAAGTATATTCTACTTTTTAGATTTTTATATTATCTTCCTTTGATGGCCCTTCTGTCTCAAAAAAAATTAGAAAAAAGATAAAGGTCTCTGCTCTACTTATGGTGGAGATTTGTCTCTCAGAAACCAGCAGTTGCGAACAGAGGCCCTTGGGTGGGCCAGCACACAAGTACTTTGTACTGTGTCCCGCACCCTTGTTTGTCCTTTTCATGGAGAAGCCACTGTGGGTGATCGGAGTGGACAGGTGCATGAAGTAGCAGTAGTGAGCATGTTCTCCACAGGGAAGAAGTACCAATAAAACAGTAATGTACAGTCTATCTCACTGCATGTGATAGGTTACTACTTGAGCTGAGAGATTGGATAAAGGAGTCAGCCACTATTAACAATTTTAATTAATTTCCTTTTAATAGTTATTGAATTGAAATTTGACTCCTGCTTTGCTAATCTCTATGGAGAGACAAAAATATTGCCATTGAAGGAATTTGGAATTTTACTGGGGAGAAAGAACATGCATACATATATCCATACAAATTCAAATAGTAAAATGTGTGGAATAGCATAAATGCCACAAACATTCATAGAATTCTTTGCTGCTATGTTTTATGCTATAGCAGTTGGATGCTAAAATAGCTCCATTTAGGAAATAACTAAGTTGAAACCTCTGCATGTGTTGACTTTCTCAGGTGGCCTTGATGAGGCTCTCTATAATGTTATAGCCATGGCACGGGAACAAGAAATTCCTTTTGTGTTTGCCCTTGGAAGAAAAGCTCTAGGACGCTGTGTGAACAAGCTGGTTCCTGTTAGTGTAGTGGGAATCTTCAACTACTTTGGTGCTGAGGTAAGACTTTAGAAGACATGCTTCTTCACTCTCCCCTGCCCCCCAAGATAGTACATTTTCTGTTGACACATGCCAGTGTTACGTTTAAGCATTTGAAGACGTGAGATGACTCTCCAAGAATGAGTGGAAAATTCTTGAGTATTTCATTTCCTTTTTTAGTGTTGAAAATATTTTACTGTTAATCCTACAACATTTTGAAAAGATTTTAGCTCCTCTTTCTGCCACAGTGGTTTTTTTATTCTGGGTTCAACTATGTAGCACTGATAATTTAACTGCTGGGTAAAGATACCCAATATTATACAATGTAAAATAGTTTTCTTCAATCTGTATGTTGGGTATATTTTTTGGTACTAGGAGTCAAAAGAGAAATTTCCTTTAGAAAATGAAATTCCTAAACCAGTTGTCAGGATAATTCTGCACCTATGATACATCTTCATCTTCCTCTTACAATCTACTAATACGAAGCTTTGCCCATAGAAGGTGATAATATAGAGGTTATTGATTTAGAGTAGTGCTTGTTAACTGATAATGTTTTAAGACTTTTTTATGAAATTGATTCTAAAGTGTTTTGTGATACTACTGATGGACCATTTTCCCTCTTCTCAACCATACTATTTTCATATATCTAAGTGTCTCTCCTTTCCTATCCGGTCACCATGTTTGCATACCCCATCCCCTATCCATTCAGTTTCTCTCCCACTACCCATGAAGTTGTCTTTGTACCCACCTGCTCTCTCTGAGTATATAATTAAGACTTGTCCTCCCACAGTAGCCTATGCTTTTCTCAGTTATAGGTATCACACTGCCTTGCTGTAGTTTATGTGTTTCTTCCCCTTTAATTGTGAGTTCTTGAGGGCAGACCCCTTGTCTTTGTATCCCTGACAGCTTTCACATTACTTGAGTATGAGCAGGTGATAAGTGTTTGTTTAATAAATTGTGTGGTAGATGTGTATCTGCCTGCTGTGTTAAATTATATCTGAGAGTTTGGGTTGATAAATACTTCTAGGGGAAAGAAAGGTAATATATAAGGTCATCTAATAAAAGTGTACTCCTTTTTTGGTTCAGTATTAGTTTATGGAATAGGAATGGGATGAGGGTCAGGAAAAGTAGACATGTTTGTTTTTAATTGTATTGACTTCTTATTGAATTATATGTATTAGATTGTGTGGTTTTATATTATAAAATGCTTGTGACTTTTGTTTGCACGTTGTTTTACTCGCCTACTACCGTTTTGAGGTAAGTTATTGTTTAAACCAAAATACAGTCTTAAAATGGAGGTAAAGGAAGTATTGATATATTACCAAGTATATCCATTCACAGTGACGTGGTGCACCTAAGTTGTTTTTACCATCAATTAAAACTAACCTTTGAATTAAGCTTCCTATCCTTATCCAATTCAAGGCTTTTATTCCCTGATAAGCTTCTCTATTCAATTTTATTCTCTGCTTTTATATGTTTTTATTCTCAATAATTTTTAGGTTTTATTTATATTGTAAAATGAATGTTGATTTCAAAATCACATATCCATATGCCTATTTTCTTCTTGTTGGCTTCTTAAATGCACAGTTAAACATTGCAAACAAATATTTATGAAGTCTGTTACATGTGACACATAGCGTATGTTTTTAACAGAATCCATCCTCCCTCTTTTTAGAAAATGAATCTTGACAGTATTTTTTTTCTTTTCTTTTTTCTTTTTTTTTTTGGTAAGGAAGATTATCCCTGAACTAACATCAGCGGCCAATCCTCCTGTTTTTACTGAGGAAAGTTGGCCCTGAGCTACCATCTGTGCCCATCTTCCTCTGTTTTATATGTGGGACGCCTGCCACAGCATGGCTTGCTAAGTGGTGCGTAGATCTGCACCCGGGATCTGTAGCTGCAAACCCTGGGCCACCGAAGCAGAGCGCGCAAACTTAACCACTGTGCCACTGAGTTGGCCCCCTTAAAAATATTTTTGGTACTATTACTAATTAGTGTTTACCCCCTTCAAAAAATGAACACACTTAACAACAGCCTTTATTGTACCTGCTACTTTAAACAATTTAAACTGCACCTGGGTAAAGCATGCTGCTTATGTTTTTCCTTTTTGAGTTTAATTTTCAGAGACTTTATTATTCCGCAGCAATGAGATACTTTCTGCCATGCTTTTGCCTTGTGATGGTTTATACTTAAATGAGAGTGTCTTGGTAAAAAAGAAAACAGTTGTACTGTACTTTTCCTCTCGTTGTCTGAAAAAGTAATTTTATACATAAAATTAAATATATTCTTAAAAATGTCCAGGTCATGTTTACCATCTGAAGTTCTTTTCTTAATGTGTGGGGGTGCTGCATTGTGATACTAAATCAAGACATTAACAAGAATAGAAGGTTGTTGAATTATGATGTAAGAACCACTAAAAGTCATCGTTGTATGATTGTCTTTCTGGTGACTATGGAAACTTCAGTTTTCTTTGGACATCGTTAGACATCATAATTATTGAAGTACAACTTTAATGCTATATGAATTTTGCCATTTTATTAACATGAGTATTTTCTGTCACCTACCATTTCATTGGAATTATTTATCCCATTCATGTTCATTTCTGTTTCACTGATGGAGGAACTACTGGTGATTTAGCTCCACATTCTACTTCCAGGCTCTTTATTCTGTTTTCATAATTTGGCTTTGTCCCAGTATCTTTGGCTGGTGTATCTTGTGTCGTATTTTCATCATCTTCAAGGCCCCAGCTAGCCATATCATCACTGACTTCTTTTCACTCTTCTTCAAGTTCTTCCCACAAGCAAACATTACCGGGAACTTTGAATTTCTACAGAGACTGCCATCTTCTTCTACATCGTTGGACACTACCCTGCACACATTCATTTCCCTTATGTGCTAACCCATATTGGATTCTTTACTGCTTCCCAAACAAACCTTATGTTTTCTTATATCAGTCCCTTTGTGCATGGTTTTGCATGCTTGGTTAAGAATACCCTATCTTCATCCCTCAAAATTGTATCTAGTTTTCAAGGCCTATATCAGATATCATCTTACTTTGTGAATTCCTCACTGATGCCCAGCAGTTAGACTTGATGTCTCCTCCAAAAGCCACAACGCTTGGTACATCTCAAGGCATTTACGATTATTGTGTCTTGAATTATAGCTGCTTCCTGTCTTCTTCCAGCCACATGGAAGGTTCCTTGAGAGCAGAGTGGTGTTCCAGTTGCCTTTGTGCCCACTGTAGTGCCAGAGGCTAAAGGGTGCAGTTGTTGAACTGATAAACTCTGCAAGAGAACTTTTAATGTATCACGTTTAGTGACTAATATTGAATCAAGAAATTTCCTCAAACTTGTGAGAATTAAATAGATGATATATGTAAGTTACAGAGTGTTTTATAAGGTTCTGTGGTTTGTATACCACTTGGATTTTGTGCTGGCTGAAAGTGTATCTGATTCTGAAACAGTAAAGATATGTATTGCTAATAATAGGAATAAAAAGTATAACAAAAAATGGGCTAATCAAACTCTCTTTCTTTGTAGAGTCTGTTCAATAAGTTAGTAGCCCTCACTGAGGAAGCCAGGAGAGCCTACAAAGATATGGTTGCAGCACTGGAGCAAGAGCAGGCCGAGGAAGCCTCAAAGAACGTGAAGAAGGGGCCGCACCACATGGGGCACTCTCGGAACCCCTCTGCAGCTAGCGCCATTTCCTTCTGCAGTGTTATTTCTGAACCCATCTCTGAAGTTAATGAAAAGGAATATGGTAAGTTGTTACATACCATTTTAAATAACTTAAAGTTTGAAATAATTTAAGTGATTAAAATCATTTTGAAAATGACTTTCCATGCTACCTTTTGTTTTTATCTGTATTCTTGATTATTCAGATTTTTCTCAGAATTTTGTTTAAAAAATTCCATTCAACATGTCCATTAAAAATTAGGAGGATATTTGGGCCTGAGGCTTTCTGTGAGACCCTGGAATTTAGTCACAGTTCCAAAATCTTAAAAAAGACATCCCGAAGGGATTTAAGAAGCAAAATGCACCATACTTGTGACCTATAACTAAGTAAATTCTAGGAAGTTTTATTCTAATACTTTATACTTAGTTATTAAAATTTTGTATTTACTAAGTAAATGAAAGACATGCATACTATTCAATCTGAGCTTATAAAACCTAGATTGTGACTTTTGTTTTGAGTTAAATCTGATAGTAGTCAAAAAGAAGTAGAGACTGAAAAATGCAATTTATGTGTAATGTTTAAAGTAACATTATTGACTGCACTCTACAGCTTAGTAATTTCCTTGCCTTGCTTCTACTATATACTTTGAGCTCTTAAGTTCTCCGCTTTCTTGATCTAGTTTCTGGTTAGTTTCCCCTATTCTTCTTTCTCTTTTTTTAAATAGTATAGCCACTTCCTTCACCTTGGCTCCTTATTCCTCACTTAGCTTTCTCTTCTCTTAGCTTTCTAATCTATTTGGGAGTTTACCAAATAGCTGTTGCCACCTAATATCTAACATCTAAAAAACTAAGTCCTCGTTTTCTTCCTTTCTTCTCATACTCCCTGTCTGTGATTGTAGTTAAATGTTTGGAATTCTTTTGACAAAGCTCTAGACCAAAGGCAGTTAACAAGTTATTGTGAGCCTTTTTAGGAAACTGTGGGTCAAGGATAAGTGGTACTGGCTTTAGAGGCAGACATGTTTCTTTGACTGGAGTGATACTAGTTGAAAATAAAGAAGATAAAGAGAAAGTGCCACCTTTGTAAATGAGGTCAGTTCTCTGTATATAGTGAAATGCTAGATCTCAAAGGCAAACTACAAGATAAATTCATAAAGCTGGGGTTTGGGCAAATGACCATGATCTTCATATGGACGCATAAAAAGAAAAGTTATGAAAAGAACCTCTCAGAGATTTAGGAGATGTTTTCAAAAGGTACTAGATTTAAAGAGTTCAAAGATTGAAGTCTTGGCTTTTACACTCTCTCTGGGGGATTTCAGCATAATTGATTAATCTTTGGGCCTCATATTTCTTGTTAGTAAAATGAGGAGGGTTCGTCTATGTCATCTGTAAGGTTCCATTCAAAGCTAAAATTCTGTGGTCTAATGGTTGCATCCTAAGGAAGGATTTAGATAGAACCTTAAAGACTCTGACCTGATGAGCTGATTATCAGATGCCAACAAAATGTGTGGAAATAATCATAAATGAAATTGAGAGTAAAGCATAAAGTTATTCTGTCCATATCAGATGCATTCATCAGTAAACATAAAACCCACTAATGTGGCCTAAGATATTAGGTTATTTAATGATTTCACAGCGTCATCATGGTCCCTAGCTCTTTCCTTCCATTCTCAGTGGCTTCTTATTCTTGTGCTTATCATCTCATGTTCATAAATGGTTCTGTGGCTCTGAGCATAGCAACAGTCAAAAGCAGGAGGTTCAGGCAATGTGCTCCTTTTATCAGTGAAGGAAACAATTTTCAGAAGACTCCTCTTTTATTTGGCAAGAGCCAATCACATGACTTTTCTTAGCTGCAAGGGAAACTTGGGCAAGAGAATATTTGCCAGAGGGGAGTGGGATGGCCACAATAGGCTAAGAACTGTTTGATTCACCTCTTGGGACTGGGTTCAAGTCCATCTCAAGTTTGGGGCTTCTGATAGCCAGGAAGAAAAGGAGGAAAGATTGTTGGGTAAACAACAGACAGTGTCTTTCATGCCATCCTGGCACAAGTTTTCTGAAATGTTTTTTTTTGATTTCCATGGTTTAAAGAAAAAACAAAGCTGAGAAAGGGATGCTAATCATTGATAGAATAGAAAGGCTCCTGCGATAGTCTAGTCTTATTGTCCCTTGTGTACACCTCTTGATGGCTAATTGCAGAGTCCCTTGTCTCTGTTTCTAAGGTGATATTTCCCTTTTCTTTCGGAAGGTCGCATCTGGCTTTCAGCTCCCCTACTGAGTAGATGACTGCCCAAGACTGGACCTGGAGAGAGGTCAGCCTGGCTCAGTCTACTGACCTCCTTCCTTTTCCGTGTTCCTTTGACTCATTGTCAAGGGAAAGCTGGGACTTTTTCCAAGACCCCAAGTGAATTCTTGTAGTTCTTTTGAAGGAGGAAAAAAAACGTTGGAAGGAAATATAAATATGCATCTAAAATTTTAAAAAATTTTATGCCTTAAAGTTATTCTTTTGTTTAATTAAATATATGTTTGAAAATTTTTGTTTAATAAGCATTTTTCCCCCTAGCGTTTACTATATGCCAACCATAGGGACATAGAGATGAGCAGGAGTAGGAGTGAGGAGGGAGGGGGTGGAACAGCAAACACAAAATAAGTGTTTTTGAACTGTAGATGCAGAAAGTGCTGTGGGGGTTCAGGTTAGTGGCTGTCTCAGGAAAGTCTTCATTTTTACACTAAAAATAGAACTACTATATGATGTCATAGTTCCACTTTTGAATATTTAATCTGAAGAAAATGAAAACACTAACTTGAAAAGATACATGCGTCCCCATGTTCATTGCAGCATTTTGTAAATAGCCAAGATATGGAAACAACCTGAGTGTGTCTATTGATAGATGAATGGATAAAGATGTGGTGTATGTATGTATATGCAATGGAGTATTACTCAGCCATAAAAAAAGAATGAAATCTGCCATTTGTAACATAAATGGGTGGACCTTGACGGCATTATGCTAAATGAAGTAAGTTAGACAGAGAAAGACAAATATCATGTGATCTCACTTGTATGTGGAATCTAAAGAAAAAAAAAGAACACCAAGCTCACAGATACGTAGAACAAACAGATTGGTGGTTGCCAGAGGCAGGAGGTGTGGGGTAGGTGAAAGGGGTAAAGGGAATCAAGAGGTACAAACTTCCAGTTATAAAATAAGTCAGTCCTGGGGATGTTATGTACAGCATAGTGACTATAGTTAATCATGCTGTATTGTATATTTGAAAGTTGGTAAGAGAGTAAATCTTAAAATTCCTCATCTCTAGAAAAAAAATTCTTTGCAAGTATGTGTAGTGGCAGACATCAACTAGACTCATTTTGTAATTTATACAAATATAGAATCATTATGTTGTACACCTGAAATTAATATAATGTTATATGTCAATTATAAAAATAAGATGAAAAGAAAATAAAAGAAAACACAGGAAAAAAAGTAGGAAAGTAAGAGAGCTGTCCTTCATCTCCTGGTTCCTAGTACATTTTTTGCTCTGAACTGACTTCCTGTCATTAAAAGTAATTTAGATTATCACCATTGTATTATATAATAACAATTTTTTTTTTTAACTCCCAAAGTCACTTGGTAAGCCAAGCCACATATATCATAAAACAAAATTTCACAGATGTTGGAAATGCTTGGATGGCTTCTTTGCTTATAAGTGGAAACACAAGTCCCATTACAGGCCAAAAGATAGCTCTTAGGTAACTTGCTGAAGGAGCCCGATACAGACTTGTCAAATAGAACTCTTTCTGCTGGACATCTTGGCTCTGCCATCTGTGACTTGTGGATTCTTGAGTGCAGTACACCTCAAGGCCAAAAAAAAGGCGATTCATTGATTTTCATGAATATATGGATTTTATATATGAACGTCAATGAGCTCCTGTTGGTATTAGATCTTTTGCATTCTGAGACATTAATAAACTTATTTTGGCCTCCTTGTTTCTTTATCTTAAATCACATTTTTGAAAGTTATTTTCCTTTGATAACATTTAAACTAGAACTAGAATAAACCAAGTTTTTAGTTTTTCCAGTCAGTTGGTGAGGGAAGAACAAACAAATTCCTAGTTTGTTCTTCCCTCTTTTAAGAGTTACATGATTCTGAAACAGTGTTGTGGTTCTTAAAAATTCTGTTCGATATTTGCAGAAACGAATTGGAGAAACATGGTGGAAACTTCAGATGGACTGGAAACGTCAGAAAATGAGCGAGAGATTTCCTGTAAGCACAGCACATCTGAAAAACCCAGTAAAGCTCCATTTGACACAGCTCCTGTAGGGAAGCAGCCATCTTTAGTGGCCGCAGGCAGTGCTACCTCAGCTACAAACCCTGGGAAAGCAACAGTGAGCGAGAAAGAGGAAGTGAAGCCAGATGACCTAGAATGGGCCTCTCAGCAGAGTACAGAGACCGGCTCTTTGGATGGCAGTTGCCGAGATCTTTTGAATTCCTCCATCACCAGCACCACTAGCACTCTTGTACCTGGTATGCTTGAAGAAGAGGATGATGAAGAGGAGGAGGAGGAAGAAGATTACACTCATGAACCCATATCTGTAGAAGTACAGCTTAATAGTAGAATTGAGTCCTGGGTGTCTGAGACCCAAAGAACGATGGAAACTCTTCAGCTTGGAAAAACGCTGAATGGTTCTGAGGAAGACAATGCAGAGCCAAGTGGGGAAGAGGAAGCAGAGGCTCCAGAGGTTCTGGAGCCAGGGATGGACAGTGAGACCTGGACTACTGACCACCACGCAAATCAGGAGCAGCAGAAGCCCAGCAGCTGCAGCTCGCTGAGCACCGAGCACTCCGATTCTCATTATGCACCCCCGGATCCGTAACTCAGGAAACGTCGGCGCTCTCTCCTGCTGTGTAAGGGTTGCAGCCATTGTCTTTTATGCTTCATCTCAACACTTTTCACTGTCCAGTATTTAATATCCGACAGAAATATTTTTGTAGCTGTCTTTTACTTGTTTTGTTATGATCTATGGCTTAGCTTTTAATTAGCATCTAAGTGTCTTTCTAAGAACTGTGTGGAAAATAAAACAATTATTTCAGCTTATTTCGTTATGGAATATAATGATTAACAAAGGAGACAACCAGGTCTTAAAGAAAATGAATTTAAAATGCTTGTTTAGAGTCATTTTGAAAGTTAGAGATCAAGGTTCTAAGGGTAGAAGCAGTTGCCCATGTTTGCTTCCAGACTGTGCCTCCTTCGCTCTAGTTTGTCAGATCAAAAAGTTGTTTGGGCTTCTTCAAAAGAGAACTGGAGGTAGAGTTAGGAAACTAAAAAAAAGCCTGAGAGTAACTAAGTCACAAAGTGTTGTGTGTTAAAAATTGATGCAACTTTTATTTGGTCCACATGCTTATTTCAGAATAAATCATGATCATTGTAATCCATTAAAATCAGTGATCATTGTAATCCATTAAAGTTGGAAGGGCTAAAACAGAGCCTCTAATACTTAGACTGGCAAAGGAGCCACTGTGATAGATTAGAGCTGGCCTTCTTTGCGGAAAGTGATAGATGTAGTGTTTAGTAGTGAAAAGTCACCCATGGCAGGACCTTCCAGGTTCTCGCTCATATTTACTTCTTACTTACCTCAGGAATGCTCTTGTACATAGTCGTATTTACGTAAAGTTAGGCAGATTTTGACAGGTGAATGTCTGTAACTGATGGCCTGACTACAGCACTTACATGTAAACTATCCAGAAACAAAGTCTTATATTGGTGTGTTCTCTTGCATGCTTCTGATTCAGGACTCTGTGGATTTGAGATATGGAGTTGATGGGTATCTAAACTTGTCCTGAGTGAAAAACTGTTTCCCCTTTTTTGAACATAGATATTTTGCCCCTAGCCTTGAACACCTGCTGTGTAACACTGACCATAGTTACAGATAGGAGGTCAGAGAAAGGAACTTTACACAACTTAAAGCATGTATCCTGATAATTAAGGCTTGGAAGAGGAAGTTTTGAAGAGAAGAGAAAGTTGTTCTAATTGTGCTGAAACTATCAGATAATCGATTTAAAGTGTGCAGATATATGCAGGTATTAAGTGTTGATCACTTTTATTATCTCTGCCCTTCTCTAGGAATGTGTATACCTGCTTAGGAGAAATTAAACTTACTGAGCTAAATGTTTTGTTTGCTAGCCAGTTACCACCTGGTAGTGACCTCTGGAAGTTTATATAATGGTGGGAGAATTACAAATTACCCGTTTTTCTGTCTTCCCTCCAACAGCCCCCCTCCCCCCCCCCAGCTGACCAACACATGCACACACACGCCAGCTTCACACTTATAAGCTGCCGCCAGCAGGCACAGAACCAAGGAGGGAGGGGTATTTTCCCTGTGCTGGTTTTATGGGGCGGGGCCCTGCCTCACAGAGGCAGGAGGGAAGAATTGAGCAGATTCTTTATTGAATGCATTGGGACCACTGTGCTAGTTGTGAATGTTTTATAATGCTGGCATTTTGTTGCAGGAGAGATCGGATTCTTGGTTGATGATTTAGTATTTGTGAATTGTGAAAGTTTAGGAGCGTTGCTGTGTAGAAAATGTCGGTCTGTCAGCTTTATTAGTATGCTAAAAGGGGACATTTGTACTGTCCTGTCTAAACTGTTCTCCAGTATAGACTTCTTAGACACAAGAGTATCCAGTACTTAAAGAACGCAGCATGTAAGGAATGAAGCCTCTGAAATAGTAATCATGGATTTAAATGTGGCAGATCTTACTGTCTACACAATTTGGAAGTGATAGTTGGCTTAAAGAAATGATAGAGGTTTTGAACTACTGACAATCTTAAAAGTGAATTTAAAAATTTTTCATACTTTTTAATGATGTAAATTTCCTTTGCTTGGTGTCAGTGATTCAGATAACTCTTGATCTTGAGGGTAATGGCTTTTCAAAGATTTCTTATATTTTATATCTCTTCTGAACGAGAACTGTCATTTTAGATTTTTGACATTTGTATCAAAAGAGAAGTTGAGGAAATCTTCATAACACCAATAACTTTTAAGTTTGCTATAGACCTCAGAAGTGTTCAGTTACGTATTCAGTAAATGCTTTTACACGTGCAGTATCTTCTGCTAGCAAACCCAAGGGACCACAGCCTTTTTTATATGAGACAGGTGACGTCTAAAGGACAACCCAAAATTTATTAAAGGAAATGCTACTGTGTTGAAAGTATGCTTACATAAGTATTAATAATGTCTTTATAATTTGTTTCCTTTAGGTAAATTCTGGAATTTGTGTATATTATATACAGGAGGAGGTGTGAAAATTAGGAAAGTGTCTTTTTTGGATCTAGGGGTGAGTGGCTCTTTGGTGACCGAGAAAGAGATCTAATGGTAAGAGTAGGGGTTCATCATCACAGGAAATAAAAACCATAGTGATTTGCTTCCTTAGTGTGTAGAGGTTGTTTTGCTGGCAATAATTAATATTAGATTTCTATTTCAATACAGAAGTATATGAATTACAATATGAATTGCACTCCCAAGACTAGATTTCTGCTTCAGTAGGTTTGTTTGCTGTGAAGATTACTTCTCAAAAGACAAATGTTTATATTAGCTTAAATTTTGGTTTAAATATGCTTGTAAATGATGTAATATATTTCTTTTGACTAAACATGGGAAAAATAATGTGTGTTATACATTGAAAAGTTTTTAAAGGCTTTGACTGGAAGTCATTTTTGCAGAGATGGTATTTTACATGCTTCCAGTATTTGGAAAAGAATTAGTCAAAAGGAATTCACATAGTTTAAATATTGAGAAATTAATATCCGAATAATGTACTTGTCTGATTTCTTAATAAGCTGGGGGAGGTGGGGGGGGGGGAGTTGTAATGTGCAAATGAGTAGTGAACTCTACATTCATTTTTCAACTCTTTAACATAAAACTGTTAAATCTTAACACGTTACTTTAATGTATGTATAAAGAAGTATTACTGTTTGTAAAGCTGCTGTTTGCTTTAAACAAACCCTCTTGTCATTTAAGTATTTTCTGTATGTTGTGCCAACAGATTAGAACATTAACTTATCCATTGAAAAACTTTATCATTTTTTGATTTAAAAAATTTTCTGTGAAATAATTTCTTTACAGACATCTTCCTCCTTCCTTGCCCCGTCCAACCTTTACACACATCACAGAATCAACCAAACTTTGCCTAATCTGAAATATGAATTCTAATTAAAGATAACAATTTACACTTTGTTGGCACATCACATCTTAAAAGTATTTGTATTATTTTATAATTTAATTTCTAAATATACCACACAAATTTATAATTTAATGTCTTAATTGTAATGCTCTAATAAAAAGCTAGCAAAATTAGTATGAATTATAACATGAAGGGATTTTCAGCTTGTTCTTTTGCTGATGAAGGATAATTGTATCACATTTTGGGGATAATAACAGCTTTTTTGCACTATGTAAATACTAGTGGAGATTCTTCTGTAACTAATAAAATGATTATTGAAATGTAGTCTTTCATTTCAGAATAGGTACTCATGACTTGCCCAACGTGTAGGATAGAGAAAAAAAGAAAATTCCAGCTTATGTTATTGCTTATTGCTTTCATGGGTTTGGCAAAGAAGGTTGTAAAATCTGCAAGAAGGAGTATCAGTAAAAATCTCCCTTTGGAGTGGTTGTTGTGATCTGTGGCACAGGCCTCGGCATGTCGCCAGACCATCCTAGTGTCAGGAGGAGGCTCCTACAGATTCCTTCTCCTTTTTATGCTAGTTACTGTGTGCCAGGCACTGTTCTAGCCGTTTCCCAACATTAACTCATTTAATTCTCACAACAGCCCTGTGAGGAGCTACTGTTGTTTTAGATGATGAAACGGAGATGTTAAGTAAGTTGCCCAAGATCCCCATGCTGGTAAATGGCAGAACTGGAATTCAGACTCAGTCCCGTGACCACATCCATGCTTTTACCCACTTGGCTTTGTTGTGTCTCAGCACAGAATGCTCAGAGGATGCAGACAAACAGGGCTTCCCTCACCACCTTCAGGGGTCTTCTGGAACGTGAAATATGCCAGTACTGAACCGATCACCTCAGAGACTGGATTTATTGAGCCTCACCTGATCACTCTTTCCCTAGAGTAGTCCCAGACCTTGTCACTATGTCACAGTGAGACGTAGGGAGTCTGAAATGAGTAGACTCATCTGTTAGAAAATAGTAAGATCACTCATTTCCTTAATGAAAAGTGAATTTTTGGTGATGACGAACAGAAAGGAGGGCTGCCTCAGTTGTATCAAAATATTTCCCTTTTTTGGACCAATGTTTGTACAACTCCTGATAGAGTTCCTTTTCTAACAGTGATCAGTTTTCTTCTAACTGACCAGAAGAGGGTGTGCATGGCACCTGAAAACAGTCAAAGGCTACCATGTAATATCCATAATTTCTTTTAATGGCAGGAGAAATATCCTGAACTATGGGCCTTGTCATAAATGGGGCTTTAGTTCTGAGTCACAGCTCGGAACTCAGGAACCGTACTTGCAAGTATCATTTCATTTTAGAAAGAGAACATCATCTAAAGACATTTAGATCACATGTCAAATAGTTGTCATTATAAATTTCTAAATTATGTTAGCAATTCAATTACTGTTTTAGCTCCACTTGGGTTATTCTGCTGGTGTTAGGTTCTTCTGACGTAGAAATAGGACACCTGGCTTATTACATAGTAAGTATTAATGGCAGCCTTGTGGATCAGAGGGCTAAAGCATGCTCCACTGGAGCTCCCACGATGCGGGGTTTGGAAAAATGAGAGATGTTTCAATTCTAGACCGAGTCTCAAATCCTATTTTTTCCCCATCTCACTCCTCCCATCTTTGTCCTCTGATTTGGTAACCCTATGGCAAGCAAGGAGTGTTTACTCTCACAGAAATGGGATGGATAACTGTGTAGCTATAACCTGGTTGCCTGTATCCAAAGTTCCAGTCTGGATGCAGAGGGTGGGAGCAACTAAGATACTGAGTTTATGAAATATGGAGTTCCCAGCTGAGCCTGGTGCTTTTCATCCAATTGCTGAGGAACCAAAGAGAGAATGCAATCGTGAGTCAGTGAGCTATGGTTTGGAGCCTGGAGTAGCATAGGTTTCTGTGAAGGAATGAGTGCTTCGTCTCAGAAACATCAGTCTTGGCCATGGCCTTGAATTACCCAGAGGGAGCAGGTAGTAACCACAGCCTTCCTATGGTGGTACTCTGATCAGAGACAGTGTTGGTTGCTCCCTTATCTCCTGGAGGAAGAGTGCCGTGAGTAAAAGTGGTACCTACTTAGGTGTGCACAGATTCCCCAGGTTATTTTTGCTTCTCAGTCTAATCTTTGTTTACCTGAATTGGAGCACTTTCATTGCAAACTCTGAGCTTAAGAATGGGATAATGAATTGACATTTATTCATTTAATGTTGTTTGTTAGCTCTGGTTAAGGAGGAATAACAGAAAACTTCGAAAATTATTGGCTTCTCAATCAGGAGAAATGTTAGAGGTCATCATCCCTGTCATTGTTCTTTTTCCTTGCTTTCCCCTTCCTAAAACCAATGTTGTAAGGCAACTGGTGAGTTTCTGACAAAGGCTGTAACATTTGCAGTGAGGAAGGTAAGAAAGATCTATGTTTCTACTTTACAAATATTCAAACACAATGATGGCCAAGAAATAGGATACAACTATTTCTTTAATTTTTATTCTTTCCCTAATATTTAAGAAGCACCATTTAGACAGTTTCGTAATCGTTTAGGTAGATCAGCAAACTATAGCCTGTGGGCCAAATCGGCCAGCAGCCTTTTTTCCCCCTTATTTGCATGTATCAAGCTCTACCTTCCTATAGATTTTATTCACCTTATCTCTCTCCCCCTACTAAGCTCTGTGCAGGCGGGGACTTTGAACTGTTTTGTTACGGCTTTATCCTTAGTGCCCCGCACAATGCCTGGCACAAAATAGGCGCTCCATAAATGTTTGTTGAATGAATGAAAGGCTGAAGTAGGGAGATGGGCATTTGCAAGGCAGCCGTGCTCTGTGCAGCATTTACACTCATCCTCCCTCACTCCCTGACCCCTCCTACTTTCCCACATTCGTTCAGAGTTTGGTGTTGGAGGAAAAACTAACCTGAATCCCAAGTAGAAAAGCCTCACCCCAGAATAGGGGGCTCCCAGAGTTACTTGGTATTTAACGGTCCTGTGTTGCTTATAGCTCAAAACATGGTATGTTTAGTAACAAACGATTCCCATCTAGAGGGAGATGACAAGTATATAATGCGAGACATTTGTATGAGATTAAATAAGAAGGGGCCAAGAATGCATAGGCACCTTCTATCTATAGTGTTTTAGTTTTAAGCTGTATGATCAGTACATAGAGTGTGGTGTATTATTGTTTATACTTTTTATGTGCTTGAGATATTTAATAAGAATAACCAAAAGGAACAGGCCAACTAAAATGCAACCATTTTCTATTCCATAACTGACTTCTCAAATTTTGCATTAAGACTGACTTCAATTCATTGACAAAGAAAATTTCTGGTAGAAATGGAACTAGAAGTCAGGCTTAAACTCCTATCTTGATTGGCTTAGCAAATAGATACAATTGATTAGATAGCCAGTAGCTACAAATTTTGTCTTTTTCCCATGAACCAGAAACTGCTTCCCTTCCTCCTTCACCTGGCCTAACCTCCCCCGGTAATGAGAAATGTGGCTCGCACCTCTGACTCTCCCATCTGCTCTGTCGCTGGAGCAAGGTGCTTTAATCTTCACATAAAGATTGAAGATTATGTTGGCAACCTACTTATCTGGTTTCCTTAGCAACCAGAACACAGTATTTAAAGTGACGGCATCCCTTGCTCAGAATAGAAATAGAGTATACCTGGTCATGGTGCCCCGGGTCTGCTCAGGGCTGCTTTTTCTCTTCAAAGACTCTTCCTCACCTGGCTATTCATGGTAGCAAACTTCTAAAAGGATAACTATGTGGAACACAATCACAGCAAGAGCTCTGGACCTGTAGCCATAGCCAACTCACCTTGCCAGTTATAGTGGCCCTTATTGCCAGTCCCTGGAAATATTGACCAAACTCTCTCTTGGAGTTCAAGAATTTAAGAAAATATTTCCATGTCCTTGTAACTTTTGCAGCAATTTAGGTATGCTGCCGCCAATTTCTATGAAATCTGAGCAAGAATCAAGATGGTGAAGCTGCCCGGGCATTTAGGAAAAGAACACAAAAAAGAAAAGAACTTTTAAAGGAAATCACTATTAAAGAACTATGGCCAGGCATCTATCATTTTGTCTGCTTTGTATGTCCCTTCTTTGGGGAACAGCTCCATACCTGCCCTGTCCCCAACCCCACCAGGGATATAATCTCTTAATTGCAACAGAAACAGACAATTAACTGATCCTGAAACCATTGATTGCTCTGGGAATCCTGAAACAGTCAATTCAGGCTGGGCCACTGAGTCTCTTCGATGGGATTTTTGGACTTGGGGCTAAGAAAGATTGGCTCAGTTGGTTTTGGGTGTCCGGATTTTAAGACAGGAATCTCCAATGCCATGAGAGAGTAAAGTCTGGATCAAACAGTGTTGAACGGTTTTCCTTACTGTCAGACGTTTTAGAGGCTCCAATATCCTAATGCATTTTAACTCTCCATGAAGGGAAAGACTCATATATGTCAGCATTTCCCCAATGTGTTAGACCATGGAACACGGAGCTCTCCAAGTTTACTTGGTCACAGAGTAGTTTCTCTGTGCAAAAACTATGAACGTCCTGGAGAACTAGTTTTTCATGTAACATGCATCAAAACATATTGCTTAAACTATGAAGGTCCAGGAGGACGGGATGCACAAGGCATGCCTGGACTGCTCTAGTTCAGAGGTTCCCAACGAGGGGAGAGTCTCTCCCCAGGGAGCACTTGGCAATGTCTAGAGGTATTTTTGGTTGTCACAACTGGACAGGGTGCTACTGGCATCTAGTCAGTTGAGACCAGAGAACCTGCTAAGCGTCTTACAATGCACAAGACAGCGCCCCCTCCCACCCACAACAAAGAAATATTTGGTCCAAAATGTCAATAGTGCAGAGGTTGAAAAGCTGGACTAATTTAACGCCAGGATGCTGGATTAACCCCTGTGGGTCTGGGCCCCACGTAGGGGGATATGTGCTCACACGGTGCAGTCAGATGCTCTTGACCTCTGTTTCTGGCACATGTTTAGACATTTCCAAATGTTCCAGAGTGGACTTACCAGACACATCTAGATCTTCTGGATAAACCAGGCCTCCCCTACTCCCGCCTCACTTCCTGGGAAAGAGGAGGAGAGTTCACCTGGAGCTTCTGATCACATGCCAGAGCCTCCTCCCATGTCTCCTACTTATTCTCTCCCATCACATGGGGAGGCATGTGAGGAGCCCAAGGACAGAGAGGCACCTCTGGCGTGGGCTGCTGAGTGAATACTCCAAGGAAAGCATGAGTCAAGGGCTAACATAAGGCCTGGGGAATGAGCTGGTCTGGCCCTGACCACATAATCGACTCAAGCGAGAGTGGTGAGGACTGTGTTTTACATGACACCATGAAGTGGAATCCAGCCATCTGCCCTGGTGAGCAACATCCCTGAGGCAGACACGGTAAAGCCTCTGCGCGTTACCCCAACCACTTCTCGGGGAACGGCTGCCCAGAACCTTGCCGCTCGGGAGGATCATTGGACAGGGGCTTGGAGATGCTCAAGCAGCCTCCGTACTGCTGGAGAGGAGGATGGAGCACAAAGCTCCTGCCTACAAAGGATTCACCCTCTTCTTAAAGTCATTGCATCCTGGTTTGCCAGGGAGTGATGGGTTCCCCAGATGTGGGACTTGGTTTTAAAACCAAGACAGTCCTGGGTAATCTGGGAAGAATTGGTCACCCTACTGTTCAAAGACGTAGGGAGACTTATTATGTCATGAAATGAGGCCCTTTCATTCTATTTTAATTGATTTAGTTGATTATTGATGATTGTGCGCCCATGATTGAGTCAGGTGCCTTGCCAGAGTTGAGAGAAGCACAGGCAGTCCCTACTCACACGTGGTTGTGTGCTGAGAGTGTGTAAACCATTTGCTTGGAACTCAGGACATTTTCCCAAAGAAAGCATATTGAAGTGCTGATTATACTTCCAAGCTAAACCCGGAAGCCCTTAAATATAGCTCATACTGGAGTTTAAATGATAGAAACCCCCCCACGGCTACAGGAAGCAATGCTGTTGCAAACGTAGTGTTTCAGGTGCATGGGTTGCAACTGCTGTCGTGATTTTCCCTTGTTTCTGGAGAAAGTGTATCACTGAGGATAATAGGTACGCAGTCACAGTTTCCTGGTCCCTCCTACTAACACACGCACATGAACACATACCTATGTGCGCGTACACACACACACACATACGCGGGCTGCTTCTTACCCAAACTCCCACCCCAGTGGGACAGTGCCAGAATCAAGGTTTCTTGGTGTGATGTCAAGCCAGTGGCACTTTCCACTGCTGGGGTGTTCACGTCTCAGGATAGACACTGTCCGACCTGTGGCCTCCAGATGCTGATGACAGGGATGAGGGAGCACAGCAGACTCCCCAGAGTCCATAGAACAGAGGCACAGGGCTGACAGCATGTGGGTAAAGGCAACGTGAGCTGAAGCCAAGGCAGAGTTTCTAGGACATAGATCTTGGGTACGGAGAGAACTGAAGAGATGATTCATTTCAATCCCCTCATTTACAGATGAGGAAATCGAGGCCCACGATAGTGAAGGGACCTGCAAAAGGTCACTTAGACTTTTGGAGGCATAATAGGGGAATCCAGATTTCCCAGTCCCCAGGCTCTGTGGCTCAGAAACTAGAAAATCCCCTGAGGTTCTCCCCCAACGCAATTCTACTTTGAAGAGAGATTCTCTAAGGAAGGCTTTGTTTTCTGGCTGAAATAGCTGTGCTTGCTGAGTTGGGGTCCTGGAACTCCTGAAGCAGTGACTGACAAACTTGGCTACCCCATGACGCTGGAGATGCTACAGCTTCCCTGCACCTGGCATCTTCCTCTAACCAAGCAGGAAACAGCAACAGGGCAGCGCCACCAACCACCAGCAACTTCTACTCTCATCACTGTATTTACCTCCACCCATTGGAGAGGGGCTGCCTCGCTCCTGGCCATCTTTTGACCTCTGTAAATGTTCTTAAACCCCAAAAGCAGTGAGACCGCCCTGTGACGGGGACAGTGAAAGAAGGGGAAATGAAAATGCTTTGCGGAAAGATTTTATTCTGGTGCTTCCTGCTGCTCTAGCCGCAGATGTCTGCTGAGTATTCAAACCACTTTTCTAACTCGAAAATGCCCATCATCGCCCTCGAGACCATGCTGCTTTTCACAACAGCCTCGGGCTGCCAGAGTGGGTGGATGTGCTCCAGATCCACGACTATGATACAGCCATGTATTGAATGTGCGGGGTTGTTCGCACCTGGCGAGATGCTTTTGCGTAGATGATCTCGTTTGACCCTATGAGGAATGTAGAGCAGCTATTCCTACACCCATTTTATGGATGAAGAAACTGAAAATAAACTTGGTTATTCTTCAAATTTATCCAATGGCAGAGATGAGATTAGAACCTGGGTCTCCTGGATCCAGTATCTTCCACCATGACATAGCAGTCTTTTAAAACATTTTAATTGTTTTTAAATAGGCAACACTTACACATTGTTCGAAATTCAAAAGGTACGAAAAGGTGTACAGTGAAGAGTAAATCTCTTCCCTGCTTCTCAGCTCTCCTCCCTAGAGACGCAGCCGTCCAGAGCAAATCTATGCACACACGGCAATATGTGTATATAAATACATATATATGTGTATATAAGTGTGTGTGTAAATATAAGTGAGAGATGGCTTTTATTCACTTAAATATATGTGTTTCCCACTTCTGCATGTGGAGCTGCCTTCCATAAGGATCAATAATACCCATGTGGTTGTAGGGAGGGCAGGTTATCTTACGGTTAAATCCAGGCCCCCCTGAGTCAGGCAGATCTAGGGTAGAACTGGCACTGATCACGTGCATGTTCCATAACCTTGCTGCTCTTCAGTTTTCTTATCTGACAAATGGACGTAATAACTCCTAACGCATAAGCGAGGCAGTGTCTGTAACACATTTAGCACATAATATGTGTGTTCTGTAAATGGTGGCTATTTCCTGTAAGCCTACTATGAGCCGGACCCTGTACAAGAGAAAGGAGATGAGTAAAGCAAGGTGTTAGCCCCTAAGATGCTTATAATTTCAAATAAGCAAACAAATGATAGTACAGCAGAATGGGCGGGAAGCAATTGATGGAGAGGAGAAGAGCATAAACTCTGGATTCAGACATTCTGGATTTCAAATCCCAACTTGAACGAGTTCCTGAACTCGCCCTGAGCTTCCTCATCTATAAAATGCGAATAATAATACAGAGTTGTGAGGATTAAGTGAAATAATGCACAGCACATAAAACGGAGCCTGTACATGATAGCATTCAATAAAGGGTGATTTTAACAGTTATAATATCTAATTCTATACTAGGAATAAATGCTGCAGGAGGAATATGCATCAGGTGCCAGGGCAGTGCGGGGAGCGGGTGGGCATTACCATGACGCGAGAACCCCTCCATGGGATTACCCCATGCTGGGCACTGTCATTGGCATTTCACCTGTGTCCTCTCACTTAACGGTCACAGCCTCCCTATGAGGATGTTATTACCCCCTTTTCAAAGAAGGAAACCGAGGCTCAGAGAACTTCCCCCAAGGCTAGTCAGAAATGGCAACTTCCTGCTCATCTTCCTCTTGTCATCAGGCTCCCCAGAGCAGACAGTCACTGAGACCAGGATGTCAGGGACCCCGGGTGCTTCCTGGACAACATTCTCTCCTTGCTCTTCAGTCGTATACTGAGTCCTGCTGTGTCCGAGCCTCGGGGCGGGGCGTGGGTGAGAGCAGGAACAGAGAGCTCTGGCCCCCTTGGAGATTCCACTCCTGGGGGTGGCCAGACCGCCAAGCCTCAGTGCATACCCGCTGATTCACGCACAGTTGCCAGAGTGAGAAGAACGGGATGTGTTGGACCCGGGACCGACAAGGGTCAGGAGGATGTGGGACTCCATCTCTGCCTTCTCTTGCCTCCCCAACATCTAAGTTTTGGGGGGAGGTTGGAGGGGAGAGAGGGAGACACAAGGAGCAGGGGAGGAAGTAATTGGGCACGTTGTTGAATGGAGGGGGAGGACAGTCCCTTTTCAGCCTGACAATCGCAGGGCAGTCTCCTTGAGGGGCCTCCCATTGCCACTGCTTGGTGAGCGGTGGGGGATGAATTGACAAAATGCCAGAGGGTGTGGCTTCTGCTGTTGTCGTCGTCACTGTTGTTTGTTATCCTTTACCTCATTTATATGGCAGCTTCTGGCTTACCCAGCTCTACCCACCCTTTCATTTTATGTCATAGTAGATTATGTTTATGTGCAACTGGGGTGTGTGGATGTCGGGAGGTTGGAAATTGCTCTTCCTGACTGCTACTCCTCACTCTACCTCAATCTTCTACCGTCTGAGGTGGACTATGGAGATATTATTAGCCCTGTTTTACAGATAAGGAAACTGAGGCTGTGAGCATTTAAGTGACTTGTCCAAGGTCACAGAGCTCATTTGCAGCCAAGCTGGGAGTTTGGTCTGTAGGGTTCTTGCACTAACGTGCTATGGTGCCACGTGCTGATCCCTTCTGAGACCCTGCACAGGTTCCACCCTGTCCCAAAGAGCCTCCTAGCTCTACATTCTGTACCAGGTAGAACTGGCCTGTGTCTCACAGCCCAGTGGGCCTGAGGGAATGAGGTCTTCATTGGCAGATCTGGAATTTTCTCTGTTCCTGTGTTGTAGGGATGTTCCCCTCACCTTGCCTTTGGCTCCAGTTATGGACTAAATTGTGTTCCCCAAAATTTGCATGTTGAAGCCCTACCCCTCAATGTGACTGTATTTAGAGATAGGACCTTTGAAAAGGTAATAAAGGCTAATTGGGGACATGCAGTGGGGCCCAAACCTGATAGGATTGGTGTCCTTATAAGAAGGTGAAGAGACACCAGGATGCTCTCTCTGTCTCCACACATGCTCAAAAGAAAGGCCACATGAGGACATAGTGAGACAGTGGCTGGCTGCAAGCCAGAAAGAGAGGTCTCACCAGAAACCAAGACTGTGGCACCTTGATCTTGGACTTCAAGCCCCCAGAACTATGAGGAAATAAAAGGCTATTGTTTTAGCCACTCAGTCTATGGTATTCTTATGGCCACCCAAGCAGACTATGACAGCTCCCACGACCTAAATCTCCACCCTCCACCTCTACCTTAGGCATCAAGTCCAGGTGATTTATGTCAGTGATTCTCTCCAGTATTCTCCCCATCACCTCTTAAACTCTTTTGTCTTTTCTTTCTCACCTTGTCAGCTCAAGTTCTTCACCTTCAAGTTAGCTTGACTAACTCAGCTGCCTTGCGAAATGGAAGAAATGGAATATTTCTTATCAACTTTTCTCCGGCCGTTTAGACGCTATCATTGTAAGACAATAGGTCTCTTTTTTCCTCTGATTCTCTTACAGATGCCCATGAATTATTCAATATTGGTGGAGCCAAGTGTTACAGGTGTAGAAACATCTAGTTTGGAGTCTTGGCTCTGCCATCTTCTATCAGTGGGCCTTGATCAAGTCACAGGTTTGTTGGAGAGTAAATGAATTAGTGTGCACAAAAGGGACGTGCCAATTGTAGAATGCCAATCAAGTGAGCAGTGCTATTGCCACTGGTGGTGGTAGTGAAGGTGTTAAGTGAGCTGCTGGAGGAGCACCTTCGCTGAGCTGCACATTGACATTAGGCCATCATTGAGGAGCACTATGAAGAGCAACCCTATGACACTCACTCTGTTCTTAAAGAAAACGCATTGCTGATGTCCACAGAGTGGTGTTTATTTTTACAAAAACTTTCCAAAGAAATTTCATTTCTAAAGAAATAACTTGTGATCCTGAGAAACAAGTTTGTTTTCATCGGTGAACACCATAAATTATGAAAATTATCGTGCCTCCTTTTTTTGTCTTGGCTGCTTGGGAGTTCAGAGTTAAATTGACAGCCTACTTCTAGCAAATTTACTTACACTTTATATAGTGTCACCACTGCTGTAACTTTAATTTCCTTCTTTTTTATCTTCACTTGGTTCTTAAACGTTTTTATTTCACAAGTTAATGGATGAATACATTCTTGTTGTAAAAGATGAAAAGAACTCAGAATTATCCAGACCCAAACTTGAAAGTATTCATTTATTATTTATGGTGTAGTACTCTCTATATTTGTGCAAGCAGCCTCAAATCTATTTGGAATAATATTAGGAATAATCAAATTTTAAAAAACAAATAAAAACTTTGTTAAAAAGCTTGCTACTGTGCTAGGAACATTCACATATGCTTTATCTTTTAATTCTAACAGCAACTCTTTAAGGCAGATATCATAGGCCCATTTTACAGATGAGGCAACTGATGGAGGAGGTTAAGTTCGTTTCCCAAAGTCATAGACAGCAAGTGGCAATGCTAGGAATGAAATTCAGGAGTGGAATGCAAAGTTTGTGTGTTAGCTCATATATTTGCTTTTTTTTTTTTTTTTTTTTAACTATCTCAGCTCTTTCTCACAAAAAGTAGGATCACAAAATTTCTGTACAACCCGGGTGTGTGGATGTGTTGTGGGGGGTTTGTGAACTGCTTTTCACTACAACTACTCCTCACTCTACGTCAAGCCGCTGGAATTGTTTGGGTAATTTAGCCAAGAGCGTTTTTTCTCAAGTGCCAACAGAGACCTGGCCGCAGAGGGCTGATCGTGTGCCGCCTCCAGAGGCAGACTCGGCAAAGGGCAGGTGTAAGGAAGGCAGCCTTTAACCTTTCCCCATTGACCTTCCCCTGCAGCTCTCGGGCGGAATACAGCGGCGCCTCTCTCTTTTGGGAGGAGGCAGTAGCGGCATCTGTACTGCTGACAGCTGGTTAGGGGCCGATGGAAGGAAATTTGCCCCCTCCCATTCCCGTCCAGCCCGTCCCCCCTCCCCCAACAAGGGCAAATTCTTATTGCTATGTAACATGTTTGTCTGGGTCCCCTTCAGGGCCCCGGGTTCCAGTAATTTTTCCTGGCTTCCCCGCTGCACGTTGGCCCTGGCCGGAGGACGCCTCTATTGACATCAACACTGACCGCTGTCCCAGCTAGCAGGCAAGCACATTTCTATTTTCATCTGAATTCCCAGCATCTTAGGGGAAGAACTTGGCCATTCCTATCCACCAGACCCCTGAGAGGGAGGGGAGCCCGCAGGCTCCCTCTGTAACCTTTCTTTGACTTGGACTCAGAAGACAAAGGTGAACTTGAGTGCGGCGGGGACACAGCCTCCCTTTATGCTCCCACCAGGGCCCCGGGGCGGCCTCCGCGGCAGCACTGAGGCCCTTTGTCCCGGCGGGCGCCCGGCCTGACTGCCCGCGCTCTGGGCGCGGTCTCCGCGCCCTCTCCCCTCCCCCGGAGTCGCCGTGCCCGGAGAAGGGCTTCTGAGCTTCGCGAGCGCACACTGGCCCTTTTCTTCTCCGGGCGCCTGCAGCTTTGATGCTGCGCGCCTGGCGGCCGGGAGCTGCGCCCGTCTTTTTCGGGGAGGCCGTGCGAAAGCAAGGGCAGGGCCGCCGGGCTTCCCGGGGAAGGCTCCCGCCCGCCCGCCCGCCGGCCCGTGGGGTCGTTGGACCCGCCTGGGAGGAGCCCACCGGGCCGGGGCTCGTCCGGAAGCCGGATCGGCCGGCTCGTATGTCGGACCTGAAGATCTCTTTGGCCCAGCCATGCTTACTTCTAAGAACTCATTTTAAGATAATTGAGATGTATGCAAGGACAGTTAAAAAATCTTTTTTCACTCAAATCTTATAAAAAATTTCAAACATGCAGAAAAGTTGAAAGAATGGTGCATTGGATACGTATATGCCCATTATCTAGAGCCTGCAATTCGCATTGTGTATGGAAGGATTTGGTAGAAAAGCTACCACTGTCCTACAGTGTGCGTGTGTGTATGTGTGTGTGTGTGTAGAAATCTAAATGCCACCCCCACTCCCTCTTTGTTAAACAAGGCACATTTGCACAATGGTACTTCATAGCAATTAAAATAACTAATTTAGTGACGTGCAAAAATGTGAGGATTTTTGTTAAATGAAAAAATTTTAGAAAGCTGTATGCACAATATTATGTTATTTTTGTTTGAAAAAAGTGTTTATGCATAGGAGCAAACAAAACACCCTGAGGTTATATATTAAATGTTAACAGGATTGTGTCTAAATTAGGATATAGTTGAATTTAATTTTCATCTCTGGCTTATTTTTATTTCTTTCAATGAAATACTTCTATATAAAGTGAAAAAAGGGATTTAAAATATATGTAGTCCACCTGAAACAAATATAATGTTATATGTCACTTATGTCTCAATTTAAAAAACAATCAACGTATGTGGTCAGCTCAAGAGGCCGACAGGGCTCCCCGGGATTGTTCCAGCCCCATTTATCCTGACAGAAGTCCTGGGCTGTTCCAGCTCCTCTGCAAACACTGCCACATCACCCTTCCTGGACAGTGAGAGGGCCACCAGCCCTACACAGTTTCCCAAGTATAGCGCCAGGCCCTCCTTTCCTTGACTGACCCCACTTTCCTGCAGCAAGCTGGATTCCTCCCTCTCATCACTGACTATTAGGCCAGGGAGGTTCCTGAGCCACTACAGAGGGAGGGTCCTAGCAAGCCCCATTCACTTTCCCCACTGGAGGGAGAAGTCTTGTGGGATGAAATTCCTGTCCTTAAAGAGAAGGCCCGGGCTTAACCCAGAGGCGCCGTGTTGCCCGTGGGCCCTGAGTTCTTTCTCTGTGAAAGGCCTGGTCCCAGTTGGACTCCCAGGGGAGGCGCTGCTTTCCTTTGGGTTCTTTGGGAACCTTGAGGAGCAGCTGGATAATATTTTCATCACCATACAAGCAATGGCACTTTCCGAGACTACAATAATAAAAGCTCACTCTGTATGCATACTTTTAGTTCACAAAGTAAATCCACACACTCTTTTACCATGGTTCCCAGAGCAGTATCTTAAAATTTCATTTGGAGATGGACCTAAGGTTGCTGACTTTTATTTTGCCACGTAAAACCATTTTAAAGGTACTATTTATGATTACCATTACTTCATAACAGAAAGACATTTTTCCACACACACAAAATAGGAAAGACAATCTCAAAAATTTTAAAAACACAGTATTTAAATTTAACTTTATAAAACTCTTACTATAAGGTTCACCTCTCTCCCTGTATACTTCTAAAATTATTACTATTTCTATATAAACTGGTGAAAACTTTTTCACAGACAAGCACTGATTTGGGAAGCAATGTCTGGGAACCATTTCTCCATTGTTTGAGGACGATTAGCCCTGAGCTAACATCTGCCGCCAATTCTCCTCTTTTTGCTGAGGAAGACTGGCCCTGAGGTAACATCCATCCTCATCTTCCTCTACTTTATATGTGGGATGCCTGCCACAGCGCGGCTTGCCAAGTGGTGCCATGTCCACACCTGGGATCCGAAGCAGAACGTGCGCACTTAACCGCTGTGCCGTGGGGCCAGCCCCTGTCCGTTGTTTTTGATCCTTATGATCATCCACTTGTAGACGAGGAAGCCGAGTTTTGGAGACCATCAGCTGATAAGTGATTGAATTAGGATTCAAATTCAAGTCCATTTGCTCCAGAACCAGTGATTTCTCCTTATTCCACATTGCATCTGTGTACCCAGGTTGCCTTTGTGGTTATTCCAGGAAATAGTTGACAGAAAATAGGCCTGATTTGCTTTTCCAAGTCTCGGCTAGATGTGGGTCACCAAAGTAAACCCAGTGGATTGAATTTTGTCTTTGATCCAAAAATCACTGAGCTCATCAGATGGTATTAGCCTCTCAGAGGAGCTCTCCCTAATTTCCTTGTTCACCAAGGACAGCGGAGCTGTCCTTACAGGGGATTTCAAGGGGAGGAGCACATGTGAGAATTCTAATCTGCCCTTAACCTCTACTGACTGATGCCTGGAATTCCTCCAGTTTGATCACTTCCATTGATGTCTTTGAAACAATGATTAAAAACTTGGACACAAGGTAAAAGGGTGAAGAGTATATCCGCTCAATGTTACACTGAGGTATTAACCAAGAATTGTTTAATTGTCCAGGGGAACGTGGCTGTGTCTGACTTTGCTCTTTACTATTAATTAATGGCTCAGACTCCGAAGTTACATGTTAACTTGTAGGGCTTGTCTGGAATAGAGGCAAATAATTTCTGTCCAGTAGAAAAGATAACCCCAAAGGTTATGGTTTTACTGCCCTGTAGAATATTAACCAGCTTTGCCCCTAACTTGCTAAACTTATTTCATAATGGCTATACAGACCCATTTCTCTAATCCACATTTCAATGAGCCTTACCTTATTGCTGGTTTGTTCCCTCTTTGAGGAGCTAAATAAAGTCTATTTAAAGGCAGTCACCACCAATACCCCTTCACAATGTTATCAGTCATTCATCTCAGTGTGAATGAAGAACCTGAGAACAGATTTTGAGAAGTAGAAAGATGCCGTATTTGGGATCTGAGGAGGGAGAGGGTGCCTGAGGGGAGGGGAGATTAGCTGGACTTCTGGGGACAGTGGTGCCAGAATACCTGCATTTTTTCACAAAGTTCCTTTGTTCTTGAGCATTAGTGAGTAGCATGTCTTGCTAAAAATAGGATTTACAAGGACTAATGACTGGAGAAGAGGTTGAAAAGCTAGTTGGGTGAAGGATTGGAATTCTATCCTGTAAATCATAGGAGATATTAAAGGTTTTAATCCAGGAACTGATAGGATCATATTTTTGAATTAGAAAGAAAGATAATTTTGATGACAGTGTATTGGATGGGTGGAGGGAGAGTCTTGGTGAGAGAGAACCAGGGCTTGAGCTGTGTGTGGATATATGTGAATGGGAGGTTGGGTATAAGATCCAATGGCAATTCAAAGGTGGAACGGACCGATTTGGTGAACGATGAGATGTAGGGCATGAAGAGAGAGAGGGAGGAATCTGAGATAACAGCTGGATGGTTGGAAGGATGGTGATGGTGATTAAGGTAGAAGACTACGCTTTTGACCTGTTGAGTTTGAAGACTGTCAGAAATTTGAATCTGGAACTTATGAGTTTGGGCAAGAAAGAAAATCTGAGGTTTAGCAGTGCATTGGTTATGAATAGAAGACATGGACACGTGTATGATTGGTAAAGGAAAACGTATCATTGGAAAACTCTATTACTTCACTGGCTAGGAAACAATCGCATAGTTCACCAGGAGTCATCATTTAATTACAGTATGCTACTGCTATGAGCAGAGCCGCTGCCCAATGAGCAGTCCCGTGAACAAGCCACTGCCCAACACCTTGGAAAAAAATATGCATTCCCCATACCCATTTTACTTTGTGGAAATGGAGGCTCAGGAAGACAAACAAATTTCTTAAACATATGTTGCAGGAACGGAAGATCATTCTGGAAACACCTCCTAGAGTTTCCTCTAGCTGCAGTCCTGACAAGCATGGAGGACCTGAGCCGAACTTCACAGCCCTCATGTCTTCCTTTCTGTTGACAAGCCTGACAAGAGCAGAGCTGAGTATGGGACGATCTGTCTACATTTTTGTGCCCCTCTCCAGCCCTGCTGTCTGCAGTGCTTTTACTTGACCTCCATGCTCCATCTGTAGGATCAACATTATTCCAGGCTCTGCAAAAGTAGGCAGAAAAGAGTCATTAATTCTCATGTATCCATCATCAAGCTTCAACAATTATGGACACATAGCCATCTTGCTTCGTTTGTGCCCCATTCCCTCAACTTTTTCTCTCCTGCTAGATTACTTCAAAGTAA
The DNA here is from genome assembly GCF_041296235.1 of Equus asinus. Classification (NCBI taxonomy): domain Eukaryota; kingdom Metazoa; phylum Chordata; class Mammalia; order Perissodactyla; family Equidae; genus Equus; species Equus asinus. Next base: position 147,961,450 of record NC_091791.1, read on the forward strand.
ATTTCAGTGATCACATCACTGCATCACTAAATACTTCCATATGTAGCTCAAAAAGATAAGGACCTTTTTTTGGACATAATTTAGGGAAAATTTTTAAATGTTCTAGATCAGAATGTATGGGCTCAGTATCCATTCGGCCTTGCTATTTAGTTCTACTTCTCCTTTGGGCCTCTGTTCTGATAGTAATGGCTATGTCATAATGATGGACTATGATGTGTCACACATCCATTTAGTCCTTACAGTAATGCTACATATAAGGTAGACATTATTATCTTTCTTATACAGATGAAAAGAGACTGAGGCACAGAGAGGTGAAGTAACTTGTAAAAATGACATAGATGGTGTGAAAGGAAGACTCAGAGACAAAAGCATTTCAAAAAGAAAAATTGTTTACCTTGTAAGGCAGTTCTGTAAGGGAGCTTAAGCTTCAGAAAGCTTAGTTCACAAAATAAAAAAAAATTTCTCTTCAGTTTCAGCCCCAGTTTCTCTTTGTCTATATGAGAAAAGTAATAATGTCTACCTTATATGTAGCATTACTGTAAGGACTAAATGGGTGTGTGACACATAGCAGGCCATCATTATGAGATAGCCATTTATTATTTTAACTTCCCGTAGGTAAGTCCGTCCTCTGGTCACCAAAGTGCATGTCTGTCCCATATGCAAAATACATTCACCTCATCCCAAGGTCCCCCAAAGTCTCAACCTACTATAGCATCAACTCAAAGTCCAAAATCTCAGCAGCTCAAAAATCCCAAACCTCATCAACTAAATTATCTAAATAAAGTATGGATGAATCTCTGGGAATGATCCATTCTGGGGCACAATGTCTTTCTATGTATCAACCTTTGAAACTAAAGCAACAAATTATCTGCTCTCAAAATATAATGATGGAACAGGCACAGGATAACAGTTCTAGGTATTCCAGTTCCAAAAGGGAGAACACTGAAAGCAAAAAAGAGTCATTTGTTTCAAGTAATTTCTAAATCCAGCTGAGCAAATTCCACTAGGTTTCAAGGTCTGGGAATAATCCTTTGGGGCCTGTGGCTCTGTCCCTTGGGCTCACGGCTCTGCCGTCCGAGGTATCCTTCCTTTTTTCATGAAGGGTAGCATGTGTTTGTAGCTGAGCAGTTTTATCAGCCTATTTCCTGCCTATGGAATTTGGGGAGTTTGACAACCTTCTTTCATTTTGGACTTTCTCTGTTTATGTCTTTTCAAGCTGATAGTGTTTCTGCTGGCATGACATTCTCCAGAACCTTGTGGGTCTCCCATGTATATTATGGGGATTTACTCTGTTAGAAAAGAGGCTTAGTCACAGACCTGTCCTAGATAATCCCATATCTATTTTTGTCCTCTGTTGGTATGGCTGAGAGAACAGACCTTAAATTCTCCAGTTTGATGGAGGGTATTTGTGAGGCACACGCTTAATATAAGAGCATTTTGTGTGTCTTTATACTCTGACCTTTCGGTCTTTCCAAGGTGTCCCACCTTTGGCTTTTCCTGTAGGGCCCACATTCCTAACAGTGAATCTTTTAATTTTAGCATCTTTTGCCATCCGGATAGTCTGAGAGTTTTCAAAACTATCAAATCCTGTTTATTTTTTGTTTAATAGTTCTTCCCTCAATTTATGACTTTCCTCTGACATTTTACTAAAAGCAGCAAGAAGAAACTAGACCTCACTTTCAACACATTACTTGGAAATCTTGTCTGCTAAATGTCCAATTTCATTTTTCACAAAATCTGCTTTGCACACAACTGCAGGACCCAGTTCCACTAAGTTTCCTGCCACTACGTAACAGGGATCTTCTTTCCTCCAGTCTCCAGTAACATGTTTTTCAGTTTCTCCGGAGACTTCAATGGTAATACCTTTAATGTCCCGATTTCTACTAATAGTCCACTCAAAGAAATCTATGTGTTTTTGATCATGACCTTCAAAATTCTTCCAGCCTCTGCCTATTGCCCAGTCTCAAAGCCATTCCACATTTTGTATTTGTTACAGCAACACCCTACTCCTGGTGTCAAAAATCTGTATTAGTCTTCTATTGTTGCCATAACAAATTACCACCGACTTAGCTTAGACAACAGAAATTTACTATCTTACTGTTCTGTATGTTAGACTGGAAGTCTGACATGGATCTCACCAGGCTAAAATCATAGTGTTGGCAGGGCTGCATTCCTCTCTGCAGGCTTTAGCGAAGTATCTGGGGTTTTTTTTTTTTTTGCTCACTTGGATTGTTAGAATTCAGTTCTTAGCAGTTGTAAGACTGATATCTCTGTTCCTTTGTTGGCTGTCAACAGAAGGCCCTTCCTAGCTTCCTTGACTCATGGCCAGCCTTCCTCTTTCTTCAGTCAGTAACAGCAAGTTGAGTCCTTCTCATGCTTCAGATCTCTCCTCCTTCTTTTTCTGTCTCAAATCTCCCAGTTCTTACCACACGTGGCAAAGGTTCTTTGCTTTGAAGGCCTCGTATTGTTACTGCACAACATTGGGGTTCTCTTGCACGATGAGCATAAATGGCCAATTAATTATGGCATAAGCCTTTGGGAAAAGCTATCAGCTTTATTCTGTGAGATCAACTTGCTGGGAGGCAGGGGGCATGTGCCCTCAGATCTAACTCTCTGATTCCGGATTTGGGGCAGAATTCAAGAAGTTAGGGAGAACAAGCTGGCGTGTGGAAATGCTGGAAGGACAAGTTTTGATTGGTGGGCTTCGAGCATTTATGGTCAAGTTTTAAGGATTTATGATGAGGTTCTAAACTTTTATGATAGAGTTCTAAACATTTATGATGAGGTGGGGAAAGAATTTTAATGCCGGATCTTCCTGAATGAAGGAACCCTTGCTTCTGATAGGAGTCTGACTTTCAAGTTCCAGATGTGTCCTGGTCCTTTTGTTCTGGATCTTTAGTTCTGTGGTGACTTCAGGTCAAGATTTCTTCTTCTGTGCATGCTCTGGCTATGTGACTTTGCACATCTTCTGAAAGACAATTCTTAATCACGCTGTTGATAGGAGATGGGGTCAGTTGAACTGGTCCTGGAGGACTCACGATTACAATGTGATTAGGTTGGGCCCACCCAGATAAACCCCACATCTCAAGGTCTCTAATCTTAAACACATTTTGTGATATTGCGATTTATAATAAGAAATATATATTTGGTCCCCTTCCCCATTGCTGGGACAGAGCTCCTAAAACTCTTGGAATTTCTCAAGTGATGAGAGCGACAAACATGCCTATTGTTATGTTGATGAGCTGATTTTTGTTCTGCACATAAGGATGGGAGCTGATTGCCAGGGGACCCAACTATGTGATTAGAGGGTTAGAACTTTCAGTTCCATCCCTCAACCTCCAGGGAGGAGAAACAGGCGGGAGGTTGAATTGATCATCAATGGCCAATGATTGATCAATCATACCTATGTAACGAAGCCTCTATAAACCCTAAAATGACAGGGTTTGGTGAGCTTCTGGGCTGTGAACACCTGGAGATTTGGGGAGAGAGGCGTGCTCAGAGAGGGCATGGAAGCTCCACACCCTTTCCCTATATCTTGCCTTATGCATCTCTCCCAGCTGGCTGTTCCTGAGTTGTATTCTTTCATAATAAACCAGTGATCTAGTAGATCAAATGTTTCTCTGAGTTCTGTGGGCCACTCTAGCAAATTGGTAGAACCCAAGGAGGGGGTCATTGGAAACTCCGATCTATAGCTGGTCCATCAGAAGCACACGTGACAACCCAGGCTTGTGATTGGTGGCTGAAGGAGGGGGACAGTCTTATAGGCCTGAGCCCGTAACCTATAACTCCAGGAGGGGGTTGTCAGAACCTCCAGTCTGTAGCTGGTTGGTCAGAAGCACAGGGAATAACTTGGGGTTGTGACTGGCATCTGAAGTGGGGACAGTCTTTGGGAACTGAGTCCTTAACCTGTGGAATCTGATGTTATCTCCATGTAGATAGCATCAGAACTGAGGTGAATTGTAGGACACTCAGCTTGTGTCGCTGAGAATTGCTTGGTGGTGTGGGGGAAACCCCCCCGCCATACACACACATATTGGAATTTGACGACCAGAACCACCTTTTATGTTTGCAAAGTGTTTTTGCTGTGTCCCCCGTAATAGAACATGGACATCTTTGGGAGACTTTAGTCAGCCTACCATACTGTCAGCATGCAGATTTGAACCCAAGCTGGTCTGACTACATTTGGACTCTTTTCACTAGACTCTATAGTGTCTTCTCATAACTGTCCCGAGGCCCTGCTCATCTTGTACCCCTGTTCTTGCCACTGTATTTGTATCAGTAGTATGCTTTGGGCTGTAAGTAACAGGTAACAGCTAACTAAGAGCTGCTTGAGCTGCTCAAACCAGTAACGGTTTGTTTTTCTCACATAACAATGGATCTGGAGATGGTTGCTGGTCTTGTTTCAGTGATCAATGATGTCAAGACCATTGGCTTGATAATTTGGGTGGCCTTTCCCTCATTGCTGCAATATGCTGCCACAGCTCCAGATATCACATCCACATTCAAGACAGGAACACATGGGAAAAGGGGGTGTAGGCTCCAGTTTTGTCTGCCCCTTTTAACAGGAAAGCAGATGTGTTCCCAGGAAACCCCCCTTGAAACTTTCACTACAGTTCGTAGACTGGTACTGCGTCACGTGCCCCCATCCCCTGCAGTTGCAAGGAAGCCTGAGGACGTGAGTAGTTAGCTTTGCTGGTGGAGGTGGGCAGAGGAAAAGAGGATGGGAAATGAAGTCTGGATTAGTCAACTTATAGTGCCAGAGTTCCCGTCTGTCCAGGACCCTATCAGACACCTCCTGGTGACCATGCTCTGCCCACCTGTCCAACTCCCCCTCATTCCTTCTTCTAAGATATCCCTGACCCTAATTAACCACTTAGACTGCCATCTGCAGTGGCCTGAAGGCAATCCTGTCACTGTCTGCTCCTGGCCCGGGCAGCACCTGACCGCCTTTCAGAGGCCTAGAGACTCTATCAGTCCTATTGGCTCTGCAGAGGCACGCTTCTGTTCTGACAGCACCTCTTCTGACATAGGCCGTTTTTTAAGCTTTGTGTGTGTGTGTGCACATGTGCACTCAGAAGAAAGGGGAAAATGGGCCACGTTGACCTAGGACATTTTTATCCTATGCTAGCTTTAATTTCTATCTAGGTAGAAAGTCTTCTGGAAAGATTACTATGGCAGAGATACTATATCTACTGCAATATCCATTCCCTTCCCATTCTCCAGTAACAGACTATGATTTTATGTGCAGCAGCCATGCACCCAGACAAAAGACTTCTTCATTCTCAGATGAAGATGATTTCACTTTCTCTTACAGCTAGGAGCAGCAATGTAACCAAGTTCTGGCTAATGTGATGTAAGTGGAAACGTTGTATTGAGCTTCCAGGATATTTCTTTAAAGAGAGTGGGCAAGTCCTTCTTTGTCCTTTCATCCATTTTGCTGCCTGGAGTGCAGATGAGATGGCTGGAGCTCCATTAGCCATTTTGGACTATGAGGAAAAGAGATATACTTCAAGGATGGCCAGGAGCTGACACTATTCCTGAACTTCCTACTTCCAGAGAAATTTTTTGTTTATTCTTTTGGATTTTTGTGTTATTTGCAACTGAAACTGACCCTAAGTAACTCTTCTACTTTTCATCTGCATGATGTCTAACTCTATACATAGTGCTTCCAGGTACATTATCTCATTATCAACAGAAGGGAAAATATCAGTTTTCCTGTGCTTTTTCTAGCTGGTCCTGGTGCCAGGAGAGCCACCTAGGGTCAACAGCAACCATGAGAGAGCTGTTTACTTACCAAGCTTGAAGACTGTGGGAAAATTGAAAACATTTGGTTCAGGAGGCAAAGGAAGATGTTGCTTTCAGTGTGAATGACAATTCTGGGGAAAATGGACCTGCCTCTATTTTTGTGAAGCTAGGCCCTGACTCTCAGAGACTCAATCCTTCCTCACCATTTCACTTCCCCATCCCTAAAATGATATTTTGGTCTCTGCCAAGAGCTTTATATAAATATTGTTTTGGGGAAATGTTTTTTTCCTGAGATAGAGCTTCAGCAACATTTTCATCCCTCAATGATAGGCTGTTGGGCTCATCCCCAGCAAAAATTCTTCAAGAGTAGGTATTGCCCAATGGTGGTTCTTCCGGAGGAGATCTGCTTTGAGAAAGAGATGGTAGTGGTGGCTGGAATAAGAGTCTTTGTGCAATAGCACTCTGAAGCCACCTGCTCCACTTTGTTCCAAAGGAGCAATCAGCCTACAATCCCCCAGAGTTATTTCCATCTTGTTCTGCCTCCACTTCCCTACCCTCTCTAGCATGCCCTTCCTCCACCCCACAAAAGCTAGGCAGGCATTTTTGCTCAGGTTTCCTTCTCCCCTGCTCCTCTAAGAAATCCCAGCAGGACCTGGCTAACTCCAGCACAGCCCAGTCTGACCCAGCGTTTCCTTGAACCTGCCTGTTCTATGCAGAAAGCCCAGCCAGGGCAGGCTGTCCCTTAAGAAGCTGTCATGTTGATTCACAGCAGGCACCCTTGGAGGGCGATGTCTCAAAACCAGGGAAGCATACCACAGTGGGCTAAGCCCAACCCTGCTTTCCAAGGGCGGTGATGACAAGGATTAATGGTACTCTGACAGTTTAATGACAATAATGGTTTTTCTTATCTATTATTCATATTTTTACTCCTGGCAATCCCGTGAGGTATTTAGGGTGAATTTTACAGATAGGATCTCCAAGAAGGAGAAAGGAGCAAGAACTAACATTTAGTGAGTGCTGGGTGTGAGTTAGGTTCTTGCACACACTGGCTGGTGTCACAGTGGGTACGGGCATGAGGTTGGAGTGAGTCAGCACTTTGTTCTACACTAGACCTGCTGTGTAGACTCTCTGGCTGGGGGACTTGGACAAGCTGGTAAACCAGAGTGCTTACTATAAACTCAGAGCCTTGACTGCCTCTTCTGCAACGTGGAGATGGCAGGCCCAGAGTCTAGACTCGAGCTCTCGGGTGCCCTGGGGGGCAGCAGAGTACAATGGCTACAGCACAGGCTTTGCAATCAGGCAGAGCTGCTGGAGGGATCCTGGCATCATTGTTCAACAGCCAGGGGATCTTGGCCAAGTCACTGGACTTGCTCTGAGCCTCGTTTCCACAACTGTAAGCAGTACTGCAAATAGCCCCAGCCTCCAAAAGTTGTTATAATGATTGATGAGAATGCAGGTAAACTGTCTTTTGTTCCCTAATTAGTAGCTCTTATTAATATTCTTTTCATTGTGTCTAATTGAAGAGGATGTTCTAATGTCCTGGGAAAAAGGAAACCATCCACCTTGCCCACCCACCTCCTTGGGAGATGTGCTCAATTCACAAGCCTTCTCTTGGGCTGTTGGGGCAGACTTCCAGCCCCTGCTTTTGGGCTGAGAGCTGCCCAGCTGGGCTGGCTGGGCCTCTGAGGCCGTTCCCCACTCCCCAGTTGCAGATCTGGTTTCTTTCACTCTCATAAAAGGCCCTGGCAAAGCTGCATAGGAGAGCCAAGGTCTCCAGGGTCCCCAGGGAAGATGAAGGAGCCCATGGTGCCGTGGCTGCTTTCTTACCTTACCTGGTCCCACCTGGTTCTCTGCGCCCACCCAACCCTCCCAGACTCATTCCTCTTGAGGAACGTGGGCTGCTCTGAGCCCTGGAGGCTGGCCAGCGGGGAGAGCTGGCTCCCCCGGGCATCCCATGCTCCAGTCCTGAAGACCTCAGCAAGAATTGACATCAGCCACGCGGGCTCCTGTTTTTCCCTTCCTTCTCCAGGCCCGCACGATTGTTAGGAAAGTGTTTCTTAGGACAGGGCTGGCTTTCTCAGCTTCTACTTTGTGCTAGTTTTTCTTTTTAATTGCCTGGAGTGGTGTAGACTCTACAGTGTAGAGGGGAAGAGTACCAGCTTCAGGGGCGGGCGACCCTGGTTCAAATGGCCTTTTTCACATTGCCCGGCATGTCCTTAGTGAGGCAGGCTCTGTATGGAGCATGGTGCCAAGTGCTTTACAGGTGTGAGGGTTATCTCACGAACCCTCCTAACAGCTCCAGTAGACAGCTGCTCTTAACAAATGAGGACATTCAGGCACAGAGAGGTAAAGCAACTTTCTCAAGGCAGCATAGCATGGGGTCTGTGACAGCAAGGAAGGGACCCCTGGGAAGGGAGGACAGAGGAGAGGGAGAGAGAAAAAGATGAAGGTTACTTCACAGTCTTTCCTGGAGCCTGTCTCCTCAGTCCCAGGGACTTGGGGTCCAACTGATTTAGTCACTACCCTCAGTCTTGCCAGGAGGAGGTGTGGGGGCAGAGAGAGGAGGTCAGCAAGGATTGAAGAGATGGTTCATGAAGATGCAAAATGGCCTTCCCAAGGAAAAACACCTCCTAACAGGTTTGGCAGACAGGATGTGAAAAGGTGCATCATTTGGGTGTAGGAGCAGGAAGCCAGCGAGGAGGATTTCTGGCTGGTCATGAGCAGCCATTTAATTCAGAGCCTGTGTTTGGATCCCAAGGGCACTCAGGCCACCAATGTCATGAATACGCATGAGCCTAATGCAGCCTTGTGGGCAATAAGACAATGAATGAAGGTGGCGTCTCTGATTCCCATGGTTGCCAGTTTGTTTTAATTTTTGAATTAATGAACAATTGCAGATTTGAGAGCCTTGGCTTGCTGAGAAATGTAACCTTCAGCAGAGATTTTCTTGTCTCTCCTGATATGTGATTTCCGCCTCCCCCCAGTGTTTCGGCAGTTTCCTCTTCTCCATTCCTCAAAGAACCTGTCTTGCCCTTTCCGGGCTCCCTTCCTGCTTTCCTGTGTGCTGAGCCTCTTGCAGTTGCCATCCTGTCTTCAGAATGCATTTGATAGGTACAGGAAGTTGCACCAGACGGGAGATGGAACCAGCAATCAATAAAAAAAGAACCATGTTTCTAAGAAAAATGCATCACGGCTTCCCACAGGAGTTGTATACCATATGTCCTAATACCCGTGGAACAATGCATCTAATTTTTAGCTCTTCTGCTTGGCTGTACTGGCCATCTCAACCAAAAAGAAAATAGACCTTTTAACCTGCTGCTGCCCAGCTTAGTGATGATTTATAGTAAAGATTTCTTTCCTTTTAACCCTTTCATCAGATATCACAAAGTAAAATCTCTCCCTCCAGCCTTATTTCTCCTGGCTACTAGTTTAGTATATTTATGGTGCATGAGTCATCAAGCTGCCGCCTGATTGGATAAAAACCAAGCACCCCTGAGACCATCAGTCAATTACAGCTATTCTCAGCTTCATTCACAGATTTATTAGCTTGCACACACAGAGAGAAATTCATTCAGCAAAGTTCATTCATAAAAATTTCAACACACTGCGTGTCATCCTGCACATCTCAGCCTTCTGCTGCGGATGGGCTCCTGAAAGAAGCTCTGAGAGGAGTCCAGGAGGGAGGGAGGCTCTGGGTGAGGGTGGGCAGGCTGGGAGGGGATCTGAGGAATACCGAGGGATGCAAGCCCGTGAAATAATGCAGAGCAGCGCCTGTCACTAGTGCTCCTGGCTTGTGGCCCAGACGGGATGCAAGACAAGATCTTCCAAGAGAGGGCAGCCATCAGAATCAACGAACTCAGGCAGAACGGCCTTTGGCTCCTATATACATTTTTCTTTTTTCCTTTTTAAAATGAGCAATCACTGGAACAAATAAAGGGTTAATAGGCCAGTCAGTGCCCCGCCCTGTGGGAGCCGGAGGGAGCAGGTTTGAAAGTTCCTGTGTGCAGAAGAAGAGGTTGGGGGTGGGGGGCGCTCAATATTTCTGCAAGGCTCCTGCACCGCCGGCGATGCGGCGGGACCGACTGGTCGGTGCCCGGCCCGGTTCTGTGCCTAAGAGTTGGCGGTGAGCGATCCCCGCCGCCGCCGGCCTGGGTCCGGGCTTTCCCAGCAAGGAATCCAAAGCGAGAAGGCTGGGTGCTGCCGCCTGGGCCAGGGAGGGACTGGAATCAGCTGGAGAGGCGTTTTGCCTCTGGGCTGTCACCCTGAAAGGCCCGGGAGTCGAGGCGGGCAAGGGCGAGAGCAGAGTTGGAGAGGTGGCTGCCGCGAGTTGCACGGGGCGTTGAGGCTTTTGCTTTCCGTTCGGTTTATCTAGCAGACGACGAGGCGATTTATGCAACAGTATCCTGTTTCGGCACTGCCAAGGCTATGCGAGAACGCGGTCAGGACAGCCTAGCAGGACTCGTGCTGTATGTAGGACTCTTCGGGCACCCCGGGATGCTGCACAGGGCCAAGTACAGCCGCTTTCGCAACGAGTCCGTCACGTCCTTGGACGAAGGCAGCCCAGGAGGATCGGTCGGGAACAAGGGCTCGCCGCAGCCTCCCTACCCCGCCCTGGCACCTCATCTGCCGGCTGAAGATGCCACCTTGGCGTCCCAGGAGAGCCCCACACCACTGTGCACCTTGATCCCTCGCATGGCCAGCGTGAAGCTGGCCAACCCAGCCACCTTGCTGAGTCTGAAAAACTTTTGCTTGGGTACCAAAGAGGTGCCCCGGCTGAAGCTCCAGGAAAGCCAGGACCCAGCTCCCAGCAGCCCGGCTTCTCCTGAAACCAGTCTAAATAGGGCTGTGTCTGCACCTCCACCGCAGCCGGACCTGGTGGGGCACAGGGCAGCCGCCTTAACTCCAGATGTTTGCCCCCCTCCTGGCCCTGGGGAGCCAACCCCGGGGAGCAGGCAGGACAAGCATTTTCTGCAGCACCTGTTGGGGATGGGCATGAACTACTACGTGAGGGTAAGTCCATTTCCCTATCTGCACTCTTTCTAAGAACTCCTGGGGAAAGGCACATCTCTGTTTTCTGTGAGGGGCTGCACACCACCTGGCTTGGGTCTCGGTTTGGACAAGACATTGTGCAACTGGACCGAGGGGAGGAACGGAGCCAAGCTTACAGGTTTCTCTACGATATCTGGCTTGTATTGGAGTCAGACAACTTTGAGTTCAAAGATATGAACTGGTGCTAACTTGTAGGTAGTTGCCAGGTGTGAGAGCACCTTCTAATAGAGACAGCCAAGATGGTGCCTTCTTGTCCCCATTGGACTTAGCATTCTGGCCAAGAAGAGTCAAGAATTTCAAATCTGATTAGTGATTGAGACCTGGTAGGTTATACTGGCCGTTGTAATTCAGTAGAGATTTTTGTGCTAGAGGAATACATAGTGTCTGAGGGGCTTGAATTATTTTTAAAAATTTAATTCAGCATTTAACAAACACTTCTCAAAGCAGGCTGAGTCTCTAGCCTTGTGCTGGGAGCTGGCCTTGGATCTTGGGTGCACTTTCTTTTGCCCTTATTGCCGATAATGTGGCAGGTGGGCCTTGTCTATGAGCTATGTGCAAAATCAAGGTCCTTACTGGCCTTCCGTCTGCCCTTGCCCATTCCAGCTCTGGGTAAAAGAAGAATAGGAGATGTAGCCCCCACACTTCTGGAGCTCACGTTTCAGTTGGGGAGACCAGCAAATGCATGTGAAATAGTAAGAGAACAATACTTAGCAGTAGATGTCGAGCGTGAGAATGATGAGGGAATTCAGGAAAAGGGAAAGGTTGTTGGGTCTGGGATTCATTCACACCGGAATCCTGCAGGAGAAGGTACATCTCGGACGAGATAGCAGATCTGGATTGGCAGAAAGGAAGAGCTTCCTGGCAGGGCAAGAATACGAGCAAAGTCAAAAGCCGGTATCCCTGTCTGCTCTCCTATCATTGTGGTGGCTGCAGGGTGGCATCACATAAGCTGGGCTTACTTGAAGAGGAGGGGGATGCCGGAGGGTGGTGATGATAGAGAGAGTGGCTAGCTCTCTTGTCATAGCTGGTACTCAAGCAAATCTGAGTCAAATAAAGATAAATATAGATCATGGGTGGCTTGGGGAGGAGGGAGCAGTTGATCGAAGCTCTTAAATGCAGAATGAGGAGTCTGTAAATGCTCTGATTGGCAAACAAGAACCCTCAAGGTGTGCAGACAAACTATGACTTGACGAAAGTGGTTTCAAAAAGCTCAGTCGGTGGATTTATTTGAGATGGATTGAACAGGGAAAAATTAGAGATTGGGAGGCCAGTAAGAAAGATGGTCTGAGGGTTTAGGCGTGAGAGATGAGAACATGGATTAAGGTGGAGATGAGAGAAAGGAGATGAATGCAAGAGACTCTGAGAAGCAACAGTTTTGGGTGATTGATCAGATCATTTCAGGTTGTAATGCAAATAACCGAATAGTGAACATTTATTGAGCAGTGACTAGATTGGTGAGTTTGTTATTATTATTTACGGAGATCGACTATTGATAATGGGTTGTGAGGAGTGAAAAATAACTTCAAATTTAAAATTCAGAGTGGGATTAGCGATGCCAGTGATAGAAACAGAACTAGTTGGGAAGGGGAGCTTTTGACATATTAAGTTTAAAGTAATGATATCTCAGTGACACTAATTTGTAAGTAGGCAATCATGCAAGACTAGGACTCAGGTGAGAAGTCTGATCTGAAGGCATAAATTTGAGAGTTAGCCTAATAGCTGTATCACAAACAGAAAATTAAGGTCTCCAGGAAGGCCAGATAATGAATGCTGGAAGGGATACAGAGAGAACGGGCTTGGGACAGCCTTGGCGAATGGATAACTAAAGCCTCTAGGAAGATAAATTTATGGGACACTCAGCTCTTGCCCTCCTCCACAATGATGTGGCTCATAATGGCCATAGTTTCATGTTTCTACCAAAAGTTCATGGACACATTCTCATTTGTCAAGCTTAAGTGTCTGCCAGGCCCTAATGGGAAAGCAAGTGATTCTCCAAGCCCATGCTCGCTGCACCTGCCTTGCCATCACCTAGACATCCTCTGCCCTCTGCCTCGCCTTTCCTTCCCCTCTGTACCTCCTTCCACCTCCCCACACCCATGCACCTGTACAATTTTAACTGTGAAAGAGTTGCTGTGTGATGTGCATTTCCCCTAGGGAGCATCCCCGCTGGTATTTTAGATTTTTAATGAGGACACCATCTGTCTTTTCCTGGCGATGATAAATGACCCCAGGAAAAGTGCGTACCCTGTGACCCAAATGAACAACCCCGTATTGCCAGTAGACAGTGATGTGAGATGCCAGTTAACATCTCTCTTAGGAAATCAAAATACATGGAAAAGCCTACTTTATTAATTTTTATAGAGTCCTAACTTTGAAAGACGGAAAGGACTTGGAAGTTATTGAGTTCAATGCCTCTATGGGGAAACTGAAGGCCAGAAAAGTGATTTTTTAAGGCCGCATGGGAGAGACTTAGCTCCGGAACCCAAGGCTCCTGGGTGTCATTCTTTGTTCTTTTCACCACGCGTTTCCATCCTGGTGGAGGTTCTGTTCCTCAGAATTCTTTGAGATGTGAGCCAATTAAAAAAAATGAAATGCCAACCTATTAATTTACAGTGAAAATTATCACCCCAAGTGAACCAAAATTGTGATCCCTGTATTCCCATCTGTGGGAAAATGCACATAGGAAGATTTCAATCAAAGGTTGCTCGGTGATGATGGAATCAGAGCAGACAAGTGAGAGAGATGTTCTCAATGGCTAGAGGACATAGGGGCGAATTTTGTCGGCAAAACGCAGCCACGTATTCTACTTCCTTATCCACGTCACATGACTGCTTCCCTCCTTGCCCAAACTTACTTGTTTATTCATTTGCTCATTTATTCAACAAATATGTAATGCAAACCAATTTTTCAAAAGAAACTGTTGCAGGCCCTGGGGATTCATCCACGAATGAAACAGACCAGGTCTCAGCCCTGGTGTAACTTACATCCTAGTGAGCGGAGATAGGCCCTGAGTGAGTAAATATTACTTATTTATTCAATGAGCAATGAAGCAGGGCAAGAAAGAAAGGCAGTTCCTTAGGTGAGATGGAAGGTACTGTATTCCTTTAGTGTAAAAATGGCGTAGTTATAGCTACTCTTTATTTTGTTTTCTTGCATATTTTATCTTCACAGTAGCGACTGTATTTGCCATCTACTCTAAGTTTGAGTTGACTCTGGGTTAAACATCCTTTTTTAAAAATGACTATTCTTTCGGTCTTATGATGTAGAATCAAATACACAGTTGAAAATACTTCACGAATCCTGAACAACTATTTTTCAGTTGCTTTCCTTAAGATCAGACTTTGAACCTCCTGAGGGTCTCTCAAGGAAGGTAGGCCAGCAAACCGTTCTTTGAGAGATACTGAGTCAGGAATGGGACAGCCAGACCCCGATCTGAACAAAGTAGTGAGGTGGGTGTAGTCTGTTAATGCCAAATAGTGACTTTTGTTCCCACCATAGGATTAAGTCTCATTTCCTTCTGAGATCTTTCCAAGTCACTTCGTCCAACCACAAACATTCACTTGCAGGTCTCCCAGGTGACCAGCATAGTCTGTAGCGAGTGTGGAAAATACATAGCATGACCAGTGCGCTCATCTCTAAAAGGAGAGGATTAGTCTGTATGACCGTGAAGGTGGCCCCCAGCACCAGCATTTAATGACTCAAGGGCTCCTTTCTCCACGTGGGAGGTATTTTAAACATTAGTTCCCTTTCCCATCCCCAAATGAGGACACGGAGACCTCAAGAGCACGTTATCTACCCTACATTTTACAACTTAAGTAAGTAGCGGACAGGATTCAAATCCAGGTTTGGCTCACTCCAAGGCTTGTCTTCTTCCCACCCTCACACTCCACCTCTGAGCGAGACAGGCAGTTCTGGAAGTTTGTGAATGGATTATAGAGAGGACCACCCTGGGCGGGATAGCTCTATTATAGGACCAACCTGTAGAACTTGCCTGCTTGCATTCATTTGCATGATTTCCTTCTCCTCACTTCAGCCTCGCCCAGCCCAGCCATTTCCCCTGACAATACTAGTTTCCTAAGGCTTCTGTAACAAGTATCACAAGGTGGGTGGCTTACAACAGTAGAAATTTGTTCTCTCGCAGTTCTGGAGCTAGAAGTCTGAAACCGAGGTATCGACAGGGCCGTGCTCTCTCTGAAGGACCTAGGAGAGGATCCTTCCTTGCCTCTTCTAGCTTCTGGTGGTGGCCAGCAATCCTTGGCATTCCTTGGATTGTAGATGCCTCCCTCCAATCTCTTCCTCCATCTTCCCGTGGCTTTCTCTCTTGTATGTGCATGTCCAAATTTCCTTCTTCTTATAAGGCCACCCGTCATTGGATTAGGGCCCACGCTCATCCACTATAACGTCATCTTAACTTGATTACACCTGCAAAGGCTCTACTTCCCAATCAGCTCACTTTCATAGATTCTGGGGGTTAAAATTTCAACTTTTATTTTTTTGGGTGATGTAATTCAACCCATAACAGTCTCCAAGAACATTTATTGCAAGGTGTTCGTCCACATGGACGTTCTTGGGTATTGGACTCATCAGCTTTGTGTGCAAACATGAATTTGAGTTGAGGGGTTTTCTTTACTTCCTTTGGAAATCTCACAGAGTACTCTTACCATCCATCCTCCCTTGTGCTATGTTGTAGCTTAATACTGAACCAATAGACTAGCGTTGTCTACTGTCTATTGTCTAGACTAGATGTGGTCCATGGTACCACCGAGTTCTGTCTGCCTCAAGTATCTTTAATGCAGGAAAGCACAGGTCTAGGAGTTATGAGATTTGGGTTAAAGTAATGGCTCTGACACTAATCAGCTGTGTGATCTTGGGTGAGTCACTTCACCTCTCTGGGCCTCATTTTCTTATATTTAAAATAAGAACAAATGAAACAAAAGAAAAATTTGAACAAAATGGCCGCCTAAGATCCTGAGACTCCAGATGTCCTTTCCCGCTGGTCTGAAGTCTCCTTCTATTAGGATCTCTTTTGGTTAGAAAACAGATTCAAGAGAGTTTCCTGAAGGAAATATTTTTAACATCTTTGTGTTAATAGAGAGGAGAAGGAATATCCTTAGCACCCTCTCCCTAACACTGAGCTGGCTTCACCAGTAAAGCAGAAAGGGGGGTGTTCTCCGCGCACGGGCACAGGTGGCCAATTTTAGAGAGACGGTGAGAAAAGAATCTGGTTGTGGAACTGCAGCCAGGTGTAGGATTCCAGTGAGGGGCAGGGTGTGGGCAGGTCCAGGGGGCAGGCCCGGGTGAATGATGGTAACCGGGATTCTGAGAACGTGGCATTGCTCTTGTGGTCTAGCCAGCTGGGCCGGGCTGGGGCTTGGCATCCACCCTGAGGACTGTAGAAGCAGCAAGAGTTAACCCTTTTCTGTGCTCTCTGGACAAAAGTGCTAAGAGAAAAAGGCCCTGCCACACACGTAGACAGTGTGGAAACTCTAACCTTGACGAGGGAGGTTTGTAAAGCCAGGAAACCCCTGAGGAGGCAGTTCCATGGTTCGTGCAAAATAAAGGCAGACCTGAGTGGTGGGCGTCACCACAGCCAATGGAGATGGCTTTCTGCTCTACTGATTTCCCTCGGTTCTGTTATTGATGGTTAAAAGGGAGGTAATATGGGTGGGAGGATATAATTCCAGCCAAAACTTACAATTTGGCATTGAGGGTGTTATATTTTCCTTCCTGTTTCTTTTTGTTAAAGATTTTATTTTTTTCCTTTGTCTCCTCAAAGCCCCCCGGTACATAGTTGTGTATTTTCAGTTGTGGGGCCCTCCAGCTGTGGCATGTGGGATGCCACCTCAGCATGGCCCGATGAGTGGTGCCATGTCCTCACCCAGGACTCAAATAGGCGAAACCCTGGGCCACCAAAGCGGAGCGCGCAAACTTAACCACTCGGCCACGGGGCCGGCCCCCTTTCCTGTTTCTTTCTTGCAGTAGATGTAGAAGTAGATTCTGCTAGAACTTAGGAAAATCCTGGCAGATTTGACCTGTTGTTGTTATTCTCCTTAAACCCTTGCACATCCCTTGGTATTACCAGTCCTTGCCCACCCCTGACCACTAGAGCATGAACCGGAAGAATGAGTCTTAGAGATCACCAAGTCCAAACCCTTCATTTTACAGTTGAGGAAATGGAGATTCAGAGCTGTGAAGTGACCTGCCCTGAGGCACACAGCAACTTAGTGGTGGAGCCCAGAGAGGAACTCCCAGTTCTGTGTACAGCACTCTATTTTCTACCCACATCTTGTTTCACCTTCCCTTACTCCCTGAACTAAACATGCTATGCCAAATGTCTCTATTTGATTAAAATGCTGTGTCTATACTTTTCTTAAAAGACAGAATAAAAGCTTTTTTTCTAATAGGAAAATTGTCTTTACAAAATGGCAGTAAGGGAAAAGAGAGCAAAGAAGAGTGACGAGGAGCCCAAAGTGCATTGGCTTTGCCAGTTTCACCCTTTAGTTTAAGGAGGTCCCTGTGGATGGCAACATGTCCACGTTGGGCCAGGACTTGTACGATGTGCATGGACTGACCCCCATCTCATTCATCTTCCACAGCCCTTTGGGTCAGTTCCCCAATATGGCTTCTCTCCCTTCTAATATCATATTACTCCAAAGCCAATAACATGTCATCCCATGGACTGGATTGAACCGACCCTGTTTTCTAATACAACAGTTCCATCATGAGGAGAGTGATCTAAATGATGCACACGGCTCATGAGTCAAGGCTATTCCACACCCTGCTCTCCAGCAACAGTGATATGAGGTGGCTGGGGTTTCTTTTCCTCTCGTAAAAAATACAAAATTTGGATCTTGGGGGCGTCTGGCCAAATTTGCATTGACCAAGATCATGTTGACCAAAAAATACAGACTTCAGTGCTGCCCACAAATAGCCATTACATGAAAAGATTGCATCCGAAACAGGAGAGTTTGCAAGGCAGTATTTGGAAAAGTCGAGAGGCCTCAAAAAACTGCATTTTTGATTGAGAACATTGGTTGAGATGATATGAAATGTATTGATATCGCAGTAATGATGCTAAGTAAGTATAAATTTACAACCATAAACTCAGGTGTATACGAAATGTCATTTAAAAATATATTTTTAAAATTACATGAAACCAACACCAAACCCTTTCCTGCTTGGCTGGCAATAATTTCAATTTTGGTCATTATCTGTCCCCCAACTCTAACCAGGATCACATAGCGAGTCAGGGGGCTTATTTTGTGCCCCTAAATGGGGGAAAGGCCTGTGACATTCAGTTCATTGTTTAGGATATTGATGGTCCCCTAAAGACTGGGGGCACCCCCATGTCTAGACCTCCATTTTCACACTAGAATCTCTACCCATTCTGGGAGCCCCTTGCTGAGAATCCAGCCTCCCTAGCTGCCCCTCCAGCCATTCCCCTTGGGAGGCCTTGTCACTTCCTTGGGACCCTGCAAGGATGCAGATCGAGGGTCCATAATGCTCAGAGACCCCCCCAATATCAACCATCCATCCTCTTCCCATCACTGCCTCTGAAGAAAAGGGGGGACAGATGGCTCAAGCAAGTTAATGGGAACTCCAAAAGCAACCAGCAACCAAAGAGGTGGTGATGGAGGGAGGACACAGCAGAAGGGCACAAAGGAGAGGGCAGCCCACCTATGGAGACGTTTAAGGCTGGGCAAAGATGGAATGAAGTTTAAAGTGCTGCTACCATTTGTCAGGGTCAGACACTGGCAGCCAAGGATTCTGAAGGCAAATGAGGCCGGAAGGCAGCTCTTGGGAGGAGATGGAAATTATATTGCCTGTGGGAGGTTGATGGGATCGAGAGCGGGAGGGAGGGAGAGAGAGGGAAAAGAATGCACCGTGCAGGCAGTGCCTACCCAGAAAGAAGCTGGAACACGGAGGACATCAACCAACAGTTTACTGATATGTTTGGTTTGGTCAGATTAGAAAAAAAAAATTCTTTTGGATTAATTTCCAACATTTAAAAACCAAGAAATTCCATGTAAAACTCTGAAATTCTGGCTTCTCAGAAGAGCTGGCAGCACCAGGCTGGCTATTCCACACATCGACTGATGGCCAGAGCTGGTACCACGTCACAGTCCCATCCACTTTCACTCACTTATGTCACCTGGCTGCCCTTAAAGGCGGCTGGATTTGTATACCACCTGTGGCATTGGAACAAGAAGAAATTTCTAACTCCTTTGTTTTCCATTTTCCAATTCCGAATACTTGGGAGAGAAGCTGAGAATGTTTTCTTCTTGGGCCACATGCCAGGGCTTTTTCTTTTATGTAACAGGACTGAGTACGGGGGCTGAGCGAGACCTGTGAGGGGGGGCCTGCCTCCCAGCTCACAGAGCCTTTTCCCATCCTAACAAAGTTGCAGAGTTTTTGAGGGCAGTGGAGCTGCAGGACTAGCACAGACCATGGGTCAGAAGTTAGTTTGTACCTCGGTTCTTTAGGGCAATGAATTTTCCCAGAGAAATAGCGTTAAAAGTTGATAAGCTTTCTCATGTGGTTAAGGAGAGGATTAAGTGAAAAAATACATGTAAAAAGCTTAGCACAGAGCCTGTCACGTAGTAGGTCCCAGATGGAGGGAGGAAAATGAACTTTCAAAGGTCCAGGAGTGACTTTGGGTGAAAAATTTGAAGTAGGCTAAATTTGATTTGGGCGTTTCACCCTGTCCCTTGGGCATTCTTTCTCCTGGCCAGCAGTGCCACCCCAGTGGAAGTTTCTTCCCTAAACCTTTCCTATGGTGCTCCCCAGGGCAGGCCTGCCCTCCTCTCTGAAGTTGTCCACCACTTCTCCACTAGTCCACTTTCCTCTTCCCTCAGTGCAGCAGAGTGAAAAGCACTTGCTTTTGGAGTAATATTTATTTACTTCATTGAATCTGCATTGTAATATTTCCCAAAGTTTGCTAAGGGCCGTCTACATCAGTTAAAAATGCAGATTCCCAGTCTCCGTCCTAGACTTACTGGATCAGAATCTCTGAGTCTGGGGCCCAGAAACCTGCTCCCTATGTGATTCTGAAGCACAGAACATTTGGGATGTGCATTAGGAGGTAATAGTGAAGGGAAGAATAAAGAATTGAGTCATTTGGCTCCTGAAAAAAATCTAAGCTACGTCTAATTTTCTCAAGTTTTCTTCTTTTTCCTCTTTTAAATCCACAGATTCTCTAAAAATTACAGTTCACTCTCTCACCCCCACCCAAACAATACTCCTATGGCTTCCACATCCAGATCAAGTGATGGCATGAGAATGGGGCAAAGCAGCCACATGTTGCTATGACTCACCTGCAGATCAGCTGTGTCCACGTTAGCAGCAGACTTGACCTTAACTCAGGCGCACTCTGGGCTAAATGGCGTGACAGGCTAGCGTGGTATCTACCGTTATTGGTACCTTTATTTCCATAGGGAAATGCACTAAGAGTTTTAACAACTATCTTATGAGTACCTTTTAAGAACAGAGCCTGTCTTGGGGTTGGAAACTTCCTCTAGTTGGAGGAGAAGCAGTGACAGGAAGCAAGCAACTTGAAGAAAATTCCTGCATGTTCTAAAGACAACCCCAGAAATTGGATTTTTTCCTTCACTGTCATCAGATAATAATTTATATGAATCATTTATTAGGAAATGGTGAAATGTATAATTCAAATGTAATTTTTTCCCTTTTTTTTTTACCCTAGTGCCAACTCTAGGTCCTTGAAAGGCATTCCCCTCCCTCTCCTCTCTTCTTAAATCATGGTTCCTTTAACCCTGGACTCAGGACTCAGACTGATACTTTAGACTACAAAGTTCTGTTTCACAGTGAATTCAGCTATCCAAGGTCACAGGGCTAATCAGCGGCAGAGCAAGAACTAAAATTCAGGTCTCCTGACTCCCAGGCCAGCGCTCTTTCACTACCTTTTGTGAATAAGATATAATTCTTGCATGAAGAGGTTACAGGATGAAAAGAGAACAAAGACGTCCACACAAATTACTGTAATACAGGGTGATGTGTAATAAATGACACCAAAGTGATACAGGTAAAGCATGTGGGAGTTTGGGGGGAAAGGGGACTCCTTCCATCTGAGATGATTAGAGTAGTTTTCATGAAGGAGGAGGCATCTTAACTAAGTCTTGAGAAAGGGCAGAGATGAAGGAAAAGCATTCTCTGCAAAGAGAATGACGGGAGTGAAGACACGGGGGTGGGAAAGTGGAGGATGCATTTGGGGAAGACTTGGTTGGACAGTGCATGAGGTCTATGTAGGAGATCAGAGGGAAAATAAGATGGACTGATGCTATAGCAAAGTTGTGTGTGTCTGAAAAGTTGGGTTTTCCAACAGCAAACTATTGAATATTTTTTTATAATAGGGGAACGACAAACTCAGAGGTATGTTTTAGAAAAATTATATGGGTTGCAATGCTCAGAGAGGATCCAAAAGAAGGGAGACTGAAGAAACAGAGGCCAGGTGAGAAGAACTATTGGAACAAAAGCAGTGGCAAGAGAAATGGGGAAAGATGTGAGATCCATAAGAGGAGAAAGTGAGGAGGCAGGAGGGGTTTGGGGGCCAGGAGTGAGTGCCATTTTGCCTGTGCTGCATGAAGCTGCCCTCAAAGCGTCCAGGTGGGAATCTCCAGCAGAAAACAGAACGGTTAGGACTGAAGAGAAACTATTTCCGTTACTATCGTCATCAAGGCTCAGGGAATAGACAAGGCTACCAAAGAGAGAGTGTAGAGCAGGAAGGGAGGAGGGCTTGGGTGTGCCACAATTGGTATTCCATGGAAAGGGAGGAACAACAGGCATCGGTGATGGAACAGCAGCACGAGGAGCAGGATGGAGAGAAGACAGGGTCATCTAGGGAGAGGGAGGAGAGAGTTTCGAGGAGAGAAGGATGGACGAAACATTGTCAGAACCCATGGAGGAGTCAAGGAAGATGAGAACTGAGAAAGAGTCATGGGTTTGGCGTTTTATCTTCCTACTTCCCCTCTCCACTAAGATGTTAAATTCAGCTGTTGCAAACCAAACATCCTATTGGATACCCAGCACCTCCACCCAGTGGCACCTCCCAGTTGTCCGAGAGTCATTCTAGACCACTCACCTTGTCTTACTCCACACAGCCTTCAGTTATCAAGTCCTGTCAGTCCCACCTTTATGACATTTCTCATACCCATCCATTTTTCTCCATCCCCACGACAGTTTCTAAGGTGGGGACTATAGTGGGCAGCATTTTCAAACTTACTGCTCAGCTTTCTATGGAACTGCTATTTCATGGAACTACTCTTTGCAAAACTCTGCTGTTGTAGCTTTCAGTTGAAACTAGGAGATGAATAATCATAATACAAGGTAGAAAATGATACATACCTATAGAAAATAGTCAAATACATCAGCATAGTGAACTCTAAGAGGTAGAGGCAACTTAGAGATCTCTACTTAGAGAGGTAGAGACAGCTGGGTGATCAGAGAAGGCTTCGAGGGAAGATTGTGGTATTTGAGATGGTCCCTAAGATTGGATAGAAGTTTAACCACAGGGAATATAAAAAAAAGGTATTCCAAATGGAGGGCACATAGATAAGGAAATATAGGTTATATATAAGACAGGGCATTGATTTTAGTTTGGTTAGAGTAGAAGCTGGTTGGAAAGGACTGGCGGATACTAAACTAAGACTTGAACCAGGTTATAGAAGGCCTTAAACATCAGGCTAAGGAGTTTAGATGCTTGAGCAGAGGCATGAGGATTCATTTGTGCTAGAGAAGGGAGTGACTGGAGGTGGGGAATCCCTTTCAAAGGCTATTACAGCGATAGTCAAGGTGAGAAGTGTCTATATTAGGGTCTTGATAGAGGGGGTGAAGTAAAGAAACACAAATAGAGATATTGCAGAAGAAAAATTTGATGAAGGGGCAAAGAGGGAGGGCAGATCCCAGTCCAACCTGCCTGAGGTTGTGAGGTAAAGGCCTCTGGTGGAGTGGGGGGCCATGCCAGTAAAAGACATGGTGGACCACAGGAGGAGAAGCAGTGTTGAGAGGGATGGTAAGAGGTTTGATTTTCAATATGTAGAGCTTGAAGTTGCAGAGAGCACTCTGGATGAGAGGGAGATGCCCAGCAGGCAGGCAAAGTTGGGGAGAGCCTTGGG
Source organism: Equus asinus (assembly GCF_041296235.1). Lineage (NCBI taxonomy): Eukaryota > Metazoa > Chordata > Mammalia > Perissodactyla > Equidae > Equus > Equus asinus. Next base: position 147,984,375 of record NC_091791.1, read on the forward strand.
CCTGGGGTGCACTTTGGGGGTCAAGTCAAGCGATTGGACATTCTTAACTAACAACTGTCCCATTAGGCAGAGAGATTTTAGCTGATTTTTGAGGGTGGTAAAGAATGGAGTGTTTTAAAACATTATATAGTACAAGGCTTCTTCTCTGATGAAAATGTTTCGTATATACTTTTCACACTTAAGTTAAACTTACAAAAATGTGCTTTTTGTGTTGTAGATTCAAGGCCTTTTCTCTCAATTTTATACATAGTAGGATTAATATCTCTTTTCATCAGTCTTGCATAAATTCTACCCAGAGTTTTTCATCTGCATTCCTCCTTTCAGTATCTTCAAAATGAGATGAGCTCTTAGAGACATCGTCAAGGCAATCTGAGTACAGAATCCGTTTCATTTTAAAAATCTTTTAGAGTTCTTTTATCCACATCTAATTTAACATTATTTTTAAAAGCAACTTGTCTTCATAAAGTCTTTCCAAATCTTCTGACTTAATTTTCATAGAAGTGACTCACTTTTTCAAAAATCGACACTCACATTTTATCAGTTTGTTTAATGGCTACTTAAATGGTGTAATTTCAATAGCAATTACAACCGCCATAAACAGGTGTGGCACAAACATAGCAGGATTTGGGGTAAATCCACAATTCAAATGGTGGCAGCAGAAAGCGTGGGCATTCTAGTAGCCTGCTGACTGCAGCAAGTTTGTTAAGTGGCAACCAGTTAGCAGAGTTTTATTGTGGTGTTGTGTGTTAACAATTAAGCAACTTGCTTTGTTGATATGTCTCACAATGCATTTCCAATTTTTGTCATCACGTAAATGCCTGGTTTCATGGTTGTAATCAATGAGCATCTCTTACATTCAACTTTTTTCCCCTACTGAACCCAGCAACAATATCTTGCCCTTGAAGAACAGACAGCAGTTAATGAATACTGTTGTGCTTACTCTCCAAACGGTTTTTGTTCAGGGAAAGTGATATATAGAGAGTGTCCCACGGTAAACAAGAAAATAAACACAGCTAGGAAGGCAGCCGCTGTCCTGACTGCCTTGCAGAATCCTATCCAAGACCCTGTTTTAAGAAGATGAGACTGAATCAGCAACTAGAAGGGTATCTCTGGGGGTGGAGGTTTAAATTTAGAAATTCATCTATGACCCTAAACCTTTCTCTTTATCAAGAAAACCAAAAACACGCGAGATTTGAGTTCCCCCCACCGTTGCCAACATTTTTACCAGCTTGAGACTAAGTGAAGACCCTCTGTTTTTTGTTTTTCTTAATAACAATCTGCTTTTTATAGGGTGGCCTTTGCATCTCTATAGCATTTTGTAAACATTAAACAAATAGACTAAGTTTGTTCCAAGGGCAGATGTAATGTGTTCTCAGTAGGTTTTGTTCGTCATTTGGAAAAAATACATATCTTTCTCAGATATCATTACATAATCTACTGGAAATATGCTCTAGAAAAAAACAAGTTGGTTTTGCATATCTATTTGCCGAAAACCAAGGTACTTTACTCAACAAAATGGATATATTTTGACTCTTATTTACCCAGTGCTTTTAGCAATGGCTCCCCAATCCTGGTGAATGAGATTGTTCTCTCACTTATGTTTTTTAAAAATGGAAGAATGAAGGAGGAAGAGCAATGAGGACTAACTTTTCTGAGCTGTTTTTGCTTCATCTAATTTTTCTTTATTGCATTTTTCTGAAATGTCAAAGATAAAACTCATTTTGGGGAAAATTCGAACAATGCAGAAGGTGAAAGATGATCGTCCCTTCTCTAGGGTAATTGGCAGCATCGGCAGTCTGTTTTGTGTTCTTTCAGACTTCTTCCTAAGCTTTGCACACTTCTATACACACACACAGACACACTTGTGGACACAGATGAAGACGGTGGCATGCATGCAGTTCTTCAACATGCGTTTTTCTCTCTGACTGCAGATTAGGGCACCCTCGTGTGTCAGTACTTGCTGATCCTCAGCGGCAGCACAGTGTCCTAGAGGAAGGGCCGTGCTTCCGGCCGTTCCTCTGTTGGTAGACAATTCCCTGACGTCACCTGACCCTGGGAGAAGGCCATCTCCTTCCCTGCACTGTTTCGGGTTGCTCTCTTCTGTCTCACAGCTGCTCTCCTCACCTGAACAAAGCTGCTTCCCCAAGCCCGACCCCCAGGAGGTGGATGTTCCCAGTACATGGGGATCCTGGTCCTCAGTCTGGAAACATGTTCTTCCACTTCTTGTGTAGCTGGAGATGCTGAGATCCGTCAAGACAGACCACTTCCTCAGGGAAAGTGAGAGAGCCTTAACTAAGATTAGCCACCCTGTGACAACTCACCCCAGGGTGTGGGTGCATGTCTGTAAGTGTGAGCGTGTATGTTGTTTCAGAAAGCAAAACCTATAGTTTTGGCTGATGTATTTCTATTAGAGAATAATGTATGCATTTTTGCCTGACGTTTGGTTCATTCTAGTATACAGCTAGCTTATTTAGGGCTAGAAAGGATGACATCTTTTCAGACTCTTGGTTTTTCTTTCATCATTCAACTTCAACTCAGCTTCTAAAAGTCAAAACTAGTCATATGTGATTACCCTTGAGCAGATGAGAGAAGGTATGGACTGTGGAGGGATATTCCTGGGCAGACAGAGTCCCCTCTCTCCTGCCCACTGCCTCCACTGGCTTTGCTAGAGAGCACAATGAGGCCTGGAGCTTCAGCCAGGGATGGAACCTGCCTGTGGGTTGGAGGAGAACCCTGACCAGAGGCTCATCTATTTTTATGTTGGCTTTCTTTTGGTTTCTGAAATGATGTTAAAGATACTTATTCTAGCTAAATGAAGAGATGTTTGGAAAGAGTTTTTGATTTGAAAATAAAGTATCTTGGAAGTACTGAAAGTTTGAAATAAACACCTAAACATTTCAGAGTACCTCTAACTGCATCTGTGCCCTCTCGACTTCCCAACATAGACATCATGACTAGACAGCGCATGGGGGCTAACACAGGCCTGTCTGCATGATGCTGAACTCTCAGGACCTCTCTATTATTTCAAGTATCTCTTCTCAATCTCTTCAAATACAGAGATGAGTTTAAAAAATATGTTAACTCATTTGAAGTAGCTATAAGCTGTTCACTTAAAAACGAAGAAACGCTTATTCAACACCAGATCTTAAATTCTTTATCTTTTACGACAAGCAGTAATAAGTTGCAAAATTCTGTGAAAATAAAGGCTAAGACTGCAAGCACCATATCATTGTGCCTAGTCCAGCGATAGGAAGCTTTTGGGAAGGGAATGTTCAGAATGTATTGCACAGAGAGCAAGGAAGATGATCAGTGAGGAGGGGGAGAGAGCCAGGCAGCAAACCCAACATGAAATAAATCTCATGTGTGGTGAATTTCCAAATCTTCCCTTCATAAAAAGTAAGACTATGATTTCCTGACTAGGCTATCAGCTATGAAAAGAAGGAGGAAGAGAAGGAGGAGAAGAAAGGGGGAGGAGAGGGCGTAGAGGAAGAAGGAAGAGGAAGGAAGAGGTAGGACGTCAGCACTGCTGTGGGAGGCCCTTGGGTCCTGTCAAGGAGCGAGGATTGATCCTGGAGGCCTCCAGGAAGCATAATGTGCATACTCACGGGTAAGATATTTATTTATGATTTATACCCTGCTGACTTCCAGAAGGATTTTGAGGTGGCTCACCTGCTGGTGAGTTAATACTTCCTACACACACTGAGCAACTCTGAAAAAGTGAGAGGGCAGAAACTCTGTGAGTCATCACCCAACTGTTTAAGAGAGCTAAGAAGGGGCCTGTTTCTTCTGAATGAGGTGCCCACAGATGCTGGCAACACTCACCGGTAGGAATCCTAGTGCAGCCAAGCTCGTTTAGTTGACATCACTAGGAAATCTTGGATTTTTCAGCTAACTGAAGCTTTTCCTTTTAAAATATTTTACATAAAAATCTCTGTATAATGAAGACTACGTACTTCTTTCTCTTCAGAGATGCTTGATAACTGATTGAAAATAATTTTTTTTGAGAGGGAAATGCCAATTTTTTTTCTCTAGATCTATGGTTTATTTATTTATTTATTTTGGTGAGGAAGATTGGCCCTGAGCTAACATCCGTGCCCGTCTTCCTCTATTTTGGATCTGAGACGCCTCCACAGAATGGCTTGATGAGCGGTGTGTAGGTCCATACCCGGGATCTGAACCCACAAACTCTGGGCTGCCAGAGCAGAGTGTGCAAACTTAACCACTATGCCACCGGGCCAGCCCTGATCTATGCTTTATTTCTTCACAAGAGTTTTATTGAGATATAATTCACATACCATAAAATTCACCCTTTAAGTGTACAATTCAGTGGTTTTTCATATATTTTCAGAAGTTTGCAACCATAACCACCATCTAGCTTTGGAACATTTTCGTCACTCTGAAAAGAAGCCACATATCCATTAGCAGTCACTCTCTGTCAACCCCCTCCAGCCCCTGGCAGCCACTAATCTACTTTCTGTCTCCGTGGATTTGCCTATTCTGGACATTTTGTATAAATGGAATCATATGATATGTGATCCTTTGTGCCTGGCTTCTTTAACTTAGCATAATATTTCCACGATTAATCCAGGTTATGGCATGTATCAGCATTTCATTCCTTTTTATGGCCGAATGATATTCCATTGTATGGATATACCACATTTTGTTGATCCATTCATCAAGTGATGGACATTTGGACTACAGTGAGCATTCATGTATAATTTTTTTGCATGGATATGTGTTTTTGGCTTTCTTTGGTATATACCTGGGAGTGGATATGGATTAGAATGTAACCTCCTTTTTCTTCTGGTGGAAATGGAGCCTTCATTCTAACAGTCATTGTATTGCTCTGGGACCCAGGGCACACCCTCAATAGCTAATGAGTGTGATGGGTTAGCTTCCCCTGAACTCTGAGTCCCCAAATGGTTGAGCGTTTTGAGCTAGCCTGTCTCTACTTTTATAATTTTTCAGATTCTTTCAGCTCTCACTCTTTGCTTTTGACAGTGAACTTGTCTCTAGGAGAACCCATCGCTTGGATTTGGGCTTCTGAGCTTCTAAGAGGACAACCTGTTACAACTGTATCTAAATCAAGAGTAGATGGGTTCTGAATGAAGGTGTTGCCCTAAGAGAAAAGCACAAGCCTGAGCTTTTGTGTTAACAAGTTTTATGAGTCTCTCTGGGCACCTACTTCTGTATTCTCAGCTATGTTTAGGATATTCAAAGTCATCAAATATGAGACTTTCAGTTAAAGTGTTATTGTATAAAGGCTCTGCTTTCAGATAATAAGGATTAAAATGTTGCTTTTGCTGGAATATAGGAAAAATCCATTTAAGAGTCACTGAACTGATTCTAGTCCAAAATCTAGAGCTCTCATCTGGTAGCAAGGGAGCCACAAAGGAGTCCTGACTCCTTGACTGCCATCTGCAGAGCACTGTAAGAGGCCTCTGTATCTCTTTGGATTAGGTTATCACAAAGCCTCAAATAACTGGAGTTTAGATAAGACAGAGGTTTTTTTGCTCTTGTGAAAGAAGTTTGTAGGTAAATAGGCCAGGACCGCATGGTGGTCCCACAGTCATCAATAACCCAGGTTTCTTCCATCTTTCTGTTTGCCTATCCTTAACACATGGCTTCCATCCTCGGGCTCACTCAAGATTGCAGCACCGCCTTGGGAGCATCCCACATCATGTCCATTTTCCAGGCAGCAGGAAGAGGAAGGGCAAGGACAAAAATGGTGCACTTCCTGACTGAGCTGGCTCCTTTTAAATAGGTTTCCTTGAAGTCCTACCCAATGACATGCTCCTTAGTCTCCTGGTTTCAACTTCAAGGGAAGTTGAGAAATGATAGTTTTTAAGCTGGGCACATTGGGGATACTGTTAGTAAGGAGGAAAGGAGGAAACAAAAAACGGGGGAAAAGATATAGGTAGGCAACCCAGAGTCTCTGCCTTGGCCTCCTAGGAGCTCATGGTTTAAGATGGAGGAGGCAAAGCCAAGTCACCCCCACTGTTACACACAGAGCTGTGCAGAGCTTTACAATGGCCCATCCCTGAGCCACTTCCTAGTTTGTAGGCTTAGATTTTTGAAAAGGATGATTTTGGGTACTGGTTCAATAGTCCATCTCAGTTCTTCAGTGGAAGGATCAGAGGACTTTCTGGAGGATACAGGATTTCAAAAGAATGTTAAAGGAAATGATGCTATGAACAGAGACCCTCTTCAGGTATTATGGGAATGGCTGGCCTAGAGGCATCTACATGGTGTCACGTATGCTTCTTGGTTCCCATTTGTGAACTCATGAATATCATTGGTCAGGGGTGGTCAGGGCAATAGTTGGAAGTTCAGAGTGTAGTGAGAGGCTGGAGAAGTAAAGAAGCTTCTTGATTTCCTTGGGAATCTCAAACCTGAACTAGAATCCTCATTATTTGCTATAACTGACTGACCTCTTCCTGCCCCTGGAATCTTACTTCACGTTCCTATCTTTCTGATTACTTATATCAAATTATATATCCTTGTAGAAAGTCTTTACTTAATGTAATAACGAATAGTACTAATAATCCACCTCGCACTAACATACTTTAAAGGACAATAGGATCTTCCTTGTACTTTTTTCTTTCTCTCCAGCTAAAAATGCTGAGGTTTTGTTTTAAGTGTATAAGCTATAATACAAGCAGTTTGAATATGAGATTGTCTTTTATCTAAAGGTATTATTTGAGTTTGACTCACAAATCTGCGTTAGAATTTGTCGGGAACTTGATGTCTATGGTGTAGTGAACAGGTTAGCAAATTCCTATACTTGTTTAGAGATTTGTGATGTTGCCCAATGTTGTTCAAGTCCCTTAAGTGTTTTAAAAATAGGGGGGTTGGGGCATATAGTCTTTTCCAATGCAGAGATTTTATGAGTCTAGAGTTTTTTGTTTTGTTCTGTTTTGGTGAGGAAGATTGTCCCTGAGCTAATATCTGTTGCCAATCTTCCTCTTTTTGCTTGAGGAAGATTGTCCCTGGGCTAACCTCTGTGCCAATCTTCTTCTATTTTGTATTTGGGATGCCTCCACAGCATGGCTTGAAGAGTGGTGTGTAGGCGCATGCCTGGGATCCAAACCTGTGGTCCCTGGGTTGCCGAAGCAGAGTGCACGAAGTTAACCACTACACCACCGGGCCAGCCCCCTAGGGTTTTGGTTTTTGTTTTTAAATATTGACTAGTAGGTCCCTCCTTTCTAGCTCCAATCACGATGCTCCTGGGATTTAATTCTGTAGCAGCTCCACAGTTGCTGAAGCCATAGGATTGTACTGCTGTCCACCATGACAGCGTTTCCGCTTACACAGACTTAGGCTCAGTCCTGATTATTTGTAAGAATATTTAAGAATCCCCAAATGGTATCCAGACATATCAAAATGGCAAATGTTTCTTCCAACTTTGAAAACTATTTGATTTGGGCACTTAGATGATTCTGACTCATTATTAAAATAATTCATTTAAATCATATTTCATGGATAGTCACCACTTCTGCCTCCATGGGGACTGTGATCTCACCGTTCTCACCCTGTTCCTGTTATTGTCAACCTTTCTATCATACGAGTGTGTGCAAGTCTGTTCCATCCTTAAAATAACCTCCTCCCCATAGCTTGTCTTTCCTCATTTGTTAAAATATAAATTTCTCAAAACAAAAATGAAAACAAAAGCACTGTGCTCACTGGTTTCTTTCATCGCTTCTATGTCACATTCCAAATCTCCTGTTCTCTGGCTCTTGATATTGGTCCATGAAAGCCAGCAGTCGCCAAATTCCAGTGGACAATTTCCAGCCCTGCAGCCTATTGGTCCTCTCCACTGTTCTGCATTCAGTTAACAATCTCTTCTGTTAAACTCTGTGTGCCCTTGATTTCCCCCATATCATACTCTTCCGTTTCTCCTTGTACGTTTCTGACTTTTATTTTGTGTCTTTAGTGGACTCTACTCTGCCTGCCCTTTAAATGCTAGGTGACATCAGATAAGACACTTAATTTTTATCCATGAAAAGTAGAGGGGTTGGATTGGATGATCTCTAAGGTCCCTGCTGGCTCTAGTTCCTTTTAGTCATATTATCAGGAGTTGGAATTCACTGATTTGAGCTACAGAAAACTCTTAAGTTTCATTTAAAAAGAAGTGTAATGAGAGATCGTTAACATTTGGGCTGCAGTTCTGCAAAGGCATCTTGTTGGCTGTTTCTTTTTCAGAGAAGTCATAAAAGCTGAAAACTCGTACGACATCATTCAGCAGTTTATCACCGTGTGGGAGACAGACTACTGTGAGTTAGCGTTTCGGCATAACAGAACAACTGAGCATTCATGGAGGACTTGACTGCTGTGACTTGGAGGGAGGGTGGTGTGAATGAGGTTCTTTGGCCACCATGGCCTCCAGCCGTGACCACACACTCAGCGTGATTACAGTCCTAGACAGCTGGGAAGACTGAGACTACCACGGTACAGAGCCTCCTATTGGGGATGTCATGTTTGACTAAACATGGCAACCGATGACAAAAATGTTGGCCTTTTCCAATTGGCCTTTTTCAGTAACACTTAATTAAATGGTACCCATAGTTTTTAATAGTAATTTAGTTATATATACTACTCTCCAAGATTTCCGATTACTCTCTGAGAGCGGGATTTAATTTGATAGGCGGGGCAGGAGCAGAAGTTTAAGGGTATTTGAATCTCTAAAAGGGGTGAGTATGGACACTGCTGGGTGAGGAAAAGGGAATAGAAGGAGAGTTTGATGGAGCTGCTAAAGTTTGTGTACCTCGTGGTAGTACTTTTGCAGTTGCTTTCGTTTGTGAGAGCCTAACCCTAACCCTCCAATAAGTGTTCAATTCAATCAAAAACTCTAGGTCCTGGGTACACAACAGTGAATCAGATTTGTGTGATTTTGGGGTGCAGGGTATAATTTATTTAATATTTTGTTGTGGAGCTCAGAACTGAGAAATAAGGTCATAAAACCCCAAAGATATAGCATTTTAAGTGGATTATGGGTTGGCAGGAGAGACCATACACACAACATCACTATTAGATTAGATTAAGTTCCCAACTTAATTAGACAAGGATACAAAATATAATTGCTAGGTCATCTGCTAAGCCATTCTGCAAAGACGTTGCCTTGGCTACAGCAATAACCAAATTAAGGCCATAGCCAACAAAATGGTGGACATGTTAGACCATTGAGACAGTAGGCAGGGCCCTACACCTTTTCTTGAGCACATACTCAGAGCACCCTTGTTAGTCTTTCTGCCTGGGCCTGTCCCTCTGCTGCTCTGTATGGGATGCACAGCACTGCTGCCCCTTGGCTTCTCTGATTGGGAGCCTTGGAATACCAGATGGGCACCCAATGGAAGGTCTGGGAATTATATTAACTTGATCTGCACGGTGATAGTGCTGGCATTCTGCCTCACCTTTCAGAGCAAAGGACATCCAGCAACACTCTCCTGGGAAGTAGATTAACTTCTGTGAGTCACTGCTTTTCCATCTCATTTATGATTCATGACCTAGGCTATATTTTTAGCTTGTATTTATTTGGGCCTGAGAAGTGGGCTGGGTGGAAGTGTTGTTTGGAAACTTATGGAAGAATGAGGAGAAATTGGCATCACACTTAAGCCTAGGTGGCCTGAAATCTGGTTGTAATCATCAGGCATTCTGTAAACATTTATTGAGAGCCTACTGTGTGCCATGATCTGTGTTGGATTCTGAGGATGCAAGGTAAGTGGGACCCTGCTTCTGGTCCCCAAGAGCTCATTGAATTGTGCAGGCAAACAATTAAATAGACAACTAATATACTGCAGCCCCTGACTATACCCCAGTCATATCTCTGGACTTTAGTCATATTGAAGTATTGGGTGTTTGGGGAGCACCCTTATTCTTTCCCTACCTCTTGCACATGCTGTGCCCATTTCCTGGAAATTCTTCCCCCAACTTCTTCTTAGTTGCCCTTCATGACTCATGTCAGCATCCCTTCTTCTGAAAAATCTTCCCTGATCCCCTGAGGTTGGGTTGGAGCCCCTCTTACACACTCCCATAGCACCTCACATCTGGGTGTTTATCAGACTCTTATAAAGAGTGCTCTTGATTGGGGTCCCTTCACAGTAGTTGAGGTTTATTCTTCAGCTCCCCAAACCAGGAGGCAGGTGGAACTGAGGGGGATTGGGAAGAACAGCATTGGCATCCCAGAATAGTTACTGCCATTTGCTGAGCCTTTTTGTGTGTCAGTCACTGTGCTCAGCACCACGCATGTTTTGCCTTATTTGAGCCTCTTAATAACTCTGTGAAAAAGATGTTATTACCCCCATTTTATAGATGAGGAAGCCAAGGCCTTGAGATGTAGTTATTTGCCCAAGATCTCCCAGCTAGTACACAAAAGGCTGAGATTCCAACCCAGGCTTGCCTGACTCTCTCAAAGATGCTACTCCTAGACCCTATGGCAGATTCCTTCTCCCCTTTCATGGTTACTAGATCAGTCAGGATAGACGAGGTCATGCTGTGTTAATAAAGCCATCCCAGCATCTCAGTGGCTTAGACAAAAAGGTTTATTTCTTGCTTATGCCACGTGTCCACGGCAAATTGGCTGGGGCTATGCTCTGTGTCGCTCTCCCTCAGGGACCTGGGGGGGCTCTGTCTCTGTGCTTCCCCAAGTGCAAGAGAAAGGAAATCTGCAAAATCACCCAAAGTGGTAGTCTGCTTGAATATCATTAACTAAATCAGGACCCGCACCCAACTTCAGAGGGGTGGGCGGAGTGCAAGCCTACATGCTAGGAAGGTGAAAAATTGCAAATATTTGTGGAACAGCAGTAATAAACTCCCCCATATACAAAGAAAGGAGTGCAGGAAGCAGATAAATGAAAACAAAAGAGAAGGATAAAATGTCCTGAGGAATGAAGGCCTTCCCATGAACAAGTGAGAGCTTGCCTTTTAACCACAGGTCTCTAGTTAAACGGCTGTTGGGATCAGTTATTTGGATGTTCTTCCTGTAAGCAGCACTGTGAAGGCTTCTTCTCTTCAGGATGTACTCATGCTTTGACACAACTTGAGATTTCTCTGGGTCCATCAGGAGAGAGTAGTCAGTTGCTGTGATGAAAGCAGCTTAATTTGAGTAGGGCCAGTATTCCAAGTCTCATTTTCATCATGGGGAGCTAGCCCTGCCAGGTTAGAGACCTTATCCAAGAACAACAGAAAACAGCATTCCTGATCTGCTAGGATCATGCCTACACAGTGATAAAACTCTCTTAAAGGTTCTTGGGAGGCTGGGACCCAGTGCCCACAAAGGCCCTAGCTTAAAGCGATTGGTTGCAGCTTTTCAACCTCAACAACATTAAAACTGAATATAAGATACAAGGCCCCCAAGGAGTTTCTGCAAAGAGCACATTGAGAATATTTTGGTCAAGGAGAATTCACCTTTGTACGATGCAATTCTCGCTTTTTGAGAACACAAAGAGTGATCGATATGGTGTGGAACTGAGTGCAATACTTACTATCTTGGTGGATGCAACAATCATTCTTCAAATCACTATAAGTTATTATAGAATGTAAAAACATTTTCCACCTCCAGAGGGTGCCTGGCTTTACCACTCTTCTTTCTCTTCATGCAAAAAAAGAATTTTATACACACACACACACACACACACACACAAACACACACACACATATGTACATTAAGAGTTTGGGTGAGTGGGAGACATGTAAAATTATTCCTGGGGCAAGTTGTAGCCCTCCAAATGCTCTGGATGTGGTTTTGCCCCACGGGTGACCTCTAGTCCAGTGACTATGTCTGTGCTCAGGTCTGTAGGCAGAGATGAAACCTCTCTCAGTTCAAAAAATCCCCCTGTGTAAGGGCTTTTCAATGGGAGTAGGACTATTGGTATGAGACACTGCATAGCTGCCTCGTGTGGTGCAGATGGTTGTCATACTTTCCTGCCCACAGAAGACCAGTACTTTTTTTTCAGATGGATTGGAAGGTTCTTTGGACTCTTGAAGACAGCCCATATCCTGGTATATTAGAGTCACCAAAGGGCCAGCCACACCAAGGTCTGTCTTGTGTATCTGGGCTTCTGGCACTCAAGACGCTCTATTTGCAGGATCCTGGCTTGTTCACTGTCAAAGAGAAACTTTTCTTGTGAATCAATTTAAAACTTCTCGCATGTAATTCTAAAATTCCCCAGGAGACTATACTTAGGATGTTATCAGTTCTGCTTGCCTTAGAGGGAGTAGGAATGGACTTTTTAAAAAGCAGGTGCTCTCTCCACCTGCTGCAGGCGAAGGAGTCTCCTTATGGGGAGAGAGCATGGAAGGCGAGGTTTGGGCCGGAGCGACAGTCTTCACTCCCTTCACAGCCTGCTTCGCTTGGGTAGGAACCCTGGAGAGGAAGCTCTTGCTTTTGGAAGAACAAGCAGAACACACAACTTACTTTTAGAAAATTCCATCTTTGTAAGACTTAAGGATTCAGAGGGTTGAAATTCTCTGGTTGCCAAGACCCCGAGTGTGAATGAATGAGCAAATCCAGATTTTCAGGCTTTTGAACCTGGAGCAGGGTAGATGTTGGGATTTTTAAGAACATCTTCAATTCAATCAACCCAGGTTTATTCTGAGGAGCTACTGTGTGCCAGGCAGTATTCTAGGTGCTGGAGATAGAGCAGTCCTTCCTGGCTCTCTGCCACTAACCTTCCAGTGGGGTAGAGACAACGAGCAAACAGATACATAATACTGTCGGCAGTAAGTGCTCTGAAGAAAAACAAATACAGGAGGACAGAGAGTGGTGGAGTGAAGGAAGTGTCAACTGCCCTGTGCTCTTGGATGGGAAGTTTCAAAGGGGCTAGAACATCACTCTAAGAAAAGTCAGTGTTTGCCAAGACCACGTGTGTCTCCCTCTTTGTCTCACTGAGCTCCCTCTAAACTTACTCCTCGATACTGCTCCCCATTCCCCAGGCGGGGTCCCTTGTCCCCATGTCTACCAGCTGGGCTTTCATTAGACTGGTGCTGCACTAAAAGGAGAAGGGTTTTTCATTCCCTTCTCACATGAGGCACATCCCAATGCAAACCTGGCACTAGGAGGGCTTTGACCAGCTTAACTTCAGGATTCTTTTAACTGGCAATATACCTCTTTAAGAAGGAACACATTACAGATGGTCCAGTTAGGATGCAGGTTATTTTGAGACTTCCTGAGCATCATTTCTTGGCTACTTCATTCAAATAAATCATTTATTGCCCTGTAAGAGGTGCTGGGGATAATGATGACTAAGACTCACTCCCTGCCCTTGAGAAGCCCACGGTCCAGCGGCGGGCATAGCCATTGAAATAGATAAATTGCAGCACCACTGGATCAGTGCAACCTTGGGGGGGGTGACCAAGATGCTCTGGGAGCCCAAAGGAAGAGCAATGACCTCTGCCTCAAGGATGCTGAAGATGATTTCAAACAACTGTAATGATTTCCGATGCCTCAGTCACTTATTCATTATTCATCCATTTACACTTATTTCCTGAATAGTTTATATCAGGGTCACACACTGCCTGCAGATGTTGTTTGTTTGGTCTGTTATTGTTGCTTGGTAATAGCCATATTGAGATATAATTCACATACTCTACAATTCACCTGTATTAAGCGTACAATTAGGTGGCTTTCAGTATATGCACAGAGTTGTGAAACCATCACCAATATTAGAACATCTTTATCAATCCCAAAAGCAACCTTGTATCCGTTAGCAGTCATCCCACATCCCCCTAAACCTTCTAGTCCTTTCTAACTCTATAGATTTGTCTATTCTGGACATTTCATATAAATGAAATCATACAATATTTGGCCTTTTGTGACCGCCTTCTTTCACTTATAATAACATTTTTGGGTTCATCCATGTTGTAGCACATATCAGTAATTCACTCTTTTTTATTACCAAATACTATTCCATTTCTTGATATACCACTTTGTATTGATCCATTCATCAGTTGATGGATATTTGGGTTGTTTCTACTTTTTGACTATTATGAACAATGCTGTTATAAACATTTGTGTGCAAGTTTTTGTGTGGACGTATGCTTTCAGTTTTCATGGGTATATATCTAATAGTGGAATTGTTGGTTTATATGGTAATCCTAAATTTAACTTTTTGAGAAGCTGCCAAGCTGTTTTCTCTAGTGGCCACACACCATTTTACATTTCCATCAGCAATGTATGAAGGTTCCAGTTTCTCCACATCTTTGCTAACTTGCTACTTTCAGTTTGTTTAAGTGATAGCCATCTCAGAGGTTGCAAAGTGGTATCTCGTGGTTTTGGCATGTGATTCTCTAATGATGAATGATATCGAGTAGTTTTTCATGTGCTTATTGAACATTTGTATCCCTTCTTTGGAGAAATGTCTATTCAGATTATTTGTCCAATTTAAGGTTGAGTTATTTGTCTTTTTATTATTGAGTCATAAGAGTTCTTTATATGTTCTAGATGGAAGTCCCTTATAAGATATATCATTTGCAAATATTTTCTCCCCTTCTGTGGATAATCTTTTCATTTTCTTGATGGTGTCCCTTGAAGCACAAAAGTATTTAATTTTTATGAAGTCCAATTTATCTATTTTTTCTTTGGTTGCTTGGGCTTTTGGTGTCATATCCAAAGTCCTGACAAGTTGTGCCTGCTTTCTTTTAAGAGTTTTAGCATTTTAACTCTTACATTTGGTTTTTGGATTCATTTTGAGTTTATTTTTGCTTATGGTATGAGGTAGGGGTCCAATTTCATTCTTTTTTATGTGATACATTCTTTTGTATGTGATTTCATTCTTTTGATATATAGTTGCTCAAGCACCATTTGTTGAAAAGATTGTCTTTTCTCCCATTGAATTATTTTGGCACCCATGTCAAAAACCAATTGACAGTAAATGTGAGGGTTTATTTCTGAACTGTCAATTCTATTCCATTAATCTATATGTCTTTCCTTATGCCAGTATCATACCTGTTTTGATTCGTGGCTGGGAATTAAGTTTTAAAATTGGGACATGTGTGTCCTCCAACTTTGTTCTTTTTCAAGATTGTGTTGGCCATTCTGGGTCTCTTGAATTTCCATGTAAGTTTTCAGATCAGCTTGTCAATTTCTGCAAAGAAGCCATCTGGGATTTTGATAGGAACTGAGTTGAATTGGTAGATCAGTTTTGGGACTATTGCTATCTTAACATAAAGTCTTCTGATCCATGAACATAGCATTCCTTTCCATTTATTTTGATCTTCTTGAATTTCTTTCAACAATATTTAGTAATTTTCAAAGTATAAATTTTGCATTTATTTTGTTAAGTTTATTCATAAATATTTTATTCTTTTTGATTCTATTGTAAGTTGAATTGTTTTCTTAATTTCATTTTTGGATTGTTCATTGTGACCTGTTGATTTTAAAATTTAGGAAAATTCATAAGTAAAGTCTTATTTCTGACCTCTCTTGAAAAATCAGATTTGGCTTCCCAAATGGCAACAAGGGGCTGGAGTGTGTAGTTTTGGTTTCATCTTTCTTGTAGGCCATGTGGTTCCAGGTTTACCTCCATCTGGCTACTTTCTTTCTGGATCAATTCACTGATTAATATCTTAATTATTAAGCATTGAGTTTTTGACTATATGATTATTCTTTGGGAAATCTAAGCTAGATGAGATTCAGTTTGAAAGAAGGATTAATATTATCTAAGTCTTTAATATGATTACTTATATACACATCCTATCCTTTCTCAAAAGTTATTCAAGCCATATCTTACTCATTCATCTCAGGAATGTTGGTGAGCTAGGTTCTACACTGAGGATGCAAAGAAGAAACAGACACCATTCCTGCTCTAAAAGAGATACAGACACACTGACAAAAAGAATACCATACGGGCAATTTAGAGTTTTATGAAAGGTCTGCTGGGTATCCATACAGTGTAAGGGGAAAGGGAGCAGTCAAGTCTGCCAATAAGAAAAGGGAAGAAAAGGAGAGGCTTCATAGAAATGACTTTCGCATGATGATAATTGGGGTCCTTGTCCACTAAGCTAAGAAAGTTGGATATTTTGCTAAGGACTGTCGTTTTCTCGAAAGTGTAATTCTTGGACTACCTGTAGAGGAATCACGTGAGTGCTTGTTAAAATGCAGTTTCCTAGACCTACTGAAGCAGAATCTCTCAGATCCTTTACAAAGGAATATCCTTTGTAAAATATGCCTTTTAAGTTTCCCTGGTGATTCTAAAGTTCTCTAACGTTTGAGCAGCTCTGCTTTAAGGATGGGGGCCCTGTAAGGGTTTTAAGTGGGATTGAGGTGGGATAGGATGGATTGAAATCATGCCAGATCTGTGTTTCAGTAAGGTGCCAGCTGCACTGGGAAAGGCAGATTCAGAGGGTGGGACACCAGAGACTGTCTTAGGGAGGGTTATGTTCTAAATTCAGCACCAGGGTGAAACTCAGGTGCAGTAAAGGATACTCTGGGCAATCCCCGAAATCTCCAACACCTGTGCACCTGAAGTGTCAAGGGTCAGAATCAATGGTTTGTATTTCTGTTTACATTTACAGAGAAGTCTCCTTTCCTGGGGCAGTTGAGGTCAAAGTCTAGTTTGAGGGGTAGGGCTGGGGGCTGAGGGGCAGAACAAAGGGACTGATGTCTTGCTTTCTGCCAGCCAAACGGATATAGTTGAATTCATGTACACTGAACATGCATATAATGTGAGTCCGCTCTATCACGATTAAGAGACTAGGTGTGCCTAAACTAGGAGGGTAAAAGTTGGTGCATGGTGCAGGGTTGAGGGGAGAAGACACGGCAGATATGAGAGATGATATGGAGATAGAATTGATGGAGCTTGGCCCCTGATTGGATGAGGGATTTGAAAGAAAGGGAAGAGTTGAGTTTTCTGGTTTATGTTACTAGGTAGAAGGTGACACTATTGGTTGAGATCAGATATCTAAGTAGAGGGATAATTTGGATATATTGAATTTGAGATGCAAGTGGAATGTATACATGGTAGAGATCAATTTTATTGGATTGGGGTAAAACTTGGGAATCAGAATTTTTTAAGCTTCCCTGGAGATTCTAATATGCAGTCGGGGTTGAGAACCAATGGTGAGAGGAGAAGGGACATTGGTTAAAGAAAAGACGGCGGGGGTGGGGGGGAAGGCGGGCGGGGGAAAGGACCAGCAAAGGGGACTGAGAAGGAATACTCAGAGGCAAAAGATGAGGAACCGGAGAATAAGCTCAAGAAAAACAAGAAAGGAGAGAGGTTCAGGGGAAAGAAAAGAGGGTGGCTAGAGGTCAGCAATGACAGATGCCATAGACAGGTGAACCGGAGAGCAGACACGGTTCACTGGAGTGAACTACAAGGAGGTAGTTGGTTTGCTCAGGCAGTTTCAGTAGAGTCTCGAGGCCAGAAACTACTGTTGTGAGTTGAAGCAAGAGTGCAAAGTAAGGAAGTAGAGACAATGGCTTAAAAGTTATGAAGAGAATGTCCTCCCCCACCCTCCTTTTTCTTTTTCAAATGGCGAAGACCAGAAGTTATTTAAAGGTGGCAGAAAAATCCTGCAGTGTCCTCAGACCACGTTGGTGGCCTCTACTGTTGTTGAATATTTATTACATGAAGGTCAGACCCTTGTCATAGCATACTTGATTATATGCTGTTCTTCAGTGTTCTGATTGTCTCAAAGTGTCATTCTTCCCTGTCTTATCAAGTGCGGGGCCTACGCCTTAGACCTTCTCTTGAACAATGTTCCTCCACACTCCTGGCACGGGGTGGGCACATTCTAACAAAGGGAATGTGCCATTGAAAAAAAGAGATTTAACTCTACCTAGTAATCAATAAACTCTGGTTCCTAGATGTTAAGTGGCAGCTTTACTTAATTATTTAACTCTAAAATAATGCTACCTACTTATTTTTTAAAACATAAGCAATACAAAATTTTAAAGTAAAAAGTAAAAGTCTGCCTCTCTCCCATTTCCAGAGGTAACCACTGTTAACAGTTTCTTATGTAGCCTTCAGATATTTTTTCTGAGGATATAAGAATATATATCCTTTTTCTTTAGGTAATATTCTTGAAGTAATCATTCTGTAAAAGAGTCAGGATGAGAACTTCCCATAAGCTAGCTATCATTCTTTTTCTCTGAAAACCCAAGTAATTTCTTTTCTGGAATGCAAAGCCCAAGATACACATGGCCATGAATAGGCTGTTCACCTCTCCTTGGGAGCAAGTGGTTGAAGCTTAGACAGAACAAAAATATTGTTACTGCCTTAGGGCATGAAGGGAGAGCATGAGCTGGGAGTTAGGTGAGCGTCTGTTAGGTGATGGATGGGAAGGTTGTCTGAGCGCTGCTGAGCTCCACCACTCTCTCACCACCCCTGTACACCTCTAATAAAGGTCTTCAGTGTCCTCTCCTCCTTACAGGGTCAGGAATTAGGGAGTGTCTCTTGTCTCATGTGCCACCTCCTGCAGTGCCCACAAGACCTTGGATTCATGCCTGCTCTTACCATGTGGGCCCCAGGCTCATCACCTTCTTACCCACCTGGGTAAACCAAATGAAGGGTCCGTGGGAGCTAGCTGGATGACCCCTTCTCTTTTTGCTTTTCCTGTTATACAAGGCTTACACACAGGCTCCCAGGAACGGACTGTGGGCTCTGGAGTAAGCTCTGATTCAGTCTCACTGGATAAATGAAATTGAGCCAGGCACTTCTCTTTAATAGGCCTTAATTTCCTCGACTATTAGATGGAATTAACAACAATGACTAACCTCATGGAAAGAAAAGGTAAATCATCTCTTTTTCTGTTGTCCTATCCTTCTGGGGCTGGGTTTCTCAGGAACAGAGACCATGTCTTATGCGGATCTGCATTTAATAAATGAATGAGAGGTATTGTCATCCCCAGTTTATACCTAAACTAACAAACTAAACCTCTCCTCCCTTGGGCCTCGACATTCAGCCACTGTCCGCTTATGCAGTCATCAGGTACCTAAACAAAGAAGCGGGCAGATTATTTTCACGCACTGCTTTCTCCCCGCTTCTGCACAGCAATGGTTTCTGAGTGACTGTGTGGGTCAATGGGAAGACCAACTCCATCTGGGCTTTGGGGTAACTGTGGCAAAAAACAGGCATTGATGCCCTCCCTTCACTTTGCTCACGTGGCTTCCTCCACCCATGTCCACGGTGGAAGGAGAAATGTACTCGTGATCACCTCAGGCCATGACTCACGTTTCTTCAGAGCCTTCAGTTTTTCACAGGGAGGCTGGCAGAAGGTGTCGCCTGTGCCGTTGCTGACAGACAAGTGTGGGAAGCAAAACAGAGGTTCCAGTGAAGGGAAGGGGATCCGAAGCAATGCCTGGGCCTGCCTTAGAAGGAAGGAGATGAAGTGGTTATCGCCATGAAGTGTGATTAAGAACAAAACCTTGCAAGATTCCCTCTCTGCCTGTCCTCCCCTCCTCCTCTCCACTAAAACCCCTCTCCTCACCGATAACCAACATCCTACCCTTGGTGATTCACTTCACTTGGCTGAGAACTGCCCCTACTTTGTCCCTCTCTCTCACTAATAAGCCTTGGAGGTCTCCATCCCAGTTGACTCTCTTTGCCTCTTTTCCCCTCCTGTTCAGGTATGCAGCCTGCCCTCCTCTCCTGTTCAAGTCCCACCATCAACTTCGTCATTCGTGGCTCTCCCATTCCCGCCCTAGAACACCTGAGGAGTATAGCACATTCTCCCCACCTTCCTCTCCCACTTCACTACAACCCCCTCTGTTTATGTTGTTGGTTGCCAATCTCTCAGATGGGACAATAACAAAAATAGCCAACCTGGAGGAAAGAACAAAGAAATCCAGAAACCTTTCAAAGCTGTCATCCTGGCCTCTAGTTCCTGCATCTCCTTCTGAGTTGTTAGCTCTCCTGTACTCCTCTCATCTCCCTGGATAGACAGACCTGGCAAACCTTCACCTCCATCAGTCTCTTTTCCCTCCCTCTGCACATTTTAAAGATACTGTTGGAGTTGAACAATAGAAGCTTTATTCATTCTTTGAACCAGCATTTACTGAGGACCTACCGTGGCCCAGGCACTGTCCCAGGTGTTGGGAAGACAGTGGTGATCATGGTTCTTACTCTTCTGGTTCTTACAGCCAAGGAAATGAAGACTTGTAATAAAGAAGCAAATTAGCAAGTAAACCTGATAATCAGTCACTGGCATGAAGCTGACAAATGGGGGCTGTGATGAAGGGTGACAGGAGGGGGCCTCTGAGGCAGCAACATTTGAATTAAAACCTGAAGGATGAGGAGTCAGTCCTTCAGAGTAATGGGGAAAGAGGAACAGCAAGTGCAAAGACCCTGTGTTTGGAAAGAGTAGGGTGTAGAAGAATGGAGTTAGGAAGAGTCGAGGAATAGAAAGAAGGCCAATGTAGCAGCAAAGTGCATGGGAGAGAGTGACACAGACAGGATCAAGGGGGTAAGCAGGGCCAGAAAACACAGGGTCTAGGGGTTTATAGTAACACATTTGTTCTAACTATAAATGTCAGGGGTTGTAAGCAACGGAGGGACGTGGTCCGATATTCATTCTTGAAAAATCTGGCAGAGGATGAAAATGTAGGAGCTTGGCGACGTTTTCAAAAAGTGTGCCCTGATAGGCTGTCTGGCTTCGTCTAAATTGATGATTTACAGCTGAAGGGAAAGACGAAACCCACCTCCGCACCGACAGGGCCTCCTGGGGGAATTGGAGGTGTAGCCCCAACCTGTCCACGAACCTGTGTGGGTTGTCCATTCTTTCCAGGTTGAGGGTGCAGGAAGCAGAGACACTGAAAGGCAGGAAAAGCCAGAGCAGCCAATGAGGATATGGACCCATCTTTTCAATCCACCTTGACATGGACCCTTGGAATCTCCTTTCATGACAATTCTGAGATGGGCTTTCTCTCCTACCTCCTAGATCTAGCTTTCTTTTCTTCTCCTAATAAGTCTTATTGTTTATTGAACAGAAATCTCTAGACTTCACTTACTTCCCTGTGGTATTCAAGCCTTGGGAAATTAAGTGTGATTGGGACAGAAAAAAACATTCAAAAGTTTTCTTCTGTCAATCCTAGAGACCCCAAGGGGAGTGTGAAGAACAGAAATCTGGCTGTGAATCACCAGGTGATTGTCTTGGCCAGTGCGCTCTCCCCAACACTGGGTTCTAGGCAACACTTGGCGGACCGACCTGGTCTTAGGATGCTGCGTCTACAGAATTTGCGCAGAAATACTATAAGAAGTGTCTTGGGAGGCACCCCCAGGCTCCTGCCATCTTCCCACGGCGCTTTTGCCATTTCCAAGCAGAGGGAGGCTGGAAGACTTCCAAAGGAAAGCTAAACAGGAAGCATATCATTTCCAAGGGGCAGACGGATCACTTTCAATCAGACTGCTTGGCTCTCATAACATTTCCGAGCTCATTCTCAGAGAAACACTCTCTCTTGTCAGCTAAGGCTCTGCTAAGAGGATTTACTCCCACGGCCTCACCTGGCAAAGCTACACAGAAGACCACTAAGTCTGCATCCCTGGGCTTAATTCCTCTCCACAATTCCAGAATCTAATTTTCAACTGCCAGCTTGTTATTTCCTGGATACCCCACCAGCATCTTTCAGTCAATGGGTCCCAAAACAACTCATCCTCTTCGCTCTCCTGGCTTTCCTGTTTCTGTTAATGGAATCACTGTTCCCTCTGCTACCCTGGCTGGAAACGTCTGAATCATCGTTGACTCATCCTTTTCTTATTCTCTAGATCAAATCAACTGCCGAATCATGTAGTATCTATTTCCACGATGTCACTTGAATCTGTCCCCTCCTTCCTATTGCCGCCATCCCTCCTCAGTGTGGGCTGCCCTTGCATCCCTCTCGACAGGAGCATCCTCACTTATTCCCTCACTATTAGCCCACCTTCAGACTGCTGCTGACTTAAGACTCCTCGTGCACAGATCAACACATCATTATCTTAGCAGCAGCCTGACATGGCTCAACGGTTGTCACATTAAATAAAAACCGTCTTTTAGCTTTATAAATCACAATTCCTTTTTCAATACTCCATGTTCAAATAAATTTATTCATTCCTGGTGTAGGATATGACTTTTTTTCCCTTTCTTAAACCCCTCTCATAAGTGATCTTGCCAAAAATAAGATCTTATGTTACTAAATCCTGTATTAAATGTATTTATATGCTTGTTTTATCGCCTTAGAAGATTCGACATTCTTATATTATCTGTCTTACACTTATTTTTGCTTGCTCTAATATTTGGGCACATGTAAGTACCATGTGCTGCTCGAAGAGCTTTACCTGTGTGAAACAATTTAACTCTTACAACAATTCCAATTGTATTCCCATTTTACCAGTGACAAAACTGAGATGCAGAGAAGTTGAGTAACTTGCTGAGGTATTAAAACTAATAAATGGCTGTGAGCCAGGATTCGGATTCACACAGTCTGGCCCCAGCGCCCATGCTTTTAACAATTGAGCTCACATTTGTCTTTGCTACTTGCATTTCTGATCTCGTAGTTTGGATTTAGCTGATGTTTTATAACTGAGCTGAAGCTTCAGGCGTTAAGTCCACTACTGGTCAGAAATATCAATGGTAGGCTAAGTGTGCCAATGTGACTAGATATCAGGAGCTGATTTAAGGTGTTTCCCAGGAAATCACTCTGAAGCTAAGAGACCTCTCTGTGCTATTTTTTTCCCTACTTTTCCTTTTTCTTTTTTTTTATTCCAGTACATGGGCTGTATTGAAGTGCTGCAATCAATGAGGTCACTGGATTTTGGAATGAGAACCCAAGTTACCAGGTAAGAGAACAAAAGGGAACAGGCTTTGAGGACTATAGTCTAAAGTCACAATAGTTTCTCCCCTCAGGAATTTCACGCAAGCCTTCAAAGTCGCCATGGGTTTTTATTCATATGGCTGGAGGGTAAAACATAGCCCAGTGACCTTGGATGAGTGGCTTTATCTCATTATGTGAGAGATTTCCCAGTTGTGTGGTGGAGCATCTGCATTCCATATAAGAGCTGATAAGATGATGCAGTCATAGAAACAGCTTGCTGCCCAGGTACCAAAAGTCTTTGAAATTACACCTAGAAATAAGACATTACAGAATATGAGATCTGTTGAAGAAGTAGCTGAAAATAAGACAGGGAAGAACTTTCCACATCAGAAATCTCAAGCTCCCCCCATTTATGACATCCCTGATGTGAGAGCCTGCTTACTCCTTGCCTGGGTCTCCTTCCTCCACATACAGCACGCTGGATGGAAGAGTTGAACCAGGGGAAGCCTTACCCAGGCAGCTTAGGGGAAGAACCAGAATCATTATTACACAGAGCACAAGTCAGAAGCAGAAACACAGGGCATGGTTCATTAAGGCCAAGTTCAAAGCAAGAATGGAAAGAGGAATAATTGAGTGCTGAGACTGGTAACTGGGACAATTGTGACGGGAAGGGGATGAGGCGAGAGGACTGCATTGATATGAGTTAGTCAGACTGAAGACTTGGGCATCTGTTGTATGTAGTGCCAGTGTTTGCCTCAGAGGCCAGCTGGAGTGCCTGTCTGCATCCGTGGTTGCGAGCCTCCTGTGTGTTTAAGCAGATAACTTCCCACTGCTCATGCTGTGGAATTCTAGGCCTAGGAAAAGTGTCCTGTTGGTTCAAAAGGTTTGGGAAAAGAAATCATATCACTCTTTAGGAGAATCACAGTATAGAGTAGTGTATATTAAAGATTCGGAGAAGTCCTGTGCTACAGTTTAAAAAACTCTAACATGAGGCCGACCCCGTGGCCAAGTAGTTGAGTTCATGCGCTCTGCTTCAGTGGCCCAGAGTTTTGCCAGTTTGGATCCTGGGCGCGGATGTGGCACCGCTCATCAGGACATGTTGGGGTGGCGTCCCACGTGCCACAACTAGAAGGACCCACAACAACAACAAAAATTATGCAACTGTGTGCTGGGGGGATTTATAGGGGGGAAGCAGAAAGAAAAAAGAAAAAAAGAAGATTGGTAACGGTTGTTAGCTCAGGTGCCAATCTTCAAAAAAAAAAAAAACACTCTAACTTTATCTCAAGATTTTTCAAACTTCTTCGGCCTGGAATCCTTTTTTCATGTAACATAAACAAACGTCCTGTGTATCTCTAGGGTTCCATGAAATGCACTTTAGGAAATGCTCTCTTGGATTCTCGATGATACGTTGAAATCTGTCTTTCCAAACTTCTCGCCCATCCTCAGTCTACCCTCTGGAGTCAAACAGCTGAAATCGCATTCTGGTTGTTTTGTCCTCTGGGCACCCCCCTCAGTCTCTGGCACATGGAAGAGGCTCAACGGATGTTTATTGAATAAACGCATGGTTCCACCTGACTACGTTCCAGGATATGGAGCCAGCCACGTTTATTCTCGCCTTTCAGTTTTATCTTCCACATTCTCAGTCCCTTCAACTCTCCTTCGAGTGAATGGTTTCTATACTACTCCTTGTTTGTTAGCCCTACTGTGGACACACCTCAGGCTTCATTTCATCCTGATGGTCCTTAATCTGGAGAAAGCCCTTCCTCCAATCCTGAGCAGGTTACAGATGGGAGGGAGAGGGCTACTGCCCCAGGTGCCTGGAACCGGGGCACAGGACAAAGGGTGCCCCTGTCCTTACCTGAGGGTGACTGATTTTCTGTTCATTCATCCATTTGTTCATTGACTTCTTCTCTTTCACTCAAATATTTATGGAGTGACAATGAAGTGCCTGAGACTGTTCAAGAATTAAGGACACAGAAGCCTTTGACCTCGTGGAACTTATGTTCTAGCTGGGGAAACAGACGATGGCAAGGAAACAAATTAATATACAATGTACTTTCAGGTAGTAATAAGTGCCTTTGCTATAATAATAAAGCTGGGTAAGAGGATAGAGATGTAAGGGGTGGGCTTTAAATTTTATTTTATTTTCTAGTTATAAAAATGCTGTATGTTACTTAGAACCTTTGGAAAATACAGAAGAATATGAAAAATAAAATCACTCCTCTCACATAGTAATAATGTCTACTGACATTTTGTCTTTTGGAATATCTTTCTGGTCTTTTTTTCCATACATGAGCTTACAGTGATTTTAATAGAAAATCTGAAAAATATTTGATAGTATTTCTCCCATCTTGAGCATTTTCCTGCTGCAAAATATTCTAAAGCATTTTTATTGTGGTAAAATATGCATAACATGAAATTTACCATTTTGACTATTTTATTTTATTTTATTTTTTTGAGGAAGATTAGCCCTGAGCTAACACCTGCCACCAATGCTCCTCTTTTTGCTGTGGAAGACTGGTCCTGAGCTAACATCCATGCCCATCTTCCCTACTTTATATGTGGGACGCCTGCCACATATAAGCATGGCTTGCCAAGTAGTGTCATATCCGCACTCGGGATCTGAACCGAGGAACCCTGGGCCGCCAAAGTGGAACGTGGGAACTTAACCACTGCGCCACTGGGCTGGCCCCCATTTTGACTATTTTAAAGTGCACAGTTCAGGAGCATTAAGTACATTTACATTGCTGTGCAAGCATCACCACCATCCATCTCCAGAACTTTTTATCTTCCCAATTGAAACTCTGTGCTCATTAAACAATAACTCCCCATTCCCCCTCCCTCAGCCCCTGGCAACCACCATTCTACTTTCTGTCTATGATTTTGACTCCTCTAGGTACCTCATATAAGTGGAATCATACAATATTTGTCCTTTTGTGACTGGTTTATTTCACTTAGCATCATGTCCTCCAGGTTTATCACTAGGCCAAACATTGTGAACATTTTGAAAGCTTTTGATGTGTATTGCTAGATTGTTCTGCAGAAGAACTGTGCTAGTTGATACTCCTCCCTCCCAGTCATGTATCTAATTTTTGTTACTATCTATTTTTTTAAATCTTTGTAAACTTTGTATCTATATTTTTAAATCTTTGTAAGTCTATATTTTCCTATTGTTTAGTAAATGGTAAAAGACTATTTTTTTTCTGCCATGAAGATTCCATTTGTGACTAATGTGTACACCCAAAGGAAGGTGTCTGGCATGGTATCTGGATATTATTCCTTGTAGGTGTGTCTGTGCGTGATTCAGGCATGGCAGATTGTGTTCTGAGCAGATTTGTGGAAGCTCAAGGGTGGTGGTCTTGTTTTTTAGATTTGGTGGTGAGGAAGGCCTCTCTCTGAGGAGAAGATATTTGAGCTAAGTCTTAAATAAAGTGAGGGACCCAGCCATAGGAGTGTCTAGAAGAGAGCTCAAAGGAGAGGGAATATGGCTGTCAACCCTATGAATCCACAGCATCAGCACTGACGAGGCTCAAAACGTGGGCGAGCGGTTTGGTAAGAGCGTGAAGAGAGTGTATCTTCTAAGAATAGCTACCAAAAAACCATCCAGTGGCCCCAAAGTCAGGGCAGGGAGAGGCTGACTGGTGGGAGGATCAAGATTCAAGATGTCCTTGTGGTATCCAGGGGTTTGACTTGAAGACAGGAGATTCCAGCCACTAGTGGCCCAGGGATCTTATCCATGGTATGGCTTGAAAGCAGGCTGATTTCCACACGCTAGGGCCAAACATAAGTCTCCCAGCCTCAGAATCATATGTTCTAGGCTGCCCTTCCTACCTTCCTGAACCCATTCGCCGGAGCTTGTAGAGTTTCAGATGCTGTATCTTAAAGCTCCCTGGGCTTGGCAGCAGACGTGAGACTCCCTGATCCAGATGAGAGGAGAAAACCCACCAAGGAAGGTTAGATAGAAGACAAGGGAGAAGATATAAAGTAGGTATGCTCTACGTTAATGAATTAACAAAAATCTAAATTTATTCAACAGAAAAATTCTCATGCAGAATTCACCTCTGCGTTCCTTTAAGTAGCCACATGAGGGTTCCTGCCGCTGAGCAGATGATTTCATTGTTCTCATGTGACCAGCCTAAGAAAATGGTTCACTTTCCCTAAAACCTCCAGTTCCCACTCTACTTCCCAAATATTTACTCTTCTTCCTTCTCTTTTAATTTTTCCTTCGTTGTCTCAATCTCCTTTCCTCTCTCAACTTCTCTGTATTTTGATGGTCAGTCTCTATTCAAGTTCTTTTATTACCAATTATCTTGGATATCATCATCCAACTATTACTGTTGAGTTAGGTTTCAAATTGTTCTAAATTTAAATTTCACGTGTTCACAAAATTTCATAATTTTGTGTAATTCATAATTTACCTCATAATCCTACTTGATCCAAGAAAAAGAATTTCAATGGACCAGTTAGAATTCCACAAGAAAGAACTTTATTTTGTGTGACCACAGCTATCTCCTGACATGTACCATCAAACATAAGATTAATCAGGTGTGAATGCCGATACATTAGTGTAGCTAACTGCCACAACAGATGCGAACATTGGTATTCAGGCTGATGTCCCACCCACAGTAAAGCGTCTTACTATGTCTATACTAGTTAATACATTGTTCCAGATAATAGGGAGAGAGCAACAAGAAATTCCTGGTAATAAAGGAGGAGCAACGATTAAGATACACCAACTGGGTCAGCATTTGAAACAGAAGAGGAAGATGGAGTGGAATTCCATCTACCTTTTTTAAACGTCCTAATGAGGGATCTTTCTGCTAAGTGTTTGAGGGCTGAATCCGTGGACCTAGAACATAGAAAGTATGTTCTTTGCTCTATTAGCAAAGAAAGGGACAGGAGGCCATTCTCTTTCTCAGCAATTCCCCAGATTACACCCCTTTCCAAATCTCCCATGGCACTTCTCCACCTTGAGTCCAGATTTAGTCCCGAGGGAGGTCCTTGGGTGGCTTTTACTTTTGTTCCTCCGCTAATTCTCCCCCAGGCATGCATCCTCTTGACTGACTCTGGACCGGATCGCAATTTTTAATAATCGAGTATTCATAGAAAAGGGCAAAGGAGGAGTTTTTCCTGAAAGAAGAGAACCAAGATCATGAGGAAAACAAAGGCTCAGTGCCACAGTTGTCTTCCAAATGTCTGGAAAACAACAGCTAAAGGAAATAAGAGAAAGGGGAGATGAAAATCCTGCTGAGGATGATAGAGTCATTCACTCTCTCCTGTAAACATGTTCTCGTCAAGATTTGTCAAACAAAACTAAAGAAAACAAAAAACCTCATTTGATCTGAAATACACACACATGTACATACACAAGAAATCAGGTCACTAAAACCGAAAGCCCACTTCCCTCCCCCGAGTAAGCATCCACATCAAGCAAAGAAGAAAAAAATCTTCCCTCTCCTCCTAAGGATGCCTCCTTCTTTGTGTCTAGGTGGGAACCTGCCTCAGATACCAAAGGAGGAAGAAACACATCAGAGTAAACTCCATAAGTGGAGCTGATGGGGCAGGGCTTGGCTTTCAACCCCAAGGAACAGAACATCATAGAAAACCATTGAGGGGACATTTAGTTCATCACCACAGGACAAAATTTACCCCATGGGGCAGGGCACCCTGCTGGTGGGAAGGACCTCCAGATAGATCACTGTCTTACTACCCTGTCCTCTTCCTTCCTCTTTGTCTTACATGCGCAACTCATATTTGGTAATAAAATCAGCCAGGCTAAGCGCAAGGCACCCAGTGCAGCTCTGTCCGTGCCAGGCTCCAGGACAGCCGGGAAGCAGCAGCTTGCAGTGGGTTTGCCTCATTCTGTGATTGCCGTCCCAGGGGGGTCTGTGAAGGAAAATGGGGAGAAAACGTTAGAGAATTGGTGGTGAGTGCTTCCTGTTGGGGTCCTGGCTTAAGATTCATTTTCTCAAGCTGATCATAAGGGGCTGCACGTCGTGGCCTATTTTATCTGCTCCATTCCACTCCATGGAGGAAGAACAACCTTGAGCAGTATTGTTTTTTTGAACTGCTGCTGTAGATGGCGAGCAGGCTGTTCGGGTGATTTGGTACTAGGTAAAGCAACAAGGAAGCAGAGATCATAATTCAGAGGATATTGTAATGGGACTAATTTCCTGTTTATAACGTTATTGCTCCTGGGCAGTGATTCTGCAAATTTAATTCACTATCTTGAAATTTTGATTCTTTGGCTTCAACAGGACATTAAAGCAATTCTTCAGAGACAAATGCATACTTCATGTGTGCGTCTGTGTGTGTGTGTGTGTGTGTGTGTCTGTGTGTGTGTGTCTTAGCAACCATCAGATACAAAGCGGATCCTAGATGCAACTGAACATTTATGTAAAGGCCTGTGCATGTGGTTTCTAAGAAATGAGAACATTAGGAGGCAGACTATTCTATAGAGGTCAAATATCTGTATGTTTGTTGGCTAAATTAAGATATTTGTTTGAAAACAGGCTGGCATTTACCTAAATTTCCTGAGGATTATAGTAATGGGATTGATTGCAGCTATGTGTGGATAAGTGTCTGTATCTCTGTGTAAAACTTGGAGTATCTGCAGTTTCGGGTGTGTGGGTTCTCTGCTGGATGGAAGCAGAGCATGAAGTTAGAAATAGCATTGCAGTCCACATGGCGTGTGAAACAAAGGCCATCACAGGAGGGACAAAAGACCAACTCTATCAACTTGCCAGGCCAACTCCCTGGTGAAGAAATTTACTGAGAAGAGTGCTAAGGAGAAAAAAAATCAGGAGTTTGTAAGTTCTAGTTCATGGTGGTCATGCTAAGGACTGGAAATGAGCACTCTGGCCGAGATGGAATGTACACAGTTAGATAAAACAAGTTTCACTGTTCATTGGTCAGGAAAGAATGTTCAGACCCCAGTAAGGGTCTGGTGTCCCAGGGTCAAGGTTCACAACCTTTATCAGCTGGTTAGAACAGTTACAATAAAACATAATTGTCAAATCTGGTATCTTGTAGGCAAGCACTGGTATAAATGGACCTACTTCCTTTCACACAGGTCAGGAAGCCCTTGGTGGAGGTTTGGGGTGAGGGTATGTGTGCGTGCGTGTGGGTGTGTGTACAATGTACCTCTTCTAGTTTCAAGTTTCACAGCTCCCCAGTTCCGCACAACCTACTTAGGACTGAATAGCAAATTAAATTCCTTTTAGAGGTCTTCAAAGACCTAGTAATTAAAAAAAAAAATGTTTCCGTGCAATTGGGAAGGGTTCTGATAGCAGGCAGAGTCAAATGCAGAGAGAGAGGCTATGAAAATCAATGGCTCTGTTTTGCTCAGAGTCATTAGCACAATGTCTTTCACATACAGGTGCACAGTTACTATTGGAATGAACAGGTGTAGGCCCAAGAGGTATAGTTACTAAGACAACTCACAGAATGGGAGAAAATATTTGCAAATCGTATGTCTGATAAGGAGTTAATATCCAGAATATATAAAGAACTCCTACAACTCAATAACAAAAACAGAAACAACCCTACTAAAAACTGGGCAAATGATGGAAACTAGACTTTTGGTGGTGAACACAATGTAGTCTATACAGAAGTTGAAATATAGTGATGTACACCTAAAATTTGTATTCTTTTATAAACCAAAATCATGTTAAAACACAAACAAACAAAAAAACTGGGCAAAGGACTTGAAGAGACATTTCTCCAAAGAAGATACACAAATGGGCAATGAGCACATGGAAAGATGCTCCACATCACTAATCATTAGGGAAATACAAACAAAACCCATGAGATAGCACTTCATACTCATTAGAATGGCCATTATTTAAATACGAAAAATAAAACCCATGTTGGCAAAGATGTGGAGAAATTGGAACTCTTGTGCATTGCTAATGACAATGTAAATGGTGCAGCCACTAAGGAAAGCAGTTCCTCAAAAAATTAAAAATAGAACTGTCATATGACCCAGCAATTCCACTTCTGGGTATATATCTAAAAGAATTGGAAGCCAGGGACTCAAAGAGATATTTGTACACCCATGTTCACAGCAGTATTATTCACAATACCCAAAAGGTGGAAGCAACCCAAGTATCCATTGATAGATGAATGGATAAGCAAAATATGGTATGTATATACAATGGAGTATTAGTCAGCTTTAAAAAAGAAGGAAATCCTGCTAGTTGTGGCAAGATGAACCTGGAGGGCTTTATGCTAAGTGAAATAAGCCAGACAGAGAAAGATAAATGCTGCATGGTATCACTGATGTGCGGAATCTAAAACAAAAAAAGTCAAAGTTGTAGAAACAGAATCAAATGGTGGTTGCCAGGGACTGGGGGGAGGGGAAATGGAGTGATGTTGGTAAAAAGGTGCAAACTCTCAGTTATAAGATGATTAGGGTCTGAGAATCTAATGTGTAGCGTGGTGACAATAGTTGATAATATCATGTGGCAAAGTGAAATTTGCTAAGAGTAAATTTTAAGCATTCTCACACAAAAATAAGTAAATATATGAGGTGATGGATATGCTAATTAACTTGATTGGGGGCATTCTTTCACAGTGTCTATTTATATCCTATCATGTACACTTGAAACATATTTTTAATTTTTTTAAAGATTTTTATTTTTCCTCTTTCTCCCAAAGCCCCCCGGTACATAGTTGTGTATTTTTAGTTGTAGGTCCTTCTAGTTGTGGCATGTGGGATGCTGCCTCAGCATGGCTTGATGAGCGGTGCCTTGTCCGCACCCAGGGTTCCATGGTGAGACCCTGGGCCACTGATGCAGAGCGCACGAACTTAACCACTTGGCCATGGGGCCAGCCCCTATTTTATAATTTTATTTTTTGACTATCCCTTAATAAATCTGAATAAAAAGGAAGGAAATTCTGATGCATGCTACAACATGGATGAATCTTGTCTTAGTCTCATCAGGCTGCTATGGCAAGCACTGGGTGGTTTATAAACAACGGAAATTTATTCCTCACCGTTCTGGAGGCTGGCTGTGCCAGCATGGTCGGGTGAGGGCCCTTTTCCGGTGGCTGACTTCTATTATCCTCACATGGCAGAAGGGGCTGGGGAGCTCTGTGATATCTCTTTTATAAGAGCACTACAGTAATCTCATTCACGAGGGCCCCAGCTTCATGACCTGATTACCTCCCAAGGGCCCCACCTACTAGTACCATCACCTTTAGGAGTGAGGATTTCAACCTAAAAATTTTGGGGAGACGCAAGCGTTCGGACCACAGCAAACCTTAAAAATATTATGCTAAGTAAAAGAAGACAGTCACAAAAAGAAATTCTGCATGATTTCACTTACGAGAAGTACCTAGAGTAGTCAGATCAAGAAAGAGAAAGTAGAGTGGTGGATGCTAGGGGCTGGGGTGGGGAGTGAGTTGGTGCTTAATGGGTACAGAGTTTCCGTTTGGGAAGGTGAAAAAGTTCTGGAGTTGGATGGTACTGATGGTTCCACAACAATGTGAATATACTTAATGCCATTGAACTGTACTCTTAAAAATGGTTAAAATGGTAAATTTCATGTTATATATGTTTTATCATAATTTTTTTAAAGTATAGTTACTAGAAGAATTATATTTTTGGAGTATTCAAGATTATATAAATTAATTTTATTTTGTTGAAAGAATGAAAAGCCAGTAAACGGAAGATAACTGAGGCTTCAGCGCCTGAGTTTCCAGGAGGTTCTACAGCCAAAAGAATTTGGTAAGGAGTACATAGTGGCCTCCTTCTAATTTCTTGTTGGGGAAGCCCAACCAAAAGCCACACTGGCCAAGAGGGCTGTTGTAGGACAAGAGGAGAGAGTAGCTAACAATCGCTCATATTTGTTTAGCATTCACAGAGCTTGTACATCCATGGTCTCTTATAAACCATACAATCACCCTGAGGGGAAGGTACTATCATTCCCCATTTTAGAGCAGAGGGAGCTGAGGCTCAGAGAAGGTAAGTGACCATTCCAAGAGCACACAGCTCTTTTGCTGGGGCTCCAACCCAGCTACTCTCACTCCAAATCCTGTCCCTATAGCACTGAATGTTTCCTAGTGACGTTGCTTCAGTTTAAAGCTAAGAAACTGCTCTTGTAGCTATGAATAGACTAGGACGGTGGGAGACAGTTAAGGGAACAAAGGCAGGCCTGGGTCATCTTTAAAAATCCCTTCTAAGCGAGAGAACCACAGGCTGTGATCATCATCACCCCTGGTGTCAGTCCCCTGTGGGATATCTCATTTAAAAATTTTTTCACTTTTTTTTTTTTTTTCTGATTACAAAAAGTAACCCCTGCTTACTGTGGGAATTGGGAAGTAGGGTAAAATAAAAGAAAAAACAGACAAATCACTGGAGATAACCAAGAGTAATGGTTTGGTGTAAGGTTTCTTCAATCATCTGTTTAAAAACTAAGGTGGGATTATGTGGTGCATATTAATTTGTAGTGTGTTTTTGTCATTTATTGTGTGCATTTTCTAGGTCATTAAGTCTGAATAGTACTTGCTTTGACCTGAGCTTTAAAGTGGAAGAAATCATTTTAAGTGCATTTACTTGCCATAGGTCTATTTTTAAAATCTTTTTGGATTTCACTAAAGGAAAATGACTCTGCCTAGGATAAGACGAAAGGGGGATTTCTTGAAAGGATATTGGGGCAGCTCGTGGGATCTAAGGAGCCGTGAACAATCACACCGACAGAAGGTCGGAGTCGGGCCTCCGAGGCCTCAGCAGTAGGAGGGCAGAGACCCCTTATCTCTGGTTCTCTCAGTTCCAAATATCAAATTCCCAGGTGAGATGGTGCTTGGGGCCTAATCCTGGACCAGTCGTCTTTGGCCACGACAGAGTTGCCTTGTAACAATACGGTAGTTCCATAATAATCATATATTGGGAAGGGGAGAGGCTGGGAGAAGGAGGAGAAGAGGAAAAAGCAGGAGAAAGAAGCTTGTAAAATGGAGGTAGTAGATGCTGTCAAAAATAGATTTCTACCTCAAAGGGAGAGGAAGACATTAGATCAAATTCTCTGGACACGTTTGAAAAAAAAAAATTGGGACTATTTAAATCATCCCGCAAATGCTGCACTAAAATCCAAGGTTTGTAAAATTGTTAGTCAAATGTTTAATGTTATTATAGCTAGTGCATTAATTTCAGAACATAATTCAATTGAACTGTATTTCTATGTGGTGGCTGGACATTTTAAGGAACTTTGAGACTCCGTGTATGGATATTGCATATGTTTACACCCCTGTTATAGGACTTAGGGCATTGTTTTGGTGCTTTAGATATTTATAGAGGTTTATAAAATGGTTATTATTTTTGCTCCACGACAGGCTGTTTACAGATCTGTATTTTATTTGCTGAGGAGTCCTTGGTCACGAATAAGACTCTCAATTACAGCATTTTTTCCATGGAAAATATGATCCACTTTATGAAGTGGTTTCTAAAAATATGCTGCAGCTAAAATCAGGGCCTGCTAATTTATCTGTATGAATCTATAGAAATGTACAGATATGAAGATATTATCACACACACTTATACACTCTCAAACAGGCAATATACATATTTTCACTGACCTCAGTGAGAATAGTTAGCTATCTGTTCATGTCTACATATGGATGGTAGTGGATGGCCTCGAGTGTTTAAGGAGAAGCAAATTAATTGAGAGCTTAAAATGCATGAATGTGAAAGCCTCTGTATATTGGGGAGACCCCAGTATTTTTAGCTCCAATTGCTGAATGAAATAGCTTCTCTTTTTTTTCCCCAGGCTTTCCTTACCATGCAGAGCCAGATGAGAATGTATTCTAGTATCTCCCTTTTGTGGCCCTTTTTGTTTCTCATAGAAGTCAGTGCTGAATATTTGTAGCACCCCAGAATTTTTTATTACACTCTGTGTAAATGTCTCCCAGAGCAAGAGAATGGATTTCTGATTTTGATTTTCGCAGACACAGTGCTCCACTCCTGGTCTGAATCATTTAACAGTGTAAGTAGAACAGGCCATTTGAACCACTGATCCTACACCAGTGCTGCAGTTGCATGGAAGCCTCCTGAGAAAGCTCAGAAGTGCCCCAAGTATGTTTGGCTTGGGAGGGATTGGGCTCCCTAAGGTCCTGTTTCCATGGAGCAATCATCAGAGTTCCATTATCCATTGTTTTTGGGCTTTAAGGTTCTTCCTGGAAGCCTAGTCCATGGGCCCAGCAGGTTTCAGAGCCACAGTGCCTGGGACATAGTTGGATCAATAAATATTTGTTGATTAACAGAGAGGTTTCAGGACTTCTCAGGCCTGGATCGCAGATCTTGAGATGACTCTGGGGGTCTTGAAGGCTTGACAGTCACATGATGGTAGTCAGAGAAAAGCAGAGAAGACCTAGAGAATCTATAAACATGGAATCTGGCATCCTGAACTAGGCCAAATTCCAGAATGAGGAACTAGGACAATTAGGTCAGATCCCTGGCTCCCGGTAGAGTGTTTGGCACACAGGTACCATCTGTATATATTGTAGAACAAAAGAATAAAAATAAATTCACTGAAGATACTCAGTTTGGCCCAGAGAGCCTTGGGATCCAAGGAGTTTATTCAGATGAAGAGAGGGATTTCTCAATCCACATGGAACTGGCTGAACTTGAACTGCTTTCTAGTTCAGGGACTCAAACATGTTTTCAACTATTAGCAAGCAGATGACAGAGCACTTTATCATAAATTAATAGCAACTGTATCAGCATTGTCATCATCACAAAAGTTAGCATTTATAAAATAGATAATACTATTAATCCTATTTCACCCATGAGAATACTGAGACTTAGAGAAATGACAGAACTCACCCAGGTCACCTAGCAAGTGGTGGAACCAGAAACCAGATCTGCCTGACTCTTGTGTGTTAGGTCTCAATCCAAGAGAGAGAATTTTTTAAGGAGCAAGTCTCAGGAAAATGCTGAAAACCAGAAGTGACGGAATAAGGAAACGGTCAATCTTCAGGTTGGAATTTGGCCTGGGTTCAAGATGCCAGATTCCTTATCTGCAAAATCTCTGTGGAAGGGGCTTCATAAAGATGCTTATAATCTGTAGAAGGGAATACTTTTAGTGTCCTTTTCTGATCTCTACTAAAGCAAAGGCCAGCCCTGGAGGTCCAGTGGTTAAGATTTGGCACTCTCACTGCCATGGCCCAGGTTCAATTCCCTATCATGGAACCACACCATCCATCTGTCGGTTGTCATACCATGGCAGCTGTGGGTTGTTGTGATATTGAAGGCCATGCCAGTGTTATTTCAAATACCAGCAAGGCCATCCAGGGTGGACAGGTTTCAGCAGAGCTTCCAGGCTAAGACGGTCTAGGAAGAAGGACTTGGTCCCCCACTTCTGAAAAAATTGGCTGTGAAAACTCTATGAATAGCAGTGGAGCTTTGTTTGATATAGCACCAGAAGGTGAGAGGATGGAGCAAACAGAGCGGGCAGGGTTCCCCTCTGCTATATGCAGGGTTTGTAGCACTAACAACAAACTAAGGGAAAATAAAATTGTGTCAGACAGTGGTTCTCAAACTTTAGCATGCAAGGCAATCAATCACCTAGAGGGCTTGTCAAAACAGGATGTTAGGCCATGCTCCCAGAGTTTTTGATTTAAGAATTTGTATGTCTGACAAGTTCCCAGATGCTGCTGATGCTGCTGGTTTGGGGACCACACTTTGAGAACCACA
The DNA here is from genome assembly GCF_041296235.1 of Equus asinus. Classification (NCBI taxonomy): domain Eukaryota; kingdom Metazoa; phylum Chordata; class Mammalia; order Perissodactyla; family Equidae; genus Equus; species Equus asinus. The sequence goes on from NC_091791.1 coordinate 148,020,785, forward strand.
GGTCTAAGGGAAGCCTAGCCAGTGATTTCAAAATGAGGTCCCCTGTTGGACCACGGGTCATGTGGAAACCCCTTATTTTTGAGCAGGTGGTTGCCCAGAAAAATCACAAAAAGCATCTGGAGGTTTTTATTGTTGTTTGTTTTGTTTTTAAGAAAGGAAAAGGGGAAAGCCTATGGAATGCCAGAGCAGCAAGTTTTAATGTATAAAACAATGATATAGTTCCTCTTGGGAAGAGTGAACTAGATGGCAGGCACTCAAAATTCATTAAAAGCTAATCTCAGCCTGAGAACATCCTTTCTTTGACAAAAAGAGAGCTTTGTGGGGGCCGGCCCAGGGGAGAAGTGCTTGAGTTCGCATGTTCTGCTTTGGTGGCCTGGGGTTTGCAGGTTCAGATCCTAGATGCAGACCTACACACTGCTCATCAAGCCATGCTGTGGTGGTGTCCCACATATAGAATAGAGGAAGTTACCACAGATGTTTGCTCAGCCACAATCTTCCTCACCAAAAAAAAAAAAAAAAGAAAAGAAAAGAAAGGAAGAAAGAAAAGAGAGCTTTGTGGCCAAAGGGACTCCAGGACAGTTGGTGCCTCTCTCCACCTGCCAGGCAGATTTTCTCTATTTCCTGCTGGTGTTCTCCTTAGGAAAATTGAGCAATGCCTAGTAAACTAAGTGCACAGCATTGACCCCTTTAATTAAACATGATTGAGTTGGAGCTTGTGAGAGCTGCAGTTGCTCTAGGAAAATGTGTATTTCCAAGTGTTTGAACAATAGGAGGGTGGATCTTTTTGATCCAGATCATCTGAGCCACTTATGAGAAATTCTCTGAAAATTGATCTTTTTCACTGTTGTCTGTGACAACACAGATTCTTAAAAAGGAAAGACATTATCTAGTTAAGCGTACATGCCAATGTAAGGTAGCGTAATCTGGCAGCCACTTATTAGCAGGTCTCAGGCTAGATCAAGAAACAGACTCTGAGATGGAGAGTTAAATGCAAAAGGCTTCCTGGGTGGGCTCTCAAGATCTACAGACACGTGAGGGAGTGAGGGATGCAGGACCGGCAGAGGGAGAGCTTGAATAGTGATGCTATCTCAACAAAGGCCTCAGCAGGTTCATGGGCAGTTTGGGAGCTGGGATGACCCTTCAGAGTTGTCCCAAATTGAGGCAAAGGGACCAGGCCTTCGAACCCTGTATTGACCAGTCATTGGATGCCTGCTGCCTCTGGGGAGGGGACATACCTGTGGGCAAAGCAATGGCCTTAAGGAGAGGACAATTTATGGGGCAGGAACTCAGCTGTGAGCTATTAGCGGTGAGCACTCTAGCAAGTGGGGCAATGAGTACCTCTGTTCTGAAGGGGGATCTGGGTTATATAGGGGAACAAGGATCATACTTTTTTTTTTATTAAGATTATGATAGTTAACAACCTTGTGAAATTACAGTTGTACATCATTATTAGTCATGCTGTAGGTACACCACTTCACCCCTAGTGCCCTCCCCCCACCCCCCCCCCTTTCCCCTGGTAACCACGGAAGGATCATACTTTTTATTTCAATGCCATAGAGATGTCTAGACGTTTACGTATTGAATGTATAGTATGTCCAAGCAGGCTGCTAGGTGCCATGGGGTGTCTAAAGAAAACCAGATAGTCATTCTGCCTTTATAGAAACTTGTACCATCCATTACTATTTGCGTGATAGACATAATTGAAGCTCTTGTACAGCATATAATCTATAGCATTCCAGTTATAACACATACTCTGCTGGGTACTAGGCATTGTTCAAAGCAGGTTAGATCCAGTTCTGAAAGCAGACAGACAGTATAAGGATAAAGCAATAATAATGGCTAGCATTTACTGAGGTATTGTTCAAAGCACTGTTATTATTCCCACTTTATATATTTAAGGAACTGAGACAGAGAGACCTTTAAACCTTGCTCAAGGTCATGGAGTTTGTAAGAGACAGCTAGATGTTGAACTCTGGCTGGCTGAGCGCAGAGCCCACTTAACCAGCCTTTCTTCAATCTCTATTATCATAGACAAGCTATAGATAAAGCCCTCAACTTTTTTCCCTTTTAACGTTTACTGTAATTTTGCACTTTTATTTCCGTATTCTCCCAAGCACCTTGTGCTGTACCACGCACTTATCACTTAATAAAGCTTAGTTGATATTTAAAAAAAAAAGAATTTCAGTTCCTCTCTCTCCTTTCACTGAGCACTGGTAGGAGGGACAAAGAATGGAAGATGATAATTTACAGTTCGTAAAAGGAGTTCCATCATCCTTATATTGTTAGTAGAAGACTCATCTCTTATAAAACCCAGCTTCCTGTCCCAAGAAACTGAACAAGACCAAGTCCAAAATACGTATAAATAATCTTTGTAAAGATTAAAAGGGTGTGTTCTAATGGATTTTTTTGCCACGCACAAGCTAATAGCTGACCATGACCCCAAAGTTTGTTCCATTCATTCCTGGTTTGCTCCAGAAGAAGGATCCTCGCACCACGGCCTGCGGGCCAGATCCAGCCTGCTACCTGATTGTAATCTTGTCACCTTTCAAACCAAGAGTGGTTTTTGACGTTTTTAAATAGTTGGAGGAAAAAAAGAAGAATGTATTCGATGACATGTGGAAATTATAAGGAATGCAAATTTTGGAGTCCCTACGTGTTACTGGCACACAAGCACGCCCACTCACTTATGTATTGTCTGTGGCCTCTTTTCAAGCTACAGCTGCGGAAGTGCATAGTTGCAACAGAGACTGCTTGGCCCGCAAAGCCTAACAGTTCTACTATCTGGTCCTTTACAAAGCAGGCGAGCTGACTGCTGCCATTGAGTGATTCTCCACCTTAGCTCTGGTGGAAACACTTGAGGGAGCTTTTAAAACTCCCAATCCCCAAGTCCCACCCTGTACCAATTAAACCAGAAGCTCCGGAGATGAGACTGCAGCTTCCGGATTTGTTAAAGCTCCCTTGTGTTCCCCAGTGTGCAGTCGGGGTTGAGAACCACTGCCGAGAGCCTGAATGCATTCTGTGGGGCAGGTGGATGAGGCCTCTCGGCATCCAGGCTGCCAGATGGGAGAGAGAATGCGGGTCACTCATCACCACCCGTGTGTGCAGAGGGTGATGTGAGCAAAGATGTTCAGGACCTTCAGATGTCCTCTGGTGAAAGCCCTTTCCACAAGGAGAAGGCAAGGATGGAGAGCACAGAGGGGAAAGGAGAGGACTATGTCAAATATCTATCCCAGCATATTGAGGGACTAAGTTGTTCCCCAAACGGAACATTCTCAAAGATACAGGCAGTGTAGCCTTCCCTACCCTAGCCATTAGGAGCAGGTGACCTAATTCCTTTGCATCCTCTAATGCAACCATCTGGTCAAAACTGGAGAGCACAGAGCCAGGCATCCTGTTGGGAGTTCAAGTAGAAGTTTTCAACAGCTGTGTGGTCTGTGAACTGACCTGCTTCAGAATTACCTGGGAGGCTTGTTAAACTGCAGATTCCTGGGCCCCACCCCAGACCTATAGAATCAAATTCTCTAGGAACAGTCCCGAGAATCTGCATTTTAACTCGCATTCCAGTTGATTCTTAAAAGTTTTAAAGTTTGATCACCACTATCTAAATGGTTATACTGGTGATTTCTTAGCAGATGTGCAGGCTACAGTTTTCCCACCATTTTGGCCACAGTGGACTCAATGGCCCAGGCCAGTTATTGATTCCTTCCAGAGGTGCACACACACATTAATAATAATGAAAAAGATGGACTGACCAGATAAAATCTATAATATATATGTCACAGGGCCCTTAAAAAAACCAGAGTTATTTTTAAAAAAATAGTGATGGAAGACATACACTCATTCTACCAGTTGCTATCTTCCTCAATATTATAGATACTTCCATGACAAACTGCCTTTAATAGCTTAAATAGTGCCAAATCTTCCTTTTTTTTTTTTGAGGAAGATTAGCCCTGAGCTAACGTCTGTGCCCACCTTCCTTTACTTTATATATGGGATGCCTGCCACAGTATGGCTTGTCAAACAGTGCCATGTTCGCATCCAGGATCTGAATCCACGAACCCCAGGCTGCCGAAGCAGAATGTGCAGAACCTAACCGCTGCGTCACTGGGCCAGCCCCCAAATATTCCTTTTTTGAAGATAGGTCTAATTTTTGGAAGTAGATAAACATCCTTTGGAGTGAAACGTGGTAAAGAAAGCAGGCGATTAAGTTGGATCTGTTTTGATTTTTTAACAAAATAGCTTTGAATCTTAAATGACCACACTGTATGATCAATACACTCTTTAACTCCAAAACACATGCCTTCACAATATTTTGTTTGTTTGTTTGTTTTTGGTGAGGAAGATTGGCCCTGAGCTAACATCCATTGCCATGCTTCCTCTTTTTGCTTGGAGGAAGATTGGCCCTGAGCTAACATCCATTGCCATTCTTCCTCTCTTTTGTATGTGGGATGCTGCCACAGCATGGCTTGATGAGCCATGTGTAGGTCCATGCCCGGGATCCAACCTGCAATCCCGGGGCTGCCCGGAGCGTGCAAACTTAACCACTATGCTACTGGGCCAGCCCCAATATTTTGAATGCTTTGTCTAAAACAGAGTTGTTTATCCCAAAGTAAAGCAGAAAGGTCTTTTGGACTTACAAATTCCAGTGTATGTCGTATGAAATCAACCCCATTTCTCTATTGCCATTTTCATAAAGCTTTAACAATTTGAAGGTGTATAAGCCATCAGTTTGTGGGTGTAGGTGTTTGCATTTTGAAATATATGATTCTATTACAGGAAATCATTGTGGAGGTAGGAGAAAATCAGTGCTTCATTTCCATTCACTAGAGGAGACTGGGAGGGGACGTGCCATGCTGGGGACAGGATGGTCTTTCACTTCATTGAAGTGCAATTGATGGGTCAACATCAGCATCAGAGCCAGAAGGCAGAATCATGGAGTAGACGGAACGACCTGTATCCTGTGGTTGCTGAGCTGGGCAGAGTTGCAAATGTACTTTAGAATCAGATTTTAAATTTGTCAGGTTGAACGGAGTGGTGCGATGAGTCAATGGGAGAGTAGATGCTGTGGGCAGTACAGAAGGGTTCATTTGATCGTCCTGGGACCTGAAGTGCCTGTTTCTAAAACGAAAGGGTATATTTTATGGGCTGAGTCAACCCTCCTAGAGTGCCTGGGCGATGCCCCTTGATAACTGCACAAAGGGAGTTTGAAGTTTTCCATTTTCCACTGGTCTGCGGGCATTGACTGCATTCATTGTGTGCTTATCGCCACGGAGGCAGGCTCATGTTCTAAAGGGTCCTGTCTGAGGGATTGCACAGGTTCTTGGATGTCTTTAATTTCACAAAGCTGAACAAAATTGAACGCATAGATCACTGAGCCTTAATGTTCTGAAAGCAAAGATTTCAAAAAAGAAGGTACTAGTTTCCCCAGAACTATGGGAACAACATAATACCACACAGATGTGGAGCCTGAGTTATAAGTCCCTCCATTCATCAATATGGAGGCAGTTTGAGACATCCAGGTGACAACCTGTCCCTTTGACATTGTTAACTGATTTCTTTAAGGATTCTTGGTAGACATGACAAGTAAGGGAAATGTCCCCCGGGAAATACAAGTGACTTTGTTTTGCCTGAGTATTTTTGAGTTTTATTTGGGAAAGACTCTTGCTGTGATTAAAATGTATGCTCATTTCTTTCTGCCTGGACAAAACTGAAACCACTCTTTCACTGTGTGTGTGTGCACATGTGGGTGCATGTGTGTGTACGCTCGCACACGTGTGGTGGGAGGTGGGGAGGATTGCCTTTAAGCGTTCTGCGGGGCCATTTACCTGGTTTCATGTTCCACATTTTCTGGCTTTCCTCTTTACTGAAGAACTGCTTTTTGACATTCACTAGAAACAATCTGTGGGAAAGCCCCTCCCCCCATTAAATGCTCCACTTTGTCTTGGATTGTGATATTGCCTTCCAAACTTAAAAAAAAAAGAGAGGGTTAGGCAACATTGCTTCCAGAGGAGCTTAACTGTTTAAGGGTTAAAGACACAGAAAAATTATAACTTAAGTACTGTAGCGGCGAGGGGTTGATGAAGAAAAGTGGCTTTGTGTGGATGGTTAGTTTGGACTCTGTGAAGACAGACAGAATATCTTGTTTTGGTCTTATGGCGTAGGCAGGGTTTTCCATGCTTGAAAGCGAATCTTCAACTGCATTCTCATTCTCTTACATCAGCCCACTTCTCCCCTTCCCTCTCATGTGGCAAAACAATAAACAAAGTGGCCACTGTTGGTGCTGTGGGGCCTTTCTCCCTCTTTCTTTCTTTCTAGCACAGGCTCCCAGGATGGAAATCTTTAGCCATTTAAACTCCGAAAATTCTGCTCCTCTATGAGAGGATGTTTGCTGAATGTTTGCTAGCTGGAGAATGTCCATGGCCAGTCAGCTCCGAAAGGACCATGCAGATGTGCAGGCTGCCCAGGCAGCTGGCATGGGGGGGGCACCCCAGTCCTGTGAGAAATCCCTGATTCAGGTTCTCCCGTTTTCTTTTCCCTCAGCGTTTGCAAAGTCAACGCTTTAGGTCGGAGGGTGTGGCTGAAACTCCAGAAAAGCATTGAAAGTACTATTTGTTCTTAAAAATATTACAGTTAATCTCTTCGTGCCAGTGTGAGGGGAAGAAAAGAAGAAAGGCAACAAAATGCAGGCCTATATCTGTCTTCACTGGCTGGGCTTTCAGATTTGTTAACACTGATAACAGCAAAGAAAGAATTTGAGAGGTTGTTTTAAAGCTGTGGTTCTGAACTCGGGATCTGTGGATTCCCAAGAGGCAGATGGATGGTTTTTGGGGGTGCTGGTGAGGGAGCGGGTAGGCTTTCTAAAGTTCAGTAGAAAAGTTTGTACAAACAAGCCTTTTATTGGAGAGAGAGGCTGTGACTCTCTTTAGAGTCTCAAATCCAAAGAAATTAATAACTATTTTTTCGGTATTTTTTCTTTTTTTATCATATCATTTCTTTTTTTATCATGTAAAGTACACATAACATAAAATTTGCCATCTTAACTATTATTTTAATTTTTTTTTTTTTTGGTGAAGAAGATTGGCCCTGAGCTAACATCTATTACCAGTCTTCCTCTGTTTACTTGAGAAAGATTGTCGCTGAGCTAACATCTGTGCCAATCTTCCTCTATTTTGTATGTGGTATGCTGCCACAGCATGGCTTGATGAGCAGTGTATAGGTCCATGCCTGGGATCTGAACCTGTGAACCCAGGGCAGCAGAAGCAGAGCACACAAACTTAACCACTATACCACTGGGCCGGCCCCTATCTTAACTATTTTTAAGTGTACAGTTCAGTGGTATTCAATACATTCACATTGTTGTGTAGCCATCAGTGCCATCCATCCCCATAACTCTTTTCATCTTGTAAAACTGAAACTCTATACCCACTAATCGATAACTCCCCATTCTTTCCCCTCACCAGCTCCTGGCAACCACCATCCTGCTTTCTGTCTCTATGATTTTGACTATTCTAAGTACCTCATATAAGTGGAATCATGCAGTATTTGTCTTTTTGTGATTGGCTTATGTCATTTCACATAACGTCCTCAAGGTTCATCCATATTGTAGCATATGTCAGAATTTCCTTCCTTTTTAAGGCTGAATAATATTCCATTGCATGTATATACCACATTTTGCTCATCCATCTGTCAATAGACACTTGGGTTGCTTCCATATTTTAGCTGAATAACGCTGTTATGAACACGTGTGTACAGTACAACTACTTTTTAAAAGCAAGTTCAAAAGTGCAAGTTTCCTCTTTTTTCTTTTGAGCAGAGTTGTGTATCAAGAGATTTTCAAAATCTGTGAGGCTTCTGCTGCCTCAGCTGACTTTAAAGTTCTGAGAGAGTGTGCCCATGCCCTCACATGTTTGCTTGCCCATGCGGGCGTACAGCTGGGCTCGGGATGCCCTTCTCTTCCATAAGGAGATAACAGCCAATGTATAGAAAGAAAAGGGTGGGAAAGGGCTAGCGGCATCTGAGTGAGCCTTTCCCAGAATTGACCCCTGCCACTTTGCCCTATTCCTTTGGCAGTTTACCCCAGCCACATTGGCATAAAGATTGGCTGAAAAGGAGCCCCTCACTGTGTTTGGGGAGTGAGCAAGGGAAGTGAAGCTGGGTACCTGAGGGTTGCTGTAAATATTCAATATTAAATATTCAAGATTACCTTTCGACCTTGTTATGAAAAGAAATTAATCTTGTCAATTTGCTGTTTTCCTGTTTAATCTGAGGGGTAACTCAAGGGTCACAGGGGTTTATGAACTTGTTTTATAGAAGAAAGAGAATGCCTTCAAGAATCAGATAACCAGCTCCCAGCTGCCATTGATGCCCAGAAGTCGGATTGGGAGTGAAAGAAACATGGATTAGCCCTTTGTTTCTCAGAAACTCCTCCTGCCACACCCCTAAGCTCTATAAAACCTCCTCTTTCTTCTCTTGTTAAGGTGGATTTGAGTGAACCCGTGCTCCCACCTTCTCGTTTTGGCCAATTTGAATAAACCTTTCTCCATCTCCAGGCACTGATGTCTCAGTGTTTGACTTACTGCACATCAGGCACACAAATTTGAGATGGAGTTCTGTTTCAGAAGGACCAATACATTTCTTCCCTTAGTCCCCAGGGCCTGGGACTCCCTCCTTTTCATGCACCTGGCAATGTGGTCCCTCCCTGGGGGAATGTGGGGTTTTTTTTTTTTTTGAGGAAGATTAGCCCTGAGCTAACATCCCCTGCCAACCCTCCTCTTTTTGCTGAGGAAGACTGGCCCTGAGCTAACATCTCCTGCCAACCCTCCTCTTTTTGCTGAGGAAGACTGGCCCTGAGCTAACATCTGTGCCCATCTTCCTCTACTTTATATGTGGGATGCCTACCACAGCATGGCCTGCGAAGCAGTGCCATGTCCGCACCCGGGATCCGAACCTGTGAACCTCGGGCCACTGAAGTAGAACGTGCACACTTAACTGCTGTGCCACAGGGCTGGTCCCGTGAGTGTGGGTTTTGAAGTCAAACCTGGATTTGCATTCTGTCTCTCCCACTATCAGCTGCTATTTGGAGGCAGTCATTTAAATTCTTTGAATTTTATTAGTTTTCTCATTTGTAAAATGAGGGTAAAATACCTACTTTGAAATGACATTGCTAAGACTAACTGGGATGATGTATGTAGGTGCTTAGTGCTGGGCCTGGTGGTGTAAATAGGAGTTGCTCCTTCATTACAACTTGGACTCCCTGCTCCAGCATCATGTATCATTCTGAAGGTAGGGATTCCTAATGTGAAAGTATTGCTAAACTTGGTCAGGATTTTTTTCCTTTATGAAACTGTTGGGAATGGAAAAAGGCAAGTCTACCAAATAAACTGAAAAAAATAAATCTGACTTTAGAGGCTATAAAGATGGAGGAGTTAAAGGCTAAGCTGGGATGGGAGCAGAGAGAGAAAGAAAGATCTGTTATTATCTGTAACATGAACATTGTCCCAGCTCTCTGTGGGGGTTGGCAAGAGCGAGAAGGGTTGTGTCACCTCTCCTTTGGGACATTCTTGACGTGCCCTCACATCTCTACAGCACATGAGCAAAACCCCTGCTGAGGAACTTACTTTTCGTTCTTTTGAACATTTTAGAAGATCGTTCACTCAATCAACTGCACAATGAAAGTAAAATGTGATATTGTTTATATATAAACATCAACAGAATCAAAAACAGGAAATAACAAACCACACCAAAAAAAACCCCACCTCAATCAAGTCATTGTTTATAAGCTCTTTCTATATCACTATTTATACAGAATTAATTTTATGTAGCTGCCCCAATGTGTATATACCATTCCAAGTTCTACTTTTTCCCACTAATTTATGTAGATTCCCCCCATATTTCTATATTTCTCATATTTAACATTCTAAGTGATGATGTTTATATTGATATGTTTTATATCCGTGTCACAAGGTCTGAGTTGGTTTTTACTCTAAAATAAATATTTCTTTTATATACATACTCAGTGCTATTTCAACACAAATTCTCCCTCCCTTGTCAAAAGCTCTGATAAGGGGCTGGCCCGGTGGCATAGTGGTTAAGTTCATGCACTCTGCTTTGGTGGCCCGAGGTTCACCAGTTTGGATCCCAGGCATGGACATACACAACACTTATCAAGCCATGCTGTGGCAGGTGTCCCACATATAAAATGGAGGAAGATGGGCACAGATGTTAGCTCAGGGCCAATCTTCCTCAGCAAAAAAAGAGGAGGATTGGCGGTGGATGTTAGCTCAGGGCTAATCTTCCTCAAAAAGAGAGAAGGGAAATTAATTTTTAAAAAAACTCTAATAAATTTTATGACATTTGTCATCTTTTACCAAATTACTCTCTAGAAAGACTGTATTAATGCTAATTAAGGCCCCAAGCAGTGGATAACATACGCCTGAACTGGAATCATTCTCATCTTTCCCAATGCTGGATTTTGTAATATTCTTTTTTGCTAATTTAATGAGAGTGAAGTGAGCATCTTATGGTTGTTTTAATTTTCAATTTTAAAATTATAATGCAAGTGAACATTTTCCTGTTTTTAAAAACTGATGTATTTCTATTTCCTTTTGTGTGAATTATCTAACCCAGGGGTTGGCAAACTACAGCCCTTGGGCCAAATGTGGCCAGCTGCCAGTTTTTAGAAATAAAGTTTTGTTGGGACACTGCCTTGCTCATTTGTTTACATCTTGTCTGCGTCCGCTTTGGAGCTAAATGGCAGAGTTGAGTAGTTGCAAGAGCAAAGTCTAAAATATTTACTATCTGGCCCTTTACAGAAAAAGTTTTCAGACTCTAATCCCATCTCTTAGCTCTTATTCACTCTTGCTCTAGAACACTTTATGCTCCAGCAATATCAAAGTACTTGTAGTTCCCCTCACATCATGATAATTGATGTCTTGGTAACTGTAAGCACGCTCTTCCCTCTGTCTGGACTTTCCCAACTCCACTCTGCCAGGAAGGGTCATCCTTCTTGAGAGGTGCTTGTGCTGTAAAGCATTCCCTTTAATTTAAATTCACAACTTTACTTTTTGTTAGAAGGTATTGACAGTTGTTATGAGAATCAAGAAAACAATGCCTGGGAAAGCACTTTGTAAAACTACAAGGTGCTATATAAAAGTAACAACTTCCAATAATAACTGTTATTATCCTTGGCAGCATCAATGCCCAGCTTTGTTTCTATTTTTGTTTCAAACCATTTACAGGGAGCTTTCTAGACCAAAGCACCCCAGTTCGCTCTGATGGAGTAAAGGATCTGATAATACGTTTCTTACAATACCTCTTTGTTAAAAACCAATAACACGGTTGGGTGCCTGCACTAGTGATCCTGGCTGGACCAGAGGCCAATTCGGATCAATTGTATGCATCTCCTCAATTATTGAATCATCATTAAGATGACTCAAAACATTAATCAACCAATCAAACAAAAGAGCCTGACCCTCTATGTTGTCCTTCTATTTGACTCCAGAGACAAAGTTGGAATCCTAAAGAAACCATCAATATAAAATCCTGAGAAAACAAGCTAAACCAAAAAGCCATTCTATCATTTGGTTGCGGGTAATTATACAAAAATCAGATAAGATAATACCTTGAAGAAGAGTTTCGTTTATCCAGAAAAAAAGGAACCTGAATTAAAACATGTTATAAATCCAAAATGATACCTAGAATCTTTGTGAATTCTTCTACTTATCTTTCTAATGTGTCTACTCAAAGAACATTAAGACCATTCCTCTGTACTACCATATCTATATCTATACATATTTTCTTTCTTTAATGGATATGCATTCCTGTCTCTGACTGCTCCTCCCTTCCTTTGAGAATCAAAAACATCTCCTAGAAAATATTTTCATGAAATATAATATATATAAAAACTGTAATCCAACATTGTGTGTGTGTGTTAATACAGTTTACTAATTGAAACAATGATCTCAGGGGACCCAGGAAAGAGCTTAGAGATTTCCATTTGCTTTGTGAAAAGTTTAATATATGTATTGAAAGCCACAAGGCGAAGGTTCAGATTGCGTGGACTGAAAGCTTGGGCGGTTATGAATGCTGAGTCCCAGAGACGAGGCTCTTAGTTATAACCGCCTTGCTGGAGGGGAGGGCGCCAGCTCCTTCACCACTTCCATTAAGGCTCAGCTACTTCTTTCAGTGGTGCCTTTCCTTCAGGAAGTGCAATATATAGTAAGGGCAGAAAAATAAGCAAAGGAGGAAATTTGTTATTGATTTTCTTTTCTTCTGTGAAATTACATGAGAGCTCAATGGCTTGTAGCAGTAACTCAGTCAATAAGGTTCCATTTGAGGCCACCTTGAAGTTCAACTCTCTCCTGATCCGTTTAGACTTCCTCTCCTGTCGGGTTCTTTTGTATTTAATTGTCTTTGATGCTGAGATATATGAAGCTTTTTATTCATAACACCATGGAGAAGATTTTGCTAAACGTAAAACTGTGAAATATTCCCAGACAATATTAAGTTCTGCCCACCTTTTTGGTTAAAATCAAAAAACCAAAAAAACTAAAACTGAAAATCTAAGTTAAAAAAGACATGAAGAAAGTGAATAGTAGGACTCCTTATTGTAAAGTAATTTTTCATTATTAGGGTGTGACTGGGTTTTCCTGGGTTTGAGCTGCAAGATGACTAAGCGCCGTGTTTTCTCCTGTGGCGATGGGGGGAGGTCAGTGATGTCAGACTCACCATGATGCGTGTACATTTCAGTCATAACACTTGCTAACATTTATTGAACAAGTACTGTGTGCTGGGTAGCATGCTAAATCTTTATATGGTTTCTGTTCTGTAGGGAAGCAATCAGTCGCCTGTGTGAAGCTGTCCCTGGGGCAAACGGAGCCATTAAAAAGCGAAAGGTAAATATTTGTGTGGTTTTCTTGTTTATGTTTCCCTAACCATGGGAGAGAGAATGTCAAAAGAGTTGTTAGTTCATTCCGCCAAAGGATCTAAGGTCCAGACTGGCTTTTATTAGTCGGCATGATATCAGAGCTGCACTCAAAGTTGTTCTCGTCCCTCGAATTTCTCTGACTTGCCTGACTCTGCCTGAAACGGTGATGCCTAGAGTGACAGAGTGGAGAAAGCACCTGGCCTTCAAGTCACAAAATCTAGATTCCAGATCTGGGTCTTTGCTTACCTTTGAGCATTTCTCTGAGACTCCATTCTTGTTCTTATAAAGTTCAATTGTTGAACCAGATGACCAGTTTGGTGCCTTCCAATTTCAGTTGTGTAACGTAAGTCTTCTGCATTTTAACACGTTAGCCTTTTTAGACTCCTTGGCTTATTTTCGATGGAAACATGGCTGCTGGCAGAGGTGAGGTAATAACCCATGGGAAGAAGGAGCTTTTGATGCTGGAAGGAAGCCCAAGTTCTGATGCTAGACTTGGATTTAAATTCTGCCTCTGCCACCTACTAACTGTGTGATCTTGGAGAAGTCACTTGACCTTTTGAGTCCTTGGTTTCCTCATCTGTAAAGTGGGAGAAAATAGCACTTATTTCATAGGAAGAACTAAAAGAAATGATGTCTACAAAGTGCCTAACACAGTGTCTGGCATATATTAGGCTTTCAATCGTAACGGTAATTAGTATTACTGCGATTAAGTTTTTAACCCTGGGACGTTTGTTTGCTTTGAAAAGTCCAAATGGGAGATGCAAAAGCTTAAGATAACTATATAAATCACGGAATTGTAAACCGTTTAAGAGGGAAGGAATTTTTAGAGATCTTCTTGTTCAACCCTCTCATTTTGCCGGCTACTAAACTGCGGCTCAAGAAGAGGTGGGATTTGTCTTACGTCACTAGGACGATGAAGGTCAGAGCCAGCTGTAGAAGCCAGGTCTTTGGATTTCCAGCTTAGAGCTCTCTTTTCATACCACCTTGCCTCCTTTTTCATCATTCTTCATCATTTCCCTGATGGGCTGAACCCAGTGTCACCCAGAAAGACTCAGCTGAGCCACACGGTATGGAAGACTCTGATAAATGGCCTTTGAATCCTATTAGAACTCCCTATTACTAGCTTGTTTGATAGAACCCATGGCCCTGAAGGACTTCTAGCCTCCTCTTGCTTCTCATAACCTCTGCGAATAGAATGCGGCAACTGGATGATCCGAATACATGGGCTCATTCATTTAAGACTTTTCCATTTCAGGAGTAGGGAGTCCACACCCTGAAACAAAATAAAACAGACCAGGCTATCTTCTTTTCAAAAAGTAACCTGTAAGAAACATCCTTTTTGAGTTAATTTCCTTTAGCTAGCATTTATTGAGTACTTAATACATGCCAGGGACTCTTCTAAGCACTTTACATTTTCTATACTCTTTCTCCCCAATTTTTAAAATTGTGGTAACATACACATAACATAAAATTTACCCTCTTAACCATTTTTAAGTGTACAGTTCAGTGATGTTAAGTACATTCATATTGTTATGCAATCATCACCACCATCAATTTCCAGAACTCTTTTCATCTTGTAAAACTGAAACTCTATATCCATTAAACAATAACTCCCCATTTCCCCTTCTCTCTAGCTCCTGACAACCACCATTCTATTTTGTGTGTGTGTGTGAAACTCTGCTTTATTGGAACAGGGAAGATAGGCAACAGGAATCACACTTGGTCCACCACTCTATGTTGTCTTTATGATTTTGACTATTCTAAGTACTTCATATAAGTGGAATCATACAGTGTCTTTGTGATTGGCTTATTTCACTTTGTATAGTGTCCTCAAGGTTCATCTATGCTGTAGCATATGTCAGAATTTCTTCCTTTTTAAGGCTGAATGATATCCCATTGCACATACATACCACATTTTGTTTATCCATTCATCTATTGATGGACACTTGGGTTGCTTCCACATTTTAGCTGTTGTGAATAATGCTGCTATGAACATGGGTGTACGATATCACTTAGAGACCTTGCTTTCAATCCTTTTGTGTATCTAACAAGAAGTGGAATTGCTGGATCAAATGGTAATTCTATTTTTAACTTTTTGTGGAACTGCCATACTGTTTTCCATAGCAGTTGTCCCATTGTACATTCCTAACAATAATGCACAAGGGGTTCAATTTCTCCGCATCCTTGTCAACACTTGTTATTTTCTGTTTTTTTTTATTGACTAGTTATCAGTCTATCCAGATTTTCTATTTCTTCATGATTTAGTCTTAGTAGATTTTATGTTTCTAGGAATTTGTCCATTTCATCTAGTAATCCAATTTGTTGGCATGCAATTGTTCATGGTACTCTCTTATAATCCCTTTTATTTCTGTCAAATTCATAGTAGCTTTCCCACTTTCATTTCTGATCTCAGTAAGTTGAGTCTTCTCTCTCTTTTTCTTAGTCCATCTAGCTAAAGGTTTGTCAATTTTGTTTATCCTTTTGAAGAACCAACTATTGGTTTTGTTGATGTTCTCTATTGTTTTCCTAGTCTCTATATTATTTATCTCCACTCTAATATTATTTACTTCCTTCTGTTAGCTTTGGGTTTAGTTTGTTCTTCTTTTTCGAGTTCCTTAAGTTTAAAGTTAGGTTGCTGATTTGAGATCTTTCTTCTTTTTTAATGTAAACATTTATAGCTATAAATTCCCCCCTTAAGCACTGCTTTCACTGTGTCAATACATTTTGATATATTTTTCATAGTCATCACAAAAAATCTAGACAGCAACGTTTTCTTTTTTTTCTGACTTGTAGTGTTCAAAAGGACTTGAGAGTTCAGCTAGTCCAAACTCAGACAGGAATTCCTTTTACATAAAGCAGCCCCTACTCCCAACAAACACTTGGGGAGAAGGCAACGTAGGAGAAAAGTTCTGAGGGCTCAAATTTCACTACATACTAAAGAATTTGCTGCAATCCAATTTTTTTAAAGGCTTTAATTTTTTTAAAAAAGCATTTTGCAGGCTGGCCCCATGGCTGAATGGTTAAAGTTCCATGTGCTCTGCTTCAGTGCCTCGGGGTTTGTGGGTACGACCTACTCCACTCATCAGCCAAGCTGTGGCAGCACCCCACATATAAAATGAAAGAAGATTGGCACAGATGTTAGCTCAGGGCTAATCTTCCTCCAGCAAAAAAAGACGAGGATTGGCAATGGATGTTAGCTCATGGTGAATGTTCCTCATTAAAAAAAAAATGTATTCTATCTCATTTGCCTTATGTAAAGGAAAATAGAGAGGAAGAATATGGGCTTTGATCCATTTTTAACATTTAAAAAAATTCATTCATTCTGTAATAAAATCCATAACTTAGAGTGATGTTTTGTTATTTTTAAAGCCTCCAGTTAAGTTCCTATCAACAGTTCTTGGCAAAAGTAATCTTCAGTTTTCGGGAATGAAGATAAAACTGACCATCTCGACGTGCAGCCTCACACTGATGAATCTTGACAACCAACAGGTAAGATCATGAAAGTCATTTACAGTTTAAAATATCACTTATTTTTCTAGAGGAGCTTGGGCATAATAAAAAGAATAAAGTTTCAGAGTATGTCTAAAATTTAGTAAGGCACAAGGGAAAAAATCTGCCAAGCACTTATGCATAACAATAATTAGAACAACAGCATTACTAACCTATCACTGGGGCATTTAACTGCCTGCATACTTGCTCCTACCTAATTGCCTTCGTGTTAAGAACTAAGGAGTAAAGAACATAGAGAATATCATTTGGCCACTCACGTCCTTGAATCAGTCACTTATTACTCTCTGCCAACCCTCCTTAAAGGGAAAACAACTAACAGACCGTGGGTTGGACTGCGGGTGCAGGTGAAAGACAGAGGGGAAGAGTTTTGTTACGATTAATGTCCTGGTTAACTGAAATTTAAGCAGAAAACATTTTCTCCCAGCCCTAGAGTTTGAAAGGCTTTCTAAAATGTTACTGGGGCCCAGCCGGTAGCACAGCTGTTAAGTGCACATGTTCCGCTTTGGTGGCCCGGGGTTTGCCAGTTCGGATCCCGGGTGTGGACATGGCACTGGTTGGCAAGCTATGCTGTAGCAGGCATCCCAAATATAAAGTAGAGGAAGATGGGCACGGTTGTTAGCTCAGGGCCAGTCTTCCTCTGCAAAAAGAGGAAGATTGGTGGCAGATGTTAGCTCAGGGCTAATCTTCCTCAAAAAAAAAGTTATTGTATAAACATAATTTATTCCTCTTTGATGACTTATGATACTATGTTGTGCTGGAGTTTTCATGTAAACCTTATTTCTCAAGGAACAGCATTGCTGAAGCAAATATAAAAGATATACAGGCATTGGGCTAAATGTGTATCTTAAACTAGGGCACTCTTTTTGACTTTTTATTTTTTTAACTAAATTCCAAATATCAGGTTACTTATGTGTGTTAGAGTCTAATTTTTCTTTGTCTAATATGTAGCGACTCAAGGTTCTTAATAGTTAAGGTTTTAATGTATGGAGTGCTTTATTTTCTAAATTCAAAAGCAGAATAAAATATATTGCTTACACAGTAGTATAAAACACCATAGAGCAAAATGCTTAATATGAAACAATTCAGGAGATTCCTGTCTAGTTGGGTCCTGGTTGGTCATCTCAGATTACACCATTGGTCTAATGACAGCAGGACATCTGGGGCTGTACTTGGAAGATGCAGCATATCTGGGTAGAAGGTGAAATTCATTCAGTCTTTCAGATGCTTTGCCCTCAAGACAGTTGTGGATGTAAAGTTTATTTTTAGTTTTCACCCACACCTGGTACCAGGGATGCTCAACGCTTTTAGTTATGAGACCTCATTGAGTATAGAAGCCCTTGAATCATCTTCTTGTTCTGTAGGGGAGGCAAAGCTAGCGCCATCACGGGGACAGCCTTCTGTGCAAAAGTTAATGAGCATTTTTCTAAATGGCTCTTTCCATGGGGTGACTGAAGCGAATGGGGAATTTAGGAAGAAGAGGGTTGTGGTATGTGTGGTAGGAGGCATAGTTTATTCTCAGCATCGTTTTCCCCTACACTACCACTTTTCAGGCCACTGCAATTAGAGGTGGTATGGCCACAGGCCCATAATGTTTCAGGCAGAATAGAAGGAGGGGCGGTGGACATGAGTGGCTTCCAGGACCAGTACTTATAGCACTGAGGTACCTTTGGGAGTAACTCACACATCTTTTCTGCACTGGTGTCATGGAACGGGGCTGTGTTCAGCCCACTGCTGGAGTGGGGATCAAACTTAGGATCTCATTCATCTCAGAGCCAGGAGCCGCTTTTTAAAAATGATTTTGAACTTTTCTGCAGGAGTGAGGGAAATGGCTTGGTGAGGGGAAGGAGGTGTGTAAAAAAAGATGTGCCACTCTGGATGCTTCAACTCAAGAAGCTTTATACGTCCCATCAAAACGCCAACTAAAATGTTCAAGGGATGAAGGCAGCAGAGAAGTGACCTTATGGATGTAGCATGAGAAAAGGATTTATTAATTAAATTCTTAAAGAAAGCTATCCTTTGAAGTTCTAAGATAAATACAAAATGCTAATGCCTTTCCCCCACCATTTAACTTCTAAGATATATTTTGAACTGAAAACATAAACAGGTTCAAGTTTATGGAAACATTCACAGATGACAGAGCATTTATGAGTCAGATGGTCACATTCATCTTCAGCCACTAAGAACATCAAAAACATAACCACTCACTCCTCCCAGAAAATGTCTCATAGAACCTCAGAGGCAAAAAATAAAATTAAACACATAATGCTTGCAGTTTTTAAAACTTACCATATTTTGGGATTAGAAAATAAATTTTGGAAAAGCAAGTCATAGGGCTTTTTGTATATTCCTTGTTTTAAAAATTCAAGCAAGAGACTTCCTTGACGTACTTTAATATGGCATTTTAGAGCCTTAAGCAAAATGTCAGAGTCTCAGTAGCTCCCACTTCCACGATTTCTTTACTCATTTCTACACTCCTACCACCAACTCTAATAGCTACTGAAATTGAGATGGGTAATAAAGAGATAAAGAAGGTAAAAACAGGCAGTTTCCAAGAAGAGAAGCAGGCCGTTATCTACAGAGGCCAGGCAGGTAATGCAAACTGGCCAGGTACAAGAGAAAACAATGGTGCAAGCACATTGATAAATAGTGAGCGCCCCTGGGCCTCCACGTTGGGGAGACAACACAGGGAATATGGCAAACAGGATACTTACCCTATGTAAAGGTGGATCAGATGCTTTTTCCCATGTCCCTATAGGTCAAGGGCTGCCAGATCTTCCAAAAGAAAAAAAAAAAAAAGATGGAAATCTGGGAGTTTTGCTGCTCTCTTTGGATTAGGAGATGTTGGTCTCTAATTAAGAAACTAAAATTATAAGCATGAGCCAAAAATAGATCTGTGTCCTTAAGACAGCCAATGTGGGACATCTGATTTAAGCAAACATTTATAATACATATGGACAGATCCAGAAAACTCTCCCCAAATCACACCACATACTCATAAGCTTCTTTAAATTCCCTCTCCCCCACCTCACAAAATCAGGATCAGAACTTCCCCAGAACTCTTTTCTTTAGTTCCAATTAAATGAAGATATATGTATATTATTATATATATGTACATATGTGTATTAAATGAAGATATGATATATGTGTATTTTCATTTAATCCTCCTTCATAAGGTACATCCAGTTATCCCTATTTTCAGTTCAGGACCCTGAGGCAGAGAGATTAATTGACCCAGTGACAAAGCTAGTAAGTAGGGGCGCCCACATTTGAATCAGGTAGGCTGGTTCCAGTCTGTGATAACCGTAATGTTTAAAAGAAACACAAGGGATTTTATACCCCTAAAAGGCGTGTTTAAGTGTTACCATTTTCTACCTTCAGTAAATATTAACACATATTATTTTCCATGGTCTCTCAGGTTACTGCCTATTTTTAAGACCAACAAACCAATCATCAGAGGAGCCAGTTTCAGAGTCTAGGTCTTTCTCCCCTAAATGAGCCTTCAAACCCAATAGGGAGTAGCTTTCTTTTCCACTCCTCTTGCTCCCGCTCATCCTGGAGAGAAACAGAATCACACCTCCCAGGTTGTAGACCTTAGTTTTTCCTGAGCCTATTTTCTGGCATCTTTACCTGGAGGTAAATGCAACTGGTCAGTTCATTGTATACCGGCATCCCTTTTTTTTTTTTTTTTTTCCCTTCACATCACACAAGCAATTCATTATCTCTCCAGACTCATCTGCCTGTAGCTACAAGCTCTTTGAAAATGCAATGAAAAAACGCTTGGGAGAGGCAACAGGATTAAGACGTTTAAGTTCCAACATTTTACCTCCTGTCTAATCTTTCCCGTCTCTCTCTCCTCCTCCCCACCAAGCTACTGTTGAAGTGATGATGACCATCCTTGTCAGTCCTCTATTTTACAGAAAAGAAACCCCCTCCCTAAAAGACAGGATGGCTGTGACACAAATAAGGCTGAGTTGTCCTGTTGTGTTGGATGGATATGTCCTTTACTGCCACAAGGAGGCAGGAATATCTGGTAGCTTTTTATTGATCCTGATAAGACCTGCTGATATACTCAGTTTTATTGGGCACAGCCTTCTGACACAATCATTATTCTCACAGAACTTCAGCATCTTCAAAAAATAACCACAGCAACATGCTCATTGACAGGGCAGGCTTTCCCAGGTTGGTAAATTTTCTTACAGGAATTCACTACGTTTAATTTCCACAAATTAACTGGTAGTAGGTATTTGAAGCTTGAGCACTTTCCCCTATAAACAGGGGTTAAATTTATATCATAAAGTGGTTGCAAAGCAATAAAATAGTATAATCCAACATACAGCATTAGAGGAAGTATGTATGCAATATTATTAGACAAACCAACAAAATACACAGAACAAGAAATTTTATTATCTCGAAGGCTGGTGCATAACCAATAACAAGCTTAATTAGAGGAGGAGACAGAGGGAAACTTCAGATACTGTGGTGGATTTCTGGGCAGGTTTAAAACCTTTAAAGGTTGACGGCAAAATTGTTCATAAAGTCTTCTTTTAGATGTAGGGCTTTCCTTTTACTTGACAATTTTCACTTAACAGCTGTTACATTATGAAGTTCAACCAAAGTCTTTTGCCTGTAAAGTTAAATGAAAAACAGAGAGCAGGTAAAACAGAACATTTCTCTAGTATATAAGGGTGTTAGAAATAGTCTCTTTGTACCTCCACATACATTTTAATGTCTAAATTTGAACCTTTATTAAAGACAATTTTTGACTTTTAAAAATGGTCAAGACAATGAATTTTCTTGAATTATAGATCATAGTAGCTTTATAAATGATCAAGATATATGTACAAACTGTCAGATGCTCTTGGAAACACATTTTAAGACACAGCACACGTGATACATATTTCTGTCTGGGTTTGCTTATCCTTTTGGGATTCTGAAGAACACTCAATTTATCTTCCACTAAAAATTTAGCCTTTGATAACTACAGCTTGGATAGATCACAAACTGGAATCTTCAAAGTTTTCTCAATAGGCTTTCAGTCCAAATTACTCAAACAAACTTTGCATCCTAAGTTGGATATACCGGTGGACTCCTAGGCTGGCACTTTGTCTTGGTCATGACTTATTCTTGCAAAACCATCCCTTACAGTGAAATATGAAAGATATTTTCCCCAGTGCAAGGAAAATAATCTGGACCAGTAATGAAGTCAAAGCCAGAGGTGTTTCAGCACATTCTTGAAAACAGGTTTCAACGGTCCTAAGAATCTTTTTCTTTAACAATTTTCTTCCTTTTCCACAACTGTGCAGTCACTGTCCTATTCTATTCTGCAAAACAAAAAGTGTTTTTTGAAGACCAAGTTTTTCATTGGCACGGAACTATCTGGAACGAACCCAAGAGACAGTGGAATGTTGGTTCTCTCCTCAAGTAGTTTCCTCCTCTTTTAACAGCATTTCACTACTCTCTGTCAATAATCTCATCACAGCCGAGTTCTTCGGTCAGACGATTGACAACCATAAGCGAAAAGAGCTCTTCGATAAAAGCCAACTGATCAAAGGGGGTCTTCTCATAATGCATCTGAAACCCGCCATCCAGGGCTGCTTCTCTCGCTCGGGATGTTCTCAGAAACATCTTGTTGGCTTCTTCAAGGGCCGCCGATACTCTGTAGCCTGCACCGCTCAGCTGCTCCTCTTCCGGATAGTCGTAGTCGTCCTCCCAGTCGTCAAACTCCTCACCCTCGTCCTCGCTCTCGAAGTCGGGGCCCGCGATCTGGCCCAGCAGCTCCCCGGGGCTGGGCCGGCGAGCAAGGGCGCGCTCCGCCGCGGGTTCCGCCATTGGATGGGCCGCCTCCTCCTCCATGGGGCCTTCCTCCTCCAGCTGGGGCGCGGCCCCGCCGCGGGAGGGGTTCGGGGAAGGCTCCCGGCTCCCGCCGCCTACCTCCATCTGCGGAAGGTCACTCTCGCCAGGCATCACATCCATCTGCAGCTCATTGCTCTCTTCATATAGCTCGGACAGCTCGTGCATCTCCGACATTGTCCAAGCAGCTCAACCTCTCGCCAGGCGTTTTCAGCAACCTTGGAGCTACGCGGCCGGGCGGCTGTGCGCGTGCGCAAACGCGGTGCGCTTGCGTAACCTTGTGCGTGTGCGCGACCCCCAGACACCGCCTCCCGCTTGCCGCGCTCGTGGCTTGGGAGCTGCTCGCTGCTACACGGGGGACCGCAGCGTGGCTTGGTGGTCTGTTTTTATGGATTCGAATTTCGTCCCTAGATACTGTACATGCTGGCTGCGCCTTACTTAACCGTTCTGCCGCTGATGATGCTCTGAACTTGAAAATACTCTCCGTGGCCTTTGTGACAACGCTTACCAAGCGTCGCCCTCCTCCTTCCCCCTTCCTCTGCCTCCTTATCCTCCTCTTCCCCGCGCTGCAGACAGTCGCATCTGCTCCAAGGTTTCAGCTCCCTGTTATCTATGAGCTAATGACTTATACATCCACACCTGCAAACCACAGCGTTCTCAGCCACAGATCGACATGTTAAGAACTGATCCATTCAGCTCTTCCTCTATTTTCCTCGTTTAAAAAAAAGCTAAATTCACACATAAGCATATTATCCGTGTACTTCTTAGAGAAAATTATAGTGAAAAGATACTTGGTCCCATTTCTTTTCGCAGTAGGTAACTTTCTACTATTATCAGTTTGGTATGTATTCTTTAAATCCTTTTTCTTTGCACTTACATGGATCTTTATGAACTCGTGGAAAAAGCTGCTTTTGTGTGTTTGGTTTTTTTGCATCTCACGTAACTGTCTTCAACTTGCAGAACAAACAAACAAAAAACCCTCAGCAATATCTTGAAGATTTACTTTGTTGGTATACATAGATATGTATTTTTTCATAGCATTCCATTTGTATAGCTGTGCCCTAGTTGACCTAACTATGCACTGATAATTTTCAGTTTTTTGTTATTATAAACTATGGGTAAATGAACAACCACTGATGTTTGTCTAGAATAAATACCTAGAAGCGGAAAGGTGGAATTGTAGGGTATGCATACTTTAGTTTTAATAAATACTGTCAAATTGCTCTCCAAAGTTGCTGTACAAATTTAAGCTCTAGCCAGCAGTGTTTAAGAATATCTACACTTTTGCCACACATGATTTTGTTGAACTTTAACAAATTTATGAATTTAATAGTGTCTTGTTTTATTTTCCGTAGCCTTGATTTATTGGAGATTATCTTTCAATGTGTTTATCGAACGCTGGTATTACTTCTGAAAATTATTGTTCTTATTTGAGTTTATTTCTTTTTCTTATTGAGTTGTAGGAATTCTTTATAAACTCTTTATATGTATACTTTTTACATGTTGCAAATATATTCTCCCTGCCTGTTGTTTGTCCTGATTCAGGGGTCTTTTCTTATACAAAAGTTTTAAAATGAGTTTTTACGTAATCAAATTTAAGGGCTTTTTTCTGTATGTCTTTTTCTTTCTGTTAAGATGGAGTTTTCCTACCTCAAAGATCACAAGCATGATCTTTTGTCTTCTAATGTTTTTGTATGTCTATCTTTGTATCTATCTTTGTAGATCTATCTATCTTTGTAGCTCTATCTTCTGTCTATCTTCTAATGTTTTTGTAGATCTTTATAAGTCAAACATTTATTTATATAAAAAGTATGAGAACAGAACTTGTTTATATATATTTTCCATATATATAGCTAATTCAGCCAACTCCACTAATTTAATCACTTGTTCTTTGGTCTGCTGTTTGCTGCCACATTTATCATAGACTAAAAGTCCATGAATATGTGAGTCTGCTTTTATACTTTGTATTCTAATGAAATTCTATAGTTTTATAATATGCTTGCTGATAAGGAAAATCTTGTCTCTTTGTTCTTTAAAAAATTGCATTAGCTCTTCTTGCACATTTATTTTTCCATATGAATTTTAGAAACAACTTGAATATGTCTTTATATGTCTTGCTATCTGGTAAGGAAAATCTTGTCTCTTTGTTCTTTAAAAAATTGCTTTAGCTCTTTTTGCACATTTATTCTCCCATGTGAATTTTAGAAGCAGCATGAAAAGTTCCCTGAGTGACATTGGTGGAATTTTTATCGGAATTGCATGGAATTTATAGATTAATTTGGTGGAGAATTGACATCTTTACAATATTGTCTTCTCATCCCTAAAGGTGATATATATCTTTTTATTTGTTCAGGTCTTAATTACATCCTTCAGTGAAGTTTTCCAAAAAGCCTTACACAATTCTTATTAGTTTTATATGTAGGTGCTCTTGTAAAATGTATCTTACCCGCCCATCCCCTGAATACAGTGTCTAATTGGCTACTGCTGATATGTGGGAATGACATTGATCTTTGTGTATTGATTTTGGTTTCAGTAATCATTTTTAACTGAAATATAAATTTAGAAAACGTTAATATAGAAAAGTGCACAAATCATAAGTGTACAGCTTGGTTATCACAAAATTAACACATTTGTGTAACCACTACCCAGATCAAGAAAGTCTGCAGGATCCAAGAAAACCACTTGCTCTCTCTTCCTTTGCTCCAGAAGTCACCACTATCCTGACTTCAAACAGAATAAAATAATTTTGCCTGTTTTGGGACTTTATATAAATTAAACCATGCAGTATAATTCTTTGTGTCTGGCTTCTTTTGCCCAAGATATATGTTGTTACCATGTAGTAGTCCATTGTTTGAATATCACCATGGCCATCATTGAGATTGTTTCCAGTGCGGGGCTATTAGGAACAAAGCAGTGATTTTCTTTAGAATAACTTTTGGTGCACATATTCACACAATTCTGTTAGACATACATCTAAGAGCGGATTTGCTTGGTCATCTTATGTAAGCAGCTGTAGTAGATTCTGTTAAAGAATTCTGAAGACACGATTATCTAATAGGTGCACAGTTGGTGTTTTAATGAAACTTCAAAGCAGTATGACAAATACATCTTTGCAAATTGATCGTTACACCGTGGCTTCCAAATAGAATCTCAAGTAAAACAGACAATCTTCTTGGCTAGGTAATACAGTTCACTTGGATAGTCTTACTTCGTGTTGAAAGTCTTAATGTTAGTGCCTTAGTCAGGATACTCTTGGTGGTGAATCACTGAAACCCAAGTCAAACTAACTCATATAAAAATAAATAAATAAAATAGAAAAAATACATAGAAAGATAAAGGAAGAGGGGAAAGGTATTGCTTGAGGTGATGAGAACACAAATGTTACCACTAGACTTTTTTCTGTTTTTAACTCTCAGCTCTGATTTTCTCCAGAGGGAAAACTTCATTTTCCAGCAGGCTTTTCCTCCATGGCAGCAAAAGGTGGCTCCCAGTAGCTTTGGGCTTACACAGTCCTTAATGGCGGAGAGAGATGCATTCTCTCCTATTATCTATCTCAGTTCCACCCCAAAGACATTGATTAGCTTTGCTGTATCCAGAGGGATGGTGTTTTCTGATTGACTAGGCCTGGATCATGTATCCACCTGCAAGGAGAGTGGCAATGAGATGGACATGTCAAACCCACCTGAACCTCCCGGTCTAAATGAAATTAGTATAGAATGTGGGTGGAGTAGTTTCCAAAGGGATGCTAAGCAGGCAAAACCAAAACAAACAAATGTATATCCATGACTGTTATATTGCATATAAATAGGAGTAGTTATTTTATAGCATCATGCATGTCTAATTTGTTTATATTTTTCAGATTATTGCAAACCATCATATGCAGTCTATTTCATTTGCCTCTGGAGGGGATCCTGTAAGTATGGATTCATAAAAGTTCTTCCTTTAAGAGTTAAAAGAACTTCCGTGTAAAGCATATTAGCCACTACATGTCTTTTCCAAATATCTTATTACAATTCATGAATAGCTATGTGCAGCAGGTAATAAATTTGTTTTTGACAAAATATTTCCTGTCACTGGTTTTAAAAATATTCAGATTAGTAGATGAGCTGATAATACTCCATTGTGTTCTTAGCCATGGAGTTATCATCTGAGAACCTTCCTGTAGATAACATCAAAGTCATGAAAAACAAGTTTCTCATACATGTGTTGTCAGCCCTCCCTCAGAATTCTTCTCAACACAGAGTTCCAGGCAGATCCTGCTAATCAGTTGGATTTGACATATGAGGGGAAGCCTGTTGTCGCTCTGAATGTCAACCAAGGCACCCAAGTCTGCTCTAGAATGAGCAATCAGGTTTGCAGAAACTCCGGAGGGAGCACTCAGCTGGGCAGAGAGGACTGCAGTTCCTCCGTAGCGAGAGGCCACATGGGTGCTCAATTCCCTTGAATTAGGCAGGACTGAGCCAGTGATCTCTCTCTAAGCCTACTTTGTAGAGTAGAGGGTCATTCCCTGACTCCTTATTGCATCATTTCTGGACTAGAGCGAAAGGAGAGGGGCATGGAAACTAGAATTTGCTCCTCTGTGACATTGTGACATTTTTTCTTGTACCTGAAAATGTATTGAAGACTAGAAGAGTGCAGAGTATGACTTTCGTAATATTGAACATCAGTAATGTCAAGAAAGCATGTGGGGAATATAGGCAGACTTTTGTTCTTACCCACGATGTTATTACCTTCTTTTCTGCAAAACGTTTATTATTAAAGATTATATCCTTCAGAAATGAGGCAATAAAATCCACTTTAATAGTTGATTTTTTTCTATGCATCACATTTATTTTCTCACTTCCAATTGAAGAATAAAATTTAGGGTCATAAATGAAAGGACACATAACCCAGAAACCCAAGAGAGGTATGGAATGGTAGTAAAAACTAAATTTGGCAGCTGGGGTTACTGCAAAGTGTTGATTTGTTTTAATCTCTAGGATTAATATTTAAAAGGAAAAATAATTGTCTATCCTAAAAGGAAATAAAGTTCTCAAGCTCCTCAGTGTAATCATTGCTTCCTTTACTGGCATCTAAAATATTTAAGCAAGTTCCTCCACTTGGGTGTCGGTGTAAATTTTTTGTGTGTGAAATGTATTGTTAAATGCTGTTAAATTAGCCGTTTCTTAAAAACACTTCAATAATTACTTATCTTCACATTGGCCACCTGTGCCTCAAAGTATTTGAGCATGTCAAAGCTAGGCAGTCTGCCTTCACAACTTCTTTGAAGTGTACGGAAGAAAAGCAGACATTACAGGATATCAAGTCATTGGGTTTTTTCCCTTTATTAATGGATACTCAATTTTCCCTTTAGACTTCACTAATTCCTCATCTTTCAGCTTTGGGTATAGTTATTTTCAAATGAGTATATTAGTTACATGGTTCCATGATGCCATGGAACTAATATATTAGTTGGTAGTGGTACTTTACCATTTAAAAATTTAAATTTTTACCTTCTGCCATTGAAAAGTAAGCCAAATTTCAAGAGCTCCACTTTTTCCCCAAGAAATTCCACAGATGGCTAGTTGTGGGTTCATTAGCAAATAGAGGGCATGCAAGATGCCTGGCACTTAGCAGCTGCAATGTGAGCCCAGTACTGCATGTGAACTCCCATCCAACCAGCCTTGTAATATGGCCTCAACAGTGACTCCAAAGGACATGCAGAGAGGGTCTACTGAATCCAGCCTGGAAAGGCCAGCATTGTCACTTCTCTTCCTAACCCATTATAGCTTGACCATCCATGAAGGACCTCAAATACTTTCCTTAATCTATTTAAAGTAATGAGTTCTATAAGAGGAGTGTGAAAAATAATTATTGCTGTTTGCCCTAATTTCAAGTTTTCAAGTTTCAAGGTTGCTGTCCTTTTAGAATTGGTATGCAAATCCTCATTTACCCTAGGTATGCCCTGCATGGCGTCTATCATAGTTCTCCAGAATCCTAATTCTTTTTAGACTGTCTTCATGTGCTTTTAGTTCTTTAGTTCTTTCAACCAACCAAAGCACTGCCCCTACCCAAAACACACAGTAAAGCATTTGTAGTTGCTGTGGGAAAGTTTGTACCTAGTGAATGGAGTGGGACCCCTGTGTTCTCTGCAGCTGGGGAGAAAGCCTGCTGGTTTGAATTTAAAATAGAAAACTGGAGCAACCATAAGTATTGGCATGAGAGGGCCTCTGAGTGAAGTGCCAGACTTTGGAGTCAAGTAGACTTGACCTGTTTAACCTCTCCAAGCTTCAGGGTGAAATGGGGGCTGATCGCCCTTGCCTCGCAGCGTGGTGAGCATGAAGTGAAATGACGCCTGTGAACAGCTAGCATGGTGCCTGGCACAGAGTGATAAAAGATAACTGTCACCACTACTGCTCACACTTGTCCATAATTTTTTTTTTAGGACGCTTACTGAGATAATTTGCAACTTCACAGCTAACTGGGTACAAGGGGTAGGAAGCTAAAAGTCTGCGTGGCCCAATAGCGTATTTCCTTCAAAGTTTAAAAAATACTGAGTATTCTTCCTCACCTCTTGACCTTTGCTCTCCCTCACCTTTAATCTCTTCTCAAAAACAGTTTGCTTGTCTTCCTTCTATCAGCCCTGAAGACAGTTCTTGGTTATGTTTTGTAGCTATATATACTTTCTCCATTTCAAAAATGCATTATCAATACATCAAAATTAAATACATTTTCTTATATTCTCCCCCATAATTTGTGCTTTAGTTTTAACATACTTTAAATTCTCCTAGATATTTACAGTTACAGAGTTTTGGAACTATAAGAATGTTGGAGACCCTTTTGAAGATGAGGAAACTGAAGTCTAGAGAGGTGCCACAACCTCTTTCCCATCATCTAATGCACCCGGCAACATTGCTGGCATCACACCACATCCTCACCTTTAAAAATAGCAGCCAAGCCCCCAGCAATTGTGGCTTTGCTTCTAAATTGATGTAAACAAACCTTGTAGATATGACCTTATTTATTTACAAGATATTTCAAACCTTTTATCTTTTTGCATAAGAGAAATTTACTTAGGTGTGTGTTATTTTTTTAAATAACTAAAGACAAGTTATGCTGACCCCAAGATCTGCTTCCTGTATGATTCATTGTGGGTTATTAAGTGATTGTCCTTGAGGGTATTACAAACATGGGCTTTTATTTCCTGCCAGTTGATTGCATCTTCCCTCTAGAGAGTCATACTTCTAATCTGCAAATGGCATTGTGTGTATTTTTTCCTGAGAACTGAGATAACAAAAAGCATCTTTAATTATTAAAATCTTATCATTCATCAGCTTACTGTTTTCAATAAAAGTCAGAATTACCAAGTGGCTTTTTCTTTGTTTGTTTTTTACAAAGTTAGTAGTGCATCTCTTTTTGAACTCCTTAGGTTTTTCTTGGGTGTTCATTTTCAAAAGTTATCTTCCCTTTCTATATATTGCTCAAATAAATGCCTTGTATTTTCGCTTTATTATTCCTTAAGTTAACGTGCACTGCGCACAAGCAAGCTAACAGCCACAGAACCCAATGTGTCTCTTTAATCGACTTATTTTCTGACGTACATGGCATCTATTTGGACAACTAGGAAATCATGATGCCACATCCTAGTTCATGACATCTTTGTGATTGCATAACCTCTGGTATTTCAACTTTCAACACAGGAGACAGTCACACCTAATCGTTTTTTAAAGAATGTATGTGCTAACATATTCCATACGTGCATTCTCTTTATTTAGTGACATGGTCTGCCTCTGAATTTTTAATCTTCAAATTCTCTTCCCCAGGGGCAGAGAATGTGGACTCCACAACTGCTAAACTATATAGTGTGTATTTATTTATGTTCCTTCCTGGGATACTTTTATTTTCTCTTTAAACAGAAACATTGGTATTTAAGTCCTTGCCTCAGTATCATGTCCTAAATGTACTCTTATCTTTCAACAGTACAATCCATTCATTTTAAATGCAATCATTTTCCCTTTTTTATAGGATACTACAGACTATGTTGCCTACGTAGCTAAAGATCCAGTTAATCAACGAGGTATGGAAAGCAAATTTCTAGAATTTCTTAAGAGCTGTTATATACCAACTTTAAAAAGTAACAAGCAGTTATTTTCAATATAGGGGAGTGATAAGCATCACTAAAGTGCTATATTCGGTTCTAGAAATATTATGTAAATTTGAGTTGGAAGCAAATAGCCCTGCTAGCAGAGTGAAGTAGAAAAAATAAATAGGTGGGATTTAAATCCCAGTCATTTGAGAAACCCATAAACCCAAAGGCTTATTATCTATTTGTATAATTGAAGAGAAGCTGTTTTGGTTATGATAGAAAGGACTGCTGCCACATCCCCAGTGGACTAGTGAATTAGACATGAGACCCCAGCCAGTGAAGTCATTGGCTGGCATTGGCCTCAGCAAGTGTGTAGGTGTGTGTGTTTATGTGTTGAGCCTGCACACTCACTGTTCAAGAGCCTGGCATTTCACTTTGAGTGTTTGGCTTCTTCCCAGCTTTCGATCTCAGTTTAAATGTCTCTTCTTCAGGGAGAACTTCTTTGACTGACAGCACCTCCTATCTCCAGTAGCATATCCTGCCCTGCTGCATCGTAACACTTTATTTCTCCTCTTACTAACACTTAGCTCACATTTTTACTGTTTTATTTACTCATTTGTTGATGTGTTTAATGTCTGTCCTCTCTACTGAAAGCTCCACGAGGGCAGGAACCTGTTTATCTTATTCACTGTTGTTCGCTAAGCACTCATCATGATGCCTAGCACATAGATGATCCTCGATAAGTATTTTGTTGAATGACTGACTGCAAGAATGAGTTGATTGGATTTCTCATCCCAGGATTTAGCAAGATTGACTAAGAAACTCATCTCCTAGCTACACTTTGGGTCAAGGGCCTGAGGTTCCTTAGGTCTTTGGACCTCTATAGATAGACATGGTTAGTATTTCTCCTCTTCCTTAACTGTGGGACATTCAGACTCCTATAGGGACAAGTATTAGGTTGCTTCTGCTCCTTAACTAGAACTATTATTGGGCAGCATCCTGTGCCACCAAGGGTGGAGTTTGTCCCCAAATATTTATTATGTACATATGGAGTGGAATTGGAAATTCAAAGAGCTGTAAGACGCAGAGGTGGGAATGCACATGGCATGCTGGGGAGCAAATGAATAGAACACACTTACTAGAATGCAGATTGTCCATAGAAGGGAAAAAAGTCCAAAAGGCATCTAGAGGGCAGAGAGAAGAGAGCTAATTAGTAGGGACTTAATCCTGTGGGCCAATGGGTGGAGAAGGCTGTTTACAAAGCAGAGCTTTAGGGAGATTGATTTGACAGCAGGATGCAGTAGATGGGTTCAGAGAGAAACTTAAGGCAGGGAGATCCATTTGGAAGCTACTGTGATTGTCAGAAATGAAATTAAGAGGACCAGCTGCTGGCACAGAACCTGGCAGCTAGTAAATGCTCAGAAAATGCTTGCCAAAAGAACATAGCCTTGATGAGAGGGAAAGGAAGGAACAGGTGACAGATGCTATGAATACTCCGTTGGAATGGACTCACTCTAAAGTATATAATAAAGAATGGATAGTGGTCAAAGAGTGGGTAGGAGAGACAGGAACTGGTGAAGTGGGAACGGGGGTGTAGGAACGGAACACAACAAAGGATACCAGAAAAGAGCAACCCCCTTTAATTAAGCCTGAACTTCTCTGAAGAATAACTGCGTGCTATTTTGGGGACGGCCTCTGAACAACAAAGTCTTTTCTCTTAACATGAAAAGGACAGGGTGAAAGGAAGAACAAACAGATCAGGAAATCTAAATGTCAGTACCTTTGCCATCAGTCACTGAGTATCTCTGGGCATGTCATTGCTCTTCAGTAAATGGTGGGAGGAGTTCAAAGA
This sequence comes from Equus asinus, assembly GCF_041296235.1. Classification (NCBI taxonomy): domain Eukaryota; kingdom Metazoa; phylum Chordata; class Mammalia; order Perissodactyla; family Equidae; genus Equus; species Equus asinus. Next base: position 148,052,987 of record NC_091791.1, read on the forward strand.
TTAATGCTGGTCGCTGAGGCTGATGGCCAAGCAGGACTCACAGGCTCACATATCTGACTCCTTGCTTAAGTGAAACAGGAGAAGGCAGAGAAGATTACGACACAGCTTGTTCACTTTGAAAACTCCTGGTCTGGTGCCTGACTAGTTCGTCAGAGCTGAGCTGCAGGAAGGGGTTCCATGGGATCCTAGCATGGGATTCTGAGAAGGCATTTATGAGAACTCGTGAGTGAGGTCGTGGGTGGGATTTGAGAGATAAGAAGAGAATGGTCTCAGAAACAGTCTGAATAGAGGTTTCAGTTTTTTCTTTCTCTAGACCCCAGCCTGAGTATAGGAAATAAAAAAGATGCTGGAGTCAGACATACTGGGTGGAAATCATCATTCTTCCACCATCTCACCATATGACCATAGTCAAGTTGTTTCACAACCTTGAACCTCAATTTCTTTAAGTGGAAATAATAGCATCGACTTGCTGGTGGTGTTGGGAGAAGTAACTGAGATATCACATGGAAAGCGTCATGTCCTTTCCTCCTTCATCTCGTCTGTCTTTCTTCTTTAGGGAAACAGCTCTATCTAGCAGATAGATGACTCAGAAACAAAGGGTAATTTTCTTAGATTGAAAAGCTAGTATCTCCTAATCACTTGTTGCTCCTTTTCCTGTTCCCTTGCCCCTTCTCTTGTTTATCTTGGTTATAGAAACCTCTGTGAGAAGCCGCTCTGTTTTCAACATACCCCCAGCTTGTACACCCCTCTGCTCTTAAATCCCTTCCCCTCCCCTGAGCCTCTGGACTTTCCTTTCTGTATAGAGGCTGACACAACTTTTGCGTCCACAAATAATTATAAATTACATATGAATATACGAGGGCTGGGCTAATCACTGTGGAGGAAAATAATTCCTAGCCAACATGGGCTCATCATTTTGGAGGAGAAAGAAACATAGCCTGTAGGATGTGCACGGAGAAGGAAGGAGCCTGGTGAACAGTGCCTGGAGGACAGTGGGTGCTCAGTCAGGGTCTGTGGAAGAGATGAATAAATGTGCAGCTGTGTAATGAGAGCTTAGGGCTGTTTGCATGGATTGTGAGTGTGTGTGTAAAGGTGGGGTTACAGAGAAAGCAAAGAGTAGAAGTAGGGGACCCGTGGCAGAAAAGACGAGCCAGAAACAGATCGTGGAGGACTTTGATGCTGGCCGAAAGGTCACTGGGAGCCATCGAGGATTTTGAGCTTTATAAGAATTATTCTGGCTTCTGCCGTTCTACCAAAATTGTAAAATGATCATTTTTCTGGCATTTGCATCTGTAAAAATGATATTAGAGGGCAGAAAAGTCGTCTGGAACTGTAGAATCCAATTTGGAGGACATCTCATTACTCCTGGGCAGGGGTGGTCATGTGCTAAATTGCACTGGGGGAGGAAGGGACAGTTTGGACAAAATCGTGAGCTAATAGTACTCGGGAACTAGATAGATATGAAGGGTGATGAAAAAATAGAAATCGGATGTTCCTGAGGATTTAATGAGATATTGTATGCAATGCAAATATCTCAATGCCTGGCTCATAGTAAGTATTGCAATAAAGGATAGCTATTATTATTATTATTATCCTGTGTGATTTGGAGTGGTGTTGCCCCTAAAGAAGTAGGGATTCTTACAAATAGGAAAAAGACAAACAACCTTGTAGAGAAATAGGGGGGAAAAGGCCAGCATTTGTTGCACACTCACCAGATGCCAGGCATTGTCAGGGGTACTTTGCATTGTCACAGTTCATCCTCACAACAACCCTCTGAGGTCGGTATTATTCTTATTCCTTTTTTATGAAAGTAAATGCTGGAGCTGAGAAAAGTGAGATGGTTTTCCTAAGCTTGCCCTGCCAATAAGCAGGTGGACCCACTCCAGGTCCTGAGCACACCTTCACAAAAGAACATTACAAGGCACCAAGAAACATTTCAACGTTTGAAAAGATTTACTAGCTACCTCATTAGCAATCAGAGAAACACGAATTATAATTAGATATATTTCATCTTCAAATTTCAAACATTGAAAAAAGGTAAAATATGGTTTAGAGTTGTAGTTACTTTGAACACTGCTGGTAGGAGTGTAAATCCAAATGTTTTGAAGAGCAATTTGACGATTTGACCAAAAGTCATGCAGCAATGAAAGCTAGTGTTATAGAAGAATAAATAATGACATGGGCAAAATATTCTTAATGTTATTAAGTGTCAAAGGCAGAGTGTGAAACAATATGTATATTAGGATCCCAAGTAAATTTTTGGAGGTACATATGCATAGAAAAAAGATTGGAAAGACACATGCCAAAACGTTAATAGTAGTTATCCCTGGATAGTGAGACTTACGTACTTTTTATTTTTTCTTGGTGCCTTTTTTTGTCTAAAATTCCTATAATGAATATGTATTCCATTTGTAAAAAGAAAAAAATGTTCTAAATCCTTGAATAAATAAAAAAATTGTGAAACCAGAAAGATGATGTTATAGAATTAACTAGTGAGTTTGGTTTTACCCCGGGGAAAATGTTCAGCAGACAGAAGCCTGGGGCGGTGGGGAAACGCAAAGAGAGAGAGACAGAGACAGAGAGAGAGACCAGGCCATCAGCTGCAGGTTTGGAAAAACTGCGACATCTTAGTCCTAAGGGTGAGCAAGATCACTGAAGGAGGATCCCAGAAAAAAGGGCTGAGGGGCTCAGGGAGCCAGAGAAGTAGGAGGAGACAGGGACTAGCCAGAGGAGTAGTTGGAGGAGAGGAGGAAATCAGGAGATGAGTATCATCTAGGGAGGAGGAAGAGCAAGTTTCTCTGGGAGAAGACACCCTGGAATGTCACATACGGAAAAGGAGTTGGGAGAATGAAAGTAGAAAGTGCCAGTCTGTCCAGCAGTTAACAGGCCATTGGTCACCTTGGGAAGCACAATGTCAGTGGACAGTAAAGGCAGGAGCCAGACCTCAGGGACAAGGAAGGGAGCAGGGCTGACTGGCAGTGTAGACGGGCAGAGGAGACCAGGCTTTGCACTAATAATCCTGAGTGTTCCCACTGACTCCCATTTGCTTGATTCACTTTTAGCATTCATGCATTCAAGTCAGGGCAGTTGCCACTCTTTTCCTTCTTAGCTAGGACCCTTTAGTGAACTCCTCATTTTATAAAAGGCCTTTTTTGTAGAAAAGGTAAGCTCCAGTAAGAATGTTTTGAGTTTACTTAGTGACTAATACGGCCTGCCCCTGTTATTGCCGTAAATGAGGAAATTTGTATTCTTTCCACCTCTTACTGCAAATGTGTAGCAGTTCAGGGAAGGTTTAAACATTTTCTCTGAGTCTAGTCTGTAAGCGTTTACCTGGACTACCGGGATATAGGAAGGCTGTGGTTCTGAGTCTCTGAAGAAAGTTGAAAAACAACAGCAGCCATAAAATCAGTTTAAATTAACCCATTTATGTACACTTATGGTTATGGTAATAAAATACATGCAGTTGGTCCTGGTGACGTTAGTTAACCATGGACTGACTGCTTACGTCTTCAGGCTGGTTTCTTTCCAAGAGGTGGAGGACTCCCTGCTTTGGTCCTACAGCACCATCTGGTGGTTGATCTAAGAAGCTGCACTTTTGAATTTCTGGTTTTCTAATAACAAAAACAAAACAAAAAAACAAAAAACCTGGCCTATTAAAAACAAATATGAAACTGGTAAAGAAGGGCCTGTTACCTTTAAGAATAGTGTTCAGCCTCTTGTCCATGACTACCCAGTTAGGAAACCAAATGAAAAAGATAGAAGAACATGAATCTAAGATTCTTTTAAATCCTCCTTAATATAGTACCTGATACCCGAGGGTAGAACTGTGGGTCTGTCTGGCTAAAGGTAGAATGAAAAGAACCCAGATCTGCATCTGATTCCAGACATGGGCATCAGAGCTAAGGCCTGAACGCAAAGTTATCTTATCACTGGAAGAGCACATTCTTTTTTGGAAATTGGGACTTTTAATATATTTGCTTTTCTTCCTTCCCATTAACTAAATATTGGGCAATTCTTGGCCCAACTGGCTGCTCATCCGAGCTTTTGGACGTGGGTCTAACACTGGGAAATGGGCATATTTGTATGTGATTCAAAGCCCATCCCTATTCTGGCCCATGACCAACCTAAAAAAGAATGAAGACCCTTGGCATGGAGCAGTGTGAGAGTGGCCACAATAGCACTATCAAAATGTGTGTGTTCAGTGAAGGTGGTGAGGCTGTGCCAAATGTCTGCACTGGGTCAGCCTTTATGTCCAATGTCGTTTCTTTCATGGTGACAGGCACCACTGTTTCTTTTTAATCTTCTCAAAAAAGTAATACGGCATTAACAAGGTTATCCAAAGCCAAGAAGAAAATTATGTGGGTAGCATCAGTCCAGGAACAGGACCCAAACCTCAAAGTATTAGAATCTGAAAAGTTGAGAGAAATGATAGAAGGATGTGAGAAGTGGTGGAGAACAGTCGGCGGGTTTGGTTGACTCATTTGTTCCTGTGTGCCCACGTTCCTTGCCCTGTTCCTCAGAGGGGTCAAGCCATGAAGAAGGGTAGGGTTTCTATAGAGCAGGAAGGGGCTTCGAAGATCATCCAGGGCCCCGTTTTGGCAGGTGAGGACCTTGCTGTAGAGTAACTTATTTGGGGTCACACAGATTGTGGCATAACTGGATCTTGAACTTGGGTCTGAATCTTTTCAGAGTTCTTTTAAACATCCTTGCTCTCTTATCCCTCTCACAGGAGGCACATTGTAGTTTTTCTTATGTATGTATGTATGTAGTGTGTTTGAATTTCCTGCCGCTCTCATTATCTTCCCCATCTTTATCTCTAGACATTTCCTCGATCCTAAGAAAAAATAAAATCACAAAAATCATTGTCTCCATTTTGTTATAATTTCTGGTCTTGACTTCATTTTTAATTGGACCAGGAGGTATGGGATAAACCCCCCCCCCAAATTCAAGTGAATTCCCTTTTCTTATCATAATGTAACACAACTTCTCTTGGCTCAACTGGAGGACACATCTCCAAGGGCACTTTGTGGGTCTGAGGTTATGAGTCCTGACCGAGAATGAGGAGACCCTTTCCACAAATGACCCAAGCAGTCATTCGTACCCCTCAATGGCTCTAAGAACCTGCCCCACTGTGGGGGCTAACTTCAACAAAATTGAAGACAGTTTCTCACAGTAGAATTCTTGATATGATTCAGGGAAATCTGTATTTATTCGTTCAACACATATTTTTAAAACACTTTCTATGTGTCAGTCATTGTGTGAAACTACTAAAGAGAAAAAGAATGGGCGATTGAAAATGGTAGTGTAAAGACAAACCAGACATTTTCCTTTGGTGGAGAGGATGAATTTGTAGATATTCTTAATTGGGTTTTCAAAACTAGAATAATCTCCTAAGTCTATTTCAGGATCAAGTTGCTTCTTTAAAGGGACAACCTTATAAGAAATGATAGCTCTTTCGGAGATTTGACACCTTTATATTGTTTGATTTAGAAATACCACCCCCATTACACCCCACACACCACCCTTCCAAAAGTGTTTAGAGACATAAATTCTTTAAATAAAAGTAAAATTAATTCTGGAATGAGAATTATCTGAGATTCCTTGAGATGATCGTCAACATAAAACTAAAGAAACACTGCTGTAGGTTCTACTATTACCTACTGTTTAGATTCTGCAAATTCTCTCAGATGTGAATGAATTGCCCTTTACTTTAAATAAATACGAAATCCGTTCCAAGACAACGCAAAGCATAAAATCATGCTTCCAAGTCAATGCAGTTAAGTCGTTCCAGAAAGACAGACTTCTCTCCCTCGGCAGGTGTCCCTTTGAGTGAGTGATGTGTTCCCGTGTTGGTTTCACAGCTCCTGAAACCCCCAGTGCTCCCCGGTATCTAATCTAAGTCCCCATGCACTCACTTAAGACTTTTTATTCTCAGAGAGTAGCTGACAATTTTACAACATTCTTGTATATATTTAACTGTTTTCAAGCTTTCCTTCATCCCTCAATTCTTCAGGTTCTACAAACCAATATTCTTTTTTAAAAAATTGTGTTTCTCGTGAGACTTAGTGCCTCTATCTTTACGTCATCTTTAGGACTCTCTCTAAGCCATCCTTATGAAACTTCAATTTCAGTTACATCTTCCTGTTGCAGGGCCCTAAGCACAACACCATCCTCTAACCAAGGCAAGAAGGATGTTCCAAATGGTGGGGAGGTTAATTGACAGTCCCTGAACATGAGCTCTTGTTTTTGCTTAGCAGCAGCAGATTTGCTAGTTCGTTTAATTGTGATGTTCTGTCAGCAGCCCCCTCCACATTTATTTGTTTGATTTACTTGTGAAGACTAGCCGTTCCCAGTCCCTCCTTCTCAGAGGAAGTTTTGATGCTTTTGGTAGTGTCATCCTCCCCAGATCTTGATTTTGATGCTTGTTGGAGATGGCCCTTCAGTAGGACTTCAGACGTGGGGATGACCAGGCCGTCACTGCTCTACAGTTGTAATGACACGGCACAGAGATGCCCAGAGGGGAGGGTATTCTGAAGCTCCTATTTTCACCAGCAGCTCACCCCCACTTTGGGGGAGAGGGCTTGGAAAGTTATCTTTTTCCAATCTTCTGTAGCATGCCATGCAAAGAAAGACCACACGCCCCATCTCCGCACCGGATTACTGCCCTAAGCATCGCCTGTGTTGACTCTACTAACATGAGTCACATTATAAGTCAAGGTCAGTCTACTTTTATAAAAATGTGGGCCCAAAATACCTGCCTTGAGACCAAAGTTTGTAAGCACTTTGAGATATTTAGATGTAAAATATGGATGTTTCTTCTCTTTGATAGATATGAAATATGAGATATTCTTTATGCCATTTCAGAGCTGAAGAGAGCTTGAAACCTACTCCCTTTTATGCAACTACTGGTTCATGTTCTGGAAGTATTTTGACTTTATATAATTTTCTCTAACTCAAAATTTATTGTAATATTTTTCTTGTATGTCCTCTTGCAGCCTGCCACATATTGGAATGCCGCAATGGAATGGCCCAAGACGTCATAAATACCATAGGGCAGGCTTTTGAACTCCGGTTTAAACAGTATTTGAAAAATCCTTCTTTGAATACTTCTTGTGAAAGGTCAGCCAAGAGTTCTATAATTATTTGGCTTGCCATATTTTGTTTTATTTTAAAATTAATATGGCATTTTCATGCTTTTTTGTGTGTGTGAAGAAGATTGGCCCTGAGCTAACATCTGTTGCCAATCTTCGTCTTTTTTTTTTTCTCCCCAAAGCCCCAGTACATAGTTGTATCTCCTAGTTGTAGATCATTTTAGTTCTTCTATGTGGGATGCTGCCACAGCATGGCTTGATGAGTGGTATGTAGGTCCGTGGCCAGGATCTGAACCAGCAAACCCTGGGCCACTGAGGCAGAGTGCGCGAACTTAACCACTCGGCCAAGAGACCAGCCCCCAATATGGCATTTTTAAATTGACTAATGAAATTAGTAATTTTTTTCTTACAAATAGGCACGGTTTCAGTATAAACTAATAGTGACATTTTCTATTTTTCTTCCACTCATATTTGTCTAAATATTTCCTCCTGCTAGATATTTTATTGTCACAAAATTAAAGGAGACACTAAAAGTGAGAAGGGCTCGGCTCTCTTTCTCTGATGTTATACAGAGCTATGAATTAAGTAGTATCATAAAATAATAAACATCAACAAATTTCTCAGATTTGTTTCAACCCAAGATCCCTTGCACATCAGTAAAAAGAAAAAGAAAAATCGAGAAAGAGGAGCCAAATAAGAAAACTCAAATGTCTATAGCAAGAATTGCTGGTTTGCAACGTAAATAGATCTGCTCCAGCTAAACCGTGGCAGGATGGAACACGACGTGACCCAAGGAGCTGGTTGTTCTGTCTGAGGCACAGAAAGTCCGCAATGAAAGCTGAGCCCTTTCAGGGCTGTCAGACTCCACCATGTGTGGAATGCAATGAGGCCCCTGGCTCGCAGAATTGACGCCTGAGAAATGAAACTCTTGGGCACTTTTAAGTGCATTTCTCCCCTTAATTTGTCATTTTGTGTATCCACAAACACTGGGTTTGGAGACCTCCTTCTATAAAGTAGGCTAGGGTAGCACAGGAGAGAGCGTTACCAGAAGGCCTTGATGTTGAACTTTTCCCAGGATAGCACTTACATCTTAGTGCTGTCATTTTGTTGACATGTCATGAACCCAACAAAACTGTGGGTTGTCAATGGAATCCGTTCAATCCAAAAAGACTTGATTTGTTCTTTTTCATAAGAAACTTCTACTAATTCCAATTTGGAAGAAAAGTCTGGGATTTTATTTTGCCCTGTTTCAATTTTAAAAACATTGCATGTTTACATAATTCTACCCACTTGCCACATATGGTTCTAATATTTCTTTATGAATCCCATATACTCCAGATTTGTGCAGACAAGATAGCTGGCCATAGCTCACTTATTTTTTTCATCTTGGTTTAATAAACTTGGCCAGGTCCTTTACCCAATAGCTAAATTTTCTTTCAGCAAAATATTCTGAAGTGGTCCAAAGTGTGCTAGAGATACCCAGGAAAACTTTGTATTTTTATACGCTATTGACAAAACACCTTACATTCAGGGAGTTTATATAAGTATGTATATCTATTTTTTTATCACTGGGGGAGACACAAAGCATCACTCTTGGCACTTTTTCTTGGCCTACCCTACTTTAATTGTCAATGGAAAGCTAAACAACTCAACCATCTGGTTGCTTCCATCCAGATGTTTGACATCACTTAATCACAGCTCTAAACTGAAAACACAAATGCGACGTTTTTCAGGATGATTTGCTTGGTTCTGATCCCTCTGCATCCCCTACAGCATTTGAATTCCCGCCCAGCCTCTTGGGGATTCTTTTTTCCCTTACAGTGAGGAGGTGCATCTTGATGGCCATGCGGAGGAGAGAGAAGATCATGAGTATTACAATGAAATCCCCGGGAAGCAGCCACCTGCAGGCGGGGTTTCAGATGTGCGGATCAAAGTTCAAACCCCAGAACAAATGGCTTACTGCCCCATACGGTGTGAAAAGTTGTGCTATTTGGTAAGTAATGTTTTATTGTTATTGGAACTAGCAAGGCACTTCTGTCCTTATCACTAGAGAGCTTAACTTGAGGGTTTCCAAATGCTAGTTTAGAGAAAGTGTCATCTTCCTCAGTGCGGAGCCAGAGAGTGAATCACGCTTTTACTCCTAATCCTCCAACCTCAGCCTCAGCAGATGACCTCACATCTCACTTCGCTGGGAAGGCTAGGGCGGGCCAACACGTTATCCTCAACTTCACCCTTCCTCATCTCCAAGTCCTCCTGTGTTCTCCTTGCTTCTCTTCCTTAGCTACTGTCTCCACAGCTCATCTTTCCCCTGAGCTCCTGGTCCCATCCCCTCCTTCCAACTCTGTGCCGTTGTTCTGTTCATCAGTCTCCGTCTCAGTCCCTATTCTCTCTCTGTCTGCTGGTTCCTTCCCTTCTATCTGCAAATAAACCTGGACTCCTCCAGCCAACTAATAATGTCCCATCTCCTTCTCATCTTCCTTTCACTCACAGATTTCTAGAAAACAGCATCTTTCTCTCTGCATTCCCATCCACACTCTACTTCTAAGATCTGAACTCTGCTTGACAACTTGTTAGAAACTACTTTTACATTAGTCACTAATTGTTTTTTTGTTTTTGGTCACCAAGGGTTTAATAGTTACATAGATTTAACATCACTAATTACTCCTTTCCTTCCTTCCTTCCTTTTCTCTCTCTTCTCTTTTTTCTCTCCCTTCCTCCCTCTGTCCTTTCTTTTTTCATTCATATTTCCAATACTTATTATGAATATTTTTAAATATACAGAAAAATTGACAGAATTATACAGTGAACACTCATACTGACCATCTAGATTCTGCAATTAAAATTTTACTATATTTGCTCTGTCATCCTATGTAACAATGAATCACCCATCAATCCATCTTATTTTTGATACGTTTCAAAGTAAGTTACATCCTTTCTTTTTCTTTCTTTATTTTTTGCTGAGGAAAATTAGCCCTAAGCTAACATCTGTTGCCAGTCTTCCTCTATTTTGTATGTGGATCACTGCCACAGCATGGCTGATGAGTGGTGTAGGTCTGCACACAGGATCTGAACCTGCAAACCAGGGCCACCAAAGCGGAGCATGCTGAACTTAACCACTATGCTATGGGGCTGGCCTTGCATCTTTTCTTTTCTTTCTTTTCTTTCTTTCTTTTTTTTTTTTGTGAGGAAGATTGGCCCTGAGCTAATATCTGTTGCCAATCTTCCTCTTTTTGCCTGTGGAAGATTGTTGCTGAGCTAACATCTGTACCAATCTTTCTCTATTTTGTATGTGGGATGCTGCCACAGCATGGCTTGATGAGCAGTGCTAGGTCTGGTCTGCACCCAAGATCCAAACCTGTGAACCCTGGGCCTGGAGTGTGTGAACTTAACTACTAAGTCACTGGCCAAGCCCTGGCATCTTTTCTTTTTATGTCTTGTTTTCTTCCATCCCCTCCCCTGCAAACCCAAGCCCTTGCCTTAACACCATGTAAGCAATCTCCAGTGCTCTGCCCTTAGCCCTAGTTTCTTCACTGGTATGCCACCTCTGTACACACTTCTCCAGCTTCTCTGTCTTCAGCCATTACCTGTCTCTCCAGCTGTGATGCCATGTCCATTACCTTGTTCATATCGAGGTTGAACTTAGCATTTTCTCCTTGACTCCAAACCAGACTCCTCTACTGATTTACTCATGTTTATTACTCACACTGCCACTCTTTCACTAATCCACAGTCTTTTGTTCTTCTCACACTTTGGGCCCCATATCAACTCAGTCTTCAAGATCTAGGATTCTACCTTGAAAATACCTTTTTAAAATTTTTTTTAAAGATTGGTGCTTTAGCTAACATCTATTACCAATCTTTTTTCTTCCTTCTTCTCCCCAAAGCCCCCAAGTACATGGTTGTATATTCCAGCTGTAAGTCCTCCTGGTTGTGCTATGTGGGATGCCACCTCAGCATGGCTTGATGAGTGCTGTCATGTCTGTGCCCAGGATCCAAACCAGCAAAACCCTGGGCAGTCGAAGTGGAGCACGTGAATTTAACCACTTGGCCATGGGGCTGGCACCTGAAAATATCTTTTGAATCTATCTAACCGTTTCCATTCCTGCTGTACCTGTCTAGGTCCTGGTCCTCAAGTGCCTAGATGATTCTGAAAGCCCTTTATTTGTCTCCAATTTCATTCCCTCGATCCGTCCGGCACAGTACTGCCAGATTAATCTTTCCAAAGCATAGACACTGCCCTTATCAGAGCACCAGTGGATGCCCATTCCATTATTGAAGAGAGTTGTATGTAGAAGGGATCACTGAAGCCCTTTGATAGCATGAGATTTTTGGGGATGAAAAGTGAGCCTGGCATAGCATAAACCTCAGTAGAGGAGGGCTCCAATGTGCTAATTCACGGTTAGATAGAAGTTTGCTACACGACCACTTTTTATACAAGTGTCCTGGGATCACACTTTCTGGCCGAAACTTGGATTCAGTCCCGGAATGTGACCTCCCAAACAGAAACAGTAACCCACAGGATTCAGGCCTTACATGGGCAGCCTTTATGACCCCTTCAGCCCTACCCCAGTCAGATCCACCTTTGCAGCTCCAAAACAAGGCACTCTGAGAGGAGTCTATGCTCCCCTCCCCAAATCTCAGTTTCCTTTCCTTACCTGTCAGACACTTCCTGTGTTAGAAAGTGAAGTTGTCTGCTATGTTCTGCTGGGAGCATGACTAGTGTTTCGGTTGTTTGTTGAAAGTTTATGGACGTGCTACGTAAATGTTTCACAATTTGTTTTTGGTGCAGCCTGGGAACTCCAAGTGTGGCAGCGTGTACGAGAACTGCTTAGAACAAAGCAGGGCAATAGGTAGGTACCATGGCCCTTCCCCATCTGCCACGCTCTGGATTCCTTTCAAGTTGTGTGGTTGTGTGTGGCCTTCACTCTTAAATACTTCGTAGGAATGGTAGGTGTATACAACTAAACAGGTAAATCTTCAGCCGCAGGCGTCCCCCATTCTGATGGCCCAGAATGCCACATCTGTGTCCATCAGAAGGCTCATGGGTCCCCCTTGCGGTTGTGTGTTCTACCATGTTGTCATTCTCCTTTATGGGTTCCTCCACTGCTTTGACATCATGAAAGCTCTTGGGCTGGAAAGGTGCTTTCTCTGCGCAAAACTCAAGGGAGTTCCACTTCAAAGAATTCAGACAGTAAGCTAACGTGAAAATTGATGCTTGTCGAATCCATAAGGATTAAGATAAAACCTTTATTTCTGCTTGGCCAAGGGAACAAAAAGAAATCTGAAATGTGAGAGTCCCACTTAGGCACCCATCCACCTCATACTTGCCGGGGCATTAAATGTCTTATTACTGCACATGCTAATTGACGTTGGGCACAACTTTGCTGTAATAAATGTAGGGCAATGACTATCCGACTGGAAATATATTTTCATAAAAACAAGTTACACTGCTAGTTAGTCATTTCATTCCTATAACTCATTGGAAGTAGTTCTTCTTTGGGGAAGAAAAGTTTTGCAGCTTTAGAGGATGAGGTGACTGAACGGTAGTGCGGTGGAGGGTAGAGATGGATAACCAACTTAAGGACTCAAATTAGTAGGAACTTGCCACCCAGAAGGCAGTCACTTCCAAGGATACTTTCATATTTCCTATGGAATTACACCAACGTAATCTATTAATTTTATTATTTCTTACAGAATGGGGAATACATGAGGCTTTATTGGTTTTGGTACAGCCATGATTACCACCTTTCTCCATCTTGCGAAAATAATAAGAGTCATGAGCTAAGGCAGTATTTTAAATTCTTTAAAAACACAGTTCCTTTTGATAGAAATTAAAATTCCATGCCATTCTTTAAAGTTACTTGAAATTTCAAACTAATTCTTAATAATGTGACTAAGACAAATTAAAATAACGGTGTGTGACTGTCTTGTTAAGACTGTGCTGTCTAGGAGCTATAATCTCTCTCTCCTTCCCCCCACCCTGAAACTCCCTAACTTAAGGATTTGATAGTCAGGACCATGCCCCATGTGCTCTGTAGCATGGAAACCATTTTTTACCTGTGCTGAAGGGTGGAAATATCTCCTGTCCTGTTTTATCTCATTCTACCTTCTTCATTTATTCAACAATTCACTCAGTGACTGTTTTTGAGGACCTCCCGTGGGTCAAGCACTGTGCTAGGTGCTAGGGATGGAGAGACAACTGGCAAATGTAGTTTGCAGTTGAACCAGGAAGATACACCTTAAACAAGTGCTTATGAGTGTGGGAAGTGTTTCAAAGCCTAGAATGTTATGGAAACAAATAGCAGGGAAACCTAACTTAATCTGGGAGACTATAGCGGATTTCCCTAAGAAAGTAACAAGCAAACCAAACCAAGACCTGAAGGATGAGTGGGAATTTTCCAGGCACAGAGAGAGAAGTGGGGAGGGAAAGAAGAGAAAGAGAGAGAGAGAGAGAGAGAGAGAATACATGAGTACCAGAATTCCTAAGTATGCCAGGATCAGTTCCCAGATCACAGCGCAGAGAGGGCACAGGGGGAAAGAGAAATGAGTCATGGGCCTGGGACAGAGTCCTGAGGAAGTCTGGAATTTTTAGCCCTGCACAATACCTCCCTTTCCAGCTCATCTCCCTCCTCTCCATTAAACAGTCATCATGGCAAGCCCTGCTGTTCTCAGTCACCCAGCCTCTGAAAGGATCTCCCTGAATGCAGATCCTTGACATTTCCAGAATTAAGTTGAATGTGCTAATTCATAACACTGCCATTGGAAAAAAGGGGCATGGTTTCTTGTCTTTCTTCTTCTCAAGAGCTCTCACCTTGAGTTTTATTTTACATTTTAAAGTACATATCCTCCAAAAGCATAAATTTATGAAGGAATAAATAATATGGAAGTACTATTTCAACCTTATTCAAGATTTTTTTTTTGTAAACGTAGCCTTGTCATAGGATCCAATTTGCTTCTGTTTATCTTAGTTTTATTTTTCCATTAAACCAAAAAACAATGAAACTCCTTATTTCATGGTTTATACATGCCTATAAGCAGATCCAAACTCATGAACAGACTTTTGTAATAAACGTTTATTTGGAGCCTGGAATATATTTTTCCATAAATTTAATTTTAGTCATGATGGCCATTTCCTAGACAAGTGCACCATATTCTACTATTCTGATTTACCTGTGCTGGAGCTTCACAGTCTATTTTGTAAGGACAAATACAAACACAGAAAATTCTACTGCAAGTGCCTGTTCGTCAGTTATACTCTAATTATGGGACAGTCTGGGACCAGCACAGAGCTTCGTCACACTACCTTCCTTTTAGAACAGCCCTAAGCTAACAATTCATAACTGAGAGCTTTCCGAATCTTGGGGAGGTGAGAGATGGTATTTGCAGTTTGAAAAAACCCTCCAGCTGGAGACTTTCCTCATCTGAAAATCACTGAGGCACAACATTATTTCCTTAGAAAAGCATCTTGTTCCAGTGGGGAACCAGAACGTTAGGAAGCCATCTCCCCAGACCTCAGCCACTAGGACCATGGAGGATAGAAGGACTCAACCCCTGCTCCAGGAGCCACAACAAGTAAGGTCCCTCCTATTGTGACAGGAAGGACTTTACTACTACAGTGTCCATTCATCCACAGACACCTAGAAATCAGGTGCTCCTGTCTGGGGTCTGCCTGTGACTACTGGGCATATGTTTAAAAGGTGATCTGAAATTCTTGACCAGTGAGCAAATTAATAGCAGTTGCCAGAATAGCAAATATACATGGTTTTTATGGCTTTTCCTAGAGATTCATACATAATCATATGAGAGACACCTATACAAATATTTTCAATAAGGTTTGGCTTTTTCCTTCCAAGACATTTATTAATTCAAATATTAACTTAAAACTTGCATTCTGGTGTATTATAAATACTGCAGTAGGCTTCTGGTTATTGAAGGAGTTGATGGTATTTATTGCCAGATGTATAAAAGATCCTTATCCTTAATACCAAGTTCCCTATGGAAAAAAAAATAATTAGCAAAATAGAATAATGTTTCCCCAACCTTCAAGTTAAAATTAAAATGTTGATATTTTAAATCAAAAAGACACTAAATTCCCACAAATCCTAAGGGCTTGCACTTAAAAACTTTGGTATTTACAGTAAATACACTGTGTATGTATTTATTTTCTGCCACAAATCTTCTCTTGGGCGGGTTGGATAGGTTCTCAGAGTAACACTTGGCATAAGGACTTTTGGAATACATAATGGCTGGCGTGTGTGCTTAAGCTCTCATCAACCACACACTTTATCCTAGAAAGATTTTAAATTTGGTTACAGGATGAGATATCATCTTTTGTTTTTTTTTTGAGGAGGATTAGCCCTGAGCTCACATCTGCCGCCAAACTTCCTCTTTTTGCTGAGGAAGACTGGCCCTGAGCTAACATCCATGCCCATCTTCCTCTGTTTTATGTGGGACTCCTACCACAGCATGGCCTGACAAGTGATGCATAGGTCCACACCCAGGATCCGAACCGGTGAACCTCGGGCCGCCGAAGTGGAACATGCAAACCCAACTGCTATGCCATCGGGCCAGCCATGATATCTTTTTTTTTTTCAGTTTAAAACAATATTGCTGACTTAAATATTGTGGCACATTTGAAAACAAACGAGGGGTAGTTTTCAAGAGAGACTGGGTATAGACATGTATGCTTCTGTGTCATCTTATGGGATGGTAAACTTGATGTGGTTATCTCATGCCAGTGCTCTGTGATGGGCAGAATAGTCAGTGCCCTGTGCTAAAGGTTGACTCAAGATCTTCAGAACACAGTGAGGTCAAGTATGCTAAGAGAGGAAAACTGGGTAGACACTCAGTCATCTGTTCATTTAGCTGACAAACATTTTTCTTTTGAGCACCTGCTTCATAACAGGTGTTGAAGATGCAGAAGATACACAGACAGATGGGTTCTAGCCTCTCCTCAAGGACTCAAGGAATTTGCAGTCTCAACAAAGGAAAGACAGACTAGTAAACAGATAGTGGCACCTTACCCGGACTAGGGGAAGGAAGGACTCAGAGGAAGGCTTCCTGAAGAAGGTGGATTCAGAGCAGAATCTTAAAAGACAAATAAGAGGTAGGTAAAGAAAGAGACGGAGAGGCTGTTTCAGCAAGAGATGAGCATCACGTGCAGAGGCCCAGCAGCAACGAATAAATACACGACTGAGCAGTGATGGAAAGTATTTATTGAATGCCTGCTATGAGGCAGGCTCTGAGCTCAGTGAGTGTCTCAGCCACATTCTTTCATTTAATTCTCACAATCATATCTTAAGCCAGGCATCCTCATTTTATAGATCTGCAAACTGAGTCTTAGAGAGGTTAAGTAATTTGTCCCAGGCCACACAAATAATAAGAGGTACCATAGCGTTCTGAACTCAGGTCCATGTTAATTTAGAAGCAGACTTCTTACAAACGCTTTTGATCATATTCCACTTTCAGTAAATTTTTATGAGCAGGCACTCCTAAATAAATAATTCAATCATGTCTAAGTCATATATATAGTCATACATGTAGTAATATATTATGCATGTATTATAAAGCATACAGAAAAATAGAAAATTTCAAAGTTAGAGTTAATGAGAAATAATATTTTTAAAAAATGTGCTAATTACAGTGGCTGAATAGTATCACTAGATAATATCTCAAGGCCCGATACATATTTAGAGCATTTATTAATAAAGAAAATAGACATAAATCCACATTTAAAATCTTGGTAATTTTAACTTTGGGGGGGGCCAAAGTTCTGATCTAATTAGATCATTCTTGTTTATAAGCTCATAATGCAGTTGAGGAGCTTGTACTGAGTGAAAGAATGGTCTTCAATCCCTGATTTCTTTGCAGTGACCTTTTAGCCACTTGTCCATTTGTGAAAGTAAGTTTAGTTTAAACTAGATAATATAATTCATAAATCCACTTAACCAAGCAAATGGACACTGTCGTGTGTTGCAAAATGCAACAAAGAAACGAGGTGCCCTGTCAACTCCTCCCTTTGTAGAAATACCACTCCTCCCTCAGGATATCCCACATACAGAGGATGACATGGGACAAGGTGACGTGTAACAGCTGACAGGCAGCAAGGAGTAAAGGAGTAAGGTAGTAAGGTACAGTAGTAAGACTGTAGTCTTCCGACTGGGCTTCCCCTATTTGGTGTGCTCGCAGGTTTCCATATTTTGTGTTGTAAGAATCATAGCACTAGTCACCATCACGTGAAATCCAACATAAGGTTGGTCCTTTTCGGACCACATGGAAGGGGTGGTTTTAATGACTGGAACGGTGGAAGGACTGATGTTGTTTTATGGTAAGACAAGGGAATATCAATGTCACGGCTTCAGGGGCAGCTACATGGTGATCTTGTAGCACATATAGCCAAAACTATAAATGTACTTTTTTAAACAGAAAAGCAAAAATATTCTGTCCTGGCATTCTCAGGACAGAGCCATCTGAATGTACAAAGTATGTCATGCCATGAGGTAGTGAAATATGATGTTAATATCCATTCATTCAGTAACTATTTACTGATGTCCTATTCTGTGCCAGGCATGTGCTAGGAGCGGGAGTTGCAGCTGTGAACAAGACAAGATCCCTGTCTTCATGGAACATGCAGTCTAGATGCAGTACAGAAATTAAAAAAAATAGTAACATAATAGAATTAATTACTCTTGTGATGTGGGCTTCAAAGTGAAGTACAAACTTCTAGGAAAGCCGAGAGACTTGGTGTAGTCTGAGAAGGTCAGGGAAGCTTCTTCTGAGAAAGGGATGCTTAAACTGACCCCTGAAGAATGAAGGTGATGGAGAAGGGGAGGGAAGAGCATGTCAACCAGAGAAGATGGCCTTCCGGTGGAGATCACACTGCAGGAAGGCCAGTGTGAGCCGGGCAGAGACTGGGGAGGAGAAGGGTGCAGGGGAAGCTGGGTAGCCAGGAGCAGGGCCTGGGGCTTGTTGAAGAGTTTGAGCTTCATCCCAAGAGCAATGGGAAGCAATTAAAGAGTTCTTAAACCTCTGAGAAATATGATCAGATTTTCAGTTGTCAAAAGATCATTTTGGCCTCAGTGTATAGAATGGAATGGAGGGGGAGGGGAGAGAGTCAGGGGAAGGAGGAGGTAACCTGAGGGGTGAGTCCTTTCCATTAAATAACAGAATAAACATCAGCAGCTGGTGCAAGGCTGAGCTTGGCAAAATGAAACTTTGGACCCAGCCCTGGTGGCCTAGTGGTTGAGTCGAATGTGCTCCACTTTGGCAGTCCAGGTTCGGTTCCTGGGCATGGACCTACACGACTTGTCTGTCAGTGGCCATGCTGTGGTGATGGCTCACATACAAAAAAAGAGGAAGATTGGCAACAGCTGTTAGCTCAGGGTGAATCTTCCTGAGCAAAAAAAAAAAAAAAAAGCAAAAACAAAACTTTTGGCAAAGAGGGAAGACAGACTTATACTCTTTTATTTTTTTTGAAAGATTTTATTTTTTTCCTTTTTCTCCCCAAAGCCCCCCGGTTCATAGTTGTATATTCTTCGTTGTGAGTCCTTCTAGTTGTGGCATGTGGGATGCTGCCTAAGCGTGGTTTGATGACCAGTGCCATGTCCGCTCCCAGGATTCGAACCAATGAAACACTGGGCCGCCTGCAGCGGAGTGCGCAAACTTAACCACTCGGCCACGGGGCCAGCCCCCCAGAGTTATACTCTTAATACTTTAAAACTAAGTAATGAGTGTTTTGAAAAGCAGTTTAGATAGTAGATATTCAGATTCTCTATGACGTGTGTGTTTTCATGCTTCCTGGACTGCAGCTCTGAGCAGGGTCGTGTATGGGTTTGTGCTGTTTGCTGAGCAGTCGGCTCTCTTTCTTTCCTGGCTGTTCCTCTTTGGGGTCTTTCTGCGTTGTCTCCCGGCTCCTGTTGAAGCAATGTGTCAGCTGGGGGATGGGACAGGGAGGGGCGGGGAACCCAGTAAGAGGATACTTTCCCTCAAAGCCCGGGGCTTATCCTGGCTTTACAGGTCAAATCTAAAAGTCAATATTCAGTCCTTGTACAAGATGGGGGTGGCTTTTCCCTTCCTATCAATTCTAGACTCAAACGTGAGGTTTTTTATTGTTTACAAAGCAAAACCATGATACATTGATCATTAATCACTGCAGGTAATGCACAGGAGAGAGGGGTGCAGTCCCAAGCAGACGCCTCATCAATGAAGCACACGTGTCGAGTGGATCTCTTCGACGACCCCTGCTACATTAACACACAGGCTCTTCAAAGTACACTTGGCCCTGCCCGAAATCAAGGCTCAGCTTACCCGCTGGGGAGCCCGTGGCACCGTGAAAGTAAGTGGCTTCTCACTGTCTGTATTCGCTTCCTGTGGCTGCTGGAACAAATTCCCAGGAACTGGGAGTCTTAAAACAACGGAAATGTATTCTCTCTCAGTTCTGGAGGCCAGAAGTGTTAAATCAAGTTGTCAGCCGGGTGGATTCTTTCTGGAGGCTCTGGAGGAAAACCCGTTCCATGCCCCTCTCCTAGCTTTTGGTGGCTGCCAGCAATTCTTGGTGTTCCTTGGCTCATAGACTCATAACTCCAGTCTTGGCCTCAGTCTTCACTTGGCCTTCACCCCTGTTTCTCAAACCTCCCTCTCCTTTCTCTTATATGACATTCCCTTTCTCTTATAGGTAGGCGCTAAATCCGGAAAGCTCTCATCTCGAGATCCTTAATTACATCTGCAAAGACCCTTTTTCCAAACAAGGTCACATTCACAGGAACCAGGGGGCAGGACTTGGACACATCTTTTTGAGGCCACTATTCAACTCACTATACTGTCTCTCGTTTTAAAGAAAGTGATGTCCTTGGCCTCATTTTCAGGGAGCTAAAAGGATTCTTTCTTACCTCAGTCCCTCACCACAGTTATAGATTAGAACTTGGTGGAGATGTTATGGATTTCAAGATTTTGAGGCTTTGATTTTGAATAGTCTTTTCAAATACTTTATATTGACTCTCAACTTTTGCTTTCTGCTGTGTGCTCTTGCTGAAGGAAAGGCCGTCAAATCAGGAGATAATTTTGAATTTGTTTGTTCGCATGAGGTACAATGACCACTATTTCGGCTCTGTTTAGTGGTGGTGTTAATTTTATCCATTTCAAAATCCCTTGGTAAGTCATCTGTATAGCAGTAAAATCAGATGGCTTCTTTCTTCAACCATACACTGTGAGTAACACACAATAGGACAAACATCATTTTCCTGCCAAATTGCTTCAAGGGGTAAATGCATAAACAGGAACATAAATAAATAAAAGGAAAACAAGCCAAAAGCCTACAATCAATTGAAAAATAAACAAAAAGTGCTTTTCATAAAATACCGAAGGTTGTTGGGTTCAGAGCTTGGCTTGGTGTCAAATTTGGCTCGCTCTGAAGATGGAGAACCAGTGGCTGAGAAAGTCCTTTCACTAGCCCAGGAAGTCTCTCCACACTGCCAGGGCAGCTTTCCAGCTAGCCTTGCTGCAATGGCAAGGTGAAATTTAAAAGGAGGTTTTGCTGAGCCTGGGCTTCATCAGACCACCTTAACTTTCTAGGCTAAGAAACAAAGGTCCTCATTGCCAGCCAGGTGGCAAGAGGACCGTCTTCTTGAAAGCTTTCCAAGATCACTCCTGGCACCCAAATAACCTGGTTGGGTTCTCTGAAAGCAGACACTGAGATGAGACTGGGCATGCAGGGTTTTTCTTGGGATCAACGTCAGGAAGGGAGGAGGAGAGGGGCTGGCCCCATGGCTGAGTGGTTAAGTTCGCGTGCTTTGCTTCGGTAGTCCAGGGTTTTGCCCGTTCAGATCCTGGGCGCACATGGCACCACTCATCAGGCCACGTCCCACATACCACAACTAGAAAGACCCACAACTAGAATATACAACTATGTACTGGGGAGATTTGGGGAGAAAAAGCAGGAAAAAAAAAAGAAGATTGGCAACAGTTAGCTCAGGTGCCAATCTTTAAAAAAAAGAAAGAAATCATCTCATGAGCAAGTAATTTAATAAAAAAGAAGAAGAAGAAGGGAGGAGGAGGAAACAGGCCTGGGCAGAGGGAGAGGTGGAGATTCCATGCAGGGCTGACAAAGCCTCAGCCAACCCTACAGAGAGCACAGGGGTCTGTCAGAGTTGTCCCACATTGGGCCAAAAGGGCTGAGCCTTTTAGCCCTACTTATCTCAGTCTTTGGATGTGGGCCAGATGGGGGAGGGCAAGCCCTTGAATGAAGCAGCTCTCTGCAGCTGAGGCAGACCCTGACAGGGTGGTCAGCTGGAGACTGACTGGTGACACCTGGCGCACTTGATCCTTCTTTGAAGAGAAATCTTGGTACTGCATCTCCGTGTCCACTACAGAGGGCATCTGTGCCATGGATGATGGGACATGCAATAATTCAGACTTCTGCAGTGAACTTAACTGTTCAATGTAGAGTGGCCTGTGTGGATAAGGTAATATTTGTTAGAGGGACAGCTTTTTGAAAAAAAGTTTCTGGACCTCAATTGGTAAAAGTAACTCATGAGAGTATACACTCAATAGCTTCCATTTCGTGGACTTTTCAAAGCAACAGTGTGTTATTAGAAAACTCATTTAGTGAGTGGCCCAAACTAGGTGATCTGGGATGTACGTTGATTCACAACTCCGGTTCCTTTGTAAGCAAACCTTCAATGTCAAAAATCTTTATAACTCAAGCAAAGAAACTTTGCCTTTTCTCATAGACAACTCAATAATATGAAAAGGCAAGGGGCTGGCTCCGTGGCCAAGTGGTTAAGTTCACACGCTCTGCTGTGGTGGCCCAGGGTTCAGATCCTGGGCTTGGACATGGCACCGCTCGTCAGGCCACTTTGAAGCGGCGTCCCACATCCCACAACTAGAAGGACCTGAAACTAAGATATATGACTATGTACGGGGGGGTTTGGGGAGATAAAGCAGAAAAAAAAAAAAAAGATTGGCAACAGTTGTTAGCCCAGGTGCCAATCTTTAGAAAAAAAAAGAAAAGGCAAAATTAATCCATAATAACCAGACTTCTTTTCTCATCCTTTCCCCCTCTCCCTGCCTTGGCGGCAACATGTTGAATAATTTAAGGCCTCTGGTACCCTCTCACTGTTTATGTCCTGTTAGGATTTAATGAACCACAGCCCTCCTGGGCTTCTTGCTACTCCTTTGAGGCAAATTTCAGCCTACCATCACTTCCTCCAAAAAGATTAACTCCAACTCCGAAATATAAATAATACTAATTTAAGGAAAATTTAGTAAGTTGTAATAAGGATAACTTTATACATACTTTTATGCAAAATGTCTTAAATACATCTTTTAACCTTTTCCCCCTAATATTTCCTCCTCTTTCTTTCCTTCCTCCCTCAAAAATCCTGTTTAGCTTCTTTAAGCATACTTAGCTCCCCTTGTCCAGACAAAAGTTTGCTATCAATATAAGTTCAGTAAAACAAAATAAAAACAAGTTAGAGACACGAGCCTAAAACTCTCAAGCATGCCTTCAGGGCTCCGCAGTTCACTGCCAACATAAGAAGAGCTCTGACACAATCTTTATTCTTATCAAACGTGGCAGGAGGGAATCATCAGTACTGATACTGCCTAATTTTTGTATTGATTTATTGTTAGTTCCAGTCTAAGCTGCCATAACAAAGAAACATCCCCAAAATACCATAAAATAAAAAGGACTGAAGTTTATTTATTTTACCTAATAGCCCAAAGATTGGTGGTACAGGGCTGGTAGGACAGCTTTGTCATTGTCGACACCTGGCTTCCATCTCTGGTCTAATATCTTTGATCTCTGGTCTGAGAACTTTGATTTGGCAACGGTCTTCTATCTCTGGACTAAGAGCTTGGGCTCTCACCATCACATCTGTATTCAGTCAGTGGGAAGAGAGAAAGGCAAGAGGAGGGCACATACATTCCTTTAAAGGATGTGACCCAGAAGTGACAGACATCATTTCTTTTAACTTGACATTGGCAGAACTTAGACATGTGGCCATACCCACCTTCAAAGGAGCTGGAAAAGTTACTCTAGCTGAGTGGCCATGTGCCTAGCTAAAACTTAGGAGTTCTAAACCGTAATGAAAGGGAGAATAGATATTAGTACACAACTGTCTCTGTCACAGCACACCTTTTGCTACCTAAATATCCGTGAGCTCTTCCTTTCACAGAAAACATATTTGCCCTCTCCCAAGGGAGACTTTGCATAAACCGCATACAATTACAGCATCCAGCTTAAAGTCGATGACATCTGGGTGATGTGAAGTCCTCTTGCTCGAGATTGAATAGGGATCCTTATTATCTGCCAAGTTGTCTGCCCACTTCCACACCCAAAATTAGTGGCAGAAGAGAACTAAGATAACCACAATATAATCCCACATTCGCAAAAAGGAAGCATGCAAAACGCACAGTGGTCGCTGGTCCATAGGAATTACCGTATCCTGCTAGGCAGTGATTGTGAAGACTCCCTGAGCTGGAAGTGGAGAGAGTGATTTTCTTGAACCCGGGTTCAGCTTTATGAGAAAGATCTCCTTGTCCATCGTCATCTGTGGGCCCAAACTGTGCCCTCTGGGTTGTTCCTGCCATTATCCTCCAACTGTACATCTAAAGCAGATATTGGAGGAAGTGCCTTTCTTGGGGGCTTCACCACTCTTACAGTCTATTTCCTGTTGGTGTGCCTCGAGAGATGGAGTTTGCTTTAGAGGTCAAAAAGCCACAGACAAGAAGGAATTGTGATTTCTTTTATGGTGTAATTTCCTTAAAAACTTAGTAGGATTCCACTTTATTTGTTTAGAGTCAGTTCCACATGAAATTTCCCATAATATTCCTTTATTGTCCTTTTATGACCTGAAAGATGACTTCTCTCTTTCCTGTTATTGATAATTTATGTATTCTCTCTTCTTTTCTTCATCAATGTTCTTTGAGATTTATTAATTTAGTTGATCTTTGCAAAAGACCCAGGTTTTGGTTTCATTTTCTCTATTGTTTTTTGCTTTCTGTTTCTATGATTTCCAATTTTATCTTTATTATGTCTTCCTTCTACTCTCTTTGGATTAAATTTTCTCTTTTTTATCCAGCTTGTACTACATTATCCTCTATTGGCTTTATAGTTTTATTTCCATTATAAAATATTTATTCCGTTTGAATTTCATATTTTCTATGAGATAGAGGGTCTAACTTAATTTTATCCATGTAGGTGATCCAATTTTCCAAATACCATTGGCCAAGTAATCTCTTTCTCTAATGCCACTCTCTACTATACTAGATTTCTCCTATATGTGGGTATCAGTTTCTGGGCCTTTATTACTCTACTTTTTGTATTGGCCTACTTGCCTCTTCTTTATCTGTATATTCATTACTATATACTAATTACTGTGGCTTTGTAATATATCTTAATAGATGTGTAATCTTACTTTATATTACAAATAACTTTTCTCTGGGTACTATGTCAGCTTTTCACTGATGCTTAGCATTTTATGTTAACATCCTTTTCTACCAACTTTTTAGACACTTTATAAAGGTGTACATATTTTTCCTCTCAATAATGCAAATAAATCCCTATTTTATAATTTTCACAAATCCAGTAACCCATACTGATAAACCATATATAGTCTATTCTCATAACTGGTGCATTCCATATTTGAGAATTTGCTTACTAAAATTTATTTGTAATCCCCAATTCAGTGCTCATGGCACTTGTGTGGTCATTTGTGGACATGTGCAGGGCAACAAAAAATTTGAGTTGCCCAGTCTGCATATTCCAAGGTGAGGCTGACAGGGCAATGCTCTGCTTTCTTGTTTCACTTCTCATGCTATCAAGTGTCCTTTTGTTGTGTATTGTGTGCCACATTTTTCCTATTTTCGTGCTATTTGTTGATGATTTTGCTGTTTAAAATGGCCTCTGAGCATAGTGCTGAAGTGCTGTCTAGTGTTCCTAAGCACAAGAAGGCTGTGATGTGCCTTACAGAGAAAATATGTATGTTAGATAAGCTTCCTTCAGGCATGAATTATAATGCTGTTGACTGGGAGTTCAGTGTTAATGAATCAACAATATATACTAAATAAGGTGTCTTTAAACAGAAACACATATCCACAAGGTTATATATTGATTGATTGATGAAAATGTTGAGATCTGAGGCTTGAGGAGCCTAACCCTGTCTCTCCACTAAGGGCAATGGTTCAATTTTCACTAATTCAGTGTTCATGGCAACTTTATAAAAGTAACTACTGTGTAATTACTGTGAATAAAGAGAATTGACTACTTATAGTCCTCCCACACCAGAGATGGCGTCATGATAACACATCGTGGGGGAGAATGGGTAGGCTTTTCTTCCCACAACATAAAACTGAGCATAGTCCCCCAACCCTGACCCTTTTCTCACAAGTTTATATCCCTCTTCTGATTTTATCTGTAGTTATGTGGCTATCCTGTCTTTTGTATACATTTTTTATTCCATAAACAGTTTTTTTTTAAATTCAAAAGTAATACAAATACTCACAGAAGAAACCCAAATAATAAAGAATGGTATAAAATAAAAATAAAAAATGTTCCTCCCAGGCTTTAATACTGTATCCAACTCCCTAGATATAAACTGTTTATTCTGATTATTTCCAGAGTGTTAATGCATAGTTAAGTTTCTCTCTACTTGTATACCGCTAGCTAGGTAGCTAGCTAGCTATCTCCTTTAAAAAAATGGAAGTTATAGGGCCAGCCCCGTGGCCAAGTGGTTAAGTTCGCACACTCTGCTTTGGTGGCCCAGGGTTTCCCCGGTTTGGATCCTGGGCATGGACATCAGGCCACGCTGAGGCGGCGTCCCAAATAGCAGAGCCAGAAGCACTCACAACTAGAATATACGACTGTGTACTAGGGGGTTTTGAGGAGAAAAAAAGAAAAAAAGAAAAGATTGGCAACAGATGTTAGCTCAGGGCCAATCTTTAAAAAAAAAAGGAAGTTATGATAACCTCCTTCTATACTTGCTTATTTCTCTCTTCTATTTTAGAGATTTGACCAAATTAGCACATAATATCCTTTGCTATTTTCTTTTTTTCCAATTTAGTTCAGATATAATTGACATATAATGTATTAGTTTAAGGTGTACCATATAACAATTTGATATATGTATATATTACAAAATGGTTACCACGCTAAGTTTAGTTGTCATCCATTACTTCATATAGTTACAAACTTTTTTTTTTATGATGAAAACTTTTAGGATCTACTCTCTTAGCAACTTTCAAATATGCAATAAAGTATTGTTAACTATAGTCACCATGCTGTACGTTACATTCCCAGCACTTATTTATCTTATAACTGGAAGATTGTACTTTTTTACCACCTTCACCCATCCCCCCACCCCTCACTCCCTGCCTCTGACAATCACCAATCTGTTTTCTGTTTCTATGAGTTTGGTTTTTTAAGATTCCAAATATAAGTGAGATCATACACTTTTTGTCTTTCTCTGTCTGACTCATTTCACTTAGCACAATGCTCTCGTGGTCCATCCATGTTGTTGCAAATGGCAGGATTTCTGTCTTTTTTATGGCTGAATAATATTCCATCACATATATATCTCACATTTACTTTATCCTTCACCTGTCAATGGATACCTAGATTGTTTCCCTGTCTTGGCTATGGCAAATAGTGTTGCAATGAATATAGGGGTGAAGATATCTCTTTGAGACAGTGATTTTGTTTCCATTTAGATGTATCCCCAGAAGTGGAATTGCTGGATCATTTAGAAGTTCTATTTTTAATTTTTTTTAACTACTTCCATGCCATTTTCATAAGCCTACACCAATTTACATTCTTACCAACAGTGCACAAGGGTTCTCTTTTATCCACATTCTTGCCAACACTTATCTCATCGCTTTATTTTTTAAGATTTTTTGTGTGAGCTTTATTTTTTACTACATTGCATAAGAAAGTTATGAATTAAGTGTTTTTTTGTCTCTTGCATCCAGGAGTGAATCCATGAAATTCTCAGATAGTAATCCAAAAAATAGGTCCTATTCTTAAAAGTAGCAAAGTGAAAAGGGACCAAATAGCCGGTCTGTTGGTGATCTTGAAAAATGTTTAATGAACTTTCAGATTTTCTTATAATGAAGAGTACTTCAATTCTATGAGATTAGTTAAAATTTAAAACAGCATTGTGTACAAAATCATTCTTGAAGCTCTAAATGCCTTTTAAATAACTAAAATGAAAATTTTAAGTATCTCTTGTTTTTTTGATGATAGCCATTCTAACAGATGCGAGGTGATGTTTCATTGTGATTTTGATTTGTATTTCCCTGATGATGAGTGATGTTGAGCATCTTTTCATGTACCTGTTGGCCATTTGTGTGTTTTTGGAAAAATGTCTATTCAGTTCCTCTCCCCATTTTTTAATTGGATTGTTTGTTGTTTTGCTATTGAGTTGTATGTATTCTTTACATATTTTGTATATTAACCCCTAATCAGATAAATGATTTGCAAATATTTTCTCTGATTCCATAGGTTGCCTTTTCAGTTTATTGATGATTTCCTTTGCTGTGCAGGTTTTGGGTTTGATGTAGTCCTGCCTGTTTACTTTTGCTTTTGTTGCCTTTGCTTTTGGTGTCAAATCCAAAAAAATCGTTGCCAAGACTGATGTCAAAGAGCTTACCCCTTATGTTTTCTTCCAGGAGTTTTATGGTTTCAGGTCTTACATTCAAGTCTTTAATCTGTTTTGAGTTGATTTTTGTGTATGGTGTAAGGTAGGGGTCCCATTTCATTCTTTTGCATGTGGCTGTCCAGTTCTCCCAACACCATTTACTGAAGAGACTATCCTTTCCCCATTGTATGTACTTGGCTCTTTGTCATAAATTAATTGACCATATATGAATGGGTTTATTTCTTGGCTCTCTATTCTGTTCCATTGATCTATGTGTCTGTTTTTATGCCAGTACCATACTGTTTTGATTACTATAGCTTTGTAATATAGTTTGAAATCAGGAAGCATGATGCCTCCAGCTTTGTTCTTTTTTCTCAAGATTGCTTTGGCTATTTGAGGTCTTTTGTGGTTCCATACAGATTTTAGGATTGTTAGTTTTATTTCTGTGAAAAATGCTATTGAAATTTTGATAGGGATTGCATTGAATCTGTAGATTGCTTTGGGTAGTATGGATATTTTAAAAATACTAATTCTTCCAATTCATGAGCATAGGATATTTTTCCGTTTATTTGTGTCTTCTTTAATTTCTTTCATTAGTATCTTATAGTTTTCAGTGTACAGATCTTTCACTTCCTTGGTTAGATTTATTCTTAAGTATTTTATTCTTTTTGATGCTATTGTAAATGAGATTGTTTTCTTAATTTCTCTTTCTGATAGTTTATTAGTGCATGAAAATGCAACTAATTTTTGTATATTGATTTTGTATCCTGCAACTTTACTGAATTTGTTTATTACTTCTAACAGTTTTTTTGGTGGATTCTTTAGGAATTTCTATATATAATATGTCATTTGCAAATAGAGACAGTTTTACTTCTTCATTTCTGATTTGGATACGTTTTATTTCTTTTTCTTGCTTAATTCCATGGCTAGGACTTGTAATACTATGTTGACTAGAAGGGGTGAGAGTGGACATCCTGTCTTGTTCCTGATCTGAGAGGAAAAGCTTTCAGTTTTTCGTCGCTGAGCATGATGTTAGCTGTGAGCTTGTCATATATGGCCTTTATCATGTTGAGGTACATTTCCTTTATACTGACTTTGTTGAGAGTTTTTATGATGAATGGATGTTGAATTTTGTCAAATGCTTTTTCTCCATCTATTGAGATGATTGTATGATTTTTATCTTTCATTTTGTTAACGTGGTATATCACGTTGATTGTTTTGTGGATGTTGAACTATCCTTACATCCCTGGAATAAATTCCACTTGATCATGCTGTATGATCCTTTTAATGTATTGTTGAATTCAGTTTGCTAATATTTTGTTAAGGGTTTTTGCATCTATATTCATCAGGGATATTAGCCTGTAATTTTCTTTTTCATGGTGTCCTTGTCTGGTTTTGGTATCAGGGTAATGCTGGCTTTGGGAAATGAGTGTGGAAGTGTTCCCTCCTATTTTTTGGAAGAATTTGAGGAGGATCAGTGTTAATTTCTCTTTAAATGTTTGGTAGAATTCACCAGTGAAGTCATCTGGTCCTGGACTTTTCTTTGTTGGAAGGCTTTGACTAGTGATTCAATCTTCTTACTAGTAATCCATCTGTTCATATTTCCTCTTTCTTCATGATTCAATCTTGGTAGGTTGAATGTTTTTAGGAATTTACCCATTTCTTCTAGGTTATCCAATTTGTTGGCATACACTTGTTCAGAGTAGTCTCTTATGGTCCTTTGTATTTGTGTGGTATTACTTATAATATCTCTTCTTTCACTTCTAATTTTATTTATTTGTGTCTTCTCTCTTTTTTTCTTGGAAAGTCTAGCTAAAGCTTTGTTTATTTTGTTTATCTTTTCAGAAAACCAGCTTCGTTGATCTTCTCTATAGTCTTTTATTCTCTATTTTCATTTATTCCTGCTCTGATCTTTGTTATTTATTTCCTTCTATTAAACTTGGGTTCAGTTTGTTCTTCATTTTGTAGTTCCTTGAGATGTAAAGTTAGGTTATTTATTTGAGGTCTTTTTTTTTCCTCTCATGTTGGTATTAGTTGCTATGAACTTCCTTCTTAGAATGACTTTTGCTGCATCCCATTAGTTTTGGTATGTAATATTTCCATTTTCATTTGTCGCAAGATATTTTCTGGTTTTTCTTTTGATTTCTTCTTTGATTCATTGGTTGTTCAGTAGCTTGTTGTTTAATCTCCACATATTTGTGAATTTTCCAGTTTTCCTCTTGTAATTGATTTCTAGTTTCATGCTATTGTGATTGAAAAATATGCTTGATATTACTTAAATCTTCTCAAATTTACTGGGACCTGTTTTGTGGCCTGATATATGATCTGTCCTGGAGAATGTTCCATCTATTCTTGAGAAGAATGGGTATTCTATTTGCGTTGGATGGAATGTTCTGTAAATGTCTGTTAAGTCCATCTGGTCTAATGTGTAGTTTAAGTCTAATGTTCTCCTATTGATTTTATGTCTGGATGATCTGTCTATTATTGAAATTGGGGTATTCAAGTTCCCTACTACTTTTTTTTTTTTGAGGGAGATTAGCCCTGATCTAACATCCACTGCAAATCCTCCTCCTTTTGCTTGGGAAGATTGATCCACCCTACTACTATTGTATTGCAGTGTATTTCTCTATTCAGGTCTCTTAATATTTGATTTATATTTTATGTGCTCCCATGTTCAGTGCTTAAACCTTTGTTATTTTCAATTGCTCTATAGTATTTAATTGTATGAGTTCATCATAATTTATATAACCAGTCCCTTATTGAAGGACACCTAATTTTTTCCCAGTCCTTCACTAATATAATAATAAATGCTATTAAAAAAAACCCTGTTTACATGTGCTTTTAAGAAATTGAGTGCATCAATATGCTGTCTTCCCAGTTTACATTGGTTTCTTTCAATGTTTCATTCTTCCTTTCTCATTTGGATTACTTGCAATTGTTTAATCCAGATTTTGCGTGTTAGATTCTTTTCTCTTCCTTAATCAATATTCCCCCCTTTCAAAGGTTTTACCCATCAGCTGCATGTGAGTATAGATATTCATATCTATCTTGTGCTTTCTTGAATTTCTGATTGTGAACAATATGTCTTTAGTTGCTAATGAAACTCCAAGGTGACATGACTACTTTCTTCCGTGATTCCTATCACTTTTTTTCTTTTTTGGTTTCAATTAAATCTAGAGTTGCCTTCCTTGTTGCTTCATTAACCTTCACTACTTCTGAGAAAATATATTATAATTATATCAAGCCAATAATTTATTAAATATTATACGAAAATTATACATACATAACTATATTTAGACTATTATTATCTTTCTCAAAGTCAACTTTATGTAAGACAAGGAGTCAATAGTAGATAATACACACAATGTTAAAGAGTGGCTGTATTTGGTGATGGGACTGTAGGTGATTTTCTTTGTTTTTCTCTGTTTCCCAGATTTAAAAAAATTAGCATGTGTGACTTTTAAAATTAAGGCCAAAATTTCAAAAAATCTGTCAGATATTCTGCTTTTAGAAAAATTAGATTTTTAGCAAATGTTTGCATGATTGAAATCTCCTAGCACAGCGTACTTTGTCCCTGTGTTAACTTGGGAAACCGTGTTAGGAAAATATTGTCCATATCCTCAGGCTGGCCCATGATCTGTTGCCTCTTTTCAAGATGATATAATGTCTGTTTTTCTTTTGTTTTGTCCTTGTCCAAAAGCTCTCCACCATAATCTCAGAATAAACCAAAAGCCATCAGGCACTAAGATATGTGCACCCACACACACGCATGCATGCATCTCCCTCATACTCACAAGAACTTTCTCTCTCACATACACAAACACACACATGGCTACTCATCAGAAATCCTCCATTATGCCTGAAAGCAGGCAGCACTAAGGCCAACTACAAGTATTATTCATCAAATCTGGACACATTTCTTCAGGCTTTTTCTGGCAACACTAGATAGTCCTGACTGTAGTAGAGAATATTTTTAGCCATTAGATATAGACTAAAGATTCTTTTTAAAGATATATTTGTGAATGCTACATTGTAATTGTGTTGTGCAGAGAGAAGTTCTTTTTTTTAATGAGGTAACATTCGTTTATAATATTATATAAATTTCAGGTGTACATCACTATATTTTGATTTCTGTGTAAACTGCGTCATGTTTGCCACCGAAGACTGATTATTTTCCATCACCATACACATGTGCCTTGTCATCTCTGTCACCCGCCTCCCTCCCCAATTCCCTTCTGGTAACCACCAATCCTACTGAGAGAAGTTCTTAAGTAGACACAAACTACAACGTATTAACAGGAGAATTGGATTATGTCTATAGGGCACTGTTTGCCTACATCAGTGACTTCATAGGATTGTCATGTGTAAACTTTAAAACTTAGAGTCAATAGGATGTCTCATTTGTTAGACCCCTATATAAGGAACCTAAACGCTCCTTTGCGTTTATAAAGACTAAGGCTGGTTTCTATGGAAAAGATCCTTTGTGTTTAAAAAGACAAAGTCTGATTTATTATTTTCTTAGCAAATTTGCCATATTAAAGATACAACTTTCACCTGGATTCAGACATAAGAATTTTATGTTATTATTTCTGGAGATGCTATATATCATCTTGATATCCTCGCTATCTACTAGGGACCTTTGTGGGTACTACAAAAGTGAGAGTGGCTAGACCAGTTTTGAAAATTAAAAGATTTTCACATCCAAAGCAAGGGCCTTAGAGTGTGGTAATTAAGAATCTGGGCTTTGGAGTCAGATCTTACTTCAAATCCAAGATCTACGTGTTAGGAGTGTGATATTGGGTAAGTCATTTAGCCTTTTTAAAAACCCATGTCCTTACCTGTCTAATTTTGAGAGTAAAACAAGATGATATATGTAAAGCGTTGAGCAGTGCCTATCATACTCAATAAATGAAAACTATGTAATAATTATTATCACTGTGAGTATCAATAGTACTATTAAGTGCTACCTGGATGTACCTCTCCTCCCCAGTGCTCTCGACTCTGGATAACATTTGTTCTGCAGAGCCTTAGGGAGCTGCCTCAGGCCATACCTTCCTGAGGTTTTGCCTTCTTTTACCTGATGGACTCTCCTTTGTCCAGGCAGGTGAATGACAAACAATAGAGTGGTCATGTAATAGGAATGCTGTGAGGTTCAGCATAGCTTTGAAGGTTTTGGTCAGAAGCATCTCTGAAGCACATTAGCAATTTGGTTTTAAAAAAAGCTAAATGCTAAAAAGTGGCCATAGCCCAAAGTTACTGTAGGCGTTTTCAAAGAGTTTGGGAATGTTGAAAATGTTTTGGAAGTTATCTGTAATCCAGGCACAGCATAAGCCTCTTTCTCTTTAGCATACAGCCCGTGGGACATAAAGAGCCTCTCTCTGCAGTTATGAAAGCGGTTCTCATGGGTCAGTTCCATTTCTCTTCTGAAAGGAAAACTCCTGCCCCTGGGCAAGGCTTTCCTGGTAACAGAAGCCAAAGGCAATGTTTGGATCTACCATTAAATTAGAGCCTGTTGGAAGTTCTGGAAACAAAAACTCCATTTGTTCCAGGAACAGCATTGTTTAAAGAGTACCTGGCCCACAGTAGGGCCTCAGGTTATGTTTGCTGACTAGTTGAATGAATGAATAAATGGATGGATGAGGAGGTAACTTGGTGATATCTCTCTTTGTGTTTTGACTTCAGAAGCGCCAGAAACTGTTCAGCCAGGTGCCACGGTCCAGCCTGCCAACTCACATTCTCTGCCACACATTAAGCAGCAGCTGCGGAATGAAGACTGCTACCATGGCAAGCTGAGCAGGAAGGCAGCAGAAAGCCTTTTGGTAAAGGATGGGGACTTTTTGGTTCGAGAGAGTGTAACATCTCCTGGCCAATATGTGCTGAGTGGACTACAGGGAGGCCAGGCAAAACATCTTCTCCTGGTGGATCCTGAAGGCAAGGTATCATTGACCTCTCGTTACAGTTTTCACAGGATCTTGTGATTAAGGTTACTCTGAATGATAGATCCAAAATCTGATATTGAAGAAAGTTCAAGGCTAAGGGTTTACTTTTTCTTGAACCCTCCAGCTACAGCAGGAAGTGCTATATAGAAACTAGTTGGAGGGGTTCGAGTGAGAGCCACCCTGGAGGATGAAATAGAGGACAGACTCATTCTGTCTTTCTCAATTCAATTCAGTGAATTAAATGAATACCTACTACATGGAAGTACAGGGATTCATAGTTGACTATTGGTCAGTATCATGGACATAGTCCTTGCTCTCAGGGTGCTTATAAATTCATAAAACAGATGCTTAAATAATTATACCATAAGAATGAAGGGCTTAAGAATGTTTCAACTAAAGCTCTATGGTGTTTCTCAGGATAGAGGAGTGCTCTAGTTGAGGCAAACTGAAAAGGCTTATTGAAAGGTCTGACACGTAAAATGAACCTTAAAAGAGGGAAAAATTTTAAAAGGGGGACATTTAGAACATAGAGAAGTAACCACAGGAACAGACAGAGAAGTACAATGGTATTAAGCAAATAAAAGATATACAGCTGGAGCAGAGGATGCCTGTAGACAGAAATGATCCTGGACAAAAAATAATTAACAAAATGTAATATTAAGTCCTTCCCTATCAATAATTACTTTAAATGTAAATGGATTAAATTCCACAATCAAAAGACTTTAGAGTAGTTGAATGCATAAAAAAACAAGATCTAATTCTATGCTGTCTATAAGAGGCTCACTTTAGATTTAAGGACACACATAGGCTGAAAGCGAAAGGATGGATAAAGATATTCTGTGAAAATTATAACCAAAAGGGAGCAGGTGGCCATACTTACATCAGACACAATAGATTTCAAGTCAAAAAGTGTCAAAAGAAACAAAGAAGGACATTACATAATGATAAAAGGATCAATTCACCAGGAAGATATAACAATTGTAAATATATATTCACCCAACATCAGAATACCCAAACGTATGAGGCAAACATTGACAGAGCTGAAGGGAGAAATAGACAGCAACACAATAATAATAGGGGATATTAATACCACTTTCAATAGTAGATGGAGCATCCAGACAGAAGAACAAAAAGGACATAGAGAACTTAAACAACACTATACGACCAAATGGACCTAACAGCCATATATATAGAACATTCCACCCAACAGCAACAAAATACATGTTCTTTTGAAGTACACTCAGAATATTCACATTAGGTCACAAATCTTAGGATAGATTAGCCATTAGGTCACAAAACAAGTTTTAGCAAATTTAAGAAGATTGAAGTTGTACTGAGTATCTTTTCTGATCACAATGGAATGAAACTAGAAATTAGTAGCAGAAAAAGAACTGGAAAATTCACATATATACAGAAATTAAACAACACACCCTTGAACAACCAATGGGTCAAAGAAGAAATCAAAAGAGAAATTAGAAAATATCTGGAGGCAAATGAAAAAGAAAATACAACATACCAAAACTATGGGACGCAGCAAAAGCAATATGAAGGAAGTTGATAGTGATAAATGCCTACATTGAAAAAAAGAAGATCCTAAATAACAAGCTAACTTTACATCTCAAGGAACTATAAAAAGACAAACAAACTAATCCCAAAATTAGCTGAATAAAGGAAATAACTCTGATTAGAGCAGAAATAAATGAAAGAGAATAGAAAAACAATAGGAAAAATCCACAAATCTACGGTTTGGTTTTTTGAAAAGATAAACAAAATTGACAAGCCTTTAGCTACATTAGCTAAGAAAACAAGAGGGAAGACTCAAATAAATAAAATCAGAAACGAAAGAGGAGATATTAAAATTGATGCCAAAAATATTAAATGATTATAAGAGATTACCAAGAATGATTATATGCCAATAAATTGGATAACCCAGAAGAAATGGATAAATTCCTAAAAACATATAACCTACCAAGACTGAATCATGAAGAAATAGGAAACCTGAAGAGCTGAATTACTAGTGAAGAGACTGAATCACTAATCAAAAACATCCCAATAAAGAAAAGTCCAGGACCAGATGGCTTCACTGGTGAATTATACCAAATATTTAAAGAGAAACTAATGCCAATTTTTCTTAAACTTTTCCAAAACATTGAAGAAGAGGAATGCTTCCAAACTCGTTTTATAAAGCCAGCATTACCCTGACACCAAAACCAGAAAAAGACACTACAAGAAAAGAAAACTACAGGCCAACATCACTGATGAAGATAGATGCAAAAGTCCTCAACAAAATACTAGCAAACTAAATTCAACACTGCATTAAAAGGATCATACACCATGACCAAGTGGAATTAATTCCTGGAATGCCAGGATGGTTCAACAAAGAAAATCAATCAATGTGACACATCATGTTAACAAAATGAAAGATAAAAATCACTTGATCATCTCAATAGATGAAGAAAAAGCATTTGACAAAATTAAGCATCCTTTCACGATAAAAAAGAAAAGCAGTCAACAAACTGGGAATAGAAGGAAATCACCTCAACATAATAAAGGCCATATGTGTAAGGTCCACAGCTAATATCATACTCAATGGTGAAAAACTGAAAGCTTTTCCTCTAAGATCAGGAACAGACAAGATGCCCACTTTTACCACTTCTGTTCAACATAGTACTAGAAGTACTAGCCAGAAGAATTAGGCAAGAAAAAGAAAGAAAAGGCATTCAAATTGGAAAGGAAGAAGTAAAATGATCTTTCTTCACAGATGACATGATCCTATATGTAGAAAACCCTAAAGATTCCACAAAAAACTTGTTAGAGCTAATAAACAAGTTCAGCAAAGTTGTAGCATACAAAATCAATGTATAAAAATCCATTGCATTTCTATACACTAACAATGAACAATCAGAAAAAGAAATTAAGAAAACAGTATCATTTACAATGGCATCAAAAAGAATGAAATACTTAAGAATAAACTTGACCAAGAAGGCAAAAGACTTGTACACTGAAAACTAGAAAACATTGCTGAAAGAAATTAAACACAGGTAAATAGAAAGACATCCCATGTTGTTACAATGTCCATACTACCCAAAGTAATCTACGGATTCAATGCAATCCCTATCAAAATTCCAATGGCATTTTTTACAGAAATATAAAAACAATCCCCAAATTTCTTTGGACTCACAGAGGACTCCAAATAGCCAAAACAATCTTGAGAAAGAAGAACAAAGCTGGAGACATCAAACTTACTGATTTCAGAACATATTACAAAGCTACAGTAATAGAAACAGTATGGTACTGGCATAAAGACAGACATATAGACCAATGGAACAGAATAGAAAGCCCAGAAATAAACCTATGCATATATGGTCAAATGATCTTTGACAAGGTTGCCAGAATACACTATGGAGAAATGATCATCTTTTCAACCAGTGGTGTTGGGAAAACTGAGTATTCACGTGTAAAAGAATGAAGTTGGACTCTTACCTTATACCATACACAAAAATCAACTTAAAATAGATTAAAGATTTATACGTTAAGATCTGAAACTATAAAACTCCTAGGAGAAAACATAAGGGCAAAATTTTATATCTTTGGTCTTGGCAATGATTTCTTGGATATGACACCAAAAACACAGACAGCAAGTGCAAAATAAGACGAGTGAGACTACGTTAAACTAAAAAATTTCTGTACAGCAAATGAAACAATCAACAGAGTGAAAATGCAACCTACAGAATGGGAGAAAATATTTGCAAACCATATATCTGATAAAGGGTTAATTTTAAAAATATATAAGGAATTTTTACAACTCAATAACAAAAAAACAAATAATCTGATTTAAAAATGGGCAAATGACTTGAATAGACATTTCTCCGAAGAAGACACATGGATGGTCAACAGGTCTATGAAAAGATGCTCAACCAGTAATCATCAGAGAAATGCAAATCAAGTTCACAGTAAGATATCACCTCATACCTGATAGGATGGCCATTATACAAAACAAACAAACAGAAAATAGCAAATTTTGGTGATGATGTGCAGAATTTAGAATCCTTTGGCACTGGTGGGAATGTAAAATGATGCAGCTGCTATGAAAAACAGTATGGAGTTTCCTCAAAAATTAAAAATAGAACTCCCCTGTGATCCAACAATTCTGCTTCTGGGTATTTATCCAAAAGAATTGAAATCAGGATTTTGAAGAGATATTTGCACTCCCACGTTCGTATCAGTGTTATTCATTGTAGCCAATAGGTGGAAACAAGCTAAATGTCCACTGATGGATTAATGCATAAGAAAATGTGATATATACACATAATGACTATTCAGCCATAAAAAAGAAGGAAATCTGTCACATGCTACATGAATGAACATTGAGAACATTATGTTAATTGAAATAAGCCACTCACATTCTCAGAAGGACGATACTGCAGATTCCACTTATATGAGTTATCTAGAGTAATTGAACTCATAGAAACAGAAAGTAGAATGGTGGTTACCAGGGCCTGGGGTGAGGCAGAAATGGGTTGTTGCTGTTTAATGGGTATAGAGTTTCAGTCATGCAGGATGAAAAATTTCTGGTGATCTGCTGCACAAGTTGTATTTATAGTTAACTATACTGTACACTTAAAAATTTGTTTAGAGGGTAGATCTGATGTTATATGTTTGTTAACACACACACACACACACACACACACAAGTTTATGTGATTAGGGGCTGGCCTCGTGGCCGAGTGGTTAAGTTCGCGCGCTCCGCTGCAGGCGGCCCAGTGTTTCGTTGGTTCGAATCCTGGGCGCGGACATGGCACTGCTCATCACACCACGCTGAGGCAGCATCCCACATACCACAACGAAGAATATACAACTATGTACCGGGGGGCTTTGGGGAGAAAAAGGAAAAAAATAAAATCTTTAAAAAAAAAAAAGTTTATGTGATTGGAGTCACAGCACAAATATTTGCAGGGCCTGGCCAGTACTGTAAATGTGTAATGTTGGGCCAGTGGTGGAATGAGCATAGGGTGCAGTGGGCTGTGATCACCTGGAAAGTGCATTTCCTGTGTAAGGGGGAAATCACTACTCAATTCCAGTCAATTGCTGCCATTTGCAAAAGGGGCATGGGGGAGTCAGAGTTGATTTTTCCAAAGAAGCCACAAAACCAGATTTTCATGTGAAATCTCCCCATTTTTAATTCAAAATACTTAAAAATTCTCTACTGGGCACCTTCCACCTTAGCCCCCAGCAGACTAAAACATCTCCTAGTATATTTGGCCAGAGAGTGACTAGTTTATAATCCCTGTACTAGGAAGATCAATTTAACATTTGTATGCAGGATCAATAGAGTAAAGGAGAAAGACTGGGACAGAGAAAGTAATTAGGGGATTCTACATAAAAACTAGTGAAATCCTGAACCAGAATGGAGGCAAAAGAAATAGAGAGGGATGGGCAGAGTGGGCTGGAATTAAGAAGACAGACTAGCAGGACTGATGAGCTGGTTTGACATGGGTTGGGGATGAGATGGAGGAGGTAAAAACGTCCTCAAGCTTTGGTGCCATTTGAGGGTAAATTGGAGACATGGTGCCCTTTTCCTCTTAATTCTTCAGTGTGTATTACCTAAGAATAGGGATATTCTCTTACATAGCTGTAGTGCAATGATCAAAATCAAGAAATTTAAACATTGATACAATATTGCTATCTAATTCACAGTCCATATTTGAGTTAGGTCAATTGTTCTGATAAGTGTGTGTGTTTTTAATATGCTGAAAACCAAAATCTAGACAGAACTCGATGAATCCCTGTGGAGAGGTAGCAGAATTATATAACAAAGTGCTCCCTGGCTGCATGCCTTCTCTCTCCTGGACAATTCTACCCTCCAAACAGCAGTCCGTTATGGCCAGGCTCTGAGCCAGTACCGTCGTGATGGAGAGTGATGTCTTCTGCCCATGCACAGGGTGAGGACACAGTAATACAGGGAGGAAAGTCCAGGATAAAGCAGGCTGTGGGAAACTGAGTTCTTCTGGAATGCAGCTAAGAAGTTCTATGTAACAAATGTTTATGAATCAGCTACCATGAAGCCTGCAGGAAGGAGACATGAATGCCTATTAGAAAGGTCTGAGGAGGCTTCTTAGAGGAGACAGGATTTGTTTAGAGCCTCCAAAGAGAGGCAGGACTTCTCCAGAGGGCCTACTTCCTGCAGAGACCAGATATTATGGAAGCACTCTGTTTGATGGGATATAATTGTAATCCTGGGATTCGTGGTTGTATACAACTCAGTGAAATATTTATAGGAATGATGACATGATAGAATATATCAAATGGTAACACGGCAAAGAGTCTGGTTGCAAATTTGGATTGAGTGATAAGTGCTTACCATTTTCCTAACTGGGAGGGACAATTACTTTTAAAAGGTCATGGGGAATGAGAAAATTCTTTACTAAGCGATACAGAGTTGAAAAGTACCTTTATTTTCTTTATTCAGCAAAATATCTCCTTCAGCGATACGTCTGTTTTTCCTTCTTGACTGTTTACATCTTTCAGGAGAATTATTATCATTTAACCTAAATACATTTGTATTTCCTTTTCAAGGTGAGGACCAAGGATCATGTATTTGATAATGTCGGCCATCTTATCAGATACCACATGGATAATAGTTTGCCAATCATCTCTTCTGGAAGTGAAGTAAGCCTTAAACAACCAGTGAGAAAGGATAGTAATCCAGGACTTTTGCATTCCAACAAATGACAAAATGGAAGTACCATCATGCTATTTCAAGATATTCCATTTTGTGCTAGGACACAAAGATCATTCAAACTTGGTTTCTGGATAAGATAGAGAACAAACTGTGAAGTGCATCTTTCTGAGACCGTCATTGACTAGGTCCTTTATACAATGAAGAACTAACAAAAATTGATCTTCAGAAAGTGAAAATTTGAAAAGGGCAAGAGGATTGGTCCATTTGAAAAGAAATTATACATATGCACGGATGTCACTTTCTAAGGCCATATTGCATTGATAACAAGCTAAAAGCACAATTAAAATTTCACATGCTAAAGACAACTTGAATGAACTGCTGGGGCAGTGGTATGTGCCTTTCAACTTGATAATTTGGGGACATTTTCATATGGGGGAGATTAGTTATAAGTGTCTTCATATTCTATGACTACAGAACCATTTGCCAAAAAAAGTTTTTCCTTGTTACAAAAATAAGAAGCAATTTGCTTGTCAGTTATTGACTTTATTACATTTTCTGTTTAGTAGCACTTTCACTGCAATGGTAAAATAAATTTGACATTGAATTCGGACTGTGTCTGTGCCAGTGAATCAAATCAAAAGCCACTGAAAGCGTTGGTCTGTTTCATTGGCCTGTCCCAGTGGCTGGTTAAAGGGTTGGGGCCCAAACTCTTTGGCCTAATAGTTCTCAGTCTTTGCTATGAGACTATTTGTAAGCAGCATGTAACAAACTGAAGAGGTCAAATCTGTCAGTCATTTCTGATTTTATCATATTTCTTCCTCCTTCCCCACCCTCACCAAAAAAACAGCCCATGAGTGCATGGATTTAAAAGATGGCAAACAAACGAGTGTTTTTCACATTCAATATCCAAATTGATTCCGTTATTATTTAAAGTACTGAATTTATTTGAAAGTATGGGGAAATAACCTCGACTGGCTGCAACTGAGTGATAGTCCCTCACCGACGTGTATCCTTAGCACCTTTTCTAGATATCATCAGACAAAATGTCGAGGGAGAAAACATATTCAACGAAACATTTGGAAGGTTTGCTGCATGTGGCCGTGCTTGTAAGCCAATAGAGTAATTAAGTGTCGTGTAGGGAAAGCGCTGGATTGGGGCTCATCAATGTGACCTTGAGCAAGTTGCTGAACATGTCTGGATTCCAGTTTCCTTATTTATAAAGCAGGGGAGCTGGGCTAGGCGAATTCAGGTCCAATTTGGCCCTAACGTAATACGAGTCTATAAAAAGCAAATTTTCCATTTATTAGGGGTCAGTGTTGATAACCTGTATAGTTAAGGTGAAGACTTCGGTTTTTTTCCTTTAGTCTGGGTCTAAACTCAAAGAACGAATGGCACAACTGATCAGCATTCAGATAGTGGAGACCCCAAGCCTTTCAGTCAAAAATATTGAAACTTTGGGATAAGATAAGCAAATATGGTAGAAGTGGATTTGATTGTTTTGAGTAGCAGAAAACTACTTCAGGCCTTTACTCACCTTTGCACATAGAGATATCGCCATTACTACAGTGTCTTTTTATCTTGAGTTATCTGGACAGTTGCCTTAACTCCACTTTATTTTGGCTATGTAGATACAACTTAGTGTTTGTAATTGTGATATATTTCCTAAGTTTTAAGTAAAATATGGGAAACTTCTTTTGGATAGAAATCATCAGAAATCAAGTACACTGCTCTAATATTTTTATGTAAAGGTTTATGATTTTATTTTACTTCTACTGCCATTAATTTCTCAGATAGCTTTGTTTCCTTTTATACAACTAGGAAATAATGTATTTTTCATCAATTTTGCATACACCTTAGTTATGGGTGATCTAATCACCTTTATCAGAAACAGAGCAGAGCTGTGGTCGCAGTCTAGTTGAGCAGAGTGTTAACTGGGTAGCAAGAAAGCGTTCCTGATACAAATAGACCCAGAGAGTATAAATGATGTGAGCAGGACACGTCATGGATAAGCAGTATTTGACTATAATGGTATAGGGGTTGGCTGAGCAAATACTGCACTTACAAATACCACAGACACAGTAAAAACAAAATGAAATCATAAAAG
This sequence comes from Equus asinus, assembly GCF_041296235.1. Taxonomy (NCBI): domain Eukaryota; kingdom Metazoa; phylum Chordata; class Mammalia; order Perissodactyla; family Equidae; genus Equus; species Equus asinus. The sequence goes on from NC_091791.1 coordinate 148,095,431, forward strand.
AAGTGTTTGATTGCATGCTGTTTTAATGACACACTCTTATCTTCATCTGTCTTAACGTGGAAATTCATTTGCCTATAAATACCTGTAAATGACTTTTCAAAAAAAAATAAATGATTCTTGCTTTGTGACAATTGACAGTATATGTCTGATATTTGGGATTTGGAAAATTTATGATTTGTAGGATGTATCAAGTCCTCACAGGAAACAGATGGCTCACTTAAGTTGGGTAATTTGAGGAGAGCTTAATAAAAAGACTATTTACAAAGATGTGGGCAGAGTATGGGAAACTGCAAGGGAGGATGAAGTGCCCTGGGGCCAGTGAAGGGACAAGGGGAGGGAACAGTAACAGAATCTGGAGAAAAAACTGTGTGGAAGACCACCTTTTAGGAGCTGTGGCCTGCAGTGGAAGGATTCAACCAGCCCTGGAGACTCCACAATGAGGAGGCTGGGGACATATACTCAGTGGACAAACGATAGCTTTTCAACCAACGGTGCTGGAACAATTGGATATCTGTAGGCGAAAAAAGGAAGCACACACTTTACATAAACATTAACTCAAATGGATTATAGACTTTGTATATAAAATGTAAAACTATGAAACTTTTAGGAAAGAAAAACAAGAGAAAATCTTCAGGATAGAGGGCTAGGCAAAGAATTCTTAGACCTGACATGATCCATTAAAGGAAAAACTGGTATGTTGGACTTCATCACAATTACAAATTTTTCTCTGTGAAAGACTGTGTTTAGAGGGTGAAAGACAAGCTATAGATGGAGGGAAAATATTTGCTACATATCTGACAAAGGGCTAGTATCTAGAATATATTTTAAAAACTCTTAAAACTCAACAATTAAGAAAAAAGCAGAAAATGGCCAAAAAACACAAGTAACCATTTCACTGAAGTTATACAGATGACAAATAAGCACATGAAAATATGTTCGACAACGTTAGCCAGTAGGGAAATGCAAATTAAAATCACAGTGAGATATTATGACACACCTATCAGAATGGGTAAGATGAAAAATAGCAACAATTCTAAGTGCTGGCTAGAATGAGGAGAAAATGGATCACACATACATTCCTGGTGAGAATGTAAAACAGTACAGCCACTCTGGAAAACAGTTTGATAGTTTATTAAATAAACTAAACATGGGGCCAGCCCAGTGGTGTAATGGTTAAGTTCACATACTCTGCTTCGATGGTCCCGGGTTTGCAGGTTCAGATTCCAAGTGTGGACCTACACACCGCTCATCAAGCCATGCCGTGGAGGCATCCCACGTACAAAAGAGGAAGACTGCCACAGATGTTAGCTTAGGGCCAATCTTCCTCACCAAAAAAAAAAAAAAAAAAAAAAATCCTAACCTTGCAGCTGACATTCAACCCAGCAATTGCACTCCTGGGCATTGATCACAGAGAACTGAAAATTTACATTCACAAAAAAACTTACACAGGAATGTTCATAGTAGCTTTGTTTGTAATGACCTAAAACAGGAAACAACTCAGATGTTCCTTCAATGGGCGAATGATTAAACAAACTATGGTACATCCTTACATAGAATACTACTCAGCAATAAAAAGGGAGAAGTATTGATAGATGTAAAAACTTGTATGAATCTCAGAGAATTACGCAAAGTGAAGAAACTAATTCTAAAAGGTTACATACTATATAACTACATTTATATGACATTCTTGAAATGATAAGACTATAGAGATGGAGAACAGATTAAGGGTTAAGGAGGGAGTTGATAGGAGGGAGGAAAGAAGGTACAGTTACAAAAGGTCAACATGAGGGATCCTTCTCTGATGAAATTGTTTTGAATCTTGACTGTACATGTGATGTTGTACTACAGTTTTGTAAGCTGTTATCCTTGGTGGAAACTGGGTAAATCTTACAGGAGATCTCTTTGCATTATTTCTTGCAACTGCGTGTGAATCTACAATTTTCTCCAAAAAAAAGGTTTAACTTAAAAAAGGTTTGGGGGTAAAACCTAGATATGTCAAGAGATTTCAGGAAGATTGCTATTTTAACTGTTGGCAGTTTCACTAATATAGTAAGTCCACCGGACATGGTGGTAGGATCATCTTGGTCACCCTAGGTCCCATCATGCTAGGAGTATGGAGAGTCAACTCCATCAGCTCCATGAAGCCTCGCCTTCATAAAGGACCTCAAATGTAAATGTTTGATATTATGTCCAGAGATACGCTGACAAGATCAAAGGATGGTAAACACGAATCTTGGAGACGCTATCAGCTCTGCCCGGACCCCCTGGGATCCCTTGAGCCATTTCTGTATGCCCCTCTGCTAGCTTCTGTGTGTTTTGCTTCTAACTGCCTCTGGGTGACTCTCTGCATTCTGAGGACAGCCTCAGGCTAAGGGAGCTGCTTTGAGTCACCGAGAGCCACAGGCACCTGTGGGTTTCCTCCTCCCCTTCCCTGCCACCATCACTGGTGCAGGAGTGGGAAAGCCCAGCTTCCTTGCTCCGTCCTGATTACACTCTCGAGCTCCCGTGGCATCAGGACAGCTGGCACTTTTGAAAGCACACGCCTGCTTGGCTTTTCCCCTTCCCCGACCTGCTTCCTAACTTCCTGACAGTTCTCCAGGAAACCCTTCCTTTGTAAATCATTTGCACTCAAATTTTCATCCCAAGCTTCCCTTCTTGGGAACCCAACCTAAGGCAGAAGGACATCAAACAACTTTAAACATGTATTTAATTAGTACTGGGCTATACTATCTTAAATGTTCAAATACACTAACATTTTTAATAAATCCTGTAATTTTCTTATGAGTGGTATCCTTATGTTGCATTTTATCAATATGCATTCAACATGTTATGTAAGCATTTAAAATATACACCAATTTTATAATCATGTTTTGGTACTTCTTTCTTTCCTTTTTAATATACTGAGTGTTTCAGAAAACAGAAGTGGAGTAACACTTGGGAGGGTCTGCATTCCGTGTTCAAATATAATTTTTGCAGCTTTGCATCTTTATCAAATAGTCATCATCACTTCTTCTGATAACTTTTACTGGCTTTCTGATTAAAAACCTTGTTGTGATTGAAAATCCTAAACACTGAATCTAGGCACTTGGCTCTCACACTTTTAGCCAAAGACCATCAAAGAGGCAAAAGCCCTATTGTCCCCATACTTTTTATCCCCCAGCTCCTCCTTTTTTTGGTAGGGGAAAAGAACTCAGTGACAATAAAGAACTGGAGGAACAATAGGAATTGTTTATTTACTTAGTTTTAAGGGAGGGATACAATCCTGTTCTTATGATTTGATATTTCAAAATACTGCCCTATAAATTTTTCAAAAAACTTAAGTAATTTTGCCATTTGCTTTGATAATGTGTGGTCAGTTATTTAAATAGACCGAATCTATAGCCAACACATTTCAATAAAGTATAAGCAAATTTCAGAGGAATTATAAATTGATGACTCTACTAATAGATGACTAGTGATAAAAATTGAACTCAACTTGGATATTATTTTAAAGTCAAGTTATAGGAAAAGTGTAAATTAATATATTAAAGTAGTTAACACTATACACAGTTGGGTCACAACAAACTTAATTGATACTGATGAAGCCAAGCTAAGATTGTTCATAATTAAGAAGCAGGAATAACAGCTTTTTTAAAAAACATCAATTAATTAATTTTTTTCATTGAGGTAGCATAGGTTTATAACATTATATAAGTTTCAGGTGTACATCATTATATTTTGATTTCTGAGGGAAAACAGCTCTTAAAAACCATGACTTCCCGGGAAAAGTGGGAATTCCCAAAAGTGGGAATTTCAATTATCTTCAAGTGTGCGAGAGCAGGAGCTTTACCATGTCACACATAGAGATGATGAATCACCATTCTTGGCAAACTTAAATAATGTGCTAATTTTACTTTGCAAATTCTAAACATTCGTAACCCCTAATATCTTAGTTGGTAGATTCCTAATAGGTAAACTTTAGTTGTACATAAAATTGCAAGTTGTTTTCCCATGATTACTGAAGAAATGGCTTTCGTGTTTGTATCATTTAATGATCCATCAGGAATATCCTTGAGGTCTACCAGTGGGCCATGGATCATGTTTGGAGAATCACTGGTCTAGATTTTTCAAATACAATCAATCATCACAAACGCACCTTCGTCGTAAATGGTTGTGAGGAATGGAAAGCCACCTGTATTAATTTCGTAGGGCGGCCACAACAAAGTGCCACAAAGTAGGTGGCTCTCACAGTTCTGGAGGCTGGAAGTCTGATATCATTGACAGGGCCATGCTCCCTCTGAAGGCTCTAGAAAGAACCCCTTGCCAGCTTCTGGTGGCCCCAGGCCTTCCTTGGTTTGTGGCAGCATAACTCCAACTTTTGCCTCTGTCTTCACACGGCAGTCTGTTTCTTGTGTGTCTCTCTGTGTCCTCTCCTCTTCTTTTAAGGATACCAGTTATTGGATTTAGGGCCCATCCATATCTAGTATGACCTTGTGTTAACTAATTACATTTGCGAAGACCCTATTGCCAAGTAAGGTCACATTCTGAGTTCTAGGTGGACATGAAATTTGGGGGGACACTATTCAACCCCTACATGACCCAAGTCAGCTCAAGTCAAAAGATGTTTTAAGGTTCAGGTTATCACAGAACCCAAGGAAAAGCTGAATTGTTAGGCTTCACAAAGTGCGGGAACCAGGCAGATCCACGATTTTGAGCAGCAAAAGTTCACGATCTTCAGTCTAGGTTCCACAACATATATGACAGCTATGGAAGTTGCATATTGCCCATAAAATACAGACAAGTGTAATAAAAGTCTGCTTCTCTTCTGTATGGTTACCACTTGATGCAGTTTCATGGAGTCTTACTGTAGTTATCTGGGAAGTGAACATGATTGGTTCAGCTTGGGTGTGGTGCTCACATTTGACCCAATCAGGTATGGCCAGGTCTTGGGGTGCTGGGGAACTGATGGTGGTGAGGTCACAGCAGCTGTGGGCAGGAGTAGTTTCTGTGATAAGGGACTTAATCAGGGCAGGCATTTTGATCCACATGTCAATATTAAATGAGTCCCTAGAACATGCTTGGCACAAAGTAGATGCTCAAGAAATATTACTGAGTGAATATACTAGAAATAACGAACTGATCTTCCTCAGTTAAATAACGCTCAGTTAAATAGTGTTTCTACATTTTAAAAGCTCTTTCATACAATCTTATTTTAGTCTTTTCACAATCCTGAGATATAGATATTATCATTTCTATTTTGTTTTCCTTTTTTTCTTTTCTAGGAAGATTAGCCCTGAGCAAACATCTGCAGCTAATCCTCCTCTTTTTTGCTGAGGAAGATTGGCCCTGAGCTAACGTCTGTGTCCATCTTCCTCCACTTTATGTGGGAGGCCTGCCACAGTGTGACTTGATAAGCGGTGTGTAGGTCTGCGTCTGGGATTCAAACCAGTGAACTGGGCCGATGAAGCGGAGAGTGCAAACTTACCCGTTATGCCACCAGGCCAGCCCCTCATTTCTATTTTCAAACAGGAACTTTGAGGCTCTGAGGGATTAAATAAATTGTTTTGGACAAAAGCTAGTAGGTAGGAGAGCTGGAACTTGAGTTCAGATCTTCTTTAAGTTCAGCGCTCTTTTGAGGATAGCACTCCTTATTTCATGATGGCATTGCTTTGACCTCATAGTTTTGACACCAAAGAAAAGGTAGGAAAATGGAGGAATGAAGGCTTAGCTCCAGCTTTATAAATGTTCTGAAGGGAGGGAACACATCTCATCAATATGAAATCTCCCCTTGAAATGTAAAGTCTGGTAGAGGTAGGGTCCCTCCCAGCTCACAGGTGTATCTGTTTAAAAAATACAAGACAAGCATTGATCCGACATTCTACAAATAATCTGCTGTCCAGCATTCAGTGCCTTTGGCAGTTTTTCTCTCTTTCCCCTCATTTGTCTTTTTTTTGGCCCACAGAATGCTTCCTTGTGTTTCTCTGGACGTGTTAAGTTCCTTCCTCATGTGCACCATAACTTACCTCTGCAGAATGCCTTTCCCGTCTCTCCAGGCTTCAAGCTCTTCTATTGAATGCTTCCCTCCAGCCTCCTTCTCCAGTCCTACCTCTAAATATAAGAATCCTTTCCTTTTGCTGGTTTGGACTTCACATTGCAATCACTCCTGCTAATCAACCTGCCTGTTGACTCTGCGTCTCCCTCCAGGAATTTTCCCTGATAGGTCCTTCCTTAGACGTTCACTTTTCCCCAGAATTATTACCTATTCGACTCATAGTGCATGTAGTAAACTATTTTTTTGTGTGTTATCATTTCTCTTTTTATGTAAGCATCTTGGACTCCAAATAGAGTGTGGGTACCTGAGGGTATGGGTTCTGCCTCACGCTTTATATGCAAGCACCTAGGCAAGGAATTAAACGCGATAGTCAAGAAAATTTTGTCAATTATGATATACAGATAACTCCGCTCAAATCCATTTTTAAGGCAAGAGGCTCTGATTTACTCTTTATTTTGCATCTTTTGTGACTTATGTGCTTCAGTCTCATATTTTATACGTAGTGATGAGCTCTGGATTTGGAGATAAAGGAACTGGGTTCAAATTCTGTCTCTCTCACATTAGCTGCGCAGTCTTGAACTAGTCACTTAATTTTTTGGGGGGTCAGTTTCTTCTGCTGTAAAATGGAATACTAACACCTGTCCTAACCCCTCACAGGGTTGCTGCGAGGACCAAATGAGCTAGTGTCTGTGAAAGGACTTAGCAAACTGTAAAGCGCGATGTAAGGGGTTATAAACACGGTCTCATGTGCTTTTTCCCCCCTCCATCTTTTATCTTTCATCTCTAAGAAACAGTTGTTTGTGGGCGGGGATTGCTTAGCATCCTGCTACAGCAAGGACCTTCAGCCTCAGCACAGGTCGCTACGCACAGCTTGCTGAGGGACTTCAGTGAGACGTGAGCAGTCCCTGAGCCGCGTTCCCACTAACGGATACCTTGGCTCAGGTTTCAACATCTGCCAATTACCTGAATGCTTTTTATTTGCTTTTTCTGGCACAAAAAGCCTTCATTTAGTTGTTCGTTAACTTGTTTGCTCATTTAACAAATTTGTTTTGAGTGTCTACCAGGGGCCATGAAGCATAGTAGACGTCCAAGAAGCAAAGTAAGTACCTCAAGACGTTAACATTGGACTGAGTGAAACAGACACACAACCACCAATTATAGTAGATAATAACAACTATAATAAGTTATGTACACTGTGTAGAGAGATGGAAAAGGTCGTTTTTGCTCAGGGAGGGAGATGTGTGTCATGAAAGCCTTCAGTGGAGGTCCCCATCTGTCTTGAAGGCTGAGTAGGTGGAGAAGTAAGGGAGGGCAATACAGGTGAAAGAAATAGCTTGAGCAAAACAAAAGAACTTTTGGAACCACAGACAGCTCAGCCAGTGATTTCACTCACCTATTGCTGTGGATTGAGTACCTATTATGTGCCAGACCATTATGCTGGCGGATGGGGTTACAGGTGTCAGTGCAGACATCATAGGGTGGGATGGTGAGGCAGCAAAGGAAAACTAGCCAGATGATGAAGAGCCTTAAACAACCTTTTTACTCCGTGTTAGTATATATGGGAAAGGGTTAAAAGACTATGTGAACCTGTTGCTACCAACTCCTTGATATTCCCTTGGACCCTTTCAACCATAGAAGGTAGATAAAGTAGTGGATTTATTGCAGACTGGGCAGAACTGTCTTAAAGGGCAGGTTAACGTAGACGGAAGTGACCAGAACATTCACGTTAGAGGAAATTCAAGTAGTGGACAAACACGTGGGAAAATGTGCCATCTCATCAGTAATTAAAGAAACACAAATTCAAACAAGTTGGGACCTAGTAAGCAAGAAGACAAAGTAAAAGAACATCGAAGGCTGTTTGGGTGATGGGGAAGCAGGCACCCTAGAGAATCAGAGGAGCAAATGCAAAAACCTCCAAGGTAAGAGTTCAGTGGGGAAACTGAGGGATTCTGTGTGCTGCAGCCGAGAACCAGGGATTTGGGGTGGAAAGCGCGGGGGCCACGAGTCAGCGCACCAGTCGGCCCCATAGGGTGGTTAGGAAAGGGGCAAGGTTGCCCAGGCAAGACAGGTGCATCTTTGCCTAACGCTGGAGGCCAGGCGCTTGGGCGTCTCTAGGCAACCGATAAGCCCGCCCTCACCAGAGTGAACACTTTCGTAATTGGCTCACGAATCCACCAATGGGCGCACAGGAGGAGCTTCCCGCCACCTCTGGCGCCCGCTTTCAAACAGCCGTATATTTGCAACTGCAGGGGGACTTCTCAACCAAGCTTGAGAAAGGCGGAGACTTCCGCCTCCACGCCCTGCCCCGAGCCGGCATGGCCCCGCCCACCGGGCCAGCTTCTAGCCGGCGATTGAAGGCGGCGGCTGCTCCTCAATGGCCTCAGGGCTCCGTGGGTTCGGTTGTGACTAGGAAGGAGCTAGCGGGTTAGAGGGAGGAGAAGGAGGTTTGCTAGAGGTTGGTCTTCGGCCGGGGCTAGGGTTTCCCCTCGGTGACAGCATCCGTGGCCTCCGGTGAGTTTCTCTTCGAGGCTGGGGTTGGAGGAGGTGCACGGTCCTCGGGATCCTGGCTGAGGTTTTCCGGAGGTCTGACCCGCCCCCTCCCCAAATCCTGCGGTGGTGGACTGCCCGCGGTTTGCGAGGCTCAGCCTTGGACTTTGAAGTGTCATCGAGACCCCAAGATCCTACTTAGAAGTGACGTCTGGGAATCCCTCCTCGCCTCCTCCAGGCTGCTGGGGTAGCCCTGACACCCAACCCTGGCGACCCCCGCCCTGGTCACCCTGGCGCCGCGTCTGGCTCACAGTGGGTGCTCTGTGCACGTGTGTTGAGCGAGTGCCTGTGACGCTGGCAGCCAAAGCCTGCAGCCGCGGGCATTCTGGGCTCCGTGCAGCTTCTGTCTCGCGGTACCTATTTGTTGTGCAGTAGTTGACGCTAGACGGAGTTCCTTGGTAAGGCCATTGACTGTTTCATTTGTTAGCCTGTGGGTGCCTACTCGCTGCATCCTCTGGGCACCCTGAATCGATTTGTCCAAGCTGCTGTCATTAGCACTGATCACAGATTACTGTCATCATTTGTATTGTATGTCTATTTTCTTTCCCTCCACCAAGTCCTGTTAAACTTTGTAATCTTGAGCAGTGCTTGGTAAATAATTGTTGAATGAATGAATAGGCCTCATAAGCCTGGTGTTGCAAGTCTAAAATAGGCTAGTGTGCTCTGGCTATTTCCATTCTAGAAGGGAAGCAAGTAAGCAGAATTTCCTAACTCCTAGGGCACTAATAACCCAACTTTGTGGCCCTTAACGGTTTCTATCTTTTAGTTGTGAACTTGAGTCTTATTTCAGCTGAATTTTGCCATATCCTTCACAATGGCGTGACAGTTTATATGCCCTCCCTGGATATGTGAATGCACTCAACTAAATAAGAGAGGCTGAAATTGAAGCTGTGAGAAAAGTCTAAGAAATATAGTCTGAAAGTGCAAGAGTGACCAATTTCCTGGGGGAACAGGATTGAGAGGGCACCTTGAAGGAGGTGGCATTTTCATCCCAGAAGGGGTTGCGTTATTTGAAGGAAGTTTTGCCACAGGCTGCGCCTTCACCTTTTCTCAGGTGTGTTGAATGCTGTTTGTTCCTTTAACCTCTTTGGTAGCTGACAGACTCCTCTTCATCAATAATAATGTCCTAATCATAACAAGACTAAAATGTGTTGTTTGGTACGTAGTGCTAAGCACTTTTGGTGCATTATCTTGGGAATCTTCATAACCAATCTTTGAGGTAGGTACTACTTTTACCTCCATTTTATTAATGAAGAAATGGAGAAGAAATGCACCGCTGATAGATAGAACCAGAATTGAGCCCGGGTTGTCAGAGTGAGAGTGCTCATTCTTAACCACTTACAGTTGTGTTGTGTCCTTTACCATCCATTTGTAATCTAAAGTTTTTTCTTTCTGTGAAACTTCTCTCAGCCTTCCTTTCTTCTTAAGCAAAGTTATTTGTGCTTTGTACTTTCCTCTATTACAGAACTTATTACACTGTAGCATTGTAACTATTAATTTATATCATTGTTTCCTTAAGGGACTATAAGCTTCTGTTGGCTGGTACCATGTCTTAGATACATCTAGGATGTAACTTGGCACACAGTAGGTGTTCAGTAAAATTTTATTGAACTAATGAATCAGTATAGGGCAACGTGAATGTATCATATTCATTCAGCAAATATTTGTTGTGTGCCTACCGTGTGCAAAGGGTAGGGGAGATACATTTTGATTCTGCTTACCAGCTATTAGGTGAGGCAAAAACAATGCTACTTTTGCTTTTTAATGTTGTGTACAACTAAAAACCCATTAGTCTTCTCATTGCAAGGAGGGCAGAGAAAACAACCAGGGACCACAAACTGAGTACTGACACTGAGCCCTTCCAATCTGAGTGTAACTAAGGACAGAACATAGTCTTGTTAATAGGTTCAGAAAAGGTTGTCTACCTAGGAAGAAAGTATTAACCAGATTGCTATTAAAAAAAAAAAGCATACGGTACACTTATTCTGCATTTTGATCTTTTAGTAATCAGTCAATAAATATAGAAACATTTCATTATCTTTATTGGTGGCATAGTGTTGCAAAATTAATTCAGAAGTACTTTTACTAGGGCAAATGTTCTTTTTCAATATACATATTAATATTGATAGTTTTCAAGATGTTTTTCATAGTTCATGCTTTCACCAGCAATTCATGAGATTGCCTGTTTCCTATAAAATAGTCACCACTAGGTGTTATCTAGTTTTTTTGTTTTCAATTTAGCGGTTGAAAATCATATTTCATTGTTTAAATGACACTTTGGATTCTTCCTGAGCTTAAACATCTTCTCAAGTTAATTGAGCATTCACATTTCCTTTTTAAAATCGGTTGTCATGTCAGTTGCGCATTTTAAATTGGGTTGCCTTTTTTTTCCGTTTCTTTGTGAGAGTTGTATGTCTGAATTCTGTCATGTGTTTTGCCAATATTTTTCTCATTATTTATTATTTTATCTTTTGACTTTGTTAGTGATATATTTTTTCATACATAACGTTTGACTTGTTAATGATGTCTTTTGCCACATATAAATTTAATTTTTTTGTAGTTAAGTTTCTGTCAAGGTTTTCCTTTATGGCTTCTGGGTTTACTGTCTTGTTACTTTTTTCTAGAGCTGTCTCTTGTATTGTTCTGAATATTACAGTAAAGTCTCTGAAAGCAGTGGTAATTCATAGTGATTAATAAGTTGAAGAAAAGCATTAGCTCTTATTTTAAATTTTAGTTAAAATACGAATTATCTTTTCAGTCTTTTTTTTTTAGATGACAGTAAGTTTATCAAATTTCTCTTTATGCCTAAAATAGTTTCTTAAGGTCTCTGCTAGTTTGTACTTTTAAGAAGGAAAAGTGATTTGTTCCTTTTCTTCCTCAGTGGAGAGAAATTTTGGTCTTTTCAGATATTTTCAGATTCTTCTTTAATGACATGGTTTGGATTTAAAGTGCCATTCAAAGAAAGATACAGTTTGGTCTTTTACATTCTCTTCACTGAAAAATGAAAATATCTTGTAGAATTCATTATTCTTTATCAGGAAAAAAATAGCTCTTTATTTAAAGTAGCTGTGTTTGGCAATGGGCTCTTGTAAATCTTAATGTTCTTTTTCAATATTCAACAGGAATTAATGGCAGGTTAGTGAAGGACTGAAAAAAAAAAACCACCCTTCCTTCTTTTGTCTAATAAAGAAGAACTTAATCCAAATTCCATATTTTGGCTTTAACTATAAAATGCAGGAGGAGGTGGGGATTGCTGTAAGAATCAGAAACAGGAAAGATTGCTCCTGCCTGAGAATTCAGGATGTCCTTAAGGTCTAACTGAATCTCATTTCTTTTAAGGAGACAGGATTTAAATGGGCGAGTATTTTCATTGTCTGTAGATTCTGTGGACTTGATGTTCACTTGCTGTAGTGAAAAAACCCCCCGAGACATGAGCACGTGTGAGTGTTTTTCCCTCACCATTTCAGCTGTATTGGAGGCTCTTTACCATACTCGGATCTCCATCTTATGCTGGTGTACAAGAGGGTTCTTGTAGCTGCTGCGTGGAGACAAGGTTTAGAATGCCCAGGCTTCTGTCTTTTCCCCCTCAGTGAAAGAGCACACATGTCCCTTCCTCCTTTTAGCCCTGGCACAAGACTAAAAAGGAGCAGGTCTGGTCTAAGAAGCAGAGGCTGGAAGGGTCTGCATTGATGGGAGGCATATGAGTTGATAGAGTTGAAAGGGACGGGCTGAGTGTAGGCGCCAGAGAGGGTGGGTTGGAGAAGGTGGCCTGCAAATTTGAGTTTGGCCAAGAAACATAACCCAGTCCTTGAAAAACAAACAAAAACTCGGCATATGGGGATTTTCAGCATTGAAATTCATATTTGTGTTCATCGGTAATACCATATTTCATCTTTCTAAAGCGCACATTTTCTGTTCACATTTTAACATCTACAAAGTCAGGCTGCATTTTAAAATTAATGATGTTGGCCACATAATTTAATTGGCTACATCTTCTTCTCAGTGGTACAAATGGAACTGTGTCCTACAGTCAAGGGCGCTTTGGAGCTGATGAAGTGGACTGTCTTGCTGCAGAGCTGTTGGCTCACCTGAAAGTTTGTGATCATGGTTCTCAGCTGTTAACACGAGGGAGCTAAGTTCTTTATGGTAAAACGCGTTTGGATTGCTGGGTCTGTCTTCCAATTTAATGACATTTTAGAGCCTGAAAAGTGTCGTGAATGAGTTGTGGCTCAGGCTCACATCAAAGTGTGTTTCATTGGCGTGCACGGAGTGGATTGAATGCAGGGCAGTGTTAGGCCGGGTAATTGATGACGCCTGCCGACTTTTTTGTCGGGATTGTTCAAAGCTTTGAAATTCTGGGTAGTTGCTGTGTAGTGTCAGGATCCCTAAGCATAATTCAAATCGTCAGCAGCCTTTTGACCGTAAGTACTTGAAAACCCAACTGGTGCTTCTGCCACAGCAGTTAGCATTCTCCAGGGAGCTCTTGCTGTTGCTTTTGGAATTGCAGCTCCACAGTGGGACAGCTTTGCAGCCTTCACTTCTGTTTGTCCTGAGTTTTTTTTTTGCTAGAACCTAATTTTATCAGGCTCAAGAGCAGGACATTTACACTTATATTTTTGTTGTTTGTCACATGGAGTTTACCAGATTGTAAATGGTTTTTGGGTGCCAATCGTTAACTCAGAATTCAGTGGCTCTCTTTTTGTAAAACATGAGTCATATCTGGGTTTGTGATGTTCAAAGGATGAAGCAAATTATGGAGGCTACTACCTGTGCCATATTTAATAATAAGTTAGAAACTGAGTTATTCTTACAATTTTTGTGCTTTGGCACATTTCTACTCTGTTGTTACCTTTTTTTGTGTGGACAAAAATTTTGCTGTTTTAAGTTATATTTTCTAGACCACTGGAAATGTATAATCATAGGTTTATTAGCTTTTTGCATTTTTTCTTTTCTATGTATTGCTGTCATACAGCTATTTTCTGTGAACCATAATTAATTTGTAATAACTCTCCTTATATTTGGCACACTAAGCGTTTGTCATACATGAGTTACATAGATCTTCTCCCTGGCTGCTGTTGTCTTTTTGTGAATGGCATCCCTTGTGTAGTTTGGTTGGGGAGCTTTTATGGGATATTTAGAAACCAAACATCTTTATTTTCCCACAGGAGGACCATGTCATTAGACTTTGGCAGTGTGGCACTGCAGACACAAAATGAAGACGAAGAATACGACAAAGAAGATTATGAAAGGGAGAAAGAGGTAAGTTACTCAGAAAAAAGACTCTAAAGGCAATCTTAAATAATTTTGTTTCCTAATTAAAATTATATCATCTTGTGTCATTTTGAAGGAATTTATCATTCTTTTTTTTTTTAATTCCTAAAACCTCATCAGTATTTACACATTTAAAAGGTGGATGAGTGGAATGCTTCCTTGTTTGAGAGAAGAGTACAACACAACTGTGAATGATGCCATCAGATAAATGGTTAGATTCTTTAAGATCTTTCTGTTGAGAAGGTACTGGTTGGCTTTGGAGGCTAAGGCCTAGCTTCCAGTTGCTTGGAACATTGCCTTGAACAAGTCCAGAAGGTTCTTTGCTTTGGGTAGCTTATATCCTAGTTGAGGCAGATAAACAAGTAAAAAATGAATAAAGTAATTTGAGTGAGTGATAATTTAGTGCTGGTAAATGGTAGAGGAACCAATAGGGTGATACTAAAGTGACCCTAGGGAACTGGTGAGGGAAGGTCTCTCGGGAGGAAATGTTTGAGCTGAGACTTGACTCACGAGAAGGAGCAGCCATGCAGAAGCCTGAGGAAGAATATTCTAGGCCAAGACACCAATGAGTGTAAAGCCTGGAAATCGGGAAGAGACCCTTTGTATCTGTGGAACAAGCAGAGGGCTGTGGTTTTGGGATTGTGTGAGCAAGGGGTGAGTGGTGGAGATAAGGTGAAGAGGTGTGCTGGGGCCGGATTGGGGCATGTCATAGTAAGGTGTTTGTACTTTAGTCTAGGAGCAATGGGAAGCCAGTGGGGGATTTTAAGCAAGGAAGTGATACATATTTTGGAAAGATCTTTCAGAATGTTGGGTGGTGAATAGAATAAAGGAGTAAGAGGAGGAGATCCTATTATATATATATATATATATATATATACACACACACACACGAAGTGTTTAATGGAATTCTTCGCACATAGTAACTGTTCAGTAAATGGTGGCAGTAGTAATAGTAGCATTTGGTAAAAGTCAATTTACTTGTTATAATCATTTTTAGTTTGAGTCAAATTTCTTGATTGACTGTGGTAACAGGCTTGTTTTGTACTGAGACTATGCTTGATGTGATCCATTTTCTAGTATGTCAAATAATCCTTTTTAATAGTTACTGTGGACCATTAATATTAACAGGAAGCAAGGAAAAGGGTCTATTGCCCAGATGGCTGGCAGTGGAGTTAGCATAGAGATAGGAAATGGCAGCTTAGGGGATTTTGTCCATAGACATGCATAGTTTGGTTGCACAGTATTTTTAAAATGAATCTACATTTAAAGATTGGAAAATTTCTTGTAACAATCCAGAGTTTCTGGCTTGTCTTGAAGTGTCCTATAAGCTCTGGCCACATGCGGCCTGTGTCTGCAGCTGGCAGCAGGCAGGCTGGAGCTGAGCAGTGGCTCTCCCTTCCCAGCAGGGCACAGTCCCCACCTCTCACAGACAGGGGCTTCTGCACTTGGACCCGCCGGCTTCCTTGCTCTTGTAAACTCTGCCGGGTCGTTGAGGGCATTGGAGTTTGTGACCCTGACCAGGGTTTCTGGACTTTGACAGGGTCCTTCACAACAATTGTTATGGCAAGGATGGGGAGGAGGATTTTCGGTTACTTTGTGAATTCACAGCATGAGGTTTTCCTGACCCTGATGGCTTTGGAGAGGTCGCTGGAATTTAGCTACTGGGATTCTTGAGAGGATCAGTTGAAGTAATTACTATAGTAGACTTTTCAGAAGAAGAAAAAATCATCTGACAGGTGATTTTTCATTGGAAAAGATGTTAGAGAGATGGGTAGGTTGTTAGAGTGAGCTTACTGCTGGGGGTGTTATGTGGTGAAAGTTTTAAATGGGGTGTTAGTTAGTTAAGGAGGCAGTTAATTCTAGATAATATAGAAAATAGCCAGGGGGATTATGTGCTGGCGTAGGGAATTTACAGAGGAAAAGGAGCTCTGAAGAATTGAAGTAACTAAGAGTGTTTCTAGCAGAGTGGAAGAAAAGAATATACAGCTAACTTGATTCTAACATGGTTGTGGTTCATGTTAATAAAAGGTATTTGTACCTTTTTTTTTTGAGGAAGATTAGCACAGAGCTAACTACTGCCAGTCCTCCTCTTTTGGCTGAGGAAGACTGGCCCTGAGCTAACATCCATGCCCATCTTCCTCTACTTTATATGTGGGAGGCCTGCCACAGCATGGCTTATGTCAAGCAGTGCCATGTCTGCACCGAGGAACCGAACCGCGGACCCCAGGCCGCCGAGAAGCGGAACGTGCGAACTTAACCGCTGTGCCGCTGGGCCGGCCCCATACTTTTTTTTTTTTTTAATTGCTGCAGAGGAAGAAATGGAATCAGAGTCTAGAGAGTTTCAGATTTTTCAGCAACAAAATTCAGAATTGTTCATAAAAATTCAGCTGCATGTCTATTTTGTCACAGCAAGTTAAAATAATAAATTGGCTGATCAAACCGAAGCTTGTTTGCGTATCCAGAAGCCTTTTCAGCCTCCTCTGTCTTCCTGACACAGGTTAGCAGAAGAGTTCACGACCTTGACAGGTTGAAGAAAAGAGCGGGCTTCTCCTGGCCGCCTGGTTGGTAGCTTTGGGATTGCTGGCTGGGTTCTAAGCGTTAGCGGTGGGCTTATGTATAGTGCTTTCTCTACGTAGTGAATCACTTTGTATTCAGTTCTCTTATGTAGGAGGAATGCCTGTATCCCCAAGGATGTCCTGTAGGGCTGGCCAAGCAGGCCGTATCTGACTCATGGTCTACCATGCTATAGATTTATGAGATCCTCTCTCTGTAAATGGCAGAATAATCCTAATTTGGACCTTCTAGTCTGAACGGCCAGTTCCTAACACAGCATGCTTTCCCAAACTAAGTTTAATTTTGGTGCTTTGGGGTCACTTGGGATTTTGTCCACACTTGCCCATAAGTCAGTGAATAAGCCAGCCTCCATGCCATCCTAATAGCAGCTCTACAGTTATGATCTTGCCTTTTCCACTTCTATTCCATCCATTCTTTCCACTGAAGGGCAAATGGAGAAAGTGCATTTAATCTTCAGAAAAGGAAACGATTTAGCAAAGTGATTCAATATTCAGAGAACTTCTAGACCAGTGGAATCTCAAGCCACAGACCACCATGAAGAGACTTATATTTTGAAAAAACCTCCAAGAATTTTGCAGAAAAGTAAGGCACTATAATAATTTCTAAATTGCTACACTTCTAAGTGGTATTTTGGTAAAAGTTTGGCCACTGTGGACCAAGGCATAGCAGAGAATTGCATACCTCACAGCCTCACCCAGTGTGTCGCTTGAAACTCCATCTCCTACACAGTTCAGATTAGGGTGCAGGCGAGTGAGGGTGATGATACCATGGAGATGTAGTATTTTGTCAATTAGTCTTCATATCATTCATGTTCCCCACAACTTATTAGAGCACATTACTCTCTTGCTGTACTGCTTGAAAACACTGATGTAGTTGTTCTTCTTGCCACTAAGTAGACCTCATCCAAGGTATTCTAGGCAAACTTTTACTCGTAAAGCTGGCCCAGAGAAGAGGAATTCACAAGTTCTTTTATGAATTCATTCGTAACGTAAGAATCAGGTTTTGCCAAATATTTTTCACCTAAAGTTGCTATACTTTGCGATTTCCTCATCAGATATTACAGAGATACAGTTGTTATTATTGTGGTAGGAATGGTTGTTATAAACTTCAAGGTTATTGGTAAAGCCACAGCTTAAGGTAGATTGTCATTTGGGATCTCACAGTTTGCTGGAGTATACATGTACTTTCTGCAATGTCACCAGAAGTAGCTCTGTGATTATTGCTTGGTTCTAGATAGTAAAATTTTGTATGTATGTATTTTCGAGCTGGTGGTTTGTGGGCAGAAGTACTTAGTAATCTGTGCTGTCAAGGTAATACTTGCTAATGATGGTTCATTTAATGATGCTGTCTTTGAAACCTGGAAAATGATCTTGAGTGGAAAGGTAGGTGATTGAAGTAGCAGATGGCCGAACAGAAACTTGGACCTGGCGATACTGATTTGAGTCCCTGTTGGTTTTAATGTTGGTACTTCTCTAATAGAATAATAAAGCCCAACTGAGCTTGGAATCATGTATTTTAGAGGTAATGCTTCCATTGCATAGCCTTTCTTCCACTTTTTAACTGCCTTGTTTGATGTCATTATGGAAACATTTTGGTATTTTGTCCCCCACTAGAGGGAGTTGTAAAGCTAGTATTTGTTTACATTTTATATTATTTGAGTTATTTAGTGGAATTTTCCTGTCACCACCCAAGAAAATCAAAGAAACAAATGGCTGAGTATTCATATTACATTTTTTCTGATATTTTTCTTTAGCAACTTCTTATACTTTATCTAGATTGTGCCTTTGAATGTACACAGTATTTTTATACATGTATTTTTCAGGGACTGTCACAATGGGAACAAAAACATTGAACTCTGGCAGACTGAAGCTTGACTGTGTACAAACAGGTAGAAATATGTGTCTTCTAGTGACTGACTAAGTGTCAGAAGAAAGCAGGAGAGGGAATGAGAGATTCAGGTTCTGGCGCCGGCTCTGCGACTGTAACTCTTAGTTTTCATGGGTGTGCTCCTTTCCTTCCCTGGCCCTGGTTTGCTCACCTTTAGAAGGATAGGTTTAACTTGGAGGAGCTCCAGTGTTCCTTCCAGGCCTAAAGTTCTATTATGTGTCATCTCTAGTGCAGCCAATATTTGTCCAATAAATGCTGCTGAATTTCATTTTCAGATATGTGGCAACCCAGACAAGGTCTTCCCCACTAACATTATAAAATTTAGTTTAGCTGATGGAATGAATTTTTGTGTTTTAATTCTGCACATAGCGTAATTCATAAACTAAAGCCCTAGTTATTTGACCCTTTATCAATTCCATATTTGGCCTTTTCGAGGATGTTTTTAACTTGGCTCTTAGATTAAAATGAAGAGTCTGCTTAGTGTGTAATCATGAAAGCATTATTTAATAATTCATATTTTAAAATATCAGAATCTCTTGAGCGTACTTATGAGGTAAGCTGCTCAAAAGGCGTGTGAATGTTGGCTAATCATCTGCTGCTTTTCCCTGGGGAGAAGATGTATTGTACGGTTTGTAATCTGAGAACTCTTGCTTTCATGAATATCGAGGATTATAGTTTCTGAAGACAGTCTGTTTAGTTAATTTAAGTTGAAAATCCTGACAAAAGCCTTACGTGTTCTCTGTTTTGTATTCCCTCTAAACATAGGCTTTTTGGATGTTCTTCACGGGTTATAATAAAGTGTTTTGTTGCTGAGGTTCTTTGAGTAAAATGCCTTCATTTTTTTCTCTCTTTTTACAGAAGAAACGTGTGAAGTAGTAAAAGGAGAGGAGTTTAAAGAGCAGTTTAGAGTACATTTCAGTAGAAGCCTTAGCAATGGCAAATTATCTTTTTTCTAGGGAAGTTCTCGCTTTAATCGTTAAATCAGTTGATACACAATAATATCCTACTGAGAAGATTGCATTTGCAACCAAAAAGCAGTCTGATGAATCTGAAAGTAAGGAGTACAATTAAATCTTGTCATTTCTGAGGATTGTTATCTTTGCCTTTGAGTCTGTATTTGGTAGTTGGGTCCATCTTTAGCGAGGAAAGTTTATAGTTTCTAAAATTCTCTACTTGGTGACATGCGTAAGTTGATATGGTAATTCAGTGTTTTATGGCATAAGGTCCAATGACCAAAAGCAAAATCTATTTGACAGTGTATATGAGGAGGGCACACTTTGATGCTGGGAAAAGGAAGCCTTGGGGGTGGGATTTTGTTCCTGAATGGCCTTATTGGGAGAACTCACCTCATTTAGCTTCTCTCTGCCCTGGAAGTTATGGAAGTCAAGGAATATGGTCCAGCTATGCCAAAGAACTTGATGGAGAAATTTTTTGAAGGTGAATGAAAGGATTTTAAAATGTCAGCATATGTGTAAAATATTTTATAAGACACTAAATACTCTAGGGTTGATTTTGCTAGTTGATAAGTTTACCTATGGACCCAGAAGTGTTTTGATGAACTTATTGTTTATGCTGAAATTAATTTTCCTCTGTAGTTGCCAATTTTGTTAAGGTTGTGGTGTCGCAAAGTAAGCTACAAGAACTGCTTAATTACTGTGTAGCTTTTTCTGTCTTTGTGAGGGGGAAAATGTACTGTTCACATGTCCCTGTCAAGGTTCCCCCGAATTATAAGGCGTGTACTTGAACCTCACTGAAGGTTTAGAAGAAAATATTCTTTCTGTACAGGAGTCCTTACTTGATGTAAGTATAAAAGATTTACTTTGTTATTTTTTTCTGTATAGCATGTGGGGATAGTCTTTTTCCTTAAAGCAATAATTATAGACAAAACAGGTTGGACTACTTTTAAAAGACCTCATAGATGTTTTTTCTTAGTGAATTTTGTGTTTGTGAAGTCACTTTGCTACCTGTCAGTTGAGGCGGCGTGCATGTATACGTTTACGAATATGTTGTTCTGTTTGGTTTTCAGTGTTGTTTCTTTTGTGTTTCTTGTTTTTTATATCTTTGCATTAACTCTGATATTGCTGATTCTCAAAATGATTTTTCAATTACCTTGCATGAGCAGGTGACTAATAAATCAGGCTCCTGGTTGTTCATATTAGTATCAAATAAATTGTGAGATGAAGATAACTTTTCATTGGAATAGAATATTTTTCTCTCGTTTCATTTTTAAGGAACCAAATGGATTGAGAAAACTTTTTTTTTTTTAATAATCCAGTGAATATTAGAAATATATCTGGGAGTGAGGAAGTTCCCAAATTTGACTTCACGAAAGCTTGGTAAACAATTGGGGCCTTCCTTTCAGACCTTTCTTAGAATGTTTTAATTTAACTTTTATCATATGTATTTTGTTTAAGAAAGCTTTTTGACTTTTAATGTAATACTCAGATATATTTTATAGCTGCATTTCATTTCTTTTATTCTAATGACAGAGAAAGTGGGGGGAAAAACCTGCCATAGACTAAGGAGCATCTCATTTTTTTCCTCCAAGGTTTTGCAGAGTATTTAATATTTTGAAAATTTACTCATTGCGTAATTTTATGGGATTGATTTTTGTACTGTGCGAGGACTCACTCAACTTGTTAATTTAACTGGTGCTTAATTTTAAAGAGAAATCATTATAAGCAGTCCCCCTACAATTTAGTAACATATTGAATCTTCTGATTGTTCACATTTTAAGACATTATATTGAGATTTAAAGAAAGACATTTACAGATAGATATTGAAATTTAACAAATTAGGCAATTCGTTCATCTCTTTACCACAGTTTATCTTGAAACTTGAATGAATTTATTCTGTCTGAATAGTTTTTATAGGCAGAATGCTAGAGATGTGATTTTTCTAGGAAAAAAATTGGAGAGTGAAGTCAAATCCTTTTATGTCAGTTTTAGAGTTATGCTTTTGAGAGTGCTCTCTGTAGAAAGCTGAATCTTACAGCTCTCCTTTTACCCAAGAGCAGAGTATTGTGTATCTTTTCATCAATGAAATTAGTTGGCTGTCTACTAATTAGTCACTCCCCAAGAGGTTTCCATCACATTGTGAGAGCTTTTAAGGGCCTCTAGGCCACCTGCTGCTGCTGCTGCTGTTACCACCCGGGCAAAGTGCAGCTGGCTACTCAGATTCCCTGGGGGATATCTGATTGTCAAGTCCCCAAGGTCTGATTACTGGTACAAGAGGATTCTGAGAGTCAGGTCTGCCCTGTAATAATGTAATACTTAACAGTGATGGTACCATTATTATGACCTGCTGTGTTCCCGTCAAGAAGTTTTTAAATTCTGTTGTGTATGTGGATTTAAATCTAAGACCTTTTGTAGAAAAAAGCAAAGCCTTCTAATATAAGTCCTGGTATTACGTATTCCCCCTTCCCCAAGTGAAATGATGAACATAATTCGTGTGGAATTTAAGACATTTATTAAATGGAGGAATTAGGAACTTCTTTGACTTCTACGGTCAAAATCACCTGTTCCAAGGCAGCCTTGGTTTGACACCTTGTGTTTAAGGCAATGTGATACTGATGCTGACTTTCCTGTCTCAGTTGCAGCAGTTACTCACGGACCTTCCTCATGATATGCTGGATGACGACCTGTCTTCCCCTGAGCTCCACTCCTTGGACTGCAGTGAGGATGGCATAGAGGGAGAGTAAGGACCTGAAGTCACCTTCACTTGTAGTTTACAGTTCTATAAATCTCTTTCTTTTGATTCTCTGCACGTAATAATGTGTATGATTATAAAATTGTAGACTAATTGTCAAACTTTTAGATGAAGGCTGGAGGGAAAACATGTTAAAATCTTGGGGTTCTTTGTGGTATCTATGTCCAAATAAATGATCAGCTCTAAATCTAAAGTATTGATTTTTCTCAAGACCACATCGTTCTGAGCAATCGGAGATGAACTGGAATGTGCATCGAGTGCTGCCTAAATCTCAAAGTGTAAGTGTAAATATCTAATGTGATAATGACTTTGATGAGGGTGGGAATAGATCTTAGAACTTTTGTTTTACTCTTGTTGTCTGATAGGACTATAATGAGATTCAGGATTTATATGTTGGAGAGAAAAGCGACAATGGCTGGGAGGAGAATCAGATTGAAACTGAAGGCCAGCATCCTGGGTACCATCCTGAAGAAGGTGGAGATGAAGGTGGAAGTGGTTATAGTCCTCTGAGTAAATATGAGCAGACTGATTTATATCACCTTCCTGAAAACTTTAGGCCGTATACCAATGGTCAGAAGCAGGAATTTAATAGCCAACCAACCAATGTAATTAAATTTTCAGATCCTCAAAGGAATCATTTTCAGGTACTGTAAGAACTTGACTTTCAAGGATTTGTGTGTGTACGCATGCCTTTGCTTGTATGTGTGTTTTTAAGAAACGTATTTAAGTGGCATGGTAAGATTTATTTTAAGTACAAAAATTTCTGAGAGTGCATTTATTCATGCTTAGCTGAATTACTCATGCTGTTTTCTCTTTATAGTCTAGTGAAATCGTGATCTGAAGTCAGAATTTTAAAATAGAGGCTTTATGGAAATAGTTAAACATTCAAAGTTAAGTCTGTTCAAGAATAACTATCCTCGTTTTACTGCTGCTTCTGGCTTTTACCGTTTCACTATGCTTTGGGGTGAAGCTACATTCAGGGGATCTTGATGGAGTTTTAAAGCAGTAACTCTATATAGATGTCACCATTTAATTGCTTGATTTTTCTTGCTCACCACCCTTTTAACAAATTTTAGGTCAAACACTTCAAAGCTGATATCTCTTTTGTGATGATATAGCAGTAGAAAGGATGAATGTTAAGGAAAGAAGCACTTTTTTGTTGCTGTTTTACCCTAGGAGAGTTTAATGAAGTAAGACCTTAGGATACAGTTCACTGTTGTTTAGACTTTCTCCCTAACAGTGAATGCTGCATTTTGCGAATAGCTATTCTGTGTCACTCAATGACAGGGTGATTTTTTGGTCCTTTTAAGGGGGTCAATTTCTCTTACTTCTATCTCTATAGAATGTTATTGAATATTTATTGAATATGTTATGAACAAAAGTTATTGAATATTTATTGCATATGAGACATTGTGTCACATGTTCTTGTTATTGAATATGTGCATTTTTATGTTCCCAAGATGTTGGCATCATCTAAATCATTTTTAAATATTTGTATACAATCTTATTGGAATTCTTAAGTGTTATTTATGGAATTGGGCCCATAATGCTCAAAAGTACAATTAAGATGTGTGATACATTGCTGGGGCTGGCCCGATGGCCTGGTGGTTAAGTTCAGTGCCTTCCACTTCAGTGGCCTGGGTTTGTGGATTCAGATCCCAGCTGCGGACCTACACCACTCGTCAGCCATGCTATGGCAGTGACCCACATATAAAATAGAGGAAGACTGGCACAGATGTTAGCTCAGGGCTAATCTTCCTCAGCAAAAAAAAAGATGTGTGATAAATTGCAGACTTTCAATAAACAGTTTTAAATACCAAGTGCTATTTTTAGCAAAGATGTATGTATAAAATTTGTAGTTGTGCCACAATTAAGTTCTGTATATAATTTATGTAATTTTCTTTTTTTTCTTTTGAGGAAGATCAGCCCTGACCTAACATCTGCTGCCAATCCTCCTCTTTTTGCTGAGGAAGACTGGCCCTGAGCTAACATCCATGCCCAACTTCCTCTACTTTATATGTGGGATGCCTACTGCAGCATGGCCTGCCAAGCAGTGCCATGTCCACACCCAGGATCCGAACCAGTGAACCCCAGGCTGCCAAAGCAGACCATGCACACTTAACCGCCGTGCCACCAGGCCGGCCCCTAATTTATGTAATTTTTGAAGAAAAGGCCAAATCCTAATTGTCAATTTCATTTATCCTCTTATAATAGCAATTTGGTACATCACAAGGTCCCACTTGTCAACCTTTGGAATCATATAAAGTGACATATAAACCTTATCAGTCTTCTGCCCAGAATAATGGCTCACCAGCCCAGGAGATAGCAGGAAGTGACACATTTGAAAGCCTACAACAACAATTTTTAGGAGCTAATGAAAGTATGTATCAAGCTTATATTTATTTCTTAATTCATAATTGGAAAATTTTAAACACTTTGAGCATGTTCAAGAATTATTATTATTTTTATGTATTATATGGAATTGTGGTTGTTTCTTTTTAAAGAGCTCTTATTTTTAAAGATATATCCTGAAATATTTAAGAATAAATTGATATGAAGTCTAGGTTTTATTTCAAATAATATGTTGTTGGGGGTAGTGTTGGGTGGGAAAATAGATAGAGCAAGATTGGCCATGAGTTCATAATTGTTATGTCTGGGTGATGAGTTCAGGCGATTCATTCTATTCTACTCTCTACCTTCTTCTATATTTGAAATTTTCCATAATAAAAATTAAAAGAAACTTTTCTCAACTGTATATTTCAGTCTTTCTAGTTGGTTGAGACTTTTCATTAGCTTTATATTTTCTTACTGAAGGCTAATTTGGAAACTGAAATCATAGTTTTCTCTTCAATCTAGATATTTCATTATAAAAATTTAATTTAGTAAATCAGCCATTATCATCTTAATTTTTTCTTTTTCATTTTAGAGTCTTAGCATTGACTAGGCAACTCTGATATAAATTACTTTACATTCAGAGTTTAAACTAGACTTATATTTCAGGTTCAGTCATGTGGCACTTGCCAAAAAAATTTCTTTTGTGTAGTATATGTATAAATATGAGAATAAGAAAAGTGCTACTAGAGAATTTTGATGCCATGAAACATCCAAAACCAAAACCCAAAACACTCCTGTGACTAACCTGAACTAGTGTTTTCATACATCCAACTTTTATTGTCGTAGTCTCTGGCATGTGATATAACTTCAAGTATTGTGCGTTTGAAGAGCCAGTGTGATTCTGGGGTGTGAGGGCAAGGTTTTTGTTTGTTTTATGTTTACGAAGTGGCAGAAAAGTCATATTGGATGTTCTGGGTTTCCTGGGCTGCGCCGAAAAGGAAACTGGACTTCATGCTCTGACTTCTTAGCGCTGCTTCCATCGGATGCTCCGGTTATGGGATGGTTGTAGGGGCAGGCCAGAGCTCACTTTGCCCCGAAGGAGTCGACAGCAAATGTGGGGTTGGCCTCTCTTTGTTTATCAGTTTCCGTGGACTGAAGAGATGAGGCCGTGGACAGTGCGTGTGGCATAACTGGTTTTAGGTTGAGTAAGTAAACAGCACGACAGTGGCCTGACATTTTGGTGTTTACTCTCTGAGTTCCCCTGTGTTCAGTTACGTTTATGTCTCCTGGTCTTTCTGCATATCTAACCTCTCATCACTTTCTTAACAATCTGCATTTTATTAAGTTGATTTATTTTTTAAGTCAGTTACGCATTTGGCCAAATTTGACATTTGGAAGTTAATTAAATAACTTGGTGGTAGTGCCGAATTTAGTGATTACATCTTCTTAGCAACAGTAGTTAAAAGAAATGAGTTTGAAGAGAGATGGGGCTTGTAGACTGTTTATTCCTGGGCTAACCCTTCTCTATGGCCTGAGAGGAGTTTGACCTGTAACCAAGTTTTCAGGCTTCAGATTTTTTGGTTTTAACCATATCTCTTTTTAAAAAGAGGACTGCTTTATTTGTTAGCAAGTAGAAGCATTGTTCTAGTAGAAAATGAAGAATTATTTGTCATTGTGTGGTTAAAGCATTATCCTTTTCCTCTGAGTCATTTTTTTCCTTCTTTTCCCATCTTTTTTTTTTTTTTGGTGAGGAAGATTGGCCCCGAGCTAACATCTGTTGCCAATCTTCCTCTTTTTGCTTGAGGAAGATGGTCCCTGAGCTTGCATCTGTGCCAGTCTTCCTCTACTTTGTTTATGGGACACTGCTACAGCAAGGCTTGACCAGTAGTGTGTCGGTCTGTGCCTGGGATCCAAACCTGTGAACCCTGGGCCACTGAAGCAGAGTACACAAACATAACCTTTCCACCACTGGGTCTGCCCCTCCCCTCAATCCCCGTCATTTTTAAGTGGTCACTAAAATGACTTTAAATCCTTTCTGAAAGAAGACTTCAAAATTCTTTATTAATCTATTCATTAATTTATTAATTCAGTAGGTATGTGCCAGCATAAATATGAATACAATATAATTCCCACTCCTGCTTAAAATAAAATATTTTGTGAAGGACGTTTAGAAATTTTCTTTAGAAATGGTTTTATAGGGACCGGCGCCGTGGTGTAGTGATTAAGTTCGGCACGCTCTGCTTCTGCAGCCTGGGTTTGCAGGTTTGGATCCTGGGAATGGATGTATAGCACTCATCAACCACGCTGTGGTCGTGACCCACGTATAAAGTAGAGGAAGATTGGCACAGATGTTAGCTCAGGGCTAATCTTCCTCAAGCAAAAAAAACCAGGAAGATTGGCAACAGATATTAGCTCTGGGCTAATCTTCCTCAGCAGAAAAAGAAAAAAAAAGGTTTTATAGAAACTGATATACTTTTTTCCTCAATTTTAAGAGAGCCTAGAACTTTATTCCATTGTAATTGGTATATACTTATTTTTAATTAGCCAAAAAGCTAGTGATTCAGGGTTATACTCAAAACCAGTGACTTTTCAAACTTTGCTGGCAGTGACCACAGCAAGAAGTAGTTTTTACATTGTGATGTCGTTTATAATATTGACCTATGTAAATAAGTATATATAACTGAAACAGAAGTTGCACAAAATAATACTTATTCATACTACGTGATGCACTGTGATATGTTCTGTACTATCTTGTTTTTTTTTTTTTTGTTTGAAAAATGCTGGTCACAGTCCACTGAGCTGATTTCATCCTACTCTCATGAGTTATATCCACAGTTTGAAAAGCTCTGCCCTAAATGACCACAAATTTATGTTTTGATGTGCTTTTGTCTGATAAATTGTCTTTAATTCCAAAGCAGATTCTGCGGAAAATATGCAGATTATTCAACTCCAGGTTCTTAACAAAGCAAAAGAGAGACAGCTAGAAAATTTGGTTGAAAAGTTAAATGAAAGTGAACGTCAAATAAGATATCTGAATCACCAGCTTCTGATGGTCAAAGGTAAGACAACACGCCTTGGGTGCCGTCCTTTGTGAGGTGTGGTAGAGCTAGATGCATTGTTTCCAATAAGCTCCTTTTAAGTATGAAGCTTGGAGAGTTGACACACGCAGTCTGAGGGCTCATAGTGAGTCAGTCAGAGGGAGAGAAGACCCAGGACTTTGGACACCTTCCCTTGGGTTACTTGTCTCCAGAACATAGTATTTTGAGGTCCTCATTTTCTCCCTTTTCTTCTTTCTCTTCGATTAGGCTGTTAGAATCAATGACCATTACTGAACGATGCTGATAACATCCTGTCCTAAAAAGTTGTTGACTCCTTATGTAGTTGACCGTGGATGAAGTATTCCAGTTCCCAGAGAGACTTGTCTTTAGTTTGCAGGACATTTTCTGAGCCTACAAATTAGCATAACGTTTTAATCCAAGTGAGAGTTAGTGATCCCGAACCCCTTTAGATGTGCCAAGGAGAAAACGGAGCCATATCTGGGAGAAGCACATAGAGTAAATACAGATTCAAAGTATCATTGCTTATTCTTTGTGCTTTCTGTCGTTTTGGTCAGCGTTGAACTTTCATTTGTAGAATAATTTTGTGGCTGAACTCCAGCTCATTTCAAACTTAATTGATAGTGAAAAGGTCTCTTTCTGTAATGCTCATAAAATTTCTTTTGCGAGAACTTGTGAGCTGTTATGGTAAAGTATGTGGGAAGATTTTAAAATTAGGTGAATTTAAGAGTTTATTGCAAGTATGTATAAGAAGTAATTAGTCCTCACATTCCTTCTTGATTTAGCAGGAGTTTGTCACATCTGTGGAGCTTCTCAAGTAAACAAATGCTGAAATCATTGTTAGGAAATCTTTTGGTCCCAAAAGGGATACAATAAGATTTTTGAAGGAAGTGATTCTGGTTCTCTAAATTTTTTTGTGTGTCATGCATTCTTTTTTGGATCTTTTCTATAGTTTTCTCTAAATCAACTAAAGTTCATTGTCTGAATTGAATTAAATGCAGCAACATTTATATATGCTGTAGATCTGCTATCTATATATAGGGATTGTGACAATTTGGGTCCCTCTACAGTAACATATTATTTATATAAACATTTTTAATGCCCTAGATGAAAAGGATGGTTTGACCCTTAGCCTTCGAGAATCACAGAAACTCTTTCAGAGTGCAAAAGAAAGAGAGATACAGCTTGAAGCACAAATAAAAGCTTTAGAGACCCAAATACAAGCGTTAAAAGTCAATGAAGAACAGGTAAATATTTTATCTTGTTTATTTATGAAAAAAAGTTATGACAGTGAAAGTTTAGTTACTTAACACAACTTTTGGTAGGGTAGGACTAAACTTAGAAGAACTTTGAAGTCTGTCCCTTCTTCTACCATAAGCCCACTTTTCCTTCCCTTCCCTTGAAGGAGTGGGGCTACCATCTACCTAGTCATCTCCACCAGAAATCTGGAGGCGACCTCAGCCCCTCTGTTCCTCTTCCACTGTCAAGCTGCTAAGTTCCGTTGAGTGTCCTCATTTCTGTCCACATGTCCCTAATTCAGGATTTTACCATCTATTGCAAAAGTCTCTTACTAAATCTCTAGTCTTTTACCCCACCCCCTAATTTTCTTTTATGGCCATCTCAGTAATCTTTCTGAAATGCAGTTCTGGTTGTCTTTCCCTTGCTTAAAGCCTTTCAGCGAACCCACTTGACCTGTGGGACGAAGTATGGCGTCAAGATGACCATCTGATCCTTGCCTATGTCTTCTCTTACTCTCCTCAAACTTAACAGTTTGTTGTTTTTTATGTACTTGTATGTGCTGCCTCCTCTCTGGAATGCCCCTTCCACAGCACACTGCTATTCGATTAACAAGCACCTGCTCATGGATTTTCTTTCCCTAAGTGTCTCCTGCTTTCCTCCCAAGCCAGATGATCACATCTGTTATAACAGACTGAGAACGCCTTGAAGGTAAGATTGGGCTGCCCTCTTCTTTGTGGCCCCAAACCCCAGGCCTAGTGCCTAGTGGTCAGCTTATCTTGAGTGAACACTGTTATTCAGAATTGACCTAGCCTATATATTTTTTCTTATAGTTTTCTCTATTCCTGCTCATATCAAAACTATGTCAAAACTATGACCTTATGGTGTGTTTTGAAATTTGGAGAACAAGGGCTACCCTTAATGTTCTTCAAAAATTTTGCAACCCTTTTTCACATTTTTTCTTCCAGATCTTGTGAATCATCTTCTCATATTTTGTAAAAAAATCTTGTTGGGATTTTGATTAGTGAGGCATCATGTTTACTGTTTCATAGATGAGTTAACCAAGTCTTGCAGAGGTCAAATTACTTTCCCATGGTTGCAAAGCCTGTTATTGACAAAACATCAGAACTCAAATTTCCTGACCCCAGTGACTTGTTTTTAAAGTGGTGGCACATTCTTCTATTAATGAGATAGACAGCCATTTGATTGTTGGGAATAGTCACAAGTCATTAGTAGCCAAGCCTGGTGGAGGACGATTCATGAGAGTAATACCATTTTGGGGGCAGAAGGGGAGGTAGTTAAAAATGAAAGTGACTATAAAATAGTGAGCTGGGTTTCAAATGAGATATGTGGCTAATTCAGAGGATGGTTTAATGAAAGAGTTTAAACAATGTTGTCTCATGTCTGGCTCCTTCTCATCCTTCAGGTCTCAGCTGAAAAAAGTCACATTTTCAGAGAGGACTTCCCATCTACCTTATATAGGCCATAGCTCCATACTCCCACTCTCTTTCATCGTGCCATATTCTATTGCTCTATTTTTAAATGATCTGAAATCTCATTTGTTTCACTTGTTGTTGTCTGTCTCTTCTCGCCAGAAAGTAGTGAGAGCCTGGTCCTTGCTTGTCTTGTCATCATGTCTTTAGTGCTTAGAACCCTGCCTGGCTCAAAGTAGCCACATTATTTATTGAGCAAATGATTAAGTGTCTTAAGCAAGCAATCTGTGGAATAGAATGAAGAATAATCATTTGAAATTTTAATTTTTGTGTGTAATGAACATTATTAGTGTTTTTAACTTTTTGAAAACTGATAAAGTTATTAGATTAAAAAGTTCAATTGCTTTTATGTAGTAAAAGGTTGTAACTTTGTAACCTTTTTATATCTTAGAAATGACATTTATACAAAATGGAGTAGCATAAAAAAATAAAAGCAAAATCACCGAGTGTATTGGTTTCCTATTGCTGCTGCAACAGATTACCACAAACTTAGTGGCTTAAAACAACACACATTTATTATCCCGCAGTTCTGGAGGTCAGAAGTCAGACATTGGTCTTGCTGGGCTGAAATCAAGGTGTCCGCAGGGCTGTATTGCTTGTTGGAGGCTCTGGGGAAGAATCCATATTCTTGCCTTTTCCAGCTTCTAGAGGCCGCCTGCATTCCTTGGCTTAAGGCCCATTTCCATCTTCAGAGTCAGAAGTCACTGGTTCTGACTTTCCTGCCTTGGTTTTCCTCTTTTAAGGACTCTTGTGGATACATTGGGCCCACCTGGCTAATCCAGG
This sequence comes from Equus asinus, assembly GCF_041296235.1. NCBI lineage: Eukaryota > Metazoa > Chordata > Mammalia > Perissodactyla > Equidae > Equus > Equus asinus. The sequence goes on from NC_091791.1 coordinate 148,126,351, forward strand.
ATTATCTCCTTATTTTAAGGTCCTCTGATGAGCAGCTTTAATTCGGTCTGCAACCTTAATTTTCCCTTGCCATGTAACGTAACATATTCGCAGGTTTGGGGGATCAGGACTTGGACATCTTTGGGGAGCCATTATTTAGCCTACCACATCATTATTTTGCAACAACTGCACAGTTATAATTTTCAAAACTTTGTTTTTAGTAAGTGACCATTGACAAGTTTCATCAGTCTTTCAAGAAACAGTTGTCATTTTTCTATGACCTAATAATTGGATTGCCCCCGACACTTGGCTCACAGAGTAATACAAACAGCACTGGGACCAGTATAGTAGCAGCAGATTCCTTGCCTGGGACCCACATTGCCATCGTGCCATGCAAAATCCTCTTTCACTCTCCTAGGGTAACTACACATGTTTTTCTAAGTGAATAACGTTTCCAGCAACCATAGGCTTGGTGGGTCCCAGTTAGGGAAGTCTTAAGGAACTAGAGCCACCATGGGGAGATCCTTTCTTCCGTGTTCTCGTTAGAGCATGGTTGATTCTTGTTTTTTCTGCTTTATCTCCCCAACCACCCCCCGCCCCCTCCCCGTACACAGTTGTATATCTTAGTTGCCGGTCCTTCTAGTTGTGGGATAGCATGGTTGATTTTTAAAGTCCCTAAGACAGCACAGAGTCAAAATACTGTAAACCTGGATATCCCGTGTGTATTTGCTAGATGATTAAGAAATCCAGAACAACTGAGATGGCTCTGGAAAGCCTGAAGCAGCAGCTGCTGGACCTTCATCATTCTGAAGCACTTCAACGCACTAGAGAGCAGCACGAGAGCATTGTCATGGGCCTCACAAAGAAGTACGAAGAGCAAGTGTTGTCCTTACAAAAGAAATTGGATGCTACAGTTACCGCACTTAAGGAACAGGTTGGGATGATTTCCAATGAGCAACAGTAATAAGCAAGTAAAGTTGGTAATTTTTTGTAACTGACATTTTGTCGTTCTTCATATAGAAATTTCGAATTTTTGCAGTAGGTGTTCAATCATGAGTAAAACTTGAAAGCCAAAGATTTTTATCTGTGAATAAGCCCTGAAGGCATAATTTTGGAAATCCTTCCTCTTGTAGGATTGGTTAGCACTTTCTCAATTCTCACATTACTAGTCCTTTATTTGTGGAGTGTTCATACATATTTATTCTCCTAGAATAAATCCAGACAGAAAGGAATGAGTGTTCTGGGAGCTGGCTGAACCTGAGAGGTTGTCCTGGGAGTTAACCAGTAGAAAGCCTTTCTTGGATTTCCCAGCATTTGGTAATAAACCTGTCAATAAAGATCGTCTAGAAATGATTCTTGGGAGAAGAGGTAATTTTGAGAATAGGGTAATAAATAGGGAAGAAAGTCTGATCTAAAATCATTGAGATTTGAAACTTGAGCATATTTCATAGTTTTTATTATTTTTGCTCAAAAGGGAATAAAATATTGTAAGCTGAGGGTGAATCATGTGGTGGGTTTGCTCGTGTTCCAAAACCCCAGGTAATCACTCGAATGAATAAAATTTCAGAATGCATTTTTCTTAATGTAATTTCGGAATTAATTTAACCCAAGGGAATAGGAGAAGAAAAATAAGATGTGAGGGTATGGAAAATCCCACCACACTTAAAATTCATCCTGATTTGAGTTATTTCTTATTTATACAGCTGACTCTAAATTTTTCCATGATTTAGATAGAGCTATATAAAATTGCATTATTGGCAATAATGATTGTATACCATTTTGTTTATTTTTTATTCTTTTGTGAGGAAGATTGGCCTTGAGCTGACATCTGTTGCCAATCTTCCACTTTTTGCTTAAGGAAGATTGTCGCTGAGCTAACATGTGTGCCAATCTTCCTCTGTTTTATGTGGGATGCTGCCACAACGTGGCCTGATGAGCAGTGCTAGGTCTGCGCCCAGGATCCACACCTGTGAACCCCAGGCTGCTGAAGCAGAGTGTGCGAACTTAACCACTACTCCACTGCACTGGCCCCTATACCCTTTTATTTTTATATCTCTATATATGACTTTTTATTAGATTTATTTTCCTAAATATGTTTTTATTCTTTCTACATAGAAAATTATTGTGAATTTGATCAGTGTGGAGGGTGGGAAAAGACGAAGGCTATACCAAATTATTGAAAAGTCTATTTTATATAATATTTAAACAAATGGAATTTGAGATATAGTTTTATTAATTTTGGCCATATTTGGGTAGTAGCATTAAAATTAGTTGGACTTGGAGAGAGGTCGTCCTTGGATGATGAGAGGAGTAGAGTCTGGTGGCTTTTCCATGCTGGATTGAGGCTCTCTCCATTCTCTGCTGCCTTAGATACAACTACAGAGGGGAGGGCTGGAAGGAATTCCTGGTGAGTTCAACCCCTGTGCCCACTCCATTCTCTATTCTCAGCCCCACCCCCTCAAAGAAGAACCCTAGACTAGATCACAGAAGAAAGATTCTGGGCTGACTGACTTCAGACTTCTGAACCATGAATTGAAGGTGTTGATTAAGGTCTTTTCCACTGTTACATTCTGTGACTGATTTTTTTTTTAAACAGCATAGCACTGATGTTAGCTTCTGCATATAATGGCATAACTGCTTTGAAAAATGGTGATTCCAAAGTGCTTATAGTTTTTTCTTTCTGGGAATGTTTCTTGTCGTATCCCTTTTGTGCTGTCAATTTGCTATCAGTTGGCTCAGCAGTATTTTTTTCTTTTGGTGAGGAAGATTGGTCCTGAGCTAACATCTGTTGACAATCTTCCTCTTTTTTTTTTTAATTTAAAATTTTTTTTTTTATTGAGTTAATGATAGGTTACAATCTTGTGAAATTTCAGTTGTACATTAATGTTTGTCATTCATGTTGCAGGTGCACCATTTCACCCTTTGTGCCCACCCCCCACCCCACCTTTCCCCTGGTAGCCACTAATCTGTTCTCTTTGTCCACATTTTTAAATTCCTCATATGAGTGGAGTCATACAGAGATTATCCTTCTCTAACTGGCTTATTTCACTTAACATAATTCCCTCAAGGTCCATCCATGTTGTTGCAAATGGGATGATTTTGTTCTGTTTTACAGCTGAGTAGTATTCCATTGTATATATATACCACAACTTCTGTATCCATTCATCTGTTGATGGGCACTTAGGTTGCTTCCATGTCTTGGCTATTGTAAATAATGATGCAGTGAACATTGGGGTGCATAGGACTTTTGGAATTGCTGACTTCAAGCTCTTTGGATAGATACCCAGTAGTGGAATGGCTGGATCGTATGGTAGTTCTATTTTTAATTTTTTGAGGAATCTCCATACTGTTTTCCATAGTGACTGCACTAGTTTGCATTCCCACCAGCAGTGTATGAGGGTTCCATTCTCTCCACAACCTCTCCAACATTTGTTACTATTAGATTTAGATATTTTTGTCATTCTAATGGGTGTAAGGTGATATCTTAGTGTAGTTTTGATTTGCATTTCCCTGATGATCAGCGATGAGGAGCATCTTTTCATGTGCCTATTGGCCATCCGTATATCTTCTTTGGAGAAATGTCTGTTCATGTCTCCAGCCCATTTTTTGATTGGGTTGTTTGATTTTTTGTGGTTGAGTTGTGAGAGTTCTTTATATATTATAGATATTAAGCCTTTGTCAGATATATGACTTGCAAATATTTTTTCCCAGTTAGTGGGTTGTTTTTTTGTTTCAATCCTGTTTTCATTTGCCTTGAAGAATCTCTTTAGTCTGATGAATTCCCATTTGATTATTCTTTCTATTGTTTCCCTTCTCTGAGAAGGCATGGTGTCCAAAAAGGTCCTTTTAATACTGATGGCAAAGAGTGTACTGCCTACGTTTTCTTCTAGAAGCCTTATGGTTTCAGGTCTCACCTTAGGTCTTTGATCCATTTTGAGTTTATTTTGGTGAATGGTGAAAAAGAATGGTCAATTTTTATTCTTTGACATATGGCTTTCCAGTTTTCCCAGTGCCATTTGTTGAAAAGACTTTCTTTTCTCCATTGTATGCACTCAGCTCCTTTGTCGAAGATAAGCTGTCCACAGATGTGTGGTTTTATTTCTGGGCTTTCAATTCTGTTCCATTGATCTGTGCACCTGTTTTTGTACCAGTACCATGCTGTTTTGATTACTGTAGCTTTGTAGTAAGTTTTGAAGTCAGGGATTGTGATGCCTCCCGTTTTGTTCTTTTTTCTCAGGATTGCTTTAGCAATTTGGGGTCTTTTGTTGCCCCAAATGAATTTTAGGATTCTTTGTTCTAGTTCTGTAAAGAATGTCATTAGGATTCTGATTGGGATAGCGTTGAATCTGTAGATTGCTTTAGGTAGAACGGACATTTTAACTATGTTTATTCTTCCAATCCATATACATGGAATGTCTTTCCATCTCCTTATGTCGTCATCCAATTCTCTCAGAAAGGCCTTGTAATTTTCATTATATAGGTCCTTCACTTCCTTAGTTAAATTTACCCCGAGGTATTTTATTCTCTTTGTTGCGATTGTGAATGGTATTGTGTTCTTGAGTTCTTTTTCTGTTGGTTCGTTATTAGAATATAGAAATGCCACTGATTTATGCAAATTGATTTTATACCCTGCAACTTTGCTGTAGTTGTTGATTACTTCTAAGAGTTTTCCAATGGATTCTTTGGGGTTTTCTATATATAAGATCATGTCGTCTGCAAACAGCGGGAGTTTCACTTCTTCCCTCCCGATTTGGATTCCTTTTATTCCTTTTTCTTGCCTGATTGCTCTGGCCAGGACCTCCAGTACTATGTTAAATAAGAGTGGTGATAGAAGGCATCCTTGTCTCGTTTCTGTTTTCAGAGGGATGGCACTCAGTTTTTGCCCATTGAGTATGATGTTGGCTGTGGGTTTGTCATATATGGCCTTTATTATCTTGAGGTAGTTCCCTTCTATGCCCATTTTGTTCAGAGTTTTTATCATAAATGGCTGTTGGATCTTGTCAAATGCTTTCTCTGCATCTATTGAGATGATCATGTGGTTTTTATTCCTTGGTTTGTTGATGTGGTGTATGAGATTGATTGATTTACGGATGTTGAACCATCCCTGTGTCCCTGGTATGAATCCCACTTGATCATGATGTATGATCCTTTTGATGAATTGCTGAATTCTGGTGGGACAATCTTCCTCTTTTTGCTTGAGGAAGATTGTCCCTGAGCTAACATCTGTGCCTGTCTTCCTCTACTTTATATATGGGACACTGCCATAGCATGGCTTGGTGAGTGGTGTGTAGGTCCGTGCCCAGGATCCGAACCTGTGAATCCCAGGCTACTGAAGTGGAGCGCGCATAAGTAACCACTATGTCACTGGGCTGTCCCCTCAGCAGTATTTTTAATAAAAGATCAATCCATATTATCTGAGAATCCAAACTGAGATTCCTGATTGGAGAAGTGCTGTAAAACTCAACTGCTAGCTAGGGAGATGCCTGCCTGCAATCAGAAAAATGCATGAGTGTATTCTACACAGAGAGGGTTGATTTAGATTTTCTTGCAATAACTGGTAAGCATACAGACATAACTGCATTGTGCCCCTTGCCCTCTTTTTCTTTATAGAAGTTGTTGAAGAGGTGTAAAATATTTTCCTTTCAGATCAACCTTTTCCTACTACACTCCCTCCAGCAGGTTACAAAGAAAAGTAAAACTCTTAGAAAATACTAGCCAGGTACAAAAGAGTGGATAATATAGCAGATGAACTTGAATAAGTTCAGTGCCAATGTCTAGGTTCTGATGGCTCTCATGTAGTCACACACAACTGTGTACCTATGTACTATGTATTGTCTGTATGCGGCGCTAACAGAGTAGATGTTCACACATAGTGAGTTTTGCTAGTTACAGACTCTTAGCCTGGCATTTCCTAAGGCAGTCCATGACTAGGCTCCAGGGAGTTGGTGAATCCTTTGAAATTTTGCTTATGATTTTGTTTTGGACGTGAGCGTATGCAGGTTTTTTGAGAAGATCCATGAGCTTATTCAGATTTGTCAAGAGGTTCATGCCTCCTCTTGCAAAAGTTTGGAAATCATTGCTTTATGAAAAACTTGCTCCTGGTGGGAAAGGACTACAATTGTGGACTAATCATATTATTTCATCTGTTCATCAAACTTTTACTGAACCATGGCTAAACATCAGGTTGTAAACAGACTTTATGTACATATATTTATTTATATTTTGAAAGACAAAATTCAACATGGGGGCAATTTCACATCATGGAAGGAGTAGCAATCCATGATATAGTTGGTTTTTTTTTGGAATGTCTGTATAACTAGTGTATTTTGAGAAATATATGGCTTGTGAAATTATATTATTAATTGAGTGCTTTCCTTAAGCCATCAGATTTTCTTGGTAGAAAGGATTGTACACACTCACAACATATTATAACAGTTCTTTTTGCTTTGGCTGAGTTCCTCTTGGGTTTTTAGTGTCACAGAGAAGATGAGAAGAAATGAGCTTCTTGAAGCTCATAGTCTTCCTTCAATGACAGAACTCTCTAATAGCAAAGTCTCTCCTAGGCTCTCTCCTCCAAATTGTCTTCTCTCTCTCCCATCATAGAAGTGTCAGATTCTAAGATCTCTGGTTATCTCTTCAAACTGCCTTCTACCTCCTTCCATTCATAGAAGTATCAGGGTAAGATCTCTGATTATCTCCTTGACGGTATCAAACCTTTTCTTCATTTTGGTCTTCTTGAAATTTTCAGCTTTTGGTGAAGTCAAGGACTTTGGTTGATGTCATGACCTTCATCTGATCTATTGTCTAAATTTCCTTTAATGTTATATTACAAGGCTCTACTTTAAACACTTTCTGTTGGCTGAGAGACTCCCACAGACCTCACTGGGTGTCCTAATCCTCACTTTTCTGTGCACTAGAAATCTGTTCAGTTCTGTTTGCTCCCATGGATTCAGCTATTATCTCTTTATCACTACACTTGCCTTGTTCAGTCTTAAAAGATGTCTGCCTTTATCCATCTTGAACTGAGTGTTCTCACTCAAGCTAATCATGGAAAAGATGCAACCATTCATTTTGTTTTATTTGTTTCTTGGTATGTAAACTGCAGAATTATATGAGTATAATCTGTTTCCCTAACCTTGTCAACAGGAAACAACATGGTTTAATTGATTGTTGTGTATAGTCAAATTATTGCCACAGTCTGCCTTTCTTTTAGAATGTTTTTCACATCTGCCTTTTCTTGAACTTTTTTGCCGGTCTCAGTCTCCTGTAAAAGCTCTTGTGACCTCCCCAGCACGTCAGTGCTAATTGTCTCCCCACCCCTCTTGCACACACATTCGCACTGTCATTAATATTAGCTCATTCATTGTGTTTGCCATGTTACTTTGGCGCTTTGGAACTGTGCTTTTCAAGCTGGCCTGGGAATCAGCAGCAGTGTGCCAAGAGGTTTGCAGTGCTGAATAAACATGGACCAGTTTCCAGAAGTTTCATTTTGCTCAAAAATTTGGTAGAAAAAGTTTAAAGCAAACATGGCTGCATTATGAAATAGAATACGAAATTCACATGAGTTTTTTCAGCTAAAATAGGAGACTTTAGAGTCCCTTTCCTCTGCTGAAGGTTACTGTTAGCATCCTTATGAGGCATACCTTGTTTAGTACGCTTAAGGCATTATTGGGCTTCAGGTCAGCCTCTGGATCAGGCTCCAAGTGCCTCCTTTCTGCTTCAAAGCCTTTCTTGATATTCCTCTTACAGCTTATTTTCTTCAGGCTTTTTCAGGTAACTTTATCCACTTACCTTAATTTACTCCTCTGCTTCTCCCATGCTCTGCTCTTTGCCTGGAATTCAGCATGGGTCACCTTTTTTGAATGACAGATGGTGATTTCTCCTACCTGGGCTTAGCACTCCCATGGCTCATTACTCCCAAACATGTTTTCTTTTTGAAGAAACTTGAGTATTGTATACATGCTCTATATTTTCTATATGTCCCCATACAATTACACACATGCACGCACGTGCACACACACATACCTTTATCCTATCTGTGTTTCTTTGTCATTTACTTTTCAAGTGTTTTTTTGGTAGCACTCACTATAAGGCACTGCCTGGGCACCTTCAAGGAGACCTTTAAGGGAAAGAAGACATGTAAAACGTAGAAAGAAAAACATAGGAGAGAAACAGATCAAGTTTAAAAGGAGTTGAGGAGAGGGAGAGATTATTTTTGACAGTTCGGAATAGAATGAGCTTTTGGTTGTTCATAATGGAGTGAGTTTCCATGTGTTTATCTGTCTCCTTGCTGTCGTGAGTACAAATTCCATGGTTCAAAGTGGTTTGCCTAAATGTGTATACCTCCCCTTATCCTGACAGTGTAAAATGCAAGTAGAAATGTAATACATTTCCGTTGGTCTGAATAAAATCTAATTTTAGAATAACAGTGTCTTGTGAATGTAGATCAGAAAGACACTTTAGAAATCTTCTAATTCAACCTTTATTAGCATAATTACAGAAGAAAAAAACCAGACTGAGAAGTTGATGACTTGCCCAAGATCACAGAAGTTTGTTCTCCTTGACTCCCAGTCCTGTACACTTAACCTTGAAACGGATGCTGCCGTGTGATGATATTTGACTTAAAATCCAGTTATGTAAAACCATGATTGTTGGTTAATATTTAATAACTGATCATGAAAATGACTTCTTAAACACTTTTTCTACTTAGGAAGACATTTGCTGTCATTTGAAAGATCAGGTGAAACAACTGGAAAGGAACCAAGAGGCAACCAAGTTAGAAAAGACCGAGATCATTAACAGGTTGACGAGAAGTCTGGAGGAGAGTCAGAAGCAGTGTGCCAACTTGTTGCACTCAGGTGGGTGTCTCAGTGGGCTGTGGTCTCCCTGGAAGGCTAGTGTGATATGCAGAGAGAACGTGGTAGGATCCGTGAATTATAAAAATCTGGAAAAGACAGAAAAGATCATCAGTGACAAAATTTTTTTCACATGGTTACTATATGTGCATAAAGGTGTAGAGCATTTTCATTAGCTAATTTGGAAAACACAGACAAGTATAAAGTAGAAAATAAAAATAACCAATAATCCTACTACACAAGAGATAATTATTGTTAACCTTTGAATGTATTTCCTTCAAGTGAAATGAATGCACACATGTAGACAGTTCCCCCTTCTGTATATACTGCATTTTCGAAAACATAGCGAAGCTGAATGTGCAAAAACTGAATGATAAAATGTATGTTATAAGGTAGGTTCTGTCCCTGGAAGCTAAAAATGATTATGAAATCCCATTATATTTTGCCTTTTAGAATTGATCTTTGATCATATAGTTCTATTGTTTTGTATAACTTCTTTAATGTTTTTTTCTCTCACAGTGGAATAGCCACTTACCTGGGCAGTTGACGCCAGTGAGTTACATTTTTGTCATGCTTAAGATTTCTAGCATGGTCTCCATGGTATTAAATTTGAGACATGCTTCCTATCTATTTCCGCAGTACTTCTATTTCTTATTAGTGTGAAAGGTAATAATAATCAAATCAAAACACTGCCATATAGACAAAACTGCCCTATTTGCTGATGAGTAGCTCACACTGAGCTGTTGGAAATAGCTCAATGGTTATTCGTTAACTGATAGATGAAAGTCACACTTTGGCAGATAAAGTCAATTCAGACTGTTGGTACAGTGTGCATAAGAGAGTTATTCAAAAGGTAGAAGTCCTAAAATCAAAGACTGTCTAAATATGTGTGTGTGTATGTTTTGGTGGGGGCAAAGTTTGGATCATACTCTATTTAGGTCCCTTTCCCTGTTTAGTTTTGTGTCCTTTTGTTTCACATGGCATTACTGAGTGAGCCTTTTTCCTTGCCATTGAAGGCTTTGAAAATGTGATTTTCTTTAGTTGCATAATATGCCATCATCACTTTGCTTAACCATTTCCCAGATGCTCATTTTCTTTTGAGGAAACCTAATAAAGTCCCTTTTAAATAGGAACCTCCCCTAGTACATTAGAAATATTAGGTTACTAAAGTTTTAGAGGTACAATCTTAATATGCTAATATGCTTCTTTCACACGTGGAGGTAGGGATGGTGGGAATAAAAGCATTTAGAAAGAAGCTAAAGACAGCAAGATGTACTTTTCTCATTAGAGGGTAGAAATGGATTCCAAAGAATTTTTGCTTTGGCTTTCTATGAGTTGGAATATTATGCTCCTATTAAGGGACTTGTGGAGTGTTAAGGTCTATAGATGTGGCTGATTGGATTCATTGCAAGGTCACAGTAGCCGGCGTCTTCAGTTTCCCAAGGGCATATGGGGAGCCATACTAAATCTTGGAAATGTCTGGACCAGACCTATGCCTTCTGGGTCCCACTGGCTATCCCTTTGTGCTCCTAAAAAGATAATAAAAAGGTAATAAAGCAGAACTCCACCTTCTATAGCCGCAGTGGATTTCAGTTCTTCTGTACATCGTAGGTACTTTGTCCCTTTACATTTCTTGTGTTCTATGATTCTTTCCCCCATAGGCTCAGTCCAGGAGGTGGCTCAGCTACGGCTCCAGCTGCAGCAGGCACAAAAGGCACATGCTATGAGTGAAAACATGAACAAGGCTTTGCAAGTGAGTGTTGCCACTTGGAAGAGACTTAATGGGTAATTGAATTAGGCCATGGTTACATCACCTTTCTGAAGCTTGGATTTCTCTGTAGAAAAGAGGTGGTTAGACCATCTCCAACCCAGCCCATGAGTCATTCACAATCTCACCCACACAGTTGGGTAGTCAAGCCCAGGTCTACCTCACTGCAGAGCCAGGGCTCTGCCCTCTCCTGCATTCTGCCTGCCACCTCCTTCACACGGCAGGCATGTCCTTTTGTCTAGGGTTGTGTCCCTGAGTTAAATTTATCTACGGATGTGGGAAACCTGCAGTTTAGCTGCAGTTGTCTGACATCCTCCTCCACTGCTACTTATATTTTCCACTGGAGGAAGAGTTCCAAGATTACCTCTACTGGAAAAAGGTATTTTGCCTTTTCGCCACTGGCAGACTAAAGTACAACACTTTCTTGGCAAACCGTTCTACTCTGTCCTCTGCTCTAGTAAGCCAGAAAGTGATGCCACTGGCTTCTCAGCTCAAGGATGCTTTCCATGGAGGACAAAATGTAAGTGAGGGAGGTGTGAGAAGCCACTGACATTTGCTTTCTCATTCATTTATTCATTTGTTCATTCAACTTACTAGAAAGCCTGATACATGCTGGCCTTTAGAAAGTTATTTTTAATGTATGTGAAAAATGTATTTGAAGAAGCATTTCTGCCTTCTATTGATCGTTAAAATGGATTTTGAAGCATGTAATGACTGATTCACATAGGAAAATAACTTTCCATAATTTTGTGTTTTAGGAAGAATTAACAGAACTAAAAGATGAAATTTCTCTCTATGAATCTGCTGCAAAACTAGGAATACTTCCAAGTGACTCAGAGGGAGAATTAAATATAGAACTCACTGAATCATATGTGGATTTGGGTATTAAAAAAGTCAACTGGAAAAAATCCAAAGTTAAGAGGTATCGAGAAAATCGTGTACTGTAGAAGAACCTACATTAATAATACTGATGATGGTGGTAAACATTTGGCACCAGGCATGACATGGTGCACTGACTAGGGGCTCTTGAATGTGGGGCAGTATGTGTTAGTGATTTCTAATGAGGTGTAAATGTCTGATATCCAAATGAACAGAAACTTCAAGGATTAATATTGTACTGTCTTCACTACCAGTAGATAATCAGTTTCAATAACATAAAAATGATTAATTTAAATTCTGCAACTGAGATTATATATCTATTTACTAGTAAGATGAGAACATATTATTTTTATTGCGTTAACACTGTGTTGAAAGTAGGACTTGGCATTTGTCAATGGTATATGAAAAAATAAGCATTAATTTTCCCTAGGAACCTTACTATGATCTTACTTTTTTTTGTTTTTGGTGAGGAAGATTCGCCTTGAGCTAACATCTGTTGTCAATCTTCCTTCTTTTGCTTGAGGAAGATGGTCGCTGAGCTGACATCCGTGCCAGTCTTCCTCTACTTTTTGTATGTGGGATGCTGCCACATCATGGCTTGATGAGTGGTGTGTAGGTCCGCGCCTAGGAACTGAACCCGCAAACTCTGGGCTGCCAAAGTGGAGCACATGAACTTAACCACTGCACAACCAGACCAGCCCCTACTGGGATCTTACTTTTATTTTTTAATTTTTAAAAATTTTTTTTGTTTATTTACTTTTTTTGAAGAAGATTAGCCCTGAGCTAACATCTGCTGCCAACCCTCCTCTTTTTGCTGAGGAAGACTGGCCCTGAGCTAACATCCATGCCCATCTTCTTCTACTTTATATGTGGGATGCCTACTACAGCATGGCTTGACGAGTGGTGCCATGTCCGCACCCGAGATCCGAACTGGTGATACCCGGGCTGCTGAAGTGGAATGTGTGAACTTAACTGCAGCACCACCGGGCCGGCCCCTAGGACCTTACTTTTAAAATAGGGATTCTGGGGCCGGCCCGGTGGCACAGTGGTTAAGTTCACATGTTCTGCTTCTCGGCAGCCCGGGGTTCGAGGGTTCGGATCCCGGGTGCGGACATGGCACCGCTTGGCAAAAGCCATGCTGTGGTAGGCGTCCCATGTATAAAGTAGAGGAAGATGGGCATGGGTGTTAGCTCAGGGCCAGTCTTCCTTAGCAAAAAGAGGAGGATTGGCAGTAGTTAGCTCAGGGCTAATCTTCCTCAAAAAAATAAAATAAAATAGGGATTCTGTCTTTTATACCACTGCTTATACAGATATTTTAGCAATCTCCTGGGAGGGAGTGGTTTATCCTCCCTCTCAGGGACTGACAGGGAGGGATTTGTGGTGGTAGAAGAGGGAGCACATTTAGATATCATTAAACACTTAAAAGATGAATGAAGGAGAGGGCGTACATTTTTGAAGCCCTTGCTGTTTGCAAGCCTCTGGGAGTAGGGCATGGAAGATGAGATAGAAACTCTCCCTTCCCACAAGGAGTTTACATTTTGTTTGATTGAGGAGAGGGAGACATGCTTGTAAGCAACTAAGTGCTGTGTGCAAATATTGTGCTCGATGTACACAGGGGCATTTATCTGTTCCTTCTGCTGATTTGGGATAAGGATGAAAGATGGGGTTTTCGGAAGGGATTGCATTCAGGTTAAGGAAAGGCTTTCTTGAATGTGTTTGACCTGTACCACCACCATCTGGTTTATAGTCTAAGACTGAGTTTACTATATTGTTGTTCAGTGAGAGTGTTTAGTACCTACTGTGTTTCAGGTATCATGTAACTGTATACAAATATATAAATCTCTTGATGAGTTTGTTCCATAAGAGGTTTTTAGAACTTATGTATTTTAGTACTGTGATTCCATTTTCAGAACAGTAAGATGAGATTCAGTAAATTATTAAGGTTCCATTTATCTGGAGGTCAGTCTTTAGGAACTCATCTCGACAGATCGCAGCTACAAACCAGAAGAAAGCAAAGAAGCAAATAGCAGAAGTCGATTATGCGATGTATTTACTAGGAGCCCCCTTAAGGCCCAGGGCCATATTGACTTGGATTTGTTGGCACCCCGTGAGTTATCTGATTTCCTAAATGACCGCAGAGTAGCTGGCTCAGGGGTTGGGAGCAGTACTGCCCATGCTTCAGCCAGACAGCTCAGCCTCAGCAAGGAGAGAATTAGAGGAACACAAGGTGCTGAGGCTGCTGAGCACCAGGGTAAGCAGCTTTGTACATCTAGGCATGTTCTGATCCACATGAGAATGTCCACAATCATGATCCTGTGTTGTTGAAGAAAGCCTTCAGCTTTGGTTAGTTAATTAAAGCAAAAGAGGATGAATGCATTACATTTTTTAGACAGATTTACATAAAATTTTAAAGGTAAAATGTAGTCATCTGGAAAATTTACTGCTGTGAATGCCTCATTTCCTGTTAATGCCAGATTAATTCTAAGGGGCTAGTGGAAAGAGAATGGTCTTTAGATCCAGATTTGCTTTGAACCATAGCTTTGCCATTTATTACTAGCTTATGACCTTGGGCAAGATTCTTGACTTTTCTGAGCCTGTTTTCTTATCAGGTTTTTTTTCTATTAAGTGGATTATAGCATATTCCTTGGGGGTTAAAAGAGATAATGAATATAAAAGACCTCAGGTCATATATTCTAGCACGTATTAGGCACTTAATCAATGGTAACTGTTACTATTGTTATTTAATAGATGATTTGTTAAAATATGCCATTGATTAGATTTTATATTAATTCACTTTTAGTTCAACACATTTTATAAAAAGTTCTTGATCCTCATCTCAACCTTGGGAAAAACGTTGGATCCACATTATCATTTTAGAGTTGGGAAAACTGGAACTGAAAGAGCTGAACTCTCTTGCCCAAGCAGACAGACCATTAGCAACAGAACCATTACCTGAACCCCAGACTTTATTGTCATGTAATCTATTGGTGCATATTTATACAGCAGTCAAACCTTTTTGCCGTAAACGTCATTCTTCTTTATGTCATTTGTTTTAGAGGATTAATGATTTAGTTTCTGCCAAAAAAGATTTCTCTCCAATTTATTACTTTATTTTAGTTTATGCCATAATTAGCCTGGGAATTGGGTAAATAGTACATTTAGTTATATATATTTAACTTTTCAAGTAGACTGACTTCATCATGACGTCTACTAAAATGTCTACTGCTTTTGCCCTTTCTATTTAATTAGTACTCGTAGCCGAAATCCTGTAGTAATTTAAACCGCATTCCTACAGATAATAAACGGGAGATATCACGTCACTATCATAGGAAAAGGAATACCAGCCATGTTCAACTGAGAAAGTGGAGAATAACTAAGCACAAAGTGGGTAGTCATTGAAGTTCAGCGAGATGTTCAGTGAAAGCAGGACAAGTGAAGAAAGGTTTAGCTTATCTCACCCACCAACAGTTTAATAGATAAGAATTCTGCTTTGAGGAAAAAGTAAAAACACTTATTCTTAGATCAAAGTGAGAAGAAGTATAGTAGAGAAGAGATTTGTACCTTTCCTCTGCTGGACTGTGATTGTTAGAACAAGAGAAAGCAGCACTTTTCCCAGTGTCGAGAATTTTAGTTCTTTGTTGACTTGAGCTGCTGTCAAATCACTGACCCAAATATTAGCGGCTCCAAGCTTTGATTCCCAACTACCACCTCCCTCTAGCTACTGCCTAGTAAATTTTAAGGGTTTAGCCTCAGTGTTCTATTTCACATTCACGGAATTTGAGTAGCTAAGTCTGCATGCGGCTTGCAGACAGCTTCCCCTCTCCCTTATTATAGTTGGCTGCGAAGCTCAAATAATAAACATTTAACAAGTGGAATGCCTTTTCCCTTTGGTCTTCTCAGCAGGCTTCATAAGGATCTACAGTTTATTTGGATTTAGGGGAACCGACTTCCACAGGGCTCCGTCCTGAGCCTTATGCAGGACTGGTCACCAACGCTGGCTTTTTCCCTTTTGGGAAAGAAGAGAAAATTATTTTAGCAAGTGCTTTCTCTGCTTTCTGACTTGGCTCCCTCTAGGAGTACATGATGTGCTATTTCAGTGGTCAGCATTGAGTAAGAAAAGAAATTAGGGGTGCATAATTTGTTAACTGAGAAAAATAAATGTCCTGCTTAGCCATAGTTCACCATGTCTTACAG
This sequence comes from Equus asinus, assembly GCF_041296235.1. NCBI lineage: Eukaryota > Metazoa > Chordata > Mammalia > Perissodactyla > Equidae > Equus > Equus asinus. Next base: position 148,142,026 of record NC_091791.1, read on the forward strand.
CACAGGAAGATGCATTATAATATATTTTATATTTCTTATATATTTCTACTTATATTTATATATTTCTATAAAATAGAAGTGGTTCAAATAGGTAAGATCTATATTTACAAATATTTATACTATGTATCACATATACAAAAGTTGTGTGTGTTGATAAACATGTAGCATATTGCAGGGAGCTACAAAAACTAATATTTTGTTCATTCTCTCTGTATACATATGTGTGTGTTTGTATACACGTAATATATATTCTCACATTTCATTTGGAATGATCTGAAAGTGAAAAACAGTAAAAATTTTAACTCAGGTACTATTTATTGCTTTTTTTCAAAATAGACTTCAGTTTTTTAGAACAGTTTTGGCTTTACAGAAAAATTAATATAGTACAAAGAGTTCCCATATGCTCTGCACGCATTTTTCCCTATTAACAACTTACATCAACATGGTACATTTGTTACAATTAATGAACTAATATTGATACTTTATTTTAATTAACTAATGTCCATAGTTTATTTAGATGTCCTTAGTTTTTACCTGACATCCTTTTTCTGTTCTGGGATTACATCCAGGATACCACACTACATTTAGGAGTTATGTTTCCTTAGGTTACACTTGACTTTCCTTATTTTTGATGAGCAGGCAGTTTTGAGAAATACTGGTTGACTATTTTGTAGGAAGCCCCCCTATTGGAATTTGATATTTTTCTCATGATTATGTTTTCCTCCTGGGTTTTGTGGAGGAAGACCACAGAGACGAGGTTCCATTTTCATCACATCTTATTAAGGGTACATACTATCAACCATTTCTTTCTTTTCAAAAGTAACTTTCTTCGTTATTATAGAAAAATTAGAAAATACAGATTAAGAAAATTAGAAGCACTCATAATCTTACTTCACCTCCCATGAAGAAAACTACTATTAACATTTTGTTACATAACTTCCAGATTATCTGTTTTGATGTTTCTAAACGACAACATAATATTGAATATACTGTTTTTAATGTGTCTTTTAACTTAATACATTCTGGAATCTTTAGATGTCAGTAAAGATTGTTATATATATTTACTAATGGGTATGTGGCTGAATGTACTATATTTTAGTTAGTAATCCTCTGTTTAAAATTTTTTTCTTATAAATAATGCAATATTATTATTACAGCACCCTTGTAGTCAAGTTGTTATTCACATCTTTGATTATTTCCTTAAGGTGTGGGTGGATATTCTTACTAAAGGGTGTGCATGTATTTGAGGCTTTTGGTACATGTTGCCAAGCAGCCCTGTAGTTTGCACTATTACCCGCATCATGTAACAGTACCTATTCCTCTGCACCCTAGCCAGTGTTGAAAGTTATCACTTTCCCGGTTTAAAATTTTTATGTCGTTAGATCCATCACTCTTTTATGATTTCTTGATGGCATTTTTCTAGTACTTTTATAATTTTATTTTACTTTTTAAACATTTTAAAGCTGTGAAATATAACACAAAGAAAAGTGCATGAAACTAAGTGTACAGCTTAGTGAATGCTTTTAAAGTGAGCGTGCGTGGAACCACCACCCAGGTCAAGAAATAAACATTGCCGGCAGCTGCCCTTATTTCTGTTTCCATTCGTAACCTTGAGGTTAACTGTGACCTTAACTGTTACAGCAATCATTTTCTGGTTTTATCTGTCCTTTTAAGATCTAATTATTCATACCTAAACCCTATAGATTAGGTTTGCCTCCATATAAAGGGAACTCATACATTAGGTGTTTGTACTTGTTCTTTTTTCTTCTATAGTTTTATTGAGATATATTTCACATACCATAAATCCACCTATTTGAAGTGTACAGTTCTGTGGTTTTTTTAGTATAGTCACAGAGTTGTGCAGCTATCACCACAACCTAATTTTAGAACATTTCAATATCCCCCAAAAGAAACCCCATACGTACTACCAGTCATTCCTCATTATTCCTTCCTGCCCTCAGCTCCAGGCAACCACTAATCTACTCTCTGTCTCTATGGATTTGCCTATTCTGTACATTTCATATAACTGGAATCATATAATATGTGGTCTTTTGTGATTAGCTTCTTTCACTTAGCATCTTATGTCAGGACTTTGTATTTCATTCCATTTTAGAGACAAATAGTATTCCATTGTATGAATATACCACATTTTGTTTATCCACTCATCAGCTGATGGTTTATACTGCTATGACATTTGTGCCCAAATTTTTGTGTGGACATATATTTTCATTTCTCTTAGATGTATACCTAGGAGTGAAATTGCTGGGTTATATGGTAACTCTATATTTAGCATTTTAAAGAACAGTCCAACTGTTTTCCAAAGTGGCTACGCCATTTTACATCCCACCAGCAGTGTATGAGGGTTCCAATTTCTCCACATCCTTGCCAACAATTGTTATTTTCCATTTTTTTTATTATACTCCTTCTAGTGGGTGTGAAATAGTTTCTCATTGTGGTTTTGATTTGCTAATGATGTGGTTTTGATTTAATGGCTAATAATGTTGAACATCTTTTCATGTGTTTATTGGCCATTTGTATATCTTCTTTGGAGAAATGTCTATTCAAATGTTTCACCTATTTTATAATTGGGTTCTTTCTATTGTTTAGTTTTAACTGTTCTTTACATTTTCTGGATACAAATCCCTTGTCAGATGTATGGTTTGCAAGTATTTTCTCCTATTCTGTGGACTGTCTTTTTGCTTCCTTGAGAGCATTCTTTGAATCAGTAAAGTCTTTAATTCTACGAAGTCCAACTTTCCTACTTTTTCTTTGGCTACTTGTGCTTTTGTTATTTAAGAAACCATTTCCTAATCGAAGGTCCTGAAGATTTATACCTAGGGTTTCTTCTAAGAGCTTTCTCTCTTACATTAGATGTTGGATCTATTTTGAGTTAATTTTTGCATATAATGTGAGATAGAGGTCTAACTTTGTTCTTTTGCACATGAGTATCCAGTTGTCCCAGTACCATTTGTTGAAAAGACTATTCCCCATTAAATTGTTTTGGCACTCTTGTCGAAAATCAATTGACTATAAATGTGAGGGTTTATTTCTGGGCTCTCAGTTCTATTCCATTGATCTATATGTCTGTCCTTATGCCAGTACCACACTGTCTTGATTGCTGTAGACTTGTAGTAAGTTTTGAAATTGGGTAGTGTGAGTCTTCCAACTTTGTTCTTCTCAAGATTTTTTGGCTATTCTGGATTTCTTGCATTTCCACATGAATTTTAGGATCAGTCTGTCAATTTCTACAAAGAAACCAGCTAAGATTTCAATAGGGGTTGCATTGAATCTATAGATCAATTTGGGGAGTACTGCCATCTAAACAATATTGTCTTTTGATCCTTGAACATGAGATGTCTTTCTATTTATTTAGATCTTCTTTAATTTCTTTCAGTGTACTAGTCATGTACTTTTGCAGTTTTGTGGTTTTCAGTGTCACTAGTCACCTACTTCTTTCATTAACTTTATTCCTAGGTATTTTATTCTCTTTCTTATTCTTTTTGCTGGATTGTTTCCTTAATTTTACTTTCAGCTGGTTCATTATTATTTTACAGAAATATGATTGATGATGTGTATTGATCTCAAATCCTGCTACATTGCTAAACTTATTTATTAATTCAAATAGTTTTTTAGTGGTCTCCTGAGGATTTTTTATATTTGAGACCATGTCATCTGAAAATAGAAATAGTTTTACTTCTTTCTTTCCAATCTGGATGCCTTTTACTTCTTTTTCTTGACTAATTGCTGCAGCTAGAATTTCTAGTACAATGTTGAATAGAAGTGTCCAGATATAGTTATATCATCTGCTAATGGAGGTAATTTTACCTCTTACTTTCCACTTATGCTCCAGTTGCTTCCTCTTTATGCTTGCATTATAGCTCCTCTAACTTATTTTATTTAGGTATGATAGTATAAATACTCTTTTCCAAAGTGGTTGTAGCATTTTGCATTCCCAGCAGCAATGTATGAGAGTTCCAGTTTTTCCACATCATTATTAAAACTTGGTATTGTCAATCTTTTTTTTTTTTTCAAAGATTGGCACTTGAGCTAACGTGTTGCCAATCTCTTTTTTTTCTTTTCTTCTTCTTCTCCCCAAAGCCCCCCAATACATAGTTATATATTGTAGTTGTGGTCCTGGTTGTGCTGTGTGGGACTCTACCTCAGCATGGCCTGATAAGTGGTGCCATGTCCCCTCTTGGGGATCCGAATGGGTAAAACCCTGGGCCGCCAAAGCAGAGCGTGTGAACTTAACCACTTGGCCATGGGGCTGGCCCCTGTCAATCTTTTTTAATTTGAGCGCTTTTAGTGTGTGTGTAGTGCTATCTCATTTTGATGTTAATTTGTATTTCCCTAATGACAAAGGATGTTAAACATCTTTTGATGTGCTTTGCTTTCTTCTTTTCTTTCTTTTTTCCTGATGTGCTTAATTGCCATTTGTGTATATTGTTTGGTCTTTATGTGTTCCAGGATACAGGCCCTTTGTCTGATATATGTCTTTCTGGTTTACCTTTTCATTTTCTTGATGGTATCTTTTGAAGAGCAAAAATTTAAGCTTTTGTGAATTCTAATTTATCAAGGATCTCTTTTATAGTTCTTGGTTCTTGTGTCTTATTGTAACTCAGTATTACAAACATTTTCTTATGATTTCTTTTAGAAGTTTGATAGTCTTAGCTCTTACATTTATGTCTGTGATCCATTACTAGTTAGTTTTTTAGTGTGATGTGAGGTAAGGATTGATGTTCATTTTTTTTCATACTAGTATCCAGTTGATCTAACACCATTTGTCAGAAGAACTTCTTTTCTCATTGAATTGCCTTGATATTTTTGATAATAATCAATTGACCATACATTTGTGGGCCTATTTCTATACTCTCCATTCTGTTCCATTGATCTTTTTGCTAAAAATGAACAGTCTTGATACCATAGTTTTATAGTAAGTCTTGAAATGGGTTGGATATGTCCTTCAACTTTGTTGTTTGTTTTAAAAAATTGTTTGGGCTATTCTAAGTCCTTTGCATTTCAAAATAAATTTTACTATTAGCCTGTCAGTTTCTCCAGAAAGTCTGCTGGAACTTTAATTGGGATTGTGTTGAATCTACAGATCAATCTGGAGAGAATTGACATCTTAAGAAATTGCTATTTTTCAGTTATACCTCAATAAAGCTGAGGGAAAAAGAATTGTCTTCCAATTTCTGCACATGCATACTATACCTCTTCTTTTATTTAGGTCTTCTTCAGTTTCTTTCGATAATGTTTTGTAGTTTTCAGTATAGATTTCCCTATGGGAAGATATCATTTCACTTTAGCTTGAAGTATTTCCTTTAGCATTTCTTCTAGAGTATGTTTCTTGGCAGTAAATTCTTAGTTTCTTTATATAAAATGTCCTTATATTTGCTAATTATAGAATTCTGGATCAGCTGTTGTTTTATTTCAGCACTTTAAAGATAGGTTCTTCTGCTATGTCTGGCCTAAGTGATTTCTGAAGGGAAATCTATTGTTATTTGAAACATTTTTTCTGTGTGTAACGTGTAGTTTTTGTCTCAATGTTTTCAAGATTTTTTTCCTTATTCTTTACTTTTCAGCACGTTGGTTATGATGTGTGTCTGTGTGTTTTTCTTTTAGTTTAACCCATTTGTGGTTCACTGAGCGTCTTGAAAACATAAATTTATTATGTCTTCTACCAAATTTGTGAAAATGTTGACCATTATTTCTTCAAATATCTTTTCTGCCCCTATCTTTTTCTCCTCTCCTTCTGGGTCTGCAATTACACATATGTTAAATCTTTTTATAGTGTCCCACAGTTCCCTGAGACACTGTTCATTTTTTTTCAATATTTTTCTATTTTCATATTAGATAATTGCTGTTGAACTGTTTTCAAGTTCACTCATTGTTTCCTCTGTCATCTCTATTCTTTGGAGCCTGGCTAATGATAAATTTTCTGTTTGGTTCTTTTATAGTTTTTATTTCTCTGTCGAGAATTCCTATCTTTTCATTCATTTCAAGTATGTTTTCCTTTACCTCATAAAGCATAGATATAATAGCTGCGTTAAACTTTTAAGACTCTTTGTGATAGTTTCAGCTTTTCTCTTGTGATTGGCCACATTTTCCTGGTTAGTTCTATTTGGAGTAATTTTAAATTGTATACTAGACATTGTGATTTTTGTGTTATGTAGAAACTTGCATGGGTGTTTTGAATCTCAGTGCACTTTTCCAAGCCTTTGCCACATTGGTTTGGATCTGTCCTGTGTATGCACCCCTCAAGGGTTGGTCATTGTGAGACGTGTGTGTGTGGTTCAAGTTTCAGTTAAATTCTCCAAATCTTTGCTTTGCTGGCTTGAGGGTCTGTTCTGTGCATGCATAGTTCAGAGCTTAGACAGATGCTTATACAAGTCTATACACAGAATTCAGGATTCCTCTCTCTGGTTCTCTCCAGGAGTCTTCCTGCTCTCTCTCTTTATTTATCTTTGGTTTTCAGCAGCTTGATGTTGTTATAACTTATGGTGGTTTTCTTAAGGTTTTTTTTCTGCTTGAGATTTATTGAGCTTCTAGGTTTTCTGGGGTTTTAGTTTTCATCAAATAGAGAAATTTTGGTCATTTTTTCAAATTTTTTTGTATCCCTCTCCCCTCTCCTCTTCTGGGACTTTACTTACACATAGGTTGGAAAACTTAATATGCTCTCTGTGTTTCTGTTTCAGTCTTCTTTTTCTTTCTGTTTAATTTTGTAGTTTTATTGCTATGTCTTTATGTCCACTGATCTTTTCTTCTACAATGTTAAATATGCTGTTAATCTCATGCAGTATATTTTTCATTTCAGATGTTGAAATTTTTTGTCCCTGTAAGTCCCGTTTGGGTCTTTTTTTATATCTTCCATTTTTCTCCTCATCTTATTCATGTTTTTTCTCTATCTTCCTGAACATATGGAATGTATTTAATTCTATTGTCTCTGTCATTGCTGGATCAGTTTCTATTGATTGATTTTTCTCCTGGTTATAGTTCATATTTTCCTTCCTGCTTATTTGCACGCCTGGTAAATTTTGATTGGATGCTCGACATTTGGAATTTTATGTTTTAGTTGTTAGATTTTATTGTGTTTTTAAAAATATTATTCTTTTTCTGTGACACATTTAAGTTACTTGGAATCCATTTGATCCCTTCACGGCTTTCTTTATAGGCTTTGATCGATCAGGTTTAGAGCAGCCTTTAATCTGGGGCTGATTTGGCCCCATTGCTAAGGCAATATTGGATGCTCTGTGAATTCGGAAGTCTTCCCACTACGGCTCATTGGAGCACAAAATATTCCCAGCCCTATTCCTTTCCTGTGGTTCTTTCCCTGGCCTTGAGGTAATTTCCTCACATGCATACACAGATCACCAGATCTCTCTTTCTGTTTAGCTTCTTTTCCCACAGTGTTTCTCTCAAATTCTAGCCATTTTGGCCTCCCCAAACAGAACTCCTTGCAACTCAGTGAGATTGCTGGGCTCTGTGTGGGTTTCCTTCCCCTGTGCTCCAGCCTAGAACTCTCCAGGCAGAAAGCTGCGACAATCACAGGCCTTACCTTGTTTGTTTTCCTTTTCTCAGGGTTTTCTATGCTGTGCTTCCTGTTGTCTAATGATTGACAAATATTGTTTAATATATTTTATTTGATTTTTCTAGTTTTTTAAGCAGGAAGAGAAATCTGGTCCTTTTAATTCTTTATGGCAAGGAGCAGAAATTCTCATTCCAACTTTGAAATTTATTGAAACTAAAGTTGGATTAAATTAGCACAACTTTTTGTCATTTTTTCCCAATTGCTCAGCTATCCACTCAGACTTGTGTTTTAATAAAAGAGATACAGGAATCTGGTTAGGATGGCTATTGTTTACTATTTTTTTCCTCCTTTATTTTCATGTTGTTTCTCTTGGAGTCATAAAGGACATGCATATACAGCATGCAATTTACCACCAATGAAAATGTGTGCCGTGTCAAACTTTGCATGGCTGAACTGCTTTCAGTGAGGCAGCAGGACTAAACTTAAGAATGGTCTTCATGTGAATAAATGTATTTCTGTATATGAAGATGTAGCAAAAATGATATCCTTGTATATGATAAAGCTTGAAATTGTTTTTGAAGTATCAGTATATAGTTGTATAGGTCACAAAACATGGTCACCACTGCAGTTAGTCACTTTGAAGGAATAACTGTCCTTGATTTGTTACTTGATTTAATCTTAAAAGAATAATTTCCCTATTAGCAGTGTACCGCAAGAAGACCCAAATGAAGTGATGTCTAAAGATGAGGTCATCCTGAAGCTGAAAGCAGAAGTGGAGCGTTTGCTGGGCAGCAACTCGGTGAAGCGTCATCTGGTGTCTCAGTTACAAAATGATCTCAAAGACTGTCGAAAGAAAATCGAAGATCTCCAACAGGTGGAAAAGGATGAAAAAAGCATCGAGGTTGAGGTTTGTAGAGTTAAAATGGCATTTTTAGAAGACTTCGTAAAGTAAACACTCTTTCAATTTTCATATTTAAATTAAACCTTAGTCTTTCAGAGGTTCATTTGACTTTTTTAGAAATAAAGGTTAACGAAGGAAATGCCACTTAAGGGAATATATTTTCTGGTTGCTCTTGACACCTAATAAATGAGATGCCGATTAGGTAAAATTCCTTTACCACAAATCTAAGGAGGCATTCTATGTAACAAGGTATCTGCATTTCCTCAAGATTGGCTTGTACCAACAGTGCTCCAAAATCTAGTTAAATGCTCCACAGGGAAATACTTTAGCATTTTGTCTATGACCTTTATCTGGTCCATGTTCCTATAACAAGAGTCATTCTATATAAAGAAATTATGATTATACTGTGGTGGTGTGACAGGTGGGAAAGGCACAGAATCAGATGATGTCAGAATCATTGAAATCCACCTTCATATCCTTCAATTAGCTCCTTACTTTATAGATGAGGCAAATGGAGCTGGAGGAGTTTGTGACACTTCTGAGGTTACAGTCGGTCTTCAGGCAAATTGAAACTAGAACACTTGACCAATAAATAGGCAAGGTTATTTCCCCAGGATCATGCTATCACAGAGATCTTTAGGGTTGCCCTCCTTTAATAGCTGCCTTTTTCACCCTTCCATATTTCCCAAATCCCAACCCATCTACACTCCCAATAGAAAATAATGTATAAAAGACCTAATAACTAAAAGGAAAAGGAAGGGGGAAAATGAGTGTAATTGATGTATTCTTTTTCCTCCTGGAGGGAAATATTTTACTTCCTACTTTAGTACTGTTTTATCTCCTGATCCTTTAATCTAGGAATTGTGTTCATTAAAACAATCCTATTTAAAGCAAAGTATGCAAGATGTTCTATAGCGCTTGTTATTATGGAATTTTAATTGTGTCTAATTTATTTTCCAGAAATAAATAGTGTGTTTTTACTGTTAAAGGCCTGCCCAGTCTGGTTCCCTCTTCTGAGTAACTATGTTTGATGAATACAGCATTGATTTCAATGTTAACAACAAAATGAGAACGAACCCCTTTCCCCCAGCATATCTAACATCTTTAAATCAAGCTGTTTCAACTGTTTCCATGTGTTTCCTAAAAAGGATGGGAATGAAAGCTGTGTCCCAATTTGTGTTAGATTAGAGTCGGTTAGTTTAAGCATTTTGATGAGAATATGCTAAGATTTAGGAGAGTAGGAGCGTGATTTTGAGTCTGAACCTTAGCTCAGATATGTTGGTGCTTTCTTTGTTTTATATTGAAATTACTTATGGCACAGATACACTTCCACATGAGTGGTCATGCCTTACATTGTACTTTTTAGTCTTTCCCTTTGCCTCTATAGTCTGATTGATCAATAGATTGAAGGGAGCCGTCTCATCTTTGAATACTCTTTGTGTCTAGCTACTCTTTTGCCACAGTGATTTCTTAGCAGTCTACATTTGGTTTTTCTTAGAGTGTGACTACAGCCCTTGCTGCGTATGTCTGTTCTACTTCAACTTCCTATATAGGAATTTCTTGGGAGTATTGTATGGATAATTCTCTGTATATTTGCACAGTAAATATTTGCTGAATTAGTACACATATTAATCCACTTCCTAGTTGGAGGAACGGGAGAGGAAGTAGTAATTTAACCAATAGGTGGTTTTCTAAACAAACACTTAAGTTCACAGTCATCTAATTAGCCCATGGACACCTTCAAACTTTTCCTTTGCCTCTTATTTCCCACATCCCTAATGGAGCTTTGTAATGTGTCTGTAAAGTCAAAAAGCAGGGTTGGGAGGTATGTGGAGGAATAGCAAATCATTCAGTGTAAACTTTTTTTCTTTAAACCTATTCAGTGCAAGGTCTTGTGGGATTCAATGAAAGAAACAGTGACTATTCCTTGAAGGAGCTTAGAATTTAGAACTGCACTATCCCATAGAAATATAATGGGACCATATATGTAATTTAAAGTCTTCTAGTAGTCACATAAAAGTCAAAGTAATAAGTGAAATTAATTTTAATAATTTTTTTAATCAAATATATACAAAGTATCTTCTCAATATGTAATCAATATAAAACTTATAAAATATATAATATATAAATAAATATAAATGTAATAAGTAAAAATATAAAAATATATAAAATATATAAAAATATAAAATCAATATAAAATATTAATGAGATGGTTTGCATTTAGGTATATGTGCTAAGTCCTTGAAATCTGGCATGTATTTTCTACTTGTAAGTAGCACATTTCTCTTTGGACGAGCCACATTACAAGTGTCCGTAACTATATGTGGTTAATGGTTACCACATTCAGCAATACAGATCTATAAGGAGATGGACATCTGTAACTTTGTGTAATAAGGATGATACTAATTACAAAGTGCTATGAGAAGGAATAACTTACTAGGCTTGGGGGTGGTGGATGGATGGTAAGGCAGCCAAGCCAAGTCTTTAAGGAGGAAGCATTTGATCTCTGTCCTGAAGGATTAATCCAGGAGAGAAGGTAGGAAGGGACATTTCAGCTCTGAGCAGAAATATATAAAAGAATGTAGCAAATAAGCTGGTGTGACTAGAGAGTGGGGCATGTGAATAGAAGTCTAAATTATATAAGCTCAATCTTCCTGAAATCTTTAGTGAGGCCAGATACATTTACACGTCTTAATATCAATTTGTAGAAGAAATGATTATAGCTGGCGTTAAAGCCTGAGGTTAATGAAGTGATGTTGCACTTCTCTGCTTGCTATAGGGATGTTAAGAGAAAGAACATGTCAATTTGAACTTCCCTGGATGTCTGTTTAAAGAGAACTAGGCCATCAAAACTTTCCCCTGAAGGCTTTCTAAGTATTAAGAAGGCCAGCAAAAATGTTTGCATGTGTAGTCTTATTTGACATGTTTCTTTAGTGAACATTTTAAAGATATTGATATATTTATTGCTTTATACATACCTTTTAGTACATTTTTTGTTTGTTTTTATCCATCTTAGATAGAACAATTTATAATTATAGAGAGTCAGTTTTTTGGCTTTCACGTCATATGACTCTTCAGAGCAGTGCTGCTCTATGACATCTCCAGGATCATGTGTGATGGAATTAAGAGTCTGCCCATACGTGGCACTGTGCAGCGACTGGGAGCGGGTCAAATACTGTTCCGTTCATTCCGGTTGAACAACTGGGCCATTAAGGTAGAATGTGGTAAAGACCTTAAGAAAACCAGACTGGCTTACTAGCAGTCAGGGCCCACATCTACACTGAATTTTTTGTTAGTGTAATAAATAAAACACAGAGACCTTTCTGTGTCTGATACCTAGTAGAGATGATTACCTTACCCACCAGTTGTGGTTAAAGCTGTATACTGATTCCAAGGTACTTGATAGACAATGTTCAGTAGCCAGCTCAGAAGGTTCCTAGCTAGAATCTTTTTAGACATGAAAATTAGGAAGATCCTATGAGAGTTGGTGTATTATATTTCTAGTTTTCTTGAAAATATTGTCTTCAGTATTTCACTTTTAGAAAGAAATTTTTGTGACATTTCCAGGGATCTTTCTCTTTTTAAAGGTCTTTGTGAGGGTTTTGTGCTGACAGGTACAAGTACCTGACCCTGTGTGTCTGCACTGTGATAGTATGTCACACTGAGTGCAATAGCTAGCCATGAAAATTGTTTTTCAGTATATCAGTATGATGTCACTTTCATTCCTAGTAATAAAAACTCACCAGTGGGGAAGGAAGCACAAATGAATATAATAAATTTTAAAAAGTGGAGGCTAAGTTGAAAAAAATGAAAGCCATCCTAAGGAGTCAGTAAAATCCTTTAAGTCTCATTGGTAACCCCAAATCTGGAGAGAAGCTAACAGAATATGTATTCTTAGCTCTTCTCTCTTGTGGCTGGGGTCGGAGCAGTGGCTTCTGGGAAAGGATGAGAAGTGAAAAGAGCAAAGTCAACACTAGAGCAGTCTCCCTCTGGAGGAAGTGAAGATTGTGAATGGAAGACTGAGCCCAAGCTGTGGTGCTCTGTCACCCACATGGCAGTGAGACACGTATTCCTCCCCTGCCCCAGTGGGCAGAATGAACCTTGCCACAAGATATTTTTTAATCATTGTAGAAGAGAGCTCAGAGTTCAGGTAAATACGTAAACCAACAAGTCAAATAGCTATTTAAAAAACATCTTTGTGACCTCCTCAATGAATAAAGAACTCATAAAAATAGATAAGAAAAAAACAGATGGTAAAAGGAAAATGTGCAAAGTCATGTAAACAGACAAATCTGGGAATATGTAAAACAAATGAACAGTGAAGCTAGGTAAGAGATTCCCTTCTGATGGCAAAACAAGAAATGCAAACAAAAGCAATTGTTAGATGCCCTTTTCCCCATCAAATACAATCATTATTTAAAGACAGTCACTGCCAGTGGAGGTAAAGAGAGTTGGACAGGGGCCAGCTCTGTGTCATAGTGGTTGAGTTCGGGGCACTCCACTTCAGTGGCCCAGGTTCTCGGGTTCAGATGCTGGGCACAGACCTGTACCACTCATCAGCCACACTGTGGTAGTGACCCACATATAAAGTGGGGGAAGATTGGCACAGATGTTAGCTCAGGGCCAATCTTCCTCAAGCAAAAAAAGAGGAAGGTTGGCAACAGATGTTAGCTCAGGGCTAGTTTTCCTCAGGAAAATAAAAAAAGAGTTGGACAGACTCATGACAGTTGGACAGTATACATTTGTACAACTTTTCTGGAAACAATTTGCCAAAATCTGTTGAGTCTTCAAAATTGTACCTGTTGAGGGGCTGGCCCAGTGGCACAGCAATTAAGTTTGCACATTCTGCTTTGGTGGCCTGGGGTTTACCGGTTTGGATCCTGGGTGGGGACCTATGCACCGCTTATCAAGCCATGCTATGGCAGGCATCCCACATATAAAATAGAGGAAGATGGACATGGATGTTAGCTCAGGACCAGTCTTCCTCAGCAAAAAGAGGAGGATTGGTGGCAGATGTTAGCTCAGGGCTAATCTTCCAAAAAAAAAAAATTATACCTGTTGAATAAAATATCTATGAGTCAGCACTGATTACATAAATAAATAAATAGATGCTAAATTTAGAGGGTGAAAGTATGATGAAAAATAAGATATTTGCATAGTCTCAAAGTATCTCCTCATAAGATATTTATTACTAATTACAAGTGGAAAAATAGTAACTTTTACAATGGAGGGGTCTGCAGACACCTCCTTCATCAATTGATCATCACCAGTAAGGGGCATATTGATATTACGTGTCTCCTCAAAAGCACACACATCACTTCTGTGGCATTCATGCCCAAAATGGATAACCTGAATTTAATAGTAAAGTAATGTCAGAAAAACCCAAATTGAGGCGCCGGCCTGGTAGCGCAGCAGTTAAGTGTGGACATTCCGCTTGGGCGGCCCAGGGTTTGCCGGTTCGAATCCCAGGTGTGGACATGGTACCACTCGTCAAGCCATGCTGTGGCAGGTGTCCCACATCTAAAGTAGAGGAAGTTGGGCACGGATGTTAGCTCAGGGCCAGTCTTCCTCAGCAAAAACAGGAGGATTGGCAGCAGATGTTAGCTCAGGGCTAATCTTCCTCAAAAAAAAAAAAAAAACCAAATTGAGGGACATCCTATAAAATAACTGGTTAGTACTCTTCAAAAATATCATGGGTTTGAAAGACAAAGACCGAAGGACTGTCCTAGATTCGGGGAGACTAACGAGACCTGATGACTGAATGTGATGCGAATCGTAGATGGGATCTTGAAGCAGAAACAGGACAGTAGAGGAAAACTGGAAAATTTTGTATAAGGTCAGTAGATTAGTTACTACTATTGTATCCTAGTTAATTTCCTGGTTTTGATCGTTGTGCTGTGGTTATATTTGGGGACGATGGTAAAATGTATGTGGAAATTATTTGTATAATTTCTTTGTAAGTATGAAATTATTTCGAACCAAGTACTTAGAATTTTTTAAAAACCTGAAAAACTGTTGACTTTTTAATGTTTAGACTAAAACAGATACCTCAGAAAAACCAACTAATCAATTATGGCCTGATTCTTCTACTTCTGATATGATTGTCAAAGATGATATTCTGCGACTCAAAAATGAAATTCAAGTTTTACAACAACAAAATCAGGTGATTAAATAATTTTCCTATATTTTCTGAGAATTTTCATGGCTTCATTAAATTCAAAGGATATAATAGTCTTTTCAAAAATACAGAGGCAATGTGAGTTAGTAGACAAGTATATTAGTAGGTGATTAAGGATTCCACTCATTTCCTTTTACTGTTGGTCATGGGGTAGTAGTTTCAACAGAAGGTAGGTTAGTGAAAATCCAGTTTCCTGTCTATACAGTGGCATGGCTAATAGAGGTGGTCTTTCCTCCTCAGCCAGCCCTTGACCAAAAAGTAAACCTTTGCTTATTTAGATGGTTGCTGAAGATCATTGGATTCTAAGACTTATTTTAAGGCATCAGCCAATACTTCCCTGGTTAAATGTTTTCATTTCATAGATTTCAGATTAAATACAAAATTTTAACTTTTATTCTTATCAGAAAGCTACTTGTCAAATAAATGAATCAATACTCTTGTCACGGCATGAAGAGACTTTCATAGAATTGTGAGAACTATATTGTTATGTCAAATAATGTTACAGAGTAGAGATAAAGCATAGAGGATGTTAAAAAATGAAATTAGACTAATCAATGAAAATGATGTTTGTTTCCTCTAACCTTATGTTATTATTTTGTATCTAGGAACTTAAAGAAAATGAAGAAAAACTGAGAAATGCAAATCAAGACTTGTGTAATCAAATGAGACAAATGGTACAAGATTTTGACCGTGATAAACAAGAAGCTGTGGACAGGTAAAGTCTATCCAGAGGCCTAATGCAGGCCTCCTGGGCACCCTTCCCTTTCTTTCTCTGCCCTCCCCCAACCCTCCCAAAAAAAGATTCAAGAGAAATGGTGGAGTAAACGCTCCCTGTTGAGATCTTGGATTAGAGAAGAAGAGTCCCTGGCTTCTCAAATTAGAATTTGGAACACATTTCCCATAGAAATGATGTTATGTAGTGGGTTGGGTTCCATAGCACCATCGAAACTGTAGTTCACTGAAATAGTATAGCTTAATGGTTTTTAAAGCCTAGTCTGGGAAACTATTCTTTATAAGGAAGAAATCTGTGGGAGGGAATATGTCTTCCAAATACCAAATCATAAACTTGGAAACAGACTTTTGGAGCATAACTTACTTGTGAGTTGAGTGTTGCTAGTATTTGTGTTTCATATAGATGACTTGGACTTTTGGAACCACATCCTCGATTATTTCAATTCATTTTTTATACACGAGTCCTTACCACAGACTAGTATCTCTGTTTGAAGGATTGAGGCATCCTCACATCCAAGTTTCTAATTTTTTCTAGAAACATTTGAAGGAAGAAAATTTTGAAGATTCTTATGAGATCATCTATTGAAAATTAATTATTGCTGCTCTTGCTTGGGGAAAACCAACCCGACCTGAATTATAATTTGCATTAGAGGGAGAAGTAGTGGGAAAGAAGGAAGAGACACCAATTTATCTTGGCGTTTCTAGTCGTGCTGGGCACTGCCTAAGACCTGCTGTCCGCTGTTTGTTTCCAGGTGTGAGAGGACTTACCAGCAGCACCACGAAGCCATGAAAGCCCAAATACGTGAAAGCCTGTTAGCAAAGCACGCTTTGGAGAAGCAGCAGCTCTTTGAGATCTACGAGGGGACTCGCTTGCAACTGAGGTGAGAATAAAAGAGTTTAGCTGCCTTTTAAACTGTAGAGACACATCATTCTTCTCTTCCATAGTGTAGAGAAAAATTGTTCTGCAGCCTTGTATTTTTTGGTGGTCATTTAGTTGCCGGTTTTGTGTATCCAAGGTCTGAATTAGATCAGATGAACAAGGAGATGGCTGCTGTGCAGGAGTGTTACCTGGAAGTGTGCAGAGAGAAAGATAATCTAGAATCGACTCTCAGGAAGACCATTGAAAAGGAGCAACAGACTCAGGAGAATAAGGTACAGTTCAAGCTCATGTTGTGTTCACTTCAGTTCATTTCTCTGGTCTCACTATTGTCATTGAAACCAGGACACTTGTTCTCCTCTGCAATAGAGAAGGCATCCATTGAAGTCTCTTTACTTTGGGCTGTATCCACTAATATAGCTCACAAAATACAGTAAATGTTGAAATGATTATTAAACCTTAGTAGAAAATGGCATACATTTAGGAGAAAATCATTCTTCCTTGTAGATTTATTCTAAGGGCAAAAGATAGTTCTGAAAACAAGGAAGAGTGGACCTGAGTCGCTTTGAGACTGCAACCCAGGGATCCTCATTTTGCATTTGTTTGTTGGCTGCTCAGGCCACCCAACATTGTGCTGTGAGCCCTGTGCAAATAGTCCTTGCGGAGAGATCTTCCCTTGATCTGTTTCTCTCTCAGTACCCAGGAGTCATTTCATTCTTCTGGGGAGAAGAGCGGGAGTCTGCACCTGGGTCTCCCAATAGGGAAGGTGGTGACACGGAGCTGTGGAGAGGACGGTCACAGTGTTGACGTGACCTCTCTCAGGGAAGCTCTCATTTTCCCCAGAGGCTGCAGGGGCTGCAGTGTACTCTCTCCTCCTGTCTGAAACTTCTAAGTTGCCATTGGTGAGTGTCCAGGAGTAAAATCACGTGTAAACAGCTGCCCCTCCTTTTTTCTTCCCCGTCTTGGCCTGAACCTCACACAGACCCACGTCTGCCTCTCCCTTCCACTGTGGACCAGGCTGCAGACCAGGCTTTGAAAGCCACCTGCGTCAAGATCAGAAAACATTTTTAAAGGCCTTCAGTAAATGTTCTATACGGAGGTTTCTGAATAAGTTATGTTGAAGCAAGCTATTGCTACCACAGACGTGAAAAGAATAGTAAAGAGTGGGTGCGGAGGGGCCAGCGCAGTGGTTAAGTGCACACATTCTGTTTCGGTGGCCGGGGTTCGCTGGTTCGGATCCCAGGTGCGGACATGGCACCGCTTGGCAAGCCATGCTGTGCTAGGCGTCCCACGTATAAAATAGAGGAAGATGGGCATGGATGTTAGCTCAGGGCCAGTCTTCCTCAGCAAAAAGAGAAGGATTGGCAGATGTTAGCTCAGGGCTAGTCTTCCTCAAAAAAAAAAAAAAAAAGTGGGTGCGAAATTTGGTTCACTTAATATTTTGATTATTTTTGATTAGATGAATATGGTAAAAAAAAAACATGCCATGTGTACATATCATCTACTAGAAAGAGAGCTTCTAAAGGGAGCTGTTTTAGTTAGTACTGGCTGTATAAAAGTTAGAAGAGATCTTAAATTACCTGGAAATTAAGGACTTAGGTTTTAGTAATGTTTTAAAAAATTAAAATAGGGAGAAGATCTCCAGCATGATTCTTTTCTTTCTTTCATTTTAACTATATAAATTGGGAAGAACATAAGAGCAATTCTCTCAAAGAATTTATTCTTTTTGGGAATGTATTTTCTGGTGCTTTTAAAAGAATGAATTTGGCTGTAAAATTGGATCTCATATAATTGATTAGTTGCAATTAATAGCTGCTACTGACTGATATTTTGGCTCATGAATGCTTGTGCACTGGGGCAAGAAGGAAAGTTAACACTGCTATTTGGCCCTTCCAAAAGAAACTTATAGGTTAACTGTTTTTCTTTAAAATTTTAAAATTGCCATATAGTAAAATTGACTCTTTTTCCTTTGGTGTACAGTTCTATAAATTTTTAACACATGTATAGATTGATCAGGATACAGAATAGTTTCATAACCTAAAAAACTGCCTTGCACTAGCCCTTTGTAGTTACATCCTCCCCCACCAAGGGCCGGTGTACTTAAACCGTTAGAAGTTTAATTCCCAGCTTTTCTGAGGATTCTTTACTTATTTAGATTTGTATAAGCCCTTTTTAAGGCTTAGTAGTCTTTATAAGCTAGTCAGAACAGAGCTACTTTAAATTTAAGAGACTTTAATCTTTTCATGTCCTCCAGAGGTGGGCAAAGACATACCAGTCTGTCTTCCTAGGAAATGTTTCACACTTACACAATGGAAGAATCTTTCTAAACTCAACAAGCTAGGGAACTTTTTAGGATAGTCCTTCTCTGCAGGACATAAGCCATTTTCCCTGCAGTTGACCTTTGGTCAGGAACTTAGTCTGCATACAGAATTTCTAAGACTCAACACCACCAGTCCCAGGGTAGATTTCCCTGTTTCAGACGTGCTCTTTTCTGAAACACACATTGAGTCAGGCTGTGGGTTAAGTAGAAGCTCAATTCCAAGTTTTAATGTTTTTATTAACCAGTAGAACTTTCCTCACATGTTAACCTGGCTTGTTCAGAGAAAGTGAAAAAAAAGTCATGCACACAGAACCTTTCAGACTGGGTGGTAATTAGTGGAGGCCATGAATCTGCAGACAAAGCAAAGATGATCAATATTCCCATTTTTAATGCCATTCCTATACACAGTAAGGCTCATTTATGGGGTTGTAATACAGCCATCCCCCTTATCCATAGGCAGTACATTACAAGAGCCGCGGCGGATGCCTGAAACCACAAATAGTACTGAACTCTATATATACTATGTTTTTTCCTGTACATACATTCCTATGATAAAGTTTAATTTATAAATTAGGCACAGTAGAGATTAACAATAACTAATAATAAAATAAAACAATTATCACAATGTTCTGTATTGAGAGTTATATGAATGTGGTCTCTGTCTCTCTCAAAATATTGTACTGTGCTCACCCTTCTTCTGGTGATGATATGAGATGATACACAATGCCTGTGTGATGAAGTGAAGTGAGGGGAATTGACGCAGGCATCATGACATAGCATTAGGCTACTATTAACCTTCTGACAATACTTCAGAAGAAGGATCATCTACTTCCAGACCACGGTTGACCACAGGTAACTAAAACCACAGAAAGCGAAACTGTGATTAAGGAGGGAGTACTGTACATGCTAAGTCAGTCCTTAGAAGTTAGAGGTTTTTTGCTGTCCAGGGCATGTAAAACAAGTTGAAATGTTTTAGAACTATCCAAATATTTTCTTCTCTTTAAAGATAAAACTTTTTGGATTAGATATTCCTACAGTGTGTTCAAATAGCAGAGCCCCATGACCAAAAAGTCTATTAGTTTTCCTCTGTAAGGAGAGGGAAGCCAGGTTTTCCTTGTGGTGGATTGCAAAAATGGCCACACATTCTTTTCATCTCTGAATGTATGCCCCCTTACAATGTGACTTTGTAGCTGTTCTCAGTAAGAGGTAGTCTGTTTTTCATTCCTTGAATCTGATCTTAGCCACATGACTTACTTTGGCCAATGGGACATTAGTAAACATGATGCAAAAAGAGCTGTTTTTGGGGGCCAGCCCTGTGGCCTAGTGGTTAAGTTCGGCGCTCTCTGCTTCGGCAGCCCAGGTTTAGTTCCCGGGTGCAGACCTACACCACTCGGTGGTAGCCATGCTGTGGTGGTGACCCACATACAGAATAGAGGAAGACTGGCACAGATGTTAGCTCCAGGTGAATCTTCCTCAAGCAAGAAGAGGGAGATTAGCAACAGATGTTAGCTCAGGGTGAAGCTTCCTCAGCAAAAAAAGAAAAAAGAGGTGTTTATGCATTGGGGCTTGCAAGCTTGATACTCTTAGGAACCCTGCAACCACCACCATGTGAATGATCTGGGATAACCTGCTGGATGATGACACATGTGACCAAGTCATTGCCAGCATCCTAGCAGACATCGAGCTAACTACCAGACAAATGAATGAGGGCATCTTAGACTATGTAGCCCCAATAGCCTGCAGAGATCAGCCCAGCAGACTTAGACCAAAGCCACCACCCAACTGACCCACAGAATCATGAGAAGTAATAGATGTTTGTTGTTTTAAATCTCTTAAGTTTTGGCTGATTTATTATGTAGCAGAGCTAACTGATATACTTACAAACATACAAACACACAGAAAATTGATCACATTTTTCTGCTGTGGGTCAAAATGAAATGCAGATACATGTGGAAACAACTCCTGAAGGGTAGACATACACAGATAAGACAATTTGAGGATTCCTACTACAGTCCATCAAAAATAATAACAGTGATATACAACGTGACACTGGACAACTCTCTCAACTCTATGGCTGAGATTGTCCTGTAGTCTTAGTGCAACTGCAGTCTCCATGACCTGATTGTGAAAAAAGGGGTCCCTCAGACACCAGAAACTTTTCAAAATCATGTGGCACTGAGCAAACATAGATATCTTCTTCTTGGCATTTGCCAGTGGTGGAGAGGAATCAGATAGCAATTAAAACAGAAATAATCCATATCAGCTATGAACCAGAAAAACCCAGATAGCCAGATAGTCATGAATCAGAAATAATGTCAGAGAGACGCAGAGCGAAAGCTCTCTTGCTGCCTGGCAGTAGGTTTGGGATGTCTACTTCCCTGGCCTTGTAGTCTGTGGGCTGCCGTGTGTGGCTTCTCGTGGCTTCTTGGTGGGACCTCCAGAAAACCATTTCAAAAAATTTTCAAACAGAAACTCTTCATAGATAATTTTGATCCCTGAGTAGAGTTTTATTAGAGTTTTCAAATCAACTGAGTTCTTAGAATAAATAGACTGTTGTATGAATAAGTCAAATTATTAAATTTTAACTGACACTTGACAGTTCTTATTTGATAATGCTTTAGCTAATTTTGATGAAAAATTTGTCTTTGATAATGAAAAAATGCAAATATAGATTTATCACAGGAGGCTTAGCTTTTAGGATAGAACAACAATTTTTGGCTTATTTCAGAATACATCTTTCAGAAATGTAAATGTTTTCTGGGCTCTAATACCTAATTTGTCCCGTGATGGATGGGGTGTAAACATAAATGTCAGTTTCACTTTTTAAGAAGAGTATTTGGTCTTTTGGAAATGTAATTTTTGTATTAGATGCTTTTTACTTTTAATATAGTCATTTGTAAATTTTTTACTCAAATATTTGAGATGTAAGTAGGTCTTTACAAGACATTTATTCACCTGATTGAGTTAGCATATAGGGAGACCATTTGTTTCTGTTGCTGCTGTCTTTTATGTGCATATAACCATTATTTTATAAATTTGACTTGGAGGATATTAGTGTTGTACAGGGATATTTTTTCTTGAATTTTGTTTAAAGAGAGAGTTATTGGAGGAAAGAGAAGTATATGTAAGCAAACTGCAGGTGGAACTGGAAGAAAAGTACCAACACACACTTACGATGGAAAAAACAAGTGGCTGAAAGAACAAGAAACTAATATTAAACAGCAGGTTGAAAATGAAGTGATGTTAGCCAAAGGACATTGGGATAAGGAACAGAAAGAAGTTTGGGTTAACATTTCTTTCTAGTCAACCTTGTTTAAAAAATGTAATATTAACTGTTGAAAGACAATTCTTCCAGAACAGACATATAATTTTTAATTCCCAAGTACATACATAGTCACTCATTTTACTTCTCCAGAATTGGGCCATTAGCAGCTTACTCACATCAGTTTTATTTTTTAAAACTTCCCACCTCTTGACTCTTCAAACCAATTCAGGATATAATGGGTTTTGGGGGTCACTTTTTTGAGTCCTCATAATGAATCCTGATCTAATTTCATACTGTGGAATGATTCTAATAACTCTAGACCCATCTGTATACAAATAAATAACCTATATTGTGGGTTAGAAGAAAGAAGTCACGACTGGGCAGGAACATTACCTCTATTACCTGAGTTGTAAATGTGATTAGAAAATGCTAATAATTTCCTAGAAAATTAAGAACCAAATTATAATCTTAAAAGTTTAGTTGGAAGTGAAATAAATTCTCAAGCTTATTTAAACTAGATTCTCCTATCCACAAGATTGTTATTAATTGTGATGGGGGCCACCAGAAGATGGAACAGTAGACAGCTGCCCTGTCTTTTGACCTCCCTACTCCTCATCTCCCATCCTCTCCTCCAAATAGCATTTCATTAATCTAGCACTGGCACCTGAAATTCTTTTACTAGTCATTTTTTATTAACAAAAGATATATATATATATATATATATATATATATATAAATAATCTGGATGACACAAAACAAATCCTCTATTTTCACATTGTTGCAAATTGTCTTTTAGCTGGATTTGCTAGTCAGTTGTTTACCAGGGGGATGAGGTGGACAGCTAATTTTTTGTGAGAATGTCAGGACAGCATCAACTGCTGCACTGGATGGCTATTTCAAGTGAAGAAATACAGCCAGGGGCTCTGGTGTTCAGGGAAGTGGTTTGAGAATCCTGGATACCCAGGAGGTGGGAAATAGGAAAACGGAAAAGCAAATTTTGCTGTTTCACAGTTTTGCCTAAGACTGATTGTATTTGGATCCATCCCACTAGGCTGTTGAAAGTAGAAAAGAATTCTTCTAATAACGCCCCGCTCTTGAGTGCACAGTTGACTCAGTAGAATTTAATATCATGACAAACAAAATTCTAATGTGTTTAAGTAAGTAAAACTGTTTTTTACATTGTTCAATTTTAAGTTTTATTGGTCAGACTTACCCAATACCTGCTTTGTGGAAAGCCTGGTATTGATGGAAAAATACATATTAATAGCAGAAGTTTTTGTCTTTTTTCTTTTAAAGTCATTCCATCTTTATAGTGGCGATGTCAAAGCTTCCAGAAAGTTCCATACTGAAAGCAAGGCAGCCTGACCTTACACAATGTACTTAAATCTTCCATGTGATTTATGTCACACAGATAAGGTCAAAGAGTAACTTTCAGGATTTACTTGAGAATATATTTTCATTGACTAAATTTCTAAACCTCATGCAATTACTACAACAATGTCTAGATGGTTTTCAAACACAGCTGTGGTTGCTTTTTTGGCTAGCTATTAATTCCAGTTTTTGCTTATTTGAATATTTTTCTTTTCATATGATTTTTCTTCTGAAAACAGATCAAACAAGAACTCATTCAACAGCTTGAAAAGGAGTGGCAGGCTAAGCTGGATCAAACTATAAAGGCAATGGAAAAGAAGACCTTGGATTGTTGCAGCCAAACTGACCAAGTAACCACCATTGATGTTATTTCCAAAAAAGAGATGGAAA
The DNA here is from genome assembly GCF_041296235.1 of Equus asinus. Lineage (NCBI taxonomy): Eukaryota > Metazoa > Chordata > Mammalia > Perissodactyla > Equidae > Equus > Equus asinus. Next base: position 148,165,588 of record NC_091791.1, read on the forward strand.
TCATGATAGAAGAGCAGAAGCGAAAGATCCAGCAAGATTTAGAGCAAGAGAAGGAAATAGCTATCAAGGGGGGCTTGAAGAAACTCGAGGTTGAGTTGGAACGCAAATATTGTGACAATATTGCCAAACAGGTAATAAGCAGGTTTATTATAGTAAAATTATTGGAACTGCCTCTTAATGACCACCTGTAAAATGTCACCATTTTTCATAACTTTGTAATTTAAAAATTTGGTACATTCCAGGGGAGAGAACCTCTTATGCTGTTCCTAAAATTTTCTTCGTTATATTTCTATTTGAAAGCTGTCACCCCTCAGTTTTTCTGTCTATCCTTTCATTTTACAAAGAGTTTGCTCCTCTGACGTCAGTCTAAGCTGACCTCAGATGCCTGAGGTTAAAGATGGTGGTTTTATATCTGAATGAAGCACAATTTAATTATGAGTCTCTCATATCTAACTTTATAGAAAATATTCTACTGAAGTGATTATAGAAGCAAACTCAAAGCAGATAAGATATTTAACAGTATTTGTGTTGATACTTGCAGAGCTGAATCTGCAGGCATACCCCTTAAATGGGACTTTGTCTATAAATGCCATCTGCTGCCAAAAAGTGGTGCCATTGCCTCCCCTTGGAAGCACTTAAAGGGCTAGCTCACTTTTAACTGGGATGTGTTACTTGGTTTCCAAGAAATGTCAAACTGAGAAAAAGTATAGCTCTGTGTTAACAGAGTCAAGATGAGTTCTTATTTGTTTTAGCTATATTATCTATTATAGTGATTCTCGAATTTTTTGGTCTCAGGATGTCTTTACACTTTTAAAAATTGAAGACCCTAAGGAGTTTCTGCTTGTGTGGGTTATATTTACTGTGTTAGAAAATCTAAGAAAAATATTTTTGTTTTATAATATTTTAATAAGTACAGTGATTTCTTCACGTGGATCTATATCAGATTCTATACCAGCATCTTTTGAAAGGAACTTTTTTTGGCTTAAAACAACAGAAATTTATTCTCTCACAGTCCTGGAGGGCAGGAGTCTGAAATCAAGGTATCAACAGGACCATACTCTCTCCAGAGGCCTTAGGGGAGAATTCATGCCTTACTTCTTTCCAGCTTCTGGTGGCTGCAGGCGTTCTTTGGCTCGTGGCTGCACTCCCTCCAGTCTCCGCCTGCATCTCCCTATCGCCTTCTCCTCCGTGTGTCTGTGTCTTCCCCTCTTCTGTCTGTCTCAAATCTCCCGCTGTCTTTCTTTTTTTTTTAAATTGATATATAGTTGACATATAACATGTTGGTTTTAGGTGTACAACATAATGATTTGATATTTGTGTACACTGAAAAATGATCACAATCAGTCTAGTTTCCACCTTTTACCATACAAAGTTACAAAATATGCAATACGATATTGTTGACTGTAGTCACCATGATGTACATTATATCCCCATGACTTATTTATTTTATGACTGCAAGTTTGTATCTCTTGACCCCGTTCACCAATTTTACCTACCCCCCTACCTCCCTCTCCTCTGGCAACCACCAGTCTGTTCTCTGTCTATGAGTTTTAGTTTGTTTGTTCATTTGTTTTGTTTTTTAGATTCCATATATAAGTGAAATCATATTGTGTTTGTCTTTCTCTCCTCTGGCAACCACCAGTCTGTTCTCTGTCTATGAGTTTTAGTTTGTTTGTTCATTTGTGTTGTTTTTTAGATTCCATATATAAGTGAAATCATATTGTGTTTGTCTTTCTCTGACTTATTTCACTTAGCATAATGCCCTCAACGTCTATCCGTTTTGTTGCAAATGGCAAGTTTTCATTCTTTTTTTATGGATGAGTAGTATTCCATTGTATATATATATATACCGCATCTTATTTGTGCATTCATCTATCAGTGGACATTTAGATTGTTTTCATGCCTTGGCTATTGTGAATAATGCTGCAGTGAATATAAGTGTGCATATATCTTTTGATTTAGTGTTTTCGTTTTCTTCAGATAAACACCCAGAAGTGACAGTGCTGGATCATATGGTAGTTCTAATTTTAGTTTTTTGAGGAACTTCCATAGTGTTTTTCCATAGTGGCTGCACCAATTTACATTTTCACCAACAGTGCACAAGAAGATGTTTTTTCCACATCCTCTCCAAAATTCATTATTTCTTGTCTTTTTGATAATAGCCATTCTAGCAGGTATGCATATGTCGCTGTGGTTTTGATTTGCATTTCCCTTATGATGATTAGTGATGTTGAGCATCTTCTCATGTGTGCCTATTGGCCATCTGTATATCTTTTTTAGAAAAATGTCTATTCAGATCTTCTGCCCATCTTTTAATTGGATCATTTGGTTTTTATGCTATTGAATTGTATGAGTTCTTTAAGTATTTTGGATATTACCCCTTATCAGATATAAGATTTGCACATATCTTTTCCCTACAGACAGGTTGTCTTTTCGTTTTGTTGATGGTTTCCTTTGCTGTGCAGGAGCTTTTTCGTTTGATGTAGTCCCACTTGTTTATTTTTGCTTTTGTTGCCCTTGCCTTTGGAGTCAGCTCCAAAAAATCACCAAGGCTGATGTCAAGTAGCTTACAACCTATGTTTTCTTCTAGCTTCCAGTCTTATATTCAAGTCTTTAATCCATTTTGTGTTAATTTTTGTGCATGGTATAAGATAGTAGTCTAATTTCATTCTTTATATGTGGCTGTCCAGTTTTCCCATCACCATTTATTGAAGAGATTGTCCTTTTCCCATTGTATATTATTGATTGCAGTGTCATAAATTAATTGACCATATATGTATAGGTTTATTTCTGGGTTTCTATTCTGTTCCATTGATCTATATGTCTGTTTTTATGCCAACACCATACTCTTTTAGTTACTATAGCTTTATAATATTGTTTGAAATCAGGGAGCGTGATGCCTCCAGCCTTCTTCTTCTTTCTCAAGATTGCTTTGCCTATTTGTTGTGATTCTATACAAATTTTAGGATTGTTTGTTCTATTTCTGTGAAAAATGCCATTGGAATTTTGATAGGGATTGCATTAATCTGTAGATTGCTTTGGGTAATGTGGGCATTTTAACAATATTAATTATTCTAATCCATGAGCATGAAATATCTTTTCGTTTATTTTTGTCTCCTTCAATTTCTTTCATCAATGTCTTATAATTTTCTGTGTACAGTTCTTTCACCTCCTTGGTTAAATTTATTCCTAGGTATTTTATTCTGTTTGATGCAATTGTAAATGGGATTGTTTTCTTAATTTATCTTCCTGATAGTTCATTGTTAGTGTATAAAAATGCAACAGATTTTTGTTTGTTTATTTTGTATCCTGCATATTTACTCAATTCATTTATTAGGTTTAACATTTTTTTGGTGGAGTCTTTAGGGTTTTCTATATATAAAATCATGTGTCTGCAAATAGTAACAATCTTACCTTTTCCTTTCCAATTCGGATACCTTTTATTTCTTTTTCTTGCATAATTGCTCTGGTTAGAACTTTCAATACTATGTTGAATAAAAGTGGTGAGAGTGAGCATCCTTGTCTTGTTCTGATCTTAGAGGAAAAGCTTTCAGCTTTTCACCACTAAGTATGATGTTAGCTATGAGTTTGTCATATATGGCTTTTATTGTGTTAGGTACATTCCCTCTATACCCACTTTGCTAAGAGTTTTTGTCATAAAAGGATGTTGAGTTTTGTCAAATGGTTTTTCTGCATCTATCGAGATGATCATAATGGTTTTTATCTTTCATTTTGTTAATGTGATGTATCACCTTGATGGATTTGTGGATGTTGAACTATCCTTACATCCCTGGAATAAATCCCACTTGACCATGGTGTATGATTGTAATGTATTGTTGAGTTTGGTTTGCTAATATTTGGTTGAGGATTTTTGCATTTATGTACATCAAGGATGTTGACCTGTAATTTCTTTTTGTGGTATCCTTTTCTGGTTTTGGTATCAGAGTAATGCTGGCCTCATAAGATGAGTTTGTAAGTGTTCTCCCCTCTTCAATTTTTTGAAATAGTTTGAGAAGGATAGGTCTTAAATCTTCTTTAAATGTCTGGTAGAATTCACCAGTAAAGCTGTCTGGTCCTGGACTTTTGTTTGTTAGGAGGTTTTTCATTACTGATTCAGTCTCCTTGCTGGTAATTGGTCTATTCAGATCTTCTCTTTCTTCATGATCAATCTTGGAAGATTGCATGTTTCTGGGAATTTATCTATTTCTTTTGGTTGTCCAATTTCTTGGCATATAATTGTTCATAGTAGTCTTTTATGATCCTTTGTATTTCTTTGGTGTCAGTTGTAACTTCTCTTTCATTTTTGATTTTATTTATTTGAGTCCTCTCTCTTTTTTTCTTTGTCTAGCTACAGGTTTGCCAATTTTGTTTTTTTCAAAGAATTAACTCTTAGTTTCATCTTTTCTATTGTCTTTTTAGTCTCTATTTCATTTATTTCTGCTCTAATCTTTATTCTTTCTGTCCTGCTAACTTTGGGCTTCATTTATTCCTCTTTTTCTGATTGCTTTGGGTATAAAGTTAGATTGTTTATTTGAGATTTTTCTTATTTCTTGAAGTAGGCCTGAATCACTATGAACTTCCCTTTTAGAACTGGTTTTGCAGCATCCTATTGATTTTATTTTGTTGTGTTTTCATTTTCATTTGTCTCAAGGTAGTTTTTGATTTCTCCTTTGTTTTTTTCATTGACCCATTGGTTGTTCAGGAGCATGTTATTTAATCTTCACATATTCATGATTTTTTTCAGTTTTTTTTCTTTTTTGTGATTGATTTCCAGTTTCATACCATTGTGGTCTGAAAAGATGCTTGATGTGATTTCAGTCTTCCTAAATTTATTGGAACTTGTTTTGTGGCCTAACATATGAGCTGTCCTGGAGAGTATTCCATGTGCCCTTGAGAAGAATGTATACTCTGTTGCTTTTGGATGGAAGGTTCTGTATATCTCTTTTAAGTCCATCTGGTCTAATGTGTTGTTTAAGGCTGATGTTTCCATATTAATTCTCTGTCTGGATGATTCATTCATTGATGTAAGTTGGGTGGCACAGTCCTCTACTATTATTATATTGCTGTCAATTTTTCCCTTTAGGTCTGTTAACATTTGCTTTATGTAGTTAGGTACTCCTATGTTGGGTGGATATTTACAAATGCTATATCTCCTTGTTGGATTGACCTCTTTATCATTATGTAATGCCCATCTTTGTCTTTTATTACAGTCTTTGTTTTAAAGTCTATTTTGTCTGATATAAGTATAGCTACCCTGGCTTTCTTTTGGTTTCCATTTGCACTAAACATCTTTTTCCATCCCTTCATTTTCAATCTCGGTGTGTCCTTACATATGAAGAGAGTGTCTTGTAGGTAGCATATAGGTGGGTCTTGTTTTTTTGTCCATTCAGCCACTCTCTGTCTTTTGGATTGGAGAGTTTAGTCTATTTACATTTAAAGTAATTATAGATAGATATGTACTTATTGCCATTTTGTTCATTGTTTTCTGGCTGTTTTGTAGTTCCGCTCTGTTCCTTTGTTTGTCTCTTGCTCTCTTCCTTGGTGGTTTTACGACTTTCTTTAGTGTTATGTTTAGATTCCATTCTCATCATCTTTTGTATATCTACTCTAGGTTTTTGCTTTGTGGTTACCATGAGGCTCATATATATCAGCCTATGTATACACCACTCTATTTTAGGTTGATAGCAAGTTAAGTTTGAATGCATTCTAAAACTCTACATTTTTACTACTCCTATTCTATGTTTCATGCTTTTCATGTCACATTTTACATCCTTTTATTTCATGTATGCTTTAGCTAATTATTGTAGTTATAGTTATTTTTACTACTCTTGTCTTTTAACTGTTATGCTAGCTTTATAAGTGATTAGTCCACTACCTTTCTTATATATTTACCTTTCCCAGTGAGAGTTTTACTTCCATATGTTTTCCTGTTACTGATTAGTGCCCTTTCATTTCAGCTTAAAGAAGTCCCTTTAACATTTCTTGTAAGACTGGTTTAATGGTGGTGAACTCCTTTAGCTTTTCTTGGCTGGAAAACTCTGTATCTCTCCTTCAATTCTGATTGATAACCTTGCTGGGTAGAGTATTCTTGGTGGGCAGGTTTTTGCTTTCAGCACTTTGAATATATCATGCCCCTCTCTTCTGGCCTGCCAAATTTCTGCTGGAAAACCTGCTGATAGTCTTATGGAGGTTCCCTTGTATGTAACAAATTGTTTTTTTCTTGCTGCTTTTAAGATTTCCTCTTTATCTAAGTTCACATTTTAATTATAATATGTCTTTGTGTGGATCTTTTTGGGTTCATCTTATTTGGAACTCTCTGCACTTCCCAGATCTGGATGTCTGTCTCCTTCCCTCAATAGGGAAGTTTTCAGCTATTATTTCCTCAAATGAATTTTCTGTCCCTTTCTCTCTCTTGGACCCCTATAACGTGAATGTTGTTCTGCTTGATCTCGTCCCGTAGGTCTCTTAAGCTATCTTTACTTTTTAAAATTCTTTTTTCTTTTTGCTGTTCTGTTTGGGTAAGTTCCACGGTACTGTCTTCCAGGTCACTGATCCTTTCTTCTACTTCATCTAGCCTACTGTTGAACCCCTGTAGTGTATTTTTCAGTTTAGTTATTGTATTCTTCAGCTCTGTGACTTCTGTTTGGTACTTTTTTTATATTTTCTGTCTTTGTTGAAGTTCTGTCTGTGTTCATCCATTCTTCTCCCAAGATCAGTGAGCATCTTTATGACCACTGCTTTGAACTCTTTATCAGGTAAATTACTTATCTTTGTTTCATTAAGGTTTTTTTCTGGGGTTTTATTTTGTTCTTTTGTTTGGAACATATTCCTCTATTTCCTTATCTTGCTTGACTCTCTGTGTTTGCTTCCCTGTATTAAGTGAAGCAGCTATCTCTCCTAGTCTTGAAGGAGCAGTCACAGGAAGACTTGGGGTGTGTCTCAGTCTGCTGTCTATGCAGTGCTCTGCGGGTGATAGCCCACTAAGAACTGTCTCTCTGATTGTTTTATTCCTGTAGATCCCAGAAACACAGGTACCCCTGGCCACTAGAGCCAGGCTTTCAAGGGGTGTCCCCTGTGTGAACTGCATGCACTTACTGGTTTTGGTGGGGCCATGGGGGAAGCACTGGGCAGGAGCAAACCTGCCCATCAGGTTTAGTAGGACAGGGCCACAGGAGAGTACAAGGGCTGGGCAAGTTGCATTAGCAAGGTAGAGGGAGAGTGCAAAAATGGTGCCTGCCAGCAATGGTGCTATCAAGGTAGAAGGAGAGTGCAAAAATGGTGTCCACCAGTGCTTCCATCCTCAGAGAGATTCCAACCGACCCTTGCCCCTCCAGCAATGTGTCTAAGATTAGCCAGTGAATCTTGACATATTGTCTAGGTTGTTTCAAACTGGGTCCTTGGGCGAGTGAATCTGTGTGAGCCCTGTAAGAGCCAAGTCTCAGTTTTCTATAGCCCTATGAGTCCATTGGAGGTAAACCCCTTTGATTTTCAAAGCCAGAAACTTTGGGGTTTCATCTCACTGATGCAAGTCCGAAGAGCTGGGGTGCCTGATGTAGAGCTTGAACCTTTCACTCTTCAGAGAGAATCTTCATATTTGTGAGATCCCTCTTGCTCGTGGGTCACCACATAAGGGTGGAGTTTTTGGCAAGCCTGCTTTTCTGCCTCTACTGCCTGTCTTGATGTGGCTTTTTTATCTTTTGTTGTGGAGGAGCTGCTCAGCTAGTTATCAGGTCTTTTTCAGAGGGACTCGTTCTATATGTAGCTGTAGATTTGGTGTGTGGGAGAGGAGGTGAGGTTAGGATCTTTTTACGCTGCCATGTTGCCCTGCCTCCCTAAGAAGTTTTTTAAAAACGAGTACTCAGGCACCCTTGTCATTGGCTGTCAGGGCAGTGACGCGTCACATGGCATGTAGTCTCTGGAGAACTGTACTGTTTACACATGAAAGAATTGGAGTAAAAAAGACAGATAAGGTCTGAATATTATTTTGAAAATAGTTTTTCCTCACAGACCACCTGACAGTGATTCTAGCCCTCAGAGGTCCATGAACCTTTATTTAATATTATTTATTGTATTTATTATTTTAGATCTATTATTTGTTGTAAAGTCTTAAGATAATACCTGAATGAAAGTTTTTAAAAATATACTCAGCTTTTGAGAAGTATTTGAAATTCTAAGTGTTGGTTAAATTATCCTACATGATTTTTACAAGGAACCCTTAAAGTATGGAAACACAGGCAAATATATGTAATTGTATCAAGGACATTGTCCATCAATTAAAAAAGTAATTTTCTGAAATGTTTACTCTAACATTTGAACAGAGTTAAGAAAATTTTCCATAGACAAAGACACATGTTTAAGGATGCTGCTTTGGTACTTATACAATTATAGATTTTGCAAAGGAAAACAAATAGCATGGTATAGTAGAAAGAAAATGTTCATAATAACTTTTTAAGGAATATAAATTTCTATTAGAGCCTTTGTCTTTTCCCCATTTTTTTAACTTCCTGGAATTTACCTGTAAATGTATTTAGCAATTTAGTGAGAAATTCAGCCCCTTATATCAACTCTGCTTTTGTGTGTGTGTATGGATATAGGTATGTGTGTATCTGCATGTATTTCAAAACAGGGAAAGATGATTTACTCAACAGTCTTTTGGTAACTCGTAACAGATTTACGACCAGATGACTCTCATAATTAAAGTCTTACATTTTTGCCAAATTGATGTATTACCCTCCTTCTTTAGTCATAGACTCATTCTTGACCACAGGAAAAGTTGCTAGTTATAAGTCTCTCAACTGTATTGGTGCATACAAGCATGCGTGCCTGTGTTTATATGTAGCGCCTGAGGACTGAGGAGGTGGTGGGTGTACTGACTGGACAGCAGTTGACACCAGCCAGCCTTCCTGCATATCTTCTCCTTTATCCCAAGATAGATAGGAGTTTGTTGGAAATGGCAATTGGTATTTTGTATAAAATTTTCTAGTAATAGTACTGGCCATCAAACATTTATAGATTCCCGCTTCCTGCTGTGGCATTTGCATGGGACAGTGTGGGAAATTTAGAACAGAAGAATTAGAATCTGCTATGTGGGATAAGCTAGGGTACTTGAAGTCAGTGTAACTAATGTAGTATAATACAATGTGAAATACACCTGAAACCATAGTTGCTGTTAGCCAATGGGATCTTTCTGAAATTTTATACCTCACTTTACCTCTTTCTCTTGCAATGTCCTGCAGGTAGAAACAGCTGTGCAAAATGCTCGTCATCGATGGCTGGAAGAAATGCCTGAGCTTGCAGAGTATAAAGCATGTGTCAGAGCAGAACAGAAGAAGTGGGAAGAACAGCAAGAGATCTCTGTGGCCAAACGGGTAAGAGCTCTCCTGGAAAGACGCTTCAGGAGGGCCTCTCTCCTGGCCTCTTCTCTCTTCTCCGTCCTGGGAATTTGGACCTTCTCGCAGTGATGTGGAAGGATTAGATACGACAATGCACGTTAATAAGCATTAGCTCAGGGCCTGACTGGTGGTGTCTGTTCTCATCATCATCAAATTGTTGGGGGAGAGAGAATATAGTTTAGGGTCTTGAAACTCTTGTAATCAGGAAGATAACACTACCTGGAAACTAAGTCCCATTCACTCCTTAGGGGATATTGAGAAAAGGTGTTTATCTGTTTATCATTAGCTATACAGTAGCCTTTCACATGCTTAAAGATTGTTTTCTGTGCTGTGTCAGTCATCTTATAACATATTCTCCTTGGTAAATAGCCAACTCTCTTTTTCAGAAATGTCATGTTCCTTGACTCAGAACATCAGATTTTATAACCGTTTGTATTCTCCCAACTTAATTTATTAGTATAAACCAATTCTAATCAAAATACCAATAAACTCAACCTACTTTTGAAATTTGACAATAATTCTAAAATTTATTTGGAAAACTGAAAGGACTAGAAATGTTTTAAATGTTCTGGAAAAGAAATAGTAGTCCAGCCCTAACACATAATAGAATATGTTGGAAAGCAACAATTCAGAGAGAGCTGAGTCACAAAAATAGAATTCTTTTTTATTCACTACTCTACAGACTTCAGAGATAGGCCCAATTATGAATAAAAGCTTAATAAATTGTTTCAAAACAAGGGAATGAGGAATTATTCCATAATAAATAGTCTTATGATAGTCAGATGGCACTTTGGAAAAATTTTTACTCACTCCATACATCACAGTAAACTCTAGGTTCATTAAGAAATTAAACATTTTTAAATGAAAGTATAAAATAATTAAATTGAGTATTTCAGATCTGTATCATACTAACTCCATTTTGAGACAACAGACACTAGCAAATACGGATAAAATATGTGCAAACATTTAAAACATTTTTGTTTTTGTAATAAAAACAAGAGTGAGGGGATAATAAAAAATAAGGAAAATGAATCAAATGGAAGAAACATTAATTCTAATGTATGATAAGGAAAACAATACAAATTTATAAGAGAAACAAGAATCTATGGATAAGCACACCAAGGATATGAACAGATAGTCTCCATGAGAAGTCCAAATAGCAAACTTAAGGTGCAATTTTCTGCCATATATATAAATCCTTTCTTCTTAATTGTAATGCACAAAATATAGTAGATTGTAGTGTCAGGAGTATACTACTCTCCTGATGTCAAAACTGTTTTGGAAAATACTGTGTGTAACAGACATTATAAATGATTTATATGTTGTATTCATAATCTTATTCCACAAATTACTTAAGGAAATAACTCAACATTAATAAAAAAACCATTTTATTATTTTTCTTTTTATCTAGTAGTACATACATGTTCTCTGTACTTTTTAGCACATTGAAATATTTCAAAAGGAAATTTAAGAGGGAGAGGAGACAGTCTGGTGGTGTGCATGTGCCTCAGAGCTCAGAAGTCAAGAAGAAGAATAAAGTTGGGTAGACTATAGAAAATAAAATAGGCAGGAGATCTTTCCTTAAGAACACAAGGCCTGAATGTATGTGAATACAGAAACGTAGAACAGAGCACAGTGTGTTGCTTCTCAAACCTTAGCAGGTGTGAGAATCACCTGGAGGGTTTGTGAAAGCAGATTCCTGGGCTTTGCTCCTAGAGATTCTGATCTGATGGGTCTAGAGTAGTCCTGAGAATTTGGATTTCTACCAGGCTCCCAGTGATGTGACACTGCTGGTCTTTGATCCACACTTGGGTAGCACTATTCTAGATAATTATTCAGCCACAATACATACTGTTGATGTGTTGCAGATCCTTCCTATAAACTGAAGGTGGTGGGCAAGGGGCCCGTTTCATAGCATTGGCTGGAGAGTTCTTGTAAGATTAGAGTGATCCATCATGATCTGAGGAAATTTAAAGCCAGTTTCCAGAGTTCAGAAGTAGTCAGGTTGCTTCAGTGGTTCCTAAACTTTGCTGAACATTGAAAAAGTTTGAGGATCTTTAAAAAATACTGTTACTCCACTTCCACTCCCAGGTTTTATGTTTTATTTGGTACAGAGTGTGGCCTGGGCGTCAGGATTTTTAAAAGCTCCTCAGGTGTTTCTAATGTGTAGCAATGTTAGGAACCACTGAGGCGATCAGTGCTGTCAAATTCTCCTTGTAAAACTTCATGTGAGAGGATGCACACTTTTGGTGGGGTTGGGTGGGTCATCCAAATTCCATGGGGTCTTCCACCTCCACCCAAGTCACCTGGTAATGATTTCCAGGCATCCATTGTGACATGACTGTTTTCCCTAAAAGCACTCTTTACACGTTTCACATCACTACTGGGTTATTCTGCTGGTAGCAAAAGAATTATCCTGTGAATTCCTTTGTAAAGCTCATCTTAAATAGTGGGTTCCTTTAGTAAACGTAAAATACAATTCAAAATTTTTGATTTATGTGCAACTATTCAGGAACACATGTTGAATAAAAGTATATTACATGTGTTTAAGAATCTATATAGTTGAAGATATTTGCTGTAATTATATAGTAGCTGAAAATTTAGAAAGCAGATCTCAGCATCCGGAGCTTATGTAGAGTATTGATATATAGCAGTCACCACTGTATATACAGTATATATATATATATACACTATATATCAGCCTCTGGAGATGCCCTGTTCTTCTTTTAACAACTGTATCCTTGTGACTTCTTTGAATTCAGTCAGGGAATGTTAGAAGTAAAAGGCACTCCGGGTCATTATCCATTCCCTTCATTATATGGATGAAAACACCAAGTGTAAAGGAGAGTAAGTGACTTTTCTAAGGCCATGCAGCCAAAAGTAATAATGACCACATAACATTTATTGATTCCTTATCCCCCAGGCTCTAGGTCAAGTGCTTTAAGCGGATTATCTCCTTTTGTCCTTTAATCCTAAAAAACCTCTGTCAGGTGGGCATTGTACTTATCCCCATTTTATAGATGAGGAAACTGAGGCTCAAGGAAGTTAAGGAACGGGTCTGTCTGTGTCCCACGGCTGGTGGGTTAATTCTAGCAGTTGTTAAGCACTGTGCTGGGCTGCCTCTTCAATCAAAGGCAGGATTAGTGCTAGAACTCAGGTTTTTTGATTCCCTATTCCCTTTTGGTTATCTGTTGTTATTTTCTTTGATCTACTATTCTTGTTATGCTTTTATGAACAAAATTAGATTAATAAAAAAAGACTTTTTCTTTATGGTATTGTCATTTAATGAACTGTTCTAACCTCTAAAATTACATTAAAATACAGTTATGTTTGCAGCAAGTTATTATGCAGGTGTGTGTTATATTCCTGAGTAATAGTAAGATTTCCTTATGAGGCTGCTTTTGCTTTATGTAAAAGATACCTCATTTGTTGGGGGCTTAGACAAAATTTGAGACTGCATGTGTATAAGAAAAACTAATGTGAATTATTTTCTAAAATTAGTTTGGGATGGTTGTATAATCGTATATATATACTTTTGGTCAGTTTAAGTTTCTAGTTCTCCATCAAGGAACTGATGTTTTGTTTTTTAAATAGCATAAGATATAAAATATTAGGTGATTTAAAATGAAGGAAAAGATCCTTAAGTACAATGTGAGTATACTTTAGGAACAATGTCTTATCTAAATTTACTTTCTCCTCTTAATTTTGATTTTAAGTCTCTTACTAAGTTCGCAAGTTAAGCCAAATAGTTACTTCAGTTTAATTTTTTGTTAATGAGGAGAATCATGAAGAGTTTTAAATATACATTGTTGTGTCTTTTAGATATTGTTTGCTGTTTCTGAAGCTAAGGAGAAATGGAAAAGCGAGCTTGAAAATGTGAAGAAAAATGTCATCCCTGGAAAGGAATTGGAAGAGAAGATTCATTCTCTTCAGAGAGAGCTCGAGTTAAAGAACGAGGAAGTCCCTGTGGTTGTCAGGGCTGAGCTGGCAAAGGCCCGGAGTGAATGGAACAAAGAAAAGCAAGAAGAAATCCACAGAATTCAAGAACAAAATGAGCAAGATTACCGGCAATTTTTAGATGATCATCGAAATAAAATTAATGAGGTGCTTGCGGCAGCTAAAGAAGATTTTGTGAAACAAAAGACTGAACTCCTTCTTCAGAAGGAGACAGAGCTACAAACATGTCTAGAACAGAGTCGTAGAGAATGGACCATGCAGGAAGCCAGGCGGATTCAACTGGAAATCTCTCAGTATGAGGAAGACATCCTAACTGTACTTGAATTTCTCTTAAAGGATGCCCAAAAGGAGCATGTCAGTGGTTCAGAGAACAAGCAACTTTTGGAACTCCTGTCAACTTGTTCTTCAAAATGGGTGTCTGTACAATATTTTGAAAAAGTAAAGGCCTGCATACAGAACGCGTTTCAAGATATACTCTCCCTACTTGTAGAAAGCACCAACTCAGAATGGGAAAAGGTATGTTCCTGAGAAGTGAAAAGAGCTGTTATTAAACGCCAAAGATGGTTGTAGAAGTTACAGATGGCATTTTTGCCTTTCTTCATTTTATAGTTTAATAAAGATGTAAGATTGTGTTTTTACCAGGGGTTTAAAAAACTTTTTGTACCAAATCGAAAGGATTGCATTGTTTTTTGCCAAAAAAATTTTACTTCTTCCTAGTGCCACAAATATGAGGCAGAGCTTTTAGCCTCTAGACATCTTTTTCCTAAAAAATATATGCTATTCTTTGTAAGGGCCTGAGATTTCAGAAACTGAGTAACTCTCATTCCTATTTTTGTTTTTTGGGCATAATCACTTCAAGAAATATGCATTGTAATAAACTAGGGTTTCCTAAGAGCTCCTAAAGAATTTGGAAGCCTATTTCTTGCCCTCAAGGAATTTATATCTCATGTAGGCGAAAAATGCCAACCAAGTACAAAGAATGTTAATGTAGAAGCAGGCAAATGGATATATGGTTCACTCACACAAAACTCCGATGCCTAATTTTGTTGGTGTACTATACATGTGCATGTAGAAAGAATTAGTTGTATTCTTTTAGTTGTATAAGTACTCTCTGACACCAGCTTTCAGTTTGTGTGGAAGATCCATAAAACCAGAATCTTGCTACCTTATGATTAAATTAGGTATGCATGAAAACTCCAGAATGATATTCTAGGCATTGTGATTAGCCAATTTTGACATTTGGAATTAGAGGTAGGGAAAAAAATGTCAATATTATAAGGTTTGTTTGATAGAAGAGTTGAGACATAAGAGTTAAGTTTCATTAAGATGTTGTGATTAAAAATTTTCAAGGCCAGGATTTGGTTATTTGGTATTAATACCTCCTGGAAAGAACAATAAGCTAGGAAAAAAGTCTGAGTTCCAGTCCCACACTTGGGGATAACTAGCTTATTACGTTGAGGAGTCATATATTATAGTTGCTTATCTGAAAAAGAAAAAATAACCCCCTGGCCTGTCTAATTCCTCGAGTTTTGGTGGGATACGAATGACACAGCTTGGCCTCTCTGCGTCCTGCGTGTGAAACGTTACAGAATTTTAGAGGCAGAGGGACTGAGACATGGTCTACCCCATCCCAGTTCACCCCCGTTGGTATTTTTTATTCTTGATTTCACACAGATGTGACTACTTAATAGTTGCTTTCAATGTAACTGGGCAAGATTGTTTCCCACGAATACTGCTTGTAATCATTTATTGAGAATTTTTGAAAAAAATAGATAATTAAAATTAAAATTATTATTTGTAGCAGTTTTTAAGGATGAGAAGTGATAGGAAAATCATGTTATACACTTTCAAGTTTGCTTACCTGAAAAGGAATGTCAGTTTGCCAGGAAAATCAAGAAAATACATCTTTCTCCTACTATTAATATATAATCAACCCTGGGGTCTTTTTATAGGGCTTATCATTGTGCAAGCAGTGTCAAATCAGCTGTATGAGTCAATGTGGCTCACATGTCTATGAAGACAGAATTACATAATTTGCCTAAGAATTTAGATTTGTGCAACTTCTGTTGGGTGGGATCAGATACCGTTCCTGAGAAAAGGGTGGCTTTGAAATGCCTTATCCAGCATTTGTCGTAGGAGAATACTTGACCTTCTGCCATTTTAGAGCTCACTTATCTCAGGACCTCAAGGTAAAGCAATGATTATTGTAAAGCAGTGATTATAAGTTATAATATAGGTGCCATAAATGTGAAGAGCTATGAATTATTTGTAGTTTTTAGAACTGTTCATGAAAATTCAAATAGGAAAAAATGATCCATAGATATAAAACAAGTCCTCATTAAAATAACTTAGATGATCAAAAGTTTTTTTAAATGGAGAGGATGCAATGAATTAAAAATGGAGTTTCCAAGAAAATGAATGTTTATCAAAATATGTGAATGCAGCAGTTTATAATGGATAAAAGAAAACAGAAGTATAAATTGGAGCAAAATTTTCAGACATTTAAGGATGTCTTCTGTCTTTGCTTAACCACCAAAATCAAGTTAAAAGTAAGACAAAAAGGTGGCTGTCCCACCTTTTTTGTCATCTTGACTTTTCCCCAGTTTTGAGTAGAAACTGGAAACACTGGCTACCTTAGGGTTCAACTTTTATTATTCCTTTTGACCTCAACCTCATATCCTCTTGATTGTCTGGAGTTTGCATTTTCTCTGTATCTGCTGACCTCTACTTCTGTTGGACATTGTAGGAAAGTTTCTTGACAGTCAGTTAAATGAATTTCTCATAATCAAAACCAAGTCTTCTAGAATCAAGTGTATGTCATGTGTTTTAAGTAATTAAACAAGGCAGCTTTCTCCACATCGCCTGTTCTGGTTCCTAGGAGTTTAGTAGTCCAAAATCTGAAAATATTGCCTTAAAAGAATGTCTGACCATTAATGAATTTAGTAGCTATATTGCCGGGATAGGGGTTAGAACACAGAAAGCGTTCAATGAATGTTAGTGAAGAAATGGTCTCGTGCAAGATATTTAATTTAAGTGAGCCTCAATTTCTCTTTTTTTTTTTTTTAACATTTTATTTTTTCCTTTTTCTCCCCAAAGCCCCCCGGTACATAGTTGTGTATTCTTCGTTGTGGGTTCTTCTAGTTGTGGCATGTGGGACGCTGCCTCAGCGTGGTCTGATGAGCAGTGCCATGTCCGCGCCCAGGATTCGAACTAACGAAACACTGGGCCGCCTGCAGCGGAGCGCGCGAACTTAACCACTCGGCCACGGGGCCAGCCCCCTCAATTTCTCTTTTTAACATTGGAATTCAACTGGCCTTCCTTACTAAGTGATGGTATATGTCAAAGTATTTAGAAACATACTATATAAATTAATTTCTTTTTTTTTATTATTGTTGTTACTTTCCATTCATGGCAGGCAAAAAGTTGGTATTATAGTTTCTAATGAATTTGACCCCTGCTGCAATGAAAATGTTCTGGATTTTCCAGAACAATTCTCATTTCACATAGTCTCTCCTGTGGTTTGACCACATAAATCATTAAAATATCTTAAATTCATGTGTGTGTGTGTATGTGTACACACGCAAACTATGTCTTCTCTTTGTCTCATAGCCGGCCCACCAGTCCTCTGCCAGATAATGCTGTAATTTGGCAAATATGGTCATAGGAGACTAGTTCATAATAATGACAGTATTCCTGTAACACCCTAAGAAAAATATTGGTGATAGTTTAGGCAAGATTTTTTTCAGGCAATGTTTTCTTTTATATTTTTAATGTTAGCATTTTAAATAGAGAATTGTGTAAAGATTTTAATTAGGTATTAACTATGAAGATAATCTATTTCAGACAAATATGGCCAAGATCTCTGAGGATCCTGCTCCAGGGGTGACTGTCAGGGGAGACCCCAGCGTGCCTGCAGTCCTTCCTGCACCCACTTCTGGATACCACGCTCAGCCCCTGGCCTTGCAGGAAACAGAAGCAGAAGCTGGTAATGGGATTTTATTCCTCTTGATCTTTGTAACATCCATAATGCAGTTCCAGACGGTTGCTTTGAGGATAAAAGGAAAGCAAAGATGTGTCCAGTTTTTATAAGGGAACAAATCTGTGATATTACTCCTACTTAATGTGTGTCCTCTGCCTGGTTTCTTTTTGCATTTAGAAGACAGAGTGGCTCTAGGCCCTCTTACTTCTGTCTTCATGACTTCTCTCCATTCATAAATGATTCTTATTGTAAGGGGAATAATGAGAATTCTATAAAGCACTCATGTTTTTATTACCTGACTTTATTGAGAAATCAAGGGTTTCACATAAGAGAATTGCCAAATAACTGAGACCTTTTCATTCCCATTACTAAAGCTTATTTCAACCGTTTTTTATGGAAATCTTTCTGAAGTGTGTTAGGTTTTCTGATATATTTGTGAGTTTCTTGAGGGCAGGGACAGTGTTTTTATCTCTTCCTCTCCAACACATGGCAGAGTGAATGACACCTAGTTTGTGTTCCTTGAATATTTGATGAATGAATAGTTTAACTTAATGACTTAGAGTTGTCATTATGAAAAATAGTGATTGTCTTGTACTATGGCCCCTTGAGGTATTAAGAGCTCACTGAGAACTATCGGGCTTCTGTTGCCTCTTCGCTGGCATTTCTGAAGCGGGAATTGGCATGTCTTTTATTGCCTCCAATCCTCTTTTAGGATATTGGCCCCTTGTATCCTGCTTCTTCCCTCCACATACAAACACATACACGCTCTGTTTCTTTTCTGCTGTCTCCATTGTAACCTGGAAAAGAACTAAGAATTACCAAAGCAGATCATAACTGCTGAGTCAGTAACCTTAGTTTCCACATGTCTCTAATTCAGCAAGCAGCACTACCAGAATTCTAGAGAACTCTGCCTTTCCTAAGAAGTCAGTTGATGGTTATTTTTCTCCTTGTCCATAGACCCTTTTCCTTTACTTCTAGGTGCTAGACAGTTGAATATCTATTGCCAATGATGTACCTGCTAATACTACCTTAATTTGTATTTTGCTTCTTTCTTTTCAATGTCATTTTATGTCTATTGTTATATCTGGAATAACCTGACAATTATTTTTTTAATTTGTGAAATGGGTAGAAAGAAGTTTTAGATATAATTTGGCCTTGGGAAGTCCTATCAATATGAAAGAAATTAGTTTTGACTTAAGACAAATCAGACTATAAAAGGATTTCTTTTTCTTTCTTCAATCATTTTTCCCTAAAAGCAAACACGTTAAATTCTTTAGAAAGGATTAAATTATCCGAAAGATATATTAAGTGATAAGTCCTTTACAATCCTGCCACCAGAGAATACCACTGTTAATTGTTTGGTTATATTCTCCCAATATCTTATAATTTTTAAAAAATAATTTAAGCATTAATTATGAAATACTTGATACATGCAAAGAATACATATAATGCACATATAAGTTATGAAGCCTAACAACCAGGAATGCACTATATGACTTAAAAATAGAACATTGCCAATATTGTTGAAGATCCTCGTGTGCTATACCACAGTTTCATCCCTGTAAATTCCCTGCAATCTGAGGTAACAAATATTCTGATATTTAAAAATTACTCTTTTGCTTTTCTTTATGTTTTGACCAAATATATATATTCTCAAAAAGCTGTTGCTTTATTTTGTTTGTCGTCTAACATTATAAAAATGGTTTAATACTCATTATAGTCTTTGTAACTTGCTTTTTTCCACTTAATATCAAACTTCCAAGATTTGTCTCTATTAATGCATATAGCTCTAGTTCATTCCTTTTCATTGCTGTATAGTAACCCATTGTATGAACATACTATAATTTATCTATTCTCTTGTCAGTGAGCATTTCACTGGTTTCTAGTTTTACAACAGTATCTTAAATGAAAAATATGAATGCCATGTATGGTACCAGTGTGATGCTTCATTAATCCTTTGATGCTCATGAACATAGATGGCACCATTTAAATGAAACTCAAAAGTCAGGAGAGAGTTAAGAATAATTTTGCTGGACCAATGATTTTACATCAACATTTTGGATATTGGCCTCTGAGTCTGTGCCAGTTTATATTCCTACTTTATTATATCGATTTTGTTAATAGTAATAATCTACTTTTTGTATCATTTTTATATATTACTTAAATTTTATAAATTCTATATATTACTAATAGCAATAGCTATTACTTATTGTATATTTGTTCTATGCCAGGTACTGTGCTGAACAATTTTTATACATTTATACCTCCTGACAGTTTTAAATCTTTTTTCACTTGGAGACAATTTCAAACTTACAGAAAAGTTGCAAAAATAAAAATAATTGCAAAGAACACTCCTATACCTTTTACCTGGATACATCTATTGATAACATTTTACCTTATTTTGTGCTCTTCTGTTTGTATGTGCATGTGAACATTTCATTTTTTTCCTGAACCATTTGATGATGTTATATTCGTTGTGCTCTTTTACCCCTAAATATGTCAGTGTGTATTTTCCAAAGATAGGAATTTTTGTTGTATAACTTTCATACAGTAAATTTCACATTAGATGAAAATGTATCAATCTATTGTCTGTATTCTAATTTTCAATTGACCCAATACTGTCTTTTACAGCATTTTTTCCCCTACAGAAAGGGCATTTGTCTGGGGTCAGGTATTACGTTTAGATGTCATGTCTCTTTACTCTCCTTTCCTCTAGAATATTTCCACAGCCTCTCTTTACCTTTTACGGCACTGACATACTTGAGAGACATATTCTCTGCTCTCTCCAACACTACCTTTCCCCTGGCTTTTAATAGAACTGTCCTCATTTTGAGTTTCTTTCTTCCTGATTAGATTCAGGGTGTGTTTTCTTGGCTGGAACACCGCACAGGTGACATGTTATCACATGTGGAAGTGCACGATACCCATTTGTCTTTTATTGGGGAGTTTATTGAGCACCTGGTCAAAGTGGTGTCCAGTTTCTTCACTGTATAATTACTGGGTTTTTTTCCCCCTTGAAACTAATAAGCAGTCTGTGGGGAGACACCTTTGAGACCATGAAAATGTCCTTCTCCTCATTAAAACTTTCCCTGTATTTACCAGTCGTTGATGATACTTCTCTGATCCACTCTTTACTATGGTGGTTGCAACATCAGAATTTTTCCAACTTCAGACCTCCCTCCACTTCTACCCGTTGGCACTTGGCATGTTGTTATAATCAAGAATCTTCCCCTCTAGTTTGTCTGTGTAGTTATTTATTTATCTGTCTGTTTATGTATCTGTTTGTCCATCTGTCTAAGTACCTACCAACTTACCCACCCATCCATCTCATTATCAGTAGGATTATTGTTCTGACTCATGGATTTCTGTTTTTTTCAATACTTTATAATTCATTATTATACTTAATTGGTGTTCAAATTGTCCCAGATTCAGCTAGTGTAGCCTCTTCAAACTGGCTCCTATGTCCTTGTGATTTGCCTGTAATTTCGAGTAATTTCTTACTTTCTGGCATAGCAAAATATTCTAGTTTCATCTTGTATATCCCCTGTCTCAATAATGGAGTCAGCCATTTCTTGACGATTCCTGGTTTTTTATAGTAACATCTGAGCATTATGTTTCATAGCAATTTTTTAAATAGATGATATTATTCAATTTTATGTATTAAAAAACTTAAGTCTCAGAGAGTTTAAGTAATACACTCTGAGTCACACAGCCAATTAATAGTGGAAACAGGACTTAAACCCAAGTCTCTCTCTCTCAGGTGTCATTCTCTTTTCAGTTACACTGTAGCCTTTAGTCATGTCACTTGGTTTCTTTCCTCTCTTCCTTCCGTCCTTTCTTTCTTTTTGGTAGTTCTTGGTCTGAATTGATATAAAAGTTTGCTATCATTTAATTTTTGCAGATAAGAAAAAGACCCTTGAAATTAAAGATTCATACTGTGGACACTGCTGCCAAGAACTTGAAAAGACAAAGCAGGAATGTCAAGATCTGAAAAGAAAACTGGAGAAATGCTGTAGGCATCTTCAGCATTTAGAAAGGAAGCACAAAGCTGTAGTGGAAAAAATTGGAGGTTAGCATTTGAAGTAGCACAGCTACCACTGTAAATCCCTTTGATCCTTGTGGAAAGTTTCAAATGTGGCATTTTAATTAATGTGGGCACTGATTCTCTTTGGGGATTAATGTAAACTAATTTGGACCTTGTTTTTCTTAACCAAAAATTGTTACTCAACTCAAAAGAGGCAAATTGGAGCTCTGATTAAAAGGTCACATTCTTTTCTTCCTTTTTTGATTAAACAGATATTGAGTGCTCAATATGTATCAAGCAGCGTTCTAGGCACTGGGGAGGTAGCGGTGAATATATCAGACAGAATTCCAGTTCTGATGGAGATGTACAAGACTCTGTTCCCTTTCTTCATGAAGCTTGTCATCATGTGAGGAGAACTAAAAACAGATTAATAAATAATTGTAGCATCAAGTGCTACTGGCATATGTTTGTGTAAACTTGGAAGAAAGGATGTTAAGTAGCATCAAGTGCTACTGGCATATGTTTGTGTAAACTTGGAAGAAAGGATGTTAAGGATGTTCTGGATGTCTCTTCCAGAACAGACTGGAAGGAGGCCAGACCAGACCCATATGCCGTGAACAAAGGCATATGGGTCTGGTCTGGCCTCCTTCCAGTCTGTTCTTCACAATGCTCAAGGGAGAGTTATCTGGAAGGGGTATCTTCTGCCGGTT
Source organism: Equus asinus (assembly GCF_041296235.1). Classification (NCBI taxonomy): domain Eukaryota; kingdom Metazoa; phylum Chordata; class Mammalia; order Perissodactyla; family Equidae; genus Equus; species Equus asinus. The sequence continues at coordinate 148,187,650 of NC_091791.1, forward strand.
CCTCTTCCTCCTATTAGAGTTAAGGAAGGCTGGACTAAGCCTTCAAAGATGACAGCGTTTGCCGAAGAGACCAGCATTCTAGGCAGAGGGAGAAGACGTGAACAAAGGCATATGGGTCTGGTCTGGCCTCCTTCCAGTCTGTTCTTCACAATGCTCAAGGGAGAGTTATCTGGAAGGGGTATCTTCTGCCGGTTCCTCTTTCTTCTCTGAAAAAGGGAAGGGTGGGTGCTCCCTCTTACCTTCACTATTCACTTATATCCCGTGCTCTATAGTCCTTACATTTGAAATATTTCAAATGCCTGAACTGGTCAGGAACTTTCTTTTGCTGCTGGACCTTGCATACGATGTTGTGACTCCGTCCTACACTTCACCCTCTCATTCCCATGTTGGCCCAACTCTTCTCATCCTTTACAACACAACTGAGAAGAGGCCTTATCTGCAGAACCTTCCTTGGTTTTCCTGTCTGAGTTAGATGGGCTGCTTCTGTGTGGCCCCATGGTACATGGCTCCTCCTCTATTACTATTCTGTATTTAGTTTTTTAGTTACTTGCTTGATATCCTTTCCAACCTATAAGTTCCCTGAGAATAAGGAATATATCTTATCTTGTTCATCGTTGTAGTCATGGTGTCCACTACACACCAGACAATAATAAATGAATGAAGGACTGAATTCAAGGGTCCCAAATAATTGCATCATGCAGAAAAGACCAGGTGAATAGGCTCACTTTTTTTCTACATTCACATCTATCACTTGCCTGGACAATAGTCACCTCCTGACTCTTTCTGCTTCTAATCTTGCCCCTCCAGTCTGTTCTCCATCAGGCTACAAGAGTGACCTTTCAAAAGTGTAAATTGGATCAGGACACTGTTTTGTTTAAAGCCCTTCAGTGACTTGTGTGGCCCTCACTATGAAATACAAACACTTAATTTAACGTAGTTTAAGAAACCTTTCATGATCCAGCATCTGCCAGCCCCTCAACATCATCTTCCCCCAGCCTTCTTATTCTCTCATAGAGAATTATTCTCTTATTCTCTCATTCTCTTTTCTCTGGACCTCTTTTCATCTCGCCCTTTACCAGGATGTGTCTTTCCATTGACTGGACCGTTCCATCCTAGTCCAGTCCACATTGCCTGGCTGACTCCTGCTCATCTCTCCCCCAGTATGTTACTTTTCAGGGGGTTTCCTAACCACCCCAGACTGGACTAGGTTCTTCTGTTAGATATTCCCCACAGCTCTTAGGATTTTTTTTTTTTTTTTAGATTGGCACCTGAGCTAACATCTGTTGCGAATCTTCTCTCTCTTTTTTTTTTTTTCCTTCTCCCCCGCAAATCTCCCCAGGACATAGTTGTATATTCTGGTTGTAAGTCCTTCTGGTTGTGCTATGTGTGACGCCGCCTCAGCATGGCTTGACGAGCGATGCCATGTCCACACCCAGGATCCGAACCTGTGAGATCCTGGGCCACCAAAGTGGAGCATGCGAACCCAACCACTTGGCCACGGGGCTGGCCCCACAGCTCTTGTGATTTTTTTTTTTTAATTTTATTTTTCTCCTTTTTCTCCCCAAAGTACCCCGGTACATAGTTGTATATTCTTCGTTGTGGGTCCTTCTAGCTGTGGCATGTGGGACGCTGCCTCAGCGTGGTTTGATGAGCAGTGCCATGTCCGCGCCCAGGATTTGAACCAACGAAACACTGGGCCTCCTGCAGCGGAGTGCGCAAACTTAACCACTCGGCCACGGGGCCAGCCCCAAGCTCTTGTGATTTTTATAACATTCATCACCCTTGCAATTAAGTCTTGTCTGTATTCTCTTCTGGAGTGTAGACTTGATAGTGACAAGGATCAAGTCTTGTCCCAGCACTTAGCACGGTCCCTGGCATCATAGCACCTTCGGTAAATGTTGTTGACTAAGAGAAGCCACCTACTTCCACCTACTGCTTACTAAGTCTGTTACAGATAGATAATAATTAAGGCAAGAAAGGGTTTTAAGAACTTTGAGATAAACATTTCAACAGTTATAATTCCCATGGTGATTGCTTAGCTTTTGAGTAGAGGCCGGGAGAGTAAATGAGATATTTGTCTAACCATAGATGTAGATACAATGTAGCTGTTGTAAAATTTGTTGAAAATCAATAAAATTTATTTTACGTAATAAAATGACAAGGGCAGTTGGATGTGATTATTATTTATAAATAATATTTAGCACCATACATTGTGATCATGAAATAGTTATTCTACATAGTGCTTTTTGAGGCTGATGTCTTCTGTAATTCATAGGCCTAGAAATAATCCAAGAAAGTTGATCCTGAGCTCAAAACAATGGGCTGATATAAGGGGTCAGGGTCAGAATTCAAGTCATTTTTGATAGCTTGATTTCAGTGTTTGTCTTAATGTAAATCTATTAGTTGATAATACTTTTGCTATTGGGTGGCTTCTTTTTTGTTTCTTAAATTCCATTTTCTACTGTCTTGGTAGTGTTTATTGAAAAGTGATGGAGTAACAGTGAGTGGTTTAAGATATACAAGTTAGATCAATTACTAGGGGGAATAGAAGCATTCATTCCCTAACTTAATGGGGTGGGTTGAGAGGGTGGCATAGCAGGGAACATGGGGTGCCGTGTTCATATTTATTAAACATTGGTGTTGCCAAGTCTTGTATAAGGTGGTGTGCCTGTATGTTATTTCTATTATAATCTTCAAGGTAGGTAATATTCTCCCCATTTTACGTATGAAAAACTCAGGTTCAGGAAGGTTAAGTAATTTACCTAAGCTCATCCAGCTGGTAAGAAGCAGAGCTAGGAGTTAAACCTACGTCTCTCTGACTCTGAAATCCATGCTTTGTCCTCTGTACCACATGGACTCCATCAGTCTCCTCGTCCTCTTTTTAAAGGTTCAAAGAATTGAAAATCTTATGTTAATTCTGAAAATGGCACCTACTTAAACTTAATTTTCTTTTTATCTTGTATTGAGGTGCTTGTTCAAAGATCATTTGCATGAGCATAGACTGTACACCAGGATCCACGAGGAACATGAAATTAGAAAACCTAGTGTGTTTCTACAGAACTTCAGTCTAATTGGAAAACAAAACACATGCATGTGAAACAGCTGGAAACCTACTTCAGGACAGTGTGTCACCCAAAACAAGATGGTGGTCGAATACAGATTTTAAGTGCTGAGCAAACAGAATGGCGAGTGGTCAGATTAGAGTCCATCAGGGAATGAAGGACACGGGGAACAAGTGGAAATTGGGCGGATTTCTCTCTAAACATTCGCACTGGGAACTTAAGGGAAAGGAAGAGCGAGAAAAAAGAGACTAATGGACCACTACACCATTATCTTTCTTTTTCAGAAGAGAATAGTAAAGTTGTTGAAGAATTAATAGAAGAAAATAATGACATGAAGAATAAATTGGAGGAACTGAGAACACTTTGTAAAATACCACCAAGGTAGACTTTTACTATTTAAAAAAATAGTTTATTTCTTGCATCTTTAAATGTTTTATATTAATTATATCAATATAGCATACCAAAAATATCAATTATTGTTATTATTATACAGCTGAAAGTATAAAAAAGGAGAAAATCTTATCCCCAGAAGATACCCTCTGTTAGCATCCTGTGTTATATCATTTAAGCCCCTTTATACACATAGAACATGTGCACATTTTAAAAATTGAGATTATTGTATAAGATATTTTGTAACCTTTTACTAACTTAATGATATAAGATAAACATGTCCCCTTGTGGTTAGATATTCTCCTATAATATGCTTTTCAATAGCTGCATAGATTTTCATCATGTGGATTTATTAATTTAAGTAACTATAACATTTAAGTTGTTTCCATTTTTCTCCTATTTTAAATAACTATATAGTAATCCTCCTATATGAATTTTTTAGCACATCTCTGTTCATTTTATTGGAATATATAGATATATATTTTTTTCAAATGAAGTTTTCCACTTAAAATCTCTGTTTTTGCAATCTTTGGGTTTTTTAGGTCACTGTCAGAAGGGGCCGTTGAAAATGCTTCCCTGCCATGCAGTAGGGTGGCCTTGGAAGAGCTTCGTGGGCAGTACATTAAAGCTGTAAAAAAAATTAAGCGTAAGTCCTGAAAGAGATTCCCAAGATTTTAAGGTGGTTTGGGCATTTTTTGTTACTAGCAGTCATAATTTGGGGGAATTTTCCAAACTACCTTGTTCTGGGATCTTACGTGCTTTTAGAAGAGATCATTGATACCTTTTCTAAATTATGCAGTAATGGATCCATTTCACCCAAGTAATATCTTTTGGAAGTGACGTGAGGGTAGAGTTATTTTTTTGTTAATTATCCTGTTTCTTTTTTGGACACTAATATTAAACTAACAATTTTATAATCTTACAACTTAAATAACTAATGCCAAAGAAAATGTCATATCAATTATTGCTTCCTACCATAAACTTTTAAGGACCATGGAAAATGGATCTAGTTAGGCGTTGTTCTGTTATTTCTTGTTATTTGGTTAATGGATTAATCATTGACGTAAATTTATCAAGTCCTTTGCAGCATAGGAGACGCAGCACACCCTGCAGGGCATTTCTCTGGTTTATGCTTTCCCAATAGATTACCTCCTGGTTTTTCATCACGATGTTGCATAGATTGTATTTTTCTCCCAGAACAATAACCAGTGTTTATACAGGAGAAATGGATGTTTGTCTCCTAAAATTGCATTCATTTTTACTAAAATGAGCAGAAAGGTCTCAAGTTCCAAATATAAGTGATGGATCATCAGAATCATGTGTGGATGTTGAAAAACCCACTCAGTATCAGTGAAGAGAGTTTGCTCTTCAGTTGTTGCCGGTGCTAACAGAGGCCGTATTACTGCAAACAAAGCAACTGTTTGTTAGCAATCATCTTAACTGGGAAGTGAAATTTTAAGCATGTTTTTAAATCCTAATATGACAACGTGGGTGTGTGTATTGTTTTCTGTTTAGAAGTTGGTTGGAGCTTTTGTGTTGATATGTACTCCATTTTAATTTTTCCCACTTCAAATAATAAAAATAGTCTTCCAGTTAGTATTTTGGCGTAGAACATCTGGTTTTCAGGAAGAGCTTACTGATATCGAGGGAGATTCCTCTGTGAGTTGGATCCTTAATACGTAACAGGGATGGTGATATTTTAGAGGAAGGCTGTAGCCCTGGAATTAGTAAAAAATTGTTAACCTGAAATAACGGTCGTCCCAAAGCACGTTGAGTTAAAGACAAAAAGCGATCTTGAAATAGACTAATTTTCAATGTAAATTTCAGAAGGCACCGTGAGTCTCCTCCCTCTCCTGCAGTAGCATTTTGTGTATATCTCTCATGGATGCTAATGTTATATTTAGTTGGATACTCCTAAGTACTGCTGAAAATCAAATAAGTAATGAAACATTGATTTTCAGAGCACAAGTCAACAGAACAATAGGAGTCTCTTCAGCTCATGTCGCCTCCTTCTGTCTTTCTGTGTCTGCTTCCCTCTTCCTCTCTGCCTCACCCTTTCTGTATATTTCTTTTTTCTGTTCTCTTAACCGGATGTAACATATAATTGAAATGTATAAGCTTCTGTGCCTCTTATTTATGGTGTTTTCTTGCCTCCGTATTTCAGAATACGACAGAATTTCCCTAGGGAATATGCTATGTTTCTCTACCATATGTGGCTGTCATCATTCTAAAAGGACTTTTAGATTATTTCTCCTTTGAGTCTACCAAAATGTTGGTCTGAAATACTCCATGTTATTGATTGTGGAAAAGTATAACGTTTAAACTATACCTCCAGTCACTTCATTTCCCAGAAAATTGGTCTGAAGTCTGCCTCTCCTGTTTTTGAAAAATGCTAATAAACATGCATTTTGTGGGGATCCCCCTGCCCCAGGTGACATGCTTCGTTATATTCAGGAGAGTAAGGAAAGAGCTGCGGAAATGGTAAAAGCAGAGGTACTGCGGGAACGTCAAGAAACTGCCCGAAAGATGCGCAAATATTATTTGACTTGCCTCCAACAGATTTTGCAAGATAATGGAAAACAGGAAGGGTAAGTTCAGTCTAAACAAACAGTGTGACCTGAGAGCACAGGACAGCATGTTGTCATTTTCTAAGCATTTTCCTTAACCACAAAATTAACGGTTTCTGCATGATCAGCCATTGGGTGTTAAGAGAGGCTTGTGTCTCTGCTACCCTAAATGTTGGCAGAGCTAATAGGAAAACAGGAATCCTGGGGCTAAGGAAACTCAGTTTTTCCTTTAAACTGTATTAATTTAACATTCTGGAATTCCCCACAGGGCTGAGAAAAAGATTATGAATGCTGCTAGCAAACTTGCTACAATGGCAAAATTGCTGGAAACGCCTATTTCTAATAGATCCCAGAGCAAAACTACACAGTCAGGTATGTCAAAATGAATCACTCGAAGGGTTTCTCTCTCCCTTCTTTTTTAGCTATTTAATATTTTTAGTATGAAAAAAAGCAGGAATGTAAGGATTATGAGTTAATTTATAAAGTTGTATGTTTTACTTAAATTGGAAACTTATACAAAAGAGTCTAGTTTCCAGTTCAAGTAGGCAGACTGTGCATATCCATCAGCTTTCTATTGCTGCTTCCATCCCCAGAAATGATAGAAAAGATTTTAAACAACAAATAAAGAAGGCGGAAAAGAAGAAATTATAACTGAATTTTAAAACGTTTCAAATGATAGACTAGAAGCTGTGAGAAATCCCAGAAAGAAAGAAGACAGTATAAGATTGAAGGTGGAAACCTCAGTTCAGAACTGCCAGAAGATGACAGCTACAAGCAGGAGCAATACTGAAACTGTTGCACAGATGCAGGTGGCATGTTCCAGAAGTCATAAGCCTAGGGGATAACAATGGGGTAATTAGTTGGTGTTCTAGAGCAACAGTAACCAGGCAGAGTCACCCTCTTTATTTCTTTTTCTACTCTCCCTTCCCCAACCCTAATATTGGGCAGAGTAAGAGCAGCAAGAACAGAGAATCTGGGAAAAGGACAGTGCTCTAGATGACTAACCACACCAAGGAGAAACTGAGAGCCTACATGCCCAGGGTGCCAGCTATTACCCTGCAGCTTGTTCCTTCCCACTCTGCTCCCAACTTCTTTAAACAAGCAGCGCAAAAAGATAGCGCACTCAGGACATCTAAAAGATAAGCATTCAACCAAGAATCACCATATATTTATAGAAAGCCAGCTCCGTGAAGACAGACACCAAACTCAAAACAAGGCAAAATAAAAACCAACAGATCTTAAACCTAAGGAAATACAATTACTAGAACAAGCAATGGGACCTGAGAATGTTAGAAAAGTATAGTATTCTCAGAAAGATCTAAGAGGATATTGTAGAGGAAACTAACAATACGCTAAGATTTTTACTATTTTCAAGGAGAGGGTATAGGTACTGATCACTTCACCATTGCTAGAAAAATACAGGTTTAAATACGTATCTTAAAATTTGAGGATAATTGGTAGAGAAATAGAAATAGAATACATAACTTTCAAACTAGTAGGGGAAAAACTTGGAAGAAAATGTTTTTAACCTAACAGAATCAAGAAATAGAAAAAATACAACTAGAAAGAATGGATAAATAGAAAATAATAGTAGGTTGAACTATCAACAATTACACTAAATATGAATAGGTTAAACTCATTAAAAAACCACAACTTCTGGGGCCTGCCTGGTGGCGCAGCCTGGTGGGGCTGCTTTGGCAGCCCGGGACTCACTGGTTTGGATCCCAGGTGTGGACATGGCACCGCTTGGCAAGCCATGCTGTGGCAGTTGTCCCATATATAAAGTAGAGGAAGATGGGCATGGAAGTTAGCTCAGGGCCAGTCTTCCTCAGCAAAAAGAGGAGGATTGGCGGCAGATGTTAGCTCAGGGCTAATCTTCCTCAAAACAAAACAAAACAAATCCACAATTTTCAAACAGTTTTTAAAAATCCAGACATAACATTATTTTTACAAGAACATCGTCTAAAATTCAAAATAAAGGGATAGAGAGTGATATACCAAGCAATGCAGTGTTGATATTAGATAAATTATAGAGTTAAATACATTATTAGGTAAATCAGAGTTAGCATTAAAAGGGACCAATGTGATAGTTCATAATGATAAAGGAGCAGCTTCCCAAGAAGCTACGAATGGGTTCTTTATGTACATAGTAAAATAGCTTTAGAATATATAAAGCAAAAGCTGATGGGAATACATGAAAAAATTGGTAAATTTTGGGGGCATTTTGAACATATCTGTGGGGAAATGGGATTTTTGACCTTTTGAAAAGCTTGAAGCAGAGATTGTTCAGGAATCTACAAGTGTGATATTGGTAAACATCTCTCAAATAGAAGCACAAACACGAACATTGGATAGAAAAGGGTAGCGGCATAGAAGAAGAAAGTTTTCTGGATTTGGGGCAACAGTGTGCAAATAATGTCCCCAATAGATGCAAACCCTTTTCAGGGACTCCAGGGACCAAGGTACACAACTCTGAGATATGATGTCTCTGATTCTACACTATGTGGCTGCTTTGCCTCTGATCAGATTTAGTGTCTTAGCTAGTTACATCAGGGAGTCTATTTTAGCTTTTACAGTGTGTGTGTGTGTGTGTGTGTAGGTGTTGGGATTCTTCCAGCAAACTTGGTTTATCAGGGGGCCGGCTCAGTGGCCGAGTGGTTAAGTTAGCACGCTCCACTGCAGTGGCCCAGGGTTCAGATCCTGGGCGCGGACATGGTACTGCTTGTCAGGCCACGTTGAGGCGGCGTCCCACATCCCACAACCAGAAGGACCTGCGACTAAGATATACAACTATGTACCGGGGGTGGGGGGGTGGCTTTGGGAAATAAAGCAAGAAAAAAAAAAGATTGGCAACAGTTGTTAGCCCAGGTGCCAATCCTTAAAAAAAAAAAAAAAACTGGGTTCATCAGAAATTCCATGCTTGGCATCAGAGTAGGATTGAAAACATTGCAGTTGGCTCTTGAAATACTGTAGCATCATTAAAAAAAATAATAGATCAGGTAGATAGTGATAATATATCAGATTTCAATAACAAAATTACCTAGCTTTATCTAATCATTATATGTAAAAGAGTATTTTAAAATGTCCAGCATTGTTGTATTTTCTTTGAGAATGATTAAAATATATGTATTCTTTGGAAATACATGAAAAAAAATTTTTTTTCTCTTCTTTCAATGTTAATTTTCTCCTAATTTTATTTTCCCCTGATTTTCTGTTTTGTTGTGTACAGGAGAACTGGCTCTGACTTCAGAGATGCTGATTGGAGTTGAAAAATCAAAAAGAAATGATGTGAATCAGGATATACCATGTCACATTGAAAGCAAATCAAAGAGTGTAAAAGCCAGCCCCAGGCGTATGTGCGACCAAGTTCCTAGGAGGAGGGCTGCTTGTAACTTAGAAAGGCGGTTGGAGGACGCAGAGCACCGGGATGTACAACATGCGGGTTCCAAAGGGTCACATTCAGACTTTCAGTCCGGGGATAACAGTTACAAACACCTAGACATTTTGCCAAGGAATGTTCCTCCTGAGTTTGTTCCTTGTGAAGGTGAAAGAGGCTTCGGTTTGCGCAAGAAGACAGACCTCCTCAGTGATGCTGGCTCCGGATCACTTCTGCCTTCAGCCGCATACCCCTTTCTTGGATCCTTAGGAAATAAACGCTCACCTAGATATACCCCTAGTCATTCTGAGTCTGGATCCACACATACAACCTTTCGAGGTCCTGATGAAAGACTTGGTTTAAAAGTATATAAGTGTAACCCATTAATGGAACGTGAAAATGCTACATCTGAGAAAAGTCAAAGTTTGGGTGTTCAGGAAGCTCCAGTAAAGGATGGAGGGGACCTTAGTGACTCCATAGGCTGGCATTCCAACAGTGCCACTTTACCCTGCGACAGCCGTGAAGGGTCATTTTCACAGGGTAGGCCACAAGAAACTCTGGATACACTGGCTGAATCTGTTAATTTCAGACAGTTTCCGGCAGCCAGTTGTCTTTCAGATCCAGGGAAAAATAACACGATTAGTCGACCAGTGAAACATCAGAGTGGTCACGCTCCAGACCCGTCAGAGGCAACCACCTCTTCCCAGCCAGGGAAAATCAGTGTGACTCTTGGCCATCCGCCGCCCCATCAGGCTGATACATTAAAGTCAGACTTCAAAAAACTGAGCAGTACAGGATGGTCTTCAGTGTGTCGGCAGCCTGCGAAAAGATTAATCCCTCTTCTGTCTAGCCAACAAGATAGTGGCTTTGATAGCCCGTTTGTCAATCTAGACTAATTGTACAGTATTTAAGAAGAATCATTAATATATTCACAAGAACACTGGAAGAGAAGACTTCATACTGAAAAATTTGTGGGCTTTGCCTATTTTGAGATGTTTTAATAACATCTGACTATCATGAGTAAAGTATTCTCATAAAATAACTTGAGATATTAATGTCGCCTTAATCTTCCAAAGGCCTGATGGTGTGTGTGTAATCTGCTTGTGTGTAGTGCTTATATTTGTTTGCTAAATCATCTATTTTTATACTTATGATTATATTAGTTCTCCATGCAGTGTTAAATTATTTAAATAAACTTGCGTATGGTCTGTAGAATTGTTATACATTATTTTTTCCTTCATAATATAGAAATGTTATATTGACATGTTTGAAGTTCATCCAGAAAAAAAGAGAAACTTTGATGATTGGTGTGTATGATCAGCCAAATTTAATTTTTGAAATTAGCCATGTTTAATGAAGCTATAGATTTACTTTAGACATACTTTTCCTGGAAATATCTACTCAAAATTTTGATTCTTTCATTTGGGAAAAGAGGTTTTGCCAAGATTGCCACGAAATACATAGCTGTATCCTGGTTTCATTATTTAAAAGTGTTTTTTAGTTGACATTTGTGTTATTTCAGATCTCCTGTGACATCCAGAGACTTTCTTTGTCTCTTTTATGGTTTCACAGTGTTTCTTTCATCTGAAACATTGCTTTTTAAAAATGGAAATAATAAACTTTATCATGTAGCAAAAAATTTTAAACTATTAGATTTTTATATTCATTTATAGTGCAGAATTGGCTAACTTATTAATGCTGTGGGTTGAAGGTTGTAATTCTAAACCATGCAGAAATGGATGACCACCTAACCCTAATGTTTCTAGATTAATTTTTTTTCAGATTCTTAGAGATGAATATGAAAGTTTTAGGTGTATGCAAGTGCTTCCTGAAAATAGTCACTATAGCTTTTTCTCATCTCTCTCACCGCTACCCATATCATGGACTGTATTTGTGGGTTTATCCAGTATATTTTTCCACTGGGGGTGGTTGGATGAGTGGCAAGATGCATCATCCTCCTGCTGATAACCATCTCTGAAAGCAAGAACCTGAAGTGAACCTTCTAGGGATTGGAAAGCTCTGTCCCCTTAACTGGTGACCAGATATAGATAAACCTAAAAATTAGCATTGGATTTCAGTGCTCAAGTTGACATGCAGCTGGAGAAAGGAACACATCATCTCTTGAGAGTCTCACTTGTATTCCTGAAGATACAGTGTCGTTTCTCCAACAGTTAGCATGACATTTCTCACTCTAGGAAAATCCCTGCACCAGCTGGATTTATGTTCCATGTGGCTCTAGTTGGTGCTTGATCATTTGAAGCCCTGGGTGTAACTGAACTGAGAAGCTAGCTTATTGCTCACCCTCTTTTTCATCTTTGTTTTAATTCTTGTCAGATGTTTAAACTCTTTGCATCAAGGTTGAAATTGGAAATCTTCTTGCTTTCTGCTCCTTTTTTTATGGCATCCTTATTCTCTTTCAATATCCATAATTTCAATAGGATTAGGATACTTTATCTCATACGCTCTACTCACACCCGCCAAGGAAGGTCTACATTGGTTAGTGGGTAAATGAAGGGTCTGCGTGGCCAAGCTACCTCTGGCAATTTGCATGGGTCTGAAGGGTGATATTAGAACAGAGAGGAGGCAGGAGCCCCATAGACGTCACACTCTCATAAATCCCACTTCCTCATGGTGTCTAATCTTTTATGTGTTGCTGGGTTTCACTTGCTGATACTGTGTTAAGGATTTTCATGTGCATGCTCACAAGGCATATTGGTCTCTAGTTTTCTTGTGATATCTTTGTCTTGCTTTGGTGAAAGGGTAATACTGATCTCACAGAATGAGTTGGAAAGTTCCCCTGCCTCTATTTTCTGAAAGAATTTGTGTAGGGTTGCTATTATTTCTTCTTTAAGTGTTGGATAGAATTCACTAGGTGAAGCCATCTATCCTGGGCTTGTGTGTATGCGTGTGGTGGGAGGGGAGGGGCAGATTTTTAAGTAATAATTCAATTTATTTTCTTGTTATAGAGCTATTTTTGTTTTCTATATCTTCCTTAGTCAGTCTTGGTAGTTTTTAAGTAATTTGTTCATTTTGTCTAAGTTGTCTGATTTGTTGATGTAAAGTTGGTCATACTATTCTCCTATGATCCTCTTATTCTGTGTCATCTCTCTTTTTCTCTTAGCCTAGCTAAATGTTTATCAGTTTTGTTCCCAGAAAACTTTTGGTTTCTTTGGTTTTCTCTGCTGTTTTCTGTTTCCTATTTCATTGAGTTTTTCTGCCTCTGATCTTTGTTTCCTTCTGCTTGCTTTAGGTTTAATTCTCACTCTTCTTTATCTATTCGTAAAGTAGAAGTTTAGATTATTGATGTTGAAATCTTTCTTTTCTAATATAGGTATTTAAATCTCTAAATTTCCCTTTAAGCACTAGTTAAGCCATATATCATAAATTTTGATATGTTTTGTTTTTGTTTTTGTTTAGCTCAAAATATTTCTAATTTCCTTCGTGATTTCTTTTTTGACCCATGGGTTATTTAGAAATATGTCACTTCATTTCCAAGTATTGGGAACTTCCCAAATTTCTTTGTCATTTATTTTGAATGTATTTGTTGTTGGAGAATATACTTTGAGTGATTTCGGTTCTTTTAAGTTTCTTGAGACTCGTTTTATGGCCTAGCGTACGGTCTATCCTGGAGAATGTTTCACATGCGTCTGGAAAGAATGCATATTCTGCTCTCTTTTGATGGGGTGTTAGAAAATATCAGTTAGGTCAAGTTGGTTGATAGTGTTGATCAAGTCTGCTATAGCCTTTCTGATTTTCTGCCTATTTGTTCTGTTAGCTATTAAGAATGGGTCATTGTAGTTTCTAACTATAATTGTTAAATTGTCTATTTCTCCTTTCAATTCTATCAGTTTTTGCTTCCTGTATTTTGGGGCTCTGTTTTTAGGTGTATATACCTTTATATTTATTATATCTTTCTGATGTATTGACTTTTATCATTACAAAATATCTCTCTGTGTCTCTGGTAATATTTCTTAAAGTCCATTTTGTCTGATATTAGTGCAGCCACTCCAGCTCTCTTATGATTACTGTTAACATGGCAAATCTTTTTCTGTCCTTTTTCTTTTAACCTATTTGTGTCTTTTGATTTGAAGTGGGTCCCTGGGAGACAGCACATTGTTGGATCTTGCTGTCTTTTTAATACAGTCAGACAATCTTTGTTTTTGGATTGGAGTTTTTGCTCCTTAAAATTTAATGAAATTATGGTTGGATTTTCTTTCTCTATATCTTATGGGGTTTTTTTTGTTGTTGTTATTGGGTTGCTCCTTTAAAACTGCCTTCTTTGTGATAAGCAAATATTTATTAGGGTACCATCTTAATTACTCTTGAGTTTTATTATTTTTTGAGTTCTTTTATAAGTGGTTGCTCTAGGTATTACAGTAGGCACAGTAACTTATTACAGTCTGCTTCAGGTTAATATTGACTAACTTCTGGTAGAACATAGCATCTTTGTTCTATTATACCTTTATTTCCTTTGTACTGTTAATTGTTATATATATTACATCTATATATTATTATACAACAACAATACGGTTATAATTATTGCTTTAAAGAATTTAAGAGAAGAAAGGATTTTAATATATATGTATAGTGTGTATATATATATATATGTATTTTTATTTACCCACATATTTACCGTTTTTGCTGCTCTTCGTTTTTTCCTATAGCTAAGTTACTGAATCTATTGTCATTCCCCTTCATCTGAAGGACTTCTTTAGTATTTCATGTAAGGCAGGTATGCCAGCAACAAATTCTCTCAACCTTTATTTTGGAATATATTTCAAATTCATTTTTGAAGGATAGAATTTGATGGATTTAGAATTCTTAGTTGGCATCTTTTTTTCCAGCACTTTGAATATGTCATTCCACTGCCTTATGGCCACCATTGTTTTTGATGAAAAGTTAGCTGTTAATTGTATTGTTCTCATATTTGTGATGAGTTGTTTTCAGGTTTTTCTCTTTGGCTTTGAACAGGTTGAGCATGGTGTGTCTGGGTGTGCGTTTGTTTGTGTTTATCCTACTTAGGTTTGTTGAACTTCTAAGATTTGTAGATTAATATTTTTAGCAAATTTGGAAGGGTTTTTTCACCATTATTCCTTCTGGTTTTTTTTTTGTTTTTTTTTTTTTTTACCCCTTTCCCATTCTCCTGTCTTTCTGGGGGCTCTCATGTATGTTGAAATTCTTGCTGTTGTGCCACAGGTCTTTGAGACTCTGTACATTCCTCTTTAATCTTTATTATCTTGTTTTTCAAATTGGATAATTTTTATTCATCTATCTGCAAGTTTGCTGACTCTTCTGCCATCTCAATTCTGCTGTAGAGCCTATCTAGGAATTTCATTTTCATTATTATACTTTTTCACTCTATAGTTTTCATTTGGTTCTTTTTTATAGTTTCCTTTTTTTTAGATTCCCCAAAGAGTCATTGTTATATTTCCCTTTAATTCTTTATTCATTGTTTCCTTTAATTTTTTAAACAAATTTATAATGACTGCTTTGTAGTCTTTTTTTTTAAATTGTACTGTGAACAGTTAACATGAGATTTACTCTCTTACATTTTTAAGGGCACAATACAGTATTGTTAACTGTAGGCCCAGTGTTGTACACTGGATCTCTAGAACTTATTCATCTTGCATAACTAAAACTTTATACCCCTTGAAGTAAAACTTTATACCCCTTGAAATGGTTAATCTCCATTTGCCCCTTCCCCCAGCCCCTGGCAACCATCATTTTATGTTTCTATGAGTTTGACTTTTAGATATCTCATATAAGTAGAATCATGCAGTATTTATCCTTCTGTGAATTTTGGTCTTTGTTTATTAAATTCAACATCCAAGTACACACATAGTTTCTCTGACAATGTTTCTTCTTGAATATGAGTCACACTTTTCTATTTCTTGATATGCTTCATAAATTTCTTGAAAACTGGATATTTTATGTAACATTGTAGCAACTCTGGATTGGATATTTGTTCCCCTCAGGGTTGTGCTGCTGGTTTTTGTTGTTGTTGTTGTTTTGATTTGCTTTTTAATTCATCTGAACTTAATCTACAAAATCTCTCCCCTGTGATATATGTTTGCTGATTTCTCTACTCAGTTATTTTAATTTGTATTCTTAGTTTTTAAGCCTGGCATTTCAGGGGATGCCCCTGCATCTATATAGTTTAATGGTCAACCATGATTGGTGAGAGGTTGTGTTCAAAAACCTTGAGTCAGTAGGTTTTCCACCCTCTCTTGATGTATCTGTGGGTGTCTTGGGGTGTGCATTCAACGTGCAGGTAAATTTCCTAGTCTTACCCACTTTTACTTCCTCCTTGAGACTTTCCAGGTCTTCCCTGCACATGTGCACATCCTCTTTCTCAGAGAACTTGGACCCTCTTAGGTCTTCCCTACATATGCATGCAGCCTCCCACTCAGGCACATATGTGTGAAGAGTTTATTTAGCCCCTTATTTCAGGATTTCTCCCTGCTAATTTTTTGATTAGTCTGCTGGTCTCTTGTCTCAAATGGGACCACAGTCTCAGGCAAGCAGAGCTGTATACCTTTCCTGTTTTTAGCCCTCTAACTTTGCTGGCTTTACTAGCAATACCATTGGGCTCCTTGCCTTCTGCTCCAGATTAATTCAGTCCACTCTGGCAGAGAAGCTGTTAGTTTTCAGTACCCTCCCTGACTTGTTAGCACTTCCTCACCCATCAAGCCAGGGAAGAGAATGGAAGTATCCCCATATAAGAATGCTCCCCACCCCGATCTTCCAAAGTTCAGCAGCTTCTCAATTTGTTGTTTCTCTTTGGTTAATTTCCAGAGCCCTGAAATAGTTGTTTTTGACTATTTTTTCCAATTTTATAGTTATTTTAGGGGGAGAAGAGGAATTACTGACCTCTTCACTCTACCATAATTTCCCTTATTTTTATTCTGCTAAGTACTGGAGTTCAATCTCTTTTATGTACTTATTCATTTTTCCTTTATTTTTGCCAACTTTTTATCTTGAAAAACTTCATTATCTGTAGAAAATAAACACCTATATACCTTTCATTTAGATTTACCAATTATTAAATTTCCACATATGCTTTATATTTATTTGTAAATATACATATATGTATGTATGCTTATGTAATATGTAAATATATTTTTCCTTAACCATGAAATATAGTTGCAGACACCATGACAATTCATCCTTCAGTAGCTCAGCATGTATCTCCTAAGAACAAAAATATTTTCTTACATAAATACAATCATCATAATTAGTAAATTGAATTTTCATAAACATCTCGACAGTCTATATTCAAATTGCTTCAATTGTCACAATAATGTGTTACAACTTTTTTTTTAGATCTTTACTGTTCACCTTCAAACTGAGGACTCACTGCTTTTATTCTGATATGAAAAATACTTGGCCGTTAATTATGCATTCATTCAATAAGTGTTTATGAAGTATAACATTGCTTGTTAATGTTCTGGGGGATACAGCAGTTATCAAAGCAGACGAGTTTCTACTCTCATAGCTCTCACATTCTAGTCGGGGGAGACAATAAATATACATAATTTATGTAGTATGTTAGAAGCTGGTAAGTGCTAGACAGAAAATTAACACCAGGTAAGGGCTTGAAGAAGGAATGGTAGGGGAGAGGTGGTCACAGTTTTAAAGGGAGCAGTGGGGTGGATCACACTGAGATGGTAACATCTGGATAAGGATTTGAAGGAGGTGAACATAGCTTCACAATTTCTTATATTCTCTACTTCTAGGACTCTTAGTAAACATAATCCCATCCTCTGTCTCTCTTAATTATTCTCTTGTCTACTTTTATCTCTGCTGTTTTGTAGAATTCCTCAGTACCATCTTCCAGTTTGCTAATTCTGTCTTTGTTTATTCCACTTACTGAGTTTTTTACTCCACTTCCAGGATTTCTAGTTGGTGTGTTTATTCCTACACTTTTTGTATAATTTCTGCTTGTTTCATTTAGTAATCTTGATTTTTAAAATAGATTCTATTTCTTTATATTTTTAAAGACTTAAAAATACTTATTTTCAAGTTACTTCTAGAATAATTATTGGTGTCGCCTGGGAGTGAGGTCATATCCAAACTGCTGCTTTAATTGCCTTTCATAGACTTAGTTTCTCCCATGTGTATGGAATTTTAGCTTGCAGTCTAACAGAGAAGAGGACTTTTTTTGTCTCTTCTGAGTTTTCTCCTTCCACCCTGTCTAGAGTTTTGTGGTTGTCTCCACCTGGACTTTTGGGTCCCCAGAGCAAGATCAGGTCTTAGAAAGGTAGTTTCTGATCCGTTAGGCTTTCCTAAATCTAGTCACTGGGCCAGCAGGCAGCTTGGCTCAGGTTCTGGCTGCAAGGCTCTGCCTGTATCCACCAGGCTGTCTAGCTGTATGGCTGCTACAGAAGCTGTGGCCTCAGGCAGTGCTTGTAGCTTTTCAGTCTCCGTAGGGCAAAGGAGCTCTGCTTCGGTTACTAGTTTAAACAATCAGTGTGTCCTTTATTCCCTTCAAGTTGGATGCTTTTAGTCCTTGCTCTATTCTGTAGGAGCTCCTGGCCACCTCTACTGCTTTTGGATCCAGAGGAGGTCATACCTTACTTTTCAAGTCCTCAGAGACATCTTGTTTTTATTGCCTTTTTTCTCTTTCTGTTTTTTTTCTATCATTGCTGTATGTTGGCAGGTGTTGGGTACTCCCCAAGTATTAACTTAGAATGGCATCAGTGACCTAACGTCTGCTTTGTCATTAACTCTGAACTTTGGCTATTTTCTTAGCGTCTTTGGGCCTCAGTGTCTCCTGTTACTTAAAGTTTAGGCATATCTCACAACAAGCTAATGATTCAGGTAAAGTAGACCTATGACTGTATGAAGGAGAGAAGTTGGAAATACAGCTGGAAAGGTAAATTGAGGCTAGATCATGGGTAGTCTTGAATGTCAAAGCCAAGAATTGAGAAATTTGGTTCATAGAAATTGGAGAGTTGTTGAAGGTTAGGCAGCATGATTTAGAGAAATTAGTGAGACCATGCTGGAGGAGGGCTTGGAAAAGCAGAGGAAATAGGCAGAGAAGCCAGGAGGACAAGGCCAGAGCCAGGGTAGTAATGGTAGGAATGAAGAGATGACAAGATTGAAACTGTTACACCAATAGGTTTAACAGGACCTACTGCCTGATTGAATACAAGGTCAAGGGAAAGAGAAACTCTAAAATGTGTTCAGAGCCTGGGTAATCGTGAAGATTATTGTGCTATCAACAGGTATGGAGAAATCAGAAAGAAAACAGGACATGGTAAATATGAGCCGCTGTGCCTTCCATTGAATACTACAATGTCTGGTCCTTTGGTGGGACGTGTTAACGATAACAAGTAATTTTCATGGTGAGCGCTGTGCCAAGCACTTCATTAGCTCATTTAATCCTCAAAACAGTCTTATGACGTAGGCTCTGTATGGGCACTTTTTGGATGAATGAAATTGAGGTTTCAAGGGGTTAAATAATTTGCTCAAGGTTAACACAGCTAACACATGGCAGAGCCAGAAGTCACACCCGGGTGTGTTTTTTTGTTTGTTTTTTTTTTAACGTACTATTCACTTAAAATAGTTTTAGATTTACAAAAAAGTTGCAAAGATATTACAAAGAGTCTCCATATCCCTCTCTCCCAGGTTCCTCTATTGTTAACATCTTACATCACTAGGACGTATTTGCTGCAACAAGGAAGAATTTCACCTAGGT
Source organism: Equus asinus (assembly GCF_041296235.1). Classification (NCBI taxonomy): domain Eukaryota; kingdom Metazoa; phylum Chordata; class Mammalia; order Perissodactyla; family Equidae; genus Equus; species Equus asinus. The sequence continues at coordinate 148,206,745 of NC_091791.1, forward strand.
CTTTTTTTTTTCTTTCTTCCTTTTTGTACTCCAGAGCCCACAGTCTTAATCCCTATACTGTCTTTATTTGGCTTGGCTTATAGGTGAGCTGGAATTCATTTTAAGTTCTTTTCTTTTTCCTCCCCTTCTACTTCTCTACCCTGCTCCCAAGAAGGAAAATGAGTTCAGCAGCCTTCTCCACATGTGAAATCGGTTTAACTTGCTGTCTTGGTAGGATGTAGGGGGAAAAAAACAGGTCTCACTCTTTAGTGGAGTTTTGTGGAATAGGATATTATATGGAGGTTATGTTGCCACTAGGAATTTACCAACGCAACCGGAAAACCTATAAGCCAATAGAACCATCTTTTGTAATTTTAAAATTCAACCAGTAATGGTTCATCTAAAAAGAAAAATTAAAAGACATTTAGAAATTTCTTAGCAGTTAATATGCCATTCTAAAACTTCTTGATATTATTAAAACAACATTTTTCCTTAAGGACCAGAACAGGAAATTAATTAGAAATGAAAATGGTAAATGTCATTAAAGAGAAACTTCTTTATTTTTAAAAGTAACATAAATGGAATGGCTCCTTCCATAAAGTTCAGCAATAATATGGAAACTTTGAGATCAAATTAAATCTTGTGCTCTTAAAAATGTTGTCTGATGAGTAAATTGGATAGAAGTAACAAAAAATGTCTCTTTTAAAATTGTTTTGTTTTGGTTAAGGCACAGTTCTTGTCTGAAAGACTTTGTTTCCTCACAACAAATTTCACAAGTTTGTTAATCATATTGCATACATAATGTACTGGGCCAAATTCTGCTTCCTATACTTCCCTGACCTTAGGAACCCTAGACACACAGTGCATTTGTACAAGAACACAGGGTAAACCCAGTTCATGCATTATCACAATGACCCTCTAGATGTTAATGATTTCATTGGCTGTCAATGAGTTTCCTGGAGGTTTTTTTAAATGCAGTGCAATTTCACAATCTACTCTTCAAAGTCTCCAAGACTTGGATTATTCATTAAACAGTTACTTTGATTTCTTGGATGCTCAAGTATTCACATATTAATGGTGTCTAACCTTCCCATGAATCCACATTTCTGTTTTAATTGGTTCAAAGCTCTTCAAAATTCTTACCTATTATGTATCTTAAGGTTTGGCCCATGTACAAACACAAAATAATAGCGTGTGCTTTTGGGATACCTATAATGGACCAGTCATCATATTAAGCTCCATGCGTACACTTTTGTCCTAATCCTTCCAACAGCCTTTCAAAGTAGGTCTTATTATCCTCATTTTACAGATGAGAAATGCAGGGACTCTCATTGTGTGACTGAGCAGGTATCCAAGGTGGCCATGGAGTTACTACCGCAAGGTGAGTATGAACCCATATTCTCACCAAGCTTTGTCTATAAACCAAAACCATATATCTCTAACACTGATATTGCTCTTTTCCCCAAAATATATGGAGATGCTACTGTATTATTATTAAAGGGCCTTCATACTAAAAATAGTGAGGAGTTGCTGCGCCGTCCTAAAAAATGCCTTCCTAACATCAGATGAGGTCTGTCCTGAATAGCTCAAATCCAGTTAGTTCAAACCAGACTTTTCTCAGGCTAAAGGACTGAGATAGTAATTAGGATCAGACTTTGGAACCAAAGATGGTTCGAATCTTTATTCCATCCGCAGTGAGCCTGGCTTCCACATCTGAAAAATGGGGCTAAGAGGGGCTGACACCGGTGGTTGTGGCTTTTTACCTACTTCTTCCTTGTTGGCCCGGCAAGGAGGGGGCTGTCTGTTCCTTCGCCTCATGACTCAGTCCCACCTCTAGTGCTGCCTCCTGTTTGGTGTGAGCTGATCACAGTGGCCCCAATTCCTGTTGCCAGTGATTGGTTTAGGCGTGGGCATACGACTCAGTTCTGGACAATGTGATACAAGGGAAGGGATAGAGGGCTTCTGGAAAATGTTCCTTCCTAAACGGTGTCTCCTCCCACATTGGAGAGGAGAACTGACTGAGCTACAAGGATGGATGTGTAACTTCTGGATCAGTGGTGGGAGCCACTTTCTAGATGTCTCACCTGTTGAAAGCAAATTATCTTCTTCAAGTCACCTCTTGAATAAATATTGTAGGAAGTCTACTCTCAAAAGTGCTTTTACCTGGAGCAAATCGAATTATTTACATGTATTTGCCCACTATGAAGCCAAAACGAATGAAGAAATTCTGAACTTGCTCAAAATCAAAACACATAAGATTAACTAAAGAGGCTTTAAGGTGAAATGAAAAGTTTTGTCGTTCTTGAAAGAAGACTTCAAAGATTGTAGAGCCAAACACCCATGGATATGGGCACCTAAGATAAAGAAAAAAAATCTTAAAAAATGAAGATGTTTTGTCTTTAAGTCCCTCAGAGTAATTAACATGTTGCTGCAGATGACAAAATCTATGGCCAAATAGATAGAAAGCTGCAAGCTGAAAAATTAGGAATCTTCTGGCTTCCCCCCTCTGCCTAAGACCGTGAGCAAACAGCTCCTCTCCTTCTGCCCATAAGCCTGTTTAGAGAGGTTGGGTCACAGTCTCTCAGAGAAGGTGCAAAGATAAGTGGCAGAGGGGCCAACGCCCAAGGCCACCCTTAGCTTTCAAAATGTTCCCTATGATGGAGGCTCCATTCAGAACACCCAGCTGGCCGGAGAAAGGCTTTTTGGAAACAGCAGAGCAATGGACGTTCTTCGATGCTCATTTTCCAGCAAGGACAAATATTTGATTATATAATGAGGAAGTTATGTCTCCTGGCACCCAAAGAACTGACCTACAATGACAAATGTGCAACTTATTAAGCAAATTCCATTGAGCCTGCAACACGTACTAGTCATTTTCTCAAGACGTAGTTGCTTTACCACCAAAAGCCCTCTCCTCAGTGGTTCCAGCTGGCAAATCTCACTCTCATCCGGATCCGTTACTTTGTAATCACACAAAGCTTCTCTGTGGGTTTTTTAAAATACAAAATAATTTGATGTGCTCTCATTCCCCTGTGCTGCCATGATTCTAGAGACCATAAATAATTGTTTAAGCCCAAACCCATAATGTGAGTTTCTACTGGAGAAAAACCAGAGAAAGAGAGCCCCTCCGTGATGCATCTCGTATATACTGTCTCCTCTGTGGTGGGGGCAGCTTTGTTTTCTTAATTGAGATGCACATCCTAAGCAGAGATGCCTGGTTTCCATTTAAATGGGTACAAAATGCGTTCCCTTTGTTCTGGAGCGCTCACTAAAACTGGTCCAGAAAACTTGGCTCTATGTGGTATAGGGCTTTCTCCTTTTCCCGCAAAGTACGGGGGATGGATGGTTGTGCCAAGGGTGAGCGTAATCACCACAGCCCATGGAGTTAACTGGCACAAATCCTGTGTTTGCTGAGGAGGAATAGAATCTAAGTGGAAATACCAACATGGGGAGTATCACATCGCTGTCATAACAGGTTAAGCTTTGGAGAGGCTTAGGAAAAAGATAAGGATAGCAGTGGCTGCCTACTGTATGCATTTTAGTTACACCCAAAGATATATTGCAAGAGTGACAGAATGATCAATATATATAATGAGAATTTGTTCATAAGCAAGTTTATATTATTTTTAAAATTATTAATATATATGGGGGGCCAACCCAGTGGCGTAGCAGTTAAGTTCACACGCTCTGCTTTGGCAGCCCAGGGTTTACCGGTTCAGATCCTGGGAGCAGACCTAGCACCACTTATCACGCCATGGTGTGGGAGGCGTCCCACATATAAAACAGAGGAAGATGGGCACAGATGTCAGCTCAGGGCCAATCTTCCTCACCAAAAAGAGGAGGTTTGGCAGCAGATGTTAGCTCAGGGCTAATCTTCCTCAATCAATCAATAAAATATATATATAAGTGGCAAATTAAAAATTATAAGAAATGTATAGTAAAAAGCCTCCTTTGCAGCTCTGATCTCCAGTTCTCCACCCTTGAAGCAGAATCTGTTCCTCTGGGTCTATGTACACAGGATATATGTATCTATACCCCTTATTTTGCATAAGTGGTAGCATATTAGAGCCACTTTTCTGTGCCTTACTTTTACATCAAAAAATTTAAAGCAAGTATATGAACAACAAATTGTTATGCTTTTTAATGCTAAAAAAATAATGTAAACCTGAGAATAATGAAAGCTGGGTAAAAAAAGGTCAGTCACTTATAGTATGGAGTGGTTCTCCACAGATAATTTATAACTGAAGTGTGGGGTGGCCTTCTAGTGGGGACAGTCTTCCCTACCCCAAGGAGGGGATGACACTAACCTGGCAAAGCTAAACAAAGGTGTCCCTGCCAGCCTCCTCCTCCTGCTCGCTGTCCCACTCTCTCCTTTCCTCCAGATCTGCTCCTCCGTGCCATTGCCAGACCACACATCCTGCTTCCCCACCCCTCTTCTTCCTCTTCTTCCTCTCCCTTCTGCAAATCACTCACTCAGTTCTTTGCATTCACTCTCTCCACCTCCATTCTTCCACCAGGCCATTCTTCTGGCTTCCCTGATTACTGTCCTTCCTTGCCTTTGAGGTCTTCCTTCTTTAGTTGGAATAGAGGAGCTGTCTGTGGTATTGGGGGTCATGAGAAGGACAGTAATGGTCAGAGCTGCTGGGTCTGGACAGGATGACATTGAGCTGGTGATGGTGTGGAGGAGGTGGCCCAGGGGCTGGAATCAGGACTGCCTTCCATTGCCTTCCCTGCCTGCTCAGCTGTGAGAAGTAGTGTTATCAGTCAAGGTTTAACCAGGGAGGCAGAACCAGTAAGATTATCTATCTATCTATCTATCTATCTATCTATCTATCTATCTGTCTGTCTGTCTGTCTATCTATCTATCTATCTATCTATCTATCTATCTATCTATCTATCATCTATCATCTTTCTCTCTCTCTCTTTCTCAGCAGAACCAGTAGGATAGATAGATAGATAGATACATAGATATTTGGGAATTTATTACAAGGAATTTGCTTATGCAACTGTGGAGGCTGGATAAGCAAGTCCAAAGTCTATACGGCAGGCAGTCAAGAAGGGAAGAACACAAGTGGTCTGGAACCCCAGGAGCATGGGCTAAAGCTATTGTCCACAAGCAGGGTCTCTATTGTAAGGCCTTCCTACCTATCAAGTCAGGCCCACCCAGGATAATTTCCCTCATTTAAAGTCATCTCATTAGGGACTTCACTTAAATCTGCAAAATCCCTTTGCGGCAGCACCTAAATTAGTGTTTGATTGAACAACTGGAAGAAAGCTTGTGAGTACAACAAAATGGCTGCCACTTTCCTTCCATCCTGCAACTCTTGCAAGAGAATATCTTCTACAGCCCACCTTATCTAGAAACATTCTAGAAAGGGAATTCTGGGTAACACAATTTAACTCAAACAAATGGAAACACTACTAAGTCATCACAGATAATTAACATGCCGGGCAAATGCCCCATTCCTTGCCAGGCCAGACTCATCCTAGAAGACCTTGCAGCTATTTTTTGCTCCAATGCTGCTTTGGTAATGTCCTTAAGGAATGGTACAAGCAAAAGTGGGACATTCCAATACCCTGCCTCAAAGAGCTCCCCAAGCCTTCAGCATAGTTCAAGGAGCACTTATTGAAGGGGAAGATACTTCTGCTAAAAAAAATATACTTTCTCTTCCATGCTAGAATTGGAATGTAATCCAAAGCAGAGATGTAACAGGAATAACTTCGGGTTTGCTTATGCCGGAAATCTTCAGTTTGCTCCTCCACACCCTCCCTTCACTCTCCCCTACCCAGTGCTCCCTTGGGGCTCTGGCAGGTTTGGGTCAGTTTAGACTGCATCAACAGTGCTTTCTTGAAACATCAATATTAGGGAAATGCAAATCAAAACTACAGTGAAATATCACCTCATACCTGTCAGAATGGCTATTCTTAAAAAGACAGGAAGTGTCAAATGTTGGAGAGGATGTGGCGAAAAGGAACACTTTACACTGCTGGTGCGGATGTAAATTGATGCAGTCACTATGGAAAAGAGTACGGACATTCTTCAAATTAAAAATAAATGATCCAGCTAGTCCACTTTTGGGTATTTATCCAGAGAACACAAAAGCACTAATTTGAAAAGGTGTATGCACCCTATGTTCACTGCAAAATTATTCACAACAGCCAAGACACGGAACCATCTAAGTATCCATTGATGGATGAATGGATAAAGAAGATGTGGTGTAGATATACAATGGAATACTACTCAGCCATAAAAGGATGAAATCTTACCATTTCTGACAACATGGATGGACCTTAAGGGTATTATGTTAACTGAAATAAGTCAGACAGAGAAAGACAAATACCTTATGATTTCACACAGATGTGGAAGATAAAAACAGCAGCAGCAGCAGCAGAAGCAAACAATCACATAGATACAGAGAACATGTTATGTTGGTGGTTATCAGAGCGCAAGTGGGAGGTGTAGGAGGGGAAAATGAATGAAGGTGAACATTTGTACCAGTGATACAAGGAAACTAGACTTTTGGTGGTGAACATGATGTAATGTATACATAAGTTGAATTATAATGATGTGCACCCGAAATCTATATAATGTTATAAATCAATGTTACATCAATAAAAAACAAAAAGCAGTGCTTCCTTACCCTCTCCCTGGTTTCTGGTTGGGTTTGGCCAATGGGTGGCACTGGCAGGAGATAGGAGGAAAGAAGAATGAAGTCCGAGTGTTTAATTCCCTGGCTCCAGCCCTTGGATGACCTCGAGCTCTACCTGTGTCCCTTAACTAAAGGGAATGCTCACCTCAAGGCTGCTTTCTCTACACCAGGGCTTCCCAAACCATTCATGATAAAGGACCAGGTTTTGTTGTTTTCATTTCCATTTCATCATGGACTGATTTTGTTTATTGCTTTGTTCTTCTTCTTTTTCTTTTTTTTGAGGAAGATTAGCCCTGAGCTAACATCTGCCGCCAATCCTCCTCTTTTTGCTGAGGAAGACTGGCCCTGAGCTAACATCCATGACCAACTTCCTCTACTTTATATGTGGGATGCCTACCACAGCATGGCATGCCAAGCGGTGCCATGTCCACACCCAGGATCCGAACTGGCGAACCCCAGGCTGCCAAAGCAGAACGTGTACACTTAACCACTGCGCCACCAGGCCGGCCCTGATCTTGTTTGTTTTTTATTACAAGATATCACAGGCTTGGATATCTCAGTGATGTCAAATTATTGAAGAAGTTGTTAAATACTCTCAATTTTTATACTCTTATCTCATTGCAGACCGCTAAGTTCAGAAACTGGAATCAGTTCACAGGCCACACTTTAGTAGCACTGCTTTCCATGACTCTCTCTTTCTGGATCTGAGCAATCTCTCCCGTCTCTCATCTCTTAGAGCCTGGGGCTGGTATCAACCAAGTTGTTACTAGCCCTAGGGTTCCTGCATTATGTCTTACGGCTACCCTACGTCTCCACCTTTGGAAATAGAATCTTTATAAATAAACCATTCTCAAATCACCCTAATTTGATTATTCTATGTTTCCTGTGATGGATATGCTACTCTATTTTATAAAGCTTGTGAAGCGGTCAGTGCTGTGATATATCTCACAACTGATCCAGACACACTGGACTGTTGAAACCCCAGATGACAGGTCTGGTTGCAGATCTAAATACTTTTTATCAATTCAACTTATTTTTCGCTCAATATTTAACTTACATAGCACATTAAGGTTTTGATATAATTTTTTTAGTATATACAGGTATCCTTGAATTATTTAGACAGTCAACTCTAGAACGCCAAGACCGTGCCTTGAATCAAGGGGATTTGAGTCATAGGCTGTCTAATTTGAGTCTGAGCTCTCTCTGGGGGATTAGTGGCTTTCCTGAGGGCTGTTTGCAAGAGGGGCCTATGTGCCTCCTAGGAGATAACTCATCCTGGTGGAAGAGAAAGTCATCATGATGGAAGAGAAATTCTGAATGGCTTGGTGTTTGCCTATCAGATTGATGTCTGGGCTAGTGCCTGAGGCCTTTGGATGACAGTGCAGTTGTACATAATCACTGAAAACTGGGTCCCAGAAACCTCTTCAAAAATCAGCGGTAGAAGACAGCACACCTAACAACTCCTCTAAGAATATGCAAAGCAAAGGAGGTAGTAGGTTGCCGGCAGAGGTGGTGGTACCAGGGATGTCTGTAGTGTTCTGTGGATGTGGTACAAACCATGTAGGCAGAACATCATACAGAAACTATCTGGGGCCAGCCCCGTGCCGAGTGGTTAAGTTTGCTTGCTCCACTGCAGTGACCAGGGGTTTTGCTGGTTTGGATCCTGAGCGCAGACAGGGCACCACTCATCAGGCTACGCTGAGGTGGTGTCCCGCATGCCACGACTAGAAGGGCCCACAACTAAAAAAATATATATATACAACTATGTACTGGGAGGATTTGGGGAGAAAAAGCAGAAAGAAAAAAAGAAGAAGAAGAAGATTGGCAACAGTTGTTAGCTCAGGTGCCAATCTTTTTTAAAAAACAAAAAAGAAACTTATCTGACCTGCTTGTGAGTTCCTGGACTGTCCTACATTTGCTAACATGCAAATCAGATAAGTAGGTCCCAAATATCTCACAGAACAATTAGAATTTAAATTTGAATTTCAGATAAACAATAAATACCTTTCTAGTATAAGTATGTCCCAAATATTGCATGGGACCCACACTAAAAAGTTATTTGTTGTTCATATGAAATTCAGATTTAGTGGGACATCCTGTATCTTAACTGGCAATCCTAGTCATTAATCTTCTCTTCCTGTCTACAAAGGTAGATGCCTGACTTAGGCCTGGATAGGGATGAGCACAAGACTCAAGCTAGGGCAATCAGAGTCTCTAGGATTTTATATATAGTTGTTGAAAGAAAGAGATGCTGTCTTTCTGGAGTGATGTCAGTTTTGAGATCCTCCTCCATTAGCCAAATGGAGGAAGCAGTATGCTATTAGAATGAAATACAGGGACCCTAGAATTGAAAGAGACAGAGGCAGACCTGATGATGTCATACATTTAACCTAGTTTAGAGTTGGATTTTTGTCCCTTGTAACCAGAGTTCAGCCTCATGCATTGTGACTCAGGAGAGGTTACATAAATAGCCCCAGGTCACACAGAAGTCCATTCGTTGATTAGGATTCATCTGACTGACTCCAAAGTTAATGCTCTCTCTACTTTATCATTCTGCAACTACTAAGAAACTATAAAATTAAGAAACCCTCCAGGGGCCAGCCCCACGGTGCAGCGGTTAAGTTTGCACGTTCCACTTCTCAGTGGCCTGGGGTTCACCGGTTTGGATCCCGGGTGTGGATGTGGCACCACTTGGCAAAAAGCCGTGCTGTGGTAGGCGTCCCACTCATAAAGCAGAGGAAGATGGGCATGGATGTTAGCTCAGAGCCAGTCTTCCTCAGCCAAAAGAGGAGGTTTGGCAGTAGTTAGCTCAGGGCTAATCTTCCTCAAAAAAAAAGAGAAAGAAACCCTCCAGAAATAGAACTCAAAGAACAAGTGTGTGACTGGATTCTCCTAATACCTGGCCCTCTGAGCTGATGCTCCTGTGGAGCCCCACCAGGGCACCACCTTCCTTCTGCCTCTGTCGCTCTTTCCTTTGCCCAGAAACTAGCTCCCTGAGAATAAGAAGCAGGGGCCCAGATCTCTTTTTAAAATTTTGAAAGAGAAGAAGATGAACTAATTATGTTAAAATTATATTTCTTCAAAGCAAAAGTATTAAACCAATGAGCCAGTGGTCTCTAATCATCTTAATGTGAGGGGACCCCCACCTAAGGAATCTTTCCTTCAGCTCTCAAGTGCAAAGAACTTGGAACACAGACAAGGTTCTGAGGTCTCTTTAAATATTGACCTATTCAAGGGTTGGAACCACTGGGGTTGCTCTGGCCTTTCAGGAAGAATTAGTTTCCAAGATGAAGCAGCTCTTCTGAATTAAGGATTAGGGAATCTTTTTGGTGACTGCAACTCAGTTGTAAATAAAAGAAAATGAGACATGGAACGGGCATGCTTGTTCTAAGGAACTGCTCTTGTTCCATCAGCAAGGAGCCTGAAAGAGTACGAGACTTCTAGCCTCAGGCTTGGGGCTTTATTCCACAGAGCAGAAGATTTCTACATGTAAATGGTGATTCCTTCGCATCTTCGCATTTTAAAGCAATTAAGTGGGATTGATTGGAAACAACAGACATTAGGCTACAGTTGCAAATATAATTTATGCAGGATACCCAAGCTGAGCTGTGGTGTGTTCTCATCCAATGTTTTACTCCCCTCTAGTGGATTTTTATATAGCACAGGATACCCTAAGTATGGTATAGGATAGTAGATTTTGGAGGAAAAAAGAATTTAAAGATATATTTAAAGCATGTTCACGTTCTATAAAATTTAAGTGCCATTATGTAGAATTTCAAAGATAAAAAAATTAAAGTTCTGTTAGTTCCTTCTTCTCATTTTTCAGGTGAAGAAACTAAGACCCAGAAAGGGGAAATGACTCACCCAAGATCACACAGTTTGTTTCGAGTAGATTCTTTTATCACTAATGATGATATTGAACATATAAACCTACTGTTCCTATGGAAATAGAAAGCCTACAGCTGTCCACTCAGATGCTCATCCTGAGGAGAGACTTCTGCCTTGGAGGAAATTAGAAATCAAATTCAGTAAGTGTATTATGGGCTATAGGTACTCTGGGAGGGGAGGGTCTTGCACCAGAAAGGGAAGTGTAAGTGTTAACAAGGATACCTAGAGATGAAAATACTGACAAGGTAAGCTCTGGTTTGCCTTCCTCCTTGCTACTGCCAGTGGGTGCAACACCAGCTCAGAGGTATCCTTTGGCTTTGAGACTTTCCTGTTTCATGGTCTGAATTCTTGCTGTGCAATTTTCAAGTCTGCTTCATTCTGCTAAAACTTTCACTGTCATTCTCAAAAGAATTTCTACTTCTCCATCCTCTCCATATAAATGTAAAGTTTCATTATTTTGTATGGAAAGTTTTCATTTGTGATAGAATATTAATATAATAAAAAAATTTCCTGATTATAGAAGTAACTTTTGTTCAAGGTGGACAATATATCAAGGTCTTAAAAAGAAAATTAAAATCTCCCACAATGGTTGACTCGCTTCAGGAATGTCTGATCAAGATCCTACTAGACTGGTTCCTCTCAGACATAACAACTATAAAGTCTGGGCAAGATAAAACAAATGAACAAAGACTACCTGGAGGCAATGGAGACTGAGAAAAATTAAACAGATTATGGAGAATGGTTGGCATTTGGAAAAAGAAATGGAAAAGGGTGAGTTTTCTTTGTCTTTTTTTTACAGCTTTTAGCCTCAACACAGACCACAGTTGCCTATATAGGCAGCTAAAATGCCTATAGAAAACTAATAGTCTTTCTGGCCTGAAGAATCAGAGAACAGAGTTTAAGGCAACCACAGCCACTGGAAAGTGAGGGAGCTATCCTGGCAATGAGAGAGCCAGAGAGAGGGGAACCAAAAATTCTGTGTAAAAATTCTGCTAAAATCTCTGAACTTTGCATGGGTGGGACAGATTCTAAGTAGCTTGACTAAGAACAAAATAACTGAACTGATATTTGGGCTAATGCCCAAGAGACAAGAGTTTGAGTTTAAGTCCAACTAAGTTACCTGCCTGCCAAACCAAAACAAAAAAATAAAAAGTAATACTCTTCAGAGGAATATAACAGAATCCAGAGTTTCCCTTGATAATGTTCACAATGTCTAGGATACAATCCAAAATTACTCAACATAATAGGAACAAAAAAAAAAAAAAGATCTATTCTTGAGAAAAATGACAGTCAACAAAGATGAAACCTGATATGATCCAGCTTTTGGATTAGCAGACCAGGATTTTAAAGCTGCTATTATAACTATGCACAACGATGTAAAGGAAAACATGCTTACAGTGAGTGATAAGATAGGAAATTCCAACAAGGAACTAAACCATGAATAGAGCCAAACAAATTCTTGAACTGAAAATTAAGTTACCTGAAATATAAAATTTACTTAATAGGCTTAGTAGGAGAAGGACATAACAGAGGAAAGAGCCACTGGACTTGAAGATAGATCAAGAGAATTATCTAATCTGAAGTACAGTGAGCAAAAACATTAAAAAAAAAAAAGAAATAGAACCTCAGGGATTTGTGCTATAATATCAAAAGGTTTAACATATGTGTAATTGGAGGCCCAAAAGAGAGAAATAAAGCAGATGTGACACAAAGAAACATTGTAAGTAATAATAGCCAAAACACCCCAATTTTGTGTAAATTATAAATTTACAGTTTATAAAAGTTCAGCAAACCCCAAGCCAGAGCACAAACTGCTGAAAACTAAGGATAAAGAGAAAATTTTGAAAGCAGCCAGAGAAAAACAGTATATCACATGAAGGGGAGCAATAATTTGAATGACCACTGGAGTCTTAGGAACAATGAGGAGAGAAGACAATTAACCAACACCTTTAAAGAACTGAAAGAAAAAAAAAAACTCTGTCAACCCAAAATTCTGTATCAACAACTTCTATATTAAAAAAAGGTTTTTCAAGAAATGAAGGCAAATACATTTTCAGATAAAAAAGTACTAAGGAAATTCAGAGAACTTTTTGTCAGCAGAACTACACCAAAGAAATGCCAAAAGAAGTTCTTCAGGCTCAAGGGAAATAAGGCCAGATGGAAACCTGGTTCTTTAGAAAGGAAGGAAAGGGGAAAGAAAGGAAGGAAGAAAAGATGGAAGGAAGGAAGGAGGGAGGAAGGAAGGAAAGGAGGGAGAAAGAAAGGAAGGAATGAGTGAGGGGAAGGAGGGAGGAAGGAAGGAAGGAAAAGAGGGAGGAAGAAAAGAAGGAAGGAGGGAGGAAGGAAGGCAGGGAGGGAAAGAGGAAAGGAGGGAGGAAGGAAGAGCATTAGAACTGGTAAATATAAAATACTATTTTTTCTCAATTTCTTTAAAATATGTGACAGTTTTAAACAAAATTTATAGCATTTCATGGGTTTGTGACGTTTATAATGTATGTAGATGCAAGACATGTAACAATTATAGCAAAAAGAATGGAGGTGGCTGATAAGTGGACCTATATGGTTGCAGGTGTTTTACATTTTAATGAAGTGATACAGTGATATTATATCTTGATAGCAGTTTGGGTTACACAGATATATGCATTTGTCAAAAGTCAATGAATGTACATTTAGGATTTTTACATTTTACTGGATATGAATTTTACCTGTAAAGAAAAGTATTACAAACAATATTGAACTCTAGTTAATAACATGCATGCTGAAACATGTGTCTTGATGTCTGCTACTTATTTTGAAATATATTAAAAAGTAAGAGAGATTAATGTATGGCTAGAGGAATGGACAGGTAGATTGATATGTGATGAAGCAAGCATAGTAAAATGTTACTGGTACAATCTAGGTAGTAGGTATACAGTTTTTCACTGACAAATTTTTTTTTAACTTTGCTATATGTTAGGAAATATTTATAATAAAAGGTTGGAAATATAGGATTAAAACCACATTTATAAAGATATAGATTAACATGCTCCTTTATTGATTTTTCCAATGTAATCATGATATTTATTACTGATTTAAGGACTTTAACATGACATTAGGACACTTTTTCAAACCCAACTGTAAAAATAAACACAGGTTCCAGAAATTTTTTTAATATAGACGTATATGAGTCAGCTTCAGCTGCTATAACAAAATACTATAGACTAGGTGGCTTAAACAACAGACATTTATTTCCCACAGTCCTGGGAACTGAGAAGTCCAAGATTAAGGTGCTGGCAGATTTGATTCCTGTTAAGAACCCTTTACCTGGTTTGCAGACAGCTGCCTTCTCCCTGTGTTCTCACATGGCATTGAGAGAGACAGAGAGAGCGAGCTCTAGTTTTTTGTCCTCGTCTTGTAAGGGCACTAATCTCATTATTGGGGCCCCACCCTCATGACCTTAACCCCAAATACCATCACATTGGGGGCTAGGGCTTTAACATATGAATTTGGGGGGACACAAACATTCAGTCGGTAATGAGATGTTACTAAAATAGGAAACTCCCAAAAGTTTATCATACAGTAGTGCCATTTTTAATATTTTGGTTAATTATCTTTCATTATTTTAAAACATTAATATATTATCTCTTTCATCATGGTGATTTTATTATGACATTAAATATTTTTCTAAAATATGATTTTATTTTTTTGGTGAGGAAGATTGGCCCTGAGCTAACATCTGTTGCCAATTTTCCTCTTTTTTTTTTGCTGAGGAAGATTGTCCCTGAGTTAACATTTGTGCCAGTCTTCCTCTATTTTTTTTTGTATGTGGGATGCCACCACAGTGTAGCTTGATGAGTGTTGTGTAGGTCTGTGCCTGGGATCTGTGAACCCCAGGCTGCCAAAGCAGAGTGTGTGAACTTAACCACTGCACCACAAGGCCAGCCCCTAAAATATGATTTTTAATGGCTAAATTATATGAAGTTACCCAAATTAAGTCAATTGTTTTCCTATTATTTGACATATAAATTTTTTTGGATTCTCACATAGATGTTCACATGAAGAGACATTATAGAATAAGAATCAAGAATCAGAAGGGCGTGAGACCTCTCAGCTGCAACGAATAAAATTAGAAGACAGTGGAAGAGTGCCCTTAAAATTCTGATGGAAATAGATTTTCAATTCATAATTCAATACTCAGCCTAACTGTCAATAAGATGAATGGTACAATATCTTTAAGAATTTATTTTTTTTTTTGGAAATAATTATGGGATGTGCATCATCAAAACAAGATGGCAAACAAAGAAAGTGGAAGACGTGGGATTAAGGGATCAAGGATGCAACACAGTGGAGAAGGAAGGAAATTCCTGGGAAAAAAGGACATTCCCAGAATGGTTTGAAGGGAAGTCCCAGTGGTACCGTGAACCTAGAGGGCCATCAGTCTAGAATAATGGAAAAGGATGGAGAAAGCTGAGAGAGAAAATCCTCAAAGAAAAATGAAACTTAGGGAATACCTGATGAGTTTGAACTTTAGAGAATATTTTTAGTTTTGCTGAAGAATTATGGATGACATAGTGAGAGCGATATAAAAATTGAGGAAATTTAAAAGATGGTATTTCCTCTACAGAAAACAAAAAGTTGCTCATGGAAAGAAATCTTATCATTGTAAACTATAGGTTCAGCCCTGAATAATATTTATGTTATTATAATAAACACTATACTGATAGGTTCAGCCCTGAATAATATTTATGTTATTATAATAAACACTATACTGATTTAAGCAAAAAGAGTAAGAAGCTATATTGAGATTATCAGGGAGGAAAATTATGTATGTATGTCAGGGTAAGAGCTAAATCTGTTTTTTAAGATTTTCTTTTTCCCTTTTTCTCCCCAAAGCCCCCTGGTACATAGTTGTGTATTTTTAGTTGTGGGTCCTTCTAGTTGTGGCATGTGGGATGCCTCCTCAGCATGGCTTGATGAATGGTGCCATGTCTGCACCCAGGATTTGAACTGGCGAAACCCTGGGCCATGGAAGTGGAGCACACAAACTTAACCACTTGGCCGTGGGGCCGGCCCCAAAATCTTTATCTTCTATTATTGGAAATAGATAAAATGTAGAACTAAGAAAAATTAATATGACCGCATTATTAAAAAATTTGTAGGTAAATAAAGGAATTAAAAATTGTTGTCCCTGGAGGACAAGAATTAGAAGCAGGAAAGGATGGGCAGCATTTTGCTGTTTTTCATTATATGTTTTCCATTATGAGTTTTTAAAACTTAATGGGAGATGTGTATGTATTCTGTTAGTCCAAGCTAAGGTACTTCCAGGTTGCAAGAAGCTCTGAGTGGGCTTACAAAGCCTAACCACATTATCCTGAAACGCCACACAATTGCCTTGTATGATTATACCCCTGTTTTTAGTAAGCCCTGTCGCTAGACCTTTTGGATTCTGCGTAGAATTTCTTACATCTTCACCAGACCCATCCTGTGACATTGTCCACAGACTCCAGGATAATGACTAGTTATCTCAGACGTACAGTTGAATTGCTGCTGTGAAAGAATGACTCTTTTGCAGGCATGCCAACCTGTGAAAGGCTGGGAGGGGCTGGACATGGTAGGGCTGCTCAGGGACCACCATAGTTCCCCTTCATGGAGAAATGTAAACAGAAGCTAGATTAGGGCTCTAGGGGAATGTTGTGGAGACTTTTGTATTAGGCATAGGGTTGGAGTAGACAACCCTGAAGTTCCTCCACCCTAAGATTCTAGGAAGGAGTTTCATTCTTATGTAGAATAGCTACCAGCTAGTACTTAGGGCAAGGATTATAACTCAGGAGGAGGTGTTAGTTCTCTCTTTACTTCTTTTTCTATTAGATTGATTTACACTCAGTATCATCCCATTTCCTTTCAAATTGTTCCTTACATGTTTTAAAAAAATGTGTATTATCCATTTTGGGGGTCCATGTTCCGTATGTGATCATTTGATTAAGTTTGACAAATGTGTTTGTTTAAATTTTCCATCTTTACACTTTCTTGTTCACTCAATCTGTAAATATTTTAAGAGGTATATGAAATCTCTTGCTAAGACAGCGAATTAATCAATTTCTCCTTGTAGTCATCTCAATTTTTCTCTATATATTTGGAAGCTATCTTATTGTATTTACATACATTTAGAATTTTTATTCCTTCCTGGTTTACTAAAACTTTTAAAAACTATATGGTGGCCTTAATTATCTTCAGTAATGTGTTCCTCTTCCATTTTTAACATAGCTATGCCAGATTTTTCACTAGTATTTGCCTAGTGTGTCTTTTTCTTTTTTTTTTAAAGATTTTATTTTTTTCCTTTTTCTCCCCAAAGACCCCCAGTACATAGCTGTATATTCTTCATTGTGGGTCCTTCTAGTTGTGGCATGTGGGACGCTTCCTCAGCGTGGTTTGATGAGTAGTGCCATGTCCGCGCCCAGGATTCGAACCAACGAAACACTGGGCCTCCTGCAGCGGAGCACGCGAACTTAACCACTCAGCCACGGGGCCAGCCCCACCTAGTATGTCTTTTTCATCCTTCTATTTTCAACTTTGATATATTATGCTTTTGCTGTGCAGAATTTTAATTCACTTAAAATGTAATCCCATAAGTTAGATGTTATAATTGTTTTATGAAGTTATTTGTTGAGATTTATCTATATTCTTATTATTTTTCTCATTAGCATTTCTTCTTGCATTTCAGACCTTCCCTTTGAGATTATTTTCTTTCTTTCTGATATACTTGCTTTAGAAGTTCCTTTGGTAAAGATATGTTGGAAGTTAATTCCTTAAGTTTGTCTGAAAGTTTCTTTTTTAAATTCCTTTTTTAATTCTATATTAAAAGAGAACTTTGCTGGGTACGGATTTATAAATTGACAATTTAATTCAATTCTTTGAGACATTATTCCCTTTTCCTGCTTTTATTGTTTGTGAAAAATCAGTTTTTGGACTAATTGATGTTCCTTTGAAAGTAATCTGTTCTTTTTACTCTCTGGCTGCTCTTTTTTCAGGAGGGGGGGTTACTTTTAAGATCATCATCTTTTTATTATTTATTTTTGGAGGAAGATTGGCCCTGAGCTAACATCTGTTGCCAATCTTCCTCTTTTTGCTTGAGGAAGATTGTCCCTAAGCTAACATCTGTGCCAATCTTCCTCTATTTTGTATGTGGCATGCCTCCACAGCATGGATTGATGAGTGGTGTGTAGGTCTACTCCCTGGATCCAAACCTGTGAACCCTGGGCCACCAAAGTGGAGCATGCGAACTCACCACTACATCTCCAGGCCAGCTCCAAGAGCATCATCTTTTTAAATTGATGTTAGACAATCTCACTACAATGCCTCTAGGTGAAGATATGTTTGTTTTTATTCTGCTTGGGATTCACTGGGGATCCTGAATCTGAAGATTCATTAGTTTAGTAGATTCTAGAGTCTCAGCTATAATCTGTTCATAATATTGCCTCTCCCCATTATCTCCTTCTGGAACTCTGATTAGATGTAGTTAAGACTTCTCAATCCATGCTCTCTGGCTCTCACTTCCATTTCATATTTTGTATTTCTGTATCTGTTGAGTTGCAGTCTAGTTAATTCCTTCAGCCCTGCTATTCACTTTACAAAGTCTCTTTTCAGCTGTATCTAATCTGCTGTTTAGCTTGTCATTGGATTTCTGATTTTAGTTTCTAAATATTTTATGTGGTTTTCAAAAAATGATTTCTTGCTATTTTTGATAAACTCTTATTCCTTGCTATATTTTCGATAGCCCTCATTTTTAATTTTAAGCATATTAAAGTTATTTTATGTTAGCTTTTGGTTGTTTTAACATATGCAATTTTTGTAGATATAATTCTGAAGTTTAATGTTTCTTCTGCCTCTGACTGTTGATGTTTTGTTTATTTACAAGTCTGAAGATGTTTTTTGATGAGAACTCCAGTGCTTCAGAACTTTATCCTTAGGAATTCATTGAAGCTTGGGCTTAATTAAGGTGTGCTACTCTGCAAAGAACCGTGTTTGCTTTTGCAACGTGTCTGGGAGACTTTCTAACCTGAGAACCCTTTAAATTAAAAAAAAAAATGATTTTTGCACCAAATAGAAATTGAACTTCATACCATGATTTTGGTCAGAAATTTCAGGAGAGAACTTTTATTCACTTCTACCTGAGGTGAGTCTGAGACATACAAGTTTTTTTACAGTTTTCCTCTGTGGAGCTTTGGTTTCTTTGTTTTCTATTTTTCCCACTAAGAGTATTACCTTTCAGGTGTCTTGCTTTCTGTGAGAGTCTCTGATCTGGCTCACCTTGCATGGGCCTTGTGCTTTTTTCCTATGCCCCCTTTCCCATAAACCATCAGGGATTGCCATATGTTTTTTAGTGCAACCTTTGGCTTCAGTGTTAGCTTGCCCTCTAAATTCATGCTTTCTTGTGATTTAGGGCCTCTAAGGATTTTCCTAACTTTCTTGCTATATAAACTATCCATTTAATAACTTGTCAATTTTTTTAATATATAGATATCTTTCATCTGATATTTTAAAGTGTGTTGTACCAGGAGAAAATTTCTAGCTATTTAGTTCAGCACATTGAAGAAGATAAAAGTACCTTGCTTCCTTTTATTCTTGATTTCTTTTTTGACTTTTTCCCTCTCTCTCCTTCTCTCTTTCTTCTCTGTTGCCTTTCTTATTTTTTTAATCCTTTTCCATTTTTCTTTTTTGTCATTGTATTTTTCTTTTCACTTGTTCCTGATACTTTCTTTTCTTTTTTGCTTTCTTGTCTCTTTTATTCTTATGTTTCTTTTCCTTCTTTATTATCTTTCTTACCCTTCTATTCCTTTCCTTTCCTTTTTCTATCATTCATGTAATTCTTTAACAAAGGCCAAAAAGTTGTTCTTGATCTAACACAGAATTATAGTTTAATAATCTCTTTTTAGAAAATTAGTTTAGCCATCACTAATTAGAACAATGAAGTTGTGTGTCATTGGAATGAGGTCAAACTTATAGAGCCTTTCACATAATAAGTGCTCAATAAATGTTTTTGTATTTGAATGAAACTTCATTAAAGATTCTAACTCTACTGTGGTGAGCACATTGTGAAATCAAAATGTTGCCAAGTAGACTGTACCTGTGACTCAGTCAAGCCTAACCCAAACTGACAGAGAAATTGATGGAATGTTAATTGATAGCAGCTGGATGACTGGCATGAGTGCAGCCACAGGAAAGGGCCAAGGATCTCTCAGCGAGTATAAAACTTACATTTATCAAAGACCCCAGAGGCTTTTTAATGAGAATGACCTCTGGTTAAAATTAGAGTGAAGGGGAAATAAAGATAGTAATTTGGGGACTTTGGGTCTTAGCATATTTTCCACTTAATAGCCACTGACTTAGAAAATGAAACTCATGGTATTCTCATAATAGTAATGACTTGGCCTTAATAATCTCAAAACCCCATTAGATGGGTTCACAACTTGTTGGTTAGCAACACTGGAAAATATACTAAGTGGAGAAAATGGAGGGGGGTCCCAAAATTTAAAACACTCTTATCAGTGTCTTGGCTGATGGAACACAGGCTGTGGTGACTGGATTTGCCTCTTCGAGTAGGTGCGAGGGGTTGCTTACTCACTGGAACTGAAAGATATTCTAGATGGGTTTGAGGGGAATGGTATTAGAGTTTTTGTGGCTCATGAGCTGGCTGTCCTTCTGTATAGATCTCCCACTATATGAAAAGCCCTAAGTTGCTACTGGAATAAAGTGATGAGGCTAAACCTTACGACAGGTTCTAAAATATGTTTTGGTAGGAGGCCCTGGACAGTCTTCTTTTGAGGCTTGGAATTCCCCCACTCCCCAAGGGAAATTAGTAATCACCCTGTCCACTAAATGAGGCCTCTGGTTTGAATATAAAGTTGACTGATGCAACTAGATTGTAATACACTAGTTTGACTTTGGATATGTTTCAAATGTTAAAGTATGATTCATGTTTAACTATACACTGATGGGTTGTTTTATCTATTTTTCTCTCCCCAAGACACACCTCTATTTTCTGGAGCATTTTAAAGCAAACTCCTGACATTATAGTATTTCATCTGTAAATACTTTAGAATCCTGGCTACTCCTGAGAAGGATAAAGGTTATATCCAGCTGGTCCAATAGACAGAGGCGGCCACAAGACGTGAACTTGGTCCATGATTCTTCCTCTCATCTGCTGATCCTAACATGTGCCTACCAATTTCTATGTCTGTGTCAAAAACATTTTGAGTGCTTTACGTTTTTTAACCCATTTAACACCCCTGGCAAACTTGGAGGGAGTCATTTTCCTTGGGGACCCACAGACTGTCAGACCTACTCTACCACTCTGTCCCCCATCAGCACATACCCCACGCTGTGAGAAGTGCTGGGAACTGTGGCCCTTTGAACCCCTGTTTGGCTAGGCTTTCTCCTTTTCTCTTTCCCACTGAGCCTCGGAAGGGTGGAGGTGACTATACTGGTTGCTTTTATTTTACCCATACATGAAAAATCTGTTTCTTTGGATAAAAGACCATTCATTCAGGGCACAAAGCATTGTTTTCATCCTTGGAACCTGACAGGTATTCCTTCATCAGACTAATATTCAGTCATCTTTATATTTTACCACTAAACAGAGTTTATTTCAGGTATGAGTTCTGCTTCTTTGTGACGATTATGAAGAAATGGAAGAAGGTATATTGAACAGATAGACTTACTTTGGAATTAATCAGCTTGCTTTCCCTCAGAAGGTACAAAGGAAGTAAGTAAATCAGCAGGATGTATTACTCTATCCATCTGCTATAATTATTACCTGCTGTGGTGCTCCTTCAGGTCAGAATATTTTCGGTTGGAAAAAAGAGGCTTTTCCAACTTGGTCACCCAAGAAAGTTTAATCATTTGCATTTTGACTCAAAAATAAACTTTGAAATTATTTGGATGTTTTAAAGGGAACAGATGAAAAAAATTGTATAATATTTTAAATATGTTATTTCGTAGTTAAAAAATTATGAACATAAAGTCTTGTCTCTGAGAATTCAGGTGTACAAAGGAAGAATTTTTCATTAGGGAGAGGCTTTGAGCATGAATCTTCCTCCAAGATTATGTAATTTTTTTTGTACTTAGCTATATTTGTGTGTGTGTGTGTATGTGTGTGTGTGTGTGCACTTTTAGCTCTCTTAAGGTTTCACTTTTACATGTAATTTTTAGTCCTTGGAAATGTTTTTGGTCAGTATAACATATTTCCAAGTAGTCACGTGGTGGTCTTAATGCTTCATATTGAATAATCCATCCTTTCTCCAAAGGTATAAAATCCCACTTGGTTCTCAGAGTAATTTCTTAAATATAAGTGTTTCTGAACATTTTATTCTGTTCCATTAGTGTCTATAATTCTTGTACCAATATCACACACTATTATAATTCAGATAACATTAAAATAAACTTTCATATTTGATAGAGGAATTCTTCTGCATCAGAATTAGCTACAGAGTTTTGGAAAAGTTCTGATTCCCAGGAGCATTCCAAACCTACTGAATCAGACTTTCAGGGGACAAAGTCCAAGAACACATAACTTTTGAAATCTCCCTTGATGATTCTGATATTCAGCTAGGTAATCTAGAGCTATAGCATGATATTTAATGGCTGTGATATTTAATATTCCATTATATGTGCATGTATTTTATTGCTATTATGAACAGTATTGTAACAAATATTCTTAATCTGTAGAATTTGACCAACTATTTATTTGGAATAAATTTCTAGAAATAAATTTTCTGAGTCAAAGGGTGTACATATTTTTATGCATTTTGATGCCCAATGTATATTAGCCCTGTAGAACAGAACTACTTAACATCCCCCCTATTATTGTATGAGGGTATCCATTACCTCCCATCCTTCCCAGTTCTGGGCATTATATTTAATTTTTACCAGTTGTATAAATAAAGAGTATCTTACTGTAGTTTTAATTTACATTTTTGTTGCTATATATATTTATATGTGCATGGACACCAGTTTTTTGATTGGACTCTATGAAAATTATTTCTCCTTGGGAGAGGTATGTCTATAAGTTGACACTGGAAGGCCTCAGGAAGAATGAGGAGGAAGAAGCATATCTTCAACTCACATTGGTGGATAATTCTGGAGGAGATGGGATTTGGAGCCATATACCCACATTGCACTGTTTTGCTTAATCCTTTTGTGTAGGGGGAAAGTACTTCTGGAAATTATTGAGGCCTAGAAGTAATTATCCTGGGGTGGTGTGGGGCTGAGGGAGGGGATCCTGTATGGAAGAGATGGAATTTTCGTAAACATGTGGACATCAGATGGTTGTTCTGAAATGGGAGAAGCTGTCTAGGAGAAAACACAATGGAGAATTTGGAGTAGACTTGGCAGGCAACCATACAAAAGAGTAAGTGTTTTCTAAAAATTTTTAAAGAAACATCAAATAGGAGACTGGATTTCTTACAATTACCTAAGGTGAAGGTTTGAGTTATTTTATTTGTACTTTTTTATATCTCAGGTATTATCCCTGTGTCATACATATTGCAAATATTTTCCTCAGTATGTTCTGTACCTACTGATTTTTATGTTTTAGTAAAAGGCTGGTTTCTTACTAGTTTTACTAGTCTTCCAGTTGTTTTTCTTGGTCTTCTAGGTGGGCAATCATCAGCAGTAAATAATAATGATTTTGCCTTTTCCTTTTAAAAATATATGTCTCTTGCTTTGTTACCTTCTCTGATTGTGTTGGCTAGCACTTCTAGAATGACATTAGATCACAGTGGTAACAGGATTCATTCTTGCCTTATATCTGATTGAAAAGAGAATGCCTTTATAGCACTGTTTCTCACAGTCCCTTTTGATATTCTTTCAAAAAGAGTTTTGTAGTCAAATGTGTTTTTGAAACACGTAATTGTATACTAAAGGCTCTGAAATATCTGTAGTAAATACACTTGTTTAGGTTTGTTTAAATATGCTTACCATTTCTTCAACATATTTAATAATGAACCATAAACCCCTCATCCCTTCTTTTTGTTTTTTTAACACAATAACTATCATCTTACCCAACCAGTGCTCTATGTGTTTAAGCATGCTATTGGATGTTGGCTTGAAACAATTTTTAGGGCCACTTTACATAAATTTCTTTGATTCCTATTTTACTAGTAGTTCAATGATAAATCTTACCAAATACATTTTTAGTGTCTAATTAAGGTCATTGAAATGCGTTTTTCTTTTGATTCATATGATAAATTATATTAACAGATTTTTTGATATTAAACTATCTTTGAATTCCTAAAAGAAACCATTCCATGACCATGGGGTCTCATATCTTTTATATTCTTCAGTATTTTATTTGCTAGTATTTTATTTAATATTTTTGGATCTATAGTCACAAATGATATTGATCTCTGGTTCTTTTTGGAATGTCGGTATCAGCCTTATGCCAACTTCATAAAATAAGTTAAAGTCTTTCCTACTTTCTCTACGCACCGGGCCAGTATTGTATAGCATAGGAATTCTCTGTTCTTCAAGTATTTGAAAGAGCGCTGGTGAAACACAAGGGGTCTGATGCATATTTAGGAAGTAGTTCTTTGACAAGCCTTTCAGTGTCTTTCCTGGTATATCTATATTTTCTCTTTAGTCAGTTTTTGTGGTAGGTAGATTGCATTGATGGATCCAATTAATGGTCTCCTTGTATCCATGTTTTTCCGAATCTGGCTTTGCAACTCTTCCCTTCAAGATGTGGATTCTCTTTCTCCACATCTTAAATCTGTGCTGATCTTGTAACTTGATTTGGGCAATATAATCTAGTAGAAGTGACAATGTGTCATTTCCAAGCTTGGGCCTTAAATGTTCTTGTGTAATTCTGCTCTTGCTCTTAGAACTACCATCTCTGTATGAATAAGCCCAAGCTAGCCTGCTGGAGAATGAGGGAGCACATGGAGGAAACTGCAGTGTCTCATCCTAGACCACCCTGTAACCAATCATCTTCTAAACATGTGCAAGATTCCAGACTAGATTAGTAGAGCTCCTTAATCAACCTACAGCTGACTTCAAACTAATGAGCAAGCCCAGCAAGACCAGAAGAACCACTCAGTTGATGCACAGACTCATGAACAATAATAAATGCTTATTGTTTTAAACTGAGTTTGTTATGCAGAAATAATTAACTAATACAGTTATATTTCCTTAGAAAATCATCCTTTACAAGGAGATTTAAAAATTTATTGCAATGGTTTTCTATGGCATTCTCTTACGAATTTTCTATATTTCCTTCTTATCTGTAATAATATCTCCTTAGTCCTAATGTCCTGATGTTTTTGCTTGTTGCCTTTTGTGTGTGAGTATGTGCTTAGTTACTTTTGTCAAAGTTTTGTCTCCTTTATGGTCTTTTCAAATAATCCACTCCCAAATATACTTAACTCTAATGCTGTTCTAGTATATACTTTCCTTATTTCTTCTTATATTTTCTTTTTCATACCTTCCTGCTGTGAATTTTGTTGTTTTTTCTTCTAGATTTTTGGGTTAAATGACCACTTTATTTTTTTAAATTTAATTAAAAATGGCATTAAGACTATGAATTTTCCTCTCAGTTCAACTTTGGCAGAATCTCATGTTTTAAGGTATCATGTAGTCCTTGTTGCATCTTGTTATATCTAAATTGGTAATTTTAACCACTTTCATATCTTGTGTCACCACAAAATTATACATAAAATGAATTCTTAGTTCTTAAGTGTTTTTGACTTTGTCTACTTATTCTTTAGTTATAAACTTCCACTTTTAGGGCACTATGATTAGAGAATATGGTATTTGCAATTTTGTGAGCTTGAAATTTTGGGGGGAGGGACCTAGGATAGTATTACTTTCTGAAAATAAACCCTTTGATTTTCAACCAAAAGCATATTAACCTTATGGATCACTAAAGTGTGAGACTTTTGGTAGGTTTTGTGTTCAGCAATACTTTGAGCAGTTAATATAATATTATAGAGGAAAATTATAAAACAAGAAAGAGGTAATGGGAAATGAGCACAACAAATGTTGTTGGAGTTGCCTGGATAAGAAGAAAGGAAAAAGAAGTTCTGGGTAACCTTGGTTTTTGTTGATAACGTTGCCTTACTGTTTTGGTTTAGTTAAAGAAGAAAATGAGAGCGGGTTCTTTTTCTCTGAGTGAGCATTTACACAGAGAGCAAAGACTCAGGACTGTGCAAATCAAGATATCTTGAATGTTGTTCCAACTCTCAGGCCCACCTCCACTCTTTCCTAGTCCATGAGAATATAAGGGATATAATTTTTACCACGTGGGGAAAGATAGTAATTTTGCCAGCAGGTACCAATAGGTATAAGCATCATGGAATGGACCTGCTTATGGGTTATGTAACCTAGACTACTCTGGGAAGAAAGCTAAGGCATTTCCTAGCTAACTGGGAAGTCATGGTTTGTAATGAGAACAGCCAGGCACTAATGATCCAGGATGCCTAGATACAAGTAACCTGACAATGCTTTCTAATGCTGTTACCAACAGTAAACAAGATATCCATGCCTAAATTCAAACTACTGCATTGTATTCAAGTTATGTTCTTTATATGTATTGGTATGGTCCCAGCTGATATTTTTGCTGCTAATCACCTCTTTGTCCACAAGACTGGATGTGAGATTTTCATCAGAAAATCAAAAAGAATTTCAATTCTTTTCACTATCAATAATACAATTACTTTCTTCTTTCTAGCTCTGACATTTTAAAAAATGCATATTTTATTCAATTTTTATGGGTTTTAAAATGAAAGATTAGGAGAAGAGAAGGGAATTAGTAGTGGTTTGTTAATGATCTGGAGAAAACCATGCTTGTCTAATTTATGATTTAAAGAGGGAAATGTACTTTGGGAGAATAAATATTGTGCAACAGTAAATCCTTACTAGACTATGAAATAGATAAACAGAAAGTAAAATTGTTCCAATTTATTTGTGTGTGTGTGTAAGAAACACTTCTTTGCACATTCACAGAGGAAACCGCCAGGGGACCCAGTGGTATACAGGCTTGGTAAATTGGAGTTGAGGTTAATATGACTGCATTCTTTCACCATGTGGTAAGATGACAAGATCTCTTAACAACTGCAGATGTCAGTTTTTTATTGTTTTCTTTTTTCTTGCTAGATATCTGTGAAAATGAAAAAAAAAAAAAAGAAAAAAGAAAGCCAACATGCTTAAAAATCCTATATCTGAGGCAGGAAAATCTGAAGTCCAAAGGGCTAAATCTAGGCCTTTGCTTAATGACAATTACATGTATGATGGCAATTCTGGAAACAAACCTATTTTAGTTGCAGGTTCAACTTCAATAGCATTTTTAGTGTGGGTAATTGTAACCTACATGAAAATGACTATAAGTGAGTAACCAGTAACTAGGATCTTGAGGATCCCTTTTAATGTTTCCGCATGCCCTTCCCTCAGTTTCTGTAGGCCTTTGCTCTCTAGTCACCTGTACCTCTCTAGAAGACTCCCCTTGGGCTTCTGCAGCCACTTTGTTTGCAAGCACAGGGCATCCCCTGCACCCCCATGGTGTGGTCCATAGCCAGTGGCAGATGGTGTGGGGGTTTGAAAGCTCACCCTCCTTGCCTTAAACTTGGTCAACATCTGAGGTGTACCCCCCGAGCCCTTCTATGAGATCTGGGTGAGGCTGAAACTATGTCTAAAATTGCATTCTTACTTGGCTTCTTCCCCTCCCCAGTTCCACTTTCCCCACCCTCTTAATGGTTTCTCCTGGAAGCACTTCCTTAATAAATAACTTGTACACAAATCCTCATCTCGGTATGCTTCTGAGAAACCTGACCCAATACAGATCTGAAGTATTTTAAGAAAGGGATGTAAGACAGAGAACTAGGTGCTTTCATAATCATGAAAGGGAGTAAGAATCAGAGACCACCATTAAGTTTAGGAATGTACTGCCATGGTCCCAATCTAAGGGAAGCTGCTCTCACCACAGGCACCATTACCTCTCAGCAGCCAGAGCTGGTGACTAGACAGCAGAACACTGTCCTTGGCCACTATTATGTAGACGCACGTCTTTAGGACCTTCCTTCCAGCTGGAACCACCTAAAAGTTAGGGCAAGGTGATGTCTGATTCAATTTCAACTTCCTAATAGTCATGATACTGCAGCTAACTGGCATAGCCTATTTCAAATGTAGAACCTAGCTGCAAGGGAGTCTGGGAAATTTAGTTTTTACTTCCCAGTCTTGGCAGTACAGGAAGACACCCTAGAAGGAAGTGGAAACAGAAGCTGGTTGCCAATTGATCATAATCACAACACTAGGGGTGAGAGGAAATGAATGACCATGCATTCACTCCAGGACCTTGTGCATACATTTTTTTTTGCCTGGAATATGTGTCTGCTACCCTCAATCCCTACTCTACCCCAGAGCAGGCTAATTGATACTCATCTTAAGTGTCCACCTTAGGTCAGTATATTTCAAGCTGCAGGTTATCACTAATTAAAGGGTCATAAAATTAATATAGTAGGCATTTACCAGCAAGGGAAACAAAGTATAGAATAAAATGAAATAGAATAGAAAAATTAAGCATTGTTTCACAAAATGTCTGTTTTGGTTTTGTGTGAGAGTGTGTGTGTTGTGTTGCACTCTAAATTATGTTTCTTAGTGTAGGTCATAGTCAAAAGGCTTGAAAAATATTCCCTTAGCTGTAACTCCCTCAATTCCCTGGTATTTTAAGTCTGATTATGGTACCTCTCCTGTGTATTGCAGAGAGCTCTGTAATTCACTCATTACAGTTCTTATTGCACACACACACACATACACACACACATGTTCAATGTCTGTGCTCCTCATTAGACTCCGGCTCCCAGGGAAGAGGTTGGATGCAGTGCTTGTCTGTCTTTCTGTTACCTTGGCATGAGGTCTGTCACATAGCAGCTTTTTTACACATCTGTTGAATAAATAAAGGAGAAAGGGATTGTTATGAACTTTTATATCACTTCGCTACTTCTAGGATTAATAAGTAGATTTAAGATTCAGAGAAGACTTTGAAGAAGTGTAGAAGCTAGAAATAAGATTAGTAACCAGAGAACTGAAACAAATTAAAAGATATCCCAGCTCAGATTAACCAGTAATATAGAGCAAAAATGTCATGGAACCCAGAGAGGAGAAACTCTGACCAGATCAGCACAGAGCCTCCACTCCAACCTCACTGCAGAGGCTTGTCGCCAGCTCGTTAGTGCCGGGCAAGAGGAAGCATGTAGGAAACACATTCCAAATGGGTATGGATAGTTCACTGAATTGAAATCTCACCTGAGTGTGGGTTCAGTTATTCTCAACAAGTCTTTATGTGCTCCTCAGTAAGTCTGAATTAACGAACCCCTTAATGGTACTATATGTAGTTTCCTGTGCTGGGTGTATGACCCTAACCATAGAGTGAAAAATCTTGTGAGTAAAGGCAGCAAACAGTACCATACCCCTTCGAGAATTCTGTTGGAGGACATGTATGTGCAACTGCTGTGTTCCTTAATGAGATGTACCTATGGTGAGTTGAGCAGTAGTATAATAATGTGCTACAAATAATAAATGAATAAGTCCAGCACATATTAAATGCCTATTATGTGCCAGGGACTGTGTTAAGAACTTTGCAACAACTCTGGAAGCTTTTAGTCACATTTTGCAGATCAGAAAAGTCAGACTCAGAGAGCGTAGCTAACTTGCTCAAAGTGTTAGAGCTGGTGCGTGGCACTGAGGACTCAGACCCACATCTGTCTCACCCTTGAGCCTGTACTCTCAACCACTCTGGCAAAGCAAGAGGTGACTAACTGTCGAACCCTTTTTATTGCTTAATTATTGCTTTCTGCTTCTTTGTGGCCTGACATTTATTTTAATTTTTCCTGTGGTCGATGGTCCATGACATAAGATTCCACATTCATATACTATAATTGCAAAAAACGTATGTGGATGGCCAAGAAAAACTTCCCCTTCAGATTGCAATCACTTTGAAACATTTGCCTTTACTCTCAAAGCTCGTGCTTGCAGCTGGAATGCATAAACATTCTGAGTTATTCTTCTTGCTCATGTATCTTAAAAAATTTTTCAAATGCTTACAGTGTGTCAGGCACAATTCTAGACATTAGGGATACTGACCAAGTCCCCACTGTGATAGAGTTTTCATTCTCATATAGACATTATCTCATTGGAGGAGATAGACAATTAGATTCAAATTTGACATATATAATATAAAAAGTGGTAATAAGTACTAATAAAAGCAATATTGGGAGGAAGTAAAGCTTAGATATTCTCTGGAGTAAATACACTATAATGTGCAGCTGTATATGTGTGTGAATGTGTAATGTATTTTTTCTAGGGTGGTCAGGGTAGGCTTTTATGATAGGATGACATTTGAGCAAGGACATGAAAAAAAAGAGGGAGAGTGTCCTATGGATATGTAGGGTGGCACTTTCCAGGCAGAGGTCCAACAAGTGTAAAGGCCCTGGGGTAGAAGTGCACTTGGCTTGTTTGAGAAACAGCAAGGAGGTGGGTGCAATGGTAGTAAAGTGAGTGAAGAGGAAATGGTAGAGATAAGACTAAGATAATATAGAATCTTATAGCCTCTGTTAAGGACTTGAGCTTTGTTCAAAGTGAGACATTGAGGGCACTTATCAGAGGAATAACATGATCTGAATTACTTTTCAAAAGGATCACTCCAGTTGCTAGATGAAGGCTATAATAAAGGGAGGCAACAATGGAAGCTGGAAGCCAGACAAAAGAGGACACTATAGCAGTACCCTAAGTGTGACATGGATTGGATGCATACGGTAGTGGCGGAGCTGGAGAAAAGAGGTGGGAACCTGGATATAGTTTGAGGATAAGCTTATAAGATATAGTGTTCAGGTGAGTAGACAGGGCTGGCAATGTTTCAGGGGAGTCGTTAGCATAGAGATGGAACTGAATGAGGTATCTGAAGAGAGAATGTAGATAGAGGGAAGAAGAGGTCCTAGGATTGAACTCTGGGATATGACAGTGTTTAGAGGTTGGAAAGATGAGGAGGAGCCAGCCAAAATGACTGAGAAAGAGTGGACAGTGACAGACAAGGAAAACCAAAAAGTGTGGTATTTTGGCCAGGGCCAAGTGAAGACAGTTTCATGAAAGAGTGAGGGATCAGCTACATCAAATGCTGCTGAGAGGTTGAGCAGGATGGGTTAGATGATTGAGGATTAACCACTGGATTCAACAACATTAAAACTGTTGATGACTTTGACAAGAGCTGTTTAGGGGAGTCACGGCATTGAACAGATGAGAGAAGAAGGCATGGAGATACCAGGTAGAGATAGCTCCTTCTAGGAGTTTTGCAGAAAATGGGCTAGAGAAAGATATTGATAAAAAATTTTTTTAATTTGGTTTTTAGAGATGGAAGAAATGACAGCATGTTTGTTTGATAATGGAAATGATCCAGTAGAGAAGAAAATTAGCCTTAGACAGGTGTATGATTGTCCACCTTTGAAATGGGAGGGAAGGCAATGGCCAGGGACATAGATGCAGGTAGAAGATAGGGTTAGTGAAGGAGGGGCATGTAGATTTACCCTTCTCATTGCTTTTCTTTTCTCCATAAAATAATAACCAAGGTTAGCAATTAAGAGTTAAGGATGAGGGCAGAGTGTTGGAAGTTTGGGAAGAGAGGCGAAAGGGTGAAGTTGAATTGAACGGGAAAATGTAGGAATTCCAGGCAGTCTTGAGGGCCCACTCAAGGTCTGTGGCTATGAATTCAAACTGAGACAAATCAGCACGGTGGTGGGATTTTCTCCAGCCATGCTCAACTGCTCGGGTGTAGGCCTGGGGGCCTATAGGGAGCATTGGATTTGCCAGGATTGTGGTTAGCCAGGCAAGCACAAGAAAGTTTTTCCAGGCAGAAAACTTACAGAGAGACAGAAGGGGAAGGGAGTTGGTAAATGTAGGGGAGTAGTTGTAATGATTATTCCTAGTATCTAAGCTGGGTAAGAAAGGAAATAAGAGTCAACAGGATTGATGAACAATAAAAAGGTGACAGGTCAATTGGTTGGATGTCCTGATAGGGTCAAAGAACTGAGAGTTGAGGTGCTAAAGAGAGGCAGCTGGATATACGGGATGTGGTGGTCAGAGAGCGGAATGCCAGAGACTGAGATTGTAAAATAACTCAATTACTGATAATGATCCATACTTGTCTAAATTGCAACCTAGTGGTTCTTGAGTAATGGCCCCATAATGTGAGAAGCAGTTAGGTATTCCTTGGTTACAAATAACCTACTATTAAAAATTATTGTTTTATAAAGTGTTATATTATTAAAAATATATTAAAAGAGAATAAACTCAATATTATTGTATTATTGAGCCTTTTTTCAAAAAGAATTTTTCTTCAAATAATTAAGACAATATGAAGACTCCCTATTGACCCAGGAATTCCACCTCTAGAAGATAGAGGTGTATACTAAGATATATGTTCACACTGTTTACCAAAAATTACTTATGATAGCAAAATTCAGGAAAAAACCTATTGGGCATATGTTAATTAAATATATTATGGAATATTTATACGATGGAATACTAGACAGACATTAAAATATGACACAGAAAAATATTTTTTGGCATGGGAATATATTCACCACACATGACTAAGAGAAAAGCAGTAGTTATATTATGAGACTTTTTTGGTAAACAATATTGGTCTATTTGCGTAAAAAATACTGCGTGAAAATATAGTAGTAGTTAACTTTGGTTGTTGGCATTGTAGATAATATTTTTTTCCTCTTTGTGAAAGAGATGTTATCTGGTTTTCAAGATTTTTTTAATTGATTATGTACTGCTCTTGAAATTAGAAGATAAAACAAACAATAGTTGCTATGTTAAAAATTCTACCTTTTGGAGTAACCCCTATCTGTTAACAATTATGGTCTGTTTATAACTTGGTTCTTCCCTTAAGCTTGAGCAGAACAATTCATCCCAAGTTATTCTTAGTTTGACTAGGGCTGCTAAGTCTATAGGTAGCTAAACTTTATATTCTTAGAACAGTTATTCAGCTTCTGTGTCACCTGAGAGATTTTTAATGACCATAAAGTTTTTCACTCTGCTAACCATATATATTTCCATCTATTGCCTCCCATGCAGCCTGAAAAAATAATAAAGCAGTATATATTTCAAGTAAATCTTAAAGGCATATCTAAAGTAAGAAATCCTCTTGCTCCTTTTCTAGTCATAAAAAGATGTTTTTCTTTTTTTAAAAAACCCCATTTTATTTCCCTCTATCATCAGATATTTAGTTGATCGATGTTTCCTGATTGATTTCCTGAATGTGAATACAGCTGGCATCCTTGCCAACAGTGATTGTAGGCTTCCAGATCACTTCCAAGTTGGGCTCTTTTAAGAGCTCTGTCTCGTTGTCTTTTCCGGAAAGAAGCATTTAAAAACCACAATTAATCAAAATTAACCATAGTTTTATTTTCTATTTAAAGAAAATCTAATAATTTCTTAATAATCTCATTGAGTTGTCGTAAGGATCCACTATTTTTTTTATTAATGGCCTGGTTTGTTTCTGATTTTTCTGTTGCTCAATCTCCTGGGGCATAGAGCCAAGTGCATGTGTTCAACATTCAACTATTTTCTCTACAGCCCAGGAAACGTGAAATGTGTGTTAAACCCACTGACAGATTGTGCCTCCACCATGGAGCCTTCTTCATTTGAACATCTACTTTTGTTTATCGTTGTCACAGTCCTCCCTATCTTCTTGCACAATCTACGGCAGAGTGAGGATATTTAAAATAACTGTGATCCATATGTTAAGGACTCTAATGGCAAAAGTAAACAACATGCAAAAACAGGTGGAAGATGTAAGCAAAGATATGCATCTCTAAAAAAGAATCAAAAAGAAATGCTAGAAATAAAAAAACCCCATAACAGAAAAGAATACTTTTAATGGACTCCTCAGTAGACTGGACACAGCTAAGGAGAAAATCAGTGAGCTTGAAGAGATGGCAATAGAAACTTCTCAACTTAAATGCAGAGAGAAAAAAATTCTGCAAAAGAAGTAAAACCCAACCAGAACATCCAAAACCTGTGGGACATTTTCAAAAGATAGAACATACATGTGACTGGAATAACAGAAGGAAAGCAGAAGAAATATTTGAAGTAATAATTGCCTAGAATTTTCCAAAATTAATTACAGACACCAAACCACAGAATCAGAAGCTTAAAGAACACCATGCGGGATAGGTATCAAAAGACTACACTTAAAGTGGGCAGGCCCTGTGGCCTAGTGATTAAGTTCATGAGCTCTGCTTCGGTGGCCCAGGTTCGGTTCCTGGGTGTGGCCCTACCCCACTTGTGGGCAGCCATGCTGTGGTGGCGGCTCACATACAAAATAGAGGAAGATGGACACAGATGTTAGCTCAGCAACCAATCTTCCTCAAGCAAAAAGAGGAAGATTGACAACAGATGTTAGCTCAGGGCCGATCTTCCTCACACACACGTGCACACACACACATACACACACACAAGTGAAGGAGAAATAAGGCTTTCTCAGGAAAATAAAACTGACGGAATTATTGCCAACAGATCTGTCCTGCAAGAAATGTTAAAGGAAGTTCTTCAGGGAGAAGGAAATTAATAGTGTCAGAAACTTGGATCTATGTAAAGAAAGGAAAAGCATCAGAGAAGGAATAAATGAAAGTATATTAAAATCATTTGTGGGGGCCGGCCCAGTAGCTGAGTGGTTAAGTTCGCACTCTCATCTTTGGCGGTCCAGAGTTTCGCCCCTTCCAATCCTGGGCACGGACATGGCACTACTCATCAGGCCACGCTGAGCTAGTGTCCCACATGCCACAACTAGAAGGGCCCACAACTGAAATATATGCAACTATGTACCGGGCGGGGGGGAGCTTTGGGGAGAAAAAGGAAAAACGAAATCTTTAAAAAGTGAACTTCTCTTTACATCATCCAGTTATGCTCAGTCAAAATAAAAATAAGCTCAAAGAAGAGCTTTGAAATCCACTTTAAAAAAAAATCATTTGTGTTTCATATCCTTAATTGATCCCAAAGATATCTGTTTGTTTTAATTAATGATAATAACAATGTATTGGGTGATGATATCATAAGGATCATACGGCTATAATATGGTGATTATATCATATGGACTATATCATATGAAACGAAGGACAGTGATGTCAAAAGGAAGAGGTGGAAGGAAGTAGGATACTCTGGCATAAGGTACCTGCACTGCATGTGAAGTAGAATACTGTTCTTTGAAGGCGGACTTGGATTAATTATAAATGTGTCTGCAAACTTTGTCAACCATTAAGATTTCTTTTAAAAGAAATGTTATTGATATGTTGAGATAAAATGGAATTATATAAAATGTTCTGTTAATACCAGAGAAGGCAGAAAAAAAGATGAAAAAAGAAACGAAGAACAAATACAATGAATAGAAAACAGTTACGAACATGGTAAATAAATTTCCATTATACATCTTTGGTTAAAGTAAAATGTTTAGGACATGTGCACACCATTTCCTGTTTTGGCGGTCTTTTTCATTACCATCCAGCTCTCAGTTCCAAAAAGGTCAGACGTGAAGCACTTACTGAGTTTGTGGGACACAGAGCAAGAGTGCCCTCAGGGTGGGTTCTCTTTCTCCTTTGTGCAATTGACTTGAATTGGAACTCACAGAATGTTAGACTGGAGGAAACCATGGACCAATTTTGGGAAAGAGTTTTTTCTGCCAGAAGGAGCCTATGCTGACTGCTCTGCTCATTCCTCTGCCCCATAGAGCCCCAGGAAAGATGTCTCACTCAGAATTTTCTGATAAGCTAATGCAAGTAACAATGACGATAAACCCTTGGGGAAATAATCACATGATTTATATCCTGGAATTCCATGACACCATCAACTCATGAGAATAACAAGCAAGTTCTGGCTCCCTGCCTCCCCCACTGGAATAGTCTAATTTCCAGGTGTATTTGTCAAATGTTAGTTTTACTCTAAGGCATACGCATAATGCTTCAAGACTTGATATCAATCTAATAAGTAGTCATTAGATAAATACAGTCAATTGGCATAACGTTAAATTTTCCAGTACATGGCCTTCAGAAATATCTCCATGCTTTTTCTCATCAAGCATAACCTTCCCCAGATGCTTTTCCACCTAATCTTTCTCTATTAAAATTCTATTTTAATCTTTACTTTTACTGTAAAATTAACATATGCTCGTTTTGTCCCATTAAGAAATATGTAAGCGATTCACTCTTATTTGTCACACATGTCATTCTGCATGTCCTATATAGAATTAGCATTTAACTTGATCATAATAAATGTGCTTTCTAGTACTGAAAGATGTTTGCTGAGAGTTACAACATTCCTGAGCAATAAAAGATCCAGTTTTCACCATTCAGTTTTTCCTAGGGATTCCAAGAATGTCTGTCAAGCAAAAAATAAGATCTGCCTTTATTTTCCACACTCAACAAATGCCTTCAGAGATCCATCAAATGTTCATCATTATAAACTATCATCGTAAGTTACTATAGCTTCAAGTTCCTGAGAGACCATTTAAAATATTTCCCATATTTTCATGTATTCAGATGCTTTTATACAATTAGACTAACATCTTCTACATTGATGTTCCATGGATGTTAATGGCTTGCCACAAAAGTTTCTTGCTGAAATATTTTTGAGAAATTGTATTAAAATAACTTTAAATGATTTTTAATATACATAATAAATTTCTAGAAAGTGGTATATTGTTAAATACTTGGACAGTGTTTAATAGGACACTTCCTAGAAGTTCCTGCATGATGAAGTTAGCAGTAAATGGGCAGTTTTATTATTAATTTTTAGAAGACATTTTCAAGGGAAATCATGACGATATATTAAAATTCAAGAAGTCTGAACACACACAAAAAACTACCTTAGTAACATTGTTTGTATTGTCTTTGTTTCTGTGCATGAGGCAATCACTAATCATGTAGAGACTGAGTTTGAAGATAAGATGATAAGGTTTATGATATGAACAATATTCTGGCTTATTAGAAGAGATCAAGAGATTCTTAGGACCCATCAAAGACTTTAGAGTAAGAAGCCATGGGCCAGGGAGATTTCTTGATAAAGAATTTGGAAGTTGGAAATGTCAAGAGGTTGGTGGAAGGAAGAAAAGAAAGAGAGAAATGACATCCCCGAAGCTATACAAAACATCAGAGAAGCTGGATCTGTAGAGAGAATATCCAGAAATGAAGCAGTAGCATCCACTTCTTGCTCCAAAATATTAAGGAGTCTTCCCACATGTGGGCAGTTTCTGGGATGCCATTATCCCAGCCTGAGGAGGAAGAGACACATCCATGGCAGTTGGCACAGACTCCTTGTTGAGAAGAATAAGGCAGAGAGAGCCCACCTCTGGTGAATAGGGAGGAGTGCATTTCTCATGAATTACATTTCCAAAACAAGATGGCCAACGCTGACCCACATTGCTGCTCTGCACTTCTGCAGGTTCATGTGGAATGAGTTATGTTGCCTCAGGAGACATGGACTGTTTATTTAGTGGTTGCACTCCTGAGAAAGAAGCTAAAAAAATCTGGGTCCCAATCCTAACACTGTCACTCATAAGTAGAGTGATTTGGGATGAGCCTTCCTCAATGTTAGTTGTTTTCATTTCTATATCAGGAATGATGTCTGCTTCTTCAGAACATATTAAGACATCTAGAAGGGAATTTTGCATATGGGAGCCACTTATATAAATACATTTTTTAAAAGCTCCAAATATCTTTAACACAGCTCTGATTAAAATTAAAACAAGAGGCCCAAAAGTTATTTCAAGCAAGAAACTTTAGAGACTAAGAAGCAACGTGTTTTAAAAAAATCAAAGCATGACATTCTGGAAAAGGGATAACTATGGAGACAGTTAAAAGATCAGTGGTTGCCAAGGGTTGGGGGTTAGGCGTTGAACAGGCAGAGCACAGAGGATCTTTTAGGGCAGTGATGTATGATACATAATGATGGCTCATGTCATTATACATTTGTCCAAACCCATAGAAGGTACAACACCAAGAGGGAGCTGTAATGTAAACTATGGCTCTCAGGTGATTATGATGTGTCAATGTAGATTCATCAAGTGTAACAAGAGTACTATTCTCGGGGGTGGGTGTTGATAATGGGGGAGGTTATGCATGTGTGAGGTTGGGGGTATATGGGAAATCTCTGTGCCTTCCACTCAATTTTTCTGTGAACCTAAAAATGCTCTAAAAAGAATAGTCTTAATGAAAAAAAAAATCAAAGTACTAGGCTAGTCATTAGATTTGTTTAGATAGAGAAAAGATAGCAAATATTTATATATCAAGTACCCTAAAATTTAATTTAAATCTATATCTTGTCATCATAAAGTTGGGTTTCTATTTAAAACTGTTTGAAAGGGTTTTTTTATTATTAAATTTTTTTTTTGTATTTTTTTGATGGGGAAGATTGGCCCTGAGTTAACATCTGTTGCCAAACTTCTTCTTTTTTTTTTTCCTCCCCAAAGCCCCAGTACATAGTTGTAAATCCCTGTTGCAAGTCATTCCAGCTCCTCCATGTGGGACACTGCCACAGCATGGGTTGATGAGTGGTGCGCAGGTTCCCCCTGAGGGTCCGAATGAGTGAACCCCAGACTGCAAAAGCAGAGCACGAGAACGGGACCACTATGCCACTGGGCAGGCCCCTGAAAAAATATTTTTGTTTCAATACTTTAAGGACTGTTGAATTGTGACTATGAGTGCTTGTTATAGGAAACTACATTTGTTGAAATGTATATGTGGAAAAGTGTTCACTTAAAACAATAACTATGTCTTAAGAGACTGATTTCACCCACCCAGCTAGTGAAAAATTAATCCACTAACTATGCTTTGACTGGCTTATTGTATGAATTAACTCAACCAGTATAAAAAGACTGTGCAGACTCTTAAAATTACAAACAGATCCAAAAGGCTTTCCTTCTTGAAAATGTCTCTTACATGTAAAATAAAAGTGACTAAAACACATTAACTTTAAAATATAATGCAGAAACTCAATTTTCTTCAACACACATAAATATTTGTCCTAATCAATCAAGTCTGCAACCTATTCACTATTCCTTGAAAGCTCAGATTCCACATAGCCCACTGTCTGGTCAAACCTCACAAATTCTAAATTAAGATTTTTAAATTTGAGATAGAACTCTACCTTGCCTCCTTATGTCCTTGCTTCCAAAGGGTTATAACCTGCCTGGCTGGGATGTTTGCTCATTTAAGAGAGCCATTCGAAGTTAGCTGGGAGAGGAAGGACAAGGGAGAATGATATGCAGATTCTGGGCAGTCACAGCCGTCCTAACTTTTCATAATGTTTTCATTATCTCTGGGTTTGCTGCTGACTCTGTTTTGATAGGAATCTCCTGTAGCATTTGTGTGTGTGTGTGTGTGTGTGTGTGTGTGTGTGTGTGTGTAGAGCAAGAGAAAGAGAGAATGATAATTAACCAAAATGTTAGCAATTGGTGAATCTAATGTATATGGGTGTTCTTTGTCATATTCTTACTGTTTTATTAACATTTAAAATGATTTCAAAATAAAAAGTTAAAAATAAAAAGGAAGCATGCCCAAATTCCACATAAGAATCTCCCCAAATATCTCATACTGGTTTGGAGTTGGTTTGCACACAGTAGATCTCTAAGAGATGGTCCAGCCTAACTTCCTTTTGTCAGTTCTGGCTCAGCTGACACCCCATGTTATACGTAGATGAGGAATTAGTAACCTAGAAAACAAGATGACCTGCTTAAGAAGACGTGCTATACCTCTGGTTGTTAAAAAAGTTGGGGAATATAATCTAGACTTCCTGACTCTGACTTTATGAAGATAATAACTGACTAGAAACGTATGAGAAAGCCAAGTGGGCCTGTGTCAACCAACATTGAACTGAAGTGAAGTTTTCTGACTGGGAAGAGAAAAAGAGTTGTGTGTTTTGGGGGAGGAAAGTGGCCAGGACCATTTTCTCACAACAAGCCCAGCCTTGTCCTCTTAGTTCATAGTCCCAGTGCTCACTTTTCCTCCCAGTCTCCCTCATCTCTGCCATACTCTCCTTTGAGGAATGGTTCCTGACTCTGGAGGATTCCAAACCAACATGGCCCAGGTCCTTACACTCTGAATAGCCATGAAATTTCACTTAAGAGCGTGAGTCAGCCAGGGCCCAGAAGGGAACACACGTTGCAGCAGCACTGATGCTGGAGCCTGGGCACAATTCAGAGTGACGTGGCAGCACAGCAGCAGGCAGCCTGAGGGGCAACGTGGACTTTCTCCGTGTCCACACCCGTCTGAGCACCCTGCCAGGGGAACTCTAGGCAGGACTACCTCCTTTTTTTAGGCAAGTCCTTTGATTGGCAATCAAACTTGGGCTCAGATTTGATCAATTTTTTAAAAAATAGTATATGAATAGAAAATTTGGGCTCTAGTAAGACCAACATCTCAGGAAGTGATTGTCATTGAAAAGACAGTTTATTACTTGCAGTTCCCAAGAAGAGGGACACAGTGCACCATGGCAGGGGTGGGGTGGGGGAACATATGAGGAAGAAGCAGAGTCATTTAAGAGGCAGAGGGAAAAGAAGGAACCATTGGCAAGAGTCTTTATTGTAGTTTCTGCAGGGATGGGATTTATAATTTGCACCAAAAGCATTGTCGTATCCTCCATCTAACTGGACAATTTGTGTTAAACTTCCATTGCATCACTGGTTTCTTGATGCACCATAATATTAAGAATAATGTAAAAGATTCTAATTAAAATAGAGTTAGCAGCAAACCCAGAGACAAAGGAAGCTTATATAAAAGGATGGCTTTCGCTGTTCAGAATCTACATCGGCTGACTATAAGGAGAATTCTGAGCTTTATGAAGTTACAAAGCAGGTAGAATTTAGAGACTTAAGAAGGTAGACTTGATATATTTGTGGTCCCCAGAGAGTAAGATATATGTGAATGAGAGTTTGAACTAAATGAACTCTATACCCCATCAGTTTATGAGAACTATCAGATGACACGTGGAGCAGCTCAAGCAAAGAAGACAATAGCCCAGTAGGATCCCCCAGTCTAAGTCTTGGTTTCCATCTCCTAAGGAACAGGTCACAGAGAGCTAGGCACCACTTCTGGTCACAGTAGAGCCAGAATATTTGCTGTGCTTCCAGCGAGATAAGTTGCTGCTGATGTCCACCCCAACATTCCTTAAATAGGGTGGCCAAAGACACCCAGGGCAAGACTAGCTGGGAAACTGCATGTGGAATGAGCCACACTAGGAAGTGAATAGAGGCATGGGTGGAGGGTGGGGGTGGGGGGTGTCGTAATTGAATAGAGGATCCTGAAACAATGAGGAATGTGGTCATGTTGGTGTCCCTAACATGGGACATTTCCCCATGGCTTTCTGGCATTTCTGTTACTCCATATCTTTCTGCAGCACTTTATAGTGAAGAGAAGTCTGAATGGGGTGGTGAGGACCAGTCGAAGCACTTGCAAAGGTCTAACTTCTGCCTTTGTAAATCCTTGCCTTGGATCTTTGTCATTTTGCCCTCCTAAGCCACCTCCTAACCTTTGCCAGTTCCTCATATTTCCTTAATAATATCTGACTCATAACTGGTCCTCTAGAGAGTTTGAGGAACATTTTATACTGAGTGCCTGCATTGGTCACCTCTGTGAAATCAGTTGAGGGCTTTGCACTATTGGATCATTTGTTTTTATGTTGGGCCACCTAAGAGGCCATTGGTTACACTAATATCTAAGTTGTTCCTTTCCCCTGTGGTATCTGGCTCCAACTTCTTGTGATCCTCAGGGTATAGCCCCCTTAAATTTGTTTGACCACCCAACTGCCAGCTAGAACCAAGACTTAGATATCCTGGGTGGCAAAATTTAATGAGTAGATTTTATTAATTCCTAGATAATAAAAGTTAAAAATAAGTCTTCAGATGCATTTAAAAATGTGTCATGTATTATTTTAGGCATGTGAGCTATGAAATAATGGCAATAATGATGTGTTTAAAGCCATTAAATCATGTAGCTGGCTGAAAGATTTCCATAAAATAGAGTGGCAGTAATAACTGTAGGTCAAATTGAAATCTGAAAGATGACCACACAGGGACCAGGCAGTCTCAAGAACACGAATATACTCTGAGGCAGAAATCATTGCAATGGAATTTCTTGAGGTTCATAGAGAATATACATAGTTTATAAGACAAAGATAGTATGAAGGTCCAAATACTCAATAATCAATGCAGAGGTCACATAGGATGGCGAGCTTAGATAGTCCTTCCATAAGTCAATCAGCGTTGGACAAGTTCTATGTGTAAAGGGATCTGACAGGCATTTAGGAATTCACAGTTGCTTTATTGTAAGGTGATTTTATGCATCCCATTCAATCTCTCATGAACCCTAGTGAGTTAGGCAGAGCAAGTAGTTGTCTCCTCATCTCACAGATGAAGAAATTGAACCTTGTGGTACCTCTCAAACTTTAATGAATATATGAAGCAACTGGAGTGTCTATTAAAATGCAGTTTCTACTGTAGAATCTGCTACTATAGAGCAGAGCCTGAAATCTTGGATTTCTAACAAACTCCCAATGATACTGATGCTGCTCTGTGTGGTGAGATCTTACAGGACATGAATCCAATTGGTCTGGCCAGGAAAAATCAGAAAGTTTCAAGGCAAGGTGGAGAAAGAAATGGGCATCATACATTTGGCGAGTAAGTTAATATCCTGATGCTATTGGCTAATAGTTAAAAAAATATATTAGTGCAAACCTCCACTATAGAACTTACCGTGATGAATTGTATCTTACTGAATACTGAGCTGCTTCCTCGAGCACACTGTATGTTCCTTGAAGAAGGTAATAGTGGTGGTGGTGGTGGTAGTGGTGGTGATGATGGTGGTGGTGGTGGTGGTGATGATGGTGGTGGTGGTGGTGATGGTGGTGGTGGTGGTGGTGATGGTGGTGGTGATGGTGGTGATGGTGGTGGTGGTGGTGATGGTGGTGGTGGTGGTGATGGTGGTGGTGGTGATGATGGTGGTGGTGGTGATGATGGTGGTGGTGGTGGTGGTGGTGGTGGTGGTGGTGGTGGTGATGATGGTGGTGGTGGTGGTGGTGATGATGGTGGTGGTGGTGGTGGTGGTGATGGTGGTGGTGGTGGTGGTGGTGATGGTGGTGGTGGTGGTGATGGTGGTGGTGGTGGTGGTGGTGGTGATGGTGGTGGTGGTGGTGGTGGTGATGGTGGTGGTGGTGGTGGTGGTCGTAGGTGAAGTGGTAAGAAGCAATGACAAAGATGATGATCCTGGGAATAACAGAAAAATTTATGTAGCACTTACCTTGTGTCAGACACACTAAGTCCTTCACATTACTGTCCTTAATCTTGACCGCGATCTTGACAGTGGGATAAGTGCTATCATGTCCCTAACCTACAAAAGAAGTATTTCAGGACTAGAGAAGATAAGTAGCTTAGAGCTGGTCTTCAGACCCAGGTCTGTCTTGTCCAAGACAGGGGCCACATCTTACTGATCTTTGTCTTTCGACAGCTGGCACAGAACTGGAGAGGGGTGGCTTTTGTTTTTGTAAACGGATACTTTGGATCAAGAAGAGGTAAGGCTTCCTCATAA
Source organism: Equus asinus (assembly GCF_041296235.1). Classification (NCBI taxonomy): domain Eukaryota; kingdom Metazoa; phylum Chordata; class Mammalia; order Perissodactyla; family Equidae; genus Equus; species Equus asinus. Next base: position 148,249,859 of record NC_091791.1, read on the forward strand.
CTGTCACAACAGAAGAATGGGCTGTCTTGAGGGAGTGAGTGTCCCGATTTAAGGGACTCTTGGACGGGGTGGGCAATTGGACTAAATCAGAGGTTTTCAAACTGTGTTTTACAGAGATGCTTCAGAGGTGACCTGAATGGGATGAAGGGCAGGCTCTGGACCCACCTCTGCTTTTACCAGAGTAGCGCTGATTTATACGTTTGAGTTCTGTGTCAGGTTGTGTTTGAATAAAGGTTTCTCTTGCTATAAGTGTGTTCAAAGTCTTCAGACCAGGTGAGCTCTAAGATCTTGTCTAAAATTAACATTGTATGATTTGGCCAAGGTGTCATGCCAGTGAATGGCAGAGCTTGGACTAGAATTCAGGTCAACTGGCTCTTTCTTCTACCCCATGCTACCCTGATGCCCAGACCTAGCACCCGCTTCCTCAGACAATTCACTGACAAAGTTACTGTTCTGAGGCCCAGTTGTTTAGGGAAAAGAACTGAAAGTTGGATGAACTTTGTACAAAACCTGATTCCTCCACTAATTAGCTATGGAACCTTGATCAATCATTTATTTATCTATCAAATATTTACTCTACCTCCTTATGTGCCAGGCACTGTTTCGTGCACTGGGAATATGATGGTGAATGTGGCAGACAGAGTCCCCTCTGTCATCAAACTTACATTTAAAGGGGAGATATAGAAAATAAAAAGTAGATATATAAACAAGATAATTTCTAGTAATAAGGACCACCACACGCACAGAAATAAAATGAAAGGGATAAGATCAGACAGTGGAAGTGAGAACCCTGGGAGGAGAATTCATCTGGGCTGTAGCAGAGGCTCATGAATTTCCTTCTCCACCTTCCAACAGGAAGGAAAATACTCTAAAGAAACCCGACACAAAACAAGCAGATCCACGTCTCTTCCCAATTGGGTCCATCCTTTTGGTGTTGGCCAACCTGTACTTGATGAGAAGGAGCAAACAGGCTCAGATCTTCTGAGACCCCATCTTCAGAAGGCCAGCTGTGGGCGTTCCACAGATGCTTGAGTAGGAAGTGATCTGTCACTGACTATTCGAGTGACCTTGGGGAGGCCTAGAATTTTATAGCACAGAAAGATCTTTGGGAAATCTTCATTTACAATTAAGGAAATGAGATTCCAAGAGGTTGACCTTAATTCCAGGTCATGTGGTGTGTGCAGTCAGGTTTAGAACGTCAGGTCTCATGATTTCCAGTGCAGTGTTCTTTCCATTGCAAAATGTTCTCACTCCTTCTCTGGGCCTCAGGTACCTCATCTGTAATATGCAGGGACCGACTTGGCACAGGGGCCTAATCAGGTCACAGATGTGCTTTGTCTGGCCAGCATGGGTTGTAAAGTCCTTCAGTGTGAGTCCTTGGGATGGGTCATCACATCTCCAGTCTGGCACAGGCCCTGTCACTCACATTCACCATTCTCTGTCATCTGCCCAGCCTCTGCATGAGACTAGGACCCTGGACCAGAGGATCTCTAAGATCCCTTCTAACCTTGAACATGTCTGATCCTGAGTCTTCTCCTTTCACATTTTTAGACAGCAGACAGGATTTCTGACAGGAAAAGAGAATCCTTTGGACCGACTTTGTCCCTTTCTGGCAGAAATACCACCCATCAAATCAGAGGGGAGTGAGAAATTACAAAAGTTTAGTCATCTCAACCCAGAGAGGCCAAAGCCTGACTAAAGACAGCCTCAGCTTATTAAATTTAACTCATAGAAAACCACCCAGAAAGATCAAGCGAGCGAACCGCTTCAGGCTTAGGAATAAAGGGTCCCTTGTAGTGAAAACTCCACCCTTTCAGGGAGACCCCTGCATCACACATGCAGGAAGTATGTGAGGCTGGAACACCGTGTTTTCTGGGATGGCGGCGTCCCAGTGGATCCAATCTGAAGCTTAGCACTGGGAGGAACGATGTTGGCTGCAGATATTGGCCTCAAATGAAACAATGACTATGCATGCTTCAGGGAATTTTACTAAGTATGAGATCACTCCGGCTGTGCTGGGCTTTCTTCACACAGCCTATTATCTTTAACAAGGAAGTTAGGAAAGGCAATGACTTTCAATATCCCAGGGAGCCTTTTCGCTGCCCCAGAGAGTGAAGCTTCTTCTCCAGCTATTCTATACCCCTGCCCACAGAACACTGGCCTCAGATCCGGGGGGGGCTGGGGCGGGGGGCCGTTTACTTCACATCTCTCTGCAGTAGAAATGTGAATTGCTGCATGGTTTACTTTGTCAAAGAACCTGTGTGGCCCGAGGGACAAAACATCAATTCCATTATACCTCATTTTCCTGATCTCTTCATTCATTCATTTACTCATTTATTCAACAAGTATTTATTGAGCACCTACTATGTACTGGACTTTATTCTGGTGCTTGGGATACATGAATGAACAAATCAAGAAAAAAATTCCTGTGCTCGTAGTGTTTATATTCTATCTCCGTAATAGGTGGTTGTTCTGTATGGATCCTAAAAATGTCTAAAGTTTTATGAGGATCTTCTTAGTTACCTGACAGTCTCTTGGAGGGCGTTTTAAGAGATACTAAGGGTCTAATACACTTTTCCTTCACTCACTTTTCTCCTCATATACACAGTGACTGTGAGGAGCAAAAATATGATTTCCCAGATTCTGTGGCTCTTTTCTTCCTCCAATCCTATAACCATTAGAGAACTCAAGCCTTAATTATCAGAGCCTCAACTCCTACCCTAGACTTCTGAATGCCAAAAATGGAGTTTTTAAACACCAGGTTTATATCTACAGTTTAAAGACTTCTTCTTGAACATTCGCATGAAAACTCAAGATGTGTATAAATGAACTGGTCTATCCACAACCATCTATCCATCCTGGTTTTAATATCTCTGTCATCAACATCAGTTTTGCTTTCTCTCTCATTTTCCCGGTTTGAAATCTTGTCTTCAGTCACTTCTGATATCTCTGATACTCGGTCAGCTAATCTACTGACTTTCTTCATCTTGTTCCTTATATCTGTTCCTGTCTGCTTGTTGTCATTGCCTCCCCCCAGCTCCTCTCCAGCTCATTCTTAGATCAGTACATCAGCCTCTCAGGGAACCTCCTGACATCAGCCTTCCCCCTCTCCAATCTATCCTGCACGTGGACGCCAGACGAATGTTCCTCAAACATTGCTTTCATCTCACCACTCCCTACTCCCATCAAACGTAAATCCCCTGCCAGGTTTCTGAGGCCCTTCATGGTCTGACTCCCATCTACTGATCCAACAGCTTTTTCCATTTCCCTCCACATGTACTCTCTGTTCTTAGGTGGGTCTCTTAACATCCCTGAAATGCACAAAGCTCATTGCATTTATGTTCCTGCTTTTTCTCCTCAGCCTGGACAGACTTCTTCCCTTCACCTAAACAGATCGCACACCTATCCTTTCTAGTATAGCTCAGATGTCACCTCCTCTACGCAGCCTTCATCGACTGACTGAGATCCTCCTTCCTGTGAGCTTCCACAGATCTACAGTTTTCCCATTGTCTTTAGCAACCATTTACACTAGTCTTTAATGGTTTGTCCATTGTTTCACGTATCAATCATATCTCCCCAAAAGAATGAAAGCTCCTTGGCCAGGAATTCTAAGCTATACCGTGACATATCTACTGTTGTACTACGCTGCACCATACCACACCTCACTACACTACACTATACTCTACATTTTGTGCCTAAGCTTTTGAGCCTAAGCTTTTTGGTTGATTGTATCTAGGTAGATTCCAGCCCACTCCACATTTCCCTGTAAAATGGGATGCCACTGCACTTCCTTGTCCCCTCACGACTCCACCATGTTCAAGGTAAATAAAAGTTGATTTTTTATTAAGAAAATATACATATAATTAGCCATGTTTATCCCATCTGTGAGAATTCTTATTTATTGACACAGATACATTATAAATATTCAGGAACAGGGTTTATTCTGGTGTTCTTGGCCACACCTTTTATATTCACTTGAAAATATTAATTAAATAAGAGTTAACCAATTAAACCCCTCATTCTTTTTTTTATCACTTAGTCATCTGATTTGAAAGAAGAAAAATAATTTAAAAAAACTATTAGAGAGGTTCACTCATCTTCAAGATAGGTATTTTCTTTTCAAAGAGTGAAGGTTTCGCACTCATTTACATAGAAGAAAGATCACGTTATGCCTGTCAACCTGAAAAATAATTTGCCTCCAAGCAACGGGAATATGGTTTATTCTTTGGCAATATATGCAACTTCAAACCCAATGAGCTAAAAATATGTTCTTTTCAGAATATAAATTGACTGTCAAGAATCTGTGTACCAAATGATTATGTGCTGCATATTTCTCTCTTAATTCATGCACACCATGTATTGTATAACATTACCTCATATGCCGTAATCATCATGTGTCACATGCAAGATACATAAAATACATCATGAGTGTCCCTCTAGATATCAAAGCCATCCAAGTCTAATTAACTTATTTTATAGACTGTTTCTATTTCTTGTCCCAAAACATACAAACATCAGAAATCAGAAGTCAGTCTAAATGTTTGAATGCCCTCTTGAAGTAAATCATAATATTTTAGCTTGCTATTCTTTGGTTATCTGTACATTTACTCTAGATTTCTTTCAAAGTGAAGTTTCTAGATCTGTACTATCTCCGAAGAAGGTCCTCCAGAACTTGGAGGACACAGAAGGAAAGTGCATGGTGTGGCTTGGCATCCATTGTCCTTTCAGTGCAAGGTGATTGCATCCACAGAGCTCAGAGAAAAGAGAATGTGAGTTTTGGCCCCTACTCACCAAAGGCACAAGGCTCATAAACACATTCCTCCACTCCTCCTCTTCTGACACATGCCTTATGTACCCTCTACTTTTCCCATGTGCATCAAGGTCTGAAACAACATGGGGGTAGTGTGGGCTGGGCAGGTTGGGGAAACTCTGTGTCATGAATATTTATGTGCCCCTTACCTGCCTTGGAAGAAATAGGTGGCAGAGGGCCTCTCAAGAAAAACTGCCTTGTTCAAACAGAAAAAAGTAAGAATAAGAAGTAGTTCTTACTCCTTAGAGGCCCTCATCCATTCCTATTTTAAAAAGCAGGACCTTGTGCTTCTTGAAACAAAGTCCTCAGGCCAAAGGTTAAAACTTGTGGGTTCAAGGAGTCTGAGGCTCAGAAGTTCCCTCATACCTGTTGACACCCAGGAATCAGTGGCTGCGTATCAGAGTTCCCCAACCATCTTGTCCGAGGTAGCCAGCTGTCTCCATATTCACCCTGGTCAGACCTGCTAGAAGGATCCTCAGTCTCAGGGTGGAGGAAGCCCTGAGCCTTCTCGGAGACAGCAAAGGAAAGGAAAACTCTAAGAAATCTTGCCAGCATGGATTGTAATTTCAGCACTTTTATGACAAATTCTTGTAATGTTTACTCATTTTTCTCCATTTTTTCCCAGAAAAGGGTATATATATCTCTGCCCTCCAGGGTTTTGCAAGTAATACTGACACATTTTTGCAGCAGCTGTCATTGAACAATACTTACTTTTCTTCTAGTTTTCATCATGAAGTTAGAATTCATGCAAGTGGGACATATAAAGTATTTTTTCTGTGGTTTTGAGACCATATTGAGACAGCAGGAATAAAGGAAATGGGTGGGGAATTGTTATTAACTCTATTGAACTTGAGTTCTCCCAAACTGAACACATTATCTTTCTAGAAAGTTACCCTGAGCTCCTTAAACATCAAATTCCTTTCTTTTTGCTCTTTCTAGCTTTATCTCCTCTCTTTTTAACTAATCTGAAATGTTCATTATTTTCCCCAGTAAATGACATAGAATAACTGTGGAACTGTGTGTTGCCAGTGATAAGTAGTCAAGAAATTGTTCCAAAATGAAAGAAATTCAATTGTGGTTTTAACTGTCATGCTTAGGGGAGATGAATTCCAACAAATCATTCTTTTCCTGCTCTTTAAAATGGTGTTTGTGTCTTTCTAATGCTATTCTTTGTGGTAAATTATATATAGTATAAATGAGAAAATAAAAAAATCACCCATAATCCCCTCACTACAATAATAATATTTTGATGTGTATTTTCTTTTGGTATTTTATATATATCTTATTTCCTGTTTTTTTAAACTTTCCATTATATTGTCAGCATTTTTCCAAACCATTAATGGCATGATTTTTAATAGGAATATCATATGATGTATTCATATGAATATATCACAATATATCTAATTATTACCTTTTTGTTAGTCAATGAGATTATTTCTAATATTTTGATATTAATAATATTGAAATAAGGATGCTGTGACTATCCTTATATAAAAATCTGGTTTTAGTTCTGAGTGTTTCCTTAGGGTTGATTTCTGGAATTGAAATTACTAGATAGAGGTATATTGGCATTTTAAGACATTTTTATTATGAACGACTTAAAGCATAAAGAAAAGTGACAGAATAGTAAAGTGAAATCCATGTACCCATCACTCAGCTTCAACAGTGATCAACTTGTGAACAATTTCACGTCTCCTCCACTGCTGCCCACACTCCACCCCCATGGGGTATTGTGAAGCAGATACCAGGCATCTGGCCGTTCCATGGTAGAACTCATCCTTGACTTCTTTCCCTGGTCCCACACAGCCAATCCATCAGCATGTCCCGCTAGTTTTATCTCCAAAATATACCTTGACTGTGTTCACTCCACTCCATTTCCATTGGTATCTCTCTGGTCCAGGCCAGGATCATCTCTCATCTGGACCACTCCAATAGTCTCTTAATTGGTTTCCCTGCTTCTGCTCTTGCCCACTTATCTTAAGGTGAAGATTTAATACTTCTAATAAATATTTGAAGACTATTTCCTACAACAACTCATAGTAAACTTATCTTGTGTAATTCTTTAAATTTTTCTGTTGAGCATATTCTTCTTTAAAAGGATTGTAAAAAGTGTTCAACCTGTTTCAAAGAGATCGTTCAAAGTGCAATATCAGCACGTAATCTCTCTCTCTCTCTCCATAGAGAGAGGTGGGGGGGTATACATGTAGGCATAGATATAGATATATTCAGGAATCTATATCTATATGTAATGAAAACAGATACAGATAGAGATATATTATTAAAATGAGTCACTAGGTGATATCTAAAATTGGTATATCTGGAGATCTTCTAAAAAAATTATATATATAGTTTTGGTTTCAATGGTTAAGGGATAGTTTTGACTGGAGAGAGGAGGTTAAATTAAATGATTCCCTGAAGTTTCTTCTAGCTATTAAATCCTTGGAATCTATGACATTTCTTGATGTAATATAAATTTCCAGGTAAAAATTGAACAGGAAGAAGCTTATTGCTTTTGAAGACATGATAAAGATGAGATACCAGGTTAAGGTCAAGAAGAGTTTGATTGAGCGAATGATGGTGATGCTTACCTAATTACTAAATAAAATATGTAGATTTACATTTTGTCTGTCCTGTGGTTATTGAAGCCACTGTTGTCATGGAAAATGTTGGGAGACTGGGAGGTAATTTATAATTTGTAAGATAATATATATATATAAAAGATAATTATATAAATATAAATCATATAAGTATAAATCATTGAAATATATAAATAATAATAATTAATAAGTATAAATTATCTAAATATAAATTATATATATAAAATATCTATAAGGTAATTTATAGTGATCTGTGGAAATCTAACTGTGCTGACTCCTCAAAGTAGAAGACTTAGTTTGTATCACTTCAATATTTAGAGCTCAGATGATATCAGACAGCTCTTACGCAACATTTCTGATCTCTCCATCTCACCAATCATAGCGGCAACCAATGCTCTGCAGATTCCCTCCAGCTTCATGCAGGTGCCCTGTTACAGTCACTCCCTCAAGACGGCCGCATGACTGCTTCATGTGCCTCTCGCCTACTTCCCAGGACAGCCCACTCTGAGCCCTTGCTTGGAAGAATGAAAGAGTTAATGCCTTGTGGGGCAAGATTTTAATGGATAAATGCTCCTTCCTTTCGTTTCCTGGATACAGTTCTGAGACGCATTTCGTAGCATTCTTAATCCACTTGCTAACACATCTTGTGCTGACTCTCTCTCTCTCCCTATGCTGTGCCCCCCATCCCTCTGCAGTAGGGTAGGCAGCCTCTAAATGGCTTCCATGTCCTCCCTCATGGTGTTCATGCCCTTGGGTAATCCCCTCTCCTTCAGTGTGGGCTGGGCTTAGTGCCGTTTCTGAAAACAGCATATGTCAACAGTGGTAGAATATCACTTCTGAGATTAGTGTATAAAAAGACTGACTTTCATTTTGTTTGCCCTCTTTCTCTTTCTCTCCCTCTTGGAACCCTGGTTCTAGAGAAAGCCACATGCCATGCTGTGAGAAGTCCTGTGGAAAGGCCCATATGGCGAAGAATGGATGTCATGGACCAAGAGCCAGTGAGGGTGTGAAGGTGGCCAACACCCACCCGAGTGATGTTGGGAGCAGATCCTCCCCTACGCCAGCCTGGAGGTGACTGCAGCCCCAGCAGATACCTTGATTGCAGCCTTGTGAGAGACCCTGAGTGAGAGGCACTCAGCGAAGATGCTTCTGGATTCCTGATCCACAGAAACTATGAAATAATAAATGCATTGCCTTAAATAGCTAAGTTTGGGGGTGTAATGTAGCATTAGTAACAGCAATAGATAACGAGTGCATCCTACAGCCTACCTCACACTATCCTCCTGTCCCACTCCCTGGGCTCACAGTCCCCAATGAAGTGCTCACATACGGGTTTGTCTCATGCTGTGCTTTCTGGGGAACCTTGGCTAAGACGTATTTTCTTTATGTTTCTGGTATTTATTTGTTCATTCGCTCATTCTTTATGTTACAGGCAAGCCTCTTTTTATTCATCTATTTGGCCTAGAGTAAGGTAAATCCTTTTGATTTGCTCATTTTCCTCTCTTCTCAGCTCAGGAAAATTTTCCTCTCTGGTGTTTTTGGCTGTTGTTTCTACACCAGGTTTTCTCACTTCTCCCTTGGGAATTCTTGCAAGTTTGGGGCACGCATCTCCATTCTCTGCCCTCCCTCCTTGTTAACTTCCCTCTCATCTCTCTCTCTCTTAAAATTTTCCCTTTGCATACTGAAGTAGGTTCTCATGTTGGTTTTTCACATTTCTGATTCAGTTTCCATCTAAGTTAGTTATTTTCATTACCAGCTTCAAATGATAGTGACTTCTCAAGTTGATAAAGATAGCTTATATAAAAAACCTTTAGATATTTCTAATTAAATTTTACATTGCCCTTTGGTTAATAAATCTATTTTTTTTCCCTCCCCAAAGCCCCAGTGTATGGTTGTATATCCTAGTTGTAAGTCCTGGTTCTTCTATGTGAGCTGCCGCCACAGCACGACAACTGACAGATGGGTGGTGTGGTTCCTTCACCGGGAAGTGAACCTGGGCTGCCGAAGTGGTGAGATTTCCAAACTTTAAGCACTAGACCATCAGAGTTGGCTCGGTAAATCTACTTTTGAGATATAGAATATTATAGTGATAGTGTAGAACCCTAAGGAACTCAGGCAAGGGGCAAATCATGCAGGACCAGGGGTGTGGAGATAACTTGAGGACAATGTGGAGAAAGCGAAGCAGGTGTTATTAGCTGGCTTTAATAATAAGCACAACTATATTATGATCAGTCTATATGTTTCCCATGAGATATCACCATCAGTGCTAGTCAGACAGTACCATCCTCTTATGTGTTCCTCTAAGGCTGCAGATCACCCCTCTGTGATTTCTCGTCTCTTTTAAAGCTACACTTAATAGTGATTTGAATTAGGTTTTATTTATGTCAGGATATTTAGGGTGGGACTACACTACTATGATTTATTCCAAGTTCCACCCTCTCCCAGGAATGGCCTTGGCAGTAAGCAGACAGTGTCTTTATTTCACAGCTGGGAAAACTGGTTCATAGAGAAGTTAAGTAATTTATCCAAGATCAGAAATCTGGGGGAATGGCAGAGAACTTTATAACATTCTCCTATTTGAGAAATTAATCATTTTAACAATTATACTGTTTTGAAATCAGGTATATATGAACTTTTTAAAAAAATTTAAATTGGTGCTGACGTTTGGTGAAGTCCTCAAAATTTATCTTCAGTATGGACAGTCTTTCATTTTTGTGGTCTTTTTCTCCTTCCCTCTTTTTTCCCATCTCTGCCTATCTGTAATGTTTCAACCAGGGATCCCTTATCAAAATCTAGTCTCAGCAAGGGACTTGAACCTATACCCTCAAACAAGAAAAGTATTTGTTAGAAAGGTTTAAGGTATTACTTCTCCCTAAGAATTTACAAATAAATGGATCTCTAATCGTGTGATTTGGGGACACCAAAAGTTAGGACAGAGGTTTGCAGAACCAAGGCAAAGAATGGGGAAAGAAATTTTGAAAAAGAATTATTTTCTTGGCTCTTCCAGCTTACCATTTAAGTTCTACTTACTTCTCCTGAGGTGGAATGTGCCTTGCAGTGGCTGGCAGGATGCGCCAGGCAGAGTATATCAGGAATAGTTATGCTACTTGCTCAGGCTTACATATTAAAAAAAAAAAAAAAAAAAAAAAGACTATATTTGAGAGCAGTTTTAGGTTTACAGCAGAATTGAATTGGAAGTACAGAGAGTTTCCATATAGCCCCTAACCACCTCTGCTACACAGTCTCCCCTACTATCAATATCCTGCACCAGGGTAGGACATTTGTTACAACTGATGAACCTACACTGACACATCATAATCACCCAAAGTCCGTAGTTTATATTAGGGTTCACGCTTGGTGTTGTACAGTCTATGGGACTGGACAAATGTATAATGACATGTATCCTCCATTATAGTATCACACAGAATAGTTTCACTGCTGTAAAAATCCTGTGCGCTCCCCCTATTCATCCGTCCCTCCCCCCACCCCCTGGCAACCACTGATCCTTTTACCATCTCCCTAGTTTTGCCTTTTCCAGGACGTTGTATAGTTGGAACCACCCAGTAGGTAGCCTTTTCCAATTGGCTTCTTTTACTTGGTAATAACATTTAAGGTGCCTCCATTTCTTTTTTTGGCTTGATGGCCCGTTTCTTTTTAGTGACAAATAATATCCCATTGTCTGGATGTACCACAGTTTATTTATCCGTTCACCCGCTGAACAACTTCTTGGTTGCTTCCAAGTTTTGGCAATTATGAATAAAGCTGCTATAAACGTAATCCATGAGCAGATTTTTGTGTGGATTATGTTTTCAAGTGGTGTGTGATTGCTGGATTGTATGATAAGAGTATGTTTAGTTTTATAAGAAACTGCCAAACTCTCTCCCAAAGTGGCTGGACCATTTTGCATCCCCACCAGCAATGAATGAGGGTTCCTGTTGCTCCACATCCTCACAGCATTTGGTGTTGTCAGTATTTTGGCCATTCTAATAGGTGTGTAGTGGTGTCTCATTGTTGTTTTAACTTGCAATTCCTTAACGACATAAGATGTTTAGCATCTTTTCTTATGCTTATTTGCCATCTGTATATCTTCTTTGGTGAGATGTCTGTTCAGGACTTTTGCCCATTTTTTAATCCGGTTGTATGTTTTCTTACTGTGGAGTTTTAAGAGTTCTTTGTGTACTTTGGACAACAATCCTTTATCAGATATGTCTTTTGCAAATATTTCCTTCCAGTCTCTGTGGTTTGACTTCTCATTCTCTTGAGGCTTACACTTCTATAGATGAAAAAACAGTTTCTTTTTCATGTTCATTTACTTTCTGGTTCCTGAGAAGCAGCCAGCAGAGCTGAGGTGATGTGAAAAGAACATTATGTTGTGGTATCTATGGGTTAGGATGGTCCTAAAATGCACAGTTTATTTCTCGTCTGTTTTCAGCTGCTGGATTCCATACATCTCATCACTAGCAGTTTGTAAGAGGGACTAAGGGGAGGAGTATGTGGCATCTGGAACCTAGGTTACCCCTAGGGGTTTCTGCTATCTTTGCAACTTCAGGACCTTGTTGCTCTTGGAAGTTTCAGATCCCAAATCTGTGTCTATGTATCATATTGGCTGCAGGACCAGCCCTGTCTCACAGGACTATTTATCAATCAAATGAATTAATTCCTCCAGTGTGTAGTAATCGCATTGTGGTTTTAATTTGCATTTCCCCGATAACTAATGATAATGAAGATCTTTTCATGTGCTATTTATATATGTTCTTTTGTAAAACTAAATATGTTTGTACATTTTTAGAAAATGGGTTTTCTTATTAATGAGTTGTAAGAGTTCGTAATAAATTCTGATGTAAGTCCTATGTCATATATATATATATTACCACCATTTCTCCTTTTGCCTTTGCATTTTCTTAAGTGTCTTTGATAAGCAAAAGTTTTTAATTTTGATGGGGTTCAATGTACCAATTTTTTCCTTTTATGATTAATGCCTTTCTTTTCCCTGTCTAAAAAATCTTTGCCTACTCAAAGTTCATGAAGATATTCCCCTATATTTTTATCTAAAACTTTAAAATTTTTATTTTTTACATAGGTCCTCTTTGAGTTAAGTTTTTTGTGTGGTACTAGATAAAGGTCAAGGCTTACTTTTATCCATGTGGCTATCAGTTTTCCAGCATCATTTATTGACAAGACTATCCTTTCTTCATTGACTTACCTTGGCACTTTTATCAGAAATCAATGGCTCATGTACATGTGGGTCTGCTTCTGGACTCTCTTGTTTATTCCATTGATCTAGGGGATATCCTTTCATTAGTCCCACATTGTCTTGATTACTGTCTTGATTACTTCATTTTAGTGTAAGTCCTCTTTTTCTTTTGAAGATTGGCACCTGAGCTAACACCTGTTGCCAATCTTCTTTTTTTTTCTTCTCCCCTAAGTGCCCCAGTACATAGTTTTATATTCTAGTTGTAGGTCCTTCTGATTCTGCTATGTGGGATGCTGCCTCAGCATGGCCTGATGAGTGGTGCCATGTTGGCACCCGGGATCTGAATGGGCTAAACCCTGGGCTACCAAGCAGAGTGCGTGAAGTTAACCACTTGGCCACAGGGCTGGCCCCACTTTTTTTTGAGGAAGATTAGCCCTGAGCTAACATCCACTGCCAATCTTCCTCTTTTTGCTGAGGAAGACTGGCCCTGAGCTAACATTTATGCCCATCTTCCTCTACTTTATACGTGGGATGCCTGCCACAGCATGGCTTAATAAGCAGTGCGTATGTGCATGCCTGGGATCCCAACCAGCGTGCCTTGGGCCACCAAAGCAGAGCACGTGAACTTAACTGCTCCGCCACTGGGCCGACTCTCTGTTTTATATTTTTGATGCTATTTTAAATGATATCTTTCTTAAAGGAAGATGTTTTTATTTAGCCTTCAAGATGTTTTTGCTGGATATAGAATTATAGAATGACAATTTTTTTTTGTTTCAGCACTCTAAAGATATTGTTCCATAATTTTCTTGCCTCCATTGTTTCTGATGAGAAGCCGATATTCATTTGTGTTATTGTTCCCCTGTATATAATGTGTCGTTTCTTTGTCTCCTTTCAGAATTTTCTTTTTATCTTTGATTTTCAGCAGTATAAGCATAGTTTTCTTCATATTTGTTCTTCTTTGGGTTTGCTGAGCATTTTCAATCTGTAAATATAACTTTCCCTAAAATAGGAAAATTTTTTCACTGTTATTCAAAATTTTTTATGTTCTCTGCTCTCTCCTTTTCTTATGTAATTTCAAATACATACATATTAGACCTTTTGATGTGTCCCATGGGTGCTTGAGGCTCTGTTAATATTTTTCAGTCTTTTTTCCTCATATTCTTTATATTGGATACTTTCTATTGCTCAATATTCAAGTTCTCTGACTCTGTTCTCTATCATCTCAACTCTCCTATTAAGCTCATCCAGTACTTTCAAAATTTCAGATATTGTGTTTATCAGTTCTAGAATTTCCCTTTGGTTCTTTTTTATAATTTCTATTTCTCTGCCTTTTCATTCATTGTGGACATATTTTCCTTTACTTCATTGATCAGAATTATAACACCTACTTTAAACATTCTTATATGCTAATTCCAATATCTGGATCATCTTAGGGTTTATTTCCATTGTCTTTACTCACAAAAATTGCTTGCATTTTTCTGTCTCTTTATATGTTGAACATTTTGGATTGTATCCTGGACATTGTGAACATTAAGTTGTGAAGACTTTTGATTTTGTTATACTTCTCCAAAGAGACTTGTGGTTTTGTTTAACAGGCAATTAACATCAACTATGAACTCGATCTCTTGAGCAGTAGTTCAAATCACAGTTCAGTTTTTATATCCTTAACTGAGTTGGTTGCAGCCTGTCCAACTGTGCAAATTCAAAGGTTAGGCAGATATTTGGGATGGGTATATACACAAAATTTTTTGCTTCCTCTTTCTTGTGCTTCTCTTTTTGGGATTCCACACTCACTTTCCAGCAGCCATGTTGCTCCAAACTTTGTACTCTGTTTCTTCAGTCTAGAAAAACTGGATTTTTTCCTTAAAGTTTTAGTCACCCTGCACAATGCTGGTTGCAGCCTGTCTTCAGACTTAAAGCTATAAGAAATGAGATACTTACCCATTTCCTTTCCTTTAGGTATTAGCTCCACTCCAGAACCTACCTACTTTTGTTCACACTCCAGTCCTTTAGATAATTTTGTTGTTATTGTTTATTTTGCTTTTATATTTTTTCCAGAGTTTATTGTTATTATTGGTGGAAGGATCAGTCCAGTAGGAGCCTATTCAGCTGAACGAAAATCACAGTACCCAATGAAATTTTTTTAAAGTTTTTAAAAAAATCCATTCTACAATTTTTCTTGCTATGGTATAGAATTATGATGGATTTTTGTATAAGGACCTTGTATTCGGTGTCCTTGCTAAATTTACTTTATAGTTCTGGTTACTTTTTTGTAGATTCTTAGTGTATTTTATATACATGATCATTTTGTCCATTGTAGTTTTACTTCTGCCTCTCCAATCTCTGTGTCTATTTCTTTTTCTCACCTGCTAATGCTGATGACAACTCCCAATACAATGTTGAATACAAGTGGCAAGATCAGAAATCCTTCCTTTGTTCCAGATCTAAAAATGACAACATTTGCTCTTTCACTATTAAAGGTGATGTTAGTGCAGGTTTTCCACGGAAGCCCTTTATCAGGACATTCTCTTTTATTCGTAGTTTGCTGAAAGCTTTTATTATAATTGGTATTGACTTTTGTTAAATGCTTTTACTGCATCTTATGGGCAAGATCATATGAGGATTCTCTCAATCTGTTAATATGGTGAATTACATTGATTTTTGAATGTTAAACCAACCTTACATTTCTGGAATACGCTCCATTTGTCACATTTTCCTTTCTATATATTGCTTGGCTTACTTTGGTAAAATTTTGTTGAAGATTTTTGCCCCCATATTTCTAAAGGATATTGACATGTCCTTTCTTTTCTTGTAACGTCTTTCTTTGGTTTTGGTATCAGGAGAATGAAGAGCTCATAAAATGAATTGGGAGTTGCTCATTTCTCTTCTATTTTCTGAATGAGTGTTTGTAGGATTGTTAATATTTCTTTCATAAATGTTTGATAAAATAGACCAGGGAAGTTATTTGTACTTGGTGTTTTCTTTGTGGAAATATTTTTAATTATGAATTTAATTTCTTTAATAGCTATAGTCTTTTCAGTTTTTCTTTTATTTACATACAGTTTTTTAATTTATGCCTTTCAATAAATTTTTCCACTTCACTTAAGTTGCCAAATTCATTGGCACAAATTTATTTATAATGTTTCCTTAACCTATTAATGTCTATAGGATTTTTAATAATGTCCCCTTTTTTATTCTCGATATTAGCAATTTGTGTTTTCTCTCCTTTTATCTTGAATAGCGCTGAACTTATATTATCCATAGTAGGCTTTTAGGAATGTTGAAAATAGTGGACCACACCCTGGGAGGGGGTGTCACCTTGGGCTAGGCGGTTCCCTGTAGCCAAGGGCAAGGGTTCCCTGTAGTTAGGGACACAGCTGTGAGCTGTTAGCAGTTAACATTCCCAGCAACTGGGGGATGGGTGCATCAGCCTAGAAGAGATGTTGGCAGAGAACAGCATTATCCACTTTGGAAGAGAAAACACATTTTGAGTGTGAGATAAAGTTTGAGTAAATGCAGGGTGTTAAATAGTAAGAGACTTGCAGAGACAATATGGAATTTGGCTCAGCGAGGGCCAGGGGCCAGAGAAGTAGATGTGGAGAGGGCCCCAAACAATGCCCAATAATTTGGGTTCCCTGGGTTCCTAGGGGCCTAGGAAAGTAGTAATGTCAATCCTAGAAACAGTGGTAAGTCTGCCCAATGAACTGTATCAACTTTCCATTTTAATGCTGGCTATCTCACGCTGATGGGCACCGAGATTAATGGAAACAGATATTCGTTTTACTCAACAAATACAGAATAAAATCTTTCAAAACATGGGTCTCTGGTGTAAAATTAATAGGAGGAGCCTTTGGTGGTAAAAAGTTGGAGGTTACTGTCCTGGAGCATCAGGTGAAAGCATTTTGGTTTAAATTAGCAACAAAAATATATTTCTAGGTTCCTGACCAAGACAGTAATTCTAATGTATTCTCAAATCTTAAGTCCAGAGCTACAAATTTAACTTTGGAAATGGAAATTTGTCATTGCCTGTTGTAGACAGGTTTTAAAGAAAGAATTCTCCTGTCTTAAAAGAGTAAAAAAACCGAAACAAAACAAAACATTTTGCAAAGCTTTCTTTAATTGATGTTATTTGAGTATCCACATGCAATTACAATATTCGTCCTTCATAAAACATCCAGAAGTGAATGCAATACATGAATGTAGTTTCTTAATCATCCTCCCAAATTCCAACCACCATTCCAAATGGAGATGTGTAAGTCTTTCTTCTCCTGGTGTTTTCCAGGAGCAGAGTCCATTTCTGGTGTTTAGAAGGTGTCGCTCCTTTCCTCTTTAACTACTCAAAATTCCCACCCTGCTTGTCTTCAGAATCTCTTCCCAAGAATATATCTGAAACCCAAAGAACAAATGCTGGTTAACAGGAGGGTTACCATTTCCAAGTTGATTTGCAGGTTTATTTGGAATCAAAACTCTAAACTATAGGAAAACACAATTTTAATTAGCTAGTATAGGATATAATTTCTTACAGATGCCCACAAATCGAAACCCCAAGTCTCTCCAAAGCAGCCCTCTGCATCTCCTTTGCCTACTGGCTACTCCACCTTGACTGAGCTGCCTTCAGAATTGCCACATACAACAAGCATCACACTCTCCGTCTTCTCCCTTCCACAGTCTCCATTTCTCTCCTTCGTTCTTCATTTCTGTTTGTACCCCATCCAACCAGTTTCAAACCTCTGTGTCATCTTTGGCTTCCTCCTCTCCATAGTCTTTCATATCCAATCTTTTACCGGGCCATGATGGTTCTGCCATGAACTCATGCAGTCATTTTTTCTATTCTGTTTCACTGTGTCCTGCCAAGTCCCTGGAGCACACCCTCATCACTGAGACTCAGAGGCTGCATTAGCTTTCTGACCTCCTTTCTTAGATGATTTCTGTTTTGCAGTCCCTCCGGCATGGTGACAAAAAAATTAACTTTCTAAATCATATCACTCCCATGCTCTAAATGCTTTAATGTGTGTTAAAGGTGTATTTCATAGAGGTGTATTTCCTTGCAGTCCTCAATCTTCTGGCCCCAGCCCACTTTTTAATCTTGTCTCTTACTCTTCTTTCCCTCTACAGTCCACCTGGTTTTGTTCACCTTCCAAACAGCTTGTGGACCTCCCTGTCTTTGGCCTTCCCTTGTACAAGACTTCTTCCTCCCATAGGAGAGGAGGGCTCTACTCTTTGCCTATAAAAGATTTTCCCAAGTTTTCAACTCTTCAGCTCATCTCCTCTGTTCTCCATGGCCTCTCTGGCGTAGAGATTTTTTTCTCTCCTTTAAACATCTAGGAATCCAATTCTCTGTCTACTTAATATTTAAGTATGTATTGCCTTATATTTTAGTTCCATTTTCTCAGTGTACAGGGTTAAAAATATTTATCAGACGTAACTGTGACACTTCAACTGAAAGAGGATGCCATGCTGATTCTTTTCTTTTTTTTTTTTTTAAAGATTTTATTATTTCCTTTTTCTCCCCAAAGCCCCCCGGTACACAGTTGTATATTCTTCGTTGTGGGTCCTTCTAGTTGTAGCATGTGGGACACTGCCTCAGCGTGGTTTGATGAGCAGTGCCATGTCCGCGCCCAGGATTCGAACCAACGAAACACTGGGCCGCCTGCTGCGGAGCGCGCGAACTTAACCACTCGGCCACGGGGCCAGCCCCCTGATTCTTTTCTTTTGTGGAACACCTGAGAGAAACTGAGAGAAGGAGGAAGTAACTCTACCTAACAAAGGGCTGTGGGCTGGGTTGTAGGCTAACGAATCCTAGGAGAGAGCGTAAGGGAAGAGAACCAGGGTGAGGGCAGGTGAAGTGGTTGATCTGAGAAATTTGGAAAGACAGAAAATAGAGGAAGAGTTTCTACAAGAGAGAAAGTCTTGTGTGCAGTGTGGCACAAAATTCCCTTTACACTTCCCCAAGAGACCTTCAGTAAAGATTTACATTACTTTTTACTGAAGATTGTGTCAAATGTTTTTTACTAAGTGACATTCTGTTTCTTTTTTATGTGTGCTATGGACTGAATGTTTGTGTTCCCCCCAGATTCGTATGTTGAAGCCCCAACCTCCCAGTGTGATGGTGTTTGGATGGAGTCCTTGGGAAGTAATTAGGGTTAGAGCAGATCACGAAGGTGGAGTGCCCAGGGTGGAATTAGTGGCTTTAGAAGAAGAGCAAGAGCGAGAGATCACACACTTTCTGCTACGTGAGGAAGCAGCAAGAAGACCTCAGTCGGCAAACCAGGAAGATGGCCCTTACCAGGAACCAAATTGGCCAGCACTTTGATCTTGGACTTCCCCGGCCTCCAGAAGTGTGAGAAATAAATGTCTGTTTCCCAAGCCACCTAGACTGTGGTATTTCCTTGTGGCAGTGTGAACAGACTAATACAACGTGACACTGTATTGCGATAGGATTTCAGGTGAGGACAAGAAGGGCTAACTTTGTACACACACACACACACACACACACACACACACATTCTCATCTAGTCCATAAGTTCTTTTGGGACAATATCTTTTATTTCTCTGTATTCCATGCAATGCCAAGCAGTACCATGAATATAAGAAGCCCACCTGCTAAGCTGTTTGTCTTTGGTATTCCTGGACTTTTGTGTCCCTCTTCACCCAATTCCAGTAGACCTGTCCTGTCTCCAGTGGGTCTCCCAAAGAGATGCATGTGTCCCAGTGACTATACAAAGAGATCTATTAGGGTTTGGGAAGAAAATAAAATGAAAAAACCCCTCAAACACATATATGCACACACACAAAATCATCTTTAAAATTTTATTTTTTGGTATGTTTTATAATGTACATGCCAAGTAGAATTCGGACATCATAGAAACTGCTTGGCAATTACAGTATTAGAATTGAAACATCCTTTGAGAGGCTGTAGTTCAAGATTTCCATATCTGGATATACTTTAAGGAGCTAGTCACTTTAGAAATACAGATTCCTAGAACCCCATCTCAGACCTACTGAACCAGCATGGCTGAGTGTCAGGGACGGGAATCTGAGGTTTAACAGGCTCCCTAAAGTTCATCCAGAAGTAACCCACCCACAGCTCTGCTTTCCACTGAAATGTAACCCCCTCATTTTCTTGAAGAGGAAAGTGACTTCTGAAGAAGCAAAATGACTGGCTGTGGACACAGCACATTAGTTGCAAAGCCCAGACCAGGACCCCCATCTTTAGTCATCTGGGTCCCATGCTCATTCCATCCCACCTTTAGTTTGGGATGTGGTTGATTTTCAAGCTACGGGTATAGTTTTCTAGAGTTTCCCAGACTCTCCCTTCTCTTATTCTATCACTCTGGACACTTCCCAAGGGTTTATTATCTGTGGAAAGATATCCAGTATGATGTCATTAATATTGTTGCTAGCAGAATCAGGCAGAAATTGAGAAAGTTCAAGCTGCAGCATGTTATGTTGCACAAATGACTTGATTTCCAGATGGAACTCACAGGGGACAAATTTTAAGCTTACTTAGTCATGTCGATTGTGATTGAAAAACACAAAAGCATTTGAGCTTTTGTAGATGTAAGAAACACAAATGAAGGACCTCTAACAAACCTGTTGTCAGCATGGGTGAGTGGATGCGTGGCGGTCCTAGGAATTAAAATTGAGAATTTAGAGGAAGGAACAGATTTAGGGAGTTTGCTGATACATTAACTAGCTATTTCTGTGGAACAAATTACCTCAAAATTTAGCAACTTCAAAACCCCACACACTTATTATTTCACAGTGTCTGAGGGTCACCAATCAGGTACTGCTTATTTAGGTGCCTCTGGCTGAACATCTCTCACAGCTGCAATCAAGGTGTTGGCTGGGGTTGCAGTCCCAGCTGAAGACTTCCAAGCTCACCTGTGGGTTGTTAGCAGAATTAGTTCATCAAGTGCTGCTGGACTGAGGGCCTTGGTCCTCACTGGCTGTTGGCCAGTTCCTTGTCATGCTGCCACCCCATAGAGTAGCTCAGAACATGGCAGCTGGCTTCCAGCAGCATTGGCAAGCGGGAAAGCAAGAGCGAGCAAGCAAGATGGAAGCCAGTCTTTTTGCAACTTAGCATGGGAACTGACATCCTATTACCTCTGCCACACTCTGTCTACAAGAAGTGAGTTGTTTGGTACAGCCCACACTCAGGGGAAAGGAATTACCCAAGGGTGTGAGTAACAAGGGGTGGGGATCTTTGAGGGCCATCTTGGAGACTGCCTGCTTCAGTTGAGTTCCAGTGCCTGTGGGAGATGAGGTGGAGACGCCCAGCAGGAACTTGGACGCCTGCATTTGAAGCTCTAGGGAAATATGTGGGCTGCAGATACAGATCTGGGAGTTAGTAGCATGTTATGAGCAGGAGGTGAAATGATGGGAATAGATAAAGTCAGCCAGGAAGAACTTTTTTCCTTTATTTTTTGGTGAGGAAGATTGGCCCTGAGCTAACATCTGTTGCCAAACCTCCTCTTTTTGCTTGAGGAAGATTGCCGCTGAGCTACCATCTGTGCCAATATTCCTCTGTTTTGTACGTGGGACACCACCACAGCATGGCTTGATGAGCAGTGTATAGGTCCGTGCCAGGGATCTGAACCTGTGAACCCCAGGCCACTAAAGTGGAGTGCATGAACTCAACCACTATGTCACTGGGCCAGCCCCAGGAAGAACATTTTCTTAAGGTATCCACTAATTACTGGTATCCACTAATTACTTACTTCTTAGAGGAAATTCAAATTGAAAGTAAAAACAAAAACAGATGTAGAATAAGATAAATGTCACTAACCGAAGCTCCTTGTCACTCACTCGTAACTTAAGACTTTCAGATTGGCAGTGAAAATTCAGGTTAGGGCATGTGGCATTTCCTGGTATGAGTAAAAAATTATTAAGAGTCTGAGAAAAAGCTCATTCTCCATAAAAATTCCTTAAAATAGTAACATTCAAACCTGGAAAGTCTCCTGATGAAGAAAAATAAAGTCTACTTTGTCCTCCATCAGTTTTAAACTACAGACCCAATGGATCTCAGTGTCTCCAACAAGTTTTGGGTGATGCATATTATAAATATTCATATAATTTGATTAATCATAGTCATTAAAAGCCAACTCCCACAGGCCTACAATATCCCTCCTCTTCTTAAACACCCAGCCCAGGGCGTGTCCCAGAAGCCTCACAGAGCTAGAAGCATGTCACAGTGAAGGATGGGGAAATACCTCATATGTCTCCTTTGGTCCATGACCTTTCCTGCCTCTGGAGGCCTTTGCCTCATGCTCATCACTTCTACCTGGAATGTTTTCCCCAGACTGTTTTCTGCTGCCAAATTCTACCCTCCCTTCAAGGCTCTGCTCCCATCTCTTCCATTAAGTTTTCCACCCCACCCCACCTCTCTCCTCTCTGCACTCCTGTCTTGGTGCCACCCATCTTGGAGACTAATCTGTAGCCATTTTCTGTGCTTACTTTGGGCTTCTTCATCAGGGGTTGGCAAACTACGACCCGTGGGGCAAATCTGATGACATTGCCTACTTTTATACGGCCTGCAGGCTAAGAATGGTTATTGGATTTTTTAAGTTGAAAAAACTCAAAAGAAGAATAGTATTTTGTTACATGTGAAAATATATAAATTCAAATTCAATGTCTTTGAATAAAGTTTTATTTTTGTCAATAAAACGCTTGTGGAAATTTGCTTTCTTTTGCTTCTCAACTCATAAAGCCTAAAATATTTAGTATCTGTCTCTTTATAGAAGCTTTGCTGACCTCTGCTACAGGCACTGACTTCTCCCTCCTGAGAGAGGGTGTAACCCTCTGGGGAGGACACAGTACTGACACTTTCTGGTGGCTTCTGCAGGGTCTACCATAGCCTGGAGCACAGAGCTAGTGTTTGGTAAAAACTGTTGAATGGAGCCGAGAGAGAATGTGTTTTTAATTTGTGATGGATACAGTGCTATGTCCTTTCTTGCTGTCCAGGCCTTTTCTTTATTCCCCTCTGCTGCTGGGCTGGTATCTGTTATGTCTGGTCGAAAAAATGACAGGGAATACCAGGGTGGGTCACAGAACTCATGGAAAACACAAACGAATGAAGTCTGGGAACCAGAGCTTTTGTTTTGGGTGGAGAGGAACTGTTTGCTTTAGGGGATTGAGGTAATGAAAGTTATTTCAATAACATAATTTAACAGTTGTACACACTTTCCGCCAGAAGTACAGCTAGGCAAACCTCACCCAGGGACCCCTCTGCAAAACGCCAAGGTTAAACACTCAAGGGCTGAACAAATTCACAACACAACAGAACACGAAACAGTCTACACACCTTGGTTAGACTATGTAAGATGCACCATCTGGACAAACACTAGCAGGGGAACCAGAAAAATAAGAACAGTTGTGTTAGGGCAGTAGGATTATGGGAAAACATTTTTTTAAACTTTTTTAAAAGTAGCTAAAATATTTCTACAGTAAATAAAACTTCTGAAAATGATTAAAATGAAAGAATTCTTATTCCTTCTCCAGCATGTACAAATTTTTTACCTGTGTTTTTTCTCTTTTTCACCTTTTGCCCTCACAAAACCAGAATTTTACGTTAGAGTGGGAATTTCTTAGGACCCTGAGTATAAATACAGACACAAACATGTATAAATTTTCCCTAAAAGAAAAATCTATTTATGTCATTTTCAACTGCTCTTACTTAAACCTTAAATTCTCTCAAACTGTAAAGTGGGAAGAATATTACTAACCGCCCGCTTAACACAGTGCCTGCACACACCAAGGCTTAATAAATGGTAGTTGTCACTGTAAGGCCCGCTTCCAATGCCCTAGACTTTGTGGTTCTTACAGGCAGAAATGGCATCGCCTTCATGGTGGAATCCTCAGCTTCTGACACAGTGTCTGGCACATAGTGCCTGGCTTTCAACTAAAATGGTTAAATTAATAAATGAACTAAACAATAATAACAATAATAAAAGGGACACACATAGAGGTACTTTGCTAGTGTGTAGGCAACTTAATTCCACCTTCAGTGCTCTTTCAAAGCCAAGAACCATGCATTCAGGTCACCTCCAAGAGGGAGCGATGGAACAACTGAAGCACAACCAGGCAATGCGACATACCAGGGCTCCTTCAATGGCTGGAGAGCTTTAGGCTTTCCTTGGCACACAGAGCGGTAAGGAAGAATAGGGCGAGGTTTTAAAGTTGCCATCACATTACCATCTTCAAAAGAAGTTAATTCATTCATCTGTTCATTCAACATACATTCATTGAGAACCTGTTAAGTACCAGGAATTGTTCTGTGTGATGGGGATGTGACTGGGAACTAGAAACCGAAGCAGAAAGGCAGGGAAGTTGACCACAGCAGCTGTGATGATCCCTTCACTTCCTGGGGAGATCTTAGTAACTGAGATGTGGAATAAACGGAGCTCTCAAATTGGAAGCAATGTGGATTCAGATTGCAATGAAGCTCAAGGGGTGAAACGTTAGCTTCCCAGAGGACACCAGAGAGATGTTATGGATACTGGGAGTGGCTCTGGTCTACAGCAACCCTAGATCTTGACTGAGATTTTTGTGGCAGATGGATGAGGTAGCAGGGACAAGATGAAAAGTATCTTGGACTTGTCAAAGGCATTATTTTGAATCCAGCTCTGCCTCTAGTACTAGTTTTATGAATTTGAGCAAGTTTCTTAACTTTTCTGAATGTGAGTTTATTCCACTATAAAACTGAGACAGAAATATTTTCCCTCAGAAATTTGTATTAGCTATCTATTCCTGTATAATAGATCACCGTAATAATTAAATGGCTTAAAAGTATAGAGATATATTTATTCTGTGAGTTCACTGGGCAATTTTTCTGCTGATCTCCTGGGCTCACACATGTGGGTGCATTTAGTTGGTGGCTCGATGAGGGTCTCAGCTTAGCTGGGACAGTTTTTCATCCTAGACTTCTTCAAGCACTAGCTATCTCAGGGCAACATCCAAGAGGGTGAGGGAGGAAGCTGCAAGGTCTCTTAAGGCCTAGCCTTGGAAGTCACGTAATGTCACTTCCACCAAATTTCTATTGGTCAAAGGAAGCCACAAGACCAGTTCAGATTCAAAGGGTTGGGAAATAGACTCCACCTCTTGATGGAAGATGATAAATACTGTGGCCATATTTTTCAATATACTATAAGATTGTGGTGAGGATTAAATGAGATTATGTATGTGAAGGTATTGTTTTTCTGATATAAGTAGATATGGTTTCTGGTAGCTGTCATATATGCACTATATTTTGAAACTGAAAAATTCTACAACACTAAGAGCCCAAAGCTAGTTTTGATGATATAGTTGGTTGCATTATGAATGACCTATTTGCCACCCTCAATGGAGAGAATTGAGGCTACATGAGAGTCCAGGTAGCTCATTTCGTGAAGTAATGCTTTAGTTTGCCATGAAAGACCTAGAATCTGATTTTAGAGTATGCTTCTTGTGTGCTTGAAATGCTTTATCTTAGTAAACTCTAACATCCTCAAAAGTTCTTGAGATGGTATAGGAGACATCTGGACTTTTTTTGTGTGTCTGACAAGCATGTATGCCCCCAAGTTTTGGTAATAGTGTTTTGGTCATCCCTTATGGAGTAATCCCTTTTCCATGGCATGCATTCTTTTAGGACCATCCATCAAGATCTCCTGGCCAGGATTGTGGGCAGGTTCCTTAAGCTAGCTAGGCCAATTGGACCCTAGCCTTTGAATTTGGACCCTGAGAGGAGTGGCAGAAAGACCACAATGGTTGGAATCAACTCACCCACATAGGGTCACCCTGGAAAGGTTCTCCATTTGTTTCTGCTGCCTCTACCCAGAGCTGCACCAGTCCCCATTTTATCCCAAAGTCAGGTGCAATGAGCCATCTCATAACCCGACAATACTTTAAACAATTTTTTTGCTTAAATTTTCCAGAGTTTGTTTTCTTGCTTGTAGACAGAGAACCGTTGCTGACACATATTTATTCAGGAGATATAAAGTGATGAGAGTGGTCTTGAAGCTAAAATGCCAGAAGATTCCAACTGATCAAACAACAGCCAACAAACTAGTCATCTTTTGTAACCATTTTCAGGACACTGTACAAGTTTCCTTGAAAAATGAATGCAACCTTGTCCTTAAGGATTCATAATCCAGCTATGAGAATAAGAACGATTACAGAAAAAAACATAGTTCACCATAATAATATAATAAATTTCCCGATTGTCAGTGCCTAGCATAGTGCTTGGCACATAGGAGGCATATTACAAAATTATGTACTACAATTAATAAATTATTAAAGGAATGATTCAGTTAATAAGTGCAATGAAGTCTGAATAAGAGAGAGATATAATGAGCGAACACTCATCATGAACAAGGAGAAATTTGAGCCGATTCTCTTAGGACGGGTAGAATTCTTTGAAATGAAGAGGAGGAACAAGACAATTCTGTCCCATGGACTTATTTTGCAAACAGTGTTGTAAATGGTGATAAGTTTAAAGAGGGCTGGCTCCTGAATCATCCAGCATCAAGAAAATCTTATTGCAAAGACATGGATTTTCTTTATTTGTTACTGACCTTTATTACTGGTAGCATGCTGCTGTAACATATATTGATCACCTGGATAATGGGAATATTTCCCACATCTTTAAAAGTGCATTTCCCTTTCAGTAATCAGGTTTTTTCCCCCTTCCCCTGCAGATCTTCCACCATTATGGTTAAGCCATGAGACCTATTGCCCAAAGAAGGGAGTATATGGCCTAGAGCTCCCACCCAACATAAAGGGAAAGTAGAAAGTCTTTACTGGAGGAAGGGGCCAAGGAAGAAAGAGGACAAAGGCCAGAAGCAAGCATTTAATCTAAATCTCTCCCTTAGAGGTGAAACCCTGGAAGGCAGTTTAGGGTCGAGTCAGGAGTTAGAAGGGGGACCTTGCAAGGCACCAGGGTTTGCTCTTTGCTTCGTGGGCAAAAACCTTAGAAAAGCCCTGTGTTCAGTTGCTGCTGTCCAACATGTCACCAAGTGGAAGTTTCTGAGAGAGTACAGAGTGGTTCACTTGCTGCTGGAGTGTAGGGAAAGTAGGCAGAATTTCCATATTTCTAGAGGGTGCAGAACAGTTCAGAAAACTGGTGGGCAGGACAAGGCCTTCCTGGATCGCCAACAGTCCTGCTTCTGCTGAGCGTGGTCCCTCTGCTCAGACCCTTTTCCCAGTCTGAACAACCCCCTTCTCTCTCCCTACGTGGGGAGTGTTTAAAAATGCCCATGTCAGGGCTTCCACTCCAGACTATTCAAATCAGAACCCCGGGGGTTGGGTCCTGGGGTCATATATATTTTTTAAGCTCCCAGGTCATTCTACTGTACAGCCAGGGTTGAGGCCACTATCCTATGGAAAGTCTAGTCACATGTCTGGACGTAAGTTAAACACCACTTCCTTAGGGAAGCCTTCCCTGATCAGCCCCAACCTAGGTCAAACACCCCTATTATGTATCCTCCAAGCAAGCACCCACTACTTCTCCCTCTTGGCATTTAACAACTGGGTCATTATTTGTTTCACATCTGCCTTTCCCTGTAGACCACCTGCTGTGTGGGAGAAACATTCTTCTGTCTTGCTCACCAAGGAGGCCCGTTCAACCAGGCGCCAACTGGTACATAGTTGGTGCTCAGTAAATACATCTTGAACGTATAATATCCTTACCCAACTGAGGGTGTGTGACTTGGGCTGCAATTCTTGAATCTGCTAAGAGAAGTTTTGCAGGTGAGACTAGGACTATGACTTTAAAGGGGCTCATATTTTTGACAGTTTTACTGTTTTCATCTTCAAGTTCAGTGTTGAGCAGGCTCATCATCACCACTATAACCCCGTGTGGTCAACAGTATTATTCCCGTCTTGCAATTGGAAAGAAGTTAAACAACTTGCCCAGGTCCCTATACTTTATTATCTGGGCACAAACAATTGCAAATAAGGAAAACCCCCTTCAACAGGATTCCTGTTTGCACTGAGTTCTTATTTCTGGCTTGACAGCTGGTAGCTGCTGCATGGGGATTTTGGGAGGTCTCCAGGCCCAGCGGCCAGGGCCCAGGGTGACATTTCCTGCCCTCCTAAACCACTATAGGGTTCAGGCAACCCTGAGTTTTATCCACACAAGGATGTCATAAACACTATATTCTCCAAAATCACTGTGCCTTGCTTGTCCTGGGGAGGCAGCCGTGTGTGTGTGTGTGTATGTGTTTGTGTCTGTGTGTCTGTGTTTGGAGAGCTGAAATACAGTAGTTTAGGAGAAGCTCAATCTTAGTTGTAGGCTAGCAACAGGACCATCCCTTTACTGCCCCATCGCAAATCCCAGGTTCCAACATTCACAGGCCTCTGGGTCGGAATCAGACTCAGACTCGGGGACCATCCCGGATTCAGCCTGGGTGGCTTGAACCGAACCTCCGAAGAGCCGCGCCTCAAGTGGGCTCTCGACACGCCGGCGGCAAGCGGCAGCAGCGGAGCCCCCTTCCGCGCCCGCACATCAGCCCCTGCGGCGCCCGCGGCCCGCGAAGCGCCCTGCCCCAGCCTCCGGGCCTCTGGCCTCCGCTCGGTGCCCGGCCCGAGAGGCTCAGGCAGGCGGCGCCGGGGAGACGCGCGCACAGAGACGGTCTCCTCTCGCGCCGGGGCCTCCGGGGCCGCAGCCTCCAGCGCGCGTTCTTGGTGCAGGTGGCACAGCTTTCCGCGCCCCCGGGCTTCCCGGATCACGGGAGAGGCTGATCTCGGGTCTAGACCTCCCAGCCGCAGAGCGGGCTAAACCGCTACCCGGCTTATTCCCCAGTCACTCAACTCCTCACCCCAAAACGAAAAGTCCCAGGCCGGGCAGAACCCGATCACCTCTGCCTCCTCCCGCCGCGCTAATCCTGCGAGCGAGGGAGGCCCCCGCGCCGAGGCGGTGGCTGGCAAAGGGGAGTGGAAAGGGAGGATGGATGGGGCCGAGGGGTGGGGTGGTGATGAGGGGGATGTAGGAGGGGGTGTCATTTTCTTTTTCTTTCTTTTTTTAAAAAAAGTATTTCTCTCGCGAGAAACCGCTGCGCAGACGATACTTGAAGAGGTGGGGAAAGGAGGGGGCCGCGGGAGCCGCGGCAGAGACTGTGGGTGCCACAGGCGGACAGGCGGCCACAGCTGGGACAGCTGCGGGCGGAGCGGGGCAGCGGCTGCCGCGGCCAGGACCGAGGAGCAGCCGCCGCCGCCTCGGGAGCCGGAGTCGCCGCTTCTCCAGTGGGTGCAGCCGGGGTCCCGACAGGGGTCGGGCGGACACCGGGGCTGGCGTTCCAGCCACGGAGGCTTTTGCGTTTGCGCCGCGCTGAGGGCAGGGACAGGGACTGGGGTGAGGGGCTGTCCCGGAACGTCCACAGCTGGCGCTGGCCCTCCCCTGCCTGACAGCTTCCTGGCCCGGGGCTCCCGGTGCCGGGCTCCGCGTCAGATGCTCGGGGGGCGGTGGCAGCGCCCGGAGCCGGCCGGGGACGGCGCGGCGGGCTTCCAGCCCCGCGGCTTGGCGGAGAGGACAGGCTGGGGAGCTGGGGCTTTCAGAGTGCGCCTGGCGCGCAATTCGTGCCATTAAAAAATAGACCCAGCGAGCTCGCCCCGGGGCTCAGGACCGCTCGGGACATGGGTACTGTGCGGCGTGCTTTTCAGGCGGTGTCGGGGAGGCCGAGGGGTTGGCTGGAGCGGCTGCCGCCGGGGCTTTTCCGCCAGCTGTGGACCGAACGGTCTTCACCTACCCAAAGTAACTGCGCCACGCGCAGGCGGCGCGCGGGTTGGGCTGGGGAATGGGGACCGCGAAGCTTCAGCATCCCGATGCCCTGAATGTCTCCCCGCCTCGGCGATTTGTCTGTTGCAGCTGGCAGGGGCCGCCTGAAGTGGGAGCAGCGCCTGGAGAAGGCGGGAGGAGCCCGGCCCGGGGGACGGGCGGCGGGAGAGCGGGACCCCGGCGGCGCGGCGCGCTTAAGGGCGCAGCGGCGGCCGCGGACCGAGCCCGGGGCGCGGCGAGAGGCGGCGGGAGCCGGCGGCCGCTTGGCATCATGCGGCGAGGGGGGCTGCTGGAGGTCGCCCTGGGATTTACCGTGCTCTTAGCGTCCTACACGAGCCATGGGGCTGACGCCAATTTGGAGGCTGGGAACGTGAAGGAAACCAGAGCCAGCCGGGCCAAGAGAAGAGGCGGCGGAGGACACGACGCGCTTAAAGGGTAATGGAACGGGCCAGGTCTTTTGGGGTGGGTCTCCCTTCCCCCCTCTCCGGAGTATCAAGATCCAGAGGAACTGACCAAGTCGATTCACGACACTAGAAGGATCTTTGAGACGACCTCCTGGGGGCACGTTCGAGGTGCAAGGGTTACTTAGTCCTCCCCACGTTCGAGGCTAAACCACCTTGCTCCTACTTTTTAAGGATTTCTGCCCCAGAGGCGAGATTATGGTTAAAAGGAATCTTGGGCCATTGTCGAGGCAGATTTTGGGAGGCGAGAAGGGTTCTTTGAGGAAGAAGGGGAGGAGCTGCGACTGAGAGAAGAGAAGCCCATTCCTTTCCCTCCGTACCAATTCCGGTTGTGTTGAGGGGAAAGTGCTTTCCTTGCGGGCATCTTTGCAGATGCGCTATTTGTAAGGGAGCTACCAGAGGAAGGGATTCCGGTGACGGTCAGAGAAGACACAGGCAGAGAAAACTCAGAAGAAACCCTGAGTTTTCTGGGTGATACTGCTTTTCAGATGTCTACGCTGGAAGCACAGCAGGGCAAGAGTTTCCGAGAACTTGGTTTTGGGTTATAGGAGCTCTTCATTTCACTGGGGCAGTCATGCTGCTGTGGCCGGCGTGAAATGGGTGTTTTAACCAACAGCGTATGTGTTCTGTACATGCAGTTGAGCATTTCACCGGCTCCCTATGGCCCTGTTACAGAAAATGTTTCAGCAGGAAATACTGAAATTAGGCAGGTTGACTGTATAGGGATTGTCAGTTCCCTGAGTTGAAGAAGGGTGGGAATCCACTTCCCTTCAAATTGCTCAGATTGAAAGAGAAATCTCTTTTTCTGAGATTGTTTAAATTCAGGCCTCCATAGATGCAGCAGGATAGACTGTAAATGACCCATTTTATCTCCTTGGAGGAGCCTGTTAAATGAACCCAGACAGTAAATACATAGAGGTTTTCTGTGAAGTTCTTACGATTCTCGTTGTTGCTCTTTTTTGAGTAGTTCTGTAGCTTGATGACAGGGCCCTGCGTGACCAAGCAATGTTGTCCACTCGGATTTGTGGCTGAACATTTCACATATTCTTTGTGGTGATGGGCTCTTTTAATTATATATGTAGCGAACTTTTTGTTTGTACCGCCCAGGGAGGGAAGAAAAAGTGCAGCGAACGGAGCAGACTAGTTTTTGAGTCCTGGTCTAGACTGGGAACAAGATGATTCTCAGAGCCAAGCACTTAGGCCGTAGTAAAATATGCATGATTTTCTGACCCCAGGAAATAGTTATGATTAGTTTAGTTCCATTTTGGCCTCTATGGAAAATAAATCCAGGATTCTGACAGTGTTGGAAAGGAAATTTACTTATCATGGTAAGCCTGATCCTGATCAGGCAGCAGACGTTTATTGCCCTGTGTGCAAGGCCCATGGCAAGTTCAATAGATGGACTAAAACTCTGATTTTCGTATGTTCTCAAAAGGACCTGATTTAGTCCTGCATTATTCCTTCAAAAAATATTTCTGCTATATAATATTATCTTAATATCTAAGCTTGATGCCATTGCTCCTATAGAGAGAAAGGAAGTGGGGGTTTGATTCAGTGGATGCCTGCAGGGAGACATTAAGCCTGGCCAGACATTTGTCTCATCTCTGTGTGTTATCACCAACCGGCCTGTTTCCTCGGGAGGCACAGACTCAATGTGCGAACAGAAACTAAGCTTTGTTGCTTAACGGGATGTCCACACTTTTACTCACACTAGCACTTATTTCTGCTGGGTTTTACATTTTTCGTGATTAGGGAGAGAGAGCTCTCTGTGTTCCTCACAGTACTTGGTCACTAACAGATGTTACCCTATCTCAAGCTATTCATAAAGCCCTCCTAAAAACATGATATGAACAAAACAGTAGTTATGAGTGTTCCTAATCCTCATGTTATCTTTAAGATTTTACATATATATAAAGGTCTTAAAAATAATTATAATTAATCTTTATAGTATAATAATTTATATGTTAGTATAATATAATATAATGAACCTTTATAATATAAGGGTTTTTATTTCTGTAATTCTCATGTTATCTGCAGGGTTTTTTATGTGTATATTTGGGGAGGTAAAAAATAATAATTTAAAAGATATATATTTAAAAGTATTTCTCCTACCTCTCAGAGACCATTTCTTGTGTATTTTTCTAGAAATATTATAGGCATATATATATATATATATACACACACACATATACGAATATATATACATAATATGTATATACACAAATATATATATTATCTCTATACAACGTATATGTGTGTGTATCCTTTTTAATACATTGAATATACTGTACATACCTTTCTGAACCTTGCTCACTTTTGTATATCTTTAGTGCATCCATCTATTAACTCATGGATCTACCTCAAACATTCTCTTGGTGTGTAGAGTCCCACAATGTGGCTGAAACAGTTCCCTAATGATGGCTCTTTAGATTGTATTAAATTTTTGGCTCTTACCAATGTTCTTCTGCGTGCCCCTGTGTATACATATGCAAATTTATATATGCTGTAAATTAATAAAAGTAGAATTGCTGGATCAAAGGTTTTCCGATAGATTTTAAACAAACACCAATTCTTACGTTAAATTTGAATAGCATTTAAAATGTATTCTCTCTGCTTATTGCTATTACAGTTGCACATGAATAAGTCTTTTAACCAGGCCTTGCTGTAGAAATCATCAGGAAAAGCAGTCTTTTCCAGTTATTGCTTAAAATTTCTATTTTTGCTAGTTAAAATATTACCAGCTTCAAAACTAACCTCTTTGACTACAGTTAAACCTGTTTACCATTTTGATGGAAATGCACAGTTTGTGAAGTGAAAGTGATTTGTAATCCCCAAGTCTGCCTGATGCCCAGTTGGTGGCAGCAACTTTCAGCACCTCACTAATATTTCCTCTAGTTAAAAGGTACTTGAGACTCATCAGTGTCTGCCCTGTGCTGGTCTAGTCTCTCCCACAAATGCTGCCTTCTTGTCTTTCTCTGATGTGACAGGTGACTACAGAATTTGCCTTGCCATTCTTGGGATATACCTTCCTTTCCTGTCACCTCCCTTGCTTCACCAACTAGGGACCTGCCTGGTTTTCCCCTCTCTGGGTGTGTAGTCCTCGCTTGTCTTCCTCTCCTCCCATCCTGTTGCAGGTGGTTTTTTTTTTTCCTTCCCACTGGGCAGCAGAAATTGTTCCACAGTGGAAATTTAAGCATCCTCAAGTTTCTTCCCAGCTTTCACTGTGTTTTCTTAGACTAAATCGCCAATTTCTGTTTTTACAGGAAATCCTTTTTTTATGGAATGAGTGTGGTCCCCATTCACTCTGCAAAAATTGCATTTTTCTCTGTTTTGAAATGAGAATTTTGCAAGTTTCAAAAATGTTTTCAAATAATAAAGGTATAGTAGTTTTCCTTTGCTTGTGCATTGCTTAACGTGTGAAAAGATTTTATGAGAAATAATGCAATCCTAGCCTTATTGTTTGAATTTCAGTTCACAAGAATTTTTCTCAGCTAGATTCTTTACTTTTGTGATTAGACAAACAGCGTCGGAGACAAGTCAATTTAAAAAAACACACAGTATTCTACTTGAATAGCAGTAGTTATGTACCACTTATTTATGATTGCATTATTGCTTTAGCTCCCAAATAAGGAAGATTACAGTTTCCTGTTCAAGGGAAAAATTCTTTAGATTTAAACCTCCTTTTCCCAAATCTCTGATAGGATGGGTTGAGAACTTCTATCCTTGTTGCCTGGTTTATAAGTGTACGAGACTGGTTATGTTTCATACAGTTTGTCCCCTTGTGTGTGATTCCTTTTGGTCTTTGTTTATTTGTTTATTTTTTTCTAGAGGTCTTGTTACCAGAAAAATACACATGGAATAGTTCACACACAGGGTAGATTATGTGACGGCAGAGTCCGAGGGATTAATTACACAGAAGTCTGTTATTAAAATAAAGAACTTTAACAGGGAACACAGGAAAAGTTCTGTACACTTTATAAAGTCCGTTTGACTTTACAAAGAGGACTTTAAGATTTTATCTGAAGTCAGATAGGCTAATAATTAAGTATGGGGAAAAGATGCCTGCAGTGGTATGGTTTGTCCTCGCGTTTATTGAAAAGATTAAGGTAAAATATTGCAACACCATTAAAAAAAGATATTCTTAAATAGAATTTTTCAGCAATTCCACATTTTAAACAAGAAGATGGAGACAAAATATTTATGTGACTCATTTTGTAACATTCTAAAACTTAGAGGTTGTTTACAAAAATGCATAACTTGTTGGTATTACAAACTAATTAAAACATACATCAACCTACATGAGATGAGATCAGGGTTGATGGAAATGGAAGTACAGACATCTCTCCAAGCTTATTTGGAGTTTTAAAGAATATTGAAACATTCCTTTGTCATCTTGTGGAGCAGATACTTAAAAAGATGATAGCATTATGCCAAAGATTCTAATCAAGCAATATACTGCCAGATTATTAGGGTATTCACAGTAGTTTGTTTGCTTTTTCCTATAATAAGCCGACCAACAAGCCTAGCCAATTTGTGAATTTTAGCCTTAATTTTCAATGTGAAATAAGTTGTTAAATACGTTTTCTTGAAATAGAAATAAATCATATTAACAACTTCTTGTTTCTAGAAACTAAACCAACAAATAGGCCTATTCAAGCAACTTAGCCTTCTTTTCCATGAAATTTTTTGAGAAAGCTGCAGTCAGTAATGTATCAGGATTGAGTTCTATGGCAGGCACATGAAAGTTTAATGTTTCAAGTTCGTTAAGCTTGGTTTTCCCATTAGATTGTAAAACCATCATAGACAAGAATCCCATCATAGGCATTTTGACACTAACTTACCATTAGATGGGATTTCAAAGAGTTCATTAATTCAGGAAGCCGTGATTGAATGCCAGCCTGAATATAGCCCTATGGAATGCCAGAGACATACAGCCCTTAGCCTGGAAAATCTTAATATTTGGTAGGAGAAGCAGATGCATTATAAGAACCAGCAATCAACAGAAAAGTAGCAGAGGGCGTGACGTCTAGGATTAAGTAAAAACAAATGATAGTAGCCATCATAGTAGTGTTAGGTAACATTGAAATGACGTTTATGTGCCAAGCACTGCCCTCATGTATTACATACGGCAACTCATTTGATGCTCACAGCATCTCTATGAAATGGGTCCTTTTATGAGCTTCCTTTTACAGCTGTGAGAGCTGAGGGTATGCAAAGGTTAAGTTTTAAAGACAAATTCTGAGCATTAAATTTTCTTTCTCCATTAATTTTAGTTATGGTTTTGGTTTTTCATTCCTTTGGACAAAAATGCAGGACTAAGACATTGGTAAAATTCCACTTAAAATTCCTAATATTCCTTCGTGCTAGTTCACACATCCCAGGTATAGTTAGTAGCATAGTAATATTTTGTCAAATAAGGAACTTTCTCTAACATTTCTGCAAAGACACTAATAAAATACAGAAAGAATTATAGAATGTCAGAGCTGGTGAGGTCTTTGGATGGCATGTGTGGTATATTTTGGTATTATCCCCTGAACTTTTGTGGAGGGTGGTAGGTAACCATCACAGGCACCGTCCTTCTGCACTGCCCGGGCTTCTGAGCTGGTTCCTTATTATTTCATTTAGAATCCTTGCTCTTATGTCCCATGTGAGAAATTTTTCTCAGAAGAGAGTTAGAAGAGATGTTTGTCTTTTCAGGGGAAACTGGTATATGTCTTAAGTTTTTACCAATATGATGAGTTATTTAATTCTTTCTGTTTCATTTGTTTTTTTTACCTTGGTTGCCTGTAAGCTCAGAGCCATTAGTGTAATGTAATTTTTACATTAAATTGCAGCAATAATGGTAAAGAATAGCAGGCTCTGATATATCACTCACTATTGAACTTTACATATGTTAATTCATTTAATACAACATCTTTATGAGGAAGGTCATACCTACTTGCCCGTTTAACAGATGAGGAAACTGAAGGATGCCGAGTTACAATAATTCCTCCAGGGACATAAACTATTAAGATATGGAGTTGGGAAATCTACCTTTGTAGTTGGTGCTCTTAATAAGTATATTTTACTGCTCCTTAGTTATAATAAATCTTATACCTGGAAAGTTTCTTTCTTACTTCCATACTCTTGATACCTTCATTTCCCCAGAATCTTCCCCTGTTATTGCTGTGGGGAAACACTCACATTTATTGAAGGCAGATGCAATCACGTGACTGGGAAGCATCGTCGTAGGAATGGGATTAATCAGAAAAGACTTCACAGAGAAAGTCTATCAGGGGTTGGCAAACTGTGGACCAAGCTGCCTGTTTTTGTAAATAAAGTTTTATTGAAACAAAGCCATGCCCATTTGTTTATGTATTATCTGTATCTGCTTTCACACTACAGAGACAGAATGGAATAGTTGAGACAAAGACAGTATGGCCAGCAAAACTTGCTATTTGGTCCTTTTCAGAAATTGTTTGCTGACCTCTCGTCGAGGTGATAAATAAATGACTATCTACTAGGACTGAGAACTTCTTGAAGGCAGAGTTCCTTTTTGTTTTCTTTATCACTAGGGATAACCAGGAACTGGGCACATGATAAGTGTTCAGTAGACAATTATCGATTGACTAATTTTTGTTGATTGACTGGCTAAGGTAAATTATATAAATTAAAAGTTGGAGGAAATATAGCAGAGAAAGAAAGGACAAAGGGGAGCAAAAAAGGCACGGAGTGAAAAGGATATGAAGTGTTTGGGATCGAGGGGCGTTCAGTACAGTTGGGCAGGGTTCCAAGGAGCACAGTTCATAGTGTAGCCTATGAAAGTAGCGTCCCCTGGAGTTATGCAGTATGCAGGCTTTTGTTCCTATTCCTAGGTGGTGACACCGTCAGGGGTGGGAGAGGGATGAAAGGACACATAATGTTACTCTCTGACTGTTGTGAAAGGTGAGGATGGCAAGTTACTGAAGGATTCCCAGATGGGGACGTGAGCAGATCTTTCCACTGGTGGGGGTGTCAAAGGTGTATGGTTTAGAGAATAGGGAGACAAGAGGCAGGGAGATTGGGAGACTCATGGAGGAGGAGTCAGGGTGAGAGTGGGTGATGGCCTGAGCAATGGCAGTGGTGGGGTGAAGAAGAGGCTCCAGTAGTGTTCCAGAAGTAACATGGGCAGTACTTGACTACTTGGTTGTGAGAGGCAAAGGTGGGGAGGCACCCAGGTTGTTCCCACCTCCATAGATAGTAAAACATATTATACATAAAAACATTATAGCACCGTGAATGAAAAACTAAAGAGAAACAAAATCGTTCCTAGTTCCTCTGCTACAGTGAAACAAACTACTTTCATTTGTGAGTGTTTTGGTTATCTTATTGCTACGTAACAAATTAATGCAAATTTAGTGGCTTAAAACAACAATTTTACTATTTCTCGTCATTCTCTAGGCCGGGAATTTGGACTGGGCACAGTGGGGAATCTTGTCTCTGCTCCTCACAATGTCTGTTGGGGCTGGAATGAGCAAGATGACTTCTTCACCTGTGTTTCTGGTTCTGTGGCATGGCGCCTGCAGCCCTGTTTGCTTTGGTGTGGTTTATCCAAATGGACGGACAGAGGAAGGGAATAAAGGAAGCAAAGAGCCACTTGTCTGGCTCTGCTTGGGGCCTTCCAGATTTTAAAGCTCTCTTTCTGTGGTCTCCTGCCTGGGCCTGCCCCTGGGGATGGAGCCACTGTGTGTGTGTTTTCAAGTGGAGAAACTGAGCCCCAGGTGCAGCGACCAGGCCTTCCTCAGGGTAGTGTCTGTTGGGACTGGATCTTGAACAATAGCTTCTTGACCCTGGTCACACACTTTAACCCATATGTTGACCACAGAGCTGACTTGAATAGCTGAGGGCTGGCTAGAAGGGCTCAAATGGGCTCTGTGTTATCAGTGTTGGCTGGGTTTCTGGGTTCTCCTCCAGATGGTCTCAGACTGTCTCCCTCTTCACATGGCCTCTCTGTGTGGACTCTCCAGCAGCAGAGCCAGACTTTACGAGACAGCTAAGGCTCCCAAGAGCACAGAAGTAGAAGCTACTAGACTTTCTTCAAACTTAGCCTGGAATGGCATGGCCTGGAATTTCATGCAAGTCACAGGCCTCAGCAGGTTCTGGGGTGTGGACTAATAACGCCTCCTCTTAATGTGGGGAGCAGCAGGTGTCTGCATGGAGGGGAGGAATTTGGGGGGACATCTTTAGACCTTAGCCACCACAGCAAGACAATGGGTTCTGAGAAGGTTAATCAGATGTTTTGATTGTAACTTGATTGAGTCTGATGGACTTAGTTCCCCACTGAAGATGCTTCAGAATGAAAAATGCAACATGAATACTGTGACTCCATGATCTGTTAGATAAATGTTAAGGGCATTGTTCTTAGCTTGTCCACAGTTCCACATTTAAAGAACTCACAAGCCCCAGGAATAAGATTATAGTTCATAATAAATGGGCTAATTCTGATTTTGCAAATATAAGAATTATAGGGGGCCGGCCCCATGGGCTAGTAGTTAAGTGCGGTGCTCCACTTCGGCAGCCTGGGTTTACTGGTTCGGATCCCGGGGGCGAAACTACACTGCTTGCCAGCTATGCCGTGGCAGGCGACCCACATACAAAGTAGGGGAAGATTGGCACAGATGTTAACTCAGGGTTAATCTTAACTCAGGGTTGATCTTCCTCAAGCAAAAAAGAAAAAAAAAGAGGAAGATTAGCAGTGAGTGTTAGCTCAGGGTGAATATTCCTCAGCAAAAAAAAAAGAAAAAAAAATGTGTGTATATATATATATATATATATATATAAGAATTATGAAACTCCCAACTTTTCTCCTTTTTCCTTTAGCTTCTAAGAAACTCAGGGACACATTTAATGCACAGTCACTTTAATTTATTAACTTAGGTATTTGATATCTTATTCATTCCTTCTGCTTTGAATTTTACTTTCTATTAATAGCCCCATTTCTATATATTTATTAAATATACAGAAACATTATATATTTTAAAACATTTTTAAAAACATTTTGGGAGGGAATCAGTCAAAAATAAAAATAGATGTGCAATTGCCAATAGAATTAATATTCTATTAATATTCCATAATAAGAGCTGAACTCTTATTTTTGTCATAAATGGAGTAGCTATGTTGTTAATTGAAGAAAATTGGATTAGGAATATAGTCAAGTTTGGATTGTGGATCCAATATTCTATTATATCACATCCTAGTTTTAAGTTCTTGTGACTTTACCACTTTCTCAAGTGGCGTTTTTGTTGAAGTTATCACTGAGTCTATTTATTCAGCCCCCTCAGAACGGAAGGGAGAAAGGAAAATTCCCTATCTCCACCATTCCCAGCCGAAGATGTATTCCAGACAGCAAGCAGGCTCGGAGTGGGAGAGCTGCTCCGTTAGACAAGTGATTGGGTCAGTGTTCTGAAGGATCGTGAATTCCTAGACCATCAGTCATACTTACATTTAAATATAAGTATCCAAACACATCTAAGTCCAAATATAGGACAACCATTTTGTGATGTTGGTGTTGGGAGAGAGGATTTATGTCAGCCCTGTGGACACATTATGTCTGCTGTTAAGTTCCTGGTTTTGAACTGAAGTATGGTAATATCTCTATTAATAAAAAGAATGTATTCTAGAGACAGGTTTTTGTTTTATTTTTCTGTTTCTTCTCCTTTTTCTCTTTCCCCTTCCTCTTTTTCTTCTTTCTCATTGACATCTTCTCCTTCCTCTTTTTCTTTTTCTTCTTCATGATTATCGTCTCATCTTTTTCTTCTTCTTGTAGGTAACTTCATAAACTGAGCTACAAATAAAATAGGAATAATAGGAATACCAAATAAGGGTTAAAACATTAAGAAAAATAAGTTTTAAGTAAAATGTTAAATTTTCATTGGGGGTCTTGGAATGTTCAAAAAGAAAGGCAGATGTAAGGTTTTTGTTAGGGAAGGGCAGGAGAAAGATTGAAGGAGGCAGGAGGAGGGAGTTGGGAGAAAGTTCTGGAGTGAAGAATCCTGTCAGCCAGTGGTCCTGGGCTGAACAGAGCAGGTGCCGGGTTCTGACAGACACTGGTGACAACTCCCTCACTCCTGGCAGCATTGGGACCAGGCGACCTGTGGCCTCTTCAGGGGACAGAGGGTTTCTGGAGGATAGTCAGGGCATGAAAGAAAGACACTTGATTGCCAGAAAAGATTTCTGTAAAAACATTTACAGGAATATAGTGGGAGAGCAGGCTAATCCATCGTTTATTATGCACCTATGTATATGGTGCTATGTAAAGTTTGGTGCATCCCCACTCTCTATGGATAATGGTGCATTGTCTACCATTTCCCCTACCCACTGGGTGCTCATTTATAAGATCATGTAAACAGACCCTAATAGGTTGGTGCCTTTGGTGAATTACTTTTAAAGGCTTTCTTATTTTTAATTTTTTTTTTTTGCATATGAAGTCGTGACTCAGATCTTACTCTATACTCAGATCGTCCATCTTTATGAAAATATCATGAATTAGCATGATAGTGGGACAGACATTAGAAGTTTATAGATGCTGAAACCGAGGCCCAGAGAAGGGTCATTAAAAAGTGCTCAAAGTACTTATTTTCTTCTCTACTT
This sequence comes from Equus asinus, assembly GCF_041296235.1. Classification (NCBI taxonomy): domain Eukaryota; kingdom Metazoa; phylum Chordata; class Mammalia; order Perissodactyla; family Equidae; genus Equus; species Equus asinus. Next base: position 148,290,279 of record NC_091791.1, read on the forward strand.
CATAGATGTGGGAGCTGAGCCACACGGTGGCAAGAGCCGATTTAAGTAGATGTGTGTTGTTGAGTAGGAGATTGTGCCTCCTTTTTGCGTTCGTACCCTGAGAGGGTGACTGGGCTGCAGATAAGAACCCTGCATCATATGGACATCATGTTTTTCTTGGTCTCCTTTGTTTGGCCTTAAGCAGGGTGATAGTCTCTAAATGGTCAACTCTGATGGAAGGCTGGGGGCTAGAGTTTGAGCTCTTCAGTGCTACCTTGCCGTCAGTGGAAGCCTCCAGATTAGGGGGGTTGAGTGGAATGGGCTTTTAAAGGGAGTTAGTTGCCAGTGAGGGTAGTAGTGAGGGGGTCTGAAGGGTAACTCCCCACCCCGCCCCCCGCAATCACACTTCTAATTAACAATTAGAGCGTCAAATGTCCTGGGATGGGCCATGGCAATTCTAGATCTCTAAGCTCAGACTCTTGTCTTATAACTTGCTGACTCATTTATACAAACTACTAATTTATACATGAAGATTTCATGTAATAAGTCTGCAATAAAGAAAAAAATCTTACATTCTTTTGTTTTCTTCTGTGTCAATAGAATTTTGTAGAACATCAGCCTGATCCAAGTGATAATTGTTTATTGAGCATTGACTGTTTGAATTGGACCTAATGAATAATTCTCAGAATGAAGACCCTGTCTCAAGCAGGTTGATGTTATTATCTTCTTTCCAATGATTCCAGGCAGAACTACATTTGGAATATCTTCCTCTCCCTTTACTGATGGGGTTAATGTCTGAGGTGATGTGGACAAGCGCTTTGCAAGGAAGAACTTGATATGCAACCTTCAAGTCGACAAATAGTCTTTCGTCTTTCATGGACTACTGCTGCTTCACACCCCAGAGTTTAGGCCACTGACCTCAAGTTTGCAAATTTTATATCCCATTACCACCCTGTGAGCTCTGTACTCCCCAGGGCCACATAGTTGATGTTTTAGCTGGAATCTGAGAAAGTGTCTGAACCTTTCCCGAAGAGTTGGCTAGGAGCGATTTGGCAGTTCAGTCATAAAAACCCAGAGCTAGTGGCTGGGGTATACGTTATAATTACCTCACACTGTTTCCTATTTGAGCCTGGTTGTGGGTAGCTGGGTAGAGTGGTATTGCTTGTGGGACTGGATTTTAGAGGACTGAGGAGTCATTTTCAATGAACACTAATAAATATTGGTCATGTTTTCGGGGAGGCTTGGAAGTGTGGACATAGACATGCCTGGGGTCAAATCTTGGCTCCACCACCTACTGGGAAGGAACCTCAGACAAGTGGTTTGATCTAGCTGAGCCTCAGTTTCCTCACTCGTAAAACAAGGTTGTAATACTCACCTTTCTGGGTTGTCCTAAGATTTAATGACGTAACACATGTCACATTCCTAGCACAGCGCCTGATGCGTTGAGCTATGGCGATGAGGATGATTATAATTCTGTTACAGATAAGGAGAATGAGGGGGTGGAGTGGTACAAAGAGGCTGGATTTTTATGGCCAATGCAAAAAGTTAGATCCTCTTTTGTATCTGGATACCACGTTCTCCACTTTTTCATCTTGGAACTGATTATTTTCAGAAACATAGAAAGCAAACTTGAACTTCAAAAATTTTAAAAATATAATTTGAGTGGAAACTTGCTTTGCCTGTGGAGATCTGGTGATGCCTAAACTGGATAAGGTTTTTATTTTTCAATTTCCTTTTCCCTCAAATTGTGTTGCCCTTATTGGGAAAGAAACTTACTAAGTATCATTCCTTATTAATACGTGCCCCCCCCCCACCTCCTGCAAAGACATTTGCATTTTTTTTATTGGCAGATCTGGCAAACAGGCCTTGTTTCCTTCCCAATGAACACTTTGTTTTCAAGAACTTTTGTAAAAGTAAGTTCGATTTTAGGAAATGGAAGGACTGGCCTGAAACCGCTTTCTTTGGCAGCAGCGCAAAGAGATACCCTGGGAATTAAGACTGTTTTGTGGTGAGGTGATTGGCCATTTTTGAAATGTGCTTTAATTGACTTTATCAGAATAAGGGTTTGGTTAAGATTGGGTAGCCAAGATGAGCACCGGTAATTCCAAGCCACACTCTTTCCCAGCTGCCACATATCTGTTCTTGTGGAGAACTCTGGCACGGCTCTAATCATATGCCCATCACTGTGGCCAAAGGAATGGGGCGCTTGGGCTGGCCAGGCCTGAGCCATGTGGAGTGGGTCCCTCTTAGGAAAGAAGAGTTCGGTTAGCAAAGAAAAGGAAGGGAGGCAGGGTGGGGAAACACAACACATTTGCACCCAAACAGAGAAAGCTCCCTGTTCCATAGAGCCAGTACTCTTCCAGTGCACACTGTCATTACTGCTGTTCCCGGGCGCTTTGTGGGCAGGCCTCACTTACGCGATTTGGGGCCAGGCTGACTCAGATTGGCCACCCCTGAGAAGAGCCATGGCTTCCTCTTTCCAACTGAGCATTCCCTTCCTTTGGCTTCATGCTGTGCGGCCACATAATGCTCATTCCGTACAAAGGGATTCTTATTTGTTGTTTTTCTTTGGTGCCCTATTTCTCTTGAGAAACTGAAAATTTTTTTGTCTTTTTCATTTTCTTTGAGTGATTTCCATTTTGATTTTAATGAGAGTTGGCTTTCAAGAGATCTTAACCTAATCGACATCAGGGAAAGTGGAACAAAACATACATTGTCTTGATTTAGGCAAAGCTTTGGTAGAGTGCCTATAGCTGCACCCTTGCGTACCAACCTCTGGGTTGGCAGTCAACTCTAAAAAGTTGTGGCTGCTTCATGTTCATTCACAGCCTATAAAAATGAGAAAAAATAAGAATGCTTTCAATAACAGATAATAGTTATTTTTCTCTTTCTCATTAAAAATGTTCAGATGACCTAATATCTCCCATCCCCTTGGGGTAAATCAAACTACCACCAATACAATCAAAGTTGATAAAAAAGCACAAATATAAAAACAAGCAAACAAATATCAGGTAATTTCTGAGCTTTCCTAACTTCCCAGGAAAGAAAGAAACCTCAAATAACAGAATAAACTTTTCTTTTTAAAGTTTGGAAAACCTTTCAGGAATTTTACAAGAATATGCAAGCCATTTTTTCCTTCTTTTTTTTTTGTCAGCAATTCTGACTTAACACAGACGTTGTTGACCGTTGACAGAATTCTAGACCCCAGGGTCTCGTTTGACCTTGGGTTGACTTAACTGCTCATTTGCATTTGGGCCCTTCCCTGAAAATAGGTTAACACACATTCTCACACGTTGGAGAATCAGAAAACATACCAGCATTCCTTGCTAAATGATTTCCTCCTTTCGTTTCATAGTTCCCATGACTATAAGAATTCTTCCATTTGTGAACAGAAAAGCCAGAATTTAGCACTTTTATGGACCTGATACAGATCGATCCCTTTCCCTTCAGATTTATTTTTTGTTCACTGATGGGTTTATGTTTGTCATAGAGAAGGATAAGGTATCCTTATGAAAATGAATTGTGTCAAAAAGTGGTTGAAATGCGCAAGGGAACCCATCCCCTGGGCTGACCTGCTTAATTATTTGCACAAGTGTGGTTTAGTCATTTGTTCTTGGATTCCTCGTCTAGTGAACATTAACCTTGTTTGGTAGCTGCGTGCTTGAGATTGATAGAAACACTTTGGTTGGATCTTGCCCCTTGTTTAAGATGGTAAACATGTTGGGATGGGGCTGTTATTATCTGTAAATGGAGAGGCCCATCCCTCTCAAGAATGTTGAGCTGAATAACAGATAAAAGTGGTTCTTCAGGTGAATGAAAAAAGAAAACAAAAATGTGGTGTCATGATGGTATGTAGGAGGGTATGGTTATCAGGATGAGCTAGGCCAGGTGCTGCTGCAAAGTTGTTGTGGTTGTTGAACTTTTTAATATGGAGAATTTCAAATATATACCAAACTAGAGATAGTAAGACAATGAAGCTCCAGCTTTAGCATTTATTAATTAATGATCAATCTTGTTTTATCTACTTCTTTCTTGTGCCACAGATTATTTTGAAGTAAATCCCTGAAAAATGATTTAATTAGTGAACATTTCAATATATATCTCTAAAAGATAAAGACTCTAAAAACATGAACACAATACCACTATTACATTTAAAATTAGCTTTAACTTTTAAAATATTGTCAAATAGCCAAGACTTAAATTTTCTTGATTAGGTTATAAATTCTATTTATTTGTTTTTTTACAGTTTGTTCAAATCAGGACCCAAATAAAGTTCATATTTTATAATTGATTGGTATGTCTGAAATATTTTTAAATACGTAGATTGTCCCTCTGTTATTTGTTTTCCTTGTAATTTATTTATTAAAGATATCAGTTCATACTATCATGATATCACTTATATGTGGAGTCTAAAAAAGCCAAATGACCTCAGAGAAGCAGACAGTAGAATGGTGGTTCCCAGGGGCTAGAAGGTGGGGGAAATGGGGAGATATTGGTCAAAGGGTATAAACTTCTAGTTATAAGATAAACAAGTTCTGGAGATCTAATGTACAGCATGGTGATTATAGCTCATAATACTGTAGTATATACTTGAAAGTTGCTAAGAGAATAGATCTTAAATGTTCTCACCACAAAAAAGAAACAGTAACCATGGGACAGGGTGGAAAATATTAGCTAATGCTATGGTGGTAATAATTTTTCTATAAATAAATGTATCAAATGAACACTTTGCACACCTTAAACTTACATAATGTTATTTCTCAATTATATCTCAGTAAAGCTGGGAAAAAAAAAGAAATTGGTTCATGTCCTGTAGAGAGCACTGTTACTAAAATGTCAGTCCATGAGCTGCGTATTAACAGTCTGTGAGGAGATGAGAAGCATGTGCCAGAATGTAAATCTAGTATGGCACTAAGCACACTGTTTAGCTCAGCTGATTTTTTTTCATAGCAAGACATTCTGGATGAAGGAAGCAGTGAGATGATTGACATTCCAGTTTAAGCTCCTTATCTCAATTTACATTAGTAATATATAGTATGTGGGCTAGCACTGGCCAGTCCTAAGCATACTTGGAGTACAGTGCTGTAGAGTTTCTCCCAGTCTAGTGACGACTGCATTCCAGTGGTGGTGGTACTTACTGTGTTCCTCTGTCCTCTGTATTTGCTGTGACTTGCTAGTTAGAGCTGTAGGCTTGATCCAATTCAGAATCAATTCTTTTGGCGAGAAGACTTTATAAGTGGTATATGTATTTTCCATTGGGAGGCGCAGCATGTCTGCTAGTCTTCCTTTTTGTGATGTTATCAGCCATTGATGATCATTGTCTGGATCCATTAATCTTTAGGGTAGCAGAATAGGAAATATTTCAATTCTGTCATTTCCTATTCATTTGTTAATACTGTAAAGTTTTACACCTAGGTTTGAACTTACACTCAATGCTTCATGGCCAGCACTGTCTGCAATGCTGCCAGGTCTGCTTTTTCCACGCTTGTCTAAACTGACCTACAACTTTGAGGGTTGTGGAAAAATTATTTAATATTTAATACTAAGGATTAGCTATTAGGAGTTATAAAATTGTGGAAAATTTACACAGAAGGAAGCTGGGACTTGAGGAGGCAGGCAAGGAAGGCTATGTTTCTGCAAGGGTCCCTTCCTCTCCCTCATCCCACGATCTTTCGTGAGGGTCAACATGGAATCACTCAATGTGTTATTTTTATTTTACGGTAGGAGTTTCAGGCAAGGGCTTTATGAAAAATTGGTAAGATTTTGGACTATGGGTGTAAGGACGATGTTTGCACATATTTTAACATTCAGAAATGAGCATTTGTACCCTCATTTCAGCATTAGTTTCTCAGGAACACTCTTTTTATTTAAGAAATAGGAACTTGTAACTAAACTTACTGTGGTAATCATTTCACAACATATGTAAGTCCGATCAGTGTGCTGTACACCTGAAATTTAGACAGTGCTGTGTGCTAATTATGTCTCAATAAGACTGGAAGAAACAAATGAAAAGAAATAGGAACTAGTACAGCTTCAGCGATTCAAATGAAAGATTCTGAAAAACCCTGGCATATCCAGCTCCCCTTGGGAAGGGGATGCAGGGATAAGAGCTGTGCCAGGAGCTTCACTCTGAGGATTTGTGGAGGATAGTGTGTGTGTGCACGCGCACGCATGCGCAAGTTGTATTTCCTGTGTGTTTCATGTCAGTGAAAGACGGATGCTGTTCTGTGAGACCTGATGTATTTCTACTAGGTGATGTCAAACTTCCAGGTAAACTGACAGGTTTTTAGAATAGAAGCTTTGTCTTTGGGAGCTGCTATAGATTTGGAAACCTGTTAGGTATGTTAGGAGGTGGAAGGGGTGCATGTCTTTCGCTGTGTTTTGACAGCATCATCTGCTGCTCAGAGGTTTCTCTATGTTGAACATTTGTGCTGGCGTTTAGCGCCCAGTCTGCTTAAATATAGCTTGAAACACTAATCTCGTCACCCTTTCCCCGGGGCTCAAAAGGTGTTGCGAGGACAGTGCAGGGATCACTCAGGCTGAGAGAGAAATCTTTCGGATATTGGGTTTCAGGGAAGAGCCGTGCTGGCAGTTGAAATGAGAGTTGACACTTTTTCCATGTAATGGACAGCGTGCCAGCTGCCTCTGAATGAAGTCATAGAGACCTGAATCTGGAAAGTCTTTTAGAATATCATTGGGTCACCCTGGTCTTTGTGAAACTCATTGTCTTCCTAAGCTGGGACAGAATGACCTGATAGTTTTGCTTAAATCTACTTTTCAAAAGACAAGACACACCCATGTTCAAGTGTGTGTACAAAACACATTCCAATGGTAGCTATGAGTAGGGTTTGAATTATCCATGTTTTGAATCTCTGCCTTGCTCCCCACCCATCCATCCCTCTAAACAGTAAACATGTTAAGAGCTGAGGGATTTTTTTTTTTTTGAGGAAGATTAGCTCTGAGCTAACATCCACTGCCACTAATCATCGTTTTGCTGAGGAAGACTGTCCCTGAGCTAACATCTGTGCCCATCTTCCTCTACTTTATATGTGGGGTGCCTGCCACAGCGTGGCTTGATAAGCAGAGTGTGGATCTGCACTGGGGAACTGAACTGGCAAACCTGGGCTGTTGAAGCAGAGCATGCGAACTTAACCACTGTGCCACCGGGGTGGCCCTGAGCTGAGAGAGATTTTGACCAAAGGGGACAGGACAGGATAGTCACCCTGTAGAAGCTATTTCAGAAACAGAAGAACCCATCTATAGGAGTGAGTGCTCCTAAAATGCATTCCTTTTCCTGTTGCTTTCCTTTTCCAATATACTTTGGAAGATCTGTCTTAAAAGTTCTGTTTTTGCAGGCCTAAGAAAAGAAACCCAGAGCACAAAAAAATTATGCACAAATTCGTTTAGATAAAGGAAAACATTCTCTTTAGGGTATTTATGGAAACATCTTTCTAATCCCTAATCTGAAAATCTTTAGTACTAACCTTGGAATGTTTTATTAATAAATTCTTTTGGTTTTTAATTAGTGATTTATGACATGTTTCCGTTCTGTAGCCTTTGAACAATTACTTCGCTCCTCTGAATTTTAGTTTCTTCGTCTGAAAATGAGCACAGCCATGCATTTTCTTGATAGGATTTTGGGGAAAATCACATGATCATTTGGTAAATTATAAAGTTCTTTGAAAATTGCTAATTATTGTCTTTATTCTACAGTGTCTCCTCATGGACTAGATAAATTCCTGATTTAGTCAAATGCCCTCAATTTTAAATTAGACTATTTTTAGTCAAAGTTTTCCAGATATCTAAATGTTTAGAAATAAATGCCTACAACTTTGCCTCAATTACAAAGGTTAAAAAAAACTTAAGTTCTTGATCCCTAATACTGTGAATTGTTAATTTCTATGAAATAATCTCAACAGCTGCATGCTTTTAGCTAACTTCCTCTGACTTTTGAGAGACTTCAACTCTATCAATGAGTTCTTTTCTTTCTTTTTTTTTTCCTTTTTCCTTAGCCACAGTGTTGTCTCTCTTCTGATGGAAGGGTTTGGTAGAGAAACGTTTTAAAAGACCCATTGCCTGTTGACACCTATGAAATAGAGTTTGAGATACAAGACCTTTGAAGCTTTTGTAGTTGTAAAATGTTTCTAAATGATGCATCTGAAACGTGGAAAAATTTGACTCTCATTCCCCATGAATTCTATTTGTGGGTATCTTTTATGTATTCGATTTGTCATTTTAATTTTTAAAAATTAAACATAGTGGATGAAATGGTACTGATTTCTTAGTAGTAATTATCTTTTTCATTCCTTAATTTTATTTAATTTCTTATAAACATATTTACCTTTTCAATAAATTAAATACTCATTACTCTGGCAGAATTCTCTCTAACATGTTGTCTTAGTTGAACGTACGTTTGAAACCCCAAACCTTCATTGACCATTTAAGGTTCAAGTGTTGTGCCTGATGGTGGGGTTATAGAGATAAGTCTGAACTCTCTGTCTCAGCTCACATTGCAAAAGAGAGGGTGATTATTCAGTTCCAGGGGATCTGAAATGTTTGAATAACTTGAGTCCGAGATTAAAGCCATTAAATGAGTTCAAAACTGACCTGCTTCCTTACTTTGTCTGGAAGCCAATCTTTCTGGAAATGGCTCACTGAACCCTGGGTCTGTGAACCAGTCCTGAGTAACTAATTTTACCTCATAGTTGCTGGTATCTAAAAGAAATCAGGTATATTAAGGATTAGCATATTCATGCTCCCCCTTTTTTAAATCCCTAATTTATGCACTGACAAATATCACATGTTGGCCCTAATGGTCTCGTGCTGGGGGTGGGGGATGGCGCTGGACCTGGGGCCAGGAAAGCTCCGATTCTGGCTGCCCTCTCAGGCCTGTGTGGAGTGGCTGAGTTGAAGATGCTCAGTTCTCACAGCTCACTGGGCAGCTCACTAGAGCTGCAGGGACCATAGGTTTGAGTGGCCAAATTTCCCTCTGCTTGCCTGCCGTGGAATGTGTTTTCCCATAGAAACAACATTTTAAGTTGTGGTCAGGTTCTCAAACCAGCCTGTTTAGCTGATCATGTAGCCGAGAGACTGCTGTTTGACTAGCCTGGGTACCAAACCACCATCTATTAGCATTGTTTCTATTGGAAAAGCCATTCCAAGTTCTAAATACCAACATAGAAATGACATTTTGGAGCGCTACCTTTTTGTCCTTTGGGAGCTGCCGGTTCTTGGAACTAGAGCAGCAAATCACTGTGCACTTCCAGTTCCTGAAGGATCCCATTCTTTCCCCTAAGCCTCACCCCATTGGCTGGTTTTCCTGGGGCTGCCAGTACATTCAGAAGATATAATGTCCCTGGACCGTGCTCTTGGTTTGAGAATTTCTGGGTAGTGGGGAGAATCATGTTTCAGCCCCCTGTTTCTTCTGCGAGTGATAAAGAGGAGAGAAAGGAATAGTTGGAGCTGTAGGGAGCAGTGAATTCTATAGACACTACCCCGGGTCTGCTTCGCACTCACAGGTTCTGGATCACCTCCTTAGTTTACTTGTTTGTGTTTCAGTCATTTCTATAATTTGCCTACCCTTTGGAAAAGTACAATGTAGCTTTGGCTTGAGTAGATGAAGCAGAAATTCCAGTCGAAGACAATGGCATGCTAGTCCTTGAATTCATAGGTAAAGTTAAGGGGTTGCGGAGTTCTGGGAAGGAGTTCTTTAGAGCACCATGTTTTCATGGTGTCATTGGTCATATCCTCGCAGATGCTGGAGAGATGCACATGTGAGACGTGCTGGTTTTTCTGTTTTGAGGAAACCCTTCCTCATCCTTATAGAGTCAAATAGCAAAGTTCCAACTTCATAAACAAAACCCATTCCCCACCCCCCCATGTTTAGGTGGGAGGATCTTTTATACAACCAACCAGGGGTGTGATACCAGCAGGCCAGAAACACGTACCCTTCCTTAGAGAGCAGCAGGTCCAGTGCAAACTGTGACAGCAAGTTGGTTAAATCATTGCTTTTAGAAGTTTGGGGGGCCACTCAGATGGTTTAGTAGTCTGTGCAGACTTCTGTGTTCTCAGTGTGGTTTAATTCAGAGTACCAGGAGCAGAAAGCGCCCAGTGCTTCAGTGGGATCAAGACTTGCTGCACATAGCAATGTGCTTCTGGTCTTCATGGTTCAATGTCCAGTTTCCTGGTGCAGTGCACCCTGTGGCTTTAAATTCTTCTTTCTCCCCCCACCCCCGGAGAAAAGCACACGTACACACATGTTCCAGTCATCTATAAAAAGCTCCAACAGGGGGACCGGCCCGGTGGCATAGTGGTTAAGTTTGTGCGCTCCGTTCAGCGGCCCGGGGTTTGCAAGTTCGGATCCTGGGTGTGGACCTGTGCTTTGCTTATCAAGCCATGCTGAGGCAGTATCCTACATATAAAGTAGAGGAAGATGGGCACAGATGTTAACTCAGGGCCACTCTTCCTCAGTAAAAAGAGGAGGATTGGTGGCAGATATTAGCTCAGGGCTAATCTTCCTCAACAACAACAACAACAAAAAGACTTGAACAGGATTTAAATTGGCTGCCAGTCTAAAATGACCTCCCGGATTTGGGGAAGTGCCTTTGCAGCTTTCTTTGTGTGTGCATGTCTGTGTGTGTGTGTCCCTGATGTAGTGAGCTAAATTCTTTGACTCTTAAGTTCTTGGGCTGTTGCTTTTGATCAACACAAAATCCCCACAAAAATACAGTGTAGAGTACACAGCAAGTGAAACTGTTGATGTAACACCCTCTCTGTGCTGCCTGTGCTGTGAGTGACTCGTCTCAGCAGTGGGAAAGCCCTCGTCCAAGCAGCACGTCCAGACAGACCGTTCCAGGCCACCCCGTGAACTTCGTGATGGTGGTTTTAGGAATTGGCCACATATGCCTGGCTCCACCTGTGGCCTTGATCAGTGGCAGCAAACTGTCACAATAAAATATGCACTGATTGGTGAACTGAAAACCTTTGTTTAGCTGCTTTTGGGGTTTTTGGTTTTCTTTTGCTAAAGAAATGAATAGAATCAGATACTCAAGTGAGTTTTTTGTCTACCTTGATTTAGCATTTTCTTGAAGGAAATATGTTGATCCTTGAATTGTAAACATTGATAACATCACTGATTAAAGTAATTATCAACATGTCAGCAAAATAACCATGGCATGAAACCATTATGCATTGCTGTTTAACCGCCTATAGCCTTTTGAAATTAATTTGTAAGAAATAGTTTTCACTATTAGATGGTTTTCCAAGTTGGTGGCATTTACAGCTGGCCTATTTATGATGCCAAAGAGATGGTATTAATGTGTGTTAATTGTGCTTTATACTTATTAAGGCCTTTAGTCAATGTTATCCTGTGTGCTTCCAAATTGGCTTTAGGATGTTCTAGGCATAACAGACATTGTCTCTGTGCTTGAAGAACTATTAGTCTGGGATCAGAGGGTGTGGGGATGGGTTTCAGGGATGAGAATCTAGACGTGTAATTATTTAAAACATGATTACGAGACAGCAGATGTAGGCTTTTGAGAGGTGTGTCTGGAATTGTGTTGGTAGGTTGAAAGGTGGGAATTATTAATCAGGGAGGAAGGGTTTGTTACTATGGGGGAAAGATGGAATTATACATTAAAAGGGAAAGATGGGAGAGCTAGTAGAAAGATGGAAGAAGAGTCTGGATTTAGTGTGTGTGTGTGGCGGGGGTGGGGGAGTGTACATGGTTGAGGGCTGAGATGGTGAAGAGGAGGAATGGAGCAGGAGGATAGAATTGAAAGTGTAGGTGGAGAAGAGAGTGGGCGGGTGGAGAAGGCCTACCTGGTAGAGTTCTGAAGCTATGGTGAGATGTTTAACATTTTATGGAGGGTAAAAGTCCATCTCTGGATCCTAGGAGAACAGAAATAATCGTGGTGAACATGAAAGATACTTAGCTACATTGTCCTAATGGAACAGAGAGGGACTTGGAAGGTAGGAAAAAAGAATGTGATATCAGTCCAACAGTGAAACGCCAACATTTGGACAAGAGATTTGCTTATAAAGTTAGAGAATTTCAGAAGGAACTTAAGCAACTGGTAAACACCAAGTCATAGCTCAGATAGTCCCCTTCTGAGCCTAGCCTGGATGAGCATGCTAAGCCCCCTTGTTCTGGACTCCTCTAGCTCCCCAGGCTGACTTTGATATCAATGTTTTACCTGTTGTATCGACAGTTGGCCTACGTGCCTATCTTCTTTCGAGAGCAAAGAGTGGGTCTTTAGACACTATTTTTTTAATATAACAGTTTATTTATAATTGCATGGTTACAGCATTACTATATTTTACTCTTTATCAAACTTTTCATTTTAGAACAGTTTTAGATTTACAAAAAAATCACCAGGATAATACGGAGAGTTCCCATATACCCCGGACACGGTTTCCTCTGTTGTTAGCATCTTATACTAGTATGATATATTTATTACCATTAATGAACAAATATTGATACATTATTGTTAAAAGTCCATTCTTTATTCATATTTCCTTGTTTTTTAACTGAATGTCCTTTTTATGTTCAGGATCCCATTCAGGATAGCCCATGACATTTAGTTGTCATGTCTTCTTTGGCTATGGCAGTTTCTCAGACTTTCTTTGTGTTTGATGACTTGACAGTTTTGAGAAGTATTGGTTAGGAATTTTGTAGATTGTCCCTTAACTGGGATTCCCTTGAAAGGACCTCACTATGTCCAGCCCACACTTAAGGAGTGGGGAGTTAGGTTCCACCGCCTTGAAGGCAGAGTATCTACATAAATTATTTGAAATTCTCTACCACAGGAGATTTTATTTCTTCTTTCCCATTTGTTTATTTATCCAATCTTTATTTATCAGTATGGACTCACAGACATTTGTTTTATACTTTGGACTATAATCCAATGTTACTTTTGTTATTTTCTTGCTCACGTGGTTCTAGCTTTGGCCATTGGGAGCTCTTTCATTTGGCTCCTTTGTCTCTTGACATGCCCCTGTTGCTGGGGGTGTTTGTTTGTTTCTTTAGCCCTTTCTTACTTTCTGTCACCACAAGATGCTCCAGGTTCATCTTGTATATTTCTTGCCCAGTTACAGAATCAGCCATTTGTCCCAGGAACCCTGGTTCCTTTTACTGGAAAATGGTATCAGAAACCGAGATCTGGGTGTTAGGTGTGCTCATCTTTGTCACTTTTAGTTCTGATCTAACACAGAGACTGGCACCTAATAGGTCCACACCTAAATATTGTTGAGCAGCTTTGTACTTCTGGGCAAGGTGATTGCTTAGGTACCCTGTGTGTGCCCAGCAGTGAACCCACTGGCTACATAGGAAGATGAGCTGTGTGATTTTGGTACATTGAGTTGGAAGTAGTAACAGAATGTTTAATTCTAAATGCCTTTAGAACAGAAACTGAAAAGAGAAAGAGAGGAAGAAAGGAAGGGAGGGAAGAAGGGAGGAGGGAGAGAGAGAGGGAAGGAAGGAAAGAGGGAGAGAGAAACAGATATTGGCTTTGGAGGAAAAGATAATAGAGTCACTGATCTACTGGAGATGGGAGAAAGCAAGAAAGGAATAAAAGTCTTGCACCCCAGAATACAAACTGTTCTTCTTTCTGTTTCTTTTGAGGTTATTTTTATTAAGAAAAACTGCGTGAAGTAGGTTACAGAGGTTGGCTGGCTTGCGTCTTCAAAGAAGGAAACCAGGATTGTCCGTGTCCCAGCCAGTGTTGACCCAGACGATCCAGAAATGAGTCCCTGGGTCTGGAGAGCCCAGCTCAAGCTTGAGGAGGCCATGGAAGCCGTTTTCATTACCAGAGTTTGAAGTTTCATTACTTGGGTTGTTGTGACTGGCAGATGGGCTGGAACAGTCACATGTGGTATTCAAATCACTGCTGGGAGATGTGACCTCTGCCTTCAGCGAAGAGGGCCAGAATAACAGCTCTATATTAAGGGCGGAGCATTTACAAAGTTTCTTCAAGTAGCAGTGGGTCCCTTCATCAGATAGTACTCCTAGTTTTTCTCTTTTTTTTCTTTTTGATAAAAATTTTGTCAAAAAGAACTAATAAAATCACAATGTGTGATTCACAATATAGCTTATTTGTGTATTATAATTTTTTCATGATCTATCACATTTTTGACAGTGAAAATTAATTATTTTTAAACTCTGGAACAGCAGGATATTAGGATATTACCTTGAGGCATGTTACATGGGCAGTTGGGGGCATATGCCTTTTGATACCTACCCCTCTCTACTTATACTCAAGGGGACTAAATCCTAGTTTTTTCTCTCCAAAGGTCAAAAAAGCATTCAACTCATGGAGCAGGGTCCACCTCATTAACGTTTACATAGTGCTTAGTATTCTCCTTGCTCAAGGATTGAGTCACTTTACAGGCTGAGAAACTCATGCATATGCAATAAGACCCCCCTGAACTTGTTTTTATTGCTCCAATCTTGTCTGAAAAGGAGTTTGCACTTGGGATCAGAAAGGCTATCTGGCTGTCAGAGAGACCAGACTCGCAGAAGTAGGTTCTGGCTAAGGGATGTGGACACACTGCAGACATTTTGCACAGAGGCCAATTCTTGCAATGATGTGGTCAGAGCTGGTAGAGCCCAGCTGTTTGCTCCATTGAGAGGGGCTTTAGCTAGCCCACACAATCTCAGAGTGCTGTGTCTGAACTGGATCCAAATATCCAGGCTGCTGAGGCTCACCCATCCCCCAGAGTGACTGGAGTTGGGTTGTTGCAGAGCACAATATTCAAAGCAACTGGTAAGAGAAGCAACAGATAAAGACTTAGCAATTTTTCAAAAGGGAGTATACAGCAGTGACGTGGAATATAAACATATTTCCTCTTCTCCCTCAAGAACTACTAGAATACAGGTAGAAACAGTTTGTGCTTTCTCTTTGGTCCATGGATGGACATTTTGTGATTATTGTTACCCATGCCACCAGGACTGGTATTGGGTGAAATGTTGTCTTGTCCTCTAAATATCACCTTGCCTTAACATAGGGGTTAAGACAGTGTGCTCCAAGTGAGGCTTCCTTAGTTCAAATCCCCCTTCTCTTCTAAGCTATGGGACTTTGGCTAGTGTGTTTAAGTTTCCTAAGCCATAGTTTCTTTAATGTTAAAGACAATAATGATACAACTTACCTCAAAGAGTTGCTATGAGGATGAAATAATGTATCTTTTGCACATATCATAAAATTCTTTTCCCTTTGAATTTTACCTTTAATTTGCTGAACGCTACTGCCACTTGCATGGAGTTTTAACTCTGAGTTGGCCGTGGGCTGGTAGGTATGGCTGATGAAGTGGAAAGGAAGAGAAAGGGGTATGAAGGCTACACTTTCACTTACACAAAAAAGTAACTTCATTAAAGATTTATCTTCTTTGTTAATGCTTTTGGTGCTGAACGCTTAAACTCTTTTATAATGGACATAATCCAACATGTCTGCTTTAGACTTTACATATCTTAGTGCTTTCCAACGTAAATAAGACTTGCATTTATTTCTAGAATTAGAGCTGTTTTTTCTGTGTGTGAGTAGAACAAATGCCACCCAGCTTGTTTGAACGAGTTCTATTAGTTTGCAGTTCTCAAGTCCCAAATCAGCAGAGGAGAAATCTTCCATCTTTCTAATGCTTTGCATTAAGCCATATAAGATAGTAGTTTTTAGTGTCATTAAAGAATGAATGGCAACAAGATTATAACACTTGTCATTTGAGGATGTTGACAGAAACAACTGAAATTAAATAATGTATTACTTGTTATAAAGGATAAAGATATTAAACTCAAAAAAGTTAAAGCATGCAAACAAAATGAATCGCAACTCAACATTATATGGAATTTTAAGAAATGCAGTGAACTGAAAATGTGATAGCTAATGAAAGGGAACTGTGAATGAGTAAGACAGTTCATACTCTTTCATTCTAATGAAGAAGAAAGTACCCTGTTTATGGGATAAGGTGTTCATACTTTTAAAGTTGTTGCTTTAAATAAAAGATGATGATCAAAGTATAACAGCACATTTAAAAAATGAACAGTTAAGGGCTGGCCTGGTAGCACAGTGGTTAAGTTCCCACCTTCTGCTTCAGTGGCCTGGGGTTCACTGGTTCTGATCCCAGGTGTGGACCTACACACCGCTTGTCAAGCGATGCTGTGGCAGGCGTCCTCCATATAAAGTAGAGGAAGATGGGCATGGTTGTTAGCTCAGGGCCAGTCTTCCTCAGCAAAAAGAGGAGGATTGGTGGCAGATGTTAGCTCACGGCTAATCTTCCACAAAAAAATTAAAAAAAAAATGAACAGTACGGATGGATTAAGTGAGAAAGCAAAAGAATTCTCTGTCTACTTCCTCAGATCCTCATCTCTTAAGGCAAGCAGTTTTAACCATTTCTATTTTTAGTTCTTCCCGTATTTATCTCCATGACACCATCTACTACACTCATACCTCCATGTCTAGGTTTAAACAGTGCCTATTGGCTCCTTGCCAGGAAGATGAGGCCATAGCTCCCTTCCATACCTATATCTTTTCTCTCTCTTCTCCTTCCCATTTTTAAAATAATTTTAACTATGACTTTTAGTTGTCTATTGGTTATTTTAAAACATGATATGATATACTTAAACCTCTATTTCTTGGATCAGGTGCTTTCTTTCTCTCCACACCTTTCTTACCAACTTGTTTTCTGATTTACGGCTGCTATACCATTGCTTTTACATGTGAAGGTTTAAAACATTTACATTTTGTTGTGTAACCATTGTAAATTGTGACATAATCCATGTTTTGTCTGTAGGTTGAGTCTAAACATTGAAAAAACAATAAAGGGTGTCTATATTACTGTGATTTTTCAAATACCTTGGAAAACCTTTTGGATAGCTTGCTTTGTAGGACTGAAATGACTCATTCTGGACTCTTTTCTTAGCTTTTTCACCCTGTTATATGTGTTGTTACTCCATAAATACACTCATTCCTGTCAGACAATATGTCCTGATTTTTGTTTGAAAAACATAGTTACTCCAACTACAGGACACACTCCAAAGGCTCAGGGGTCCTCTGAAGCTATTCCAGGATTTAGTTTGGGGCTGGACTGGATCCAGTGGATTTGTTGTAATGGGCTGTTGGTGGGGAAGGTTTGAGGTGGTTGACTTTGGCCTGGTTGGGCGTTTTACATCAAGAGAACTTTTATGACGTTTGGAAGGTTTCAGTCCCAGTCCTCCACCCTATCTTCTCCTCTCACTCTCCTTTCCAAGGTTCTGAGTTACCCCAGGAAGTTCTGGGCACCCTGAACCGAACTTTGTCACAGGAGGAACAAAGGATTGAGAGCCATTGGCTTAGAATTCTTAATAAAGTCTTTCTCTCTTCCTTAATCTCCTACGGTTCCTTTGGCTAAGAGGCTGATTTAAGTCAGAAGATGATTCCATCATGATGATAATGCTGCCTTGCTTTTTCATGGTTCTTTCCCTAAATGAAACTTTTCACGCCTGTTATTTCATCTGATGTACACACACACATCACGTAGACAAGGCACACATTTCCTCATCCCAATGCGTAGAGAAATAAACCAAGGCTCAGAAAGGCCCTAAAGTCACGCACATCTTCAGCCTCCATCCAATCATTTTCTGTCTGGCTGTGGAGAAGCCCTGGGCTTTTGGGTATGGATTTTGAACCTTTTCTCTGGCTCCTCCATCCTTCTTCCTACTTCTCTTTCTGACCTCAGCATCAGTCATTCTGAGGTATGCATTTTGCCCTGCACAGTGTTCCAGGTTCTCTGGGGCTATAAAGCAGTACAGGACAGGGCAAAGGCTTGGTCCCCAGTCCTGCCTGTGGTTGAAGCAGTGAGTTCAGAGGAAACGCAGGAGGGTTCTGTGCTGTTACATGTATAAAGTTTGCATATATAGGGACAATGTTTGACTGCACCCCAAACGAAAATACATTTGAACTCTGCAGTTGTTTTGGAAGGCTTGTGCTTATGCGACTGCAGTATTTATACCAGCAAGCCTTGGAATAGCTCCTAGTTTGTGAAATTGATTGCAAAACATTTGACGTTCCTCGTCATCCCCTGAACTTGAAGAACTAGCATCAATGTTTAGGTGCTCACATGCAATGGTAAAATCAATGGTTTCTTTTGAGTCTCCGTGTTCTGTCCTCTGACTTAGTTTCCAGTATAGAATTATCTAGATCTTTACCCAGCTGCTCCCTTAAATTGTTAAATATGGATCATCCGGATTCTGAATGGAGGATTTCTCCAAGACGCATGATGAACTGTCTGTAAACAAGATACCCAGAGTGACGCTGACTTTATTTTCCTGTAACTGCCGGTATCATCTGTGTTTCCAAACTTTGGCAAAAGAAATATTTACATATTTTGGCTTTTATTTTTTTTCTGACTAACGTCAGAATTTGCATTCCTATAATTCTAGTGAAAGGAAGAATGTGGTCACCTGTTAGAGGTGAGCTGCGCCATTGAAAAAGATACACACTGCTTCAATGAGTAGAAATTTCAGACCTTACATTCAATAGATTTTGTGAAGACTTAACTAGATTGGTAGAAAGTTTGTTGTTTAAATTAGACTCATATGGCTCCATAGATTTTTATATCTATGCATTGTGATAGGAAGCACTGCATTTTGCATCTCTGGTTGATGTTCCTGTATGCATAGGTGATATTAAGGCATATCCTTATTGGTATCATTACACTGAAGTGAATTCATTATTATGAAGCCAACACTGAGTCCTGTAAGTTTACTTTTCTCTGTCTGCAAAGAGTCATCCTGTTCTAATAACTCAGGGATTTTTTTTCTTTTATTTGGTCATATATTCTTTTTTAAAAAGATATAGAATTCTTGTGATTGAATATTTTTGTTTTTGTTTTAGACCCAATGTCTGTGGATCACGTTATAATGCTTACTGTTGCCCTGGATGGAAAACCTTACCAGGTGGAAATCAGTGTATTGTCCGTAAGTAAACAGTTTATCATTCTTCATGTTCTTTTGCTGTTTTGGTTGCATGGTGATTCTTAGCATTTGATCCTTTGTAATTGCATAGCATTAATATGTTTATAGCAGAGCCTTCCAGCTCTAAGATTTTCCTACTTTCTCTGAATCCAGGTTGGGAAATACATTAACTTGGTCAAACCACTGTTATATTTTAATTCAGTGACTTCCTTTAGAATTTCTCTGAGATATAGGGAACAGAGCCACAGGGATACTTTGATCAAGGTTGCATATCATTACGTATGTCGTGCCTGGCTGCAGACACTATATAATCACTTTGATGGGGTTTTGAAAAAAGTTTATTATTGCTGCTTTCCTTCTTGTAATTTCTAACTTTGTTGGCCACCCACAAGCCTACCCAAACCTTGTCTGTTGAATTTGGGTGGTCAAGGCCAAGGGCAGACCTATCTCTTAGACAAAGAGGAAAGGAAGCAGATAGAGCATCAGAGGAAGATGAGTGGAAAGACTACGGAAGAGCTCAAATGAGTACCAGAGATTCCTTTGTTGACTCTGCTGCCATGGCAAGCCTCCAGATTCTCATCACATCCCACAAGCGTTGAGCGACAAGTCACATGCCAGACAAGATGTTATTTAATGGAGTTACCAAGTCAGATTAGTTATGGCATCTATCCTCCATGAACTCTTACAGTCATCATACCTAGAAATAATTTTCAGTTTTCAGAAAATTCCGTTAGTATAACAGAGAGATTTAGAGCTAAAGGACATTAAGGAATTCCTTAATCCCTCTTCTCACTTGGCCTAGAGTGGTCTGTGAAGAATACGTTATTTCAACCAACATTCTCTTGGTGACCTGAAAAAGTTAATCCCTTTCCCAATTTTCATTTTGATTAAAAGCAACTTACTCATTTGGCAGATTGTAGTTTATTTCAGGATCAAAATGGAATCACTAAGAGAGAGATATAATGGTATTTAGAGTTTTCTGAATGAACTCTC
Organism: Equus asinus; assembly: GCF_041296235.1. Taxonomy (NCBI): domain Eukaryota; kingdom Metazoa; phylum Chordata; class Mammalia; order Perissodactyla; family Equidae; genus Equus; species Equus asinus. The sequence goes on from NC_091791.1 coordinate 148,310,191, forward strand.
GATGACAAACACTTTCCCTGGTGTTCTGTAGAATCTCTGAAAGATGCTGTCTTCAGGTATTAAATAAATGTTTCTAGGATCCTTTGACAGCTTATTTCTTAATAGTTTTGAATCTCCATCCTAAGCTTCTTTGATCAGTGCACTTTCTATCAAGTGTGTTATTTTCAGCCTCGCACATCTTGTTTCCCTCTTGCAAGGCTGTGTAGGAGTGTGAGGAAAGAATCATGCCTATGAATATCAAGAGTAGTGACCAAATCTTAGTATTCTGCTAAATATAAAGCATTTGCCATTTAAAGTTACTGTTTTGGCCGCTAGCAGAGCCCTTGGTACCAGTATGATGTTAATCTCTGGGTAGTATGAAAATGTTAATATTTCTCTCGTCTTCCTGACTGTGGAATCGGTACTTTTGCAGTTGATCCAAACTTCTCTCAGACTGTCTGTGTAAGTCCGAACAGGACTAAGATGTAGGATAAAAGCTGCTCCTAGATCGTATGTTCTCAACTGGCAGGATCTGCTTTAGAGAAGTTGTCTTAGCAGGGCACAGTATTTTTAGGAAAATTCTTAAACGTTAAGCCTTTATAATAAAATAGGTTCCCAAGAATACTGCTGCAATTTGTTTTTATCCTTAAATCCTAAAGATAGTATACAAACAGAATTCTTGTAGGCATATAAATATGTTGAGATGCAGGATTTTTGTTTGTTTTGTTTTCCCTTCGTAGGATGTCCTGGACTTTTGATAGATTGAATGCTGTGGAGAAGCAAAGAGAAGCTGAGAACCACTGATAGGAAGAAGGGAGTCGCTGAATTTTACAGCCAGAGTTTATTTAGTCCAACAGATTTGTTTTGTAAATGAATAAAGCTGAGGCCTAAGATCACATAAGTCGTGATGACAGAATTAACGAGGAGCCTGAGAGCCCAGGTTTCCTTATTTGAGGACTGGGTCCTTGTCCATCCCAGTGCTCTGAAGCCATATGCTAACAGACCTCTGGTTTCATTCACAGCCATTTGCCGGCATTCCTGTGGGGATGGATTCTGTTCTAGGCCAAATATGTGCACTTGCCCATCTGGTCAGATAGCTCCTTCCTGTGGCTCCAGATCCAGTGAGTATAACATGTTATTATATATAATATTATTTTATGTGGTTACGCCCTATTTTCTCCTAAATTTGCTTTTGGCTTTTCTCTTGCCTGCAATACATTTTTCACTAGAACATCTGCCTTCTCTGTTCTGCCCAAAATACTTGGAATGGCTTTCCTTAATCTGGCCTCTCATTTCCCTTCTTCCCTCTTTATAGGGAAATTACCTATGGGACATAGTTACTATGAATAATATAAAGATTATGGTCTCCTTCCGTGTAGGCATCGCCTTATTTATCTTTGTATCTCCAATGTAAACACTATAAAAGATGCTCAATGAAATGATTGTTTAATGAACACTGTTGGCTCAAGAAACCTAGGCATTCTTCCTTATGGTACTGAAATATGAATCTGATTAAATATGTTTTTAAAACTCAAGACCCCTGCCTTTGCAAGAAGAAAATATAAGAGGTTATTGTGGCAGTTTCTGGGGGCATTTTATCATGAAGCACAAACATATTTTCCCTTTCAGAATTTTACCACTTTGTTCATTCTGTGATGCCAAATAAATGTCCACAGTTCATTCTTCAGAGCCTTTGCTTGCTTATTCTATTGTGTTTTTTTCCTTCACGTGTGGGGTCCTCAGTAGTGAAGTCGGGGAAATGTAGGGGGTTGAGAAAGAGGGGAGTCACTATCAGTTGTTAAAAACATTGAAGTTCATGTCTATATAAGCAGTCCCTTAATGCCCTGATTATCACCAAGGCCAAAAATGTAGGTTCCTTTTCCATTACCTGTTTCTTATGAGAAAATACACTCCGCTTACCATGTGTTCTGTTTTTGACAAGGTTTTAAGGAAAAGTGTTATGGAATAAGTGTGTTCTCTTTTGTCTATTAAAGTAGAGACTTCAGTGTTGTCAAGGTTCATTACCTGTTAAGCATCCTAATATTTAACCATGGCTCTCACAAGCCAATTAACAGGATAGGGCAAGTAATCCTGGGTAGCAGACCCTCTTGGTACCCACTCACATACCTTGCCATTCATGGGTGAACACAGGTGACTCTGCCTGAGAGTTTTATAAAATTTTCCTGGCCAGGGAGCATGCCAGGTCTGCATGCAGGGCAAGCTGAAAGTCCTGGAGGGTTAATGGCCCTAGAAGCAACTTTTAACCAGTGACAGATGGAGAATGTTGGATAAGGGCCCCAGCTTCCTTGCCTCTCAGTTTGCATAACTATGGGGTGTGTTCTGCATTGTCTCCTGACGTTCCCTGGCAGAATTGAGCCCCAGCTGCCCACAGTTGTAATAGGCTTAATCATGTACGTCATTAGCTTTCTCCTCTGCCCTGCCTCACTTCCCCACTCTCCTACCAGTGTTTCCTGAAATTATTTCTGAAACAAACTACTTGCATTTAAATTATTGTCTCACAATCTCCTTCCAAACAAAGCGTAGTACTAAATACAGCCAGTTGGAGATTGGAATAGAAAGCCCCCCATGAACTGGGGCTCATTTGCCTATTGCACTGAGTGTCGCATATTCTTACTCGATCTGAGCTTGATTTTGAATGTGCGTCCTCCAAGCAACAGCAGGTTCATTCAACGCATCAAGGGCACCTGGGCTGGAGGACTGGGAGGCAGAGAGGTCAGCTGGCAGGACTTCCAGATGTCAGACATCTCCATCTCCATCAGGATGATCTCTAGGTTGCTGCTGAGGAGTGAGAGCCTCTGGGGTGGGGAAAGAGACTAGACATCAAGTTGGGAACAGACCCCATCTCTCAGATTGGTTCTTGAACCAACCAACCAAGAAGACTGTGCTCCTTTGGGGGAGTAGGGGAGAAAATATATCCAGATGGCAAAATTGGGTGCCCAGCTGGAAAGGTCTTTAATGATAGTGTGAGCTGCTAATAATTTCTCTGTCAAGTAAAAATCATGAGATATGAAGACAGGATGTTAACAAGACCAGAGGGAAAAGCTATGGTGGTAATAGTCTTTAAGCTAGCAGCAAGATGGGAGGATTATAGTGGTAAGGTCCTGTGGGCCAGATTTAGGCTACAGACTGAAGCCCCAAGATTTGTGGGTGGTGATCTCTGAAGAGGTTTGAGTCTATCTAGTGTACCTGGACATTGGACAAAGTCCCCAAGTAGCTTTTGTTTTTTTTTTTTGGTGAGGAAGATTTGCCCTGAACCAACATCTATTGCCAGTGTTCCTCTTTTTGCTGAGGAAGATTTGCCCTGAGCTCACATCTATTGCCAGTGTTCCTCTTTTTGCTTGAGGAAGATTCACCCTGAGCTAACACCTGTGCCAGTCTTCCTTTATTTTGTATGCGGGTCTCCACCACAGCATGGCCACCGATGAGTGATATAGATCTGTGCCCAGGAACAAAACCTGGGTGGCCAAAGTGGAGTGCACAGAACTTAACCACTAGGCCATGGGGTTGGCCCCCCCCAGGTAGCTTTTGAATGCAAGTGGTGTGAGAAGGAGGATCTGGTTTCTTCAGGATCTTTGAGGCATTTGGAGCCTTTAAAATCATTGGCCTGGACTCTACCTGAACTAATATTGTCTAAACAGCTTGCAAAATTGAAGAGGCAGAATGTTTTAAACTAAGGGTGGCTGGGATGATCAGAATTGTTTCTGATCTTTTGAAGTGAGATTCTAGGGAATAGCTATGCTGTCCTATAGAACTTCCTGGCCATAGTTCGGTAGACAATAAATGAGGATAGATCACTTTGCTGACTCTCCTGTTAGCAGAAGGATAACACAACTCAGTGAATGTTTGCATTTGCTACCTGTGGTTTTATTAAAAGGGGGTAAATTTAGATCATTTCACCAATATTTCCTATGAGAAATTTTATATTCGCTATGTGATAGGGGTTAAGGAGTTCTAGGCAAGTTGTAGCACCTCTGAGGCCTTAGTTTTCTCATTTGAAAATGAAAACAATGAATAGAGGGTTGTTCTTTCAGGTTGCTTTTGACTTGAGCGCCCTGTGACTCTGAGAACAGGAAATGATCTCTTAGTGGCCTGAATGAGAGATTGCATTTCCAGAAGGTCTAAACTGCCAGCCAGCAATTTCTTTGGGCACAAGGAAGACATGGCTTCCCTTAACCTATTGGGAGTCTTGCCACTAGTCATTGAGGCACCAGGGCAAAAAGAGAAGATTGGCTAGACAGAGTCAGATCAGTGTTTTTTCTAGACTTTAATTCCAGATCCATAGGACTGTTCTTTACTCTATCAGCCTCTGAGGCTGGAGATGGATCCTGAGCAATCCCAGTTCTCATAAAGACCTACCATGTTACTGATCCATGTCTTCACTCAAACTCTTCTTATTATAATTATATGTAGATTATTATCTTCGTAAATAATATATAAAATATTATTATAGAAGTTTTTCCCTAAATTTTATGTTTTAGAATTTGGAGATAGATTTGATGCTCATCCTGTGTTATTATTTATGCTTTTTAAAAATGTTTTTAAAATTAGGTTTCTTATTTTGGGATAATTATAGATTCACACTCAGTTGTAAGAAATAATACAGAGAGATCCTGGGAACCTTTTACCCAGTTTTCCTCATATTAACATCTTATGGAACTATAATACAATATCACAACCAGGATATTGATATTGATACAGTCAAGATGTGGAACATTTCCATCACCACAAGGATCCCACATGTTAGTTCTTCATAGTCATTTCCTCCTGTCCCTGTGTTCTCCTTAATCCTGACAACCACTAATCTGTTCTCTGTTTCTAAAATTTTGTCATTTCAAGAATGTTGTATAAATGGAATCATATAGTATGTTAACTTTTGAGACTGGCTTTTTTTCACTCAGCATAATTCCCTGGAGATTTATCTAGGTTGTTGTGTGTGTCAGTAGTTTGTTCCCTTTTATTGCTGAGTAGTATTACATGCTATGGATGTACCATTGTTTGTTTAGCTATTCATCTGTTGAAAGACATCTGGGTTGTTTCCAGTTTTTTGGTTATTTGAACAACACTGCTATGAATATTCACATACAGGTTTTGTGTGAACATAAGTCTTCATTTCTCTGGGGTAAATGCCCAAGAATGCAATTGCTGGGTTGTATGATAATTTCAAGTTTTTGTTTGGTTTTTTTTTTTTTGCTGAGGAAGATTCACCCTGAGCTAACATCTGTTGCCAATCTTCCTCTATTTTGTGTGAGTCCCTGTCACAGCATGGCCACTGAGTTGAATGGTGTAGGTCCGCACCCAGGAACCAAACCCAGGCCACTGAACCAGAGGGTGCCAAACTTAACCACTAGGCCACCAGGACTGGCCCAGGTTTGGCCTTTTAAGAAACTGCCAGACTGGCTTCGGAGTGGCTGTACCATTTTACATTCTCACCAGCAAAGTACAAATGACCCAGTTTCTCTGCATGCTCACCAGCTTTTGGTGATGTCACTATTTTTAATTTTAGCTATTTTGGTAGGTATATAGTGATATCTTATTGTGGTTTTAATTTTGCATTTGTATTTTCCTACTGGCCTATAAGGTTGAACATCTTTTCGTATGCTTATTTGCCACCCATATATCTTCTTCAGTGAAATGTCTCTTCGTGTTTTTTGCCCTGATCCTAATTCGGTCATTTGCTATTTTACTATTTGGAGAGTTCTTTATATATTCTAAATACTAGCCCTTTGTCAGAAGTGTGTTTTGCAAACATTTTCTCCTACTCTATAGCTTAATTTTTCATCTTCTTGACAGTCTCATAGAGAAAAAGTTTTAAAATTTGATGAGGTCCAATTTATCAATTTTTCCTTTAATGAACTGTGCTTTTGGTGTCAAGTCTAAGAACTCTTTGTCTCGACCTTGAGCCTCACGATTTTCTCCAGTATTTTCCTAAAAGTTGCATCGTTTTACATTTTACATTTCCATCTGTGATCCATGTTGAGATAATTTTTGTATGAGGTACGAGGTTAAGGTCTAGGTTCAATTAATATCTATGGATGTCCAGTTGCTTCAGCATCATTTGTTTCTGAAAGATTATCCTTCATCCATTGAATTACTTTTACACTTTTGTCAAAAATCAGTTGGGCATATTCTATTCTAATCAGTGGATCTATTTCTGGGTTTTCTATTTTATTCCATTGATCCATATGTCTGTTCCTTCTCCAGTATCATATAGTCTTGGTTACTGAGCTAGATGATGAGTCTTGAAAATTGGGTAGACCAATCTCTCCCACTTTATTCTTCTTTTTCTAAAACTAGACTGTTTTAGCTGGTCTAGTTCCTTTACCTTTCCAAATAAGTTTTAGATTGATCTTGTCTATATCTACAAAAACATCTTTCTAGGATTTTGATAGGAATTGTGTTAAACCTGTATATCAATTTGAGGAGTATTAATATCTTTATTATGTGGAACTGTTTACCCTCAGATAAAATTTTGTTATTTTCAATTTACTTTAACTGGTGAGAATTTAGAGTGCTGGTACTCCCAACACGAATCCAGGTTGTAAAGGTGTAAGGAGGCCGGGGGAACAGTTCTAGAGCAGTTAGCGAGTCTGAGTGAGTGTGGTAGAACCCCCTGCTGAAAGTGTGAGGTCACTCAGAGGATGGAAAGGTGGTGCTGTAGCTAGTCTGGAAGAAGCAACCCTTGGAAAGGTTTTATGTGGGAAGTGTGGCATTTATATAGACGTGGGAGAGAGGAATGGGTGGAATCTGTTCAGTCTTACCCACGGAAAGAATTGAGTTCTTTGCTGTCTAGTCCGCCCTCTATGGAGGTGCCTTTATCACTGCTATCATGTAACTTGTCTTTCTCTGGACCCTTTCCAGCTCTGCTAGGTTGGGTTGTTTTTTTTTTTTGGAGATACTCTAGTGAAGCTGCTCTTCTGAGTGGTGTGTCTTTGGGTTCCACAGGATATTTATGCACTTAAGGAAAATGTCATTGCTGTTATCTCCCCCAGTGAAAATCATTTTTGTCCTGCAGGACTCTGGCTGCCCCAATGGACTGTTGTCTTAGGTGTAGAGTCCAGAAGTTAGTCCAGCTGTTTAATTTATTTATCTTGTGCTTTTTCTAGTGCCTAAATTAAAATCACATACTTATCATACAGATGCTTATTTGAAAATTGTTCCCAATTTTCTTTTTGCCCCTTCTGCCTGCTAAGATAACAGCAGGTCTTTAAAATCATTCCCAACCTAATGCATCCCAAAGAAAGTCCTTACCTGAGGTCTTTAGACCTAAGTGCCAACTCTGCATCTCTCTCATTCCAGTAGTGCACCCACATTGTTCTCTTCTGGTTGGTCATTTTAAGAATTAATTTGTACTGAGCTATAATCTAAAGAAAGTTTCTTCCACTCTCCTTGATGCCTGGCAAATGGAAGGCATTTAGTACCTGTTTGTTGAATGACTGAAATGACTGATGGACATCTTCTGGAATGAACATAAAATTAATTTGGGATCCGATATGGATACAGGTTAATGGCAACATTTTCTGTTAGTCCTAGGATGTTGAACCTTACTTGAAACCCTTTGAGGCTGTCTCCCCATCTTCGAGGGCAAGTCCTCATTGGGACCTCAAAACTCTCACGGCTAACTGCATGTGATAGCCTAGACCTGCACGCTGACACTTGGGCTCTCCTAGAAATTTCAGTTTCTGGTAAAATCTTAACACAGATCGAGTTTAGGAATATATTCTGACGAGGTATTTAGAGCATCCGGTAAATTTGGAACATCCTTATGGGTTTCAGTGGAGCCCTTATTTTTCAATTGACTTTTTCTAGAGACATAGAACTTAGTCTCCCAATTGCCAGACATCTGGAATACTTATTCAAATCAGAGGAAATTTAGAATATGCATCAATGGCAGGACTCAATAAAAACTAAAACCAATTCGTATATATGTACTCTCTAAATTGTTCCTGCTCTGTAGTGAAACTGAATATCTAGTTCCTTTATTGCTCCACAGAAATCCTGAGGGACTGCTCCTACCTTTAAAGAAATACTTTTTTCCCCTAAAGATCTAAGAGTCACAAATAATGTAAAGCTTCTTATGGTAAATGTGTTTGTGGCAAATCAGGTGATGTAGAGCCTGTTATCTGCTGATGAGCTCGCTCCCCCAGCCCGAGGATTCAGGGCTCAATGGTTTATCCGGAGACTGGACTAACTGTAGCTTACTGCTTCACAAGTCTGACCAAGTGTCTTTATTTTTTAAAGGAGAAAAAATACTTTATGCTGAAAATGGTTCACCTGATAGACAGGGTAGAAAAATACAAAAGTATAGCAAGGAGGTTTTTATTATATTGCATTTAAGTGTAAATGTGTCATTCTTCCAAGAAGGAGAATTCGTTCTATTTTTCGAATTGAACAAATAATGTAAAGTCACTATTAAAACTACCGTTAGCTTTTTTTATCGAAAAGTAGCTAAATGTCTTTGTTGCTCATGTGGGAATGGAAATTAGCTCTTGGCATGAACCAGTTTAATTGAAATCAGTTTGTGGGTTGAGTTCCTATGCTGCTTGACAGATGACATCATTTCCTGTGCTTTTCCCAATCCTCACTGTTTTGCTAAGATAGGATGAAGCTAAGTTTCACTTCGAATTTTAAAGCAACTATACAACTTTTCCTGACCTACTTAGAATATTATCCAAATTTTTCACCGGATCATTTCTTTTGTATACTTGTAGATAGTTTTTTAGTTAAAAAGCATTTGGGCTGAGACATGTTGGTAGAATCATAGGAGCCTCAAATAACTGTTTTAATGTTTCCCGGGTTGCTTGACTTCTATAGCAATGCTCCCACAAAGGAGCTACTATTATACATGGGGAAACTAAGATAAAAATATTTTTAATAGCAGCCTACTTAGGGCTGTATAAGCGCTTAGGATACAGTGGGCAACTTTTTCGTCTCAGTTTTTGAGTACGGCTTTTGATGTCATTATCAGCTAGCATGAATTAAGTAAATAGGAATTAATTTAGCAGAGTTCCACACAGCAACTCCAAATAGGCAAGGGACAGCTCTGGGCACGTGGGGACATAATTAATAATCATGACACTTCCCACTCTCAAGAAGCTTTTAGACAAATGGACTGGGGACAGGAGAAATAACTGAAAAATAGCTTAGATTATATAATATACATTTCGAAAGAGAAGTATAAGGTACACTGGAGTCGGAGGAAAGAGGGCTCATATCTAGTGGGGGAGCATACGGGGAGCAGAAATCAGAAAGGGTCAAGGGAAAGAGATGTTTGTAATAGGTCTTGGGGATAAGTAGAATTTCAGTATTGGCTGAGAGCTGTGTGTGCTGTATGGTGGGGTTAAGAGTTGGAGGTAAAGAGACAGAGAGACGGGTTAAAGAGGAGATTCCACGAAGAGACTAGCACAAAGTGCCTGGCATTTTGTATGGCACACAGTGTGTACTCAGAAATATTTGTTGAGTGAATGATTGACTGACAAGTAGATTGGGGACCGAGTCTAGGATGTGTTAGGAGTGTCCAAGGGAACCCTGAAAGGCCCATGGGGCCATGCTGACAAGGGCTCTGAATGCTGAGAGATGGAGCATAATACAGTAGAGATGGGGAGCCTTTGATGGTGTTTCAGTGAGTGTGTGACATGTTCTTGAAAAGGCGCATCACTTCCCACTTGACCTGCCTCTTTCATGCTCTGTGAGGACACAGTAAGTACTGAGTTCTGGCAGCTTCCTTTTCCTGTTGTCATGCTCAGATTTTTCGTAGCTCTTTATGAAAATGGCCCTTTCTCCTCAAGTCAGAACCACTTTTTGATACTGTACTGAGCATCCTAACAAGGGATACTGAAGAAGGTGGCTGCTGGGAGGAGTCCTCTCTGCTCCTGGAAGAGTTGGCCCCTGTGCTCCGGGAAGACTGAGCATAAGAGCAAGCATAAGCAGCTGATTTCTGCTCTTGCACACAGAAGGGGTTCTCTTCTCCCTCTGTAAAGTTGTTGAGCCTTTTTCCTAAGGAATTTACTCCCACAGCTTGGAGGAAAGGGCAGAGTAAGCCAAACTTCCAATGCCCAATCCTGCCCTCCTTGTATAGGGGTGTGTCAATGAAGATTAATGATTAATTCAAGCAAGCCTTTAGTCTTCTCCAAGTAGGGTAGTTATTGCTTCTGGAGAACTAGGGGACAGCCTGGGATTTTGGAAGTGTTATTAGCATGCCTAAATTACTGAAATAGAGACAGCCTAAACACTAGAGAAATGAGAGCACACGCCCGCGTTGTCATCCTTTTTCACAACGGAGCCTGCAGGCGTCTTTCACTGCAGCTTCTTCTAGTGTCTCATTGTTTCAGGTCTAAGTCTGTCAGCCCATGGTCTTTCTAGCCCTGAGCCCTGAAGCTCACACTTCTGTAGGTGACAGTGTGATGAAGAGTGGGTTCCAAACACTTCGGTCTTGTTTGGGTCTTAGATGGTTTAAGGTTACAGTTTAAACAAGCAGGTCTTTCTGAGCCAAATGCAGGTCTCCATTGTCAGGCAGTCTTGTTATTAAATGACGTTGTAGGCATCTTCTTTTTTCTTTCTGCTGCCTCCAAAATTTCTTTTAACAAAATTCCTTGGACTTTATCATTCTAACTGTTTTCCTGACCACCTACATGGGAGTTAAATCTTTTAACAGGAAAATAATTGCCGTCATAATCTCGTCTTGTACTCAAGGCATATTTTCTGATTGGTATAAATTATAGAAATGACATTGAGTGGTGAGTTCTGCTAAATTAGGGAAGTTATTTAATACTGTTAAAGTAAATATCAAAGAAACAGTTACATTGGCTTGTAAATGTCTTATACATGCGAATGATAACATGTTTAGCATTGTCAATTAGATTATTTCTGCATAAATATATGTCTTGATAAACCATTTTATTTTCTCTTCAAATCACTACAAATCAACTCTTAAAAACTCTTGCAATTTATGTACTTAAATTCCAAAAGTAAATCGTTTTTTGTTTGTGTTTTCCTTTTCAAGTCCAACACTGTAATATCCGCTGTATGAATGGAGGTAGCTGCAGTGACGATCACTGTATATGCCAGAAAGGATACATAGGGACTCACTGTGGACAACGTAAGTAAACCATAGTTGTAAGTATTCTAGATGTTCACCTAAGTAGACTGACATGTAGGCCAAAAGAATACAGAGAGAAGTGCTGATGGATTTTCTTTGATTACCTAGGAGGTGGCATTTTTACAAAAGTCCAAGTGACTCTTACTCGTGAACAGATCACTTACTCAACGCATTTTGCACCAGATTTCCAGTTGGAACCTTGAGAATGGGTTGTTTGGTTAATTTTCCTCTCATTTATCTTCACTGACTTGCTTACCTCATCCCTTTGATTTACAATCACCACCCAAGGCACAGAATTTTTGTTCATTCCAGATGTATGTCTTTCATTTGATTGCTGAACATCTCCACCTGGATTTTCAAGAAGCATCTCAAAGAAAGTCTTTCAAACTCAACCTCATCTTTCTCCCCAAACATGTTCTTCCTCTTGATTTATGGTATCTGCATCTCTCTAGTTGTCCAGTCTAGATTCTGGTACTGTAGTACTTGTCACATGGTGTTCAGTTTGTTGATTCATTCATGAACACCATTTGTTGTGTGTCTACTCTCTATCAGTCCTTATGCTTTGCAGAAGACAAAAATTCCTTTTAAAAAGCTTATTTTTTTATTACACTAAGATGAATATATGCACCCTGCAGAAAGTTTGGAAACATTCAAAAATATAAAAAATAAAATTATCCATAATTTCATCATTTCAGATACTACCTTCTAGTCTTTTAATGCATATTTGGTACATGAGATATTATTGTATGCATAATTTTTCAGATTACTTTTTCACTTAATATTTTATTGGAGGTATGTTCCATGTTATTAAACATTTTAAAATACATTTTAGTGGTTGCCTAATACTCCATTCTATGGATGTTTACTGTTTATTAAGTGAATCCTTAATGATGAGCATTTATTCATGTTGTTTCCAGTTTTTGCCATTGTATATGTATCATTGCTATGATGAATAATGGTATTATAAATAAACCAAAATTTATATCATGCCCTTGTGACTGTCCACACACTGCAGTGTGGTAGGAATAATGACTGAGTTTTGTGCAGCTCACAGCAGGAGTGTGGAGAGAGGGGAGGCAGGACAGCCTCCCCAGTGCGGGAGACCCTTGAGCTGAGTTTTGAGGGATGGGTGGGAGTTCACTTCTCAAATGATGGGAGATGGGCCTTCTAGGCAGATGGCCAGCATGGGCCAAAGCACCGGAATGTGACATAGCATGGATGTTGGACATAGCAGGTGCTTTGGTGTTGCTAGAACTCAATTGCTGAGGGAAGTGATGGGAAGGGAGATAAGGTTGGAATGAAAGTCGGGCCAGGTTTGAGTGCCTTTATGCATACCATGTTGACATCCAATGTAGATCCAGGGAAGGGGAGTGAGATAACTACAGCCAACAACAGCAACGGTCATCTGTTGAGTCCCTTACTCTATGCCTACTATGTGCTAGGCACATTTCCAAACTCTTTATGTGTTTTAACTCACTTAATGTAACAACAGTCCTTTGAGTTAGAGGCCCTTATTATCTTCTAACAGATGAAGAAACTGGGGCACAGTAACTTCTCTAAGGCTATAAGGTAGTGAGTGGCAGAGTTGGGATTTGAACCCAAGCAGTCTGACTTCACAGCGCATGCATTTAGTGCTGAGCAATACTGGCCTTATGCACTTCACTTACAAGGTTTACAGTGAGGAAGCTCACTGGCCATAGGGTGGAGGTTGAACTGGAGAGGGAAGAAGCTGGAAGACCAGCGCTGAATCTCTGGCCTCAGAGAAGGTGGGAATGGGATGGATTCAAAGGCATTTTCAAAGGAAGGAGAGTCAGGAGGAGCTGCTGTGCGTCTTCTGCTCCTTTTGGTGCTCCCAGAGGGAGTTTACTCGAAAGCTGAGCACACAACAGGTGCTCAGTTAACACTTACAGAATTGGAAAACCTTTCTTAGACTTCAGTTTTCTAGTCTGTAGAATGGGAGGGTTGGCTTAGGCAAGCTCAAAATTTCTTTTCTGTTTAAAATCTCTTCATTCTCTCCTGACTATAAATTAAGGGGCAAATCAGAACAATTAATATACATAAACCTCTCTAATTTTGTGATAAGAAATGGACCCCTGCCATAATTTTTGGTTGTAAGGGGTTGTCTCAGTGCATGTCCTCTGATGCCAAGCACGTGCCAAGACAGAATTAGATGCACAAGAGATTTATAGTGGAAAAGACGTGTGAAGAATAAAGCAGGAGTAGGAGGGGAGGGCTTTCTGACCACGATGTAGCTCTGACTGCTGTGCAAGGAGAGAAGGAATGAAGGACAGTTGTGTGGAAGGGGCCTCAGACTATAGTGCAGCCCCAGGAAAGTCTTGGCTAAGCTGATGGGGAGCCCAGAGCAAAGATTGCTCCATAGAAGAGTTCCACTTTGGGCAGAAGTCTCCAGTCTCCAGTACTCTGCTGTGCTTAGTTCTTGGGTGGTAGCAGCCAGGAGAGTGTGTCAGTGCCGTCAACCTTGCAGCAGATCTGAAGGTGCAGCAGCTGGAGGCTGTCAGCCAACTAAGCTCCTCACAGTAGTTTCTCTTGGGGAGATCTGAGTGGCTCAACGCCAGGACTGCCACAGGGGTACAAGGCAAATGCATGGGGAATGGATGAAGGAGGAATTAATTTAAATGGAGGTATTAGGGAAGCCTCCCAGAGGGGGGAGATTGGAGCTGCGCTTTGAAGAGTGGGTGGGACTGGCAAATTGGGCAGGGAAGAGGCTACTACCCATGGATAAAGATGCCCAGAAAGAGGCCACGCATAAAAGAATTACGGGAAATTGTACAGAGAAGAGTCGTTCAGGCCATGAGCATCCAGTTCTTATTTTAATGCCTTTCCTGACAAGGAAAATGTCCCTCCCTCAAGCATCTGGACCTATCTCACTAATTGTTTCCATAGATTATGTTGTAACACTCAACTGGGTCCTCCTTATGGGGCATAAATTACTGAATGTCAGTATCAACATTTTGTCATTTGCGGTTAATTGTGTGATTTAACATGCTGCATTTCTGAAGAGGGGCCAATGTTTCTCCTCACGGGAGGCCTCTGGAAATTAAACACAAATCATAAGCAAAATGCAGCTCCCATCAGGGGAAGTCTCTTATAAACCACCAATTTCGATGCAGAACTGGAAGCATTGCTCTCATACTCCATGGAATGAGACCGTCAGCATTGACACAGGTACAAACTCACCTCTTCCAGGCAGCTTTCCCTAAGAGATGACTGTAACTGTTTAAAACAAACACCAGGGTGATTATTAGATTTTTCCTGGTTGTCCTTGCAATGAGGGTAAGTGTCGCTATATTAGCATCTACTCTCAGGTGAAGTCTCTCAGCTTCTCTCTCCTTGTTTTACAGCTGTCTGTGAAAGCGGCTGTCTCAACGGAGGCAGGTGTGTGGCCCCAAATCGATGCGCATGCACTTACGGCTTTACTGGACCCCAGTGTGAAAGAGGTAATTTCTTTTTAATGAGTTAGTATCCAGATATTCTAGTGGCTAACGCTGTTATTGAGTTACACGCATTGGGTTTATGCGGTTACTTCGTGAATTTTGCTGAAGTTTGAGGGAGTTTCCTAATTGTCACTGGGAAGGTTTCTGGGATGAGAAAACAGTGGCCCTCAGTCTGTGCATGTTATTCAGTAATTCTTACCGGTGGACTGTGGGACTCAGCAGTGAGCGTATGCATAAGCACTGGTTGGCATCAAGATAAAAAGAAGAGAATTTTCCATAAGGGTAAGGATTGAGCTCATTATTATCCTAGTAAATTAGAGAAGTGGCTCCAAACAAAACATCTGTATGGAAAGGGAAAAATTTAGAGTGAAGAAAAACACTCCTAAAGATCTGTTAGGACCTATTGGGGGCTGTAGTGACTATAAACTGAGCATTCAGAATTCACTGTAGAAATGTTGAGTGTCTGCTGAGAAACTGTGCTTTGCCGTGTGTGGTTTATTCAGTACTCATTTCACCCCACTGAAGTGTGTGCAGTCATCCTCATGTTTGCGTGCGCTAAGACCGAGGCTGGGGAGGTCAAAGGATCTGCCCGAGGTCACACGCATAATAATAAGCTTTAATTTGAGTGTGAGTTTTCTGATTTCAAGTCTAAACCTTATCACTGCTCTTAATTAAAAGAAATGTTCTACCTGTGTTGCCTACCTGTAAATGCAAATATAATGTTGAGATGTATGTCGATGTGTAATTTTCTTAATCCCCCCCTCCCCGAACTTTGGCTGTGTTGAGCATCTTGTCAGTACCTTCCTCGCCATTTTCTCATCGTTCATAGTTTCATAGGGAAGGTCTAGCAGGTTCATTTCACACAAAACTGCAAAAATGCTCATGAAAAATATTCGTTGAAAAAATACTCCTGAACTTTTAAAACTGCAATGTTCACTTTTGTCCAAAGTTGTATAGAGATCTTTTTTTTTCTAAGATGGGAAGTAAAGATTCAGTAGCAGATGTTGAATGTATGTCATTTAAAAATCAAAGAGCAGAGAGTGATATGTGAGAAATTGTTTTCTGTTTCTGTTTTTAACTGAACTTCTAAATTCGGTTGTTAGCTGATAAAGCAACAGTACGTATTACAGCAAGTAACTCTAGACCAATTATTTTTATTACTGGACAAATTGTATTGTATCTTTGTTCCTAAGACCACTGCGTGATATCAACGTGTGATGCATCGTGGATCTTGGCCTTTTCATTGCATTTGGCATCATTTTGGAGTCCCTCTTTAAAACTGTTTCTCTCTACAACTTGTGGATATATTTTTATTGACTTGAGCTAAAATATACCTAATGGTATCCAGAATAATCAAGACCACTCTTTCAATTAGGTCCTATCCTTCTGTTTCCTTATTATTTGCTCAGTGAAGATGTTGTAGGATTTAAATTGTTGAGATTAAAATTGTTAGCATGTAATTTGGGAAGTGGTGAAAATAATTCCTCAGATGATAATACTGAGTTCAATTTGTTTTAGAAAAATTACTAATAAGATGATGTTATAGGGCATTTTAGCTCTAAGAAGGTGGATAATAATTTTCTGCAAACCATATTGATACCCATCCCCAGGTATTGATGATAACACAGTCTAAAATAAAGAGGGCATGATATTTCACCATTCCGCAGTTCTTTCTTTAAAGATTTAATCTTTGACCAAGATTAAGAAATGACATGAATGGGTTAAGTTACTAAACTACTAATTAAAACTGGCATATTACTTGAGTTTCTCCGACTTTGGAAGTGTCTCTGTCCCCTCCATGAAGACTATCCTGAAATTTGCACTAAGGTGTAAGTATATGTTGGTTCCATAGAATCTTCACAGTGGTGCTTATCTAAATGAAATTAATCCCCGAAGGGTGGATTTTCAGGCATTTGCAGTAGCAGAGATTGGGGAGCAGGAAGCAGGCTCCCTTTCATTGTGACCCTTTGCCTGTCTCACCCATGAACACAGTCCCAGACCTTCAGTGGGAGAAGGGAAACGTGAGTTAAGTTCCTTCACCAATGGGAGAGGGGAGCATTTTGATTCCGGAATTGTATTTCCATTTTTAGAGGCTTCCCTGTTTTCTGCTCTTATGCAAGCCATCTGGTTACCTCTGTAAAGAGTTAGAGGCAATATATCCTTTTACTCAAATGTATGTTTGTGATTTCAAGAGTGATTAATAAAAATGTAGGACAGAGTCAGGACAAATCCATCCTGAAACTTAGGGAAGTGTTCAGTGTGCCTTTTCCTGATGGTGGGTTAGTTTACTTATTCAGGTGTTTATTACCTATGCTAGTTTATTTAGTAGTTCAACTACTTAGGGTAGTTGCATTATGTGTTAATTGTGATGTGACTTTTTATTTTAAAAATGAACTTGCAGGAAGTCTTTACTAATTTCCTTTCTCCCTTCCAGGAGGCTGAGCCCAGTGCTCCTTCTGCATTCTTCTTTAGCATCTCTCCATGCCTTCTTTCATAGCACATACCACAGTATATTAAAGCAGCAGGTTTCCATGTCCATCTCCCCACTAGCATGTAAGCTCTTCAGCAGCAATGATGGTTTCATCCTCTATTTGGTTCCCACACTGAGCTCAATGCCTGATGCATAGTAGATGGCCAATAAATGTTGAATTGGACTTATTTTAAAGCACCAGAAAATCTGGAGGCTTGATTGTCACATATGAACAAATATCTCCTGGAATCATTGCTATTTGCCTACTTGTCACAATCCTGGGTATTTTGCATTGGTTTCATTGTAAGCAGAGCCTACAGTGCTGATACCTAATTGAATTTGCCCCCATCTTTCAGAAATATGATCTTTTAGGGCCACGAGGCTGTCATTTTTCACTTGGCAAGGATGCAGAAAAGAAGGTGTGTTTTGACCCAAACCAGGTGGCAATAAACGAACAAACAAATAACTTCCTATCATGATGTAATACACATGGAAGGGAACATTAAAAATGTCAGTCACAAGTATTTCTCAGGGTAAGCAGCTTTGTCCCTGAGAGATCTTAGAACTTTCATACATGTGTGACTACCACAGAGAGCCAATCCAAGTGTGAAATACCCTTGGGGGGTGATACTGCCAGGATTTAGATCACTCTTAGGTCAATAAGTGAATCTTAATAATCCATGAACATGGTGTTTTGGTTTGTGATGGAGAAAGCTGTGGATCCATGCTTGAAATATGAATCATAACATTCATTCAACAAATGCTATCAGATTATCAAGCAAAGTTGTCTTACTTGCAGCTTTTAGCCAGTAAAATAAATATGATTTTTAAAAAAATTCTTGGCTAGTCAGCCTAATTGGGCACCTAGCAAGGACACTATTGCCTGTCTCTCTACACTCAGAGGAAGAAAAGTAGAGCCCTGTGACTTGTTTGGCCTGCAATATTTACTTTTTGAAAACCAAATGTGAGGACCTTTAGTTATGTTCTCCAGTTTGCCACAGTCTCCACCACTCCCTCAATTAATACTCTCTGTTCACTTCATTCATTCAGTCTGCTTCTTAGTCCTTGTGGGCACTTGAGTTTGCCACCTCCTGTTACATTATCTATCAAAGATCACATCTCTTTGTATTTTCTTTCATGTCCCAAGTTTCTTTCATTGTTCTTCCTCTTACATATTTTTTTCTGTAAATTCACATTTACGGTTTTTCTGATTGCTCCCCTACCCCCATTTTTGCCTTCTCTCTGCTTGAGCCTTGAGCAACCAGTGAAAGTTATCATTGCCTAAGCTCAGTGGTCCAGTATGTTAGCATTTGTTATTAGAATACTGAAATGAGGTCAGTGCCTGTTTTGGCAATGACAACATAACCTAGTTGTGTATTACCATAGTTACTGCCAACAAGACCATGTGGAATCACACTTCCTCCTGCCATCTTGCCTCAGAATGCAGATCATTCAAAATCATGTTAAATGCTCTTATATTAAACATAGTGAATCATGTGAGTGGGTGAGACTTCTCGAGGTAATGAAAAAGAGAGAAGCATGATGGGGATAAACCTGAAGTTGGAGATGGGGAGGAGGTAATGATGAATTGGCTTGGGGAGGAAGAGAACAAGGGAAAGATACTAAAAAGATGTGAAGAGAAGCAAGAGAACCAGGAGAGAAACTAAAGGAAAGAAGGAAATGAAGAAATAGACTCTTCACTGGGTCAAGAGAGAATGAGAATCATAAGGAGGCCCTTTCATGTAATAATAGGTGACATTTATTGGGTACTTGGAGTATGCCAGACAGTGCTCTGAGCATTTTACTTTGGTGATTTGCAACAACCTTTTGAGAAAAATCCATAGAGTCTCATTTTATATAGGAATGAACAGAGGCAGAGAGAGGCCAGACAGCTTGTAAGTGGTGGAATCAAAAGCTGAGCCCAGGCCTGTCTGGCTTATAAGCCTGTGCACGTAATCACTGTGCTATACTTGGATTTCACTGCGAAGAGGTCATTCGTAACCACAGAGAATGTTCTGAGGAATGATAAGAAGAAACCTAGAATTTTGAGTTTTAGAGTGGAAGTAATAGATTTTTTAAAAGCCCCTCAAGAAATTTCACTAAGTAGGTGGTTTTCCTCCCTGGTAGAGTTGAGCTAAGTTGCTTTAAATCATTTTTAAAGCCAAGGGAGGGGCCATCCTCATGGCCTAATGGTTAAGTTCGGCGTGCTCTGCATCATGGTCCGGGTTCGGTTCCTGGGTGCTGACCTACACCACTCGTCGGTGGTCATGCTGTGGCGGTGACCCACATACAAAATAGAGGAAGATTGGCACAAATGTTAGCTCAGGGCGAATCTTCTTTGGTAAAAGAAAAAAAAGCCAAGGGAAAGGAGTCCTGAGTATTGCTTGGGTGTATCTGATACGGGGTTTCGGAATATTTCTCTGATTGAGTTTGATATTTTAAAGATAACAGTCCACTCTTGGAGAGACAGTGATTC
Organism: Equus asinus; assembly: GCF_041296235.1. NCBI lineage: Eukaryota > Metazoa > Chordata > Mammalia > Perissodactyla > Equidae > Equus > Equus asinus. Next base: position 148,329,687 of record NC_091791.1, read on the forward strand.
CTGTCTATTTGTAGTACATACAAATGGACTTCAAATGACTGAGCTAATATTCTTAAATGTAGATATACAAAATCAATATTGTTTAGAGCAGTTACCATGAAAGGTTATATAGTTTTCCTACAATATTACAACTCTTCAAAGCATATTTGGAAACTCTTTTTTGGAATTACCTTTACAGAGTCAGCAATACATTCAAATGAGTATGTGACCCTTTTTTTTCCTTTCTGGGAGACATTTGAGTTTTTAGAAACAGTCTAAAATAATTGAGTCAATTCTAGTGACCACAGTGGTTAGACAAACATTTGAGTTATTTGGGGTCAAAAATTGACTTAGATTAAAAACCAGTGAAAAGTATTGTCTTGCATGGTTCTTAAAGCACGTGGAATTGGATTAATATTTTAATGTCAAAATGTATGTGAACCAGTGGGATGAACGCTTTTGGAAGCATAAACACTAATAACAAGAAGTTTTCTATCGTTACACTTTCTGGAGATCTTCAGCATGTGCTGTTTGAATGTAAGCATGGACATGGATTCTTCTAAATCCTGATTCATTGTTTGGTGTTAGTTTCTTACCCGAGTTTAAACTCTGAAGACAATACTTGGATTTTTACCAAATCAAGAAAGTCTGTTGGCTGTTCTGTGCGTAGATAAAGTATAGGGGAAAGCATTGTTGAACTGATAGCTTTAAGAAAAAGGAACAATGGGGGGCAAATATGGAATAGAATAAAAATGCAAGTATGGCAATAATTCATAGTTCATCAGAGAAACAGAACAACAGAAGGTGAACTAACTTTGTTTATCGTACTTGCCTCCTTTAGGCAATTCCACTGTTAAGGGAGCTGGAAAAAGTTTTATTTTTATTTTTTTGCACAATAATGGAAGAACATAGCAGAGGATAGCTAGGTTGGTTGTAATTCCACTGCGTTCTCATATGTGCAGTTGGTATTTGAGAAACTCTGTTATCCTCATAACTTAGTGTCTCTGATAATACAAAACTGATTTTGCACAGAGATCTTCTTTTAATGCTTTCATTTGAACACTTTTCAAAAAACGAGCCTGAAATAAATTGATAAGCATTTATTTTGTAAATCCAGGAAAGCAGTGTGTGCAGTGTGTCTAATGAATGGAAAGGACTAAGATATTAACATATGATGATCCAAATACATAATAACCAGGTAGTGCATTTTCAATACATTTACCTCATAAAAAGAAAGAAGAAACTGAGCTCTCAGGCCTGCCTAGAAAGCTTCATGGAATCAGGAGCTAATTTTTCTCCTGTTTTTTTCCGAAAGGCATTGATGAAATGTAGATTTTTATTCCCTGCCCCCACCCCCCACTCCCCCCTTTGGAAGTAAGTTTTCCAGAACTGCATTTCTGACACTAATTTTACATAATTTTAAATTTTAGGTGGCTATTACTAAAGTTCCCAGAATAAATGCCACAGGCCAGCTCGCATTCTCAAAGTACCTTTGGAAGGCTGAGCTCTGTGAACTATGCATATTTTCTTCTTTCTAAAAGATAACAAGCAATAAACTGTTGTTACTAAAATATGTTGAAACCCTTTGTGAGCCTTACTTTTGCTATTTAGTCTAAATGGAAAGTAAAAACCAATGCATAGATAGCAGAGGCAGAATGCCCTAAATGTTACTAAGCATCTAAAGTAGTATTGCAACATTTGGTGGGTCATTGAACAAACTTGATTTTCCTAGACTAGTTCCAGGAAATACATCTGTTGACATAGACATTCAACTTTTGTGGTTGAGTAACTGTATGCACGTAGGGAACATATGCTTCCATAGCTCTCAAGGCTGCACATGCCTGGTATGAACGAGCAGGACTGGTAAGATGCGATCGTGAAGCAGTTCAACTTTTGTCTCCCACTCACTGTCCCTCTCAGCCCACTCAGTGAGTTAGATTTTCCTCAGCTGGTGGGTGAAATTTTCTGATCCCTTTCAGAATTTCCCCCCTGTGGGTTCCTTAATGCAAGCAAAGCTGTCTAAATTTTGATGGTTGTTGACATTTCCTTTTGTCTGGTGGCACCTCCAGCCATTTGAGGCCTCTTTGCTGCTCCGGGTAGCTCTCTGAGAAAGGATCTAGGCCCACTGCACATCAGCTTTCCCTTGCAGGAGCCCACAACTAGTTGGCAGAAAACACTCAGCTGTTTTTTTGCCACAACAAATTGTCGAAGTACAAACCAACTTCGACACAGAAGCCGCCTCTTCCTTGTACCATGTTTGAGCATCTGGCCATCCAGTTTCCATGCATTAGACAGTCCCCAGTCCATAGTGTCCTCCAGGCTGCAGCAGATACGTCTCATGCAGTCTGAGCAGTCTCCTTGAACCCCTCTCATGTCTTGTCATCATAATGTGGTCCTCCCCTGATTTCCTAGAGAGAGCTAGTGATAGCTCAGCCCTCTCCTAAGTAAGCCTCTTCCCATTCTTACTACCTTGCACACTTTGATACTCTTGTTATGCTTGAGGGTTTAAGGACCCCGTGACCAGATGGTCGTCACCTCCTTTTCAAATTCTAATCATAGCCTCACACTTGACTTAGGATGTGGCATTTGTTGTCATGATGCTTCAACTGAAATGTCCATTTTAACATCCTCTTATATTATCAAAACAAATAATTTAATACAACTATTAAATTTGATAGAAGATTTGGTATCATGGTTTCATCTTCAAAAACACTTTGTTCACAATTTTATTGTTGTTCTCTTTTTTAGCTTTTATGAACTTAAAAAAAGAAAGATGAAACTAGTTTTTATAAGTTGGTAGCCACATTTAATATTTGGACCACTTTTTAGTCTTGGGCGTTCAAAACACTAGAGCAGCACTAACCAGCCACGTTTATAATTTTAACTTTTCTGATAGCCATGTGAAAAAGTAAAAAGAAACATAAGATTAATTTTAATAATACATTTTATTTAACCCAGTATGTCCAGAAGTTTTATTTCAGTAGATATTCAGTATTAAAAATTATTGATGAGATATTTTGCATTCTTTTTCCCAAACTACGTCTTTGAATTCCAATGCATATATTATGCCACATCTCAATTTGGACCTCCTGAGAGCCACGTGTGGCTAGCGGCTACCATATTGTACAGCACAGCTCCAGATCTTTGCTTCTAGTAATATCAGCAATTCACCTAAGGCCTCTGTTAGGTTTGCAAATTTTTTTCTTCCTGCTTCTGCTTCGTCACCTTTTAAGAAAGCAGCATCTTAGAGAATCAGAGCTTGTGTTGATACTTAAAAGTAAACCAGTTTTGAAAAAAAACCAGAACCAGGGGCCTCAGATTAGAGTCCTCAGGATATCTGTCTAAGTGGAATTTTGTTCGAATATAAATGACGAGCCAAATCTCCTGCAGTCATGTCAATTAGATATAACAACTTCAGCAAATATTACATGAGGCCTGACCTTAAGCTAGGTACTATGATGGAATCAGAAAGAAGTATATGGTTCTTGTCATCAGGGGCTTAAAATCATTTTCTGGAAAGATAGAAATGCATGTATGAAATAGTTAAATAATCAAGTAGGGCAGAGATTTAGCTGGGCAGAGGGGATGAGGGAAAGTACCACAGGTGAAAGCAAGAGAGAGTACAAAGATGCAGAGGCTGGAACAGACCAGGGGAAAGGAGAGGACACAGTCACCCTTGGGGGGTCCCTGCTATGCCAGCTTTCTCAGTGTTGGAGACCTCCTATGAGAAAGAGGAGGAGGTGTAATGTCAACTTGCTTAACTCCAAAGAAGGAAGGGTGTATTTCAAATCTCTCTATGATTCCCTTCTATTCTACTGAACTGTGCTTCTGCACAATATCTATGTGAGGCATGGTATTGGGATTTTTAAAAATTCTCCTTTGTATGTATAAATTAGTGGGGAGACTGGTCTATTTCTGAAACGATTTTAGCTTAATCCTACGGATGGCAGTCTGGAGACCCTTACCGTTTTACATGCTCAATTGAGAGTCCTTGAGAACGCTTAGTGTTTATATTCCCTAGTAGTTAGGGCCTCTAGAGAGTCTATGCTGTTTTTGGTTTGTGAATGTATATTAGACGAATGTATGGGACTTCATGGTCCAGATGATGTGCCAAAGTACTTTCTGTAGAACATTAGTCTCATGGGGTTGCCGTGAAATGAAGTTTCCATGGTCAATAGCATTTTGGAAACTTTATACCATGTCCTCTTCTTGGAGAGGTACCGGGTATATTAGCATCTTAGCTCTTGGGAGTCGACAGGAAGGTAACTGTTTTTACTTAGTTTAGCCCAGCACTTTCAAATCCATTAATTTTAGAATCCAGACCCCTCCTTTTTCTCCCATAACACCTTTAACATCCTTATCCTGAAGATCTGGATTCTGATTATTGTGACAGTCATTTTTAAAGACATTAGACACCTCTGTGACAACGGCTTCATATTCTAGATAAACATTTTAAACCCATATATGATTGTCATCTGAAAATGAATATTTGTCTAAAAGTCTAAAGGTTTTTGGAGGCAGATCTTCATCATGTAGTAACGCACCTTTTGTGTTCCTAAGAGGATGCGTTAGACCATAAATTGAAGTGCAGTATGAAACACCCATGCCCTGGGGTTTGGTTCTCAAGTATTCTAAAGTATCACCTAGGCAAGCTGGACTATCTCATTAAGTAGTGATGAATTCCTGATTCTGAATGGTTTGATGTGGTTGGCACGCATGCCCTCTGGTTCTTATCAGCCTTTGGGGGTACTACTTACCAGAACTAGGAGTATCAGACATTCTTGGAGCTGGAGGTTGCTTTTCTAGATTGGTTAAATTCTTTTATTTCAAGGTTAAGTTTTAGGCTTATTCCTTCCCTGATCTTTTCCTGACCATGAGGAGCTCTACCAGCCAACCCCATCATTTTTCATTCAACTTTGCTGACATCACCACCTCTGGCCACCTGGACCCCATCCACATTTCTATTTGATGATCAATACATGTATTAAACTTTTGCTCTTTGTAATTCACTTTAAGGATTACATCAGCCATTTTAGTATTTTTATTTCTCTAATGGATTCTTGTTTTTCTTGTATTTGATTACATTTTTAAATAATTGGGTGACCCAGTTCTTGTCTTTGGGGATATATACTGATGGTTTTTAGTGATGTTGACTAAGAGGTGAGGGATGAGCATATTCACCTTGTCAAAAAACTTTTTTCCATGGACATTTATTGATTCTTGTGTTGAAACACTTATATCAGCATAAAAATATCTAGAATCTTGTTTCATGGCTTTTAGGAAGCCTTATGAACAAGTTATAATATTTTAAGCTTTCTTAAAAATACTTTCTTCACTAAATGAAACACAAATGACCTATTAATTTTAAAACATGAATATCTGTATAAATACAAACATGAATATATATCAAATATGAATATATATGTGAATATATATTCAGTATTTTCTTTAAAAAGTTAATTTTGCCTATCAGACCCATGATCTGGGAATTGTAAAATTGGCTAATCGAGTTCTAGTTTGGGGGCTAATAAAATGCTGATGTATATACAGTCTTCCTGCCCGGCTGTGGTGCTTCCCGTAGACTGAAGAAGAAAAATTATGTCAGCTACTTCTCTGTCATTGAGTACCAAGCCCAGTGCCGTGAAGAGAGTGGATGTTTAGTGAATCTTTGTTGATTTACTTAATTTAACTGTGGGATCTTGAGGTTCATGAGAGATAGTATTTAAATATTAAATATGTTTGTTTAATACATTTTTTAAAAAGATACTCTGAACAGTCATACCAACAAATACTTTTCTATTTCATATGGAAATGTGAGTATAGATACGGATAATTGAAATGTGTGGAAGTGGATTCTGTGCAGCACATGAAAGGACGTGTTCTCCAACTTTGCTACCATGTTCCCTCAGCAGCAGTCACTTTTCTCTGAACTGTTTCAGAAGAGCTTTATAAGTAAACAATAGATTGGGCTATTTATTTCCTCAGGAAATAATGTTCTAATGGTTTCAATTCATAACCTAGGCCCATTTCTCTCCCTGTGCCTAGAGAGCCCTTATCCTCTTGCCGGCCTTCTCATAGGAGACGTTGTTGACCTTCACTGTTGTAGGACACTCAACCAGGCCCACGAGAAGGCTTGTAGGTTTGGGGGCAAATTTTACCCAAATGGAAAATGTTTTTATAAATATGCGTTAGCTGTTAGGGATCATTTCTTCCCTGAAGTCGCAGTGGAAAAAGCTCATATTCTGTTAGGGATTCCAGTGATAAATTCTTTAAATTAAAACTGGTGAACTTTAAAAGACAAAGGCAAAGCCGTGACCCTCCAGAAGTAAATTTTGGTTCATTCTTTGTATAATGATTTGTAAGATTTACTTGTGATGTGGGGAATATTTTGGAACTTTCTGGTTGTACTGGGGGGAAAATAAAAAGCAGAGGCATACATACATCTTAATGATATAAAATTGGCTTTGGAAAGCAGTATGTAATAGAAGTTCAAATCCCCTCTTTGAGCAAAACATCCCTTAAACACCATAGAAAATTCTCTAATTTTTTAAAAATAGCATAATTTGGAGTTGGATAGAGCTATTTCTTTTCAGACCTTATTTAGGCTTTATTTCTTTCCACAGTGTTTTTCCTCACTGCCAAGCAGAACAAGTATCATAAAACCGAACAAAAGGCAGTGACTCTGAGAAGTCTTTACAGGCCTTGCTGGGCCAGCCTAAAGTGTGCACTGGGCGCCCCTGTGCTCATGACTCCTGGGTTGTTATTCTTTAATTTTTGAATGAGAGGAAATGATAGGGAACTTATTTGGAAGACTAAATTTTATAACAAAGGAGTCCTCATACCAACTTGTCAATATCACATGACAATAGTTATTATTATTAATTTTTTTTTTTTTTTTTGGTGAGGAAGATTGGCCCCAAGCTAACACCTGTTGCCAACCTTCCTCTTTTTGCTCCAGGAAGACGTTGCTGAGCTAACATCTGTGCCAGTCTTCCTCTATTTTGTATGTGGGATGCTGCTATGGCATGGCTTGTTGAGTGGTGCATAGGTCCACGCCTGGGATCAGTATCTGCAAACTCTGGGCCGCCAAAGCAGAACACGTGAACTTAATCACTATGCCACTGGGCCAGCCCCAATAATTTTAACGTTTGAATTTAAAATGCCCAGTTAGGAGACATTGTGTTTGGTTAAGTTGTCTGACCATTCCTAGAAAACTGGTAAGAAGCTCAGATTCTGAAGAAAATCCTGTCGTTTGTTGGCTGTGGGGCCTTGGAAGTTACTGCACGTCTCTCAGCCACATTTTCCTAATCTGTGCAATGGGGATAACAATAGTACGTGTCTAGTGAGATTGTCAGAAGATTAAATGAGATAATACACAAATTACTTAACATGGGGCCTGGCACCTACATAACACATGCATAATAAATATTTGTTGTTAACGTTCTTATTCTCATGAAAGTGAGCATAATCTTGGATGAAAGTGTTATTTCATAAACAGTATCATGAAACTTTCAGCTGCCACCCAAGTTAGACCTAAACTTGGAAGACATTGTGACTATGTTTTGCAGTTAGAGGTTTTGTTATTTTACTGGAACAACATATTTTTTTTGGATCTCCTATTCAGATGAAGCCCAACATTCTTATCTGGATATCACATCAACCGTGTGCTTTTCTTTAATACACACCCAATTGTTGCAATTGTAACAAAGGCTAAAATTCCAATGGTGCTAATAGGAATAAAGGGAGGAGAAAGTAAAGGGTGACTGACAACCGTTTCCATAAAATGTACTGATGACTGTAGCCTTAAAAAACGTTTGTTTTCACAGCAACCAATCAGAGATTACTAAAAATACTGACACATGCACAGATCCAGAAGGGAAATGAACTTGTCTCTTCAGAAAAGGCCACGGTGAAATGTAAGAGGTACTCAGCTATTTTAGGGATGTGGCATTCTAAAATCAATGAGACGTAATGAGAACTTATCCATCAGCAAAGTAAACTGAACCCTTACACGAAGTACATATTCGGCTTTCTAGGTGGATTTGAGAACTTGTGTCTGTAAGTATGTGTGGCATAGTCAATTTAGGTGTCTGTGGGGAGGTACATTTTCTTTAGAATCCATATGCCATCCTTCTTTAGTTGCAAAGGACTAAAAGTGTTAGTCCTAGAGGACTAACGCTAGAAAAGCCAAAACATTGGGATATTTTAAACCCACAAATTTCAAGCCTCAATCCTTAGAGTTCAGTTTTGTTAAGTGTATCCATAAAAAGGTGTATGATATTGAGCTGAGAAGAAATTGTTCTAAGAAGAGAAGAGATGTGAATTTATACATCATGCATCAATTATTTCCCAGACACCATGATAACAACTGGAGATGGATGATACTACATGAAGCATACTTACCTCTACCTCCTGGAGTTACATTCTAGTGGGGAACACAGAGCTTAAACAAGTAAACACAGAAACGCCTAAATACCAATGTGGCGAAGGTCAGGAAGGAAAATAGAAGGTATGAAGGCAGAGAAAAATGACACATGTGGACGGATGGTCAGGGGAGCCTCTCTGAAGGATGAGAAGTCATCAGCCTTGTAACGTGTGAGGAGAAGCTTTCTAGGTAGAAGGAAGAATTATGTGTAAAGGTGCAAAGATGGCAAACATCCATGTATTTGAGGAAATGAAGCAAAGCCTTTATGGACGGGGTTCAGACAGTGAGGGAGAGTGGTGGGAGTTGAGGTGGGAGCAGCAGTTAAGAGAATGTTGTAGGGGTGCTGCATGCAGCACATTGACACGTGTGCAGTTAGGCCGTGACACCCGCACTAGAGAAAAATGAGTGCTGCAGGCTTTTCTATGGTACTTTAGAAGCCTGAAAGCTCAGGTTGTCCATGAGACTCTGCCCTAAAGAGCCCCCAAAACTGACTCAGTTAAGGTGGGAGAGTTCTTCTTGTAGGTTTACAACGCCCTTCAAAACCAGAGGGATCTTGAGTTTGATGTGACTTATATTGCTTTTCCTGTAATCCTTATGCTTCTGGGAGGACTCTGACCCCTAGTTTCCCCTCAGGAAAGTGATTAAACTGGAACTTAGATGCCCTTAAAATACATAAAACAAGTACACTATGAAAATGGTTTGTTCAGGCATCAAGCATTTTGAGATAATGCATGCTTTGGAGTGGACGCACACAGACCTGTCACTGGGGAATGACTTTGGATGTCATAATAGCAATTCTGGTATCAATAAATCATCTACTATTTGGACAAGTCATGGCCACCACCTCAGTCACTAGATACATTTGTAATGGTTTGTGTGAACAGTAACAACAACCACCTAGCAACATACTGTTTGGTCATGTCATTTTTATAATACCACATGTGGTTTTGTGGGCTTTGGATGGATAAACTTACTGAGTCCAGTATATTTTGAAAATTAAACAGCAAATATTGTTGGAGGCCCAGTGTTTACAATATATGAAATCATGCTGCATGGTGTGTGGCTTTATGTAAGAATGACACATCGATGTTTTTTGGCTAGTTTTTAGTACTTTTCTGCTCCATGAGGAAAAGGACTGTATCTGTCTTGTTTACCATTTTATCTCCAATGTTGGGCACCTTGTAGCTCAGTGTTTGTCGACCAGATGAGTGAATAAATGAATAGTTTTTAGGCATAGTTTATTTCTGGAATTTCTTGTAAGTCAAATAAGAAATGAGTGATATACCATCTCTACTTTTAATGGATAGTTTTCCCCTTGACCTTTTTAAATCGTGAACAGTGTCAAATATAGCCAAGTGAATTCTGCAAAGTGTTAATACCTCAGAGAAGCCAACGTTAAGTGTTCCCTTCCATCTGTGCAGTATTTTATAGACAGATACACTTAGTTGGTCCTTGGAGCAATCTTGTGAGAATACTCATATTTTATAGTCAAGGAAACTGAGGGTGGAGGGACCCTCTGTGTCTGTTCTAAGGCAGGTCTCTAGGAATGAGACCTTTGTTTTCTAACTCAGCCCAGACTATGGGGCATCCGTAGTCTCCAACAAATATTTGTCTGGCTTTCAGAGCTATAGTACTCTGCAGCATTATTTTGAGCTATTATTAATTATCTTTTAATTTTAACTCTAGCTTTGTTCTTTCCTCTCCATCTCAGACACCCCTTGGATGCTCGGTTGAGCTGTTGACCCTTGGCTATTTCCATTCTCTGTGTCTCTCAGTAACTATATTATTCTACAGTTTTAAATTTTAGGCGACTAGGCAAATCTTTTTGATTGAATTTGTTGGGGAGAGCTTGTCTTTAACTGTAAGTGGATATTGTATGTTGAAAACACTTTTTCCCAGGCTGTGATGAATATAGTGCTGGATGTGGGAGCTTAGCTGAAATTGAGCTGTGAATAGAATAGGAAGAGAATGTGGTCCTGATGGAGACTAAGAACACAAAGGCACAGAGAATCTGGACTTATGAATGAATGTACTGCTGCTGTGTCGCTCTGCTCTGGTGTAATTTCTGTAAGTGTGAAGTTAGACCAGGTGTATTGGGGTGTGTGTTCTGAGAAGGGCTGAGAATTGGTTTTCTTTTATGATCAGTTTGTTTTCTTGATGCACATGTCAGGAGATTGGCTGCTGCATTCTTGAAAAAACCACTGGGAAGTTGGAGTAGGAGAATGGTCTCCTCTAGAGTGTGAGATCCACGAGAACAGGGATTTTTGCCTGTTTTGTCACAGTGCCTAGAATAATGCCTGATACACAGCAGATGCTCAATAAATGTTTATTGGATAAAATAATGTATTGTTGGCATACATTGAGCCCATCACTTTTAGCAACCAGACTAGGTTCCGAGTGGACCAAATGATTTGCCAGTGTGTTGTTGCAATGATATACTGAGCTAACTGCCTCAGTTGCTCAATGACAGTAAACTCAAGCCAAGTGGGAGCTGGTGTTTGAATCGTGTCTATCCCACCGTACCAGTGCATGCAGTTCTGTTTGCTGTTTCAGTGGGTAGCTTCCTACCCCTCTGACTCACTATACTTGATTATGAAATTATAACTAACTTTGGTTTATGGAACATAATAATAACTGTGGCTAATCTGTGGCTGAAAATAGGGGGATAAGAATGAAAGGAATTGAAATGGATTGCTTTGGGTAGCCTGAAGTGACATTGATTAATATGCTATCAATTTTCTTCCCCTGAGAAACATTTGGTCACAAGGAGATCTGGCTTTCAGAAGAAATTCAAATTTGGGTGTGTGGCTTTTGGCATAGTCTGGCATCATTGGAATGGTCTAAGTAGATTTTGTTTCTTTTTTCCCATGTCTCACCATGGTTGCTCAAAAAGACCCAATCCTCTCTCTTGACTGTAGGGTTGTCTGTCTTCATTATCTTGCCAAGTCCCATTGACGAGCAAGTTTATGGAGTGCACTTGGGGCAGTATATAATACTACGTGAAGCATCTCAGAAAGCCTAAAAATCTAATGTCAGAGGGGATATAATGTGGAATTTTCAAGGAGAGACTGAGTGAGAAAGAGATTGATTGATCAATGGAGCTCCGAAGGGCAGGAAATATATTTCATATTTCATATTGCTAGGAAACTGCAGACTTTTCACAGATGCTTTTCAGTTGCCCCAAGAAATACAAATGTCACGTTTCTTAGATTTTCAGGAACTAATGGTCCAAAAGACTCTGTGTTTTCTTTTAGCCATGGTGCGTGTGTAGTGGCTGTATGTTTTTCTTTGGTAACGTCATGGTATGGGGAGGTATGAGGATCTGTTGGCTGAAGAGCAACTGGGAAAACTGGAGAGGAAGAAAAAGAAAATTAAAATAAGACGTTGGATTGAGAAATAACAAGAAGGGTGGATGTTTCAGCCTTTCTTTTTTAACTTCAGTAACTGCAAAAAAAAAAAAAAAAGGAGGAGAAAGAAATGTAAATGTCATAATCTGTCTCTTCAATTTCAAAATTTACATTTTGTAGCTATCCATTGACTCTTGTTTCTTCTTCAAACTCTAATTATACAATATTAAACATATTTCAGAAACTTCCTCTTCACTAAATAAGTATAAAATGTTAACATGAGGTTACGCTATCACAGCAAGTATTCTCATCCAAAATATTTAAAAGAAATTACAGGGCAGGCCAATTACTGCCTTGAGAAACAAGGAAGAACTTGCTCCTTTCTCATCACAAATTTATCCTTAGTCTGTTATTATTTAGGCTCGTTTTGTCCTGTTATCTTGCATTAATTCATTCTACCTTATAATAGAATAACATTTATCTTAATACAGGACTAACTGATTTTAGAATAAATAAGTTATTTATTTAATGGGCTCCTTTTTTGACTTTGGGAAGTTAACACTAATGATAACTCTCTTAGTCTTAATGGTTGTTAAAAAAACATATGTATTCTACCATGCTTAGGACCATTTAGATAAATTGAGTCTAAATGTGTGCAAGTTTGGGCAAGTATGGAAGAGCTATTCATTGATTAGGAGCACTTCCTAGGACGTAGGAGCCTAAAAGAGCCTGATTTATAACATATTTTTTTTCCCTTAGCACTTTGTGAAGGGGATAGGACATAGAGTGCTCTTTTCTTACGTAGTTTTTCTCTGGATTGCTGTGGATTGAGATAAGATTTATAGATTACTTAAAAGAACTCCGTGTCTAAGTCAGAAGACTGCCAAAAGTCTTCTCCTCCTTGTTCTTCAGAGTCCTGAGCTACTCCAGACGTTCATAGGCTTCAGAAAGCTAGCTTCTGGGAAGCTGAGACTTTATAGAATACAAAAAATGAAAATACGAACTCCCTTTCCTGCTTTTTTGAGAGGGGATAGAAATATATGTTCAACTGTATGTAGTTGAAACCACAATATAAAAAGAAAAAAGAAGGGCATTATTAAAATTAAGCTGCAAACCTAGCAGTAAATGAATAACTATTTTGCTTCATAAAAATCATTTCTAAATTCAATATTATGGTAATTTTAAGAATTGATTTTTGCCAGGAAAGTATCCATTATGAGCATGTGAAGAATAACTTCTTATCGTTCTCTACTATAATTGCCACATTCAGACGTTTATCGTGACACTCCACAGGACTTTTTCAGTCCCCCTGGTGAAATCTCTGCTTCTCACATTGCATTTGCCCTGCCTGCCCTGCTTTCAAAGCTATGTTCATCACTTGTGTACGTGGTCACTGAAAGTGTCTACAAGCTTGAGCAAGTTGGAGATTCATTTATGCAGTTGACATTTTTCACTTAAAAATGTATCACAGGATGCACTTTGGAGAATACTGGTCTAAGAAAGGAACATTAACATAGGATACATCAAAGCACAGACACTTCTACTTGATCCAATTCACAGTATTTCCACATAAGCCTGAAAAAATAACATTCTTACCAGCAAAACTATTGTCTCCTCCATACCATTCAGTCATTATCCCTGTGAACATGTTTTTTGAGCACACAGGTGGATGTGTGTACCCTGTGCTTCTTACCTTGGAGATTTGAATTTTCTTGCTTATTCTTCTCTTTTAATGAATGAGCTAAAAATGAGTTTGAACCATTTGCCAACTTTAGAAGGTTTGATTTTAAAATCTTTTTTCTTCTCAAGTACTTGAACCAATAGCATCACTTTCAAATCTCCACTCCCATCCCTGGCCAAAAATACACATTTGATCTTCAATTTCTTCTTGTGGACAGTGTGTTCCAAGATTGTTTGTTAGTGTAAAGAGCAATATGACAGTAATAAGAACTATGTAGTAACAGCTTAATTTCTTTGGGGATTTAATTGTTAAGCTGCACAAATAAATCATTTGGTGACAACTGAAGACTGCTTTTTAACAAAATTTATGTCATAAATATACTCATCTCGATCATGTGTGCCACCTCAGACCCTCTGGAAGGGGTTGCAAATAGGATGGTCATGTTGATTAGCTAGCTCACTTCCTAACTTTCATTAACTAATTCATGCATTATGGAGAGTCACCAACACACAAAATATGAAAGCAAAAAATGGCACTGTTGAGTAATCACAAGCTGTTGACCATAGAATCTCCAGGGAAGGAGGGGCAATGAGCATTCTTTGGACCAGTTAATTCAAGAAAGAACAGGCTTTGTTTATTTAAGAGGCTAGTTCGTCTGTTTCCTGATTGCGTTCTTATTGTGAAAATGCCAGAGTGTATTACGATGGATAAAATGGGGAAAAGATAAAGTATAATTTAAGTGGGTCAGGACAGAGTGGTGGTAGATGTTTCAATGTTCCCTTGGAATTAATCGTGGTTCATAAACCTAAAATACTTTTTTATCTTGAGAACTGAGTTTCTGACTCAAGTTACGCAGGAGAAAATATTAGTTGGCTTGAGAAAGAAAAACCTTGGTTCACATAAATTTATACACAGATTCCTTTATCATGGGAGAATTGTAATTAGGGATTCAGAATCTTGAGAACATGACTGTGACCTAGTTATTCCCGTACTGCAAGTGTTCATAGGAGGTACTGGCTAGACCTGAAGATAATGAATTAAGAGATTCCAGCTGGGATATGATGAAAGCATTTTTGGGAATCTCTGTATCTTGGCTGGACCACATGGGTTATAACTTGGAGAGGCCTAAACTAGTAGTAGTATATGACAGATTTATAGTCCAATTGATGCTGGGCATCAGAAAAAAAGATTGAGGTTAAAAAAATGACTTGAGAATTATGAGCTTTAAAAGAATTGCCTCCTGGAAGGGATGCCGAAGCAGGAAAGCATGAATTCCTTATAAGAAGGGAAATAAAAATCATAAAGATTGATGGTGAGTCACTGAATGGGAAGCATGGTGGTTTGTTCTTCACAGCAACCCCTTCCTCCAAGACCCCTTATCCACCTTCCCTGCCTCATAGTTCTCCATGCCACTTCTTCCACCTAACACATTTTATAGATTATTTATGATCTAGCTCTTCCACTACATTATTAAACTTCATGAGGACAGGGATGACTTTTTTGCTCCCTCCTCCACAGCTACTTTTTGTGTCCTCAGCTACCAGAGTGTCTGACACAGTAGGTAGGCTCTCAATAAAACTGGGTTGAATGAATGAAAGAATGAATGGTGTAACTTTAAGCTAAAATTCATTTTAGTCTGTCTTTCCTTCATCTCTTCCTCCCTCCCTCCTTCCCTTCTTTCTTCTAGCATGTACTTAGTAGGATATGCCAGGGCAAAAAAAACAGTAAAACAAGGGGCCAGCCGGGTGGAGTAGTGGTTAAGTTCACATGCTCCACTTCAGTGGCCTAGGTTTCAAAGGTTGGGATCCTAGGTACAGACCTACACACTGCTCATGAAGCTATGCTGTGGTGGTGTCCTACATACAAAATAGAGGAAGATTGGCGCAGATGTTAGCTCAATGGCAATCTTCCTCAAGCAAAAAGAGGAAGATTGGCAACAGGTGTTAGCTCAGGGCCAATCTTTATCACCAAAAAAAAAAAAAAAAAAAAGGACCAGTGAAACAAGATTCCTGCACTCCTGGAGCTTACAGTCTATTGGGATGAATCAAATCATGTAGACAAGGGAGTAAATGAGTAAATGAGGGAGTCCAGCACAGGGTGATAGTGCTGTGATAGACACAGGCACAAGGTGCAGTGATAGAATAGGAAAGAAAGCATTTAAATCAGACTGAGAGATCAAGGAAAATTTTTTGGAGGAATGGAAAATTAAGGATTTCTAGAATCTAGAGGGATTTGTGAATTGATGGGAAAAAAAGCACAAGGATGGATGGAAGCATAAGGTCTGGAAAAACAAAACAGCATTATCAGGGAGACTGTAGGTAGCTTGTTGTGAATGGAGAGATGAAACCAGAGCAAATGGAGTGTGGAAGTAAGCAAAATGGAGAGTCATTTAAAAATGATTGGCTGGACAAGGTGTTTTGGTGTTTTCATTGGGGAGTCAAATGTACTGAGACTTCATAATACCTCACACCAATAGGTGAGACCACTCAGTCATCATTGGTCATCTTACCTTTTCGTTTCCTAGCTTCCTACTTACCCCTTCCCATCTTGAGATCCTGGGCTAAGAATTGAGCAGAGCTCTAAAGCAGGGTTGGCCATCTCTACCATCGCATTATTTGGAGTGTGGAGACTTTCGTTTTTGCCTATAACAACTGGTTGCAAGGCTGTGAAGTCTGTGATTGGACAGGGGCCCTTTCAGCCTCATTTTGTTATCTGTGATCGTGCGTTGGGTTATCTCTGAGACAATGCTCTTGCCTTCCATGTTATTTACCCATGAACTATTTCCAATCTCTACTCTACAAATGTTCTCTTCTGGAACCCGTTTTTATGTTTAGCCTCTACGAATTTGTAGCTGTTGAGTAAATTCATAGTTCTCTGTTAATCTGATTTAATACAACCTCCAAATTTTAGTCGTTTTTAGTATTAATATCTTAATTTGTGATGGGTTCATCATCAGTATTTGTTCATTTAAATTCATATTTAGAATTAAATGAAGAAAATAACAGGACTTTTTTCTATAAAATTGGATGCTATTTTGTGCCCTACTTTAGTTTCTAAGTGGGAGACTCTTAATCATCTGATCTGGTGTCATATGGAAGCTACTGCACCCTCTCGATCTTTCCCACCTTCTTAATCATTTTACTAACATTTCTTGGAATATTTTCTAGCTCGTTACATTTATATTGAACTTGTTTTGTAATGATAAGAAGAATGGTCAGTGTTTCGGATATAGCTGTATCTGTACATGGTGCCTGCACAAAGTAGATGCTTAGTACATATTTGTTGAATGAGCAAATAAGAGTTAAAACATACATCTGATCATTTGCAGCTTCTCACTGTCTTCAGGAAAAAGTCCAGACTCCTTTGTAAGAGCCAAAGGCCACTTACAATCTGGAACTGGTGGACCTTTTAGACCTTATCTCTTGGTGTCACAACCAACAATTCACGTTCTGCGATATGCATGGACAGCTTCATGCCTTTACTTGTTCTTTCCCTTCCATCTGACAAATTCTTACTGATCCACCACATGTGAAAGTTTTCCCTGGCCCTATAGCAGAAGAATAACTTCTTCAGTATTTCCAAAACATCTTGTGGGTACTTCCATGATAACTCCCCTTGTGTCATTTTATTTTATGTACTTATCTCCTCATCTAGGTTGTATACTCAAGACAGAGGCTGTGTCTTATTTACCTTGTGTCTTAGGGTCTAATATTGTGCTTCTGACCATAGCAAGGACTTAGTAATGTGTTTTGAATGAATAAATGGGGTGATTAGGCCAGTGCCAGGGCCTGAGGATCGTCCAGTTCTATAGCCCCTGCTCCACACCATGAGGACAGGAGCCCTGTAATCGAGACAAGGCAGACAGGGTTAGCGGGCTGAGGAAGCCTACCCCCGAGCCAGGGTATCTGTAGGGAGGAGTGGCCATTGCCAGCTTCTAGAAAGCTGTGGGGTCCTGGCCTGTCTGCCCAGCTGGCCCTCTTCAGAGAAGAGTCCTTGAACGGTGCTGCCCTTGGTTCCTCTCCAACACAGCCTTTCCCGAGAGATCAAGATCAGTCAGAAGACTGAAGTCTAGTTCTCAGGCTTCCTTTAGTTGTTTGCCAGGCATCTGGCTAAAGGAAGTATGACAGACTTCAAGGGACTGACGAGAGTCCGAGATCTTGCTGGGCCGCAAATCGTAATTGGGAACCATGTCTTAGGAGCCTAATATAGATTATTTTCCTTAGAACTATGATTTTATATTTGCTGAAGCTCAATACTTAACTGCCCATCCACTTAGCCTCGTAAAAGGTTTCTGTTTTATAATAATAGGCATTGTGCTTTTTATTTTTATTACGTAATCAGCCACATTGTTTAATTTGCCATTTACTAGATTCTGTTAACATATAATGAGTAATGGTGGGGTTTAGTACAGAAACATGATTAGATGTCATTTATTTTGCCATATGAGATAAATGTGCTTCATTTCGCGAGCTACAGATACACGGTTCCAACATATAATTTGAGTTGCATTGTATATTCTGGGCCATAATTGTCACGTATCTCAGGGTGTGTAAATGTACTTTAAATGTAGAGACGTAAAATTTCTGAAACGTGGAAAAGTGCAGAGAATAATATGACAACCATATGTAAACTCTCCATCTGGGATTAACACATGTTAGCACTTTATGAATTTTGCCTTTATATGAAATAAACAAAGCGTAACATCTCAGGTAAAGCTGATGTCTTTTTTTTCCCTCCTGCTTCCTTTGTTGTTCCTCTCTCCAGAGGCAGCTGTCATCATGAATTTGTCCTGTAGTTTTTTGTCTCAACACTTTACTATACAGAAGAGCTCATGGCCATTTATAACTGTGTAGATTTGCTGTATACTTTCTCTCCCAGATTTTTAAGAAAATGCTAAACCCAGTGCTTCCCCTGGGAGTTCTTTGTTTCCTGTGGTTCGAGGGTTCTTTGCTTTGTTTGTTTTTTAACAAACAAATTCAATTGTTTCTTATTTTAAAAAAAATTTTCTAAAATTTCTGGTCTGGAGTTTCTTTACAGATTTTGTGTCAGTCTTGTAAATTTTAAATTTGGTTCTCTACTGTACTGGAAGGTTGGTTGACTTTTCCTCTTCCAATCTCTCTTCCCCCACAAATATAGAGATTAATTATACATAATTTCTCTTTACAGAAATCATATTGCTTTTTCATTAACTTGGGAGCTTTAGCAGTGAGAATCTTTCACTATAGTGTTTAAAATTCTTCTTGAAGACCCTTTAAAATTTGAAGTCTTTGCTTAAAAAATATTCTGATATCAAAGTAATAAATGTTCATAATAGACAATGTGAAAAGTACTTTTTTAAAAGTCAGAAAAGTGCAAAGCAGTTGGAAAAAATTCTCATAGATCCCTGGGCAGCTACTATTGACATTTAATATGCTCATTTAAGAAAATTTGTTAACCAAGGGGAAACAAAAGAAAAAGTACCTACCATACTAATAAAATCATGGTTAATCTTTGCTTGACTTTATTTCCTTCTAGTTTTAGTTTTCTTTACATAGTCATTTACTTTGCAATTATGACATAAATTCAGTTGTATTATATGTTTATCCACACATAAATGTTGAAACAATATTACATAATCCTGGGTTCCCATTTTGTTGAACATTTGGGCTCTCCTTTTGGTTTTTATTTTTTCCTCTTATATCACCATGTGTAACACCTTTGCTTATAGCACTTTTTCTGCATTTAGAATAAAGTGAAATTACTGGGGCCTGGCTGTGGGCACTTAAAGCTCTTGATCCATATTGCCAGTGTGGACACATGTGCTTCTGAGTGTCTGGGTCCTGGTTTCTCCTCGTTATTGCCAACAAATGGGTTTTTTAAATAATCAAAAAGAAAACAAATCCTTGCTCATCCCTATCAATAGGCATCAGCTCTTTAAAGAATTAAGTTCTTAACTCTTCGATTATCTTATTTACTTTAAATATTTCTCTGGATATTTTTATTTTTTATTAGTATACAGATATTTTTATTTAATGTTACATGTGGATCTTTTCCTTGTGATTTCATCTTTGGCTTTTGAGATTAAAAAGTCCTCCTGCTTCCAAAGATTTGATAAATATTTTGATTTATGTTTTGTTTTTTTATGGTTTAATTATTAAATATATTTGATGCTTTAGTCCACCATGGATTCATTGTGGACTTAGGACAGATGCCACTGAAGTACCATTGCTCTACCATGCCTTGTTTAAACCAGTGATAAATGCAGTGGTGGGTAGAAAAATTCCAGGGTTCATATCAAATTTTTTGTACCTGACTCCTAAAGAAGTGTTATTTCAATCAGACTGATAGATGTTACTAAAATGGTGGGTTAACCTTGGACTTCCCATACCCATGCCCACTTCTGTGGCTCAGTAGGAATCTGGCATTTGTCCCTGAAGGGTGCATTGCTCTTGTTTTCTGATTGTCCTCCAGCTAGTTCATGCTAGGTCTTTGGCCTTGTGAACCCTGCCTTCCAGCAGACAATTCACACTCAGCATTAGTCAACAAACCCATTTTCCTTAGGCTCTGGAAGGTCTAAAACACAGGGTCATTCATCTGCAGGCCGGATCCCTTCCAGTCACCTTTCCTCTGGGGCCTGCTCACCCATCTCCTGCAGCCTGGCCAGCACGTCGAGGCCAGCTCTCCCTCCTTAGCTGGCTGAAAGACTTTCTTTTTTAGCTCCACTGCTCCAGAATAAACAAAAATTCTGTTTATAGCAACAACATTGTTTTTTTGTTTAAAGGAACGAGTATGGGGAAAGTGATTCAATAACTGATCAAGAATTGCCTGGAGAATAAGCAAGACTTTGTGTGTAAAACAGCCTTTGGAGCTACCCAGTTTAAATGCAGTGAGCTCTCTGTCACCCAAAGTGTTCCACAGAGACAGGAAAATATTTTTGGAAATGGTGTACAGAGAAGTTAGGCATTTCATGAGGATAACGTTCTCACCTTGAGGTTCTAAAGTTGTATGAGCATCTCATTTCCTACCTCCTTTGTTTTTCTCAAAGTTTTCCCAACATTTATAGTAGCAGAGTCCCAAAACCAATGTTTAAGTTATAGGGTCTGTTTGGAAAAAATGAATTCTAAAAAATATAGGCAAAATATGATTGGAGAATCGGTTATGTGTCCCATGTTATCAGAAATATAGGGCTTACTCATCCAGTAAGTAAAACAAAGCAAAAAGAGGAGTACTAAGCCCATACAGTTAAGATAGAACCAAGACATCTAACTGCAGACTTGTCGGGTTTTGTATATGGATGTTTCGGTTGACAGTATGTGCTTTTGGAATTGTTTATCCAAGAACTTCTTGCCTAACCCAAGGTCTTAAAATTTTTCTTTTATATTTTCTTTTAGCAATTGTATAGTTTTAGAGAGTATGTTTAAGTCTATGATCCATGTAAAATAAATTTTTGTGAATGATGTGAGGTAAGGGTCAATTTTGTTTTTTTGCATGTTGATATCCAATTTTCTTAGTACCATTTGTTGAAAAACCATCTTTTTCTTGTTGAATTTCCTTGACACTTTTGTTGAAAATCAGTTGACATAATTGGAACGGTTTATTTCTGGGCTCTCTATTCTGTTCCATTCATCTATATCTCTATCCTTAACTCCAGTGCCATAGCCTGTTGATTACTATAGTTTTATAGTGAATTTTGAAGTCCTCCAATTTTATTCTCCTTTTTCCAAATTGTTTCGGCTATTCTGGGTTCTTTGCATTTCTATATAAATTTTAGCTTCACCTTGTCATTTTCTGCAAAAAAAAAACCTCTCCCTGGGATTTCAATAGAGGTTGCATTGAATTTACAGATCAATTTGTGGAGAAATCTCATATTAACAACATTGAGTTTTCTGTTCTATGAACATGGAATGTCCCTCAACTTATTTAAAGGTTCTTCAGTTTCTCTCAGAAATATTTTGTGGTTTCCAGTGTGCAGATCTTGCACTTGTATTGTTAAATTTATTCCTATAAATTTTATTCTTTCTGATGTAATTGTGAATGGAATTGTTTTATAAATTTCATTTTCAGATTGTTCATTGTTAGTATGTACAAATATATTTGTCCTTTGTATACTGATTTTGTCTTCTCTGACCTTGCTGAACTTGTTTATTAGTTCTAGTAAATTTTTTTGTAGATTCCTAGGATTTTCTTGATACAAGTTGTTATCTAGGAACAAAGATAGTTTTACTTCTTCCTTTCCAAACTGTATGCTCTTAATTTCTTTTCTTTGCATTATTGCACTGGCTAGAGCCCCCAGTGTTCAATAGAAGTGGCAAGAGCAGATGTCTTTGCCTTGTTCTGGGTCTTAGAAAGGAAGTATTTATTATTTCACCATTATTTGTGATGTTAGCTGTAAGTTGACGAAGTTAACTTCTATTTCTCTTTCTATTTTGTTGAGTTTTACCATAAATGGATGTTGGATTTTGTCAAATGGTTTTCCTGAATCATTGAGATGATTATGTGGTTGTGTCCTTCATTCTATGAATATGATATATTAATTGATTTTCAGATGTTAAGCCAACCTTGCATTCCTGGGATAAATCCCACTTGGTCATGGTGGATAATCTTTTTTATAAGTTGTTGAATTCAGTTTGCTAGTATCATGTTCCTAGGAGATACTGGTCTGTAATTTTCTTTTCTTGTGATGTCTTTGTCTGGTTTTGTTATCAGGGTAATACTGGCTCGTAAAATAAGTTGAGAAGTGAGCCAATTGATGGTTTTTTTCTAACTCGTCTCAGGAGAAAGGAGGGATGATGTAGAACAGTGTTTCTTACTCTATCTATGGTGAAATTCCATTTGAAAATCACTTCTAATCTTTTGTGAACTGATACTTTTATAAAATACAATAAAAATAAATCACTAGAAAAATGGTGCAAAAATATACAAATACAAGTTCCATTTTAAAAATTGATTCAGCTTATATAAAATTCTCTATCAAATTAATACAAAAGTTTCTAAAGGCTTGTTACTCTTAATTTCTGTACTTACCTCATCACAGACTGGACACAAATAGTTCTCAAAATCTGTGAACCAACTTTCAGGAGCACTGGTGTAGACTCATGGTTCTTAAACTTTAACAGTACATAGAAACCACCTGGGGATTGTGTTAAAATGCACATTCTGATTCAGTAGGTCTAAGACAGGGCCTGAAGTTCTGTATTTCTATCAATTTCCCAGGTAATGCTGAAGCTTCTTGTCCACAGACCACACTTTGAGTACTAAAGCTTTGAAATATAATGCAGATAGTAAAATAAATGTGATATTTTTTATAACCCTGTCATAAGTTGCTTTGGCACATATTTTGGTTTTTCAAAAGTTGTTGGATTGTTGCTCAACAGTTGTGATCCTCTAGATATCAGTTGTTTTTCTTGGCCTCTAACCTTTCTGGGCCTCCAACTGCTCATCTTTAAATCAGGGGGGCTGAACTAGAAGATCTCTGATGTCCCTTCCAGATCTCACAGTCTGTCATTTTAAGCATCTACGTCAAGGGAGAATTATGGCTGCATTTGCATTGTCTTTTTATATAAACCTAATAAAACATGAACTCAAAGTTTTATGTTACAACAGTTCTTAACATGATGTTAAAAAATAACAGTAAACATGGTTTTCTAAATTTTGGATGATACAGAAAGATTAATATCAACACTCAAGGATTTTTTCCGTGTTGAAGTTTTAAAAAAGTGGGTGGAGGTCTCGTTTAACCTTATAGTTGGAAATTCAATTAAAAAATAATTGACATGACTAAATTGTGGAGAGACAAGTAAAATAGGTGTTTATATTATGAAATTCAAGTTGACACAAAAGAGCTGAAAGGCTTCAATTTCAGCCAAGTTGAAATGATCTCATTTTCCTTTATATTTCATTTTATTTACTGAGATACTTGAAACATTTTTCCCCTATTGCTTAAAAGCAAATGAAAAGGGTGGTAAATCAGTGTTAGAAATGTGTTGTTAAAACCTCCAGGGGCTGTATCCTCAGTCTTCAACACATATTAGCATGATTCTGCTCTTCTTACTACAGATGATTGCAGCAAACTCTGCAATGAAGGGTGGAGGCACTTGGTCAACCTCCAAAGAAAGTGACTAATAATTGACCTAATGTACAGAGCACATGAATAACATATTCTTTGAGTAAAAAAAACTATGGCTTACGGGGTGTGTGAGAGTTCACATCCCTCGTTCAGTTCTTCCAAAAGATTTCAGATACTCAGCTGCTCTATTAAATTTTTAATTCCTCCCTCTCAAATGCAAATCATGAATTAGATGCCACTATGCAATTCAAAAACAGACTCCTACCCTCAGGATTTTCTTAAAGTAGTTGTTTAGTATTTTGAAGAGAAGTAGTGTCTATTTTGTTACATTTAAGTTTGCAGTGGCCTCACACTATAAAGCAATTATATTTTAATTTTATATACCATTAAGCAGTTGTTTCCCCTGTTGAAGAGATTTAAAGTCTCCAAAATATATGAATTTTTATTTGCTTAGGAGATTAGTGGAAAGTTAGAATTTTCTTTCTCTTTTTTCATTTAACACATTGAACATCACTTGAATAATACACTTAACTGTATTTCTGTTATTCTTGGCTTCTCTGCAAGATATTTTATTTGGTGGATTTCCTTTTATTCATTTAGTAATAATGGGGTCAGCTCGGCAGACCTTTTTATTTTTAATTGACCAACCCTTTATTGTGTTATATGCTAAGACACATCCATTAATGTTAGGAAGGCGTGGATCAAAATGTTTTATGGTGGTTCTTTCTGGGTGATGAGCTTGTAGTTGAATTTTATTTTCTGCTTTCTAATTTTTGTATTTTTTGAATGTTCTACAGAGGCCATTTTTTTTAATAGAAAAGACTACAAATATAGAAAGTAACAAAATCTAGGAATTTCTAGCTTATTTGTCTCTAGAGAAAGGAAACTTTTCGTGTATCTATTTAACATATATGGTACACCTAGTATATGCCAGTCTCTTGGTGAGCCTAGGGCAATAAGGCAGGCGAGAAATCAGCTGTTATCATGGAGGAGCTCAGGCTCTAGTTTATCATCTCACCAAAGTATGGTCGGGGAGACCAATAAATGGTCCTCCCGATAAATTATTATCACCATAAAGTGGTACCAATTCCATGCTTCTCCCCTTGGGGTTTTAAGGATTAATTGAGATTGTATATGTAAAGTGCTTGGTCTAATAGTTGGCACATAAGAAGCTTTTGTCATGATTACTGTGCTTTGAATATTCATGATGAAGGGGACCTTGTTACCTTCAGAGTCAGCTCAGTCTGTGCTTGGACAGCCTGGGGGGAAAATGAGACTATGCACCCAGGTAGAATTGGTCTCTGAGGAGCCTCCCTCATTGCTGTGGTTGCTGCTCCACATGGCATCTCTTTTAATACCAACTATGAGCAGTTTGGGCTATTACCTCAGTTCTTTCCAAGCCAAGTTTTGGTTGGGATTTTTCTGACAATGCGTCTCTTTACATATCATGAGGGATAGTGAGAAACTAGGATTTATTTTGTAGTTATGCAACTATAAATAGTTATTTTGTAGACATGTGAGGGCCACCTGGGGTTTTTGCCTCTTAATAAGCTAAATCAGTTTTATATTATTAATAGAAAGTAAGCATTTGAGAAGACATAGATATAACTAAGAAAAATGTGCTGGATCCTCTAAAGCAGTTCAGATGAAGACATTGGGTCCAGAAACTTCAACTCAGTTCCCTCCAAAAATGTCTTTTCTCTGACCTCACAACGAAGTTCACATAAAACCCCATTGGCTTTATATCACAGAAATGCTTCCTTGTCCCAGCAGATGATTCTAATAAGTTTACTTTATTGATCTGGTTGTAAGGGGCGCTGTCCAACAAATAATCCTATACAATAAAGAGCCTTCTTGGGAGATCATTTAATAGTTAGGGTGGTGTTGGTGTCTGTGTGATGACGAGGAGGATGGGTGAGTAAAGTTCAGCTAATCACAGGTTTATTGTTGTACGGCCCAGCAGCCGCAGCATCGCTCTTGAGCTTTCTGAACGCCTGCCTCCCATACCAAACGTTACAGCCTTCCCCTAAAATTTCCAGACCACCCACTGGAACAATATAGTATATAAAAGGATCCAGATGCTCAGAAAGAGAACGGGTGAAGTGTAGAGCACGCGTGATACCTTCTCATTTGCCCTTCTAGATTTTGAGGACTGTTTTTTCATAGCTGGCTCACTAGAGAGATCAAACTTCATCTCCAAGTCTCCTTTACAGAGCATTTTTAATAAATAAATCAAGATTAAATTTATCGCACAAAATATGCATTTTTAAGATTGCACTTGATTCAAGGGTCTCTGTGCCTTTCCTGCTTTGTGCCTCTCTTCAGTATTCTCTAGAGAACAGGGAAGAAACAAACTGCAAAATGTGTACACACATTGAGCTCTAAAGACAGGTAGGACGTGGGGAGTAGGGGAGAGTGGAGACTACCATGTAAGCAAGTGATAACCATGAGGACAGAGTACCAGAGACATGTGGAGCATCCATTTGCAAAATGGGAGAAGAGAACTGGCTAAGTACAGATAACTTAGATGGTAAGGCCTAATTGCTTGGAAGTTTTAAAAATGCTTCATTATACACATATTTTGGAAATGAACATATATTTGGGTCTTAGGCCATTTGGCAGCTTTGCACTGGTTTCACCTGGTGGTCTATGGCCTTGCAATAGTTCGTTCAAAACAGGTTTAATAGATGTGGCTCCTCCTTCACCCTAAACACCCCACTCAGGACAGGTGATTTATTAGAAGGAATCCTCTTCATATGAGACTCATTCCTTAATTTATTTATCCTAACCCTTTATTTTCTCTCACCAACTATCTAATGTTTCTGCAGTCCCTCTTTATCACATTACTATGTTTTTAAAAACACTTAACCTAAAATTATCTCTCTCCCTCTAGAAAGTTAGCTTCCGGAAAGCAGGAGCTGACTGCCTGTGTTCTGCTGAGTCTTCAGGGCCTGACACAGTGCCTGGCAGCCAGTAGGTTCTCCATAAGTATTGATGATAGACTTGGTCCATCAAGGAACTCTAGACAGGACCCTGAGGAAAAGATCTTCTTCGTAGTTTATTTGTTCCTTGTTCATTCATTTATTCATTCCTCAAGCATTTATCGAGGACTTCGTATGTGCCAAGAACTGTAGAGCTAGTTACTGGGTAAATCTGCTCTAAAGGAATTTACAAATAGATAAAAACACATCTAACTATAATGCAGTACAACCTCTTCATTAAAGGAAGGACAAACTAATGAATGCTGGATTTAAAATGTTTCATTAAAAATTTTAGGGCCAGCCCCAGTGGCCTAGTGGTTAAGTTCGGCACACTCCACTTTGGTGGTCCAAATTTGGTTCCCAGGTATGGACCTATACCACTTGTCTGTTGGTGGCCCTGCTGTGATGCCGGCCCACATAGAAAATAGAGGGAGATTGGCAGCAGATATTAGCTCAGGGTGAATCTTCCTCAGGGAAAAAAAAAAAATTAGAGTCTTTCAAAATATTGATTAAAACAATAAATAAATTTTTCCCTTCTCACTTAAATGGAGAGATTGTGAGCACAGGTCTTGTGCGGGCTGCTCTTTTTACCTGATTTAGATTGGGGGCCCCCACTGGAGGGAAGATGCTTTCCCCAAACTGGGGGCAGAGCTATTCTGCCCACTTGCAAGTTGGCAGGCTAGTGTGTGAGTGGTGATCCACCAGTGGGCCATCACCAGCTAAGCGCCATCTCTAAAAATAGCAGAACTTTATCCTTGAAAATGAAAATACTTTGGTTTTAGAAATATGTTTCTGTTTCTAATGAATCCAAGGCTTGGATTTGTTTAAAGGCACGCACATTTCACTCTGCTGATGGCAAAAAACAAAACTTTCATGCCCATGCATGAAGGGTTGTTCCATTTAGAGTCTCCTGACATTGACCCAATTCTCTATTTGTAATACACAATCTGGCCACCATTTGGCAAATAAATAAATAAATTTATTAAAGCAAAGAAACCTGTAAGTTACTGTGTTGCATGCTCTTTCGGAATATGTAAAGAATATGTAAAGTTTCTCTGAGGTAGACACATCGCAGTAATGCATGGTCCATTTGTGGTGTATCATTCATCAGAGTTGCCTAAGATTCACAGCATCACAGCGTGGGTCTCCAGGCAGGAACCGCTTGATGACCTTCTGCCCAACCTCTGCCTTTTCTAGAGGGTGCTATGAAGGTCCAGTGAAGCAAAGTTACTTACCAAGGGTCACACAGCGAACTGATGGGAGTCCAGATGTGAAATCAGTCTTCTAATTTCCGGGCCAATGTTTCCCAAAATGTGGTCTGCTAATTACTTGCATCATAATTGCTCAGTTTGCTCAGTAAAAATATGATTCTTGGTCCCCAACGGAAATCAGAACCATTTGGGTTTCAGTCCAGGAATTTGCAAGGCTCCTCAGGTGGGCTTACACCAAGCAACCTACATACCCAGAAGAATGTCCTGCCTTCATATTTTGCTCTGTTGAGTAGGTTGACTGTGTAAAACACTTAAAGATGAACTTCGATGACCTAAGAACATTACTGTTATTTAAGAGGTGAAGTCTCTAATTTAGACAAAGATAATTTCCCATAGTATAACAGTAATGAAATTTTCATTTGAAGGTTGTTGAATGCATGGACCAATTGGGAATTGTTCCGAATTTTAAAGTAATATAAAAATTTAAAGCATTGACATTCACTGCAGGACCCTAACAGGTAATTGCTTTGACTCTGCCCAGGCTACATGAACATAGGCACTGGAACCTAAATCTCCCTGTAGCAGAAGGTAATTAGCATTTCTAAAGATCAAGGCCAGGAAGGGAAAGACTGCAGATTCAGCTAGTTTTAAGGAAATCACTAATTGGATTGAAAAGATAAGTCACTGTGATTTCGCACGTATGCCCGTGATCTTACGGCTCCTCTTCCACAGACCACTCATCACTGGGAATGTGAGTGACCTTGGGCAAATCACTCACCCCTCTTGAGGCTTAGTTTTCCAGTCTGTGATAATAATCATGACAACTCATTGCTTTTCAGTTTGCCGACTGTTTCTGAATACATTATTTTATTTAACCTTCAAAACAACTCTAGGGGGTGGGTAGTATGGTACTTTTTCTATTGTTCAGATGAGGAAATTATGGCCCACAGAGGTTACATGGCTTAGGAAGGTCACACAGGGTGGGATGTCTAACTTCCACAACTGGATTCTTTTCACCGTGACATGAAGTGGCATGGATTAGACAATTTCCAAGGCTGCTTCCAGCATTAAAATCCTTGAGTATATGAGCTGTTCAGGGCTCAGTCAACTTTTGTTGAAGTCTTTTGGAGAAATCCAAAAGAAATTGAAGCCATGGATCCTCAAGTTTAGGAGCTCTCCTTGTAATTAGAGTATCATAACATGCTCACATGAAGAAGGCCAAGGAATACTTACAAGTCCAGTATGTATCAAATGCAAATTATCCTTATACTAGAAATTTCCATATCACGTGGGACAAACTGTGCACCTACCTACCAAGAGGGTGGGGAATCCCAATTCCCAGGGAATAATGTTTGAGTCTCCCCTCCTTTCCATAAGTAATAATAATAGTGACTACTTTTTGAGCACCCACTGAGGAAAACGTTTGATATATATTATCCCATTTAATCCTTACCACAACCCTCTGAGAAAAATATTGTTAAATATTATCCACTTTTGTAGATAAGGAAACCAAGACTTAAAGATCAAGTGATTTGAATAACTACCTTGTAGGTGGCAGAACCAGGTCATTAACCAGGATCCTTTATTGGTTTCGGGTGTGTGAGCTTCATCTCTGCCTGTCTCATCTTCATGTTTGAGAATGCACGTAGGATGGTTTCAGATAAGGGTATGATGTAGAGAAAATTTGACCAACCCCTGCATTAAACCCAGGGCAAGCTTGGTTTCATACAATGGTAATTTAAGTCACCTTTAGTGTGTCCATCAGGAACAAAGGGCCCATGAATCCTGCATTCTTGCCTCAAAACTCTTTATTATATGAGCCTGGCTTCTCCTGTGTAGCATCTGTTACTTCATTTTGCTTCATACATGTGCAAAGTAGAAATAGACAAACTTACTCTTGCAGATGATAGATGACTGAAGGCAAATGATGAGCATACTGAACAATTTCACGGGCCTTGTCTTCTCCGTAAAAGAAGGGTTTTGTGAATAAAGTACTTTCAGTCTTCCTTCCCAATTTCACGGGCCTTGTCTTCTCCGTAAAAGAAGGGTTTTGTGAATAAAGTACTTTCAGTCTTCCTTCCCAATATATTTTGTTCATTATTTTTCTGCTACTCAATATGAAAACTTTCCTCTATCATCCCTATCTTCGTAAATGCCATCATCTCTTTCAACCACTTCCCCACTGCCAGAGTAAATCCATTCTGCACTTGAGTGCTGCAGAAACCTCTTGGCAGTTCAGGGTCTTAGCTTTTACCCAGCCATTCTGGGAAGTGACTGGAGTTTACATCGTCTCCTTAGTTCTCATGGACACAGCAAGGTTCATAGCTTGCCTGGGTTGGCAGACAGTTTTTGAGGATTGTAAAATCTGTGCTTTGCTCAGGACCCTGGCTCCTTGCAGAGGTCTGCCTGCCTATCCTTGGTCTGTGTCCTCAGCAGGCCTTTTACTCGAGTCAGACTCCTCTAATGAGAGAGTTCTTGGGTTTCAGTCTGGGGGAACCCAGCCTCCACCCGCCAGACTTCCTGGAGAGCTCTCTGACGATGCTGAAAGTGCCTGGAGCCTTGAGGATTGGATCGAGCTCCCTTTCGAAGGGGTCTCAAAATTCCTTAGACATAATATATTTGTGGCTACAATTTGTTAAGAAAAGAACCAGGCTGTTCCAGCCAATAAATTGTCAAAGGAACACATACCTAAGATAGAGAAAATGGTTTGCAGTACACAGTCCTCTTACTCCCTTCTGTAGTGCTCTGTAGTCAATATTTCCAGTGACTTTAAATAAAGAATATTTCTCAGCAGAGCCCTGGTTTCTGCTCTTTTCATTTACAGAGACCCTTGGGGCATATGGTGAGGGAGGGCAGGCCTTTTTATTCACCTGCCTCCTAGTCTGAAATTCAGATAATCAGCACTTCTTGTTCCCAGTGTGAATTCAAAGGGCTCTGAACAGAATTCTTTATGGAAAATCAGGTAAGTGGGGTTTCTCTACAAGGGTGTGTATATGAATGTATGCAGTGCTCCCTAGCTCGCTGGGTAATCTCTAACCAGAAAGTCAGAGCTATATGGCACCTAGAGCTACTCCCACATTACTTCAAAGACTGCCGTGCTTTATAAAAATTGGCAGTCAGAAAATCAGACCCAGCCATGTCACCCCACAGGCTCTGCTTCTTTGAAAACATATTTGATGTCTATTCCCACTTAATCTTCTCTCTGAATCTGATTCCTCTACTATTCATGTATCTCTGTTTTTATATTAGTATATACTGTGGCCAGATATATGATTTTTTTTTGCCTTTACACAGCTCTACCTATTTTCTTAGGTATAGAATTTCCAAAGCTAGTTGTCAGTATGCCAAAATAGCCTTTACTTTAGCAAAATCACTTTATGCTTTGCTTGACTGGGCTATAAGATGACTTAGATAATTTATGCTTCCCTTAATACTACACTTTAGGGAGTACCTGCTTAGAAAGGGTTTTATATCCTGGCTTGCAATAGATCTAATAATTTTAAGCCTCCCTCCTGGGATTACCAAGATACCAAAAACCTAAGCCTCATGGTAATAATGTTGAAGTGATGTTCAAAATGATATTCAAGTATTTGTAATTCTTTATATCTTGGACTACATTATTTTGATAAACTTGGGGAAGATATTCTGACATGAGAAGTACTTGAAGGAAGCAAAGATGTATGCTTAGAAATATACCCAGTGGCGTGGTGGTTAAGTTTGTGCCCTCTGCTTTGCTGGCCTCGGGTTCACAGGTTTGGATCCCAGGCATGGACCTAGCACTGCTTGTCAAGCCATGCTGTGGTGGCGTCCCACATAAAATAGAGGAAGATTGGCACAGATTTTAGTTCAGTGACAATCTTCCTCAAGCAAAAAGAGGAAGACTGGCAACAAATGTTAGCTCAGAGCCAATCTTCTTCACAAAAAAATTAAAAATAAAACAGAAATATGTGAAATGTGTTGGATTGAAGATTGAGCAGTTAGTTGGAGCACAGAGAATTCAAATAGGAGGGTGGGAAATGGGGTTGGCCAGTAGCTTTGCCCAGCTGAGAGGACCTCAGGTGCTAATTATTATTTGTGCTCAGCCTGTTTAAGAGTTCTTTTATAGGAAAACATATTTGAGTGGGGGAAGAAAAAGCCACTCTAACTTGTGACTTAGCCACTAAAAGGGAAGCCTAGTTATTCAGACCTCAAAGCCTTAGTCGTGGCGAATTCATCTCCTGGTGGTGGCTTAATTATATTTTATACATAGTGTTTCAACGAGTGTTAAGTTTTATTTTTAAATGAGAATCTTGCAAATGCAAATGTATCAAATGATAGCCAATGTCACAGAGACCCTCCACAAACAGCTAAGTATGCTCAGCGTAGACCCAGTGGAGGAAAGATGCTGTAGAGGAAAGCCCAGTGGTCTAGTACCTTTCCTTCAACCTCCACCTGATCCGTTTCTCTTCCCTTCCCCAACCTGGCCTCATCTTGCCTAGCCTTCTCAATGAATACTTGGCTTGAACTTACTTCACTCAACTTTGTCGCTGACACACCCATTGTACTGACGGAATCCTGGCTTGAATGGAGCTTGCTCAGCTGTGCTTTAGACAAACCCTTCTGGCTGACCTGGTTTAAACCTGGCTTTCTTGACGCCATCTCTGGCATGTTCCAAGGTGAAAAAGGACTCTGCTGCCCCTTCCATTGCTCTGCTAGAGGGGAAACCAACTGCTACTTGGCACCAGAGTTTATCAGGCCTGCATCCAGAGTTGTAACATGATTTAGTGAGAATAGTACTGGACGAGGAGGCAGGAAATGGAGTTCTGGTGCTTTTCAAGAGCCATGTGACCTTGGGCAAATCATTTCTCTTCCTTAGCTCAGTTTCTTCATCTGTAAAGAAAAGTTAGGACCTTTCTGATCCTAAAAGTCAGAGATTCACATAATGTTAACAAACTTGAATGAATGGAGATTTTGGTTCCACGTGCTGATCTTTCTGCTTACCACATTGCGTTTTCCCACAAAACATGGACCCTCTCCATTGTAGCTGTGTATTGTGTGCTCAAGCCAACTATTAGTCTGGGGCTTAGGAACCTCAAAGCCCTTCCTTCACTGGTGCAGTCTGCTACAAAGAAGGGCATCCGAAAAGTCTGTAAGTTGGGGCAGGTGATTTTGCTTATTAATTTGTGTCTCTTGGGTGTTTTACATTGCTTTAAGAAGCTTTTTCTTAAGTTAAATCACTCCGTTATTAGCCCCTTCCTGGGTGATGATTTCAAAAATCTCACTGATAAAAACTATGTGCTTGGGACACTTCTTAGGTATTTTACATGTAATATTTCACCTAGACCTTAACAACCCTAAAAGGAGCTGTTATTATCTCCACTTGACACATGAAGGAATCGAGGCTCTCTGAGGTTACACAGCAGCACAGTGCTGACAATGGGTGGGACTGGAATTCAGATCAGACTTGGTGTCCACAGTCTGAGCTCAACCACTCTCTTCACTATGAGAAGTACCTGACATTGACATGAGAAGTAACTGGTGTTTTGTTCAAGAGATCTCAGGGAGCCCCTCTTGTTAAGGTCTCAAAGAAAATGATCTCTAACTGCATTTCAGATGCCTGGAAATTATGCTTTGCCAAGCACTTTTCCACTTAATTTTAAATCCATGGGTATTTCAAGGGGAATTTAACCCATATGTTTCTGATTCACTTGTACTTAACTCATCAAAGAGGATTGTTTTGTAAACCTTAGCCTCTTCTTATGAGCACTTTCGAGCTCATATTTGGCTGGCATTGGCTGGATTTCGAATCTGCCATGGTTGAAGCTTGATTTTAAATCCTTCTTTCCAACCACTATTTCATGGTGGTTTCATGCTGTGAGTGGATGAAAATTGAAGGTGAGTCATAAAGACTCTTCCAAAACTGCACCAAGATTCCACTGATATGAAAAGAAAGCCACTAACCTTTGAGGTACATTGTACTCACCTAAAACCTTACCCTGTTAAGCTGTTGAAGTATCCATAGATATGTTCTATGATGGTAAAAAATTAAATTTGTAGATGCTGCATTTTCTCCTGAAATGATTTAGAGTAAAACTGTCTTTGAGAGATAAGGCTGTGGAGGTCAGGTATAGTACTACCTTGTAAAAGCCTTTTAGCTTAGAATCTTCTATTTGGGAGATACTTGAGTTATACAGCTGGTGGAAAGCTTCTTTCAGAGACCACCATTAGAAATGGAGAAGGCAAAAGCCTGTTTATTATCTTAGCATGTAGATGAGTTGGGTACATTCGGTTCTGATAACCTGCTGAGTTGGAGAATTAATTAACTTCACATGAGTTCCTCTGAGGAATGTGTATAATTGTTGGTAGTTGTGCATGACCCAAAGGGAAACAAGAACAATTTTTGTACCTTGTTAACAGTTCAGTTCAACAAACATGTATTGAGTGTTTTCTCTTCCTGGCATTTGGGGCTAGAGGATGAGAGTTCAGAGACAAATAAGAGACTGTCCCTCCTCCCAGGGAATTTACCATCTGGTAGACTATGACCTGTATGCTTCTATCTGAACCACAGGCCAAGTGGTGTGAGTGCCAAATAGGCAGTGTAAAGGCAGTGCACCAGGAGAGCTCAGAAGATGATGTTCATTTTGATTGATGAAGTTGCAAGGCTTCCCCCAAAATGAAGTGTTTAAGTTTGGGCTGAAAGGATGAGAAGGCTTTTGAAGGGGGAAGGGCGTTCTGGGATGAGACAACCAGACATGTTCTTGGATAATACAGACGATGCCAAATAGTTTTCCCAGATCTCTGCCCTGTGTGTAGACGTGGGGTGGGGTGAGTCTGCGGAGGTGGATCAGAGCTGCAGCAGCTCAAGCTGGGCTAACAAGGATTGTGCACGTTCCTCAATAATGAACAGCCAGAATTAGCATGACATCCTTTAACTGGGCACAGATTTTTCAGTGCTGGGAGCCTTTAGTCTTGGATCAAGGAGAGAACATGGGAAAGTGGCAAGGAAGGGAATAAGACATGAAGGAACGGTGTGTGAAATTTATATAAAAACATAAATACCATGTGTATAGGTGAAATTAACACAGCACATTATGTATGGCCTTATGTATGAGTAGTGTACAAATGAGTATCAATTCTACCTGATGTAGAGGAAACCAAATGATGCCTCCTGTGTAAAAAGATCTCTTCTATTCACAGTATCATTGTCACAGGATAAAAAAGAGCTGCTATTAGACACAAGAGTAAATATTTTACATACTTTATTTCATATCGTTCTTACAAACACCCTATTATTATTTCTGTTTATAATTAAGAAAACTGAAGATCCGAGAGTAAATAATTTGTGGTCACATAGGTGTCTATGGTGCTTCCGTATCAGTTTGTAGATACAGTGTGTGTATATGTGTGTGACTTAGCCTTTCTACTTATAATACTTTTTGATGAAATATATAACACATTTAAAGAATAAATGTCATATGTCATAGCTACAAAGCTAATAAAAGACTATACACTGCTCAACATTTGTACTAGAACAATGCCAATGCCTATTTGGGCTTTCCCATCTCATCTCCTGCTTCATTCTGCAGAAGTAAGTACCTCTGCTGTAAATTTTAGTATATATATTTTTCAGCTGACACCCAGAATTGCTTCTGTGTTGTCATGGCTTAGGGTGAATATATTTATGAAAACAAGACTGGAATAATTTGCATTTCACGCAGACACTTCAACACTGCACTGAGGGTTTTAATATAGCACAAGATTGAGGAGTATAAGAGTAGGACACTGACACTAGTATAAACATTGCTTTAATCTTGAGGGTTGTGATTTAATTCCAGGGTACAGGAAGACAAAAAGAAATGAGACCTAAGAGGAGGTATGAACTAACAGACAGGGCCTGATCCAAGATTTGAGAGACCTAGGTCTTAATTCCATCTGCCATTAATCTGTTTTGTGACATTGAGAAAATTACTTTACCTCTTGGAGTTTTAATTTATCCTTGTATAAATTGTGTGATCGCTTTGAGAAAGTTAAACTGGTAGAGTGGGAAAAGCACAGATTAGAATCAAAAACACCAAAATTAGAGTTTTCGTTCTGCCACTTCATCTTTGTGTAGCCTCGGGCAAGTTTCTTAACTTTACTCTCGAGCCTCAGTTTCCTGTTCTGTAAAATAGGGGGAAAAAATCTCCCTCAGAGAATTGTGAGAATTAGGTGAGATAGCATGTAAAAGTAGCCAGCACAATCCTCCATAAAAGTTTGTTTTCTTTTCCTTCTTCTATAAGTTTCTTTCCAATTCTAAAATGAGAGATTCCATAGTTCATCTTATACATAAACTTTTGAGGCACAACCAGCTCATAATTATGGAATTTCCTGTATTAAAGGGCTAAGCATTTCTCTCAAATCAGGCTTGTCATCAGAAGACTTTCCAAGGTCTAGATGAATCTTTTCAAATTAACAACAACATCTGGGATTAAAACAAAACAAAAGAAACAGTTCCTCTCACACTCACAAGAGTGAGAGGGAGGGAGTGGAAAGAAAATTGTGATAAAAGTTCATTTACCACCCTTCCCTTCCCCTTCCCTGAGCCAAAACAATAGATTCTAAAGCTAAGACTTTGTTTTTATTGGTTGTATAGACTGTCTGTGTTTGCATAAGGTATCAGCATTGTTACCCCATTTAAGGATCGAGTAATTCCCCGTGCTGATGGGAATGCAATAATTACCTTTCAATGCCCTTCCAGTCTCTCCCTACCCACAAGCCTTCTTGGCATTTACATAGCTCTTTGCCTTCTTTTCAGTACATTCTTATTGACATATAGTTTGAAACTGCCACTGTTTGGGAACAGCTCCAGAATTCCATTAGTTCCAGATGTCCACTGTATTAGTTATATTTTTATGATTGTTATGGTAACAAATCAAATGCATATAACAATTGGGAACTTGGGGCAGGGGATAGTGGTCTTTCTTTTCAGTTAAGGGTGGTATATGAGGCATATCACAGTAAAAAATATCTTAAGTGTTTAGAAAATAGAGTAGAGAAATATGGTCTTCAAACAGAGGTATTAGTGAGCTTATTTTTAAAAAATGGAATATATTTTACAAATAAGAGCTGGCAGTAACTCTTATGATGGTGATGATACACATGACCATTTCTATGTTGATTAATTTGAAAAATGTGTGTCCATCTGAGAGCAGAGTATTAAGGCAGGTTACCAGAGGCTAGTCATGTCTCAACATTAGACGCCTTATCCAGTTGCCAGGAAGGAAAATTAAGTTGAGTTTTAGAATATGAGTTCATGAAGGAATAATATCTGGAATTCTCTTTTGAATTTGGGTGAAATTTATGTCTGCACTTGACCTGCTTTGCTCAATCTTTTTGCTCTCAATCTTTAAAATACATGCTACATAAAAATTCCAGAAATGCAATATCTTACTCTTGGATCATTGTCATATATGTGTCAAATGACCACAAAATCCATGCACTTCGTGTCTCAGTTAGGAATGAATTTGGATGAAGTAATAGAAAACCCAACCACAGTGGCTTAAACAAGTAGGGGTTAAGTTTTTTTATGTCACAAGTGAATTTGGTGGTATCAAAAATGTCAAGGACAGAGGCTCTTCTTTCTTCCTGCTTTACCATCCTTAGTGCGTGGACTTTTGTCCTCGTGATTGCAGGTTAGCTGATGGACTTCCAGGCATCTCATCTTTCTAGAAGGGTGAAAAGGATAAAGGACAAGGGAGTAATCCAGATGAGTGTGTTTCATTTTATCAGGGAATGAAAAGTTTTCCTTGACTTCCCATCCTGCTGGGCCTCCACTTGCATCATGTTGACCAGACCTGGGCACATGACTGCTGCTAGCTGGAAAGTGGCTCAAGAGAAAGGGAGTGTGGAGGGGGTGGATCAGCGCTCCACCCATGCTTTTCAACTTGCTCAGAGCAAGGGCTTCATGAATCCAGGCTTGGACTTGACCTGCACATCAGCCTTTACCTTTGCTCTATTTTGCCAATCCCAACTGTTGGTCACAAGAGGGGGCCAACCAAGAGAGTAGAGATAACTTAGAACAAATCTATCAGCCCTGCAGAGCAGATTAAGAAGTATATGTTCTGTCCTCTGTCAGTCAGTGGCATTCTCTGTTTTTAAGAGTAGCATAATACATCAGTAATCTGTAACCATGATATATGTGGGAGGAAGGGAAAAATAGAAGCATTAGGAACTCTGGTAGTTATCTTATATACATGGTTTCATTTACTACTCAACGCAACCCGGGGAGGTAGAGGAAACTGACTCAGAGAGTAACTGCTCCCTGCCACATTGATAATCAGAGTTTTAGGATTCAAATCAAATGTGATAGATTCAGGCAATCACAAGTAGTTAATTATGGCTTGGGCAAAGGGAATGAATATTGTAAAAGGCTATGGATTTAGACTAACTTGGAAGGGATCTAATTTTCATATTCATTCATTCGTAAGTACTTGAGTTCTTACTGTGGACCCACAAACTATTCTAGGCTCTGGGTGTACAAAGTTTAATGAGATAAATTATTTACCCTTAAGGCTCACAATCTGATGAAAGGCAATCATATAAATCAGTGATTACTGTGGAGTTTAATTAGTGCCACAGAGGAAAGAAGAGGAAGGTGGTCAGGGAAGACTTCCAGAAGGAGGAATTTGCTGGAAAAATAGGGGGAAGAAGAGCCTTCCAGGCAAAGGGAACAGCATTTGCAAAGACATATGGATTGGAAATAATGCCATGAATTGAAGTACAGTTCACTCAGTGGCTCTGGAGAGGGACTGCACTCGGGGAGTGGCAAGAGATGAAGTGGGTAGGGACCATTTCCCAAAGTGCGTTAGGTCCCGACTGAGATAAGTTCACTCCTGTGGGGTTACAGGACATGGGGTCTACAGTAAAGCAGCGACAGTTGGGTTACAGCAGAGGGGCAAATTAGGAAGCTGTTGTGGTGGTCAATTTTATAGGGTTTGCGGGGATGATTGAGCATGGGGTGTGAGGGCTTCTGTGACACCTGCACCCAGGTTTGTGAACTGAGTGATCTGGGCTGTGGTGATGTCCTTCACCAAAATGAGAAGTGTGGGAGGAGCAAGTCTGGTGGCAAAACGAGCTTCTGTCAGACACATCTTTCTACACGCTGTCCCTTCTTAGGTGATGGAAAACAACCTTCTCTCTCTAACCTGGCTGCTGCTGTCCTGGCTCAGGCCAGCTGAAAGGCCACCAGGGCGTCTGAATGGTTCGTGACTCCGCCCCTTAAAGTCCGTCAGACAGGTGGAGTGTCTGATTTAGGGTGCACAGCAAATTAGTTGCTGAGCCGAGACTGGAAAGTAGGTTTCCTAATTTTTTAGGCTTACTGCCTTTCATTTCTGCCTCTGCTGTGAATTCTGCTAAACAGATCAGGTAAAATCCTCCATAAATGCCTGCTGCCATTTGGGGAAAATCAACTAGAACTTTGTGTGTTACTAAGAGTTAACTACCAATTTGTATATGGCTGTGATAACTTTCCTGCAAGTTTGTGTGTTTCTGTGTGGCCCCCTCTTGAGTTATAAGTGAGGTTAGAGGATAGCTTGGAGTGGCTTTTATTTGGGCTGGTGTTGCTCACTGGGAGAGGTTTTATATTTTCACTTTCCTTTGAGAATGTAAAGTTATATATTTTATGAAACCCTGATAAATCTGGACAAGTTACCAAAGTAGTGTCACACTCTTATTAATGACTTATTAAGTAGTGCAGAGGTTTATATCTTTATTCAGCCACAAATACTTTTAAGAATCTGATGAAAGCTGGACTCTCTTCCTCCAACAAGGTACAATGCACACGCTATATTGGGTCAAATCCAGTTAGTTGCAAGTAATGAAACTAGCTTAAGCAGAAAGAGAGTTTGTTATAAGGAGCCTGGAGTATGCCAGGAACTCAAGGGCAGGGGTGTAGCAAGGCTTTATTGAGGGCTGGACACAGGATCCAGATGCTCTCTCAGCCTCTCCTTGGGGCCATGTGGTCTCTGTCTTTGCTCCTCCCTGCAGACCTTGTCCCTATTCCTCCATGCAAATGGCCTGCTCTGTGCTTCTTCAAATACATAGTCCCCATAGCTCCTGGGGTCACATCACCGAGGTTCCAGCCAACCGGAAAGCTGAAGACCAGTGTTCTCAATCCCACTTCCAAATTTCTTGAAGAAAACATGTGATTGCCCCACTTGGATCTGGCACTCAGATACGGGGTCCACTTGACTGTGTCCAGATCTATCAAACTCATACATGTGATTAATGCGCAATTGCAGGGCACCTTGGACCTCCTGAGTCCCAATTGTGATCTTCAAGTTAAGAACCCTGGACTAGAGGGATTTGAATGCTGATAGCCTAACAGCGCTACTTTTTAGCCATAAAACTACTGCAGAAATGGAACATACATTTGAATAGAGGGTATTTGCACGAGCATGGAGCCTAAGAACACTTGCTCCAGGCAGGAGTTGTGAATTTTGGATATCAGTAGTTAAATCCCAGGATGGTGAATATGATGTATATTGAATTATAACACTCTCCAAGGTCGTTGATATGATATTCCTAACTTTTAGCCTTAAAGGTTTGGAAAATTCAATTTTAATTATTGTTAACATGCTTCGTAAATATCCAAGGGAATACAGTATAGACCTGTTCATACATCCAGAGAGCCAAAGTCTGGCTCAAGTTGTTTTTTCTTCCACAGTTGGAGAAAATTGTGGTGTTCGGCTTGCCTCCTGGGGCATGTTAAACCACTTTTAATGCTGTCTCTTATTATTTTCTAACCATATGCTCTTTCCGCGTATCTAACTAGCTGCCTCAGATGAAACCCCAATGTCTGGCCAAGCTGATGTAAATCTTTAGTAAGTGGTGAGAAAGAACAGAGTAACACAGTGCCCTGTTAGTGTTCAGACAGTACACGATTTAATAGTTGTAGACCTCATAGTCTCAGGAGCAACTTCAGGTTTTTTTCACCAGTTCTATAGAATGGAAACTTTTGAGCCATATACCCTTGTCCCACTGGCTGCGCTAGGCAAAACTTAGCTACCACTAGATTGGGCTATCTGCCTGTATAGTATAATATTAATATGTAGCTCTGCAGATCATTTTCCTGGGATGCCTGGGAGATAATTATTACTTCCAAAGAATGTGATGCCTTATTCGTGTAATTGTTATTCTCTTATATAAAACAGTTGTCACTTGTAAAACACACAAGTGTCCCAGAACATCAAAACCTGTATGATACCAATGAAGCTGCCAAGAGGCCACCATGATTGTCCAGTTAGTGACACATTCTCAATCCATGTGGTAGGTCTTAACAACGGATGACCGTAAAATTATGGCAAAAACATAGTTCCGGGGTTCCAATGTATTTAGTCTTTGGTTTCTCAGAAAATCAATCTTCTGCCATTTTTTGATATCTGAGTATGCACAGATTTTTGTCAAGAATCTTCTTTTGTTGATTAATTAAATCTACATAATTGGGTTTTGGTACTGCCACCTCTCCCATTCCCTCAGCTTCCGTGTCTGTCTTCTGCACAGTTCACTCACGTGTTCTGAGTAATGCTTGTGCTTTCTTCCAACTTGTCTTTCTTCAGTTGAGTTCAGCGCCAGACCCAGGGCTGGAAACAGTCTCAGGAATTTTTCATTCATCAGATATTTTCTTCCAAAGAAAAATTCTGAGAATAGGAGGGTCACCTTGAGAACTACTTGATAATATATTAGCATAGTTCAGCGGTGTGTGTGTGTATGCACACATGTGTGTGAGGGAGAGGTGTAGGGGGAGAGAGAGACAGACAGACAGACAGGCACGAGCAACCTATGCATCACACACCCATAAGCAAATGAATACTTGATAAAAAGCCAGTTCTAGAAATAACACTTTCAAACCAATGTATTTAAACTATCTCACTGTCATTCATCTGTCTTGCTATTACAGAAAGTCCATATTTATACAAGGCATTTCTCAGCTGTGGTTAAATGGCTGAACTTTTGTCCTTGCCTTAAGTTTTTCACCAGATCTCTGAGAGTTGATACTATCACTGGAATGTGGTATGTATCTGTTTCCTGTAGAATGATCTTAGGGCTGGCAGCTAGAATGCTAGTGGTCTTGGATTCCCTTGCCCTGTCATTTCATGGAAGCAGCAGTGAAGTTCCTCTGGAGGAAATCCCACCCACCACGCCAGGATTCCGTCACATATTGTTGGTCTGAGCCATGTGTACTTAACACTCAGGTTTCTGTGAGAATTGGCCAAACGTGTTTGAAGTAAGAATTTCGACCATAAAGTTTATATATAA
This sequence comes from Equus asinus, assembly GCF_041296235.1. NCBI lineage: Eukaryota > Metazoa > Chordata > Mammalia > Perissodactyla > Equidae > Equus > Equus asinus. The sequence goes on from NC_091791.1 coordinate 148,371,630, forward strand.
GTATCTGAATGCAATATGACTAACTGCCTGCTCACAAAGAGGAAGGGAAGGACGAGAAGTTTCGTAAAAAAGCTAAAATACACAGATCAACATATAGCATCAGGATTTACAGATAATATTGTTTTATGCAGGGCCACACTTTTCAATTCAAATCACCTGTCCTAGACCAGGTACTTGATGGTGAAAGTGTGAAGAACTTGTATATTGATTACTAGCGGGTGGAGCCTGGTCTTCCCTCAGATTCTCCATTTCAGTGAGTGACTGGCCCCGTGGCCAGCCCCTGAAGCCAGAAACCCGGGAGTCATCCTTGTCCTTTCTGTTTCCCTCACCCTTCACGTCCAGTTCATCTTTAAGTGCTGCTGCTTCTACCACTCAAGGGCATCCTCCACCTGCTGGCTTCGCTCCTTCTCTGTGCCATCGCCTTCGTCCAGCCACCGCCTTCTTTCGCCTCAAGTCCTTCAGTCCCTCCTTGTAAGCCTTCCCATTTCTACTCTTGAACCCTCTAAGGAGAGCTCTTTAAAAATAACACATTGTGTTTTTGGTGGCTTCCTGTTGAACTTAGAGCCAAATCCAAACTCCTTCCCGTGGCCTGGAATGTGCTGTGTAAGCCAGTCCCTGCCCAACGCTCCGACCTCGTGGCGTGCCCCTTCCCCCTTGCTCTCTAAGCTCTGGTCACAGTGGCCTTCTCTCTCTCTGTGCTAGAGAAGCCAGACCGTTTCCAAGCTTAGAGCCACTCTTCTCGCCGTCTCTTAAACCTGGAAAGCACTTACTCGCACTTTGCACAGCTGGCTTGCCCTCATCCTTCAGGCCTCAGTTTAAATGTCACTTCCTCCAAGACATCTTCCCTGGTAACTCTTACCACTGTAGTATCTCCAGTTACTCTCTATCACAGCGGCATTCTTACTTCATTTGTAGACTAGATCACAACCTCAAATCAAAGATGATTTTTAATGTGTTTCCCTTTTTATTGACTCTCTCTCTTGCCAGACTGTAAACTCCGTGTGGCTAGGGGCTTTATCTCATCCTGCTCACTCATAGAGCACAGTAGCTCAATAAATGTGTGTTGAATGAATAAAGAAACCCTTGATTATATTTTACAACTGTAAAATTTACTCATTGAACCTGATCGTTGAAGTCAGAATGCCTAATTTTATTTGATGCAGGTTTTTTTTTTTATTGTGGTAAAATACGCATAACATGAAATGTACCATTTTAGCCATTTTCAGGTGTATGGTTCAGTGGCATTAAGTGCATTTACCTTATTGTGCAACCATCATCACCATCCATCTCCAGAACTTTCTTATCTTCCCAGAGTAAAACTCTGTACCCATTAAACAATATAACTCCCCATTTCTCCCTCCCCTAAGCCCCTGACAACCACCATTCTACTTTCTGCCTCTATGAATTGAATATACAGTGGGATATTTTTAACCAATTCATTTTAACTGTCCCTTTACTAACATAGACCTTTATCCTCTATATATGAAAATCCCATTTATAATGATAGCTGTCCCATTTTATTGATGAAACATTCTACTAGGATCCTTCAGAAACTTAAACCACTTTCTGTAGAACCTATATTTGGAAACTAAATAATATTACGAGGCACTCTTAAGGTATATGAGTTGATTTAAGAATATGTTGGCCTTGGAAATTTTTATATTTAATATCATTGATCATAGGGCCCTTTACTCTTAGGTTGTTAATCTTGCTTTTGGATTGTGGAGAATGTTTTATACTTGGTGGCTCTGAAGAAAATATAAAAGAACAAATAAATCAAATTGTTATATAATTCTATTGTTTTTGTCTTGCTGTTCAATAGCTGATGCTCTGTGGTGAAACTGCAGTTTGGTTTAACGTGGCACTCGTACAAGACATTTTAAAAGCGAATAAATCAGAGCCAGCTGGTTCTTTAAAGTGGAATTTGCAGACCATTAGAAGTGAAGACACACACTCTCTATGATTTTATTATCTTGATGGTAAATATGTCACCCAAATCAGAATTTGACTTCTATCCAGCCCCCACCCATTGCTTTTTTTCTAGTAAAGATAGTTTAGAGATAACTTTGGGGGAAAATGAAAATCAGTAATGACTTTAGGATGTACAGTGAGGGAACAAATAATGTCAGGTAAATGATTATTTGGAAATGAGCTGTTCTCTTCCCTGAACAAGATTGCTTACTGTTTTCTTCATCATGGAACAGAATAAAATGTGGTAACAATTTTCCGTAGTTGAATTGCTGCCGCACATAATTGGGTCCCACAGAACGATGGCCTGGATTTTGGTGAATTGCTTCGTCTGCATGTTAGATTAAAAGGTGTACAGCAGATCGCCTTGTTTCTGCAATTTGGAATGGTATTTATATTTAAATGTATTATGGTAAGACTTTTAACTTAATGAATTAAAGAAGTTAAAAGTCAAGGAAAATATTCACAGAAATAGTTTTGTGCTTATTCTCATGCTTTATTTCTAAAATGTTTTTAAGTTTATTTACAGTTAAGTTGTACCTCAAATACAGTTGCTTAAAGATAAACATTTTGCATAATGTAGTTTAATAAATTTTGCCAAAAGGTCATATTCTTTAAATAAGGTTATATAGACCATGTTCAGTAGGTAATCCTGCGTGTACTATTTTATAGAAATGTATGGATGGGAAAGTATATTTGAAATTTACTGTCATTAAAAAAAAACCACATAGCTTAAATGAAATGGGAGAGGCAATATTGCATAGGAAAAGCAGCCCTGAAAGGAATTCCCACCCTCCCAGAAGTTTTATTATGAAAAATTTCAAACCTACGTTAAACAAAGCATAGTATAAAGTATACCCATATACCTTCCATTTACATTAAATATTTGTTAACTTTTTTCACGTTTATACCCATATCTATCTATATATGTAAATGTATATATAAATATATATATTTGTATATAATATATGTAAATAAATATATATGTATATATATTGTCATCTGTTTGTTTTGCTGCATCATTTGAAAATTAATTTGCATAATATTGTGACAGTTCACCTCTAACCAATAAGGACATCCTTGTATATAACCACAAGACCATTGTCACATCTAAGAGGACAATTCCACAATATCACGTGATATCCAGCCCTTATAAAATTTCCCCAGTTGTCTCTTTTTGAAACAGTATCCAATTAAGGTTTAGTTATTATGCTTTTTTAATCTAAAATAACCTGTCTACCTTGTTTTTGGGGAGGAGGGTGATTTACTTTGGGAAAAATTCAGGACAGTTGCCTTAGAAAAATCACAGATTCTGGCTTTTCTGATTGTTTCCTCCTGGTGTCATTCATCTTGTTCTTCTATCCCTGTATGCCCTCTTGGATGGAAGTTAGGTCTAGAATCTCGATTGATTAAAGTTTGACTATTTTTGGCATAAACTTCATAGATAATGTTTAGTACTTTATATTTTATCAAATCAGGAGCTGTGGAAGGATTTCAGCATGGTCTGTGATAGTGACATTCTGGAAGAAATTAAGAGTTAACTTTTGGTGTTACTAATACTAAGGTTGATCAGTGTGTTTGGGTCCCAGTTGGAGAATCCACCTAGAATTTCACCCCCTGGAGGTACCAGCTCCAGCACTGGATAGGGAAGCTGGAAGTGGGAGTTCATGGTAATGGAGGGATGTCATGCATATAAATGTGCTTTGTAGCACTGGGAGGGGAGAACTTGGAAATGTGAATTCAGTTGAGTATTAGGATGGTGGAGTAGAAGGTGATGAGCCTACTTAAATTTAGATTTGTTGTTTGTTTTAGTGAGCTTGTGGTTAGTATAATAATAAAGAACATAATAAAGTGCCTCATAATCCATCAACACTATGGAAACGAATCCTATTTTGTCATAGAATGTCCTGGTTAAGAGATACTGCGTTATGTTGAGTGGCGGTGATCCCAGTTTATGGGCTCTGTCACATTCTTAAGGTTAGACTTTCAGATAAGCAGTCAGCTATCTTACCAACAACTCCACTTCATAATGGAAAATAAGCACTCCTCAATAAAGGGGAAAAAAGAGAGAGACGTACAACTTGAAGCCTTAGAGGGCAAAATCACTTTGGGGAGCTTTTGCAATATATGGATGCCTAGGCCCCATGCCACATCTACTGAATTGGATTGCAGGGAGAGCTTGTGGGAGGAGAGGGGTAAGATGCAGGCATCTGTATTTTGCAAAACTTCCCCAGGTGAGTTGGTTATGTCCTAAGGTTAAGAATGATGGGAATAAGAAGAAGTAGCAGCAATTCTGAAACTGATTACGACCATGGAACTTCTTTGCTTTAATTTTCCTCACACTGAAACTTCTCTAAACTCCTTCCTCAGAAGGTTATATTGAAATTCGTTGCATTAGGAGCCTAATGTGTCCCAGCCCAACCTACCTGGAAGGAGAAGCATGCTGTGACCCTCTCTGTCATGGATGAATTGATATCTCATTCTTTTGTTGGTAATTTTTATGAAAAGAAGGAATTAAAATAATTGGAGCCTAGTGCCCAAAATTATATCCTTGTGCCTTCCCTGCAGTTTGTGGTTTAGTGACTGGGCAAGAGTGACAAGAATTCATTGTACCACAGAATATTCTTTCTCTGTGAATGATGCATTTGCTTCAGGGTGAAGTCTGATGACAAATGAAAGTGAAATGATGCTGTGGGCCACTGCATTCTGAACTGCAGAGCTGGGAAGGAGCTGAGGATCAGAGGCTGCAGACACACGTTGGTCAGATCCCAAGCCTTGAGGCCAGCTCTTTCGGGACTGGGTAACAATTGTTGAGCGTAACCACTCAGAATGGGAACATGTAGATGCGGAATTTCCCATGAACTAGCCATACTAGAGTTACCCACTTAAAAACAATTAAAATTGCACTTTAATTTGGGGAAGGCTTGGCCTGTTGCCCTAGTTCACGGAGGTCTTATCAGGAAGTGATTGTAGAGAAGTTTGTAAACAGAAAGTATTTTTAATACTATATTTTAGTTGCATTAGGAATAATGATTATGTTGAGAGAATGTGTCAGATATTACCCAAGCATTGAATTAGGCTCATTCCCTGTCTAATGCTGGGACTATCCGAAAAAAAAAAAAGAGTATGTAAATTTAGCTTAGTATCACATAAGTGCTATGGGAATAATTATAAATAATTGGATTATTAGTAAGGAATTGGGAGTGTGGGCAGAATTTTTTCTGTGGTTGGAGTATTGGACTAAAAACAGCATAACTTTGGCAATCTAAATGAAGCATAGGGCAAAAAGCACATGCTGCCAAATCAGAATGACATTTAAAAGCCACGTTAATGCAGCAGTTACCTTCCAAGGGATTTTTAGATCCATTTCTGTTTCATCCAGATTATACCTCTCCCTCTGTAATCAGCAATTATTTTTGAAAATATGGCTCTACAAATACATTTATGTGCCTTACTAATCTGCAAATGGGCTGGTTCTTTGACCATGGTGATAAGGATCTAGTGTGGAAATGTGTTAAGTCTGTAGATTCTCTTACACATACTCAAACTATTTGCCAGACATCCAGTATATTTAATAAAGAGGGGTCCCCAATGGGCTCTAGAGATGCCTGATGAATACTGTCAGAATTAACAAGTGCCATTTCTATTCCATGTGTTTCATATTGAAATGAGGGCAAGAAGTTGTGGACCCTGGAAAAGTCTTAAGGGTTGTTTTTCTTTTTATGAAGCCTTCCAGTGAGGAATTCATGTCTCCAGTCATGAGCCGGTGTTAGACCAAACTGAATCAGATTTTCCTAGCATTTTATGGTGCACCTTGATTTGCTGGTGTCACTCACAAAACACCATATTTGCACCTACCCTGAATCTTGCAATCCTCACGTATAAGATAATTCTGTAGAGGATTTTGCCAAAATGAAGAGGGAAACCAAATCCAAGCAGCATGGAAGAGAGGATTGTAAATTAAAAGTCATGGCCCATTATGTTTTTTAAAGATTGAAAATGGCATACCAACATGAATCTGTCTAATTGAAGCATTTGCACTTGTCTCAGTAAATTAAGAGGAAAGAAAGAAACAAACCTAAATTTCCTTCCTTGTTACCTAATGTGAAAGGTTTTATTTGTTTTTTAAATAAAAGATTATGTTGCTGTGATCTTTCTAGTCTCAGATGTAAGATATGTATAGTCATAAAAATCTTGATGGCTGTTGCATGAGACTAAACATTTTTCATCCTAAAAGGAATTCATCAGTAATATAACATTGAGTGTTGTGTGTAATTGTGAAGAATTGGAAGCAATTTAAATGACACACAGTAATAAAACTATTGAATAAGTGGTGTTATAACGATGGAAAATCATGCAGCAATCAAGATCATATTTTGGAATAGTATTTAATTACAGGGGAAAATGCTTTTGGCAATGTTAAGTGAAAAAACAGCAGGATTCAAAATTGTATATTTTGTATAATTCCTATTTTGGGGTAAAAAATAAAGCACATGCACATAAAATTATGTAAGATAATATGACTAATATGTTATCAAGTGTTTCTTTAGGTGCAATTACGTGTGATTTTTATTTTCTTCTTTATGTGTTACTGATTTTTTGAGTTGCCCGAAATTATTTATTTTCAAATCAGAAAAATATATGATAAAATATTAAAATAGAAAAGAAACACCATATGTCAGAGAAGTATTTCTTAAATGCCTATAGGTACTATTTGGAAGAATTGAGTCAAAGAAAGAACAATGACTTCAGCATTCGACTTTGTCTACGTAGTTACTGCGTTTAAGAGAGATTTTGTTGCAAATTGCCATGTGCTGAGTAACTTTTTCTTTATTGACAGAATGAAAAGAGGACAGAGATTTTACTCAACAGCTCAAACATTTAACATTTTGTATTCTTGTTTGAGTTCAGGATTTATGGAAAAAGATAGACTTTGAATAGATCTGGCACATTATGAAGAATATTAAAATATGCCTAGAATTGAACTGTATAAAAGTAAAAAATAGTAGGGTAAAAAAATGCATAAACAAAGGACAAAGACAAATAATACACCGAGAAAGTGTCAGGAGATAGGGCTGGAAAGGTGGGCGCGGCCAGAGCATGTAGAGACTGCAGGGGAGCAAAGGTCAAAGGTTAGTCTTTTGGAAAGCTAATGCTGGTTGTGTTTATGTACCACCTACCCAATTTTGGCCTGTTTGCATATCCCATACTAGTATTTATTTAGCATTTTTCTTTAAAATGAATTAAAAGTTTTTTATTCATTCTCATCATAGCAAACATATCTATGAAATCCATGAGTCTGGTATGTTTATATTTTTTAATAAGACAAATTACAATTAATATATGACTACTAAAGCAAGACAATCTAAAATCATCTGGCATCCCATCAGTAATGCACACAGCACACTTTAGTGAGCACTGGCATGGAGAGAGGGAGATGTGGAGATGGGAACTCGACATTTGGCTATTCTGTCCATGTCTCAAGTGCTACCATAATTTGGGCCTAGTCCTCTTGATGTACTTGACTGGGTAGAGTTTTGTTTTTGGAATTTCTTAGAAGACTCATCTTCCAGCATGGGCATTAGGGCAGCATGGGCTTTAGGGCAGTGCCATTAACCAAAGGTGGCTCATTCCAGCAAGATAGAAGGGAGAATGAGGAAGAGCATTTGGCGATGGGGAACAGATGGGGTCATAACTGCAAGGGAGGGGTTGGGTGAGGATGCAGCAGAGAGAAAGCAGGAGAGAATACACAGGATAGAGGGACACCAGTGGATAAGATTCAGTTATTTTCCAAACGTTGTCGGGCTCCAGCCTGTTCACTCTTGCTGGTATTGTAATAAAGAGTTATCCTTAGTGAATTACATATCTGTGTCCCATGAGCTACTTAGAGAAGGAAAGAAGAAAAGAAAAATGAAAACATAACCCAGTGGTTTCATCAGCACACCCAGTGATTTTCATAAAACTGTAGAATTCAGTGGTGAAGGGAACTCACCAGGGTCATGTAGTCCATCCCTAGACTCACAGGAAACCCTCTGTGTGCTCCTGAAAAATGACATAGGGAAGCATGCAGTATTGGGTAGTGGATAGGAGCCCATGGTCTTGCCACAGCCCAGCCTTCCTTATCTTCAAGACCACTGTGGAACAGAAAGGGGGTATTATGTCCCTGATTCCTCTCATAGGGAGGCTAAGGACAGCCTGACCTTGCTCCTTTGTGCTCACTACATCTCAATCTTTCTTGTTTATTGGCTGCTAAATCTAGATTGACTTTCTCCCTTTAGCAAAAAAAAAAAAAAAAAAAAAGATGGAGGCAACTTTTGTTATCTGATGAGACTTCTTGGAAATTGTCCTGTGGTCTTAGCTTATCTCTGTTTGCTTTAAGATGACCTTTTTGCCCAAGGGCTACAGTGATCTCAGATCAATGTCCTCTTTATATTAAATACTTAATATCTTTTGCATGGCTAACATTTTTTTTTAATTTTTAACTTTTTGATTTGTTAGCTTATTTTTTGTGTTTGAAATAAGATGGACACAATCCAAAAGAAACAGGGAACTGTTTCTTTTGTTCAAGAAACTCCTGGGAAGACGGTGGCAGGACTTGCCTCATTGCAAGGTTTGAAATTCTTTGCTGTCTCCAACCTAAGTACTGATAGACTGTAAGCTCCGTGAGGGCAGGATTGTGGTCTCTTTTAATCCCTGAAGCATCTCCATCAAGCATCGGGGCTGATTTGTAGTAGGCGCTGATATATTTTCCTGAGTGAATGAATCTGTAATAATATTATGTTATATTTGTATAACACGTCACAATGGTAAAGTATATCCTCATCTCATCCTCACAACAGCTGTTCAAAGTGGATAGGAACTGGTTTTTTTATCCCCATTTTGTGAGTGAGGAAAATGGGGTTCAGAGGTAGAGTGGTCTGCCCAAGGCTTCACATGAAGACTGTTTGCCAATGGAGTCAAGGAAGATGGGCCCAGCTGTTCCTCCGTGTGATGATTCCTGCTTTTTCTGGACTTTTATGGAATTCTCCTTCTTTATTTTCAGATTACAGGACAGGCCCGTGTTTTACTGTGATCAGCAACCAGATGTGCCAGGGACAGCTCAGCGGGATTGTCTGTACAAAAACGCTCTGCTGTGCCACAGTCGGCCGAGCCTGGGGCCACCCCTGTGAGATGTGCCCTGCCCAGCCCCACCCCTGTCGCCGAGGCTTCATTCCAAATATCCGCACAGGAGCTTGTCAAGGTAAACCATAGGCTGATGGAATTATTAATGGATTCATCTTATTTGCTCTGGAGAGCCATTCTCCAATGGAGTTGGAAAGAATGGAAAAGCAGTGTCAGAGACATAACTTCACGATTTCGCTGACGGCATGATGTCCAACTTAGGCATTAGGAGCATGGCTCACGAGAGAGCAGCTGGTCTCCTTGGATTTTTCCTTGCCAGCCGTTTCTCCCCGCTGACCTCAGAGTTGTTTCCATGGGGTGGTATGATTCTGTTTACAGCAATGCTGTGCATTATAGTAATGCTGGGTATAAACACAAAGCAAAATTTGTGAACAAGTTAATTTGTTTTTCTTAATTTTTTTTCCTTCATTTGAAATTGTTGGAGTTCCTCTGTCTCATGGGTTGTACTTAGTTGACCTGAAGAAAATTGTTCCTCTCTCCATTTTACATGCTGCGTTATGCTTTATTTTTTCACAAGTCAGAAATAAATTAGGATTTGTTTCATAGTTTTAAATATCCCCAGATGTCGCCTGCTTACTTCTTCTCCTGCCTCCCATAGAAGCCCTTACCCTGTTTTTGGCTTTTACTCCTGTTCTTCCAGCTGTACAAATTCTTTTATTGTCTGGATGTCTGGCAGGAAACAGGAGGAAGTGAACAGAGGCAGCTCCACACTAAACTGATGGGACTGAAAACTCCCAGGCTGTATCTGTTTCCTTTCGACATCTTCAGTGCTTTTTTAGCATACTGCGATATTTTCAGAAAATTCAGGGTATGCTTTTCTGAGGCAAATAGATACTAGTTTGGTTTTGTTCTATGTGTTCGTTCTAAGGATAATATGCAATAAAACAGAACTTGAGCTTAATCACACAGTTCTGTGGGTCCTCTATTAAATTATGCTTCAGTAAATTTCACTTCTGATAAATGCTGTTGGTCCTGGCCCCTGGCTTCTATGTCCAACATACAGTTCCTTTGTATGCTCTTGAGTGTATCCTTCTGAATGTCAGGAGCAGCAAGAAGTCACTTGGAAACCCTAGAATTGCAAAGGGGTAGATTGTATGATTTTATAAAATAAAGAGTAAGTTTAGTTCCCCTTTTCTTTGGTGCCTTCTTATTTTTCTCATCCTTAGAAGTCTGAGTGAGTTTTGAAGAAATTCTTAGTCTTGGTGTTCTGAAGTCAGCTAATACCCATGAACTCATTGACAGTGACAGTGCCCGGCTGCCTGTCCATGGGTCCTTGTCAGAAGTGGAGGTGCTATGAGAATTGGAGGAAAGAGAATGAAGAGGGAGAGGGAAGAGCTGCTTTTCTTTAGCTTTGCTATTCATTTCATACAATCTAAACTTCTCCAGCATTTTCTTTCTGTCTCTTTCTGACTCTACTATTCAACATTCAAGGGAAAAAAAAGTTTTTTTAAGAAAATTTGTGAAAACCCATGGAATCAAAATGGCAGTTCTGTTGCCAGTTTGAGGATGAAATTCTCCAGGTTTGGCTACTTTCTTTGGAGAGATTCTGCTGTCAGCTTGGGGCTCTGTCTCCTTGCTGGTGTTTTTAGACCTTAGGCCAGATGTGAGGGTCTGTGGGCAAATGGGTTCATAAAGGAGATTATTCTGTCTTCAGCTGTGGAATGTATGGCCGGCAGAGAAACGCCCTCATATATATTTCCTCTTGGCTAAAAATGACAATCAATGACACTATCTAGTTTTGCTTAATGTCCAATTTTAATTTCAAATAACATTTTAATAAACATATTGAACATATCAAGAGGATGGAAAATTCTGGTCTAAGACAAATAGAGATCAGCTATAAAACATAATCTAATTGTACTTCACATATTAGTCATTCATTTGTGGGCCAGGACATTCCATTTAAAACAGTAAGTGACACTTTTATACCGAAATAAATTGTTGTTCCTTTAGCACCCCTTTTCCTGCGTGGCAACTTCTCTCAAGAACACAGATTATTAGAAATCTTACAATTGGCAATTGCTCTCTCGCTTCACACGTGAAGAGTAAAGCTAAAGAGTCCACCAGCCTTCACAATTTCTTATAAAATTCCCCAAGTAGAGGAAGAAAAGTTAGACTGCCTCCCTGGGGCTTCTTATTAAACCAGACTTCTGTGTGTTATGGTTGAAGAGATGGAGAGAATGTACATGCAGTTTTACGATCTTTCTAATGAGCCTGGAATGATTACTTTTGTTCCTGGAAGGTTAATATTTGAGGTTTCACATAGGATCACAGTTATTCTTTAGGTGGTAAGGTTTTAGCAGTGAACAAAATGGACAAAGAACCTTCTCTTTGGAAACTTATATTGAAGACAGTTGACTTGTAAAACAAAACAAAGCAAACAGATATTTATTAGGTCAGTTGGTGATTTGTCCTATGGGGAAAAATGAGCAGAGTGAGTAAGTGATGAGTTAGCTGAGTGATGGGGAGAGAGAGGACTGGGGTGTTGCTATTGGACTGGGATGGGAAGGGTCCACTGCTACAGTGGAGCAGACACCTGATGGATGGGACAGCACGAACCGTGCAGCTCTGTGGAGGAGGAATAGTTCAGGCAGACAGGCCACCGCTACAAAACCCTGAGGAGAGTGCATCCTGGGTGTACTTGAGGAATGGCAAGGAAGCCAGTGTGTATGGAGAGGAGTGAGAGAGGGAAAGGTTAGGAGATGAGGTCAGAGAGTAGAGGGGTGAGGTAGACTCTTCTAGGATTTAGTATGGACTTGAACTTTAAGCTGAGGAGGGACATGATCTGACTTACGTTTAAAAGGGTTCCCACTGGCGGCTGCCCTGCCAGCAAGGTAAGTCTGCACATTCGTCTGAGGATATCGCTCACTTCTGGGCCTAATTTCCTGGCTTGTTAATTTTTACTGCGTAAGACAATTCTTCAGAATGTAAGGTGAAAATTTTCCATTTCCTTTATATAAAAACATTAGCTGTCTTGTGTAGTCTGAGTGATCTTAAGTAAATTCTGTTTTAACTGAATCACTCAATACAACTCTTAAAGACAGTTTTATTATAGAAATGTGTTGATTTTGAGTCTAAAGATTTCTTGAATAATTGTAGTTATTACTGTCCACATTCTGATCATTGTATCCTTGTACTTTGCAGCAGGCATAATAAAACCCACAAAAGTTAGTACAAATATTCTCTTCTACGTGAGAAAAGATGGCAGGTGGGGCAATAAAGAATTCTTGTGACTTCTAATAGAACATTATTGACCAAATTATATTACTCAATTTATTTTATATAACATAATGGTGAGAAATAGTTTCTCTCATTATATTCCAAATATTATGAAGGACAAATAACTCATTGATATAACTATGGTAATATAATTGTGGACAAACTATCACATTTTCTTCTGCAATGAATTTTATATGAATCTCTCTCTCTTTCTCCTAAAATCTGACAGATGTGGATGAATGCCAGGCCATCCCTGGGCTCTGTCAAGGAGGAAATTGCATTAATACTGTTGGGTCTTTTGAGTGCAAATGCCCGGCTGGACACAAATTTAATGAAGTGACACAAAAATGTGAAGGTAAGAAATATCATGGTTTGTAGTTAAGGGGTGGGGGGCGCAGGCAAAACCCAAATCAGTGACAAGCTTTTTTGCAAATTGTTCCTAAATCCTTCTGTCTTTATCATTCCTGTGAATGTGTAAATATAATATTCTTACCAGGAATAATATGCCTTTGTGCTATTGAACCAGAAAAACCCTGCAGCTTTTTCCACTTTTATAGACCCAAAATAAGAGATACATCTGAATCAAATTAAATATTAAAACATGAAATATTTTTGAACCAATATTTGGGTTAAAATGTTCAAGACACATGTTTTTGCATAGTTCTAGAGACGTAAATTTAAATGTGATCATTACATATCATTCAGAATGACATATCTCCTGATGTTTTTCTAGTTAAAATGTATATTTGATTTTTTTCTGAGAGAGCTATTAACTCTTATATTTATGCTCCTAGTGCAAGTTTAGGGTTTTCTTTTCTGCCCATCAAATGGACACCTTTTAATATTAATCAAACAGGAAAATAATTTGAGGTATATTTATATATTTGAATTTAGTTTATAGATTAAGTTTCTAAAAATGCATATACAGAGAATGTGTTCATACCCACCACTACTGCCGTTCGCCAAAAAGAGATTTGACTTCCAAGTGTAATAAATACTTTTTTCATGAGAGGAAAGCATCCAGGAAATAAGTGGGCGACACTAAACTCTCTTTCCTTTGGTGAGTGCGTGTACCTTATATGTGTAATGTCTGACAATAATGTAGCAGCCTTCTCAACACTACATCTCTTATCAAGCTCAGCAGAGAAAACTTTTTTCTTCCTTCATGACTCACTCTATCTGATGTGATACGAGGTTTCATTTAGACACGTGCACTTTTGTTGATACACTTTCTTTTAGATATGTGCACTATATCCCTAAACCCTAGCAATGAGGAATAGTCACTTGCCTGGGCTTGGATCATTAATCTTTCTTTGTTGATCGCTCCGGTATATCACGCATGTGAAAGACAGCTTTAAAATTTGAAGTGCAATTCATAAATTACATATAAGACGTTTAATATCTACTTACCCTGAAACTGAATAATCTAACTCTGATAGAATTATCTTTATGAGTTAGAGTTGATTTTAAGTTTTTAATCATCATAGAATTTATGATATGTTCTTGAACATGCTATAAACAGTTGAGGTAGCTGTGAAAAAATTTATGTTCTTATTAAAGAAGTAGGGCTTCTTAAAAATATTGTAAGTTTTGGGGCCGGCCTCATGGCCGAGTGGTTAAGTTCGTGTGCTCCACTTCGGTGGCTCTGGGTTTTGCTGATTCAGATCCTGGGCACAGATCTACACACTGCTCATCAAGCCATGCTGTGGCAGGGTCCCACATAGAAGAACTCAAATGACGACTTGCAATTAGGATATATAACTATGTACTGGGGCTTTAGGGAGAAAAAAAGAAAGAGGAAGGTTGGCAACAGATGTTAGCTCAGGGCCAATCTTCCTCACCAAAAAAGCATAAAAAAAAATATATATATAGTAAGTTTCAAAGAACAGTAAAGTTGACTTTCTATAGGCCAGTGTATTTTAGAAGTTATATTGTGGATTAAGTTAGAAGCAGAGAATTTTGATACTGAAAGAAGCAAAGGACTTACCTGGTGCCACCCTTTCACATTATAAATTAAGGATCTGTGTCTTGGGTATGTTCAGTGCCCTGTCTGAGGTCATTCACATAATGTTCAAATTTACATCTTTTGACTCAAACTCAGGTGCTTATTGTACCATTTTACATTGTCTTCTTTCCTAGATATAAGCCATTACCTCTACTTTAACAACTATGTTTTCTAATATTTCAAAAGATTTAAAATATTATGGTATGCATTTTCAGGCATTGTCATACATCTCTTTGTATGACATTAATAAGCTATAAAGTTTTATCAAATGCAATCAACAGTGGGGTGTGTCTTACATCTTGAGCCTTTTTCTCAGCTTCATATTTTCAGTTTCAAGAGACAGAATCAGCTTTAAGATTTTGGGCAACATGGTCCATATGACTTGTCCAGTCTGTGTTTGTTTTTTGGAGTTGTTAAAGCTTTGCACCTGGGCTAGAATTGCTTTCCTGCATTCCTTGCCTTTCATTCAGACTAGTCAGTTAACATCACTCAGGATTGATCACCTTCTATGGTTGTGAACTAGACAGAAGACACACAGATTTAATACTCAGACTGAAAGAAAAATGATTCAAAATCCTTTTATTAATGCTAAGAAACCTATTATGGTGGTGTAACCAATGGACCAAAAATTCAGTCTGAGAATTACTTAATCCTTTTCCACAATTTTTTTTTTTTCCCGGCTACATATTGAAGTCAGTAGCAAGATAAAAACAGAATACTTTTGACTAGACCTTTTTTTTTCCCCCTTTGCCATCTACTGTTACATTAAATTCAGATGATGGTTTTTTCCCCCTACCTTTTTATTTTTCTATGCAAAATTGATATTGGAAGAAAATATCCTGTTAGTCCTACTTGTACTCTGGCCTGGAGGCTGGATTGGGCCTTGTTGCCCTGTCTTACTCTGGGAGGAAAGTGGTCAAAAGTTCTCTGAGAACGCTTGGTGAGCTGGGTCCCCTCCATCAACTCTCTTGCTCTTCTCCTGCTCCAGCGCCTCAAAATGGGGATGGCATAACTCTGGGCATGCGATGATTTCTAGATGGTCCATAGAAGGAATTCTGGAAAATCTCGCCTACACCACTAAAAGAATGAAGAGACCACCTCTGTGCCCTAGAAAGATAGTCAGGCCACAGTGGGATTTTGTGCCCTTGTGAAAATTGTTCTGGTACCTTTGCCATTACTTCAAGTGGCTTTTTAAGTGTATCTTCCTCTTGACTTGGAGAGAAAGGATGTGGGTACCTGGGAGCCCGCAGTAATTTTTTTAAAAAACCAATTCAATAAAAAGTTGGTTTTAGCAAGTTTATAAGATGCTAACCTTCACCCCCTCAGTTTTGGTGAAAGCAGCTTTTCGTGAGAGCTTCTTTTTGCAGAATTCTCTCTTACTTCTTAAAATACCCCCCTTTCCCAAAACTTAAAAAAAGTCACAGACTAAGTTTTATCTCAACACATACAATTTAGGAACATTTGAAGTGTAAATTAACAAGCTGAAGCGATTAAGTAACAATTATTAAATTTTCATGAATTTAAGATGAAAGAGATTGAGATTTATAGCTGTGATTTGAGAAAAAGGGAAACAGAGTTCATGCCCACCTTCGCTGTTGATTTTTCCAATGACTCGAGTGTGCACACTGAAAGAACACATGAGCCTTTTCTTTTTGGAAACCAAGCCCGTATTTGCATAGGTTACTGTGGGAGGAAATTAAGAAATAAAAAGTCTAATTAAAGGATTAAATTTTATTTCTGGAAGAAGTCCCTTGGATTCCTAATTAACCACTAATATTTTGGGATTTAGATTATCGCCAGCCCAGCCTTTGGCAATTATAATAGCATTGCATGATGCAAAGGATTTTTAAAAATGTAGCTTTTAAGTCCATGCACTCCCTAATGTGTGAGACCAAAACCTTAAGACTTCCCCTTTCTAAAATAATGACATATTTATCTGTTGGCTACTTGCTCTTAGCGGCTCTTATCCTCTCAGGCACCAAGGAGAATTCCTGGGGCTACTTAACCCATTGCCATAGATGGGGCTCCATCGTCTGCAGTTGTTTGCTGGTCCTTGACCCTCCCACTTCAAGGTCTCTGGCTCCCTATACACTTGCTGAACAAAATCTCTGCGGTAGAGGCATAAGGGCCCTGGAAATAGGTAGACCTGGCCCTAATCCAGGTAATGTCCCTCATCCTCTGTGTGATCTTGGACAAGTCGGTTACCATCTCTGAGTTACTTCAACTTTCAAATGAGGAGGTTGAACAAGATGGTATCTGGGGTTCTTTCCACTTATGCAACCCAGACCCCATCTTCACGTTTCTCATTATTTTCCAGTTGTGATCAGACAGCTGGTGCTGCATGAATAAGAAACCATGCAAGCTGGTGTAGATGGTGTGACTATGGAAGAGTTTGGCTGATGTTTGTTTTGATGTGACTTGAAGAATCAGCTTGTTTATGTTTCAGTCACACATTTTACACTGGATTTCGTGTAGATAATACAGCAAGGTTCATCTCACAGGCTTGGAGGCATTCATAATTATGAGCGTCACATTTCCTTTTAAACAGCTGCCACAATTTTTAGTTTATTTTTTTCTCTCTCTTTATTAGTAATCCTAGACAGTCAAGATCAGGTTAACTGGCTTCCATCTCATTCATGGTACACGTCCATGATCTTGGAGGGAGCTCTTGAATGGCTGAGTGTCCCGGTGATGCCTGTCCCAGAACTGAGACCACGCTCCATCCCATCTGCCCCCAACACTCCTTCCTCCCCTCCTGCTGGAGGAGCCCCAGGATAGGGAAGTGGCCAAGGGATAAGAGGAACGCTCAGGAAGAGCAGATGCGATAGAGGGATGAGAAGGAAGAACAAGAATGAAGGACAGGGGCAGTAAATCAGGAGGGAAGGAACCTACCATTTGTGCCCCTTCTCAGGCTTACAGCAAGAAGCCAGTGAGGCCACGGGCAGCTACAAGGGATAGCTACTTCCCAGCAATTCTGTGTCTCCCTCCTGCCCCAAGGACTCGGGAAAGTGTCCAGAGCCCGGAAGGAGCTCTTCCCAGCCCAGCTGCTCTCCCAACCAGGCCCCTTAAACTGATTTCCTTTTATGGCTGGCGTTGATACAGACTGACTTACAGAAACTCTGAGAAAGCCACTGTTCTCAAATTCTCTCCTACTTGGGATCCCTGAAATGTTATTGAAAAGAGATAACCACAGAGTGGTAAGAGCCTGGAGAAATAATATATTAGTATGGATGAGTTTCAGAGTGTAACTGATTCTAATTCAAACGCTCTACTGCAGTGTTTTACTCTCAGGGACTTCCACCACAGCCTGGTCTTGAAATCAGAACTCTTGCTTCCATCACTATGAAGCAATGGGACTGAGAAGTGAGGTGGTTCAGGAAAGTAGAAAGGCCGTAGACACATGAAGGAAAAAGGGTGTGTCATTGAGGAGAGGACAGTGAAGGGAATTGAGAGCCATTTAAGCTCTTCAAATTGAACAATTGGGCCTGGTAGTTTTATCTTTGTGTGAAAATTAGGGAGGTGTGCACCAACGGTGTATTTCCTGACCTGTGGACTTTGAGGGCACGCACCTAAGTGGAAATCCTGCCCCCTCCCCTCACCCAGCCCCTGGCAGTTGGAGGCCTGTGTTTAATATTACTTTATAAATGAACCTCTTTGCTCTTATTTTGGGTTTTATTCATGCCAGTTTTCTTCTTCTTTTTTTCTTGTGAGGCACATTGGCCCTGAGCTAACAGCTGTTGCCAATCTCCCTCTTTTTGCTTAAGGAAGATTCACCCTGAGCCAACAGCTGTGCCAGTCTCCCTCTATTTTACATGTGGGATGCTGCCACAGCATGGCTTGATGAGTGGTGTGTAGGTCTGCACCTAGCATCTGAACCTGCGAACCTCGGGCTGCCATAGCAGAACACGTGAACTTAACTACTGTGCCAGCGGGTGGGCCCCTCATGCCAGGGCCACCTCCTGGTCACCAGAATTATAAAAATCATGTTCTATGATCCTACCTCTACAGTGAAGATTAAATGAGTTGACACATATGAAGTGTTTAGACAACGCCTGGCACTCAACACGTTAACTCTTCTTCTTATTGTTGTTATAATCTTTAGTAGAGTGTCCAAATGGAACCTAACCAGCACATGAAAGAAGGTGTTTCCTTCATCCTGCCAAAGTTAATTCTGTTTTCTAAATCACTTTTTCTGATATATTCTGTCACTTAAATAACCTCTTTGGATATTGATGTATGTTAAGTGGCCTTAATAAGGATGATGGCAATCGTTTATACTAACGGGTAGAAAAATATTTCTTTTAATAGACACTATCTTCTCGCATGATCTTTGATGGGCGTTATATGACTCAGACATTAACTTTTAAGGACACTTTGAGAAAGGTATAGTCTTCTTAACACTTTTGCATTGTTATATCCTCCTTAATCCTTAAATGAGGTTGTTGAATCCTCCAGGCTCCTTGATATGCTTGTTTGCCTTTTTGTTGGTCTGAAATAGGAATGTGCTTGGTACATATAGGAGGATGGATGTTAAAGAACTGTCGTAAAATGTGCCTTGAGGTGTTATGCCAACTCTAGAACCTCAGGCTCTGTCCTTGGCTGTTTCTCTGCCTGACTTTCACTGACTCCAATAAAATTTTCATCTGCCAGAATAGAATATGCACCTTTACTGTTACACAACTTCGCAATGACAGTGCTGTTTATGTTAGCATTGACTCTAATATAAGCAGCGAAATATTGTTTGGTTTAGCCTCTAGCCCAGCATAGAATAATGGGGATTTTGCTTTTAAAAAAGTTAAACTGCGTGTAAACGGTGTCATTGCTGCCTTTTTGACTAACAGGGTGAACCTGAGTCAGAAGACACTTGAATCTGGTCCACTTAGAACTCTATTCTGTTTTATAAGTGAAGAGCAGTACTTAGACTGGAGAAGAAATGTTCTAAGTTACAGGGTAAATAGAAAGGGAGCTTCACTCAATGCAAAATATGGAGAGGACGGGGAAAACAAAATTTTAAATAAATGACATTTGGAATATTAGCAAGCTATAGCTACTTGGTGAAACAACAGCGCACACTTTTAGATTTTAAAGAAGTTTCTTTTGTTTTGCTCTAATCTCTTGCATTTGGTAAATTCTTTAGGTAAGCTTGTGTTGAGAGAAGAAGCCCTCATCCTTTGAATTGACTACTTTACATGCAGTGTTATTCTGTAAGGATCGCTGTTTCGTTACAGAATGTAATGATGAACCGTATTATACTGTGTTCCAGGAACACTGAAACTCTTCTTTATGTTCCAGATATTGATGAATGCAGCACCATTCCTGGAATCTGTGATGGAGGCGAATGTACGAACACAGTCAGCAGTTACTTTTGCAAATGTCCCCCCGGTTTTTACACTTCCCCCGATGGTACCAGATGCATAGGTAGGTTTCATTATCAACAGCGTGCATGGTTTCTGTAAACCAGTTCCATAAAGAACATCTCTCTAGGCAGGATTGTTAAGGGGGACATTTCTCACTTGATGTGAGGTGTACGTTTATGAAATCTGTTAAGCAGTTGAGCTCCCTCCTAAAGAACAGAGGCAACTTGTGGTCTTTTTTGGGGATTTTTGCCTCCCATACAGAGGAATGATCCAGGAGATCCTATGGACATCCTCAGTCTATAAATTAACTTTGCAATTATGCCAGTGTCAAACCTTGAAGCCATCCTTGACTCCTCTCTCTTTTTACCCCACCCCCACTTCAGTCATTTCCTGGGACCTCTGTCAATTTAGGTCTGAAATTTTGCAATAATCTCTTTTTTTTTTTTTTTTGAGGAAGATTAGCCCTGAGCTAACTACTGCCAACCCTCCTCTTTTTGCTGAGGAAGACTGCCCCTGAGCTAACATCCATGCCCATCTTCCTTGCAATAATCTCTTAATTGATCTCCCTGCTTCCTGGCTTCTCTACAAACCATCTTGTTGAATTTATCTTCCTAAAATATGCTTTGATTAAATAACCCTCTTACTCAAAAGCCTCTGGTAGTTTTCCATTAGGACTTGGAAATTAATGGGTTTTGGTGTGTCGCCCATGGATCCTTTAGGTGCTGGGAAGCCCTCCAGATCTGCTGAGGTTGGAGCAAGGGTGGGAGGGCAGTGAAAGAGGGGAGGCTGAGTGGAAAGGGTTCCTGCCTCCCCCCACCCCATGCACACACTCCAGACAACTCTGCTTTTGTCTGTGTGGGTGTTAGGCTTCAATGTAAAATAGCAATTAAATAAGGGATTCTGTTGTTTAAAAGAATAGATTTAACAACGGCTGGATTTAACAATGCCTGCACTACCTTCAAAGTTTGGTATTCTAGGATAAAGTTTAAGTTCTAGAGTGCACAGACTAATAGTTAATGGGCTTCGCACCCTGACCCCTCCCAACCTTGCTAACTTGTCAGCACGGTCCCTGCTTCTCATCCCCAAACAGGCCGTTCATGGCGCTTCTGTCGTGCCTTTCATCGTGCGTGGTACACCACTCAGACTTCTCTGCTTCCCAACTCAAGCACCTTTCACACTTCTACTCAGGTTCTCTGTCTTTGAAGATGTCCCAGATCAGCTTGCCTGAAACCATTCCTCCCTTACCTGAGGATATGCTTCTCATAAATGGCCTTATAGGGAAATTCTGCATCCGTATGTTTTTGTCTCCTGGAAGACTCATAACAGCTATCCTTATATCCTCTGTGGTTCTCAGCACAATCTCTTGCATGTCGTAGGTGAACAATAAGTATTTGTTGAATACCAAAATGAGTAATTCCTTATTATTAGGGCAAAGCTAGGAAGCCTGTGGCACATGGCCTAGGAGAAAAATGAAAGCTATCTTTTGATGTTTGTTTCTGGCCCATATTTTCAGACACTCAGCTGTGTCACATCCTTACCACAAGCCGTGAATTGCAGACCAAAACTGAATTGCACTTGAAATTCTGAATTCCTTTTTACTTAGTAATTTATAATAAAAGCTGAGGGCAGTCTCTTACAGTTGATATTTGAATAAAGACAACGAGTGAAGGAAGCATCTCTGGACTTTTCCTTAGAAACAATGGTGGTGCCTGGCTTGCCTGATTTTCCAGGATCTATCCATAGACATTGGAACTGCAGTGAAAGAATGGCAAGGGCGATTCATGTACCTCCTTTTTCTACCCAAACTGTCCCAGTGGGTGCGTGTCCTCCAGTGGATGTGCTCAGCAGAGAAGTAGATCAGAAGTTCTTTCCTTGGCCAGATAATAGGGAGATTTTTTTTTAACCCTCAAAGGGAGCCCCAAATGACATTAAAATGATTAAAACATATTTACATAGTAGATAGTTTACATTTTTAAAGTTCTTTTCTTTTTACCAAATCTATCCATCCTAACTTTTTACAAAGGAAGGAACTGAGATTCATGGGTCACCTCCTAGGTTTTATGGAAATTATCTGACTTAACGTTTACAGCAGTACTGTAGATTGGAAGAAGCTGAGGTTTAGAGAGTTTAGATAAAAGAATTTGGCCTAATTAATAAATGAGGGAGTAGGGATTCCAACTTGGGCCTGAATCCTCAGTGCGGCCTCCCCACTTTGCTTTCTCCCAAATGAACAGCGGATGCAGAAAACCTGTGCTTGCCCGTACCCCTAGGCAAGCACTGTTTCTCCTTACTCGGAACTTTACTGTGCCCATAATTAGCAACTTGTTATAGAAAATGACCCAAATGACATTTCCCCCTTCCCTGATGCTGATATTTCCTGCTATGGTAAACCACAGAGACCCCCAAAATTATGCCTCGTGGCAAGAAAATACATATAGTCTCCAATTTATGAACAAATCCAAGGTTTGTTGGTAAGTTGGTTGTTTGGAATTAGTAAATCTAACCAAGAGGAAACCCCATATGTAATAGTGAGATACAGTATCTTCCTTATACAGCTCTTCTAGTCATGAAATTCCAACTGTTCCCTTGTTCTGAGACTCCCAGACGCCCCAGCCCCAACACTCCCTTTGTCTTGCAGTATTATTTTCTTTTAATTTTTGCTCTGTGGTCTTCCTTTAGTACTTTATAATGCTTTGTGTAGTATTTTCATATGACCTTTTCATATTAGTATGTTCTGTCTCAGTTCTTGGGAGTCCTAAAGATGTCCTGAACCCAGTTTGGGCCTCAAAGCTCCTAGCTCTTGGTTGGACACAACAATGTTATGATTGGTTAGGAGAGGCCTATTGATAGGCTAGGATGGCCTGCAAACACCTATTTAGTCCAGAGCGTATTTGTTTTGATATAATGTGATTTCTGGGTCCTGAGAGGAAGTGCCAAGTGATTCAGAAGAGAATAAAGATGGAAAGTTTTCTCTCTTTCTCTGCCAGATGTCTTGGCCAGAGTAAATTTAAAATAGGTGAAGGTGTCTGTAGTTCCTCCTACCTCCCGTTGTCTCCTCCAGGTCCTAATATTCTTCTCCCTTGGCTCCCATAGGTCTTCAGATTATCCTAAAGCCACCCCGTACACTCTGTGCAAAGTGATGCAGCACCAGAATGGTTTCCTTCCTGCTTCCTTTGCCACTGCTACCTGGTGACATGGAAAACTTCAGGCTGGTGTGCCCAGGGGTCAATGCCTCCAAATGGTGCCTGGTTTTCACAACTTTTCCCTTACCCTTTACTTATTAGCCCTTAGGTTTCTTTAAAATTATAATTTGTGTTAATGTATGTATTTTTAACAAAAGCTCTTCTGCGAAAAAAGAAATTAGCAAGATGATTATTGTATGTGCAGGTGCCATTTGTAAATCGGAGACTGCCCACAGCCCAACCAAGGCTGGTAATTTTTTAAGCCCCAGCATTTACCATTTTGATCAAGAGTCTCTAACTCATTGATTTAACATACAGGTCAGCCAGATGGGCAGCAAAATAGTTCATAGTTAATCTGCAAAATTGTAGACATTAGCCCTTTAAGAGTTTGCTGTTGGCAGCCGTAGGTCCCAGCTCTGAAAGATAGAGCCCGCGCTGGAAATTATATATACAAACTTTGGTCAAGAGTTTACGCTGAGTTTTGACCACCAAATTCATTTGAAGCTGGGATATAAGCCAGTTTTGAACATCTCTTCCCATTCTTAACAGCCTTTGGTTTCCATGCCCAAAATATTTACTAATCCCCAAATGTATAAAGTATTAGTGGCTTTAAGGCAATGAAAATTAGGAAGTAGAAAATTCTATTTCTCCCCCTTCTTCATAGGGGAGGTGCCACCCATGGCTTCACAGAGCATACCTTGTCTGCACTTCTCTCTCTAGCCTTTTACCCTGGACCGGGCTGGAATAAAACTTGTCCTGCCTCTTTGCTGAGAGTGTTAGTCTGACCAGAGGTTCAGGAACTGGGACCACAAAAAATTTCTAGAAAGCACATTTATACTTGCTAGTGGTTTTAAGTACTTCTCAGAAATAATCTTGCATCCTTTAAAGCTGACCTATAATTTTCTTTCATGGTTTGTCTAGGTTTGTTGTAGCCTTCTTCACTTGATGTTAATAATTTCAACGTTTCTAAGTTAGGTCTGTTTTTTATTTTATTTCGTTTTTTTAAATTTATGGCAACCCTCAAGATTTGAAGGCTTTGTGTTCTTAAGAATGATGTAGATGAAAACAATTATAGGTATGACCCTCTTTCATCAGATTTGATGTTTAAAATTTAGATTTACAGGAAACATAGGCTTGGAGTGTTGACTGTGAAATCACTTTACAAAAGGATTTCACACTTATAGTCCTCCACATGACAAGCATATTTAAAATATTGTTTATTTTTCACAACTTGATTCTATATAGACTGTACAGAGATATATGACGTGGAGAGAGGTACAATCTCAACACATGTTGGTAGATCTAAGTGTTCTGCACCTGGCTTCCTGCCTCCTCTAGCTCATGGTACCCCTTCAAGGTCCATGAAGCAGTCAGGCTTCTCCTATGTCACAGGGTCTTTTTTGGTAGCCCAGAGTTGTGCTTCAGTGTGTCAGTGTTGTCATGGCAGTCAGACATGACGTAACCCAATAAAAGCGATATAGAGAACTGTGTCTTCCAGTGTTGCTTTGAGAAGATACCTTTCTGCCAGAAGAAAAAATTTCAAGAACCATCGTATCCTGTAGGACTAAGAACTTGGAATCACGTACATTTTGAACTTATCAATAATTAGTGCCTTATAAAATCTCTCAGGGCCCCAGGACGAAAGGAGATCTTGATTAACGAGCATTGGGTCCGACTACACAGTGGGTGACTCCTTTAAAAAAAATCTCACAAGTCTGACTCACAGTTTCAGACTGAAAAATAAGAAAGATCTTTTAGAAATGTAGACTATAGTGCAGACTTAATGTTGTTTTAAAATAGATTGATGTCAATATTTGCCTAAAGTGACTCTAATTAAGTAGTTTGAAACCAAGGACAACACATTCTCCCTTCAGTATAGAGATGTGGCTTCATACCTAATTAACGGTCACTGCCAGTGATTTTCTTAGTCTCTCTTATCCTATGGCACACATGGTTGTGATCATTCCTTCCCACCTTGGGGATGGAATGTGGGACTTTGGCCAAATGCACCAGCTTGCAGGGGCGAAAGGTGTGAGACAAAGGATTTCTGACTAAGCATTGTTCCTGAGCGGTGCATGCAGCTTCCCTTCCAGGGGCAGGAGTGTCTGTTCATCCTGCCAGAGCCCAAGTGCGGAGTCTGGAGGTGCTGGAGCTGGAAAGTGTTGTTCTAAGTTGCATCTCGCTGATGTTATGTGTGTGTTTCTTCGTTCTCTCAGATGTTCGCCCAGGATACTGTTACACAGCTCTGGCGAATGGGCGTTGTTCTAACCAGCTGCCACAGTCCATAACCAAGATGCAGTGCTGCTGTGACGTCGGCCGATGCTGGTCTCCTGGGGCCACCATCGCCCCTGAGATGTGTCCCATCAGAGCAACAGGTAAGAGCCCTTCCCGTTATCTGCAGAATATCCCAGTTCAACCCCCACAAGCCCAGGGGCAATGTGCATGATGCAGCTATAGTGGAAACCCAGGTAAGTACAAAAGATTCCAGAAAATAAAAGAGATGACATTGAGGGGACTTTCCCCAGATAATGAGGTGGGAAAATACAGAGGTCTGTGCATACAATGCTGTGTTAGCTACTGCTGCTTACTTCGCTTGCCCGTTACCACTGAATAGCAGCCTTTTCAGGAAGCACTTGTTTCCTATTATTCTCCTATATTCCTTTTGGCTCTCATGTAGCCCTCAAAAGCTCAGAAGAATAAAAATGAACTCTCTCAGACCCTTCCAGGTAAGTTATTCTGGATATGCATTTCCTCCTTCCTTAACATTTGGCACACTTTCCTCTTCCATGTTGTCAAATTCTGTTGGGTTTTTTTCTTCACAGTATCTCTTTTATCTGTCATATTCCTCTCATTTCCACATGGAGCTCATTTTCTCTCTTCTGAACTATTGCCATAGTTTCCTAACTGGTCTCCATGAGTCCACGGCTGCCACCTACATTTCCCAAAACAGAGCTCCTCTGACGTCCAGTTTAGAATTATATCTGGGGAAAATGTACAGAAAGACATCCATAAAACATTTCCCAGGATGAACTCAGGCAATATCCAGTGGTCCAAGTCACTCCATTTCTTGAAAATAAAATTTTACTGCTTAGCGTTGGGAGTCCCCAAATCTGATCCGAGTTCATCTTTTAATTCTTCTTTATAGTAGCTTTATTTTCTAGTTAAATTATATGATCAAGCTTTACTTGAACCCAGTCTTAGCATTTCTGAATTCAAATGTTCTTTTTTCTAAAACATCTCCCCAGTTCAGGGCCTTACTCGCTCCTCCTCATCCCTGCCATCCCCTCTTGTCTGTTAAGGATCCTCTCAGTCACGACCTGATCCATGAACATCCCAACATAACCACAGCTGGAAACACTGCCTTTTTGCTCAGTGCTCCAGCTTTGTTGCTGCACAAATCCCCTCTGCTCCGCTTTGTGCCTACGTGTGTTCATGTACTGCCTTTTTACTAGTTGATAAGTCTCATTAGGAGATCCCATTCATATTCCTTATACTTTTTTTTAACACTTCCGAAGTACCTAGAAAATCTTGCTTATAGGAGGAATTCAAGTAGAGTGAACAGCTTATTAAGTGACATCTTTCCCACCAATTCTAAGTGAAAACTGGGGTCCCATCTCCCTTCCAATCTGATTTCTGAAAAGTATGTTTAAATCAGGGAACTTTAGGAGAGAAAATGAAAGTAGAGATGGATAAATGCAGAGTTAATGAAATAGTTCAGAGTGTGCTGTTCACAGAATGTGAGTTTCCCTTCATCATGGGCTATAGACCTGCTCACAGGTGTTACTGTAAAATTTCTGCTTTTTGCTGAGAATTATACACGTGGGTTAAAGAAGCAATAAAATCTTTCCCTGTATTTTAACATATAACAAGACATGGATTCTGCCTGATTTGCTTATTGAATGTGGCTTAAAAGAGTAATCCACCTTCCTTAGTTCACTAGGGAACCATTTAGTAGGTCGACATTTATAAACACATGACTTCCTACTAAGACATGTGGCTTGGGTACCAGGAGAATCGCTTTTTAGATACATATGTTAACTTAGGATTCAGCAGCATAGATGTGGATTCCTTCCTGTGCTGAGGCCTTGAATAGAGGAGAGAGGACTAGAGCAGGTTTAGGTGCCTGAAGACCTACTTTGGGACACATGGAGCAGAAGGCCTGTTTCTCCTGTGCGGTTTTGCAGGGAGCTGCTCTCCCATGTGTACCAATGAAAGATGCACAGCCCTGAGATAGGCCCAAGGCAAAGAAGACCGCTAGAGCAAACTCATTTGCGGGTAGGTGTGTGTGGGTTTGCTCGGATATTCCAGTACCAGTGCTACAGAGCTCTGGGCTCTTAACTAATGGAGAGTGATGATATAGGAAGGATTATTTCAGGTTGGTCAGCTTTTCACTCAAGAAAAAAAAATCAGTATCATCTCTGGGTTAAATGGAGATGAGAAAGATGCTAAACAAAATTAGCCACAGGTTGCTGATCTTGAATGTAGAAGGTCTCATGGGAAAGTTATTAAGCTGAAGAAAGTACGGAAGAATACAGAATTCAGTCTGATACACTTTTCTGGAGAGATTAAGATGAATTTAATGGCATTCTTAAAGTAATATACCCATCTGATTAGCAGAAATGCTGATGAGCTATCCAACTTCTTTCATAAAGTCCTAAAAACCAAAAAAAAGGAGAAAGGCTGAATTGATGCTTAGAAGCAAAGTGAGTTCCTTAATATAATTGCCACTGAATTAAATCCAACATAGTTAATGAATTCCTCTTGTATGCAGTTTGCATGGCTAGGCTGAGAGCGGGGATTAGTCATGAGTTAGATATGATCCTTGACTTCAAAGATCCTTGTCATAGTCTTAGTGGTAGAAATTTGACGAAAAGCAGGTAGCCAGGAAATGATGGATATGGCATGTCCAGGTGGTAATTCTATAACAAGGATCACTGTAGTTTGACAAGAGTGATTGTAGTATCCTGATTCAAGGAAGCATGTATACAAACGGTATATAATCCTTTTCAAATACGGTCAGGTACTACAGAATCTCTGTGGGTTGAAATTCCCAGTATAAAATAATTAAAATGTGGTAATAGAATTCTCTGAAAACATAGGCTCAACCTGGGTTGGAAATGTCAAATATAACTGAAGAAATTTTAGTATTGGACTAGCAAATAACAACAAGGCACAAGGTAGCTAGGGATAGTTGGCCACATGTATATTGGCAGAACATCCCATGAGGTTGAAATACGAATGCATTTCAGTAAGACATATTACTGTGTCTTAGAATAGTTGGATTTTAGTCCACAAGGAAAAGAAAATATTAGCTTAATTTCTATTAATGGATGAAAGTATAGAAAATATCTATGGGAAAATTCCTGTGTGACAGTGATAATAAAATTATTAACATTCTGGCAAGAGAGAAAAAAAGAACTAAAAAAATGACAGGGTTAGTTTACTTATAGAAGGGAACTATGACAAAATATGGCTTCTTGTAGGAGACATGAAAATGAGTAGTTAAGTAAATACACCCCTGGAAACCTGGATAATGTTTAAAAATACCTTCAGAATCCCAGAAAAAATGTGCCACAAATCTAAAGATGATTTATTCTAACAAAGACCTAGCATTGTGAAAAATAGCAATCAGCCTATATGTGCAATCATAGGGAAATAGTGCACAAATTCAGGGGATCTTTATGCAGCACTCCCACCAGACCCATCACCCCCTGGTATTCTTTCTGCCCCCTGGGCTGCTGCTTCTCCTTCACTTTGTTGTCTTTTACAAATAGGTATTCCTTAGGGCTCTGTCTCCATACTCCCTTCTCTTCACTTTCCACACCTTCCTTAGACGAGCTCATCCATCTCCATGGCTTTAAACACCACCTCTCTACTGATAACTCCGAAACTTATATCCAGCCCAGACTTCTCCTCTAGGTTTCAAACTCTCTTATATGACTGCTATGTGACATCTCCATTTGGATGTTTGATACCTCAAAACTCATCTGTTCAAAACGAGACTTGACTTCTACCCACAAAACCTGCCCCACTGCAGTGTTTCCCGCCTCAGTAAATGGCACCAACATCTACCCAATTGCTCAACCAGAAAACTAGAAGTCATTCTTGATTTCCTGTTGCCTCAGCTCTGACATTTGCTCCTTTACCAAGCACTGTCCATTTATCTCTAAAATATGCTTCAAATCTGTCCACTTCTGTCCAATTCCAGCATGTGTCCCTCATCCAGCTATCATTATCTTGCCGGTGGTCTCCTGCAGCAGTCTTGCCTCCCTCCGGTACATTCTCCATGTGTCAGTAAGACTGATCTTTTGAAAATGTTCATCTGATCATGTCCCACCCCATGGAAGACCTCCAGTGGCTTCCCATTGCACGTAAAATAAAATCCAGGCTTTTTAGTGTTCTCTTTAGAGCCCTGTGGGATCCGCAGGTGGCACTGGATGGAGAAAGTGGCATTTTATTCTTCCCTGAGGCAAATTGTGATATAGTTAGAGGCGTCCTAGGTTTGGGGAGGGGCATGTGGTACACACTCTGGCGAGTGTGTTTTGGGCTTTGAACTATTGTTCCAATATGGTTGCTCCTGTAGGTATCAGAAAAAAGAATGAAGTCAGTTGTATTTTTTTCCTTTTTTTCAATTGTTCTATATGGTTTGAAGATCAGTTTTATTCAAAGATTTCTTTCAAAAGTAAAGATGACTTCCATGAGCCTATGATATATGCTACAGCTCAGCTGTTGTGTTCTGTTTTTCCAGAGGATTTCAACAAGCTATGCTCTGTCCCTATGGTAATTCCCGAGAGACCAGGATATCCTCCTCCGCCCCTTGGCCCTGTTCCTCCGGTTCATCCCGTTCCTCCTGGCTTTCCTCCTGGACCTCCACTTCCGGCCCCTCGACCACCAGTGGAATATCCATATCCATCTCGGGAACCACCAAGTAAGAATTCAAAAGTCACCTGGTTATCTTTCTTGCGTTAATCAGCTTAACTTCTTTTTGTCATTTATGCTACTTTAGTCATTGAATAAATTTACAATTCTTAGATTAAATTTTTAGTTTACATAGTGTTTTGTAAGTTTCTTTGTTTGCCTGTCGCATAAGGAAAAATGAGAAGTTTCATATTCTCCAGAGATTAATGTCCTTTTGTTATCGACGTTCTCAGCCAACTGTGGGAGAGCAGTGGTAGCGATTTAAATCTGATTCACAGCGTGGATTAATAGAAGAGGTACAAGATTATACTTTGGGTTATATATCATGCAAAGCAGTTTTGCAAGTAGTTAAATACCGATAACTCACTGCTTTTGTTATTCCCCCAAACTGGAGGCTTGAGAGTGATGCAGAGAAAGGAGTAGGAGAAGCAGGCAGAGGAGCAGGTGGCACGTGATCTCTGTAGTCAGGAATGGAAAGATGCTCTATTGACACCAGAGGACCTTTGTGCAGAGTCTCCTCCATCCTTTATGATTCAGTAGCTTGCCCAATATTGCTAGATTAAGTGCTGATGAAAGATGCCCTAGTTATAAATAATTTTAATGGGATTTAATGTTATTCTTTTAGGGGTGCTGCCAGTCAATGTCACTGATTACTGTCAGTTGTTTCGCTATCTCTGTCAAAATGGACGCTGCATTCCAACTCCTGGGAGCTACCGGTGTGAATGCAACAAAGGATTCCAGCTGGACCTCCGTGGGGAGTGCATTGGTACGTGATAGAGCTCTGGGTTGGCACTAAGAGGCTATTCCAGTTCTGTCATGGGACTACATTGGTTTTCGACCACTGCCGTAACAAATTACCTCAAACTTAAGTGGCTTGAAACAACACAAATTTATTCTTTTCTAGTTCAACACAGGTCTGACTGGGCTAAAGTCATGTTGTGTGCAGGGCTGTACTCCTTTCGGAGGCTTTGGGAGAGAATCCATTTCTTTGCCTTTTCCAGCTTCAAAAGGCTGTCTCCATTCGTTGCCTTAGGGCCCCTCCCTCCAACTTCAAAGCCAGCAGTGTAGCATCTTAGATTACATTGAGCCCATCTGGATAACCCAGGAGATTCTCCCCATCTCAAGGTTAGCTGATTAGCAACCTTCATTCCCCTTTGCCTTGTAGTATATTCACATGTTCTGGGGATCAGAGCATGAACATATTTGGGGAGCTATTATTCTGCCTACTACCGTGACCTTTAACTTTCGTTGTAAAATAGATTCAAGTCATTGCTCGTAGCTCCAACTTAAGTCATCTTACCAAAAGCCTGACCATTAAAATAAAGCATTAAAAGTACCCCCAAACTATGAAATTTTGTGCATTTTACTAATTTAAATGGATAACTTAACCAACTCTCTCTGGTTAGTCATTAAACACTGAAGAGAGAAACTTTAAGTTGTTCACAAGGCATTTGAGCTAGTGAAGGGAAGAAATGTAATGCAAGAATAAGCTATTTGTTGGATTAGATAAGAACACCCAGTTGCTCTCTAATTTTTTAAAAATAAATTTCTCTCTTAGTTCTGTTATAAATTCCAACTCTGTAATTATGATTCAGGCAGAAATCAGCAGTTGTTGGTTTCCTCGTGCTATGTAGTTTCCTGGTGATGGGAAAGCCCCGCTAGCAGCATATTAGGAGAGAGTCCTCCAGTCCTTAGAGGTCATCCAGAGCCGAGTAGAAAAGGGAATAGCTTGCTGGGGGTGGGGAGTGTGAAATCAGACTGCGCCTGCCGCAAGAAGCATGTAACTGTGCAAGTGGGTTATCTAATGTAAGCCTTGGCTTCCTCATCTTTGCAAATAGAAGAATATAAGCCAGTTTACCTCAAAGTAGACTGATAGTTCTAAACGACTGTAAAACTAGTGGGAGCCTGTCTAGGGATGAGGTGGGGAGTGGTGGCAGATTCTGTGGTGGGTGAGAATTGCCTTTTAAATGGCAACTCCTTCATGGTTCGTTCTAATGTTCTTTGGGAAACTCAGCAAGGGGTGCTTAGATATGGTTAGGCCTCTTTTTGTTGAAAAATAGAGCTTCAAGAGACACTCAGAATCCCATCCATAAGCCACTTCTGAAATGTTCGCCTGTTTGGTTCCCTTAGGCCGGGCTCAAGGAGGAGAAAATGTTTATTAGCTCAGAGTGTTGAGTTGCTATGTGTTCAGCATTTTTCTCTGAAAAACAACACAGGAAAATGATACACTTTAACTGTTCAACCAGCCTTCAAGTGGCTGGTGACACGATATATTGTAGTGGAAAGAAAAAAGATCCTTTCATTGTGTTATTTATTTCTTAAAAGGAAAGTATTTTAACATGTAAAGGAAACCAATAAATGGTCTCAGAGTTATGAGTTATTGCTATTTAATTTCTTACTAAAATATACTGTGTTTTGCAGATGTTGATGAATGTGAGAAAAACCCTTGTGCTGGTGGAGAGTGTATCAATAACCAGGGCTCGTACACCTGTCAGTGCCGGACCGGCTACCAGAGCACACTCACCAGGACAGAGTGCCGAGGTAGGGCCCGCCTTGCAATATGGGGCGTGCATGCCGAGGGAGGGGTTTGCTTCAAAGGAGTTCAGTGGAGTTTAAATAACCCTTGCCAGGAGAGGCTGATATGCTCCTGTCACTTTTTGTACTTAATTCCACATATTGTCCCTCCAAAGGACAGCATCACAAAATTTGGCAAACATTCAAATTATTTTAAAAGATGCTTCTGTGCTTGTGGGAACATCTTATTTTCACTACTTTTTTCACCTTGTCACTATTACCTGTTAATTTTTAATCTGAGAGCTGGGGAACGGCATTGTCCTTTGTTGACACAGAAACTGAGGAAAATTTCAGGTGAAATTGTATGCGACTACTTTCTTGATGGAAAGGTCTAACGGATGAGGAAGTAGCCTGTACATTTGTGCTGCTTATTAGCGTGGTCAGCAGCAACCTCACCTGAGCTGGTTGGAATTGCAGAATCTCAGATACCACCTCAAAGTTGCTGAGTCAAAATCAGCCTTTTAACAAGATCCCCCAGTGATCTATGTGCACAGTAAAGTTTGCTAGAAATGTTACCTCGCAAAAGTTTCCCTTCAGGTTTTATTAATTAATTTATTAAGCCACCCACGATGCCTTTTATTGAATGACTTTGATGAGCTAAGTTTCTGAGACAGAAGTAAGATGTATTGCTCACCCTCAGAGAACTCAAATCTCTCTCTGTATCTCTATGAATCTGGCACAGAATGAGCTGTACCGTTGACCTGGTAAAGCCAGATAAAGGCGAGCCAATTCTGTTAAAATTAAATACCAGGAAAGGTAGGGAAGTTTGTTTTACTTAAAAAAATTGTCAACTGTTAATGGGTTAGTTTTATTTGCCTCTTTTCGCAAAAGCTCTTCACATGAGTTGAAGACGTACAGAAGTTTTTATTTTTATCTGACATTGGTTTCAAAATCTTTGAATGTGGTTCTGACTTAAAGATTTCCTACCATCGGTGTATTTTAGTACACTACTTATAAATGGCAATTTTGAGCCAAGAAAACTGGAGCTCAGCATTTCAACCTGCTTGTATTTCTATTAATGGCCTGCTTAATTGAATTATAAATATGAATAGTCTATTAAACTGAGTTTAGAACTTTCTTAATATGATAACTATTGTTTAAATAATTAACAGGTACAGTGTACTAGGCATTTTGCACTAGTAGAAAATAAAATGAAACCAATGTCTAGAAGGCTGCACTATTAGATAAGCAGATAGAAGAGATCGTTGAGAGCACTCAGATGGGGCAAGGGCCAGCCAGTGTAGATTCATGTTGTTTTCTTCAATCTGAGACTTAATTTATTAGAGACTGAGGATTCCCAAAAAGCTTCAAGCATTGTCTTTAAGGGTTGGTGCTAAGCTCATCCCAAACATAAGAAATTGATAACGTGCTCACAGTTTTGAGTAGATGAAAGCCACCACAGAATAGTCAGAAAGGCTGTATACTCAGCTGAGGAGAAGTACTTGATGGGCTGAATAGAAGGGGACAGAAGAGACAGAAACACAGTAGAGAACTTTGAATGCCCAGCTTTTAATTTATCTTGTGAGGCAGTGGGGAGCCCGATGGCATTCTGAAATTAGTGAGGAGAGAAAAAGCCGAACTCTTTATCCTGTTTATTTTATCCTTGGGCCTCAAAAGATTATAGAATCCTAAAAAAAAGTCTGCTCAAGAATATGTGGCTTTTACTATTTTTTGGAGTGTGGAGCAAGTCAGATTTTAGCAAGGATTAAGAAATAAATGAGAGAGAAAAAGATCGTAGGTTGTTGGCACAAAGATCAGACAGAAAAGGAGCCCAGACTGCCTCGGCTAGTCCAATGACTCGTGTGGAAACCGCTGCTGGATCTGCCCAGAAAGAAAGTGCGTCTGAGGGTCAACCACAAGACACCGTGCAGACGCAGGGAGACAGTCAGAATAACCGATATGCCGTGAAGGCACATTCTTGTCGTCCAGAGGATGTTTCGGATGCTTATACTCAGGCACATGTGGCCTCAGCTCTGCATGGATAGATCTGCTCACATCCAACTCCACACAGTTCTCTAGTCTCTGTCTTCTGGGGAATAAGCCCTGGCAAAGATTTTTTGCTATGTAGACAAGGCAGTTCATGTTCCTCCTCTTTGATGTTCATCCAGGTATGTAGCCTAGAAGCTGAAAGGAACAGATAATCCAAAGTACCATGTTGTCCATTTTGGGTTAATTATTAATATTTAAATGAGAGATCAGATATAAGTTATTTGAGTTATTGTCATTTTTAACACTTCCCTAGCAAGCACTGTGGTTTATTTTGGCACAATATTAAATGCAATAGAAAAAAGGGAAAATACCCTCACAGTACCAGTATTTTATCTGGTAGATGGAATGCTCACAAAGTTATAAAAGAGACTAAGAACATGTAAACAATAAAACCGTACTTGGACCAGAACTGCCATGAGGAAGGTAGACATTTCAGAGTCATATGATTGATGGTTTTCAGATGGAATTAAACTATTTTCTTTAAATAGCGTTTCTGTTTTATTCTTCTGATATAGCTTTAAGATCTGCCTTTTCAAGCGTGTGTTGAAAGATTCCAGCCAAAGTTCGATATAAATAATGATATATACTGGCTCATTAAATTAGCTAGGAAAATGGTAAAGAAGAATCTGTTTTGTTTACAGAACAGAGATTTAAGGAGTTTATTAGAAATTACAGTTAGATTGAATGCTATTATGTTGGCTTTTTTTTCTGTCATATGTCTTGCAAACTCTAATTAGTAATCCCAAATCTCACATTATTTGATATCAAGTTTATTTTGAAGAATATTATTTAGTATGTAATTAAAACCCAACACTAAGATCACAAGTTTGGAGATGGAGGGAGAGAGAAAGAAAATAATTTTAAATGCCCTAAGTAAAGTCATTCTTTCTGTTTTAACTTTGATTTTAGACATTGATGAATGTTTGCAGAATGGCCGTATCTGCAATAACGGACGCTGCATCAACACAGATGGCAGTTTCCATTGTGTGTGTAATGCAGGCTTTCACGTTACACGGGATGGGAAGAACTGTGAAGGTAATAGCAGTCTGACAATAATAATAGTGTATTAATATTATTCCCCTCCTTCCATTGCAGTTTCAGTATCAGAAGTCTTTAATAAGACCAAGCCAAATATTGAGTGAAAGCTCAAAGTATCAAATATATTTCACATATTATTATCTGGGAGGCAAGCATAATTTTCAACCATATTTGTGCCTTTAATTCACATTTCTGAGAGTCCAATAACATTTCAAATACATGAGGAGAGCTTGCCATTTAAAGGTCACTGTGATGATGAAACTTTCGTAGCATAAATCGTTACTTCCTAATTTTATACAATCAGAATTTGCACTTTTTTTTCTTGAGGAAGATTAGCCCTGAGCTAACATCTGCCACCAATCCTCCCCTTTTTGCTGAGGAAGACTGGCCCTGAGCCAACATCCATGCCCATCTTCCTCTATTTTATATGGGATGCCTGCCACAGCATGGTTCGACAAGCGGTGTGCAGGCCGGTACCTGGGGCCCGACCCAGTGAACCCCAGGCCAACGAAGTGGAACGTGTAAACTTAACCACTGCGCCACCAGGCCAGCCCCAGAATTTGCACATTTTTATAAAAAATACAGCATCACTTAAATAGGATTAGGATTTTTTTATATTAGATTTTTTAAAAATAGAATTAGGTGTGTCCACCTAATCCTATATATTCTTTAATCATTTGTAATCCTTGTGTTTATAGTGTCTGCCTAGTAATAAAATACTAGTAATGAGTATCAAAAATGTAAAATTTGTTGAGAGAAACATTGACTGTTGAGAGCCAGCCTTTTATTTTGCCTCTTGAATTAATCACCTCATTTTGAATTGGGCTGTTTCAAACATTTTGTCTTTTTCCCCTGCCATTTTTTCCTGAGTTGAAAATATGACAATTATTGATGAGTTTCCACTTCTTAGACCTTTAGCAAAAAATGAAGAATGTTTCTTATCGTCTTTCCCAACGTCTTTGGGAATGATCCCAAGAATCTATTCATACATTAAAAGAATTTCAAAATTGTTCTTAGAAACATTTTTGGCAGAATATTATCTCAGTGATTCAATTCAAAGACTCAATGCCAAAATTCTCAGTTGGGATAGAATCCTGTTAAAAAAAGAAAAAAAATCATAAATTACATTGGTCTGACTAAAGCCTGTAAGTGAAAACACATCATGTCTAGAAGAGCAGGGGCCTCCCAAGACAGCTGTAATATTACATAAAATAACATATTGATGAATTTAAAGGTCTGTCCCTGTGATCAAGGTCTCCTAAAGGTTAGCTGGCAGGGCTATAATCCGTAGTTAAGTCTTGCCTTTTAAAAATACATTTTTTCCCACTCCTATTTAAAATTGCTTCAAACGACAAGCTGTCCTCTGGTTTCCACTTTTTAAAGAATCAAGAAGTAGCCTAAATACCTTTCAAATTCCATCATTCTTAGTTTTGATTTTATTTTCAGTATATGAGAGGTAATATGATCTTTGAAGTAAATATAACCATTAGGCTGTTAACACACTTTTCAGTTTGTAAACTGCTGTTCCTAAAAAAGAGTCCTGATAGCTTTTATTGAGTTAACTTTCATAAATATGTATAAAATTATATGTAATTTTATATGAATTTCATATATATACATACATGTACATATTTATATATCTACATGTGCATACATGTATATGTGTATAGATATATGTCATAAAATAAATTTAGCCCTATAGTTTGCACGCACATTCTCATCAAAAATTGAGAACTTGAGATAAATATTTCATATGGCCCCCTTTCTCTTTGTATGCTGTAACTTGGATGAAAATTAGCCTTAGGCTTTAATAACAAAAAAGAAATGTGGGGAAACAGAATTATATTCATTCAGGTTGGCTTCCTTTGTAAGCTTACTCTTCTGGTTGTAAGAAAATATATCTTTTGCATTTTTCAGATATGGATGAATGCAGCATAAGAAACATGTGCCTTAATGGAATGTGTATCAATGAAGATGGCAGTTTTAAATGTATTTGCAAACCTGGATTTCAGCTGGCATCAGATGGGCGTTATTGCAAAGGTTCGTGCTATAAAATTGTAAATCATATTCCTCACCTGCTTTTTCTCCTCTCTACCTTGCTTACAGGTACCACTTTTCCTTATTGATTCTCCTCATTTAAAGTACCCCTAATTCTGGCTTAGGAAACCTGACTGGAACACCTTCTTAAGTCCAGCAATCCAGAGAGCAACAGTTTATACCCAGAAGACTGTTTTTATTACAAAAAGAGTGTTTGGGGTCTTCTGAAAGGGGCCTGAAAGGCTATGTAGAAAATGAAAGGCTACCAATTGGTCTACCAACAGATGTGAACATCTTTTTAAATAAGCTGAGTTCTCTCTGTTCCTTGCAGTTGGGGAATAATGACAGGCTTCTTAATGGCTGTCATTTGCCACCTCTTACATCTTCACCTGGACAGAATATTGTAGCCTTTTATTGTAGTGATCTCTTCTTCATAATATCCTTCAGATATCATAAGAAACAGGAAATTTTTCATGGACAGTTTATTTAGACTTCATCAAGTCACATAAGCAAAAAGGGAAACAAGACTAGGCAGAAGAAATAAATGGACCAAGAGCCATTGTTTAGCTTGGTAGCTTTTGAAATAATCTCATCACTCCAGGTATTGAAGTAAAAATGAAGATTTTTGTTTGTGCTGTTGAACATTGGGGTCCTCAGAAAAGTCATCAGAGATAAATCTGTGGTTAATGCCTCTTGCTTTATGTAGCCAGGGATAAGTGATTATTGTACTTGGGTCCAAGATCTGAGTTGGAACCAGACTTCTCTAGCAACCTCATACTCAAAACAGGTCCAGGAAATCTGCTAAAACACTGCACTCAATGCCTTCTGCTCATAGTTTCAGGCACAGAAGTATGGAACATCAGGCTATTCAAGACTGAGAAAGCAGGATGGTCCTGTGGTGCCTCTTCTCTGAGTGCCCCCAGTGGACAGCTTTGGTAAAGGGGTTATGGAAGAAAACTTTGTATTAAGCCTTTGGCAAGATGTGCATTTTCCCTGGGCTTAAGAGAACTTGTAGCCTTCGGTTGTTTACCTGCATTCTCTATGACCTTCCCATCAACGGCTCTTAATATTGTGCAAATCTGCCTTCATAGGAAGAGAAAACATTTGAGTTTTTCAAATTTGAAGTAGGAAATTGAGCCTTGTGCTGGGAGGAACTTACAGTTGGGAAGACAAGATTAACACTTGGAAATATTCTAAAATGTAAGAAAGCATACAACAAAGTGCCAAATTGTGCAGATTAAGTGTTGTATGAGTAAAAAAGAAGGGGGAAGGGAATGATTGCTGGAATATTTGGAATTAGGCTTCCAAACAAAATAACAGAAGGAAACGTGAAAGCCCCTTTGTGAGCAGACCTTTTGGGAGAACACATATTCCTCCTACCTATCCACAGGGCACTTTCAGTGCCAATGGGCTGCTGGTGACCCAGGCTGCAGCCTCTCAGCATTAAGTGTGGCTGATAGATAATGCTGATGTAACTATTTCAGAAGACATTGTGACCTCATAGATGAAACTAGGTTTTGCAACTGTTTACAACCAGTGAAATAGTATCTTATCAATAAATGGTTGTCCCATTCATTTGAAAGTACCTGATGACTTGAAAGGTTTGTTCTGATTTTAGCATTCTGGTTTACGAGTCAGAGCTAGAGAAAGAGAAAGAGAGGAGGAGAGAGGGAGAATGCTCCATATTCTTACCTATGTCTCGTTTTTACTGGTGTATAGACAACATGGAATACACACACTGTAATAAGAATAAAGGAAGAAGAAAGAAAGAAAGAAATCCCATGTATGCTGAATTTCTTCTTTTCTATAATTTTTCTTTTGACATCATGGGATAAGATTTTCACTGAGCACTTAGGAGCCCACAGAGATGGGACTGTTCAAAGCTGAATAAACAATGCTAATTTAATCTCTACAATTAAATAGTCTGATGAACAGCATGGGGTCCCTGATCACTCTCTGAAAGTTGAGGCCGTTCACTTTGAGCAATGCCCTCTGCGTCTATGTTACATCTCTGTCCCCAGTAAAAAGCCTTTGTGTTACTTTTCAGGCTGTAGTCACCACTGTTTCACTGTAGATCTCAAGTTAAACATAAAGGTGACACAAGTAACTGAACCAATTTAAGTTCATGTATTTAAATATAACTGCTGTTTCAAAATACAATCTGTACACGGAATCTTGGACCATCTGAGGATATTTTGTGCCAAACAACACAAGCTAAGTAAAACACAGAGGTGTTTCAGTCTCAATTTGCCTTTTTAAGGTCAGAAGAAAGGAAATAGTCACATACACTAGTTGGATATTATAAAAGGAGTTGTTATAAAATGACTTGCTGCTAAGTGTTATATGTTTTCCAAAACTCAATTTTGATACAGTTTCTACTTCCCCATATTAAGGAGGGAAAAAAAATCTCTGCTCTTATTAGTATGTGTCCAATAAAGTCTTTTACCAGACCTCCCTAACTATACGCGTATGATACTATAAAATATTTGTAATGCTGAAGAAAGATTTTTCTTTGCTGGGTTCCAGTTGCTTACAGTGCTGTTGTTGGCCAGGAATGGTCATCAAAATCGTCTATGTTCATTTTGTGTTCCTTTTCTATGGCATTCCACCAAGGCTTTAGTTCTGTGTCTCTTAATGTCATGCTAATTGTCCCAGAGAGCAAAGGCATGGGTGATACTGGAATGGACACCAGTCTGGGGTATTGGATGCCAAAAGGAAAAGCTTTCTGCCCAGGTCAAAATTGCAGTTTATTATCAAGCTGGGTTTCTGGCAGTCCTGGAAGAACTGCCATGTGAAACATTACACAAGACCCTTTGTCTTTTATCTGTCACTTTCCTCCTTCTTCTGATTCTGTTTTTGCCTTTGTGATTCTTATTTTGGATAAAAAATTTCTCAGGATAATATTATTAAAATAGCTTTCTATGGGAAAGAAATAAACTCAGGCAGTTTATCTCTCTCAATTTTTGTTACTGTTCTCTTACAGAGAAATGAAAATGCATTTCATTGAGCTTTTATTATTGATGCTATATGTAATTTTCCATATTCCCCATTTTCAAATGTTGTAACAGAATTGTAAACGTGTTACAGTTTCAGATAAAAGTCACCTCATTTTTAATAAGTGCTCTTCCCCACCACAGATATTAATGAGTGTGAAACACCTGGAATCTGTATGAACGGGCGCTGCGTCAACACTGACGGCTCCTACAGATGTGAATGCTTTCCTGGACTGGCCGTGGGTCTGGATGGACGTGTGTGTGTTGGTAAGATTAAGCCATGACTAGATGTGTGATAGATCCACCCTCTGTCAGTCAGTAAAACCCGCCAGTAACAAATGCACTCTACCATAGCAGACATGATATAATTAATATTTGTGGAGCAAGAAGACAACAGGATCAGTTCTCTTCTTGCATAAGTTGGATAGTAATTTATAGGATAGAAAGTTGAACTGAGATAAGTGAAAACCAAGGGAATCCCCACCTCTCCTTCCCTGTTTTCTTTCCGAATCATGTAGTTTTCCTCAATTTTCTCCAACCCTCCTTTGTTGATAATGGTCTTTGAAATTGGCCTGAATATGCTCATTATCTCATGGCGAACATTTTCATAGAGAATTAATGTCCAAAGGAAAGTATAGAATGCAAGGGAGGATATGCATGATCAAGAAACTTACATGATAATAGTTTTATGTGGCTTTATAAGGAGTTTGAGGTTTGTTGAGAAATAGATACAAATTTTATCCAAATTGTTTTTAAGAAAGGTAGTCAGTATCCCTTTGAATTGGGAGAGGATTGGGCATAGCTGGAAATCTCCTCCCTGGTGGTAAAGATGACACTGTTTAGTTAACCAACATCTACAGATGTAGATAATGAACCTTTTACAGATTAAACTTCCTCCTTTATAAAAGTACGCATAATTCAGACATTCAATCATTGCACATTTATGTTAAGGTAGACCACATTACTAATGAAGATCTTATTTATCATGGAGTGAGATTCAACAGTCATCCATCATTCATTCAGCGTTTATTACATGCCTGCTCTGTACAGGCCTGGGGAAGACAAAAATGAATGAGATATAATCCCAACACTTAAGGGCTTTGCAGTTGGGTAAACCACGATAGTCCCTAGAAAACTGAAAAAGTCTGGTCATTGGTTTCCAGTGCTTGGAAGCTGAATGTGCTTTACTTTGTTTTTTCTTTTCTATTCAGACCTAATACCAGAGGCATTGTCTGTGAGTTAGAACAGGGACAATGGATAAATAAAGCCAGCTTCAACTTTGACCTGGAGGGTTCTCATCTGTTTGAAGCGATAGTGTGATGACAGATGTTTCTTCCTGTTTAGACACACACATGCGGAGCACGTGCTATGGTGGATACAAAAGAGGCCAGTGTGTCAAACCCTTGTTTGGTGCTGTTACTAAGTCTGAATGCTGTTGCGCCAACACCGAATATGCATTTGGGGAACCTTGCCAGCCGTGTCCTGCACAGAATTCAGGTATGTAGTATCATGAAGATGCCCTCATACTGATAGCCTTCTGCCACCGTCTGCATTTATGGAAGTCACAGAGAAAGATTACATTGTGCTTTCCAGGTACATCATGTACCTTCCCAGGGTCTTGGCAGGGGCTAGTCAGAGTCTGATCACGCATTACTCACTAATCCTAAGAGTCATTTGGAATAGGCAGTGCATTTGTGCCTCCCATCTGAGCTCCTCCACCTCAATAATATTCGTGCACTTTGGAATACATGCAGCTTGCCTTGTTTTCTAAAGTAGTTTCACAGTGCTTGCATTTTGCAGGAACTATTATAGAAGCAGAATTTTACACAGTGCAAAAGTAAATAATTTTCAGGTTACCTGAATATTTCCAGCTTTTTTCCAAAAGGCCATTTCTGAGCTTTGTTCAAATCCCTCATGTTGATTTAGGGGTGCTTTTCCTAAATGATTTTATTCAACCCTAGGGAAAAAGTATTTTTCTCAATTTGAAGTGACATGGCACAGTGAAAAGAAAATCAGTTGGTCAGTCACAATTCTGCTCCCCAGCCACAGGCAGACAAATTACTTAATTGGAGGGTTTAGGTCTTTGTGGATTTTTGTTTATTCAGGAATTTTTCTCACCTGCTTTCAAAAGGATTTGACATGGCTTACATTAGTAAACAGAATTATGAAATAGAATAATATGGAGAAGGGATCCTTAGTTTTCTCCTCTACAAAATGAGTTTCTTAGGTAATCCAGAAGATCCTTTCCAATTATAAATTATTTCTACTTGTAAGGCAAAAATAGTTTGTTGAAATTAAAGCAATAGACTGTCAGCATTTGAACGTAATTTTAAGGTAGCTTGGCAGTTGACTTCTAATGTCTTAAAATAGAGTTAAACCTGGGGCTGGCCCCGTGGCCGAGTGGTTAAGTTCGCGCGCTCTGCTGCAGGCAGCCCAGTGTTTCGTTGGTTCGAATCCTGGGCGTGGACATGGCACTGCTCATCGAACCACGCTGAGGCAGCGTCCCACATGCCACAACTAGAAGGACCCACAACGAAGAAGATACAACTATGTACCGGGGGGCTTTGGGGAGAAAAAGGAAAAAATAAAATCTTTAAAAAAAAAAAAAATAGAGTTAAACCTAATATATAAACCATGTAGTTCTGATTGGTTGGTTTCATCTAAGAGTCAGTCAGTTCATTTCTAGTCTAGATACAATCAATGAAAGACTAACTCACAATTTTTAAACATTTGTCATTTTGAAAATGATAATGTTGGAAATTACAGAGTTAGAAATTAAAATAGATTATGAGAAATTAGTGAAAGTTCAATGGAAGACTTTAAAAGAAATGAGGGATGCCAATTAAAGAAAGAAAACTTTATTCTGGCTGATTACTTCACCCAGTGAATAATATACAAATGATCATTTTATATATGATTACCAATCAGTTAAAGATGTGTTTATATACTTGGATTACATTGTGTACAAATATAATTTTATCCAACAAAATTACTTCCATGTAGCTTTATAGTCGTATATTATTAATATCAGCCTTTTGTATGTTACTTTAGCTTTCCAAATTACATTTCTTACATACTTTGAATTTACAGGATAGATAGGTATCTTGAAAACCAGTGCACAAGAGTATAGATGATTTCTTCTCCTATTGAATGAGTGGAGGAGCCAAAACTTAGAATCCAGGACCCTTGGTGCATACAGTTCTTTGTTTTTACCTTTTCCTCTGGACCAAGTATATCCCCAAAGAATTCTTATGATACATAGGAAAATGAAGAGGGCTTATAAAAAGATGACCAAAAGAGACCAGATTACTTTAAGCAGTAAAGCTGAAAGAGAGTTAAACTGAGGCCCAATTTCACTCGCTTCTGTTTATACTTGAATGAATTTGCACAGAAGAGGTTCACATGTGGAAGTGGTTTCATTCGGTTTGGTTTCTTCACCTCTTTAGTTGAAAATACCAAATCATGAGGGAAC
This sequence comes from Equus asinus, assembly GCF_041296235.1. NCBI lineage: Eukaryota > Metazoa > Chordata > Mammalia > Perissodactyla > Equidae > Equus > Equus asinus. The sequence goes on from NC_091791.1 coordinate 148,415,564, forward strand.
TGAATGTAGGATTTCCTTCGTTTCTGGAGAGAGGGGGGATTTTTAAAGGTACTGAAAATATCCAGAGGAATATCTTTAGTCAGTTTATGAAAAACTCCAACCCTGCAACATCTAAAGCTCATCTTTGTGCTCTGGAAGTCAAGCAAGCTACTATGAAGCTATTCCTCACAGAAAATCAGTCTGTTAAATTCATGGAAGTGTAATTATTAGGAATTTTCTCATCTATTCCCATACCACTGTCTCCATGGCACAACCCTGAGTTAGCTCGGCAACACCTATCATTGATTAAGTACCTGAGCTGTGCCTGGCATTGTGCCGAGTACTTTACATGTCCTGTCATTAAATCCACAGAACCACCATGTGGGTTGGGTGTCATTATCTCCACTTTATCAAAGAGGAAGCTAACAGAGGGGAAGGGCTTGTTCCCAAGACCCCCAGCAATAAGCATTGTCATCAGCATTCAAACTCATGCTGATCTGAATTCACTACAAAGAATAGTCTAGTATGAGATCCTGCCCAAATGGAAAAGAGTGATGACAATAATTTGCCCGCACTCAGGCCAAGCATCAGCTAATTTAGCACTAACTGTAAAAGTGCTTTTTATAAAACTGGCATGATTTTTTTTTCCTGTTTTATTACTTACAGTATTTCATGAATGTTTTAATTAATTGCTGACATGAGAGAATAAAGATGTATTTCTTTTTGCTCCCAGTTCCTGCCTTTCAAACACACAATGACAGACACCTTCCTATTTGTTCCTATTCTGGCCCCTTTTAAGATGATTAAAAAATTAAGAGATTTCATCACTTTTCTAAATGTACATTTGCTAGAAGGCACAGGCTCTGAAGGCACCAACTTTAATATTTTTGTCTCTATAACTCATTTGCATCCACTGTCATCAGGAATACAGTTTTCTAGTATGCAAAAGTATAGTATTGCTTCAGCTGTGAGCTGCAGATGACCCCTGTAAAAAGGCCCATCTCTAGGATCCAGTTCTCTTGCCACTTACGCACAAATGATTTGCATTTGGCCACGAGACTCTGTGGTTGTCAGAAACCAGGGGCAACTAAGGGGACACTGTAGTTTCTTTTCCTTGGATAAAGTGTTTTTCCAGTTCATTCTCCATTTTCATCATTCACTCATATTCATCTAAATATTGTTGGATTGTATATAAAACATTCTATCAATTTTAAGAAATAGAAATCTGATTCCATCACAGCTTGGTAACGTATCCAATATACCTCAGTTTCTTCAATAAGATCTCACAATTTTAACATTATGCAATATTTTCCTGATGGACCTATTATATAGAGTGAGTCTAGTATCCTGATGAAATTAACTCTAAAAATACATTTCAGTGCAAGCATAGATACTCTTTTTTTTTGTGAGTGGAGGCTGGAGAATTTGCAGAGAGAAATGAGAAAACATTAAGAACTTGATTGTACTAAAAAAAAAAAAAAACAGCTCTCACTAGGAACAAAATTAATCCCAAGACGGTGGGAGAAAGTTTTATTAACAGTTAAGAAACCACATTTTAACAGGCACATTTCACTGTAAGTGTAAAGTGTTCCCTGGTGAACCAAATCGAGTTATAGGAAAAACACCTTTTCCGAAACTGCTTTGCACAAGGAGTTGCTGTAACTTGCCTGTGTCCTTAAAAGTGGTTTTTCTCAGAGATGTGGAGCCTTTTAAATGGGAGCCTGGTGTAATGGTGACCCCCCTGGGAGATGCCTCCTTTTCCGTTACCACTTTATTTCAGTTCCACTCACTTTGGAGGAAATTATGTGTGTAAAGCTAAGGGCAGGATTGACCTGTTCTGCAAACAAGGGAATCATTTACTATCTGTTAATTTATTGCAGCGGAATATCAGGCACTGTGCAGCAGTGGGCCAGGAATGACGTCAGCAGGCAGTGGTAAGGACTTATTTTGAAATTTACTACCTTGAGCGTGTGCAGAGGCAGCACTGGACATTCCTGTGGGTTTCCAGTTGGCCCCTTTACACCAGTCTGGTCTGACCCACTCTCTGGCCATCACTGCATGATGTACTTGGGTTGGCTAGAATCCTCCAATGGCAGAGCAACTATGGCACAGTGGGTCCTGGGATTGCTGGATGTGGGTGTGGGGCTTGATACTGAAGGGTTGGGTGCTGTCCCAGGGCGGTTGATGGAGGACTGTGGATGAGACGCAATGAGTGTGGCTGCTCGTTCACGAGAAGCGGCAGCCTGGGCCTCCTTTGGATCTTCCACTGTCAAGTGCAATTCAGGATTATGAGCTCAATTGAACTGCTATCCATCTACATTTTGCACAACTTCTTAACTCTCAGTCATTATCAGTGCTCAGTCATTGTAAGATGGCAATTGGGAGCCATCTTATATTTTGTAGCAAGCAGTGACAGCAATGAACTGAGCTGGCAGAGAATGAAATATTTAAGTGTAGGAGTTAGAACTAGAAAAATATCAGTGCCATAAAAGGAATTAAAGTTAAAAGGGAGAATTGGAACAAGTGTAAAAATAAGTGACAAGAAAGAGGAAGGGTTTATATTTTGTTAATATAAAACAAAATGATTTGATTCAGGAGAGTTCTGAAAAAAGGTGGACTGGCTGAATTGATTGTCAGTTCATTCAACTTGATTGATTTCATTCTTATGTGTGGATGAAGATGGGGAGGAGATATTTGAAGGAGTAAAGAAGGAAAGTAAGGAAATTTATGATGGATGAGGAGTTAGTGAGGAATAAGTAAGTTGTAATAGGACCTAGAAAAGGAAAAAAAAGTCAACCCTGATTTAGAGAAGAACCAGGCACCAAGATTTGAGACTAGCTATTCTCTGATTGTCATTGTGCATCGCGCTTGACTATTAGAGCTCCCCTCAGTCTATGAGAGCACAGAAGAGGGAGAGGCCAGCCTCATCTGGGCAGAGTAGCAGAGGCTTTTCCAGAGCAGGTGGTGTTTGAAGGGGTTTCACATCGATGCATGGGCCCACTCCAGACATGCCCAGCATAGAGTGAAGAGGGTGTTATAAGTTCACAGAAGAGTGAGAAGTTTAAAGTGAGTAAACAGAGTTCATATTTTAATTTAATCTTGAGGATATTCTTGAACCTACAGGAGTTTGAACCATGATGATGACACAATCGTCTTGTTTTTACGTTAAGTCTGGTGGCAGTGTGGAAAGTAGATTGAAGAGGGATGGACTGGTACAGGGAGACCAGCTATAGGGACTCGGGCTCTGCAGTTGATCCACTTTTCCATCTTGATGTTTGGACAAGGAGAAGTCCAGGAGACTTCCTTCAATTTGACTAAGGATTGGTAATTTTGTAGTTCCAGCTCAGATGCCAAGTTCCTCCCAGGGACTGATGGAAGGAAGATCTCACCCAGAATATCTTGTAGTGAGAAAAAGGGATCAAGCTTTCTCATCAAAGTGAAACTTTTTTTTTTTACGAGGTCTTAAGGTCATTACATTTCTTGCAATGTTATTTTTTTTGACAGTTCATTTGATGTTTACTTTAGAAAGTTAATGATTTTTAACTTCTTTTTGTGGTGCAGATATAAATGAATGTGCATTGGATCCTGATATTTGCCCAAATGGAATTTGCGAAAATCTCCGTGGGACCTACAAATGTATATGCAATTCAGGATATGAAGTAGATTCAACTGGGAAAAACTGTGTTGGTAAGAAGTGTCTTCTGTTTTCTAGGACATTTCATGCATCATGCATTCCTTCCTTTGATGCTCAAAAGGGAGCTGCCCTTGAGTAGCTTAAAGGACTGGGCAAGTGGATGCTCTACACTTTGAGTGTCAGCGTGGCACATACATGTCTTGATTAAAATTTGCAGAGCTGAATCTTGACAATTTATGCGTGTATTCATCTATCATATTCACTTCGTAAAAGAGAAGCTCCTTAGACGTATAAAAAGTAAAGATTGTGAGCCATTCTCATGTGGCTACAAAGGCATCCCTATTTTTTATCAGGACACAACTCTTGATAAAACCAACTCTCTCCTAACCACTTACTAGATTTAATCAGAGAAAACTCAGTTTATTTTCAGTAATAGCTGTTCTCTAATAACACCATTTTTGATGCTCTAACAATCCTTAATGAAGGTATCAGCCAATAACCAAGTAAATCCTTAGGTTTGGAAGAAAATGGTCAATGTGGGCACCAGTATTTTTTCTTCATCTTTTTCCAGTTGCCTAGACTAGTTTTCTGAAATGTATTGTCCGTTCTGTAGTGTAGTGGCATACTACCTCAAGTTTCCTAAAGTTGGGCTTCTAAAACTGGAAGATTCATACTTGTGGGAATTTGCCAGAGTGTAGCAAAACCAAAATGTAAGATGGTGCGTCTTTTGATTTGGAGGCAAAACACATTTTATGTCAAAGCAAGCATACTTTCATGGAGTAAGATGAAAATTAATAGGCTTTACAATAGAAAGGGGGCTTCAAATATATTTTTACTTTCTGAAAGCCATTTAGGGATTAGAGGTGGGAGCTTACACTCTTCTGCCATTAGTCATATTTTAGTGGTAGAATTTGAAAAGTACTGCTGTAAGGTGGTCAGTCTTTGGAACATGTAATAATTCAGAGATGCTGAAGATTGAAATAAACACGAATGTCCTACTTTTCATTCTTTCAACATATAGTCTAGCAAGTATCAACTACTTGTTGGGTGCTGGACTTAGCTATCTCCCATCCAGCCATTAGAGAGTCGTCATATGTTCTGACCCAAGAAAAGAAAGTTCCTTCCCCTATATGTCCCCAGGTATCAAGCCACTTTATCATGGTCCTTTACTTTACCGTTTGAAGTCCTCTGGTGTTGGGGAGCTTGCTGAAATAGTTGGACGTCTCCCAAGAAACTTGTTGCTTTTGATTGGACAAGTGACACCTTATCTTATAAAAGGAATCGGATTAAATTATATCATATAGAACTTTACTCCCTTGGACAAGGAAAAATGGCCATATCAATGGAATATTTTTAAAAAATTTATAATACTATATTGAACTATTAAAAAAATGACCATCTCTGAAATATCCGTAAGTTGTCCCCTGACCTCTCATCATTGTACACATCTTTCCAGAGCTCCTCCAGCCTAATTGTCTATTTCTGACTCCTTCAGAAATCCTTGTACCACAAAAGGGTACAGGGTTCTCTACAGTTCTTTTAATCTATTACAAAGGCCTTCATTCAAATTCAACTTTTTTATACTTGGCCATTTCTTCTTTTTCCTTTCTTTTTTATCATACTTCCTCCTCCTACAAAATTCTGTGTTTATATTAACACTCTGATATGAGTATTACAACAATGTGGGCAGCTTTACTTGGTGACACACGGTGAAGGTCTAGTCTCTATCTCTGTACAAATGGAGAAAAGGGAGTGGATTCCAGAGACAGTGAGGTGAAGTGGGAAGTTAACTTCAGACATCTTATAATAAGCCCTCAATGTCTTTGCCCCTCTGGCTCTGTGTGCACCTCTCTGAGTTATTTCTATAGGTCTCCTGTGCTCACACTCTCTAACATTCTCTTCTTCTTTCCTATACTGTCACTATTTTTTGTAAATAATTTTTACTTTTGGTCTTCTGTTTAACCACTTGAAGAGAACATGGTAAGGATACTGCGCCTCTTGTACAATGTACAGTTCTCTAATTTTGCAGGTTGAACCAGAGTTGCACACGTAATAGCTGCCTTTTTTGTTAGGGCTACTGACAATTGTCATTATGGGCAAGGTAGAAATATCAGTTATTTTGGAAAAAGTGGAAATCTTACTCTGAATCTTTTCACCTGCTTTCCTTCTTAATATGTAGCGGTTACACACACATAAAAAGAACTAACAGTAAAGCAAAGCATCATCTGCCCCCATTTAAATCAGCTTTCATCTGAGTTTCAGGCTAAACCAGTACCTAAGAAAACAGAGCATGGAAGCAGGTCAGGGGAGCTACAATCTTATCACAGAACTCTCTTCTTTTGACTACAGGTTTCTTTTTCTCCCCCTAACTTTTATTGCTGGCCCAAGCCTCGCCTGGCCTTCTTTGTGGTCTACATTGACTTTTGAGAAATGAATTTTTCCTCTCTCACGCCCTTAACATCAGGGCCCCTTTTTAGGGTACAGTTGTTCTTTGAGTACACGTGGTCCTTTCAAAGTAGACTCAACTGAAAACAGGTTTTACTATTTCATTTTTCTACAAGAGCCTCTCTTCATTGGCAGACATGAAAAAATCATTATTTATTTGGGCTGGTCAGAAAGATACGGAGATGTTTTAGCTTCATCCAAAAATCCCCCCATGGGAAGCAAAAGGGAGAGATTGGGAGGCAGGAAGGATTCCTCCTTCAATGCTTTAGTATATGCTCCAAAGTTGAACCTGTTGGCCTCAGGTCAGAAGTATGTTCATATTTCAGAATATGCTCAGAGGTATGAAGTTAGGGATCAAAGACCCACTCCAGCCACTTCCCATACAGGACTCCAGAGACTGGCTGTTCTTATCTTAACCATCAATTCTCAATTTAAAGTTCCAGATTCTTCTGACATCATCAAAGCTTAAGAATTGCAATATTGACCCTTTGGAGAAGTGTTAGCTTTTTTTTGATGGAATTCTAAGCATGCTCTTTGCTCAGACAATAACATAACTTTGTACTCAATTTTCCCACATTTTAAGTGCTTTATAAGTATGTTGCTGATTTAAGTGTACTTACTTCTGTGAACCCCTTGCAGCTCTCCAGTGCTGAATTTGTGTCTCCCTTATGTTAGGGCTACCAGCCTGTCAAATGATAATCTAATCAGGATCTCTCAATGTGTAAAAAAAAATTCCTTGTGAATGTATAGCCTATTCTGTAGGCTGTGTGATGTAATTTAGCCCAAAGGGGTATAACAAACTGGGTAATTTCCACACTTCCTAAATTATCTAAGTCATACATATCTAAAAGTTAGATTTTTGCATCAGACAGGGCTATTATTCAGCTAAAAGCACGGACCTTTCCTTAGCTCTCTGAATCTCAAGTCTGAATTCCTTATGACAATAATATAATTCCTTAAATTATTCTAAGGAAGAAGCACCTATCCTGGAACTAACACAAATCAAAGATGGACCATACTCTTTAAATATTTACTAAGTTCCTTAAATCAATAGGATTAGTCCTTTGAATTCTGGCGCTATGAAACAATTATATAAAGTAAAGATGAATGATTTCCCGCAAATCCAGGTTTTCTTCCTGCTAAAGAAAAAAGTGAAATGAGTAATGTTTGATGACTTTAGACTTTGCAGACGTCTAGTATACATAATCAGGTCAAGCCTATATTCTCCTAAAATTAGGTAATTTAGACAAAAAGCAAAGGTACAAGAGTTTGCCTCTTTGCTTGAATTGATCATATCGTTATAACTTAAAAACCTAACCTAAGAAAGCAAAGAAGTTGTATGCAAGGGATGGGCTCTTTTAAAAGTTCCTTTTCATTGGTTTTCCAGATATTAATGAATGTGTATTAAACAGTCTACTTTGTGACAATGGACAATGTAGAAACACTCCGGGAAGTTTCGTGTGTACCTGCCCCAAGGGATTTATATACAAACCCGACCTAAAAACCTGTGAAGGTAAACTGCATTTTTGTTCTTCTACCATGTACTTTGCTGTCTTTTGGAAATGCCATTAGAAAACCATGAGGATAAATTACAGTCTCCTATTTTAGACAATTATGTTCCTTTAGTTGAGATTCTGTGATCCCAAATGGAACTTGTAAGCTACTGACAGTACTTGCCTGCGACTGGCATTTTACTTGCTGTTTATTTTACATTTAAATGCCGTTTAAAAGTGTTGATTTTGCGTTTGTCTGCAATTGGCATTTTATTCGCCATCATTTAATAGCTGAAGAAAATATTGCATATATGCTATTTGCGTTAGTAATTCAGAAGTCACACTTACATTTGCTCCAAATTTTCTGAATGAAAAGTTTCAGTCGTGTTTCAGATTCTGTACTGTAGAGATGCGCTCGATTCCTGTCTTTGGCATTCTATCTACTGTAGAAAAAAAGTCTATTTATGTCAGCTTCACAATCTAGTGAAGACTGCGGGGCAACAATTGAGGCCAAAGTTTAAATATTCATTCGTGCCCAGGGTTAGTTTTTAGCAGTAATGTAGATCTGTTGTTGTTCCAGACATTGATGAATGTGAATCCAGTCCTTGCATTAATGGAGCCTGCAAGAACAGCCCGGGCTCTTTTATTTGTGAATGTACTTCTGAAAGTTCCTTGGATCCAACAAAAACCATCTGCATAGGTATTTATCTTTCTGAGAATGATTTTCTTATGTTTATCAATGCTGCTGTTTTATTTACTTATATATTTATTTAGTGTCCGCTTTTACTGCGGAAGAGTTTAAGTATGGATGAAAAAAATTAAAAATGATCATTGTTTCTTGTTTCATGATGCCATTCCTGCTGTAATTCCAGTGCGCATCTTTGTATTTTTGGTATAGATTCTATTAAGTATCTATTAAATATCATTCTTCCACTCTGCAGAAACCACCAAGGGTACATGTTGGCAGACTATCATCGATGGACGGTGTGAGATCAACATCAATGGAGCCATCTTAAAGTCCCAGTGCTGTTCCTCCCTTGGTGCTGCCTGGGGAAGCCCATGTAGCAAATGCCAAGTCGGTAAGAGAAGCGGGTGCTGAGGCTCTTGTGCCCATTCCACTGATCATTTTTCTTAGAAAAGGGGAAGCCCAGTATTTATTCATTTAGGTTCATATGGGAATTTTAGAAGATTTAATTCTGATGACCTCAATGAAACATGTTGCTGAATAAGAAACCAAGAAGAGTGTCAAGGACAATCATTTTATGGGATTTGGTTAATTTATTGTTTTTTATTAGCTCTTTGTAATGTGGTTAGCTGGTGGTGCTTTCCTGGAACAGCAATTCCTATTGGCTCTCTCAGGAACCTCATGATTAGGGGTCCCAAGATTTTTATAGGCGCAAATTTTCTTCCAAAACACCGATTGATGTAAAGGCACCAGTATTCATGACTAAATTTCTGAATCTGCTGTGAGGCTGAGGCTTGAGCGCCTTGCTGATGATTTTGTTGATTTGATGTTTGGGTATATAAATGTATGAATTTATAGAGTCTGAATGCTGCAGTGCATGAGACCTTCAAGGTTTGGATTTCGTTTTCCATATTTATGTTACAGAAATCCTGTAGGGCGATTCCTGTTTTAGGGCTAATAGCAAGAGAGAAATCTAGTCCATTTCCTTCTTAGTCATCACCTTAGCATGGTCTTTAGGGTACCTTTGGATCTCTTAGGATATCTCAGAGGAATTGTGCTTGATTCAGGAGACGTTTCATTCTTCTTCTTCATCTATGTAATCTCAGAAACACTTTCTTATCTCAGACTTATTCATAGCAACAAAATCTAATTCATGTTCCAGGTCCTTTTTCATGTTTCTTATACTATGTCATAACTACAAAGTCTGGATAGTGTTATCTCAAATTTGTTTTTTGGTTTTTGTTTATTTTTTTTACAGATCCCATATGTGGTAGAGGCTATTCAAGAATTAAAGGAACACAATGTGAAGGTATTTATGATTATTTATAAACCATAAATTTCTGTGTGCTGAAGAATGCTTGTGTTAACTTGGACTGGATCAAGCTGTCATGTAAGTTCACAGTGAGAAATATGCGGCAGAGAAAAAAAAATAATGAGAAGTGCAAAACATAACAGATGTTAACGTTAGAAGCATATATATGCTATTGCCAGTGTCAGACCACTGTGGCCAAAGGACAGGGTGGCTGAAAATGTTTTAGGCTGACCATGTGTAGAGTGACTGTACTTTCGAAGTGCTATCCATCAGGAAGAGAAAAAAGGAAGCTTTTAATGAGGCTATACCATTTGTATTTTTCTTGGTTTGTCCTGGTTTTCTTGTTTCTTGTTTGTTTCTTGGTCACGGATGGTTTAGAAGGACCAACTCTATTGACTCGTTTTTGAAAGTGTGCATGGACTCTCTCCAGTTTGCTGTGATTCTTTCTCACGGAGTCCCAGATAGACATAGGTCAGGGTGACTAACACAACCTGACATGACACAGCAGCTGAAAAATTTTAAAAACATCAATTAGTCCCATATGTGGGATGAAATGAAGTTTTTTCCCTGCTCAAATAAAGAGGAACGCTACAACCCCCACCCAAGGTCTTGCTTTCCAAATGATGACTGAATCCTTTGGCCTTTCTCTGGTCCAGACCCACTGTTAATAACTTATCTGACCTCAGCAGCATATTTTGATGTACAAGTGGCCAGAACAACAACAAAAAAATCCCAGAAGGTAAATTTCCCCCTCCCCATTTATCTCTCTTGCAAGGAAAGATTTAGAATATTTTTTTTAACATCCCTGGCTTGGAAAGTTTCTTCTAAATAGAGACACAGTGTGTGAGTTTCTTAACTAACACTCCCCGTTTTTGGCATTGGCAAGTAAGTGCCTTTCTTTGGATTAACTTGATGGTGAATATTTTTCCAAATTAAGTGAACATACTGCTTTCCATTAAGCAAACTGGGAAGGACTGGGGCTGGTACATTTGAGAGACTTTGGGTGAATGCTGAATGAATGAACATGAGCATCTTTTGACGCTCCCCAACTCAAGCTGGGACCACCAACCCTTTGACAGGCCGTCCTGAGAACACTGCTGAGTTAGAACTAGTTATGGGAATGTCTCAGAACTTCTCAAAAGAGATTCCTTTGACTGGCCCCACGTATTCCTCAGTGGGATTTTTTTCTATGCTCACATTCAAGGTATTCCTTCTTTGCTAATTTGAAAGACCGAGTTTCTGTTTCTCTACTTACTTCTAGACATCTGGTCTCATAAAACTAATTATATGGCCTGTGGGGCCTTATGTGAGATGTCCACAGTACCCAGAGCTGTCCCCAAGAACTCATACCAGCTCTCTGTCACTGCAACTCAAAAATTACTCCCTGAGACCAATGGCAAAACTCTTATATCTTTGGTAGTTGGTGGCCTCAGTCTGGTTGCTATTCAAACATCCCAGAAATTCTACATGAGCTATTTGGAGGCACAGTAGTTTTGTGAATTTATCAGGTTCCAAATGGCCTTTTCTGTTGTGAGAATAATTATGACTCCATGAATGGAATAAAGTGGAATGATGTTGTACAGATATATTTACTTCATGCCTTTTTTTTCTTCATAGACATAGATGAATGTGAAGTGTTCCCGGGAGTATGCAAAAATGGCTTATGTATTAACTCTAAGGGATCATTTAAGTGTGAATGTCCCAGTGGAATGACTTTGGATGCTACAGGGAGGATCTGCTTAGGTAAATACTGAGCTCATTATTTTCTAATGAACAGTTTTTAAAGATTATTAAAAACTCACTTAACAAGATAGCTGAATATTTGGTTCTAAGTACAAACACCCCCCACCCCCATCCCCCGCAAATTTAGCATTTCTGTTAGGATCTGTGGTGGTTTCCTTGACATATAGCCTTCCTGACTCAGCTCTTTGTTCACTCTTTATAAAAAGAATAGAGAACATGTTAGTGAAGAGAAACTTTAGTCCTTTATTGATATGTAACTATTCTTTAAATCACTACCATCACAGTTATTCCAGAGCTCTTAAATCTGCCCCCTAAATGTCATGGATTGTAGAGTACAAGGGGAATTCTGGTGAGAACATTTTCACTTAACTGGAAACTGTAGCCCATGCCTGCTAGGTATGTCATGCCATTGGCCAGAAGAACAGGTCCTTACCGGAAACTCTTGTGGGTATCAGGAGTGAAGAGCACCATAGTCCTGAAGAGTGAAACTAAGGGAGCCTAGGGCTGTTGTCACTCCCAGTCATGGTGGGATTCTCCATGCCAACTGCGAGAGCCCAAGTGACAATGATGAGGAAGAGACTGGACAAGAACCTTGAGTTCTTAGAAAGCTGCCTTGTGGACTCACAGTGGCAGCAAGTTTGAGATCACACAGTCGTACTTGTGGGGTCTGGCAGACTTATTCTGGTGTTACTGCTATGGCTTCTGACTGCCAGGAATATGTCCCTTGGATCGCTGGTTTCTGAGTCCATGACTCTGGAAATGATGCTCAGCCACATTGTGTATCTAAAACTGTATTATTACTCTGAAGAGCATCCTTAGTGAAGGACTACTCTAGGTGGTTAAAAGATTAGGATGTGGTTAACAGACTTGGATCACTTACAAATTAGAACTAGCAAACCTTTAAAAGTAGAACTTTATGGTTTATGATGTAAGCAATATGGAATAGAAAAGCTGGAATTCAAAGGTTAGAGTCTTTTTGTAGCTATAGATGTCAGTTAATCTCATTGAGTCTTAGCTTCTTTGTTTAGAAGGAATCAGCATTTAATGAGAACCTTCTTCCAAGTTCTCCAGTTGAAAGATGCTTCAATGTTTAATTAGGAATTCATTTAGGGGCCGGCCTGGTGGCACAGTGGTTAAGTTCACACGTTCCGATTTGGTGGCCCGGGGTTTGCTGGTTCGGATCCCGGGTGCGGACATGGCATCGCTTGTCAGACCATGCTGTGGTAGGCGTCCCACATATAAAGTAGAGGAAGATGGGCATGGATGTTAGCTCAGGGCCAGTCTTCCTCAGCAAAAAGAGGAGGATTGGCCACAGATGTTAGCTCAGGGCTAATCTTCCTCAAAAGAAAAAAAAAAGGAATTCGGTTAAAAAGTATCCATCTTGGGGCCTGCCCAGTGGCATAGTGGTTGGGTTCTCACACTCCGCTTCAGCAGCCCAGGGTTCGCAGGTTTGAATCTTGGGTGTGTACCTACACACCACTCGTCAAGCCAGGCTGTGGTGGCATCCCACATACAAAAAATAGAGGAAGATTGGCACAGATGTTAACTCGGGAACAATCTTCCTCACACACACACAAAAAGGTATCCATCTTAATATAGGCAACCTGAATGTAAACTTGCCCAGAAGGCTTCAGAAGTTTTCTACCAGTAAAGTAAGCTCAGGCTCCCATGTGTATCCAGAAGAATATGCACACAAGCACATGTTGAGTGAAAGACATACTTGAGAAGACGAGTGAATGGCTTTTCTTTGCTGTTTTTCCTCTCTAATCTCAAGTAGGGCAGTCCTCATTTCAGAGTTAACATTCCACCTCTCCAGAAATGAAGTGGATCCAAGGAAAAGGTGCTGGACTAGCTCAGATGTTCTCCAACAGCAGAGACTGCAGTTTGATTTTCGCTAGAGAGGAGACGCCAAGATATCATGGAGTGCATGCAGTGGTAATAGTCACAGTCTGTACAGGGAGAAAACATCTCCCAAAAGAGCGTGGCAGGGTTCCTCAGAATATTGTCCTTATGTGGCAATATCAGAAGATGCCTAAAGTTGAAAAGAAACTTTCCACAAATAAGAGGTGCAAGTAAATATGAGCTGCCAAAGAGAAGAGAGTCTTTATTAGGCGAGAATATCCACCACAAAGCCTAAGGTCATTTTGAGGAAAAAATTGAATTCTAGTCAATAGGTATATAGTGAATTATTATGTGTATTGCACTTTGCCTAACACAACATTGGCAGTTTGGGGAAGTGCAAACAGCGTAGCTCTCCTCAGCCTCCCTCCGTTCCCTCTGGCAGATATCCGCCTGGAAACCTGCTTCCTGAGGTACGAGGACGAGGAGTGCACTCTGCCCATTGCTGGCCGCCACCGCATGGACGCCTGCTGCTGCTCTGTCGGGGCAGCCTGGGGTACTGAGGAATGTGAGGAGTGTCCTGTAAGAAACACACCTGAGTATGAGGAGCTCTGTCCCAGAGGACCTGGATTCGCCACAAAAGAAATTACAAACGGAAAGCCTTTCTTCAAAGGTACGGTGGTTTCAGTGGTCGACTGCTCTTCTTTGTAGATCCACAGGATGCATTTTTGGGAGCCCAGAGTTCTACTAACAGAATTACAATGAATAACATCCATGTGGTCAGCCCTTGATCATCTCAGTATGCATTCTTTGCTTTCTGAATCCTAAATAGCAAAATGTTCACCTATAACAGATTTTTATTTTTCTACATTTCAGGACTTCCTGAAATCACTTCCCTCCCCCATCGTCATTATTAACTGTTAAAGTAGATTTTAATATTATCCTAAGCTAAATGTAAATGAAAGGAAAACCTTTTTGGGAAATTTTTATGCCGTCTGCTAAAGCCGTTTGACACAATCTCTTGTCTGCTGACTTGAAGCATCTGTGCCACTGTGGTCCACCTGAGTGTGGACATTGAAGAGTGAATGGCGTGCGAAACCCAGTGGCAGGTCTTCTTTGTACAAATACAGCAAAATTAATTCCTGTGGCAGACACGCTCCAGCGGCTTAGGATATTTAAAATATTATTTTATTATGTTATAATCTAAAATCCATGTAAAAAATAAGAAGTTACAGATTTAACCTAATTCCAAAATTGAGTTAACTTTTTACATACGATACAGAACTTGTTTACTTCAGCGTATGGAAAAATCAGAATTGGTTACTCAGAATTCCAATTATTCAGAAAGGCCCAGCTTATGTTCCTGGTATAGTTTTGTGTTGGTTGCCCATTGTGTCTAGACCTAGTTGTGATACTTCATAACTAAATCAACCTATAGAAATGGAAAATGAGTATATAAATATCACTTAATTATCTTTATATTAAAAAGTGTAGACCTGTTTTTCTACTGAGCATTTGGTCCTAGAAGCCCAGGGGGTTAAAATGGTACTGTCTAGAGAGACAGCTTCTAGAAGGCCCTCTTAAATGTCTCTTAAGTAAATTCAAAGGAGCTTGAATGATTTGCTTCCAAAGGCTGTGGCAATCCATTGCCACAGAGGGACTTCATGTCCTTCAGATTTAATCTGCCAGCTCTAGCTCTCATGACATTTTTTAGAAATGAACTTGTATTTCTTGAGCTTTAGGTCTTGCTTTGGAAAAGCTTCTGGAAGAGGAATCTCAGATCACATGTTACGTATGCACTCTCTTAGTATACAGGAAACTCTTCATTATACTAGTGAAACCTTAAAATTAATTGAGAAAATATTTTAAAACAGTAGACGTTATTTAAGAAAATATTTTATGTAGTATCCATTGTTTGCAAATAATTAAACTATAAATGAAATCTTCGAAATTCTTATTTAGGTATATCCAAAACGAATAAGTGAATATCTCATTCCGCTATACACACAGTTAGTTGCTGTGAACAATATGTTCCAATCGTCTTCTACATGCTTTAAGTATAGACACTAGTGGTTTAGAATAGCTCTCGTTTATTCAGCAGAAGTTAAATGTTCAGTGTGTATCAGGCAGTGTGCTGGGCTCTAGAAGTCCGCATAAAGACACTCTTTACTTATCTAATAATGCGTTCTAAAATGTAGACGTTTAAAAGACTAGAAATGTTTACAAAGTCTTATTTCTCATGGATCATCACAGATTCTTTAAAATAGCTATTACCAAGGCCTTAAATCAAGACCTTCTAACTTCCTGGATTTAAATGGTGGGCATTGAGACCTCCCAATTGGTTGCTCATGAATTTTTTGTGTGTTTTATTTTTCTTGAAGATATCAATGAGTGCAAGATGATTCCCAGCCTCTGCACCCACGGCAAGTGCAGAAACACCATCGGCAGCTTTAAGTGCAGGTGTGACAGTGGCTTTGCTCTTGATTCTGAAGAAAGGAACTGCACAGGTCAGTGAAGGGGCTCACCTTGGAGAGACAATATAGATCTCTTCATCTGTAACATGTTGCCACAAGAATTAAAGCTGTCCTGATCCTCATTTGCTGCCACTTGCTGCTTTTGTGCAGACATTGATGAATGCCGCATATCTCCCGACCTCTGTGGCCGAGGCCAGTGCGTGAACACCCCAGGGGACTTTGAATGCAAGTGTGATGAAGGCTATGAAAGTGGGTTCATGATGATGAAGAACTGCATGGGTAAGTGTGTGACCATTTCATCAGCACGGGGAAGAAAGGATTCCAAGAAGCTTTGATGACTCATAGCCTATGTCCCAGGTTCTTCCTGCTCCACCAGTGCACTCGTCTCTTGACCAGTGAGTCAGGAATCTGTCTGTGGCAGAGGGAGACTGACATGTGGAAAGAATGAGGGAATTCATGCTGTGGGGTGGTAGCTGGCTCAGACACCAGTTATGGGTCCCTAAGAAGTAAGTTTAACACCTGGAATAGACACCCCAGGGGAGAGAGAACAATTCAAACGTAAGCCATTTTAGGGGTCACATTATAAAGTTTCTCTCCAACATTTCTGGCAAAGGAGATTGATTAAGGTGGATGCATTAGATCAAGTTCCCTAGAAACAAGCCTGAGATAGGGTTTTTATTTTGAGAGAGTGCTCTCAGGAGGAACCTGTAAGAAAGTGAGAGAAGCAGCTTAGGGCAGGGGAAGAAGAGAAGCCAAGAGTTCAGCTGCATTTCAGCCTTAACCTGATCCCACAGGGGACTTGGAGGGTGAATGGTGCCAGAGAGTTGTCCCACCTTGAGGCCAGGCGGCCAGGATATTATACTCTCATGTCAGTTCAGTCACTTATTGGCCATGGGCAGCCCACAGCATGGGAGGGAGGTTTAACCTCTCACCTCCCAGGTGTTTCTGAGTGAAGTGGACAGCAGTTCTCCGAGAAGGGAGCCTGTGAGCCATTCGCAGCCAGGACTCCCAGCAACTGGGTAATGAGTGCACTGGCCGGGTCATGGGGACCTGAGCAGGACACCACCAACATCTTCAGCACGGGTCATTTCCGTTTTGCAGATATCGATGAGTGTCAGAGAGATCCTCTCCTATGCCGAGGAGGCGTTTGCCTAAACACCGAGGGAAGTTACCGCTGTGAATGTCCTGCTGGTCATCAGCTGTCCCCCAACATCTCAGCATGTATAGGTAAGGAGGAAGTTCACTTACTTTTAGTCAGTTATTCGACCCACATCCTGCCAGAGTCAGAAGCTTATGGCTGGACGTTTGCTATTTCTGTTTTCTAAACAGACATCAACGAGTGTGAGCTGAGCGCGCACCTCTGCCCCCATGGCCGCTGTGTGAACCTCATCGGGAAGTATCAGTGTGCCTGCAACCCTGGCTATCATTCAACTCCCGACAGGCTGTTTTGTGTTGGTAAGTTCTATATATTATGTTATTTTATGTTTTATTTTATTCAGTCTCTTTCTAAAATACTCAAGCCATGTCCTCGGAGTTCTGTTTCCATCACTAGTTATTTTTACTTAATCTTTCTTGCTTTCCTGTAAGTAAAATTCTTCTCATGGTAGCTCATGCTCTATGGATCTCACCTCCCTTGTCTGTTTAAAGAACCAGTTAAATTCAGGATATAGAATATTCTAGCTCTAGCAAGTATAATTTGACCCACGCTACTTTGCATAGTGAACAGTAGCACATGCATTGTTTATACACACGCATACCCAGGCAAATCAGCAAGTGATTACAGACCACCTGAAGTAAACGAAGAATGGTGTGTGCCGTGAAAATGACAAAAAGTATAGGGTGCAGTCTCTACCCTTAGTTTTGATCAGCTGAAAGATTTCAAAGAAGAATTATTGGGAAGAAGACCATGCTATGTTCACATCTTACGTTGAAATAGAGGCCAGGTCTGGCATTCCTTAAACGTGCGGTTTTGAGGGACAAACGTTTTTCTTTGTGGCTGGTCTTCGGTAGGTTTAGTGGTGCTGGGAAGAGTGGCCCAAAGTCAAAGTGAAACTTTTTGGAAACTGCCAGGTTGGGCCTGGTTGGGCATGGTGTACCCTGTGTAGAACTGCCGGATCTCACATGGTTTCCACCCAAAATCATAAATCGGCCCAAATTCTTCTGAAACATGGCCCAGGACAACTCAGAACTCCAACTCAAGTCCTTTAAAATGGTTGGAACCTCATCAATCAAACTGAATGTCAAGTTTATAACTGAATCCATGACCCAGAGAATTTCACCTATGTGCCCATTGTCGTAACTGGGCTATGTTTTCCTAACACCTAGCACTTCTACATTGCATGTGGCACACCATTGTGTACTTAATTGTTCATCTAATTCCCTGGCTGAGGCATTATGACAGTAGGGATAGTGTTGATCTCATTCACTATTAGATTCTCATCTCTAGCACATAGTAGGTATGTAGTTAATATTTGTTGAAGGAACCAAACAATGCAGTGACTTCCATTTGCCCTAGGATGCTTTTTTAAATTTTGTATACTCTTTGTTTGTTTTCTTGACCCATCCCTGGAAACTTTAAACATGTGCCACGATCATAAACACAGAGGAATGTGATACTGTTTTCCTTTTTCTTAGACATTGATGAATGCAGTATAATGAACGGTGGTTGCGAGACCTTCTGTACAAACTCTGAAGGCAGCTATGAATGTAGCTGTCAGCCAGGATTCGCACTAATGCCTGACCAGAGGTCGTGCACCGGTAAGTAGGTTTTAGGCACCTGTGAAATCTCTCAGTAACAGGTCCCTTTGTAGGAGTGGTTCAGGGCCCAGGCTTGGGAGTCAGACAGTCCTGAGTTCAGATCTTTGTTTTGTCACATACTTTAGCTGTGTGTCCTTGATTTAGATCCTTGGCATCAGGTGCCTCATCTATAAGATGGAGTTCAGATTGCCTGTGTGGAGGAGTGTATACAGCACTCAGCATAGTACCTGGCACATGCTCAATAAATGGAGTATAAAATACATTTTCTTCATTGATCAGAAATTTGAAGAATCTTTTGTTTTGGCCTACTTCAGTCCTCCCCAGGGTGTGTTCCCTGGACCAGCAGAATCAGTATCATCTGAGAATGTGTTATAAATGCAGAATCTCAGGCCTCACCCCAGACCTGCTGAATCAGAAACTCCTGGGGGTGGATCCCAATAATCTGTTTTCACGTGCCCTCCCAGTGATTTTGGTTGCAAGGTAAAATTTGAGAACCTCTGGTCTAATTTATGCTTCCTGTTGTATCACACTGGGCTACAAGAGCCACGTAGCCAGCTAGAGATGGGAAATGAGGTAAGTGATATAGGTTTTGATTTTGACTCGGGTTAAGAAGAGAACTTAGGTTTAGGAAACAAAATTATTTTATCAGACCTAGAAAAATCTCCCTAAAAAGTCCTGTATATAAATTTGGCTATAAAAATTAAATGTTGAAAATAGATATTTTTACTAAAAATACATCTAAGTAGATATGCTTATTTCAAGCAAGTTTTACCTTAACATGTGAGTAAAACAGAAGATGATAGACCTTAGGCATTTAAATTTGGCAATTAGAAAAAGAAGATTCACAATCATTTTTGAATGATAAATTTATATCAGAGATAAAAGTGCTAATTAAGTGATGAACATTTAAATGGGTGTGAACCTCGATCCTGAACAGTATGCTATGAATCTTGAAAATGGTTCTCACCTTTTTTACCCAGGATAACCTGATAGGGTAAAGCTTCATCTGGATTTGAGAACTAGTAGTCTTATGAGAATCTTTAGTTGACTTGGGTTGGTTAACTTTTTCATCAATGAATAATAGAACCAATATCAACAACATGCCGTTGTCGGTTTTATTCTCTGCAGACATTGATGAGTGTGAAGATAACCCCAATATCTGTGATGGCGGTCAGTGTACAAACATACCTGGAGAATACAGATGCTTGTGTTATGATGGATTCATGGCATCTGAAGACATGAAGACTTGTGTTGGTAAGCAAAAAAGACAGAATTTTCCAATTTTTTTTGGTTATTTACAAATACATAAAGATTAGTTTGAGTAATTGACAGACAGATCCTTTGGGAGAAGTAAGGATATTTAGGGGCATAGCGCTAACATTCCAAAGGGCAACTTTCTTGTGACTGTGATGTGATGTCAGATATGTCATATGGACTGAGCTAAACATTGGTCAACTCCAGATGGCATTTCTTTTATGTGTATGTAGTATTTCTGTCCACTTAACCCTGCTTCTGCTCTGCCTAGAGTTTAGGCTTTTAAAATCTTTGACCAAAGGCCAGCAAAATTTATTTCTGACAAGAATTCAGTGAATTCTAGAATTAAGTCTATTCGTTTTGGAAAGCTCCTATTGCTGTGTCTTCAAATTTGTTAAACCTTTCTTCTCCAATATCTAATCTGCCTTTAATTTCATTCAGTATATTTTTAATCTCAGACATTATAGTATTCATCTCTAAAAGTTGGATTTGGGTCTTTTTTTCACATTCTATTTAACATGTCCAATCATTCCTCTAGCTTTCTGAACACATGTAATACAATTATAGTAACTGCTTTAATGTCCTTGTCTACTAATTCTATCATCTGTGTTAATTCTGAGTTATTTCAATAAATTGACTTTCCTCCTCATTATAAGTCATATTTTCCTGCTTCATTGAATGTGTGATAGTTTTTGATTGGATGCCAGACATTGTAAATTTTGCCTTACTAGGTGCTGAATATTTTTATATTCCTAGAAATATTCTTGAGCTTTCTGCTGGAACATAGTTAGTTATTTGGAAACAGATTGATCTTTTCAAAGTCTTGCTTTTAAGCCTTTAAGCAGCAGATAGTCTAGGGCTAATTTTGCTCCATTACTGAGTGCCCTTCTGGATATTCTACCCAGTTCTCTGTGAATTATGAGGTTTTCCAGTATGGCTGGTAGGAACTGGCACAATTCCGGGCCTTCTTTGAACTCTGATAATTGTTTCCTCCAATTCTTTTGGGTAGAACTTCCTTCAGCTTCTAGTAGTTTCCTTACATGAATGCCCTGATCACTACTCATCTGATAGATCTCTGGGGCTCTCTGGAGCTCTCTCTCTCTCTGTACGTCTCTTTTCTGTCCTTTACTCTGCCCTATGAACTCTAGATATCTTGCCTTCCAGGACTTCCAGCTTCATCTCCTCAACTCAGGGAACTGTCTGGTTCCATCTGTCACCCACCTCCCTCTGCCATGACCTTAAAACTCTCCCTACACAGCAATATGGAGGCATTCATAGTACGCATCTTGTTTATTTTCTCTTCTTGTTTTTTGTTGCCTATATTGTCCTTTGGTTGTTGTTTCAGGTAGGAAGGTAAATTCTGTCCCTATTACTCCATCTTGGCTAAAAGCAAGAGTCTAGAATTGGAAATACTTAAGTTGTATCAAATTTATATCTTTGGAAAACTCTTAGGAAATATTTGTGAAGTCCTAGAAATTAAAGTGAATATCATAAAAAAATAGATAATTTTTAATTTTGAAAAGAAGTAAAGTTTGTAACTGCCTGCACTAGAACACTAGTTCATCCATCCTTTCTTTTAAAATATGGGAACTAAAATGCTGGCATCACGCAGACTGAATTAAAAGTTTCATCTTGCAACAGTATATGCTGTTTTAAAAAGTTTTCTAGACTGTCACATAGACAGGCACGAGCAGCCTAGAGTCACAGTTCAGTTGATTACTGGACCTCTTGCTTATGGGCCAGATAAAAAGCCAGTCTGCATGGTTAGCGTGCAATACAGGAAGCAAATGTGAATTGAGCTCTGGGTAAGTATGATAATTTTCTTTTGAGTGAAAGCATTTCACTTTTTCTAATTTATTTGTCATAGTTGTCTTATCTCAGGGAAAAAGTTTTCAATGATATCAAACAAATGGCTGTATGTATTAATAATATCTATATTTTGCAGATGTCAATGAATGTGACCTGAATCCGAATATCTGCCTAAGTGGAACCTGTGAAAACACCAAGGGCTCATTTATCTGCCACTGTGATATGGGATATTCAGGCAAAAAAGGAAAAACTGGCTGTACAGGTATGTGTTTTCAAATTGAACCATAAAACATGAAGTGGTTAAGAGACCACTATCATAATTATAGATTAGTACAAGTTTTTAAACCATTAACATTTTAGTTGTACGATACAGATTTTTGTATAGTATTTTTAATTAACTTAGCCTGTAGTCCTTTGAAGTTTGTCTTACTTTGAATCAGATCTAAGCTGAGGGTTTTTTCCTTTATCTATGAAAAAAAGGCATAATGGATAAATTACCATGCCAAATAGCACTATAAATATCACATTTTTATGAGGTTAAAATCAAGGTAATTAACATGCTAATTACCAAACATTCATATCCCTATTTGAAAGCAGCCTTTCCCAACAGCCTCGGTTGCCAACACTTCATTTAAAGTTTTATAACTGAGGTTGCTTTCTAAGGAAACACATCCTACAATTTATACATTTCATCAATTCTCATCAGTCTTCCAGTCCCTTAAACTAGCATGCTTTTGATGTATTGAGTTGCTTTAGCCCAAATAAGTCTTTATTCTTGGGACTTTGCAAATCTTGTGAAGTGATAATTAAGCCATTTGTAATTTTGTCTAATACCAATAGCACAGAAGAAAATCTTTTCACGATACTTGTAGGAGATTATTCTATTAAATGTCAAATAAAAGAAGTCACTCTGTGTGAATGATCTTGTTTTCAAGAGTTTAGTTGGTATTTCCAAACTTGAGGCAATGATGTTAAGTATGTGAAATAGTATAATAAAGTTTTACTGTAGTTATTTATAGTAATATAACGGATTATGGCATATAACAAAATTTAAAACATAATGGAGACCATGGTGAGCTTGAATTAGGAAACTGCATAATTTCTTTACAAATAGCAAACAAAAGCCAGTTTGGCAAGCCCTTGTGACTTCAAACGAACATTAAAATATTTGCAGGTTGGCAATGTGGTAAATGTACAGATCCTTTTCTTAATTATATCAACATTTTTCAAGAAAGCCCCCCAGTATATTTATTATTATTTCAAACTCTCCAATACTGCTAAGTTTCAAATTTATAGATATATAGGATAACACCAGTAATATTATTGTTGGTTCAAAAATGACAGATTCTAGCCAAATTATAAAAAGAAGCATGCAGCTAGAATGCTTTCATGCTCACTGTGTTACTCTTCATATGAAGCATAGCTAGGGGTTCCTTCTGATAAATGGCACAGTATTTCAAATCTCAACTCCCCCTGTGGTCTCTGGGGTACAAATGATGCTTAGCTCAGTATGCCTATGGTTCGAGCTTTATTTTTAGCTTCCAATATAAATATAGGACTTGGGGTAAGGAGTGGTGGTCTGGCAGTAATGAAGGGGAAGGTGGGACGTTCTGTATTGCATTTTACCTAATAGAGGCTAAGACCATTGTTTGGCTCAGTTGAACTCACTGAAATTCAACCCAGAGAACTGAGGTGCTTCTGAAGGGAGAAGTTAATCTAATGGGACAGTCTTCATGCCCTATGAGAATAGGATCTTTAGAATTTCATGCTCCAAATTCCAGCTAACAGAGGCATGTGGAAAGGCTGATTGTTTTAGGCCTTTTACCATGAAGAAAGCTTATATTTTCATGCAATATTAATATCATTTGAGGTAAATAAGATATTATGTATATAATGCCCTTGGCAGAGTGCTTGGCATGCAGTAACTGGTTAATAAATAGTAGCTATTATTGTTATTATAGAATAAGACATATAGACACAGTGTCTAGAAGCCATTTTAATTAAAGACATAACTTCTAGTCTAGCAAAATTCTATACTAGTATTTACTGATACATGCTTGAAATCAGTTTAAAGAGGAAAATCTTACTCTGTATATTAAAGGGCTTGGTTTTCATAATTGAATTTGCACAGATAACTAAGATTGTGGTGATGAAAGCTGTGCGCTCCATGTTGGATGAGATGACACCAGTTTTATGTTAAGCACTGCAGTCTTTTTAGTAACACGTGAACAGAAACGTAGATTTGAAGTCCAAGAAGTACTCTACTCCTTCCCAAGGGCCACGTCCCCCCACTTTTAAATTGTAGCCTGAAATGATTTTGCAGTTTCAAAAAACCCAGCTGGCACTGTAGGGAGGAAATTCGAGTTTCACGGCCCCTTTGATATCATAGTAGCATGGCATGGGATATTCTCTTGTAAAGGAGTAGAACTCTGGATTTGACTGCTAGTTCTTCCGCTGGTTGGCGAGCTTGAAGAAATCAGCAGGGTGCTCTGTACTTACACAAGTGTTCCCCTTAGGTGAGCAGCCCTGCAGGGATGTGTGAAAGGAGGGGTACATTAGGGAAGGAAGAGAAAGAGGGCCCTGCAAAGACTGCTATTAACAACCAAGGGTATCACATTTGATTGGAAATGACTTACATAAACAGGAATTGGCAGCAAGTTTGGTATACTTAAAAACGAGTTTTTAAAAATCTGAGCCAAAATGTTTTTTCAATCCCATGTAACTAGGGCTCCTTTAGCCTGCTTTTAGTTTAAAACTAGTGTCCTTTACAACTTCGAATATCGTCAGGTTACCTTGGTGATAGTCGTGTTAAAGACAAGTGTTTATAACGTCCCAGGCAACTACTGTAAATAGAGATATGTATCTTGCCTAATGGGATAAGCAAGCCACACAACAAATAACAGTGAAGAACAGATCTGGAGCTATGTTTTGATGACAGACAAAATAAATATATCTACATAGGTTTCTACACATATATAATATGTATATACATAGTATGTATAATATACATATAGGTGTTTCTTAAATGAGTTTAAAATGTTATATAAATATTTTGATAATTCCTGTAAAGGAATTCCTGTAAAGGAATTAATAAAATATGTATACTATTTCATAGTGAGGCACTTTGTTTCATGAGAACTGAAAAATTGTCCTCTGGGTTCCATTACAGCTTTGTCTAAAAATTTCAGCTCCCTTGTCATTACTGATTGTTTCCATTTTAACAAATAAACATGTTTTTTTTCTCCCAATCACTTTAGCAGTGTTCAGAATCCACCCACTGACTTACATTCCCAGCCCACACAGATGTTAAGGGTTTCTTTTTTCTCCTTAAGCTTTGTCCAAAGCATGGGTATTACTGAGGGGACTATTCGATTTAATGGAGGGAGAATGTACATTTGCTTGAAATCTGTAACACAGCTCTTTTATCCTTGGCTTAAGGGGGCTGGATTACTGCTATTCTGTGGCCTACATAGAAGGCTTCTGCTTCTCATTCTTCATAATTGAAATTAGACAGCAAATGAGAAGAAGAAAAGCTAGGTTGCAGCTAGGTGCCATCCTTGGTGGGTCCTGGTTTTCACAAACTAATTTGTAAGAACCTACTTCCCATCATGTGCCCACTCGGTCACTTAGTGAGTAAGGTATACCATTAAAATCAGAATTGTTTTCAGTTAAAATAGCAGGTTAAATAATTCCATTTCTCAAACTATCTGCCTCTTTTCACATGAGAAATGTTGCTGGTAAGTCTTAGTCCATGAGAGAGAATCATATGCTTCAAAACGACCAGCACTCAGTGAGAACGTGCACCCATTTCCTTCCAGCTTCTTATCACTGCTAATTATCCTCTGCTGGCTGTCAGCCTGTGAAAACTCCGTGGGTGTTCATTTCAATAGTCTTGGCTCAAATTGGGATCCAAATTAAGAAATCTAAGTAGCCTTCGTGTTTGGCCACTCCAAGGCCCTCTTCCCCAATGCCCAATCAAGGACATCTCACAGTGTGCCAGCTCTGCAGGAGTAGGGTCCACATGACTGATGCCCAGATGGCCGGCAGGCAGGTGTTTGTGTGAGTGACACAGCCTCTCCCTGTATGACTGTCGGAGGAGGCCAGAGCAGCTCAGAACACAGTCCTTACTCAAATGTCAGACTCAGTGGAACAAACCAAGAACCTGTGCGTGGGGTCTGCTCAGACCACGCCCTTGCCCTTCAAGAGAGCTGTGCAAATAGGACCTTTGAGTCTTTGTGAGGGAGCTTTGGTGAGGTTAAGGAGGTTGCAGTGTCAGCCCTAAATTTGAATTTCTTTGCTTTTCTTGGCTTGTGCTTATTCTTAATCTTAAAAAGGAATTTTCTGTCTGGAGCAAACTTGTGGGGGAAAGAGAACATTTGTACAGAAAGAGATGTTCTTGGCAAACATGTGCTATGTTTCCTTCACATAATTGAAGAGTAGAGTGAATACAGTGTTTTTGTTTGCTTGTTTTCCTTATGGCTCAGTTTCCCCTTCTGTTTGCTTTTATAATGAGGTGCAGTCTTAGGCCCAAGTCTGCCATGGAAACGATTAATGAATAATAGTTGGCACATGCACGCACATGCACACACTCATGCAAAAACCTTTTATTCAGAGATGCTTTTTACACTTTATGACTAAGTCTTTCTAATTCACTTGTTATATACTGAGAGTGTAAAGCATTGAGATGATGATTTCTACAAATAGTCATGAAATGGAGAATTGAATCTTGCCTCCTCAGTTACTCCTGGTATCCCAAAGCCTATGATATGTGGCCTCCTGCAAATATAATTTCTTTTCACCTTGAAAACATTGCATTAAAATATTTTCTTCTATTAGAAATTTATGTTAACATATTATTAATGATAAAAAGGAAGGAGACTCTCCTTTTAAAAAGAAATGGTAGTTTTCTAATGCAAGATTAAATATGAAACGTAAAAAAATCCATATGCAAATAAAGGTATCTTTGGTCCTTAGAAAATTGGAAAGAAAAAGATGACAGAATTACTAGATTGACAGCCTACGATCATCTCTGAAAATTGTGTGTAGTAGAAAAGGTTCGTGAATATGTCTATAAATCTGTTAATACTCACTGAGGTTTGAAAGCAGGACTTCTAAGCAGGACTTCTAAGCAGGACTTAGAATAAAGTGCTGATGTGGCTAAAGAAATCAGCTTGATTAGGCAGCTGTGGCCCAACGGAAAGTGTGCCAAGCCTTGCACAGGGAAACTGAGTTCCGGGAGGTCCTGGCTCTGCCCCTCATTGAGGGCCCTCGAATGTCCCCATGCCTTTGGGGACCTCTGTTTTCTCCTCTGAGAAAGTGAGGATTAGGAAAGTCGAATTCTAAGTTCTTTCCACTTAGAAATTTCCTTGATTCTATAACATCTTGAAGCTTTAATACTTAGACAATCAAAGCTCGTTGTTTCTACCTAACTCAGAGATCGTGATGAAGAAAGGAGGGAAATTAAGGCAGAACTCTGCAAGAGTGGTGGTTTGTGGCATTAACTCTGAGGGGAGTGATTATCTGAGGAAGAAAGGAGTGTGGATGGCCCTGCTTGGGAGCCGGGGAGGTCAGGCTTACTTCCTTGAATTCTCGTGCCTACTTACCACACTTATCCCTGGACTGGTCTTCCTCCTCATTTCCTTGGAATGTGCTGTGTTCAATTATTCAGTTGTTAAAGCTCGCAGTCATAATTCTCAGGCTACCTGGTATGTGTCTCCCTTGACCTGCCTTAATAACTCAATAGGTCATGTGGCTACCAAGGCTACATTAAAATTGACCTATACAATACGTTGCAATTTTAAGAACATTCTTCCAGGCATGTTTTCATTTTATGATTATTAGTGATATTACAAAATATCTTTGTGGGAAAAGTGTCATTATTTTATTTTGTGTTTGCTCTGGAAGTGACGGAGAAGCCAAGGATCCCAGGACCATTTCAGAGCTTCAGATGGAAATTTGGCAAACAGCATGTTTCCAAACGCTTTCAAATCATTTAATTAGGCTTCTTAAGTAAACGAAAGGGTAAACATAAGTTGCTTGCCCAGTTTCTTTTTTATGATCACTGAAAACTCTTGCAACATTTCATGTGCCAACATTATCCTTATTGAGGTCTTTCATGTTAGACATTGGTTTCCATATAGAGTCATAGTATCCATATCTATGAGTTCCTGTTCTTAGTTAATGAGAAAGTTGATTATGAGGTTAATGACTATCTTTCAATATACAATGGATTCATTTTCAATATATAATTCATTTTCGATATATAATTCAATTCAATATATAATTGGGAAGTAAGATTCTGGTACCAGCTCCAATTCTGATCACCAACTGGGTGTCTTACAGTTCACTTGGTGATGGTGTCAGATTCCACAGGTTAGGGGCTCAGTCCCACAAGACTGTCCCTACTTCAGATGCCAATCGCAAGTCCAGGTTTGACTTGTGCCTCTGACTGGCTGGCTATACATCAGAAGTTCCCACTACCCCTTCCTTGGGTTTGATTAATTTGCTAGAGTGACTTACAGAATTCAGGAAACCAGTTTACTCATTAGGTTACTGGTTAATTATAAAAGGATATAACTTAGGAACAGCCAAATGGAAGAGAGGCATAGGGCAAGTTATGGGGAAAAGGCACGAAGCCTCTATGCCCTCTGTTAACTCACCATGCTCCTTGAATCCTCACGTGTTCACCAACCTGGGAGCTCTCAGAACCCCATCCTTTTGGGTTTTTATGCAGGTTCCATTACAGGGGCGTGATTGATTGAATCATTGGTCACAGGCAGTTGATTCAGTTTCCAATTCTTCTCCCCTCCCTGGAGATCAGGAGGGTGGGACTGAAAGTTCTAACCCTCTAATCACTTGGTTGGTTCTCCTGGCAACTGGCAACCGGCCCTGCTCCTTGGGTCCAGTCCAAAAGCTACCTCATTAACATAATGAAAGACACCTTTCTCACTCTTGTCACTTGGGAAATTTCAAGAGCTTTAGGAGCTCTACCAGAAATGGGGACAAAGACCAAATACATATTTCTTATAAATCACAATATCACAGGAAACAAAACATATTTCACTTTATACTTTATATTCTTTTTATAACAGTTGTATGTTATAGAATCAATCTTGGCCAAATTTGGAAATGGAATTTTGCAGAATGGAGAATTTTTGAGAATTTGGAGTCTTTTAGTAATGTGACCCTTATCTGGTACTCCTTTTGCTGGAAAATCTCCATTGGATTGATTTGAGTTTTACATGAAATATACAAGAAGGCTTGGGTCTCCAACATGCTAGGACTCTGAGAAGCTAGAGAAAAGATGATTTGCACATTGCTTTAAGGAAAATTCTCTGCAAATGCTTGAATTAGCAATACCTAAAGTAAAAATTTAATAGCAATAAAGCATAATTAAATAACAGTATTTTACATTTAAGAATAAAACATATTTAATATATAGAATATGATTGAAAAAGTTTTCCACCTTGCCATCCCCATTGTATTCCTTTGTATGAGACATGAAAACACTGTGCACCATTACTCTACAGTTGACTTAATAAAAATATTGGGAATTGAAACATATGACCGTGAATGTTAATACCA
This sequence comes from Equus asinus, assembly GCF_041296235.1. Taxonomy (NCBI): domain Eukaryota; kingdom Metazoa; phylum Chordata; class Mammalia; order Perissodactyla; family Equidae; genus Equus; species Equus asinus. The sequence continues at coordinate 148,444,572 of NC_091791.1, forward strand.
TGGAACATTAGGCAACTCACTTTTTAAGGTCTTCAACTACAAAGAGGTTCATTTTGTTTAGCAGTGACTGGACACCCACTTAAAATAATGGAAAATAATCAAAGTTAAAAATAGCAAAGAGCATCATATTGTTCTTTCTTTATAAATTGAAATTTAAAGCTGTTCAATATATGTAGAGTATACATGTGGGTGCTAAACCCATGTTATACTCTGGGAGGTGTGAAAGCAAGTCACCTTTTGAATATTGCTACGTTATTTAAAAAAAACAAAAAAGACATCTGTGCTAAACTTTTTTTAAACCGCTGGTTATTTTTCCAGACATCAATGAATGTGAAATCGGAGCACACAACTGCGACAGACATGCTGTGTGTACCAACACAGCAGGAAGCTTCAAATGTAGCTGCAGCCCCGGGTGGATTGGAGATGGCATTAAGTGCACTGGTGGGTTGAAAAAGGACAGAAATTGCTTCTCATGAACTACATAGATTATAAATATGAAAATATTAATTCTGTAAAGAAAAATTCTGTTATCAATTTTAAATGTCACACTTTCTTTTCATAATGATGTGACCTTTTCCTTAAGATCTGGACGAATGCTCCAATGGGACCCACATGTGCAGCCAACATGCAGACTGCAAGAACACCATGGGCTCTTACCGCTGCCTCTGTAAGGAAGGATACACGGGTGATGGCTTCACTTGTACAGGTAGGCTCAGGTTGGAAACAACCCTGGAAATGTCAGGCAGAGAAGAAGCTGTCCCACATCTCTCAGACCATCAATTCTTTTCTGAAGGCTGGGTCAATTATAGACAACTTTTGACAGAAAAGATTCGTTATTTGAAACTATGTCGTCGTGGAATGGAAATTTGGAGCCAGGTCAGTTAAGGAGACCTTAGAAGCTAACTATATATATGTATATAGTTATTAGATATATATATATATATTTCACCGTATGTAAGCTGTCATTAGTTTAAAACAAGTCACACTTCCTTTTATAATCCTTAGCCTTTATATTTTTGTGCCTATTTCTCACTGTTGAAGTTTTCTATACTAAACCCGAGAGTGAGCTTGCTGTAGGCAGCTATGTAAAGAAAAGGGATTAGATGTTCTGGGTCAGATCAATAGTATATCTTTTTCTCCCACTGTCCATCATCATTGCCATCCCACATTGGTATAAGCAAGAATTTCCTGTTTTGTAAGGAATTCATTCACTTCTAGTTTTGCAATATATTAATGACATTTTCTTCTCAGTTCTAACTAATAATCATAGAATTAACATGAACTGCTACACATATTTAATATATGTGATTGGAAACATGATTGTATAAATAAATGATACATATACTTACATGAACTTGTATGCACAGACAGCACTTTTTATATTAGGACTTAAGTCATTTTTTTTAACTCACTGAAAGTTTTATCGTATTTGAAATTGTTCTTGCATTACCCTGTGAAGTTTTGTCATCATAAACCTCCCATCACTTTTTAGAAAATATTGGAAGTTTCATGTATTAGGCATATATGGTTCATGTGTTTGATGTTTAATGCCCGTGATTAACAAACTTGGTAGAGATTAAGCAGACAGGGATTTTATTTATTTTTTTGAGGAAGACTGGCCCTGAGCTAACACCCACTGCCAACCCTCCTCTTTTAAGCTGAGGAAGATTGGCGCTGTGCCAACATGCGTGCCCATCTTACTCTACTTTATTTGTGGGATGCCGCCACAGCATGGCTTGTTAAGCAGCCTGTAGGTCTGCACCTGGGATCCAAACCAGCGAACCCCAGGCTGCCAAAGCAGAATGCACGAACTTAACTGCTATGCCACGGGGCTGGCCCCTAGGATTTTTATTTTAGTCTTCTCTGTAGTTTCTGTTCTGGTTCTTTTGCTGCCCATCTGAGGTGAGCCTGAAACTTGAGAAATAGGCACAACCCTGGCATGTAATTTCCTGTCATGAATGTGTCCACACCTGGATGACACTGCTTGAAAAAGCCTTAGTTTGAGTGATTCGTTTAGCCTCTTCATTTTACATCACTGGGGATAATTTAGCACTCAGGATTCTGCAGCCTCCTATTCACTGAATATTCAGTATGAGAATTCAAAACAGAAAAATGAGTTTAAATGTGTCACATAGAAATTATGACGAAACACCACTACCTTCAGGAAATTGACAATTATAAAAATTGTCGGACCTGAGGAAACGGAAAGCTCCTGTGGAAGAGTAACTTGTGTTTCTTTCTGGCTGTAGATCTTGATGAGTGCTCCGAGAATCTGAATCTGTGTGGCAACGGCCAGTGCCTAAATGCCCCGGGAGGATACCGCTGTGAATGCGACATGGGCTTTGTGCCCAGTGCTGACGGGAAAGCCTGTGAAGGTAACTGATGGCGAAGCTGCCGGGGGCCTTGCAGGGCCTGATGAGGTTAGGTTATTTAAACATTCCCGATGGGTTCTTTCTTTTTACTGAGGTGTGTTTTGGCTTCACATCTAACCTGGTCAGTGCAGTTTGTGGAGGCATTAGGTCTCCAGCTGGACCATTTCTCTTCATGCAGAGAAAACCTCAGCTCTCTACCCATAAGCTGCACATGCCACCTTGGCCAGATGGTCAGCAAGAGGACACCCGTTGGTCGTAGGAGAGAGAGGATAACCGAGTGTGGTTAACTCAGTGTAACCTATTTATGGCTATTGCTGGGGGAAAGAACTCAAAATGCTGGTCCCCTGATCATGTCCTATTGAAGGATTCTCTTTAAATATGGAAACACAGTTTTTAAGCCCTGCTATGGTTTGGTTTCTAGAAATAAAGGCTGGAAAATAATGGCAGGCCAAATAGCCTTTTCCATATATAGAATAATGTTCTGGGTATGCCTCACGTGGTCTCCAGATATCTAGTATACACCAACATGGAACATGCAAATCCATTCAGTAGAGGACGCTTTGGGATAATGCCATGCATCATGATGTCTCTCAGCACAAGACTGTCTTGCTGAGAAGCATTGGTCAGATAGGAAGTGTCCTGGGAGCCTGTTGGCTAAGGATGGATCCCACTAGGAAACACAAGATTCTTCTCTTTACCCACACTTGTCAAATGTAAGCACATTATCCCTCATCGAGGAGAATTAGTGGCTACAGTGAACTAAAATGATTTCAACAGAAATAAACAAATGATAGCGAATGACAGTAGAAATTTAAACAAGACCCTGATTAATGTCTTAACTAATAGTCGTTGCTTGCTAATAGGGCATTAACTCAAAACCAGTCTTTGTGACATGTATATTAATTCCCTCATGTAGTTCTATGTAAATACGTTTCTTTGTTGTGGAACCATTGGGTGTTCTTTATACAGTTTACATTAAATATGCAGACTTTGATATAAAATTCCTCTGAGTCAAGAAACCAGATTATGCTCTTGATCCTGTGCCTAATGCCTTGTTTACTTTTGTTGCTCTGAGCATCCAAGGAAAACAGGTACTGTGCCACCTCCAGTAACATAAATAGTCACAGTGAAAGTGTTGCTTCTCTTAATGCTTTAAGGGAAGGTTTTGTTTATTTGTTTGTTCTTAATATAAATCATCGCTGGCAGAGTGGTCATGGCTATTTAAAGCCAGTCTCAAGGCTTGAAATGTGCCCGCGTGTCAGTTGCAGGAGCAGAAAGTTAACATGAGGCCGGGACAGAGACCTGGAAGAAGTGTCTGCAGTTTTTACATCTTCATCAACAATAGCAAACACACACGGTAGAACCAGGGATAGAGGGTATTATAAAACTGATCGTAACAGTTACCACAAAGCCTTTGTGATTCTTAAAATTTTAACCCACAACTGCAACACTGACTGTATAGATAAGAACAGCCAGAGAATTTAGATACGGTGGCTTGTTTGGCTCTTACTTTACAAAAGTGATGTGGGCTTGTGTGAAGCACCATAAATGAGATACATATATATAAAATGCTTAGCCCACTGCTCGGCATGTGTTAGGCAGTGAGAAAAAGCAAGTTTTCACCTAAGAGAAACTTAACATGGCAAATCATCTAAAAGTCTATAGAAGCGTCTAGATTGATGTCAGATATTCTTCACGTCCTAATAACTTCACTTGCCTAATTACGTTAGGCAGTTTCTTTGCAAAAAATAAATTTAATTTCTCCCCTTGTTTATTCCTTCCCAAGATATCGATGAGTGCTCCCTTCCGAACATCTGTGTTTTTGGAACTTGCCACAACCTTCCCGGCCTATTCCGCTGTGAATGTGAGATAGGCTATGAATTGGACAGAAGTGGCGGGAACTGCACAGGTAAGGCATCCATTTGCATCAAAATCTGCTCCCAGGTATTCCTGGGGACCACCCAGGGATATTCACAGAGTCACAAAAGAAAAGCAAAGAGGAAGTGTTAGGAATCACAAAATAAATTTCCTCAGACCAGGAACTGATTCGGTGTGAGGATACAGAGGAAACAATTGAAGACAGTTGAAGGAGCAGAGTTCATAGCCTTAGATTCAAGCTGTGTCTACAGAATAATGTTCCAGGGGGCTCCAGCTATAAGGCTTCCCAGCCATTCCTTTTCTCCTTGGGTACATTTTCAGAGAGTTTCCTTTTGAAGGCCATGCCTTGGGATCATGGTTTTTCTCTCTGTATTTCTCCATTTCAATATCCACTCTTTCCCACCCTTGGCCTACCAGTGGTCACCAGAGAACATGGTATGTAGAACTCAGCTACTCATTTCTAGTGTGTAGATCATTTTCTTGTAGTGCAAGGGACTCTCTGAAAACATAAGATAAAAAATTAGAAAAGCTATAGGCGCGTGGTAGACCATCACTGTGCTCCCTTTGAGATCGAGTTAAGACTCTGAAAGCCTTTTGAAGTTCTCCATCCTAGTCCACCCTTCCATTCAAGGAAACTGAGGAAACAAGTTCCATTCTGTTTGGGCTCAGGATTTCAGGAAAAAAGTGATTTTTCCAGCCACCTAAACCAGCCATGACTCCGCGGCTCTCCAGATTATAATGACCACCACCACATCCCCAAAATTGCTCTGGATAGGGTATTCGTCCCCAGGCACAGTCTCTTTGTTTTTCTAAAAACTATTATGACACCATGCCAGGCCTCTAGCATACCTCGGGAAGTTACCTCTCCATAGTTCATATCCCCTCCTCAGTGTCCCAAATCACCATCAGCCTCATTCTATCTAACTTCGTTTCTGTTAGTCTGCCCTGTCCCTCCAAGTTCACATACAATTTGAGCAAAATAATTTTCTGTAATGAAACCTACAGGAGGGCTACCAGGTCCAAGGGGGAGAACCAGAGGAGAAAGTATCATCCTCATTCTCCAGTCTCCTCTCTGAATCAGTTTGTCTGTTCTTGAGTATTTCATGAGTATTCAAAACAGGCAAAAGGATTGTACAGGGTTAGAATTCACCAAAACCCATGTGCTGAATATCTGGAATTCTGTACATAGTTTTAGAATAGAAACTGAAAGGGAAATATTCAATCCAGCATCAGGGATGGAAGAGAGACTCTTAGTGAGCTTGAAGAAACATGCTAAGCTTAGTGCACATGTCTGTGCTTGCACTTGGCTGCACCGAGGCAGCATGCCCAGTGGGGGAAGCAGCAGAAGTTGCCTGCTCCTGAGGGTTCCCTGGGACATCTTGCTCTAATTTGATGAAATAACAAGCCACACATATTAAATATATTTTCTTAAAACCTGTGTCTGAATTTTTGGTTGACCGAGGTCACAGTAGTGTTTTGCTTTCAGTTACCTTGACTGGAATATTTTTCCTAGTTCCAAAGTTATATTTTCTTCTGATGACAAATTTGAATGCTAAATGTGTTCCAGGGGAAAAAGACCAAAGACTATGACATATTTCCTTCCTGAGGGGTTTTATTTCAGAAGTGGAAGACTGTGTTTCTAAGTGTAGTTATAACTAGTAACTCTTAAAAATTCTTGTTGGGAGCCCTAGATTCGGTGCTACTGTTTTATGGGTGATGTCTGCCCCACATTGGCTTGGGTGATAATTCTGCCCCTTGCTGTTTGGTTTTAGATGTTAATGAATGTCTGGATCCAACCACATGCATCAGCGGGAACTGTGTCAACACTCCAGGCAGCTATACCTGTGATTGTCCACCCGATTTTGAGCTGAATCCAACTCGAGTAGGCTGTGTTGGTAAGATCTTAAAAACTTATCAGAGAAGCATACTGTTTGTTATTTTAAAGCAGCATTGAACATTCCATTCTCAAATTTTAAAAAAGTAATTTGAAAATTTAAACATTTCCTAAATCTGGTTTATACTTTCAGGTACCCTTTCTATAGATAAATTCCCAGGATGTATGTTTGGGCACTTTTTATTTTCTTAGTAAGAGTAAATTCTGGTTTTGAAACAGTTTCTGAAATGGATTTGAATTTTCAACCCTCATGTAGAAAGAATCTGCCTGACACTTTTTTGTTTGTATATGGTAAATAGATACCCGCTCTGGAAATTGCTATTTGGATGTTCGACCTCGAGGAGACAATGGAGATACAGCCTGTAGCAATGAAATTGGAGTTGGTGTTTCCAAGGCTTCCTGCTGTTGTTCTCTGGGTAAAGCCTGGGGTACTCCTTGTGAGCTGTGCCCTCCTGTGAACACATGTAAGTGGACATCCTCCTACTTATTGTCATTCTAGCTCAGGCCAATTCTCCTTTCTAGATCCACAGAATAGAAGCCACAGAGGGAGGGAGCTGCCACTAGTGTCTACTCTTCAATCAGAGAAGGGAGATCAATCCTTTCAGCCCTGTTGAGGGACCCTGCTCCCAATTTGGGAGCCAGAAAGAGTCACCAGTTGGCTTGCACTGAAAATCCAGGTGGGGCAGGTGACATCTCGCTTCCATCTGAGTGAAAAGCAGATCGCATGATTTTAAAGACTTTCCAGGCTGGGTTACTTATATTGCTTACCTTCCAAGGACACAGTGATTGATCTCTCCTCTTGCCATCTACCGGCTAGCTTCAGAAGCTTTAGGACAGACTTGAGTGTCCCTGGGTGAAAGAGAAGCAATTAATTAAGCAAATGTAAGATGGAAGCTTATTCCATTCCTTTGGTATGACTTGAAAGAAAGCTCTAGAATATGACAGTAAGGACATAAATAAGTCTTCTTGAAAGACAAAAGACATGTAATGCATACGGAAGTCAAATTATAATGATGTACACCTGAAATCTATATAATGTTATAAACCAATGTTACCTCAATTAAAATAATAAATAAATAAAAGTCTTCCCAGTTTTCTAAGTGGGCCCTGTATTATGATTCAGAGTCAGATGTAGCTTCCTTGGCAAAGGTCAGTGGCTGCTGCTTATAGGATTTATTGGGATCGGTATTGATTCTTTCCTTGCTGAAGGGTTATTTATTCACTTTTTTCCAAAAGTGTTTGTTGAGTACCTAGAGTATATGTTTTAGGTGTGCAAAGATGAATTGGACTAGATCCTGCCCTACAAAAATGTACAGTCTAGCAAAATCTGACCCAAACATAAAAGCTATAATTCAATGTTGGCCTCCATAAAGGAAAAAAGAAGAGCAGACACAGTGCCATGAGTGAGAGAAACAGCACACCTGGTTCCAGTTAGGACTCTGTTGCTTACCACCTAACTTTGGGCAAGTTACTTAGCAATCCTGAATTTCTTCATTCACAAAATGCCTCATAGGATTAAATGAAATCACTTGCGTAAAGCTCTCAGCACAGGGATGGATACTGAGCAGGCACCTCCTTCCCTCTTCTCTTCAGAGAGAAAAGTCAGTTCTGATTGGCAGAGGGTAGTGATGACTTTGTGCATTTTTCAATTGGGGCTTGAAGGAAGGGTGTGACATGAAAGAGGAGAGTTAAAAAGAGTGGATGTTTACAGAAAGAGGAGGAGAGAAAAAGTCAAAGAGGAGGCTAATTCATTTCATTGATGTTGAAAGAAGCAAACCAAGATGTTTAAGTGGGGGAGTCCGCTCTATTCATTAAGAATGATTAGCAAAGTAATAGAAGTCCACCCTACCCCACACTGGATCAGAGCTAAAACTGGAATATATACATATATACATTCATGTATACATTTGTGTATATATACGTAGAGTTTCATAAATCTAGGAGAGGGATTATCAGATGTAGGAAGACCATGATCATTACGAAAGAACTGATTCTTATAGATGCTCACCACGATGATACAGCAGATTAGGGTCATTCTTATTCACATGTTCCTATATGCATCACACTGCTGGTGTATGGCACTAAAATAAGTGTTTCTGAATGAAATGCTTGATTAACAGAATTAATGAGGGGAATCAAAGGAACCCTGAAAAGTTGGTTTTGGAAGCCACGGGTATCAGTATTGCCACTGGCAGAAAAGAGGGGCAAGAAAGATCTCTAGTCATTAAGGAGAGGAGTAAGATGCGAATGAAGAAAGAACAGCTTTTCCTAAGACTGTTTGGAAAGGGATTCGGAGACAGGCTGATTAATATTATTCAGAGAAGCTGTAATTCGCGGGAAGTAAGGCTGAACAAAACATAAAAATGGAGGAGTTCGTTAAAAAATAAAAAGGGAAAGAAAAATCTTTAAAAAGAAATAATGATGGAGGGGCTGGCCCGGTGGTGCAGAGGTTAAGTTCACACGTTCCACTTCTCGGCGGCCCAGGGTTCACCAGTTTGGATCCCAGGTGCACACATGACACCCCTTGGCACGCCATGCTGTGGTAGGCGTCCCGCGTATAAAGTAGAAGATGGGCACAGATGTTAGCTCAGGGCCAGGCTTCCTCAGCAAAAAGTGGAGGACTGGCAGTAGTTAGCTCAGGGCTAATCTTTCTCAAAAAAAAGAAAGAATGAGTGAATGATGGAGATAGAGAATAAAATAGTTCACAAGAACATAGGCCAGGAGAGTAGGTGGAGGGTTCAAAGACCAAGGACAGTGGCCTTACATTTGGTACACAGAGTAAAAGCCATTTGGAAATGACAAGTATACACAAAGAGATTAACTCACTTCAGATGGGTGGGGTAACCGCTAAAGATTCCTGAAAATGAATATTTTCGGTTGTGTATGTTAGTATTTCTCTTGAGGATACTATTTCTAAAAGTTTTAGATTCAAAAGAACTCAATTTGATTTTTTGTTTCAATAGCCGAGTACAAAATTCTTTGCCCTGGAGGAGAAGGTTTCCGACCCAACCCCATCACTGTTATATTGGAAGGTAATTCTGTTTCCTTTATCTTAAAGTGTGTAGATTTTGAACTTCTTTGGGTTTATTTACAGTGCTGAAGGAATGCTCTTGTTTTCACTTTGATAGATATTGACGAGTGCCAGGAGCTTCCAGGGCTGTGCCAAGGCGGGAAATGTATCAACACCTTTGGTAGTTTCCAGTGCCGTTGTCCAACGGGTTACTACCTGAATGAAGATACCCGAGTGTGTGATGGTAAATGATCCTTAGAGGGTGACAAGTCCTTTCAAATATTGAGAACCGACCTCAAAAACAAGCATACAGTTACCAGGAAAACTGAAATTTAGCCATGTAGCACAGTGGTCTAAATATGAGCATAGCCAGGTGAATATGGCACACATGTGGCAACTTGAACTAATGTTATTGACATAATGTCATTGTCATAATGCCAAGATGCCCTAAATCTTCCTCTTTTCCTGAGGAAAATAGAGTATGGTTATCTTGGGCCATAGTCCCATTTATGCCTACAAAGAGTTTTCCATGCTCTTCAGAAAAGCCATTTGTATTGAAGTAGCACAGGTCTCATTTCAGTGACTTCTATGTTCTGAGCACTTCTGGGCTCCTCTTCTTCCTGTCTTTCACCACTTATCATCTGCACTAATGCATTTAAATGAGCTTCTCTTAAAGGTAGGCTCTTTGGTTTCATGATGTAAGTGATGACCCCTGTTCATCCTGTGTTACTGGAAAAATGGAGAATACTGACCACTTTTAGCTTTCAGAGCACTTGGACCATAGATCAGGGTGGGAGAGATGGTTTTCATCTACATACAGGAGTCACACGACTGATTAGGGAAGAGACCTCCTTGCATCCTGAAGGACAAATATTCCTCTGGCTTTCCAAAAGGCTTATTAGGTGACCTCAACAATGGCAACCTCATTGTTGTTGATGTTGATGGCTTCAGGGTATATCATCTCCTTCCACAGATTTTGTGAACATGTGACGTACACGGCTGTCTTTCTGAAGAATATTTGAGAATTATAACTTCTCCACATTTCCATCTCTGCATGCCTTGAGGGTGTTATGGATTCATTTAGTAGGAACTCATATCAGAAGGCAACACTTTTCTAAAACCTCCTGTTCTGAAAGTGCACACATTAGCACAGATAAAGGACACTGATAAACTAAACATGGATTTCTCTTATCCAGATTTCAGAGATCCCTGTGGATTTTCTCCTCCATTGTCAACATTTATCTTGACACTGAGGACCAGGCCATTCCAAAGAGTGAAATTTCCATATTCACCCACCACTTTCTCTTTGGATTATAGATGTGAATGAATGTGAAACTCCCGGAATCTGTGGTCCAGGGACGTGTTACAACACTGTTGGCAACTACACCTGTATTTGCCCTCCAGACTACATGCAAGTGAATGGGGGGAATAACTGCATGGGTAAGTCCAAGCTTTTCTTAATAATGCTTGTTTGGTCGTCATCTGCAAAGAGAGAAAGAGGTTATAGGTCCAGCAGTTAGTCCCTAGTGTTCTGTTACTCATCAGACCCAGTGCTGCCATCCTTTCACTGCATTTGTGGGAGCCTCCTCCCCTGTAAACCATAAGCTTGGCGTTTTTCACCACGTCATGTGGGTGGTTGGGAGTTTTCTTTAAAATGTAATATTGGAAAATCCCAAACAACGGTTTAATAGTACTTCTTTTATTTGACTTTGGGTGTATCTTTATACAATTATATTTACAGCACTGACCTACAGTATTAAAGCATCATGAGTGGGAAATGAGAAAATTACTGCCAAATAGCAATGGAGAACTGTTACTAGGAGACTGGGTGGAGAGTCGTGTAAAGTTTATTAATACTACAACTACAGAATGACTTAGTTCTGTGGCACAAAATACCAGGAATACATTTCTCAAAGTCTTTTATCTTGTAGCAGCATAGGTAGCTGGAAAGTTATGTAAGAGCAGGTTTTCCTGCCCTTATCAAAGTCAAGTTACAATACAATTCAAAAGAAATTCACTTCTTGACTATCCCTTTAGAAATCTGTCCTGATTTCCCTATGGCATCACCAATCCCTTTCTTCCTCTTTTCTTCTAGATATGAGAAGAAGTTTGTGCTACAGAAACTATTACGCTGATAACCAGACCTGTGATGGCGAACTCTTATTCAATATGACCAAGAAGATGTGCTGTTGTTCCTACAACATTGGCCGAGCCTGGAATAAGCCCTGTGAACAGTGTCCCATCCCAAGCACAGGTGAATTTTAGTTTCACCATTACCAAAAATATAGGTCAATAAATTACCCATGACTTGTTGGGGACGTGAGTCTCAGCAAGGGAAGAAAAGGGTGCATTATTTGTCTTCATAAGAAAAAATGAGCTCACAAAGGCAAAGATTTAAATTCACAGTTCATCCTGGTCCTTCCAGCTGAAAATTGAGTCACAGATTATGCTTTCTATTTTATACACTAGTTCATTCACCAGACTTAGAGACTCAGCATATCACAAAAATATAAACATTGTTATCATTGTTACAGAGTTCACCATGTAACTAAAAGACTGGAAACTTTAGGCAAAGCAATATGACAAATAAGTGAACCATGTTCCTATTATTTTTACTTATTTATAACTAGTCTTGTTCCAAAAACAATTGAAGGCAGCCCACAAAGATTCAAATGTAAAATAAGAAGGCCTAAGGCAAATGCAAACAAGGGTAAGCAACTTGGAGCAAGGAGTGAGGCTAACACACAAAACCCAAGCTGGGGATTCCTGCACACTGGCCAGAGATGAGCAATAACTTTGGCTCTAGACTTTCTAGCAGCTCGCATAAAGAGAGAGACACAATCCAGTCTCAGTCTCAGTGACCATACTGCAAACTCAACACTAAAGGAAAGTACAATCTTCTTGATAATGGGACCTGAGAGAAGTTTCTTCTTATATCCTCATAGAGAAAAATCTATATAATGTTACTTATTTTAAAAAAAAGGTCTAACTTACATCCTTGGAGTAAATAAAGTGAAGACTTTGGTGCACTGTTCTTGTAGCTTACAGTGGATAACATATATCATGTATATCGTGATGGCATCACTTACTAAGGCTATTAATTTAGATTGAATGCACTATCATGCATGTATTGACTAGAGTATTCTGTAGTGTCTACTCCATTCCCCACCATGATCTGTAATATATTAAATCTATATTGTCTGGTGCTACCTGACAACTCACAAACAGAAGATTCCTTTTTTAGTGAAATATACCATTTCATCCATTGTTTGCTCTAAAAATAATGTAATAACCATCACTTAGAATTATGAATTATCTCCATTCTGCAAGATGTCTCAAGACCAGGGGGTGGCAAACTATAGTCCATGGGCCAAATCCAGCTCACCATCTATTTTTGTATTGCCCTCAAGCTCAGAATGATTTTTACATTTTTAAATGGTTGCAAAAAGGAAAAAGAATAATGTCATGACCTGAAAATTATATGAACCTCACATTTTGGTGCCTGTAAATAAAATTTTATTAGAATACAGGCACTAATTTATTTACATATTGCCCATGGCTGCTTTTATGAGATGGTTGAGTAGTTTTAATAGAGACTGCACAGCCTGCGAAACCTAAAATATTTACTCTTTAGTCCTTTAAGAAAAAATTTGCTGGCCCCTGATCTTGACTGATGCTCTTCAAATCTTTTAATCATGCATACCTATCAGCAGAAAACCTGGGGGTTACATACACTTGGCGTATGCATTTACATGTAAAAGTATATGTGTATATGTCTTTATATTTGTTTTCAGTTATATTGAAAAGTGTATTTATTATTTTCATGAACACTTCTATTATAAAATATACACAAAATTAATTTGAAGGAATTTTACACAGATAGATAGAAGTCCTAGTATTTTCTTTTTTAGCTTATGAATCATTGTATCTTCCCCTGGAGACCACTTTAGAGACCCCTGATAAAGACTGTCATTTACTTTCAGAAATGTCTGTCTGAGTTTTAAGCATTTGCATACTCCTAATATAGAATGCAAGATTTCTTCTTCATTTTGAATATTGGCCAAATCCAGTCATGGCTTTTCATTAGCTATGCAATCTGCACACATGTTAGGAGTCCCTGAAATTTGCGTGGATGACAGTGTTAGCTGGCATGACAATTGTTTGAAGTGGACACTCTAGATTAAGAAAATAAAGCACTAGGAAAAGAACATGCTACCTTTTGGTTAAAATACTTCTAGAAAACTTTTACTAATTTTCACTGGGTTTGACCAATAAGGCAATGGCCATTTTGAACTTAAACTGATACCATGCCATATAAGTTACATTCGTGATCTGGAATTACAGAATCTCAGAGTTAGAAGGGACCACAGATGACATTTAGTTCATCCTTTATTATCAACTTTGATAAATTCAGGTGTGAGAGAGAAAGATAGAAGTTCTAGAGAACAAGAGAGCTAGCTGCACCAAAAGAAATCCAGCTCCAAAAATTGAAGTCATGACTTAAGTTGGTTGTTTGACCCGAATTAGTCATTAATAGACCTGATGTCAAGAACTTGGCTGGATTTGCTATGGTCTCCCCCAGTGTGCTGAGGAAATGGCTTTTGTAAGCATTCCTCAAATCCTAGATCCCTTAATGCAGAGTTGGAAAGAGGCACTCTTGTCTGTCCCTGGGTTCAGAGCTGAATGACATCCTTGTAGAAACCCAAATTCCTACAGGCAAGCTCATACAAAAGAGTGGCATAGGATGTGGAGATCTTTGCTTCTCCCTCATTGTTACATCAACATGAGGTCGCTTTCTCTCAGGGTTTGTGTTAAGGACGACAAAGTTGCAACATCTGTAGGAATTTTCAGATTTGTTTTTTGTTTTGAATTCTTCAAAATACAGATAAATACCTTTCAAGAATGTTTACAAGTAATGTCTTTCAGCCTACTCATTGCTCTTTGGTGCCACTGTTCCCACTTCCCTCACCCCACCTTCGTGTAATCACTGCAGATGAATTTGCTACACTGTGTGGAAGTCAAAGGCCAGGCTTCGTCATTGACATTTACACCGGCTTGCCTGTTGGTGAGTTATGATGCCATGTTGGAACTTTCTGGTTGCCTTTGTGTTAAGGGAGTACACACCGTGATTTTCTCGCTTTGCTTTTTTTTTTTCTTAGAAGGACAAATCGTTAAACAATGCCATTTAGCTTTATTGAAACACTGATTCTCAGTTTGAAACACAGTGTGCAAACACCCTGTGTAGCTCCACCTAACTGGCAGCAGCATTTCTTGCTCATGATTAAGGGGACTGGAAAGCTTTTCACAAAATTACAATCAAGCTTAGTTGAACCAACCCTAGGCATCAACAAAGAGAGAAATTCTGGGAGTAGGGCCAGTTGACGTTTGATTTGACTATAATTCCCAGTCCTTCCTTCTGACTAAGACATGAGTTTAATATGACTTTTCATACCAATCCTTATGTGTAGGTTGTTCACATAAAACCATTTTGGGGGATCAGTTTTATCTCACATGGAATCTCCTCAGGTCATCTGCTTTGGGAATTTCAGTTGTGGAATAAAAAAAAAAATCTTTCCAATCTGAGGCCCCGTCTGGTAACTGGAGCAGAGACCACTACAGTACTAGAGATGCTTGTGCAAGATTCAGAAGTATTGCACAGCATTCAGCCAACGGAGGCAATGCCTTTGTGGTTTAAAACCAAATAACATAAAAGTAGATGGAAAGTGATTGCATTCTCAGAGTTTTTCCCTAGCGTGATTTATATGCATCCTTAGATGCCCCTCTTAAGTCTGAGCGATTGTGTCTAGTAGCAAACATCACCACTTGCTTTGTTCCACCTTATTCCTAATAAGTAAACTGAAATCCACATCAGCCTTTCCAATGACCTTGTTTAAGAAAACAAGGGTCTGGTCCAGCAATCAGCCTGGCTCGCTTAGTGCCAAATCCATATGGCTCCGCAGTCTAGTCAACGTCCAAAGAAACTTCATGGTTTGGAAAGAAAAACTGCTAAATGACATTGGCATGAAACACCTGGCCCTCGCTGCTTTGTTTTTCCCCTTCCCAAAACAGATCTTTTAATCTCCCCAGAATCTCTGATCCGAAGATAAGTGGTCTTTAGTGGTAATGATTCTCCATGGACATACCAGGCGTGTACCCCAGCAAGGCCTGCCCTCCAAGGTTGGCAGCAAGCAAAGACTTGAAACAGCATTAACATCGTCTGCTAGTAGAGCTGGAAAGGCCTCAGACATCATCTAGGCCAAATGCCTTGCTTTACGGTTGAGGGGACAGAGGCCCAGAGAGGGGAAGGGACTTAGCCGAGGTCACCAGCTAATTAATAACAGAGCTGGGACCAGAATCCAGTCCTGACTCACAGCTTGCTTTGCCTCTAGCCCTTGAAAACTGGAAATGTGATAGTTAGCAATATCCTTATTGTTACCAAATTCCACCATGACAAAATATTTAGATGACTGAGAAACTTTGTTTTATTTAAGCTTTATACTCTCCTTCTGAAAGGTCTTAAGATTGTTGGCATACAGAGCCCATTCGTATGGGGTTAAAACTATAGCAAGTTTATTAATCTTGTCTTAAAATATAAACTTCTCCAAGTTGAAGTTCAAATGAAATCCAGACAGGAAAAGAAAATATAATTTTTAATATGTCTTTTTTGCTATTTTATGCCTAACAATGGCTAGAAATTTGACCCAGCCTGTTAGTGTTAAACTTGATAATACATCACATATTTAAAACAAAGGAATGTGTATAATATTTCATGTTTTAACCCATACCAAAAGAATGTCATCTGAATTGTTTTTCTGTTTGCTGATGATACACAGTTGTCATGTTACTTTGCATAACTTTGTAACACCCTGAATGACAAATGTGTGAAAAATCTAAAACCATAATTGCCTGTATTCAAAATAGTAATACAGCCTTTGAGATTCTAAGCTGTTTTTTCCATTAAAGAGGTCAATTTGCCTTCAAACAAAATCAAACCCTTCAGAAAAGTTCTAAAATGAATCGATGGCCTGTCAAGTTTCTCTTTTAAAACAGGGTGGTTTTAGAGTGTAATTCTTCTGAAGTTGCGGCAGCTCTTGTGGGCTCCACTGAAGTCTGTGGCCGTCTTCTTACAGCTTAGGCAAACACAGTGCTCTGCAGAGGCTCCTGACTATAACATGTAAACGACACTCCCTCAACAACAGTAACAGAAACCTGGTGAATTGGAAAGATGGGTGATGTAGACCAAAGCTCTACGGCCCAGGTCCTGACGCTGCTCTCGCTCCCACATCGGTCCTGTTTTAATACTCACCAGTTCCACTTCCAAAACTGGTTCTTAATTTAACACATTTTAATTGACACTTAATATTTCTCAGACAGCATGGTAGGGGGCAGTAACACAGTGGTGTGGCAGCCAGGCCCAGCCTCTGGCCTTAGGAAGCCACGGTCTACTGTGACAGTCCTTCCTCAATCCTGGCTCAGTCTTCACAGTCAACCTGGGCCCAGCTTCCATCCCCACACCTGACTTCCTCCTTGTAGTTTTCATCTCTAAAAGTTTGATTTGGGTCTTTTTTCATATCTTCTATAGCTCTCTTTAACATGTCCATCATCAATACGTCCCAGGAGGAAGGGAGTGTGGAAGTGGAATTTGAAAGGTCAGAGTTGGCTATGACCATGGGCTCCTTCTCTGTTCTTCACCAGCTCTCGTTTCCCATTCTAGTCAAACACCACCACACACTTTGGGTAGAGAGGCCATTTACTCTCAGCAGTTACTTTTATTCTGCTCATCTGGTGCATACCCAGTGGGTGCAAAGATGGCTGCTACCTGGGCAAAGCTGATGTTTTGAAACAAAACCAAAAAAACAGACAGTAAATCCAGATAGACATATGTGTGTCCGAAAAGCAGTTTAATTGTTTCAGTTTGCTTTGTATTGATGTCCCCCACTTCCGTCATCAGCACCTCAACACACACCCCCACACGCTGGCACACGCATGCGCACACACACATGCACCGCACTTTCTCTTCTTTGGTTTTAGACCTTACGTAGAATGTCAAGTTAGAGGCAGCTGACTTTCAATCCCAATTTATCCTGCCCAGGGACCATGTGCTGTGCTGTAACTCACACGTGACTGCTCTGTTTCTAGATATTGATGAATGCCGGGAGATCCCAGGGGTCTGTGAAAATGGAGTGTGTATCAACATGGTTGGCAGCTTCAGATGTGAATGTCCGGTGGGCTTCTTCTATAATGACAAGTTGTTGGTTTGTGAAGGTAAGTGATGTTGTCACTGTATCATGTCCAGAAATGAGCCAACTAATGAGCTTCTTACCCACACACGCTTGGCCAATTTCATAACATTGGAATTTCAGAAATTCATCAAGCTCAAGCAATAGTGAAGGGCACCGTGTGGAACAACATGAAATCTCATGTAAAAAAAAATCCCTAACTCCCAGTGGAAAAAGCAGGACGTACATTCCCCAGCCCCCGCCCCCCACACACAATGTATTAGATTTTTCCAGCTGATATGAAAAAGCCTTGAGTTCCTGGGTGTGTCAGATAGATTGCTTTTGTTTCACATTGCTTGCAAGTGAGCATGAGTGGTGGGCAGTCATCTTGAGTTGAATCTCAAAATCAGTGTTCTCTTCCAAATGGAACCTTTGCTACTCCCAAGTGAAAACAAGGTTAATGCAAATATTCCAAATGCATGAGAGAATTCCAAATGGCTAGAACAGCAAATTCGATTTTATATGAAGAATGTTGGCATGCATGCAAATGGTACTTTTTTCATTTTCAAATTACCTCCCCTTGCCGTGTGTATGTGCTGTGATTCTGCGCATTCCTTACAGCACTTCATATTTTTCCTACATCTGGGGAAGATAGTCTTCTTTTACATTTGAGTAAAAGGGACATTCCTGGTTATTAAATATACCATGTGCCCTAGGATAGCTGGAATAATTTTCTATTTAATACTTAAACTTGAGGCCTCTAGCAGAGTTTTTGTTCATGTTAGAAAGGGTTATTACCCCTTAGAGTATGTATTAGAGAACGTATGTCAACCTTTTAACATTAAAAAATCATCATGTAACCTGGCGACAGACCAGGAGTAAAATTATAGTCCCAAGCACATGCTTATTAAATTCTCCTCACCAGGCTTTCGGTTACTATGGCCAAGTTGGCACATGTCGCTCACTCTGCCTGCTGCAGGGGAGTAGAAATGGGGTGATAGCCATTCAGAGCCTCCCTAAGGCGATAGTCATTTCTGGCGTTGGCCTGGCCCCTGTGCTTTTGGAGGCATCAAGGATCAGGTGTCTGAGGAAGAAGCATGATAGGGGAGAGGAGACAGGAGTCCCCAGCAGATGATCCTACAGTGCTGGAGTGGCGGCCTTCCTCCTAGCCACAGTCTCACACCTTTCATGCATAGCTCAAGATGACTGACACCTTCTTCTGGCATCTCCCCTTCTCTTCCCTTCAGAGATCCTTTTGATGGTTACTCTACCTAGGTGCCTCTTTGGTACTTGTATTTGCTGAAGCAGCAGCCCTTGGCCAGAACCCATAGGCAAGGCCACCCATGACCACTATATCAACCTCGACCTTGCTACACACGTGAGATTGAAAATATATGGCTTCACCAGTGCAAGGCACTTTGCTGTGAGGGAGCATTCAGTGGATACTGAGATTACAAAGTGCTCCAAATTTTGGTTTCCATTTCACAGAATATTCATCTTTGGAGTAAATGTTTAATCCAGGGTCAGCTGCTTCCCAGCACACTCTTAGCTCTCAGAACCAGAAATAAAGTTTGATTTAGTACATGCCTCAGCAACACTGAAATTGGAATGGATTCGAGACGTGATTTAGGGAGCATCCATGCGTCTGCTCTCCCCAAGTATGCATATAATCAGATGTTAGGCATCTGATGCATCACAGAGATGCTTGTCTGTGACACTGTTTGGCTTCTCCCACACAAGCTACCCTCTGTGTTTCTGTATACTCCGAATTAAGAGCAAGGCAGACGTGGTGGGGGAGGTGGTGCTGGGTGCTGGACCTATTGTTACCCGAGGCAAGCATACTTCTGCTCTTGTATCTATTGCACAGAGAGGCACACCCCACCACACATTAGACAGAAACTCCCACTGGCTATAGTCCTGAGTTTTTCCGCCACAAAAGCACAGGCCTCAGAGGTATAGGTTGATGTGTTTGCCGCCCCCTTGTGGAAACTTCTTTGGCTGAGCCAACTTCTATGTAAAACTCCAGCACCGGTGCTGAGGGCTGACTCCCACCATTGTTACAGGCTATTCCCTTTACTGTACTTAGACTGAATTACATTATTTCATTGAAGCAGGGGCAGGGAAGCTGTATTTTGCCCCACAGGATAGCCTTGACTGTGCAGTAACTTTTGCAATGCCATGAGTTTGAACTATATTAGGTATGTGTTTAAGAAAAAAAAAAAAAGATAGGCAAACATAGCCCAAGCATAGACAAAGCTCTGGAGCACACAATATCCATTTTATTCTTTTCTTTCATAATGAGAATTGGATTGTTTTCAGTAGATTTATGGGCAACTTCTCATGTTAAGTTTCCTTGGTTTCACTGCCATGTGGCAGTAATTTAAGCAGGAGCCCCTACAGCCTGGCAGCTTAGAGCACAGTCTGTGGACCAGGAGCACCAGCATCACCAGGGAGCTTATTGAAAAGGCAGAATCTCAGGCCATTCCCCGACATGCTGAGTCAGAATCTGCCTTTCAACAAGATCCCAAGTGATTTGTGTGCACATTAAGGTTTGAGATGCTCTGTTCGCCAGATCTTACAACTTTCCAGACAAAAGTAACCTGACTAGTCATAAAACCCTGGGGCTTTGAGCAAATACAAGATTTCCTAGGATATTAGTCTATACCCATATCAAGTCCTGGGCTCTAACAGCTGAGTTTCATGACTTTTTTCAGAGATGAGCATCATTGGAGTCCATATGTGGTCATGAATCAAGTACTCACATTTATGAAAAGTATTAGTAAAGCAGAAAAATTAGAAAATGAGTTTCCAGTCTTCCGTTGTCTGTTCAATAGAACCAATCAAAATTAGAAAATATAGATCTATTTTCTGTGAGAGGCTTCATGGACTTGACACCAGATTCTGTTCTCCTTCTAATTAAATTCTCTCTGCTTGTAGATATTGACGAGTGTCAGAACGGGCCGGTGTGCCAGCGCAATGCCGAGTGCATCAACACCGCTGGCAGCTACCGCTGTGACTGCAAGCCCGGCTACCGCTTCACGTCCACGGGGCAGTGCAATGGCAAGTAGTCTCCCCCAGCCCAACCCCTGTCGGGACGACCCAATGGTTATCGCCATCAAGCTTCAGATACTTGGACTTCCATTGAGATGGTTAGGTTGAAGACTACGTGAATTAAGACTTAGACTGCTGAGTTCTAGTAAACTGGAAAAAAGGAAAATTGTTGAAATGTCTAAACACTTAGTTTTTTTCCCTCTTTATAGATGAAATGTTTTCAAAACAAGAAATAAATCATGTACGTACATGAGTTCATAGTTGGCTATCTGCTGCCTTGTTGCAAACACCCATACCCACAAACACACACACACACTTCCTCAGCCAGTGTTCAGGACCAAATACTTCTTTTCCTTTCCCATAATCGCCCTTAGGCAGGTGAGGTTGTCACCATCCCAGGCACACACCCCAAATCTGGACAGTGAAGCCCTCCTAGCTGTGCAACATTAACCTGCATGAACCGAACAAAGAGAACCAGCAACGTTGCTCCTCCCCCTAAACATCTTACAGACGACAGATCACTCACTGAGGGCAGCACACGTCAACAGCATGTGTTAGCTAGAAAGTCACCCACAGTAAGATGAGAAACTCTCCTCTAGAGCTGAGGTTCTTTTGTTGTTCCCTTTCGCCAGGGATGTGGTAGAAGTAAGAAGGATGAGTGTTACCCACTGAAATTGATCGAGTTATTAAGTATCTGATGGTAGCCAGTGGGATCACACTTAAAACGCTGGTGTTTCAGCCCAGAAAACAAAATAATACCTCAGAATGATTTTCATGTAAGTTTTTGAGTAATTATAAATCATTATATATTTAGCAAGGAGTCAGGAAGAATGTTCTTTTGCTTATGGTTCATTTCACAGGGAGTTTCCTGGATAGTTTACGCATTTGTGAATAAAACACCAGGGAACACGGTCAGGTTTTCCTTCGCTTCCCTTGGCCACCAGTGATTAAGTGGTAGGAAATGCACTGCTCTCTGTAGGATGTTTTGCATTGTTTCATGAGACCTTGGTGGGAAGAGGGTGTAATAGCAAAACAAAAACTCACTTTGAGAAGCAGGACTTGTTTTGTTGAGTTTAAAGGAACATGTGCAAGTGTTTAGCATTTTGTCAACAGAACCGTTGTTGTCCACGTATTAAAAAAACGCGACAGGAAAAGCGGGGACGTCTGTGATAGGAACCACAATACCCCAGTGAAATTTGGCATCAATACCACTTCCCTGCATTTTGCTCTTAATTTATATTTCTTTGAAACTGGGTGAAATAATTCCAATCAAAATAAAGAATTGCTGATAATATAGAATGTGTCATTTCACACCATTTCACCCTCAGGCAAGAAGTTATTTATACATCAAGACAGCATGTCCAGCCAGGGCCTGCTGGGGCTTAAGCCCTGTCATATTTTCTTGTAGAACATTAACATAAATAAAACTCATCAGGCATTAACCAGAGATAAGTACTTGAGTGAGTGTTATTTGTAACCAAATCTCAATTTTCCTCGTTCGTGGAAATCCTTAGAAGAAAAGGAATGTACTTGAGTTTTGCAACTATTCAGGCTCTAGAGTTGAAGACTTCACTCTGGAAATGTCTTCAGTTACATCCTACTTTAAAAATCTTTTAAAATGTCTTTAAATGCTATTGTATACATGGCATTTTTCACACGTACTGCAAAATATTCCTCTCCTTCTGTGTTTAAAATGAAAAGAACTAAGATTTTCTTTCTGTCATGATATTTTTATTTGAATTCATAAGTACATCATTTCCTACCCCAAATCACAGCTGGCCTTAATACCCACATTGTTCCTGAGGGATCTGAGGGGGCAATTAGTTATCTAAGCCCAGGATACTAGTCTGACTTCAGGAGATGTAGAGTTAGAGCAAATGCAGCCTCCTTCTGAAATATCTTGCTCAGAGAAAGATGAAAGATAGGTTCTTCCCAACCACTTCCTCATGGTCTCCTCTCTCTCCACTCACTGTATGGGTTTTTTCCTCCAAAACTCTCTGTTTAGATCTCCTATCTCAACCTCAGACCTAATCTCCTGGGAGTGCAAATCCTGGGGCTTGTAGAAACCCAGTTTTCTGGTCTCAAGACAAAGTGAACTTCATAGTCAAGTTCTTTAGAATTATATCTTTCTGTTTCACCAATAGAACCCCAAAGTACTCCATGTTTCATTTTCTTAAAACCATCATGAAATAGGCAACGTAGGAAGGAAAATTCCTAATTGAGGATCCTGTTCTAAGAAGATCCTTAATCTCTGTATTTCCTGTGGGCCCCAGAGATGAAACAGACCTGGTCCCTTGTGTAGTCCCAGATCCAGTACTGCCTGAGGGCACCCAAGGTTTGGGCCAACTGTGGTAGGCCCTGAAGTACCATTCCTCAAATCAGCTCCCTTCACAGAGCTTGGCAATGGAAATGAATTTCCTCTGCCTATCCCAGGGAGCAGTTTGCTCCTTTTAAATCCATTTTTTTCCAATGGGAATAATCACAATTTAAGTTAACTAGCATTTTTGTATAGGCCAGCGGTGGTCCTAAACTGTTCTATCCCAATTTCCCCTCTTAATGATATACTCAGCCTCACTTGAGACTTTTAAATGGTACAGTGATTCTCCAACTCTGAATGTTCTGTATATTGGAAGGAAGTCATTGTAAAAATGGCAGCCTGAGCACATGAAATGAAAGGGATATCTTCTCTTCTGGCATGGGCACAACTGCTCTGTGCAGCAAAAAGTGCCCATTCCCGGTTGCGGCCTTTTTAGTAAACAGGGCAGGCGAACAGCAAGTTTGGGTTATACACCTCAGAGCAGGTGCTGCTGTGCTAGACAGCGTCTACACCCCAGGTGGCTATCTGCTATTTGCATTCTTTTGTGACAGTAGGAAAATCAGAATGATACAGTGCTCTTCAAATTACATTCGCCCTAAACAAAGAATTTTGAGAGCTTTAAAAAATTAAATTAGAGACATAAGTAGGCATGCAATTATGTCATTTGTGGATTCATGCAATAAATTCTGCCCCTCTGATAATCAGATTTCAGGAGAGCAAGAAATATTCACTTGAGGATAAATATAATTTAGAGCTTAAAGACTGGCAGAAACAAGATGAGAGGGCTTTCCTTTGAATATGTATGAATGAAAAGAAAGAAACATCATTAGAATTGTCAAGTGCTAAAAGGAGCCGTATGTAGACATGAAGACTTGGTTAAGATGGAACAAAAGGTTGTGGAAGTAAGACAGAACAATGAGGTGAAACTTGAACAAGGAAAGTGTGGGTTGTCCATCAGGAAAACCTATCTTAGGAATGGGATTTATTTGACTTTGTTATAAATTTCCAGAGGAAGCTGTGAACGGCCCATGATTTGAGGCACCACATCTTGACCAGACAAAATACTTCGGTTCCACAGTCTGTGATGCTGCTAAGGCAGATGATCAGATGGATTATCTCCCAACCTCTTCCCCATTCTACTTCTAAGTTTTCTCACTTTTCAGAACATTTTTTGGATATTGCTCATGTATTGCTAACATACTCTGAATATGCCCAGTAGATGAGAGTAAGTTTTAACAAATTTTGAGGCAAAAATAAATACAATGCCTGTGTCTGTTTTACTGATTTAATTTAGAGCTAGAATTGATCCTGAGAACAATATCTGGAAGTAAGTTAGTCAATTTGATTTTGTCTTCTAAGCTCTAACTTAAGATACTTTTTATCTACAGATCGCAATGAATGTCAAGAAATCCCCAATATATGCAGCCATGGACAGTGTATTGACACAGTTGGAAGCTTTTATTGCATTTGCCACACTGGTTTTAAAACGAATGCTGATCAAACCATGTGTTTGGGTGAGTATATGATTATCATTTCATTCTTCCTTCATATCCTATTGAAAAATTCATTTGCATCTGAATGTACATAAAAGTTAATTCCAGACCTTTCAGTAGTTGTTTTGCTATTTATAAAATAAAAACACAGTAGGCATGTAGCATTAACATCTCTTGGTATTTAATCTTTGGCAATCTCAACATGATAAACCTCTTTCTTGATATTCATTTGGCTGTAAGTTCAGAAAAACTTTTGACTAAGGGATCACTTGAGAAAGATAGTAAGACAAAAAGTTACTTTTTATGATGTTAGTAGCCGTTTATTCTTTTCTAATATTTAGGTGGGTTTGCCTTATTGGCAGCTTTTGAACGTTTGAGTGTGAGCATTTTCGGAGAAGGGTCTATAGTTTGTACCATATCCTCAAAGGCAAATTTACAGATCCTACAAAGGCAAAAAAAGTAAAGAAACATTTTCCTAGGAGGAAAAAAACTCAAGATTTAAAATCTCTTCCTTGGTTTCGGTACTCAGTCAGGATGCTAATTTAGAATCAACTTCAAATATGTAATCAATCATTTTCTCTCTTTCCCTCCTTTCTTTATCTACTTTAAAGCAACATCCATTAAGTCTTTTGGGGACTTCATGAACATGAATCGGTTTCACAGCTGGATAAAGAACAATCAATAGAATAATGTTTGAAGTACTTGCCTTTGTCTATAATTGGATTCATCCAGTAGGGAACATTCTCATAAAGTTTTGTCTTCTTCAGAGCAGATAAGTTTTAAATTAAAGGAGTATAATTAGCCTGCTCATCAGTGGGGAGCGAACCCCAGCATATTAATGAGACCCTGTCCAACTTACTTTCTCCCTCTTGCATCTAAATTATCTGGAACCCTCTACCAAAGAACCTGCCCTACCGAAGAACTCCACTTGCTTGGCTAGAAATGAATCAAGGCAGAAGCTTTTAATTGCTGGCAGGATGACTCATCTGGATGCAGTCAACCACAAACACACACTGGAGTCACTTTGGGGTCAGCAATAGCTTCCTGATTTAGGATCACAGATAATTTATCTTCATGTCCAAAATTTGAAAGGAAAGGAAATCCTAACTCTAAACACTACATTTTGAGAATCTGACGTGTTAACTTTCACTCCCTCTCCTTCCCTTTGTCCTTGCCCTCCTCATTCTGCCTTACTCTCAAAAACCAGCAGCATCAACTTTCTTTCATTTTAACTTGTTTCCTCCTTAATATCATGCACACCTACTCTTTATAAGAAAGATGTTAGCTGCTGGGGCGAAAAGCAAAGACTTATAAGACGCAAAAATAGCTCTACAAAACAGTCAAAGACCAATAAAAAGAGAAATAATGCAAGAGTGTATGAGAAGAGCCAAATTAAGTGCCATCACATTAGGAGAGTTTGGAAGAGTGAGATAAGTCACCATGTGGTGAGAATGGTTATAGGTTTTCAGAAGTGGACTGGGAAAAAGGAAAAGATGTCTAAAATGTCAGGTGAGTTAGAAAGCTAATTTATTTTGTTGCTGATTTCAGGGTAATATCAGGTGACTCACTGCTTTTTGGTAATCTGGAGTGAGAATCTTAAAGGCTGAAGTTTGCCAGAGGTGGCAGCAAATCAAGATCCAGATGCGCACAGAATTTTCCATTTCCAAGTGAAAATATTTGAGAAAAGTGGCAAGGGTGGAGAATTCTAGAAGTAAATAGAATAAAATAATTCTTGTCCAGTTCTCATGTCCTTAGCTTGCCTCCTTTCACATGCCAACCAAGGAAACGATTTACTCCTAAGGCTTAGAACCTCGCCTTTTGCTGATTTCTCACAGGGAGCGGCCACTGCTGGACCTAATACCAACATCAAGAAGTTCTCAGCCTATGTATGACACTTTGTGAACCCAAAAATGCCCTTTAACCCCAGGTACCCGTGCAGTCTCGTCTTCCGTTAATAATCATGTTTTTCTATGTCCTTTGTTCCTACTAGACATAAATGAGTGTGAAAGAGATGCCTGTGGGAACGGAACTTGTCGAAACACAATTGGTTCCTTCAACTGCCGCTGCAACCATGGTTTCATCCTTTCTCACAACAATGACTGTATAGGTATGTGTGCAAAATAATCAGTCACCAAGGACAGTCAGTTTTGCATGTGTTCTTTGTAATTAGCATCATCTCCAGTGTACTGGCTATCTTTTTTCAATATATGCCGTCTTATGCATGACAATTGCTTAAAAGACTTGTTAAATATAATATGTTAATTAAATGTCACATATAGTAACTACATACATTATTTTTATTCAGATGCTCATGAGCAGCTATAATTTTTATGTCTACATACTGTGAATTAAACAAATTTCAAAATAAATTTGATTATGTGGCCGGCCCCATGGCCGAGTGGTTAAGTTTGTGTATTCCACCTCGGTGGCCCAGGGTTTCACTGGTTTGGATCCGGGGCACGGACCTAGCACCGGTCATCAAGCCATGCTGAGGCAGTATCCCACATAGCACAACCAGCAGGACCTACGACTAAAATATACAACTATGTACTTGGGGGCTTTGGGGAGAAAGGAAGAAAAAAAGAAGATTGGCAACAGATGTTAGCTCAGGTGCCAATCTTAAAAAAAAAATTAATTGATTATATTTTAAAGTGTACAAAAGTGATTCTTTGTATAGAAATTACATAGTTCAGGAATAATGTGGACATCTACTTGTCCAGATGTTTCACGATAGCCTCTTAAAAGAAGTAAATTATTGAATCTATAAAATCATCCTTATAAAATATGCTCTATTATTCATAAGCAAGGGTAATAAACCAAATTTTATATTGTGCTAGAGGCTAGTTTTATATACTTCTAATTAAGAGAATATTTATTAATACCCTCAGCTGTATTGTGTATTAGTAATTCAGTTTTAGCCTTTAAAAAGGAAACCTAAAGGAAGATCAAGGTAAACTCATATAAAATTCTAATGTAAATTATTAATCTCTAATTAATAGAATTGTGTGATCTTGTTAGGTTTTGATAGGTGCTTAAAGCCAAGTGTGTTATTGCAAACCAGATCTTCACTGGCATTTCTTATGTTTAGTCGAGCCAGCAAAAGCTGCTGAGATTCAGAATAAGTATTTTTCCCTTTAATGGTTTTTAATGGTTTTAATGGGATTATGACTTTTTTGGGGGGAATATATCAACGGATATTTTTTTGGCAGATGTTGATGAATGTGCAACTGGAAATGGGAACCTTTGCAGAAATGGCCAGTGCATCAATACAGTGGGGTCCTTCCAGTGTCAGTGCAATGAAGGCTATGAGGTGGCTCCAGATGGGAGAACCTGTGTGGGTGAGTGCTGCCTCAGAAAGACCCTCCAAAGAACGCTCCCAGAGACCACTCAAAGAAAGGTGCAGTCTCTATCACAACCCTTCCTTCTGGAAGTCTGGAGGAAAAACATCGCAGTAGGATTACACTAATCCTGCCCGAGACACACACACACACACACACACACACACACACACATACTGCTTTCTCCCTTATCTTTAAAAATTAACTTGTCGTACTCACAGAGAACAGATAAACTGTTAAATTTCACAGTTAGACTCTTAAATTGTTCTATAAGCAACTGTAGTTCCCTTTCTTATATTTTTTTCTTCAAAATAGCTTTGTAGTAAACTCTTATGTAATTTTTTGGGTGCTCTCAAAAATCTTCGTATCCATTGCCTTTTCACATGCAACACTTTTCTGGAAATATTTAATTTGTGGTAGGTCAAATAAAATATGGCTGTTATATTACACACTTCTGAAAGCCAATAAAGCTTATTTTTATTGAGTCATTAATTTTTCTCCATGATAGAGTTTTGTGGACTTTAATTAGTTTTATGTATTTCTTTGATTTGATTCCAATTTCTTTGGATTTTAATTGCTTGACGGAAATCATGCCAGTGAGAACCTCTATCTTCTTTTTCCCTTTTCTTTGCAGATATCAATGAATGTCTTCTAGAACCTGGAAAATGTGCACCAGGCACCTGTCAAAACTTGGATGGGTCCTACAGATGCATTTGTCCACCTGGATACAGTCTGCACAATGACAAGTGTGAAGGTAGGAGGGCTATCGATATTTGGAAATGAGCAGTTTTGGTTAATGCATTGGCATTATCAAAGTCAAAATTATTGTGATGGTATGTATAATGTCTTTATTTTAGAATACTTAATCAAAAACAAATCCAAGGACAGAGGCTGTGACTTATGTCTCATACTTAGATGGTGAGACAAGGACATCTAATTCTCATGCTGATCTCTGATGAAGCTATTTTGCCCTGTTCATGGGGTGGTCATATGACCCTCTTTTCCAATGTGTTTTATACAACTTGTAAAAAATCCTGGATTACATGTTTTTAGGTACCAATAGGTTGCGACTGAAAATAGCTTCCTGATTCCAGTTAAAATCTTTAAGTAACCAGATTCAAGTTTGAGTGAATGTGGCTATATAATTTATATTGTTTTGACCTAGAGAGCAATGGAAATATGTTACCACAAATAACTTCTCAGCAAATTTTGTAGTACTGCATTCCTCATTGCATATGTCCTTGCATTAAATGAAGGACATTGATTTCCAGACCTTCATAAATAACTAGGGTTGAAAGGATTTTTAAAAAGTCTAGTCCATGCCCCCACCTTTCAAGAGATCTACATCTAATGCATAATGAGTAAGAATTTTCTCTACTTTTAATATCATCATGAGAAATTTCATTATATATCCAATTTAAATTGCAGTCAAGTGATAATATTCTAAATGGAAACATTTTATCAAAATTGGGCCTAATTGCGAATTATTAAAAGTGTTGTTTTACTTTTATTAAAAACCAGCATCATTCAATACATCATTAATGCAAAATTCCCCTAGAATGAACAGAATGGAAATGTATAGAAAGAAAAACAACTTCCTGAATAGTCAATAAATGTGCCCATTCTGTAGTCTTTGTCCCCACTCTTAGGAAGTCAGTGTCTACAGGTTAACTTCTACTATAAGAAAAAGAATTACAACCACCAAAAAGAAATATTTGAGCATGTTTACAAAAGTCGGCTTTTCTTTTAAGAAAAGGTTGGATGTTGTGGTGAAGGGAGTGTGGGAATGGAGTAGTTCCATCAGCAGTAGCAGTTCAGATTAGTTAATAAACCACAAGAAGCATGATGCAATTATAAATGCAATGTGTAGCATGGAGTGAGAAAGAGGTTGGTTTTGCATTGTACAGGCAGATAATCACTTTGCATTGCACATTGCTGGAATATCTATTGTGTGGTATTTACAATATTAAGTCAAGATAACAGAGTTAATTTCCTAAGTTCCTTTTAGCTGGAACTTGGGCAATAAAGCTGTGTAATGTGAGTACATTTTGGTGTGGGTAGAACTCTTTGCACAAACATGAAAATAAAGAGCCTCAAGATACAAGAGATGTGTGCTTTGTTGAAAAAATGTATTTCCATAAAAATAGCGTGGCTCAGAATCAAAACTTACCTCTTTTTCACTACAAATTCCTGCTGAAAGTCAGGGGAAAGATGAGTAAGTCTGTTGGAAAGAGTGACCATATTTTTTCCATAAGTAGGGTGATCATGTAATTTATTGACCAAACCAACACACTTTTGAGGAGGGCACCATTCATAATGAGGCCAGGTCAACAGGCATAAGCTAGGACTCTCCCAGGTAAACTAGGGCATATGGCTACCCAAGCCATTCGAACTTTATCTCGGACCCCCCTCAGTCACCCCTTTACAGTAGCTGAGATATAAATATGGCACAATTCTAAGTGTATCAGATTCCTGTTATCTGTATGATGAGAGGAAAACTGTCTATACAGGGAAGATTTTTTTGTCTTCAGAAAAATTAACCTGCAAATGAGAGTTCGGAGCCTCATCTTCCGTGATATCTTTAGTTTGTACTGCATAGGATTATTTTCACAGTATTGATGAAATTCATAGTTTAGAGCTATAGCATGGGGTATTGAGAAAAGCATCATGGATGAGTGGAGGCGAGTAAATTTGGTCCAAAAGCCTAGATCTCTCACTCAGTAACTCATTGTCAACAGCCTTCAAATTTCAGCGCTTCTACTTACTGTGCAGTGGTGAAGTCAGACTCTGGAGTCTCTTGCTTCTTTCCTAGCTTGGGGTGGTATGAAATTACTCCAGCTTTTCTAATTAGCCAGACAACTCAGTCTGGGTAAGAGATGTTTCTCTGCGTCCCTTAGAAGGCAATTGCAGATTCCATTTTTACAACAAGAACCGTCAAAACTAATTCTTAGAAGTCATCACAGCTTAGAAGTTCACTCACAGCATTAGGATACAGGAAAATATTTTCATTATTGGAAGAGTTCTAAACTCATTTGCACTTTGTACTTCCACATTTTGCATTTGGTACTTGATGGTGTCGCCTTAGTTTTGCCTTTGTGTGACACATGTAATTCTTTTAGATATTGATGAGTGTGTTGAAGAGCCAGAAATCTGTGCCTTGGGCACGTGCAGTAACACAGAAGGCAGCTTCAAATGTCTGTGTCCAGATGGGTTCTCCTTGTCCTCCACTGGAAGAAGGTGCCAAGGTAAGTGCCTTTGAAGGCTTTAGACTTTCATTCCTCTGTGTTTATTTGTTGTGGTTTTATGTTTGAAACATGGCAAAGCTTTGATTCTTTTTGAAAGAGAAGAGGGAGAGTTTTCATTCACCCAGAGGTCTAATGATTACCATATGTCAGAAAGTTCATTTTTACTTTTAAGGTTAAAAACTCATCCATCAAGTTATGGTTGCTTGTACAACAACTATCCTGGCACTTAAACCTCTCTCTGCCCCTAAGAACAGTGATGCAAACAGGTCAGTCTGAGGGGGATCAGCCCTGAGCCACTGAATATGGCAAAGCCTGGGGGAAGTTCAGCTACGGATTCTCTGCCTCTGAAGAGGTAACCTGTGTAAATATGAGCCAAAACCTAGACTTTCAGACAGAAAAATGCAGATCAACCAGGATGCCCCTGGGTTAATGTGCCCTCCCCTTACATCACAAGTTTTCTAAGAAAGCAGAAAAATAAATTTAAACTGACCAGAATTCTTGCTGGGCCATCGTCTGTTTTCAGGAATAATACTTGTGAACTTTCACAAAAAAAAAAATCAGAAGGGAGCCTGAATTTAAGCATAACACAGTGTATTATGTCCCAGAAAACTGTTTATAGATTTACTAAACAATGCAGTTGTGTGTGTCTATCTGTTTATACAAACTATTTTAATGAATTCAGAACCAAAAAACCCCCACACATACACACAATTCCCCGCCCCACCCCCCAGTGTTGTTTTATTGTTCAGTTTTCTTTTTCTTGGTCATTTTGTTTTGTTTTCTTTTGCTTTGCTTCCATATTACCAAATAAGGCAATGGATATCATTTGCGATTCCAGAAATTGGGTCTGGGGTCTCAGCCCTGCCATTTTTAGCCTAGGACAAGGCATTTAATTTTTGGAAGTCAATTTCTACATTTTACAGAAGAATCACCTGCCCAAGAAATCACTGAGTATGTAACAAAGCTTTGTTAGTTTCTCAGTCCTTCATAGACTCTTGTTATGGTTATTCTATTGATTCACTCTTTACGTTTCTCCTGGTCGTTTTGTTACCCAATTTTTAGAAATGTGAAGCAAGAGAGTTGAGAATCCTCTGGTTGGTTTGCTCTTGTAGATAGCCGTCAGAGGCCCATGTGAATTTCAGGGTTGTGGGTGGGGTGGTGCTTGATTCAAGCAGATATTCTGTCTGTATGGTTCAGACCAGCCAGAGAAATTCTAACTCCTACTCCCTTGTTTTTGTGTGCCTTTGGCTTAGCCTGAGTTTGGAAGGAGAGCAGTGAGAAACCAGGTGTGAATCTGCCGATGTGGCAGGCCAGAGGAAACTCATAGGCTATTAATTCAATTTGCACTGGCCTGTCAGAGAGCAAGCTAACGCTGCAGGAAGAGTCAGCCCAGCTGTGAGCAGTCCTGCCACATGCTCAGCTCCAAGAGGCAGAGCCAGAATTGAGGAATGCAAGCAGGGAAAGTGACTTGTGTAGTTCTGATGAAATTTAAAAGGTCATTAAGGCCTCTTTGCAGATGGACCGGTAAACAGGCACCCTAGCGAGCCCTAGTTAAAGGATGTGGGCGAGCCCAGCTCTCTTTCCCAATGCAGGGTACCTTTGATTAATAAACCAATTCTAGAGAATCACCACAAGCAAATGTAAATCTCCCACAGAGCACAGATTTTGCTGGAGCCAGGGGATTAAGAACTGGGTTTTTCTTATAGGATGACAAATTAGGAGTCAGACTTCTCTTGCCCAGGAAATGAGAAAATTCCACAGAACCACAGGTAGTGTTTTTGAAGGAACAAATAGGATAGGACTCAGGTGAACAGATCCTGGCACCTGAAGGCCATACATGTAAATAAGCCACTCCTATTTACAAAGTTCAGTGAAGGGAATTCATCATTTAGGCTCACTCTGAACTTCATGTGTTTGAGCCTCTGTGTAATGCCTAGATTTTTTTCCAGGGGTGGGGGTGGAGTGGTGTTGGGGAGGCAGGGCTGGGGGGTGGAGTACTATCTGTGATAAAAGGATAACAGAATGAGAATTTTAACAAATATTTATTAGAACCTGCATGTATCCAGGTTTAAAAGAAACATTACAAGCTGGGAGACATAGGAGAGAATTAAGTTTTAATACATTTGTGGAGACATTTTTGTGTGTATAGTCATGCGCCATATAACAACATTTTAGTCAACAGTGGACCAGATATACGACAGTGGCCCCATAAGATTAGTACCATATAGCTTAGGTGTATAGTAGGCTATACCATCTAGGTCTGTGAAAACGCACTGTGATGTTCGCACAACAATGAAATCACCTAACGGTGCATTTCTCAGAACATAGCCATTGTTAAGTGATGCATGACTGTAGTAAATAAATTATATCTTAAGACAGTTGTAGGCATAAATAATAAAAACAAGATCAATAAATGCAAAACATTGTATATGACAGTGAACTTGAAATAAAGTAAATTAAAGGTGCCCTTCAAGAAACTATCATTTGTTACATCTTGAAGCTCCTCAGCAAAGCAGACATTTGGATGGCAGACATGCTTCAGGACAAAGACTGACGTTTATTGCTCTTGGCCTTCAGAGGAGTGGTTCATTGAAGGTGCCTGCTAGGTCCTAGCTATAGCAGTTGTGGAGGTAGAGTAGAAACCAGAGATAATTTATCCAGAACAGTTGGTAGCCATAAAAAGTTGAACAAGTTCGTTGGGGAGGCCAACTTAATTTGACTTTCCATAGCCTAGTAAATATGATTGATAGACAGATATTTTTTACTTTAATTCATGAAAATTTTTCTGCTGTGGTCTTTGGCAACTCAGCTATTCTTTCATTGTCTCCTTTGTCATGAAATAAAAGCTGGTGAAATTGTCTTAACAGAAATGCATAGGTGGCTATAGTATGCTACTGGGATTGGAAAAAGAAGAAAGCAGACCTGGTCAGACATAAAGAAAGGGGAATTGTGCAAAATGGATATGAAAGCATTTCCTTAAAACCTACAGCTTTTAGCCTCTGTGTAACTCAAGAGGCGTTTGCAAGGTTTTGGAAGTCAAGTTTGAGAAAAAACACACTCCAGGCTTTTGGATGAGCTCACTTTTTAGTGTTACCCAATTTTCTCTATAAGAAATGGAAAAGTCACTTTCCAAAATTATGTCAAGCAATGTTGGAGAATTTTGTAGGAACTAGATCCCATCTTCCATGTTGGAGTCACCAAGAAATAATTGATATTAAAGAAATTTAGTCTTTAAAAGAAAGATTATTCTCCCTCTCGTCCACCTGTCTCCCTGCCCTCCTCTTTACCTTCACTGTCCTGTTGAGGTAAACAAGCTTGTGTGTGTGTATGTGTATGTGTCTGCGTGTGTGTGTGTAAAATCTGCAGAAAGCCCTACATGCTTTTTGTAGAGAGCAACTCCATAAGTAGCTGCTTCAGTGAACGACTATTGTATTGTATTTTTGCCATTCCACAAAATTGCCGCATCTTTATTTGTTCTGTGCCTGGAATCTGAGGTTTTATTTTGGTTCCAGGGCTTAGGGGACACAGAATAAACAGCATAGTGTGATATCACAGTAAGTACTAGAACTGGGAGGTCTACCCTAACCCAGTGTGCTTGCTCAATGTTATCCCAACACATGCAAGTAGAGCCATCAATGAAGGGATCTTGTGAATGATTCCATCTCTGAATGTCCCCATCCTGAAGTCACTGATGATGTCAGTTTTGATATGTAACAATGTTAGTTTTTACTGTTCACATCAGGTTATTTTGGAAAATTGGCTAAAATGAGAAATAATAAGGTGAAAAACCACATACGTTTGTTCATCAGATCTCATTACAAAAATTGCCTACGATTTTAAAGATCTCAGCTCTGTTACTATTAGAATCACTTAAGGAGTATTAATATAGCATTGAGAAGAGAACACATTTAATAGGATGGAATGCTTCTTATTCACTATTATACAATGACAATTTAGTAGGGAAGCCACTAAAGGGTCTTTTGAATTTGTGCTGCAGATTTGCGAACGAGCTACTGCTATGCGAAGTTTGAAGGAGGAAAGTGTTCGTCACCCAAATCCAAAAATCACTCCAAACAGGAATGCTGCTGTGCCTTGAAGGGAGAAGGTTGGGGCGATCCCTGTGAGCTGTGCCCCACTGAACCAGACGGTATGTCTGCCACCTGCATTTTTCTTTGGGCCATTCAAGGTACAGACTGCCCATGAAATAAGTACGATTATAGGCCTTCAAGAAAATAAGACAACTTAATTTAATTGTGAGTCTAACTAAAATGTTCATTAAAATCATTTCATCTTGGGAGCTAGGTAGTTATTTTCTTCTGAACTAAGTCAGAGCTGCCCAAGTAGTAGTTGCACCAGCTCTGGGAGCCTTGTTGACTTTCTCTGGTTTCTGGGCTTGTCTTGTTCATTGTTTCTGGATACATGCAGCATGTGGCAATTTGACCACTACACAATGTTTGGGGAGGAGCCTGTAGCCAGTTGCCGAAGGTCTATCTATTAACGAGTGTGCATCTCCACCACAGAGGCCTTCCGCCAGATCTGTCCCTATGGAAGCGGGATCATTGTGGCAATTGATGATTCAGCAGTTGGTGAGTCGCTTGTGCTGGATTCTCAGCTTTTCTTAATATTCTCAAACAGCCTCTGTCTTGCCCTTTTCCAGTTGTTCTTATTTCTCCACATCTATCTTGAAAGATTAAGCTCTACTTTTTTCTTTTCATTTAGAGACCAATTGTATTATTGTATTGTAATGTTAGATATTTCATTGGTTAGGCACTGAAATGATCACAATTTACCTTTCTGTTTAACAAAAGTACCTTGTTATTCGCTGTTTTTTCCTTCTTTGCTTAAGATATGGATGAATGCGGAGAACCTGATGTCTGTAAACATGGGCAGTGCATCAATACAGATGGCTCCTATCGCTGCGAGTGTCCCTTTGGTTATATTCTAGAAGGGAACGAATGTGTGGGTGAGTAATAAATCAGTTTCTTCCACTGGGATTTTATGAATTAGAAATTAAGCTGCACAGCCATCAACAAAACGAAAAGACAACCTAACAATTGGGAGAAGATATTTGCAAACCACATATCAGATAAGGGGTTAATATCCAAAATATACAAAGAACTCATACAGCTCAACAACAAAAAACCAACAATCCAATTAGAAAATGGGCAAAAGATCTGAACAGAGATTTCTCCAAAGAAGATATACAGATGGCCAACAGGCATATGAAAAGATGCTCAACATCATTAGCTATCAGGGAAATGCAAATCAAAACTACAATGAGTTATTACCTTACTTCGGTCAGAATGGCTACAATTAACAAGACAGGAAACAACAAATGTTGGAGAGGTTGTGGAGAGGAGGGAACCCTTGTTCGCTGCTGGTGGGAGTGCAAACTGGTGCAGCCACTATGGAAAGCAGTATGGAGTATCCTCAGAAAATTAAGGATAGATCTGCCATATGATCCAGCTATCCCACTGCTGGGTATTTATCCAAATAACTTGCAAACACAAAGACATAAAGCTATGTTCGTTGCAGCATTATACACAATAGCCAAGACATGGAAGCAGCCTAGGTACCCATCAAGGGACAAATGGATAAAGAAGATGTGGTATTTATACACAATGGACTACTACTCAGCCATAAGAAATGATGAAATCCAGCCATTTGTGACAACATGGATGGCCCTTGAGGGTATTATGCTGAGTGAAATAAGTCAGAGGGAGAAAGTCAGGTACCATATGATCTCAAACATAAGTAGAAGATAAAAACAACGACAAAAACCACATAGCATTGGAGATTGGATTGGTGGTTACCATAGGGGAAGTGGGGGGTAAGGGAAAAAGGGGTGATTAGGCTCAGATGTGAGGGGATGTCTAATTAGTTTTCAGGTGGTGAGCATGATGTAATGTACACAGAATTCGAAATATGATGTACATCTGAAAATAAAAAAAAGAAAAAAGAAATTTAAAAACAGAAAGAAATTAAGCTACACAGTATTCACACTAAGTTGTTTAAGTACCAAGATGGGACAGAAATAAGTTTTGTCCACTCATTCATATATCATTCATTTAGCAATACTAGCTGAGTCCCCACCATGTACCAGGCACTATGCCAAGCTCTGTGGCTACAGCAGTGAACCAAGCCTTCCTTTCACAGACCTTACAGTCCAACGGGGAAGACAGACACGTTTGAAGAGCTACTGGAAAGGACAACATTATAATGAAAGTCTTTGTGAAGTTAAAAAAAAAAATTTTAATGGTCATGATCTTATTCTCTCAATATGTAAAATACAAAATTTATTCCAGATTATATTACATTTAGTAATATGAAATGCTATGTACCCAGTGTAGCTCCTCTTATTGTAACCTTCTTATTACAATTTCAAAGAAAGGCTCCTATGGCTGACATTTGACCTCTCAATCCACACTAACTTCAAATTGAATCCAAGTATTATGTCAGTTTATCAGGAAATTCAAAGCAATTCAGTGTATCCTGGACTAATAATGGCATAAATGCTGAAAGTTTGTGCACATTAGAAAGTATTCTTTTCAATACAAGGAATGAGGGCATGAGGAGTTCCTCTGCAGCAATGGCTGCGGGAGCTCAAGCAAGCTCTGTAGCTTTTCTAGGCTTTAGAATATAGTAGTATGCAGACGAACTAAATTGTTTCTCATTACCTTGGAGCTCTAAAAACTAAGGATATTGTGATTTTTAACTTGAAGGAGATATAGTATTCTTGAGAGTGAAATGCAGTTTCATAGCAGAACAAAAGCCAAGTTGTCAATGTTTTTTCTTTGGAATCTTCAGTTAGTGCTATTTTGTATGAGAGAAAGGAGCCTCCTCAGCCAGGGCCTCTCTGCCACACCCTCTTGCCTGCACTTTCCGACTTCAGAACCCAACAGAAGACATAACCCTTGATGATAGTCCGTTACTCTTCTGTGCCCTAGATAGTTAAAATAACAAGGTTATTTCTCAAAAATTTCCTTTCCCAAAGGAAGATATTGTCCCCAAGAGATGTGTCAGAATCAGAACAGTCAGTATTGTAGGTGGGTGGGTTAGGAGGCATAGATAGTTTTAGACCTCCTTGTTAAGACTTATTCTCTCTCTATGGTTGTTTACAGAGATCATACCCTAAACATATTTCTTTCTAACCTGTCTTCTGCCTAACATAAACCATCTGTTTTCAACGGAATCAACAAAATCTACTTGAATCTTGATTTTATCCAGTGTATTAATTTTGCTTAACCTCTGCTCTCTTATTTTGCGTAAGTTTAGTCTTCTATTTTATATCTGGCAAAAATCCATCATGTTTAAGGCTTCTTGAAGAGTGATGTAATGTAAGGCCAAACTAGAGATGTAGTTCTAGTTTTAAATAAGCAAAAACTTTTGACTTGTGAAAGAAGCCTTGTTTTAACCCTTCAAGCGTCTACTCCTGGGAGAAGATTCACTTCTTCATCATGCAGGAGACTGGAGGAACTCATGGAGAAGAGCGCTATAAGGCCTACCAGCCCAGGTCCTGTCACTGCCACTGCCACTTAGCAAGTCACATTTCACAGCTATAAACCTGTGGTGATAAGACACGTGCACTCCTTTCTTGCAAGGACAGAATGAGAATGAAACAAGACGTTACAAGTCAAAGGACTCTGACAGAAAAAAGGTATTAGCTGAGTCCAAGCCATTTTCTCTCAATTCCTCATGTTTTGAATATTTTCCTGGTCACTTGCAGATATTGATGAATGTTCTGTGGGCAATCCTTGCGGAAATGGAACCTGCAAGAATGTGATTGGAGGTTTTGAATGCACCTGTGAGGAGGGATTTGAGCCTGGTCCAATGATGACTTGTGAAGGTAAGCCTCTTAACCACAAAATAGTTGGTTACGTGTTCTGATCATGGGGACCACAGTTGGTTGCTTACAATTCTTGGTATTAAATACCACTCAGAGAGTATAGAATAAAGACCATCTGGGCCTGATGGGCCCTTCCATCATCTCTTCTCTGTGTGGCCTCCTCTCTGCAGGGAGTATCTGAAAAAGATGTAGGTGGCTCCTAGCACAAGTTAGGCTGCTTATCACGCAGAATTCTTGTTGATGTCTCCCTCCTACTAGTATTTGGGTACAACACCTGTCTTGTTTTCTACCTTTTTCTTACTTTCCATTTTCCCCTTCTTTTTTCTTTTTTTTTTCATCTTCCATGCTCCCTTTCTTTTTCTTCTCTTCTTTTTCCTTTTTCTTTTCTATTATTGAAACATCTGTACTCTGAGATAACCACCGACATCCTATAGCTGTCACAGCAAAAGAGCTTGCCTGTACTCTATAAGCATCTGTCAGTATGCCTGGAAAGATGCATGGAAAGAGGGAAAGGGGAAAGAGTGCCTAGAACAGTGGTGCTCAAAAGGTGGTCCCTGGACCAGCCCCATCAGCATCACCTGGGAACTTATAAGAAATGCAGATTTTCAGGCTTCATCCCAGACCTTCTGAATCAGCAACTCTAAGAGAGGGGCACAGCAGCCCCCCAGGTGATTCTGATGCATTTCTCAGTTGAGAACAACTGGTCCAAGAAAAGGATGAAGGGGAGGTGAAGGTAGAGAGTAAAGTTGGTATTAAAGTATGACCCATGGTCAGAGTTGTTGGTGAATCTTTAAAGACTGTGACTAAATCATGATCTGGGTTCTTACTGATGTTCTCAGTCAGCATCATTGGCCTTAGGGAGAAACATGATCATGAAGATGGTCTGTTTTAAGCCTGCTTTTCCAAAACATATTCTGATAGTTCCAAACTATGAAATCTACAGAAATCACGTTTATCCACTAATAATAAAGTCATTCCCATCTATTTAAGGCTATAATGTGGGCATGAGTGTGAACTAAGTATCTCTGATAGTGTAAAATAATTCAGAACACTATTTGCTTGGGGATAAGAATCACTGGTATTTCACAGGAGCCTCTTTTATATGGGGAAAGGGAGGTGGTTAAGGATGCTGGAGGGGTCTGCTTCTGTTTTGACAACAATTGCCTTGTTTTGGCTGAATAGAGTAAAACTAATCACCACCCTATGTGGCTTTAGGGAGTGGCAAGTGGTCAACTTGAGGCTTCAAAGTCAGAATTTCAGAAAAGCTCCCTATAAATAGGGTGACCTATAATTTTTCATCCACCTAAATCACCATTAATAATTATACAAGGACCAGAAGCATAAACTGGGACTGTGCTGAGAGAACCAGGATGTATGGTCACCCTGCTTATCCCAATTATAAAATAATCAACTCATCTTATAATTTCCTGAAAATCAGAGACTGCTTGGTCCATCCATGTTTATGACAATGAAGCATGTCAGCTTTTGGTAAAATTTTCAGATTCCTTTTTTTGGCTATTGTCCCTGATCCACTATTTTCTTCCTACCTTCTGCTGCAGATATAAACGAATGTGCCCAGAATCCTCTGCTCTGTGCTTTCCGATGTGTAAACACCTATGGGTCATATGAATGCAAATGTCCCACTGGATATGTTCTGAGAGAAGACAGGAGGATGTGCAAAGGTGAGACATCCATGTTCAAGGTCATCTAAGCCAGGGAGCTCTAATACTATCTGTTATGGGAGATGTCCCTCCAAAGTTTCCAATACTAGAGGATGGCTGGGGATCAGGCACACTGCTACAGTCCCTGGATAATATAAGGATTGTCATTTTTACCTTTCCTCCTAAACTGTAGTTTCAAACATCATCAAGCTGAGTTGAGGGCTGCACTGCAGATCCTTTTTAATTCACTATACATCGCATGCCAGCCATTCTGCAAATGTGAAAATAGAAAGAAAAAAGGACATTTCTCCACATTCAAGAAGTTCAGTATGATGAGGTTGAGACAGAGATCCTCAATTCATCAAAAAGAATTAGAAATCATGCTTCGTGTTTTCAAAGAGGGTACCAGTTAGTTAGGGAGTGATTTCTTCATCAGCTTCAAAGGTACTTAGAAGACTCCCTCTCATTCTTAAGAGGCCAGCGCCCGACAATGCAAAAGGAAATAGGTTACTTAATACCATTTTATGTTTAAAAGGCAGGAAATCAGTGCAGCTTGTTTTATAAATTTGTGGTAATACATTCTTTCTAGATGAGGATGAGTGTGAAGAGGGGAAGCATGATTGTGCTGAAAAACAAATGGAGTGCAAGAACCTCATCGGCACGTACATATGCATCTGCGGACCTGGGTATCAGCGGAGACCTGACGGAGAAGGCTGTGTCGGTAAGAGAAGCCCTGTCCAGGGAGCTCTGACTGAGTCAGAAGTAACAAAGGCCACCAAGGACTTGGGCTCTGAGTCCTTGTGGGCACTGTGTTCTCAGCTAGAGCCATTTTGCACCTCTTACCTCATGTTACGACATTCTGTGACGGTCCACTGCCTCTTGATTATCTATGAATTCCATGAGTACAGTCATTCTCTCCCTCTGAGCTGGCCTTCACCTACGTTCTTGGCCCATTTTGCTGCCAGGATTGGAATACCAGGTGTTTCCTCTATTCCCTTCCTTTACTTTTTATCATTCTTTGTTGTTTTGGGATCAGTTCTCTCCACCACATTGGAATGCCTCCCTATTGACCCAACTTTGCATCCTGACATGGAGTACTGATGCCAGGTCCCTCTGAACCAGGAATATCACTCAATCAGTGGGATCTACCTCCAGAAACTGGTCTTGTCTAGAGAGGGGCCCAGGCTCTGGTATTTTAAGGCTCCCCAGGTGATTCTAATTTGGATCCAGCTTTGAAAACCACAGCTTTAGAACAGAGGTTGGCAAACCACAGCGCAAAGGCCAAATCCAGCTTGCCAGCCCACCACCTGTTTTTGTAAATCGAGTTGAACTAGAACATAGCTATAACCATTCGCTCACATGTTGTCCATGTCTGCTTTCATGCCACTATTGCAGAGCAGAATAGAATATTTGCAATAGAGACTATATGACCTACAAAACCTAAAATATTTACCAAATGTTATATAGTGATACTATAATATTACTGTTATTTATAGGAAAGTTTCCTGACCTCAGCTTTAGACAGTAAATACAAGAGAAAATTAGAAAATTCCAACATGCATTCTTTTCTTTCTTAATAATCAGTGACATTAGAAAACATATATTTTGTGTTGTCAGTCAAGAAATTTAAGAGCCTCATTATCCCCTTACTCTGTAAGATACAGAATTAAACAGTAAGTGAAGACCAGACTTCAAAAGCACAGAAAAAGTAGGTGGATTAATGATCACACACTGGATCTTCTGGGATCAGGGATTCTTGGCCTCAGCTGCACATTGGAATCATTTGGAAAGCTCCAGTTTCACCCCAGATATTCTGATTTAATTGGTCTGGAGTGGCCTGGGCACTGGGATTTTAATCTGTTTTAATGCTTCTCTAGAAGTTACCTTCCACCTCCTCTTCCTCTGATAAGATCTCTGCCTCTGGCTCAGAACTATTCTCAATGGGAAGCACCGAGGCAAATTGTTGATGACCTTTCTAAATAATC
Organism: Equus asinus; assembly: GCF_041296235.1. Classification (NCBI taxonomy): domain Eukaryota; kingdom Metazoa; phylum Chordata; class Mammalia; order Perissodactyla; family Equidae; genus Equus; species Equus asinus. Next base: position 148,486,881 of record NC_091791.1, read on the forward strand.
TTCCGATCATTCTAAGAAACTGCAGCTATTTTAAAGCTTTTATTTTTGACTTGGGAGACTGAATTATGATTTATTATATCTTAATAAGATTGTTGAAATATTACGATAAATGTATTCTATATTGAATCTGAAGATTAGTCTAGACAAACTCCCTCAGGTCAAAACTGACCATCACAGACATTGTTCTGATGAAATAGTGTAATAATTCTTTCACATGTTGATCTTAAATATTTTTCCTTCACTTGAAGTAATTCTTTGGGAATTCTCTTTATGTACAGGTATGGAAAGTTTTAAATTTTATTAACTGAAAAATGTAAGTGTACATAAAAGGCTATCATCTATGTTTGAGTATATAAAAATGCTATTGATTATGTTTTTAAAAGGGTGGAGGTACACACACACACACACACGTGTGTGTATGAATTTGCTTGTATATGCATCATCCACCTCCGGGATGTTTCCTGAGGAACGAATGGCAGTAGGACTGGTTGCCTCCCTGGGAGGCAGTTTGATGGCTAGTGAACAGGGGAGGAAGGGAGACTTTTCCTGAATACTCTTTTGTACCTTTTGAATTTGGAACCATGTGAATAGATTACCTATTCACAAGCTACATTTTTAAAAAAAGGGAAAGAATCCATCCTTGTACAAAGCGGTCAGATGCCTCCTCTTGTTTTCCGTCCTTCAATGAAACCACACAGATGAGAATGAATGTCAGACCAAGCCGGGGATCTGCGAGAATGGGCGCTGCCTCAACACCCGGGGAAGCTATACCTGCGAGTGCAATGACGGCTTCACAGCCAGCCCCGCCCAGGACGAGTGCCTGGGTGAGTATGGACAGCAGGACACTCTCGTAACCCCAGCCTCCTCTCTGAGATGCTTGAGACCCAGATCTCTGATTTGAAATAATAGGAATTGTCAAAATGTGAGGAAGTGTTAAAAATGGTCATGTTTTGGAGGTGACTCAATGACTGATTGTCCATTGGGCTTAGCACCACCCTGCAGCTAAATTCTTCCTTTGAGAATTATATCACTGAATCACTTGTTTGGAATTTCTTCCTCAGCTGCCTTTTTAAGCCCTTGGTGCTCAGGATCAGTTTCCATGTGTTTCTCTGCCCCCCTTTCTCTCTCTATAGCACACCTATTCCCCCTTATTTCTGGGAGTTATAACCTTGTCTAGGCCAATGCCTTTCAGACTACTTACTGACTTTCTTGTCTTATTTGTTTCCCTCAGATGTCATCCTTTCTCTCTTACTGCTGTTTCCAGCTTTCCCTTCTTGCTCCTTCTCACCCAGGGTAAAGTGTTACATCCCTTTTGAGTTTTATATCTGACCAAATTCTTAATCCCTTGCTATGCTCGTAAAATTCCCTAAAATCTTCTTTTTAATATAATGTCCCTTCCAGACAATCGGGAAGGGTACTGCTTCACAGAGGTGCTCCAAAACATGTGTCAGATCGGCTCGAGCAACAGGAACCCAGTCACCAAGTCTGAATGCTGCTGTGACGGAGGGAGAGGCTGGGGTCCCCACTGTGAGATCTGCCCTTTTCAGGGTACTGTGGCTTTCAAAAAACTCTGCCCCCATGGCCGAGGATTTATGACCAACGGAGCAGGTACTTCATTTTGTTCTGCTTTAGGACCAATGGAGCAGGTACTTCATTTGGTCCAAAAATACTTGCACAGGGAATTTGTTCGTCTGTGTGTTTGTATTGTGAAAAAGAAATGAGAAGATGAAATCTACCATATGGGCCTAGGCTGAGTGGCATAATTGAGGTCAACAAAAATTCTTCATTGTGATGTTTTAGACATTCAAGGCCGTGGTGCCAAAGTGTTCTTGGTCCACCTGATTAAATTGTGTGCTTGCGTCCCTGTCTTTGCATTACAAGGAGTCCTCAACTTTTTAAACAGAAGTCCACAGTTTTTGGTTACTCAGAATATAATTTTTAGATAAATTTTGAAATAAATGATCATTAAATTCCTAGTCTACCAATATGTATTTTAACTCTTAAATTGACTGAAATATACTACCTGAAAGGAGTGTAAACAATCTGATATTCAGTAACACATAATTGCCTCTGGAAAAGTGCAGGATGCTTTAACTTGAGAGGGATGAGGAGGCTGTCAAGGTGTCTGAGGCAGCTCTGAAGAAGCCTTCCAGCCCTATCAACAGGAACTGAAATTGTTTTGAGTTTCATAAAAGAGAAAGGAGAGAGACTTTCTGAGTTCCTTGGGAAGGAATTGAAAGTGAGAGGAGAAGAAAGAGATTAAGTAGGATTTGTGTTCATGTTAAAAAGATGTGGCTAAAGGTGGACTAACAGAATTGGATGTGGTAAAAGACAGAACTAGATGGATTACATGGAGTGACCAAAAGCAATTCATGGTTCTTTGGAGGATGTGAAAATGATATTGGGGAACAGACTAATTTCTTGAGACCAATGAGAGAATGTTAAATTGCATGTCAGAGTAAACTTGGAAAAATCAGGAAAAATAACAGTTCTTGGTATAAAATGGTTATTTGGCAATCAAAGGCTAAGAACTCACTTGGTATTGGCACCCCAGCAAGCATTAAGGAGATAGAAAGGTCAAGATGGGGAGGACAGTGGCTTTAATGCTTCATAGTGCATATTGACCAAATCCTTCTCCTCTGTGTTGGAACCTTAAGTAAGAGTCTCTTTTCCTTAGCAGGCTGAAAAGATCCAGCCTGGTGATCCACCCCAGAGCCCTGGTGCCTCCCTCACCTAAGGAGGGAGGTTTGATCCCATTTCTCCAATATTATGCAATTTGATATTTTTCAGGATTAACTTTAACCACAACAAAAAAAGTAGAAAAAAACTTTCCTTCTTATTTTGGGCATGCAATATTAGGACAAAAATGGGATTTCCTTGTCAAAAGGATCCACTGCTGTGATTCATTTATGAGATGTCAGCAGGAGGCAGGCTTGATGGCACGAGATGAAGCAAGGAGCTAAATATGAGGAAAAAAACAGTATCAACAGAAGACAAATTATTTTTAAAGATTTCCCCTAGCCTGGTTAGTTTACCACTAAAGTCTGATAGAGTTATTCATTTGCCTTTCAACATAGTTACCATTACATATAAAATATATGCCATCATCCCCTTGGTTTAATTTCTTAGGTCCATAATATAGTAACACAGTTTATTAGTATTTATTCTGAAGTGACCGCTACATATGAATGTTGTCCATTTTATAATGTCTTTCTTATTTTAATCTCTATTTATTAAATTATAGATATTGATGAATGCAAGGTTATTCATGATGTTTGCCGACACGGAGAATGTGTCAATGACAGGGGATCCTATCATTGCATTTGTAAAACTGGCTACACTCCAGATATAACTGGGACTTCCTGTGTCGGTGAGTACTCTATTTCTGATGGTTTACTCCCAAGTGGAAATTGTAGATTATGGCAAAAAACTAAAATTCTTAAACTAAAAATCTAAAAAGCCTATGTTATTTCACAAGAAAACAAAAGACAAAGATCAAAGACTACATACAGTTTACATTTTCTTTCCTCAAATCTAAAATTCTTTGTTAGGTATTGAGCATTTAGGCCTCTTTTTAGATGGGCAATCACACTGTATCTCTTTGATCGTAGATCTGAACGAGTGCAACCAGGCTCCCAAACCCTGCAATTTTATCTGCAAAAACACTGAAGGGAGTTACCAGTGTTCTTGCCCGAAAGGCTACATTCTGCAGGAGGATGGAAGGAGCTGTAAAGGTAAAGTAGGATTTGCCATCGCCCACTTGCCTGCCCGTGGCCACGTGGTTGCATTCCTTGTGCCTTTGGGAAATTCATAGGCAAGCTGAAAGACCTTCTCTGCAGGCAAAAGGTGCTTCCCTGGGGCTAGTGCCTCCATGGAGGCTCCCTGTGACCCAACCTCCTATGCTGGATGGAGGGAGATTGCAGAGGACCAGCGGCAGCAGCCATCCTCATTGCCTGTCCCATGGGCATCCATGGGGGCTGTCCATGGGGGTCTCAGAGACAGCAGGGCCACTTCTACAAGGCTCAGGTGTGTGAATTCCTAACAGATGACCTGCTTTCTTTTTTTTTTTTAATTTAATTATTTTATTGAGGTCATATTGGCTTATAACATTGTGTAAATTTCAGGTGCGCATTATTATATATCAGTTTCTGTATAGAATTGCATTTTGTTCACCGCCAATAGTCTAGTTTTTTATCTGTCACCATACATATGTGTCCTTTCTGCTTTCTCTCAATTGCATTTACATAGTCAGTCTACCTAACAATTATATAGCCTAGGGCTCCAGCTGAGTTCTCCCTCAGACTAGTCAGTGCCGTGATCCTAGAGAACATTATGCCTAATGAAGTAAACATTTTGTGTAGGTTTTTGTTCTGTAAAATAGGGTCATTCCTGCCCTCCAGGAGCTCATCTGAGATGTAAACAAAGAATTAGGAAACAGGAAGATTCTATGCAGAAATCCCTCATTAGCCAGAAGTTATCCTTTGCAAAATTCTTTTGCTGTAGGTTTACTCTTGTAAACGTCTTCCTCAACAGTAAGAACTTCATATATTGAGTGAATGGCATGAATGAGTCAGACTTAAAGTAATTTGAAAAACAAGGGATTTGGAGAAGGAAAGGTACACCAGATGGCAGAACAAGAGTCAGAGTGTGTGTCATGAAGGCTTGAAGGAGAAAAAGGAAAGTAAAGGAAGTTAAATAGTGGGATGGAGTGAAAGTGGAGAAGGAGGGAAGTCGGGCCCTCAAGCCCTTTCCAATGTCTGCTGGAAGGGAGAGAGTTAAGAGGCAGGTAATACAGGATGACATAATGGACAATGGCCTGAGGTTTTCCTGTGCAGCACAAATCCTATATAATCCTGTAGTTTAGGGAGAGGAAGTTGAGAGATCTACTAAAAAATTCTGACTATCTTAAATGAAGAGTTACTCATAGCTCTGTTTTTCTCAAACTTAGAACTTATTCTGCATCTGGGGATCACAGTGAGTTCTGGGCAGTGTGAGGCTACAACTCAGAGCCCTAAACTTATTCATATAAATGAAGAACCAAATTCAGGGGAAAAAATATCTCTCTGTGCGTATATTATTTGCAAGAAGCAAAACAAATTTACAGCATTTTTCTAACCTATGGGGGCAGAAAATCCTCAAAGATTTCCAGCAATTAAGAGATGAAAAATGGAAATTAAATGTATAGTAATAAGTATATTCTTTCACAATATATAAAAAGTATCAGTAACGCTCTCTATGGTTTTAGGAATGCAAAAAGCAGCTATATGATTTTTGCAGATCCGCTTAGAACAAAAGTCCCTTTCTCGTATTTTTCTCATAAGGTCTAAATTCTTCCACATACTTGGCATCTATGACTAAATATCAAAATGAGTAGTGCAAATATGTGTGCCAGGGGAAATGTGGGACCAGCACTTCCCTCCTAAGGGATGGGGAGGGTACAGATAAGAGGAGAGAAGAGGAGAACAGACTTTCATATGGAGGTGAGAATAGCGAGTGTTGCTGTTCTTGATGCGTTGCAGTTATAAAATAGTGTGGTAAGAAATCCCTGAGTTGTCTCCTCACCTGTTTGCAGGTAAGCTTCAGCAAACACTTGATGGTGCTCTAGCAAAGCCCCTTGGGGCATGGAGAGGGGAGGTCACCCTGCCGGCAGGAGGCACTCAGCTGTCAATAATACAGAAACAGCGACCCTTCAACAGTGGAAAGAGAACAGGATTGGCTCCATTTTAAGAGAAGTCAGCACTGGGAGAATGACAGTGAAGTTCTTTCAGTTTAGGTCCACTCCAGATGTTACTCTAGCCAGGAACTGGCACTGATCTGCAGCTCCAAGCACATCTGTGTGCAATGATAAAAGAAGGTCTTAAGAAAGGAAGGGTTGGAGGAGGCAAGGAGGCAGGGAAGGAGGGCAGAATGAAGGGAGGGAGGGAAGGAGGGAAGAAGCAAAGAAGAGAGGGAGGGAGGAAGGAAGGAAGGTTGGCTCCTAAATTCACAGTGATTTTTTTTTTTATTATTAAAATTCAGCTAGAGGCTGGGACACACTTTGTATCTCTTGATGTTTTTAGATAGCAGTGGAGTTGAGAATGAGCCTAGAAGTTCAGGCAGTTAGGAAAGAAACCTGGTCAAAGCAGAGGATTTTATTGAGACATGGAAAATAATTTGGATAAACACTGTAGGCAGTTTTTAAAAGTGCTCTTAGCTTATCTGAATGAGTTTTCTTCTTTCCTTGTTTCCTTCCTGATTGCTCAATTTTGTTTTATGCAAGGGAGAATCTCTAAACAAAGAAGTCAGTTTGGTTTGGTTTGGTTTGGTTTGGTTGACTATCTCATTTGAGCAGATTAAAAACAGCAAAGAACTAAGTGAACAAATTCATTTCCAGCCTCAACATCTCTTTTTATATTTCAACTTGAATAAATCTTTTCGATGCTCTGGAAATTTTTGAGAATTCTTAATCTTTTACTTAATTTTATAATTTATTTAAAATTTTATAGTTTATTTGAAATTCCTTTCTTGGGAAATTCCTGCATTCCTCTAGCTAAAGGGAATTGGGTTTTCTTTTGATTCCCCAAAGACCTACAGTTTTTGGTCTAAAGTGAGACCACATTTTATCTTTCAAACTCTTTATTTCCTGGGTTCCGCCTAGCCATTGGCTATGGCTCTGTTCTGGCCAGGGTCCTTTGAGACATAGAAAGGAAATCTCAGAGCTGCTTCCTAGGGCGGCATCTAGGTACTAGTTCCGCCCAAGCGGCAGGGTGGGGGAGGTGGGGGGTGGGAGCAATGGGCAAGGGGGAAGATGGCCGACTAACATCTGAAAGAGTCATCTTACAGAAAAAAGACTACAGGCCAGTTATATAGGGGGCTTGTCTCCAGGTGGGGGCATCCATCTGATCCCAGGTGGGGGCAGACATCTAGTCTAATTCCTGATAGTCTTTCGTTTTACTGGATATGCATCAAAGACGAGAGTAACGCTCTGTACTCTCATCTTTCAGTTGTCATTGATGATGACTGTCAGCATAGATTCTCTGCCCAAAGGTCATCACATTCCTAAAGAACTCAAAAGAACAAAGTCATCAATTTACTGAAGCTGGGAGGGGTCATAAAATCTACAAAGCATGTCTGAGTTGGTTAATCAGAGGTCATTCAAAGTTACAATACGGTTTCTTTTCTACAATATGGCTTCCCCTATGTCAACCTTGTGTGAGCCATTATCAGTACCTGTGCTGTCTGCTCGATTCCAATGCCTATCTTGCAATTTTTTTATAGATCTTGACGAGTGTGCAACTAAGCAGCACAACTGCCAGTTCCTGTGTGTGAACACCATTGGAAGCTTCACATGTAAATGTCCTCCTGGGTTTACCCAACACCATACTTCCTGCATTGGTAAGTGGAAGAGGAGAAACCCCACAGGGAGTGTAGCTATTCCTTTAAGAGATTGTTGGCTAGTTCTTCTGCTGTTCAAATCAGAAGACAAAAACTCAAAGAAATATGAGTACATGTATGTGTGTATGCATGTGCACACATGTATGTGGAAAGTTGTTGGCCTTATTTGGCCTTTTGCAAGTGCATCATCCCTCCATCTTCCTTTTAAACAACACGAAGAGAACTTCAGGGAATTTTTAATCCCCTTTTGTCCCCCACAACTTCTTACAGATAACAATGAATGCACCTCTGACATCAACCTGTGCGGGTCTCGGGGAATTTGCCAGAATACTCCTGGAAGCTTCACCTGTGAATGCCAGCGAGGATTCTCACTTGATCAGAGTGGCGCCAGCTGTGAAGGTGGGTAGAGCCCTCGGTTTCCTATTGGATCCTTGTGAGGCGGCCTGTGGGACTGTCAACACCATCATCGTCCTCTACAAGATATCGGCACTGAAGCACAGAGGGGGACACCCAACTGAAGATGGGAAATATTTTGCCTGGTTTGCAGAGGTCCCGTGTCTTCGAGATTTATCTTTTGTCTCATGCTTGATTGTGTCTATAACACATGCCATTCCTAGATGTATCAAGGCTTTTTTTGCTCAGTTATTAATTTAATAAGGAAAGAAAATAGTGAGATTTCTGAATTTGATTCATTAATTTTCTGGTCATTGGATCCAGAGTCATAAAAAGGTTCCCCCGATGTAGATTAAATATATGAGGAATAATTCTTCTGATAATATGTAATTAAAAGTTTAAATTTTTTTTTGAATTTTATTTTTGTTTTGACATCTTTTGGTTTCTAATTCTGGCTCAAATAAGCAAATACAAATAATTTGCACAGCTGTCCCACAGACTGCTCCTGTGCCTTGCACTAATCTCGTCATCATTTTCATTTGTAGTCTTTACCAGGGCCGTCTGAATGTTTTTCTCCTTGGACTTATCAAAAGCTCCAGAGTAGCTATTCTTGAGGTTTGTGGTGGTAGAATAATATTTTAGGGGTCAGATTTCTTGTTAAGGTTGCCTTTCATTTAGCATGCATATAAATGTTGCTTCAGAGAATGCCTCTGAGACAAGTGTTGATGTGGCTTAAAGCTGAGTTTACCGTCTTTTTTAGATGTGGATGAGTGCGAAGGAAACCATCGCTGCCAGCATGGCTGCCAGAACATCATCGGGGGCTACAGGTGCAGCTGCCCCCAGGGCTATCTCCAGCACTACCAGTGGAACCAGTGTGTTGGCAAGTAGTTTTTCCTTGTTAACAGATGAATTGCTGTAAGCTTCTATGAGGCAAAATACCGCTTCCTTTCTGAAAACTTTGAACTTGTCATTGATGCAACAAATTACTCATTTAAAATTGGCCCTACCTGGTTGAAACCAGAGGGAAGTTGTAACCTTTGCAAAATAGCAAACCAAGAAATAAATTATGATAAAGGGTACTTTGAAGGTATTTGAAATGCCCCTAGAATTCCTTGGCTCCCCCAAACCCTCTGCCCTTCCGTTCCTTTGCTAGTCATCAGCCCACACGCACACGTGAGTTCCCTTCCCATGGGGAGCTAACAAGATCCTACTTCTGACTGAAAAATATCAGCCAGCCAGAGGCTATTATGAGCACTTTTAGCCTGAAGACACAGAAGTGGTCCCATTCAGCTCTACTCATCCTTGTGGCAGAGTACAAGCAGCAGACATGGCCAGTTTTTTTAGGATTGCTAAATTCTTTTGAAAATTAAGGGAGACCCACAGACTCTCTCATTAAATTGAAATTATGTCATGTTTGATTCCACAATGTCATGGGAAAATAACTCTTAATGAACATCAGAGAATCCAAACACTGTGAGTTTAGAGGGACCCCAGATCCCTCTAGCCCAAGCTCTCTGTTTTCCTGATGAAGAACCAGAAGCCAAGAGAGGAAAGGTAATCTGTCCTTCCCCAGTTCCTTTGTGACATGCCTGGAACTCTTAGCTTCCTGATTTAGGGTGGCCTTGGAAGCATCAACGTTCGCTCATTGTTTCATTCAGCAAGTATCTACAGAGCACCACAGCAAGCCTGGTGTTCGGGTGCGTGTTCTAGCTGCCACCCTCTTGGGTACAGAGTTCTCCCTAGCAACGACGCAAAGAATTACTGCTTCCTGGGTGGCTGCTCCGCATTGCAATGCTTTACTTTACTCCAAATGAAGACACATTTGGTGTGTTTTTATTTACCAGAATTGTGTCTCACTTCTCATCTTGTTTGATCCTTTGCAAGACACAATTTTGCAGAAGTAAAGTAGGGTTGCCTAAAATGACCCCAGTGCTAGAGCACTTTAGACTGAACAACTTGCTGACTAGCTGTCTAGTCTTAATATGAATGCCTTTGTTCATTATCAGCCCAGGGAGGTCTTGGGTTTTAATCACCAGTTTCCAACACTGTTCACAGAACTTCCAGAGTGAACTTTGTTGATTCAATACCCAGTATATAAGCCTGCCTGCACTTATTATGTAGGTTCTTTGAATGAAATTGGAGCTGTGGGGCAAAGTAAAAGACAGATAAGGTCTCCTACTCCTGGGCCTTACCCTCTTCTTCCTGTCTTCAGTCTGGGGATAGTAGACATGGCCAGGTTATGCCCTAGTTGTCTGGAGAGTCTACTTTGGCCTCATGAAGATCATCTGGTTAGGAGTTCTAGAAGAGTAAGTCAATTAAGACGTAGGAAAAGGTTGGGGGCTTTTTGGTGCCCAAAAGATGCCAGTCCAAACAGAGCTCGTAATTTTTGAAAATTATAGTTATCCAAAATGAGCATTGCGTTGGGCCAGGATGGCTTCCCCAGGGCCATGCAGAGCAAAGCAGATCTCTTGGTCCAGCCCTCTCTTGATCCTCACTCCTCAGCAGCCAGAAGTTCACGCTTAGAAGATGGGTGGGTTTGGGGTGAGGGGCACTGGGTTTTATTGCTTTCTGAAAAATATCAAACTTCCAGCTTGCAGTTGGAGTTGACCCATTTTGACCTAGAGAAAATTAGTAAAAGGAAGCCCATCGTACATTTTGGAATTCTGCTAGTGGTTCTTCCTCCCTGCCTCTGCAACACACCCTCTGTAAGCCTAGTGCTGAAACCCTGGCTTGTGGAGGACAGAGTGGACAGGTTTCATCTGCTTTTAAGGACTGTTTTTTGGAGACTCCAATGCAATCTCCATAATATTAGAATTGTCCTCTTTTTGTAAAAAGAACAAAACCCTCACCAAATTAAGCACCAACTGAAGGAATAAAAGAAAGATTCTGGAGTACAGAAAAATTCCCTGTGGAGCCATTTGCTTCAGGGCGCACAGGATGAAAAAGGTCAGGAAAAGTGCAAAACATGTTAAACAAATTATGGCGTTTGTATATTGATAAAAAGGGTGAGTGCACAAACAGACTGTTTTCAAGCTGTAAACATGGAGCATTTGCCAATTTCTTATCTTAAACCTTATTCTACTCCACCCCACCTCTTCAACCCAGATAAGCAAGTTTAATTTAAACTTTATTAGATTCTCAGGAAGGAAAAAAAGTAAAATAATATAGAAAAGAATGTGAAAGGAGAGGGGGAGAGTTCTTGACTGGAGTAGATATTTATGGCAGCATAGATAGATGCTCAAAATTAAAAAGAACCTTAGAGATTATCTAGTCTGACCACATTCCTAATATGTAAATCCTTCTCCAACCTCCCTGTGACCCAAGTTTGACTGGATTACCAGCTTGAAGGACACTCATTTTCTCCCAAGATAGCCCAATCTATGTACAGAAAACTTTAATTCTTAGAAATGTCTTTTTCATGGAGAATGAACTTTTCTCCCTCTAACTTCTAACCATTGGTCCTATTTTTGCCCCTTGGAACAAACAAAATAAATCTAAGCTCTATATTGACATATATATCCATGCCTTAGAGGTTTTATCAGTCAGAGTCCCAGCAGGAAACAGATGGCTGAGCCCAACCAAAAGGTCAGGACAAGAGAGAGGAGCCTATCGATGCTCCAGACAGGTCAGCCTCCTGGGGACGAGAGCAGGTAGAAAGTCTGGAGGTGGACCTGAAGGAGCAAGGAGAAGACATCCAGCCCAGGGAGATTCTCTCCACCAAAGCAGACACTGTCAGTTCTTCATTCATTCTTTGATGCCCCTGGCCTCCATTGGTATCTATCAAATACCTCATCTCTCATTTAAAATAAGGGGGAAAGAACACAGACAATGGCAGATTTAATTATTTCTAGGAACCCTGGAGCCTAAGTGACGTTGGGTGGGTACTTGAGAGTCCATGTATATAAAGGATCCTCAAGCAGACCGTGGCTGGGCACTGAGTCATGGCAGGCAGCTCAACAAATGGCTTTCGTATTATGTATCTTACTCCTTCTTCTCCCTGTAACCACAAACATGAAAGAAAGAGGGAAGGAGAGAGGGAGGGAATGAAGGAAAGGAGAAAAAAAGAAGGAAGGAGGGAGAGAGGGAAGGAAGGCAGGCAGGCAATATGAATATAATATATATATATATATGCAAGCACCCTGCCCCCACCATTTTTATCCACCTGTTTTCTTGATTTAAATTTCTTAGAAACAATTTTGTTCTTTACAAATGAATCAACTTTAGCAAATAAGGTAAAACTAATTAAAGGAGAAAGGGAGTACCAGTTGAAAGGGAGGTGAGTCCCCTGGGAGACATGTGGTATGTGCATCTCTGCCCTTCTGCTCTGCGGGGAGATCTCGCAGGAGCTTTCTGAGCCTTACTTTCTTCATCTGTGAAGCAGGGATTATAATGCCTCCCGTGATTGTTAGGAGGTTAAGTAAATGAATGAGAAGGGCCTAGTATCCCATCTGTCATGCAGTAGGCATCTAATAAATGTTAATTATCTTTCCCTCCTCCTTTCCATTGGAAGTTTTCTACGTGAGGAGGAGGCCAATCCACCTGCATTCAGATAAACATATGGCTGAAAATGAGCCGCAGCAATTCAGAAATGTCTTACCAGCAAGCTTCCAACATACCCTACAAAGTCAGGTCTATAAAAATACATTGGAGATTTCAAGAGAGTATAAATCAGAAATAATGAGAAAACTTGAGATTTGCTTTCTTTGAGTTGATCTTTTAAAGTTAGATTTCTTTGTCCTGCTTATTACCATCAGACTTGGCAGGTCCCTATGGGTAGCCGGTCCTGAAGCATCTGTCTCTCTTGTGGGTTTTCCACAGTTATTGCTCATGACGTCTGCACTGAATCTCTTCCAGCCATGCTTAGCTTTAGTCACGGCCCAGACACTCTGGGCAGGAGGCTGGTTTGGATAAGGGGGGCCCATTCCGAGATGGGAGCAGACATACCAGAAGGCACTATTTATCCCCAGGACAAGCACCTGGGGGCTTTTGAAAATTTTTGAAAAGGAAGTCCAAGTGGGGCAGACGCTTCCTGCAGGATGTTAGCCCTTGCCAGCCCTGCACATCCTGAAAAGGCAGACTAGGGCAGCAGCCTCCGGGAATATGGTTGTTCCTGCTTTGGAGATAGTCATGCCATTGCACAGAGAACTGCAGGATTCCTTCCCTCCCGCCCTGAACCCTGACCCTTAGCTGCAAACCAGCTCCATGTCTTTCACAGGATGCTCATGTGGGGCAGAACATACTAGTGTTGGCTTCAGATGAGAACTGGAGTCTGTCGGTCCTCAGGGTACCATCCTCTAATGTACTCTGCCTGGGGCACTGGACCTCGTCAACCACATTTGCTCACCACATGGCAGCAGGCTACATGTGTTTCCACATCTTTCTCTCTTGTTCCTCTCCCCACCCGAGCCACCTTTGCCTGCCTTACCGTCCTGAGAGCTTAGCCGATGACCAGCTGGCTGGCGGCAAGTGGCCTGACCCAGACTCCTCAACAGAAACCTCTGGCCAGTGTCACATATGCGGCGTCTTCTGGTTTTCCCTGCAGATGAAAACGAATGCCTCAGTGCTCACATTTGCGGAGGAGCCTCCTGTCACAACACCCTGGGGAGCTACAAGTGCATGTGTCCCGCCGGCTTCCAGTACGAACAGTTCAGCGGAGGATGCCAAGACATCAACGAATGTGGCTCTTCGCAGGCCCCATGCAGCTACGGCTGTTCCAACACTGAGGGCGGCTACCTGTGTGCCTGCCCGCCTGGTTACTTCCGAATAGGCCAAGGGTAAGCACTGCTATTCATGGTCCTGCTTGGAGGCTCTCTCATTCACAGTATGATTAAGTATGTTTAACTCACAATGACCTGTCCTAGTAGAAGAGAACCATACTTTTTATAGTCCTTGAGTTAATTCCAGTTAGCTCTGCAAAGGTTTTAGGTTATCTTATTTAAAAGATGTCTCGATTTCTGGAAATTCATAGAACATCAGACAAAATAGTGAAACTGCATTGTACAGACCTCAGTATTGGGCTTCTCTATCTCATTCTCTTGATCTTCACATTTTGTTGGAAAGTGATTCATTTCTCAGGAAATCCAGGAGCCACCCATGGCAGAACGGGACTTGCACTGCGCATTGCTGATCCACCCTTCTCCTGAGACAAGCAGGGTTCTGTCTTGACTTAAAATGCCTTCTCATCTGGCTCCTCTTAGGATAAATCAAAAGGATACCTTTTGTGGAGTCCTTTACAGTTTTAAAGTATATTTTACATTTTGGACTTAAATTTACCTTAAAAACTGCCGAAAGAGCATTAAATATGAAAGTTAAAATAATTATTATATTTTCCAGGTAGAGTACTTCACTGCAGCGTGTGTATAAGAATTGGGGCAGGGAAGACATATTTTTATTTTAGTTAGTGTTTTAAAAGTTCAGTGGTAAGTTTTCAAAATTTAGGTCTTTTTCTCTCCTGAATTAATCTAGACTTGCATGTCTATCTAGTTTTGGCTATCTTGTGAAGGATCTTGAATTTTAACTTTTTAATTAGGAACACGCAGCGGTTAACTCCCCCTCATATACACCCCCCCCACACACACACAAAGTTACGTAGTCTATAACATGCACATACATGTATACGTCAAATTATGAATTTAGTGGTCTTTGATTTCTTGACACACAAATGTCAAGTGATTCATTTTGGGTCTGTGTAGACTTGAAGGTAAGAGAATGTTTCATGGGAAGCTAACAATGCCAGCAAGAGGACACAAATTCCCAGATGTTTGTGTCTGGCTCTCAGTAGACTCATTCTTTATAAGTTTAAGGCCAGAACCGTTTTCCCAGCAAAAGTTGTGACACTCCAAACTGGCTCCCGGCCAGTGGGACTTTGTAGTCACACTTCTTGTAAGTGGTGTTCCAGGGATATGAAAATATTGGAAAGGACTTCTGAGAAAGGAACCAAAGCCTGCAAGTTTGGGATTTGCCTTCCCATAATTTAATCATCATGTGAATGGATACACACACATAGGGTGACCATTCATCATTTCATCCATTTTGTTGTTTCTACACATTTCATGTTACAAGATAAAGGAAGAAGAAAGGAAATGTCCTGGGCTCTGGCAGGATGCAGAAAATAGTAGGAACCTGTAAATTGGTGAAAAATACAAAATATATTCTCATTGGTGCTGTATTTTGAATCTTAAGGGCATAAAAGAAAATGAGGTATAAACAGTAGGCTAACTAGTACAGAAAAAGAGATAAATAATATTTGGTCTATGTTATGAGCCCTGAGTAGAAATCTACTGATTTATAGCAGTTTGGGCTTCTCTGTGAATCAATAGAGTGGACCCTGACCCAAAATAAAGATTCTCTTAGAGTCATTGAGATATTTCAACACATTTTGAAAGAGGAGCCTGGTAAATACATTCCAAGTGGTCTATGAAATAGTAAGCAGAATAACAAAACAAGGTCCTTGTGAAACACGCAAGGCTCCCTCCATAACTTGGCTTTGATAACTGAAAGGCAAAGAAAAACAGCTGAACTCGTTCTCTCTTGGGCATGGGTTTGTTTTTCCAGCCTCACATGAGTCAGAGCCAATGGCCCTAGCGGTTTTGAATGACTTGAAACAATTTCCCACAGTTGGGCAAGCTCCGATACATGTAGTTTATATGTTGCATATTTTCACAATTTATTTCTACATCAACCTCAGTTATCACCTGGAGCTTTCTTCCCATCTTCAGTAGCTTCAGCCAAAGTGAGAGGTCACATAACAGGAGAGATTGCTCAGAAGCTGGAGTCCTGAAGGGTGGTGACGGTGGTGGTGGTGGAGATAGCGGGTGTAGTCATGGTATCAGCTAAGCAGGAAGAGGGCAAGGAAATGAACGGTGATGTCGCACACCTTTCACAATCCCGTGGAGCCTGCTTCATAAAAAGGCCTTTTTTTTTTAACCTCCCAAGTCACATGGTCTCCTTCCTCCCCTGTTCTTCTCTTATTTCTACTGCAAGTCCCCTCCCCAGCATGAGTGCAGCAAAATGCCTGCCACATTAGGAAATAAAGGGGCAAATAAATATGCAAAACAGGGCCTTGAGAGATAGAGAAAGAAATCAATAAACTCAGGGAACTGGAATTAGAGGGCAAATACAGAGGATGTCAGGGTAGTCCTCAGAACCAGCCGATCATCCAGTGGACAAATAATCAAGGGCTGCATGTCACCAGGCAGGGTCCAGGCTTCACCAGAGTTCTTGCACCCCCTCCCTGATCTCCCGCTTCTGATGAGAACCGTCTATGCTCCCCTTCTACTGCAGGCACTGTGTTTCTGGAATGGGCATGGGCCGAGGAGGCACAGAGCCACCTTCCAGCAGTGAAATGGATGACAATTCACTCTCCCCGGAGGCTTGTTATGAGTGTAAGATCAACGGCTATCCCAAACGGGGCAGGAAACGGAGAAGCACAAACGAGACAGATGCCTCCAACATCAAGGTGGGTCAGAAGGTCGTTTCTCCTGATGTCTCCTATTGCGGAAAGGCTTTCCAGATTCCTGCGGTTTCCTCCGAGGATGCTCCAAAGTGTGAAAAAGCTCCCTGGGGAGAAAATCCAGACATTCCCTGAGCTCTAGGCTGCATTTTACCAGAGGCTGTGGAGCTCTCCGGAGTTTCTTGCTGCTTTTAGGGAGTGGCCATCGAAGGTTTTCACATACTTGCTCATTTCCTCTGTCTCGCCAAAAAGAAAGTCAAACACCCACCCAAAGTCTGCTGAAAGGACAAGGTCTGAGATCCAGGACAGCAAGTGGGCAGAATAGTAAAGTGACATAGTGCTCCCTACACAGGGACGCCAAGTTCTGAAAGCTAGAGGCTCCTCTACTGAAAAGAGGCATGTGGAGAGTGAGGGACTTGGATTCTAGACAAAAACAACATGGAGCTCAAGCAGCCTGGGTTTCTTTGCCTACGGCTGCTGCAGCCTTTCAGTCAACTCAGAAATATACAGATATTCACCCAGACCTCTGGCTCTGGGCCCGGAGAATCCGGCACATGTGGTCCCAGAGAGGCAAGCAAGAAGCCAGGTGAAAAGCATTGCATATTAGCAGATCATCAGAGTCAGGAAGTAGCTTCATAGGTGTGTCCTTCGGAGGGGATGGTTTTGCGTCAGTGCACAAAATTGAAATAGACTGGTCCTTTCAAAGCATCGGTGCTGCAACCCATCTGCTGTGGTTTGGGAATGAGATAAGTCTTTGGAAGGAAAATAATCTATTAAAACTGTGGTTCTCCAACTTGAGTGTGCATCTGAATCATCTGGAAGGCTTGTTAATATAGACTTCTGGGAGACACCCCCAGCATTTCTGATTCAGTAGGTGTCAAGTGGCAGTGAGAATTTGCATTTCTCAGAGATTCCCAGGTAATGCTGAGGCTGCTGGTCCAGGGACCACACTTTGAAACCCACTGCATTAGAAGACCTCCAAATACAAGTGATTTCAACTCGACTTTCTTCTTGATATAAGTTTAATATTTTTTAATATAAGAAGCATGTGCCAATTTGACATGTTTGTGGTTTAAACCAAGTGTTTTATGAATATGCATTTTCAACATAGTATGACAACATGAGAAGAAAGTTGTATTAGTGTGGGATTCAAGTCACTTTTTCTTTAATATGGAAAATAAGTGACATATTTACATTTTATTCAACACATTGCCATGTGTCTTTCCAGGATCAGCCTGAGATAGAAGCCAATGTGAGTCTTGCAAGTTGGGACGTTGAGAAGACCGCCATGTTCGCTTTCAATATTTCCCACATCAGTAACAAGGTCCGAATCCTAGAACTCCTTCCGGCCCTTACGACTCTGACGAATCACAACAGATACTTGATTGAATCAGGAAATGAAAATGGTTTCTTTAAAATCAACCAAAAGGAAGGGATCAGCTACCTCCACTTCACAAAGAAGAAGCCAGTGGCTGGAACCTATTCATTACAAATCAGTAGTACTCCACTTTATAAAAAGAAAGAACTTAATCAGCTAGAAGATAAATATGACAAAGACTACCTCAGTGGTGAACTGGGTGATAATCTGAAGATGAAAATTCAGATTTTGCTTCATTAATTCACCATCCAGAGACCAAATAATTAAAAAACAAAGATAGATAGGTAGAACTGAATTTTCCCCCAATCAGAATCTTCATATCATAGGTACAATCTTTCACCACATAAATTTCTATAAATAAGCACTATTCTTGTATTACAAAAGCAAGGTACAGGTGACTACCCTAGTTCGAAACAACCACTTTCTCAGGCTTCTTATGTGTGTAGCTAAGCTACCTTGTTATATGTGTTAATTCTTGAAAACTGGGGCATGTATTTCCATTGGGAGTTGGCCATTCGTGCTGACACGCCATCCTTCTAGCAGACGTACAGGAATGTGCTTTCCATTGATGGACCGTTCTATTTTTTCAAATTTTTAAACTTTGCTTCTCCAAATACAAGTACTAGGTTGGCCATTTATAATATCTATTTGGTGCTAGTAAATTCTCAAACTAGATTTATAAATGCACTGTAATATTTACACAACTTAGAAACCAAATTACAAGTATTCAGTTCAAATACTTCATTAATTTCAATCAACCAAAGTTAGTTCAGTAGCTTATCTCAGTTATGAATATAATACCTTACATGTAAATTAAGTGTGTGTATACTGTAATCGTATTTTTTATCATTGAAACATTTATAAACTAGAATAATAATGCCCTTAATGTGAGGGTTTGTAATGGTGCTTATTAAGACCAAAGACTTGTTAAATGTATACACCAAGTGGTAATGAAATTTCTGTGACTGGCCCACACATGTATGGAGGTCTGGGAGGACCAGGAAATAGCCTCAGCAGCCAGAGGACCACCAGTGCATCCTTCATCCCACCTGTGCAATATGCCAAGATTACCCTCGGTCATTCCTGTCAACAAGGGGTCTATGTCATAAATGTCACAATAAAACAGTCTCTTCTTTTTTTAGTGTACCCCTTGGCTTTGTGTTCTTGCATGGATGTGGGATTGGAGGGGCATTCTGGAGGCTAAATAGTCTCCTGAATATAATTATCCTGGGTCTGTTAGCTTCTAAAGGTGCCAAATGTATAACCCCTAGAAGAAAATTTAGCATATTTGAGTCAGTCCTTTGTTTTATTCATTAAAGGCGGCAGAGTTTTCTCTCACCAATAAAAAATTTAGATTGTAGCGTCATTTCTAAAACATGACCTAATTAATCCTGTGACTTTTAAACTACTGCATTTAAGTTACCTTAAAAAACAAGTTCAGTCGTTGTCTTAGTGCACGTGCGTTTCATTATAAAAGATTTATCATGCCCCCTCCCTTTAAATATACACACAGTGTTGGCAAGTCTTAGGTGTTCCATCCTTTTTTTCCCCTAAACATCTGTTGTTAGTCAATGGTAGTCTAATTACAAAGGGATAATCTCAAATTGAATCCAATTGAATGCTTTAACTCTTGTTTTCTGAATGTCATAATTTGAAAATGCTGTTTAAGTGCAACATTGAATGTTTACAAGTTAAACTCATTCAATTGATGTGAAATAATTTTTAAAATCCTTCAGTGCAGTAAAGTAAAGAGTAGTGAAAAATAAAGATGGAATGAGATTGCTTCATGAAGGGAGAAGAAACCAGACAGGACACAGAGAAGTCCTCTCAAAATCTTCAAAGAGCTAGGCTGAAGAATACGGAGTGGGTATGTTCCAGAAGACAAAACCAGGGTCAGTTGGTGGAAAGCTCAGTTTTACACATACCTTCCTAATTATCAGGCCACCCACTGAGAGAATGGGTTTCTTTGCAATGTGTGAGCTCCCGGTCACTAGCTAGAGGGTTTCAGTCTAGGCATAATGGCAGCCGGTGGACAAGGATGCTTTCTTCCACCTAACAGACCATGAACATCTTGAAGTATTTTCTCTGTCTCTTATTTTGCTATCCAGAAAAATCTTGCTCTTAATAGGTGCTCAAAAGAGATGAGTCAAATGACAATTTTGGAAGGGATTTGTACCTTGGTTAGGAAGTGAAAATATGACTCAAAATTTCCTTTTAACTCTGCACCTCTAGTTCTATGATGCTAGTCTACTGAAATTGTTGGAGAAGACTATATAGCATATGGTAAACAATAATTTGCATTCAGAAAGTGTCTTTGATAATTTAACCAGAACTGCAGTATATTCAATAATGGGTTTTCTTTATAACAAACAACAGAAGAAAATAGAGTTGGCACGAGGTAGATCACTTTGATATTTTTAATAGTCTCAGTCTGGATTTTATTTATTTCAGAGCCAACAATTTCCAACAGCATATTTTCCATGTTTCTGACTGTAACAAAACATTTTCTTCATTGTTCCATTGTAAATATTCCTCTTGTCGAGACCCTTTTTAATTCTGAGATTTAAACCTGTACCTTCTAATTGTCTGTGACCTTTCAATTTTACTTTCAATGGTTCAAGAACTTGGTTTTGTAAAAGTCTCAGAAGCTTGAAAACGTCGTCTCTACCCCTCAGTCCATTTCATTTGCCAATAATTATTTTGTAAGTAGAGTTGAAATGAACTCAGCTGGCCTTGTGATATGTTTAAACTTGCACAAACAACTACATTTTTGTTCAACAAATACCACTTTACTCGGCCAAAATTGCTTCAGACATTGCCATTACAAATACTGTTAAACTTCGGAAATCATGTTGTAAATTAGATAAGCCAAAATAAAGGACAATTAGATTGATGCTATATTAGTATACTTAAAAGTTATATACCTCTAAACTGCTAGAGATCTTAAAATCACAGTCAGCTTTGTCCATAGAAGGTACTTTGTTCTGATTTTAACTGTAGTTCTTAGAGATATATTAGAAATGTAATTATTGAATGGTTTAAGGACATTGTTTTTAAATGCTAGAAGATTATTACTAGAAGAAAGATTAGTTTTCACATACATAGCTGAAGACAAAGTTATTTCCCCCTTGCCAATTTTAAATAAACTTAGGAAAAAAAAGCAAACCAATTTACTTCATTAAACATTTCGAAACCCATCGTGAGCGTACGTATTGTTAGAAAAGGACTCTCAGTATTGTTCTGACTTTGAGGTGAGAGAGAAACAAGAAGGCTGTGAATTTGATTTTGCAAATTTCCATGTGTATCCACGACTGGGTTCACTTACAGGTCTGGGTTTCAATGAAACGTTCTGACATTCTCACAAATGTCTGTAGAAACAGGACGGTCTTGTATATTTGACACCAACGTACATTTGGCAGGACCTGGCAATAACACAAAATCTATTATTTCAACTAACTGCTAATGAATCCAAAATGGTCTTTTTGGCAAACAAAGTCATAAACCTCTTTTTAGGATATGGACTGTTTTGCATCCTTGATCCAAGCTTGAACTATGACCTCTACAAATGATGTCAGTTTCATTTTTACTATTGGACAGTGGAAGGTGCATCCTTTTTAATCAAACCAAGTCATAGCAGGTAAGTGGGTGTGATTTCCCACTAGCTCAACTCTCTGCTCTCTATCCATTGTTGTTTTTGTTCCACACAAAGTAATATTTATGCTATTTTTTATCTCTGTGACTATTCCCATTTCATAAATCAATGCCGCACTACCCCCTCTGCTCCCTTTTACCCCTCAAGGGTTGGTTACAGTGTCAGCTAGAAGGCATCACACTCAGTATTTCTAGAATCCTTGGCTCAGGTTCAAAGTTAAGCAACACCAAGGTAGAGATGTTTAGCAGAAAGCAGCTGCTCCCTTCAGCGTTTCTGGGTACCTTCCACACCCACCTGATGTGTTCTTTGCAGCTATGGTGGGAGTTGCAGAAATCAGAAGAGGTCTGTTTCCTTTTTAACATAAATTCTGTCTGTGGGAAAATTAAATCAAACCTGAATGATTTGGCTTTTTCTTCTCCTGGAAATGGGAGACATTTGAAAGCATCCTGGTGATGATCACACATCCCATCCATCCCACTAGCCATTGACAGAAAGAGGTCACAGGCCTGTGTAGTTGTGTCTGTACGGCGAGCTCTGCTCTGGGTGTCCCCAACAGCTCTGCTGTGTAGAAGGCCAGACTTGTCAGAAACGATTAATGGGACGTTGATCTATCAGAATTTCAAAGGCATGGCAGGCTGGATTGGGTTTTTGTCTCTGTATTTTTTTCATTTAATTATTTTATTGAGGTCATATTGGCTTACAACATTGTGTATGTGTCTGTGTATTTTTGTTGCTACATGAAGTCAGCGTGATGTGCTGGTCAGCCTTTCTGTTTTCAGTTGCAGCACGATTATCCCCCTTCAGCATGTCTGCTGCATCTCTTAGGGCAGTCCAGTGTCCAACTCCAGTGATCCTGTGCCTCAGGCAGGATTGCCAGCTTCTCCGAGGCCTGCTGCTTCCTGCGTGTTTGTGGATTGACCCTAGCAGGCTCACTTGTGGGTCATTCACAGTAATTGAGCCCAAGAATCAGTCTGCTGCAAAACCAGCTCCCCCAGAGAAAATGGCTCCTGATCATGCCCACCCTGTCCATGTCCCCCACACAGGCCTCATACCCACTGGGAGAGGACATGGGAGCTGAGCGCACCATTCCTAACGGCTGATGCTCTCGTTCTCAAGGTTTTCCCTCAGGGGCTGTGATTCTTAGTTCACAGAGCTTTGACCTTTCCTTGTCTGGTAAAGAAAATTTGCTGGGATTTCAGTCCCGTCCTGAGGTCCTCAGGAGCGCCTGGTGCAGAATCCTAACGCTGCAGGGAAGCTGAGGTCAGAAAGCCTGTGTTCAAGTCTTAGTTCCCTTTCTAAGGTATGTGGCCAGGGAAACTCCTTGATGTCCCTGAGTCTCATTTTCCTCATCAGTATTTTGGGGTTCATAATAACACCTTCCCTATATCTTCACAGGATTCGTGTTGGCTACCATAGATATTTTTTTGAATCTAACACATCTAGTTTAAAAAGCACTTGTGAGTGAGAGTCCCTCTGCATCTCATCTCAATCCTGGGTAATTATAATCCTCCTTGTGCATGAGTTCAGGTGTCTTGTCAAAGGTCTCTTAGCTTAGAGAGGTAGGACTGAGACTAAAAACCCCAGACCTTCTGACAACACAGCATGTACTCAATTGACTGTGCATTCCAAAAGAAGAACAAATAAAATGCAATATATGAAAGCAAAATAGGAACCTGGAAAGCTACAAATTGCATTCGTGATTCAAGATCTAGCCTCCTCTCTGCTCTCCCAGTAACCGCACGAAGATGGAGGAGAGAATGAGCCACACTTTGCTCAGCCCTCCTGCTTCCCCATCGCCACACCTCCCTTGACCCTTAGTAAATGCTCATTACAATCTTGTAACACATTGCTGCCTCTCCTCGGTCATGGGAGACCTCTGATGGCAAAGAGTCTGCTTCGTCCTCATAGCCCCATTGCCCATTTTGGTACCTGACACACAGTAGGCACTTAGTATGTGTTGAATGGGTCAATGATTGAGATTGGAGGAAGTAAAAATATAAGTGAAAATGGGAAAAACCTATGCAGAAGAGCAACCCGTTTCTTCTGTGTCTTTCCTCCTCTTCCTTTCCTTCCTTTTCTTTGTTTTTCTCAACAAATATTTTGTACCACCTGCGTGAAGCCCTAGGGACAAAGATGAATGAAGCCAGGTACCTAGCCTACAGGAACTTTAAAATGAGGGTTGACAGAGCAGCTCTCTCCAGTTGTATCTTTGGTGGGGACATGTCAGACCTTGCAGACTCCTGAAAGAGGTGGCAGGATATAGAGGTCCTCACTTCTCACAGCCGGAGGAGACAGGGGGCAAGACACGATTCTGTGGTAAATTCACCTTTGACATCTACAAGGCCCCATGTC
The DNA here is from genome assembly GCF_041296235.1 of Equus asinus. Lineage (NCBI taxonomy): Eukaryota > Metazoa > Chordata > Mammalia > Perissodactyla > Equidae > Equus > Equus asinus. The sequence continues at coordinate 148,510,482 of NC_091791.1, forward strand.
CAGATCTTTATCACCAAAAATTAAAAACACCATTCTAGTATATCTCCCGCATATAATGCTGAAAAGTGGTGATTTTCAGTAGTGAGTTCACTTTTAGAGTCAGATTCCTACGTTAAAATGACACCCAGAAAACTAACATAAAATATAGGCAGAGCTGCCCAGGTTAAGGCAGAGCTAGACAGCCTGGGGGCTCTCTGCTTACTCCCTCCAGGACAATTCTCATTGAAAATTATAACTGAAAGGTCCTTTAGAGTCTTATTGATTCTACAAATGTAAAACAAATATGATTTATCAAGTTAGTTTTAAATGTTGACACTTAAACGCTAAGCCTAGGGTTCTTAAATAAGGGTGTTGTAAACATCATAATAACAAGAAATAAGGAAGCTATAAACACTTTCATAGTATTTATATATGGCAGAAACCGACTAGATGCTCACCAACCCTGTTTTTCCCTCCTGGGCCCACAAAAAGACAGCATCTCTTAACTTCCTCTGCAGTCAGGTTGGGGCCCGTTGAGGGATTCTAACCACTGAGCTGTCATGAAAAGTGGCTATATGCCATTTCCAGGTCTAGCCAAAAAAACGCAGATGCAATCACCATACTTGCAAGAAATAAGCTTTATTGTATTAAGCCACTGGTATTTTGGGATTATTTGTTATGTATTTGTTATATTTATAAATGTATTTTTGTATATATATATATTTGTCTAGGCTGTCTAGAGTCATATATATATATATTTATAAATGTATACAAACAATTGTATTAGGGTAATTAATATATACATGTATTTGTACTAATCAGGCTATTTTATATATATATATATATATATATATATATATATATATATATATATGTATCTCCACTCTGTTCACTACAAAGACTCCACATCAATGGTTCTCAACCTCAGCTGCACGTCAGAATGACTCAGGGAGTTTTTTTAAAAATCTGGGTGTCCAGGCTGCACCTCAGACCCATGCATTCAGAATCTCTGGAGTTGAGGCCCAGCCATCATCAGTTTCAAAAGCTCTGCAGGTGATTTCAATTTGTAGCCTAGGCTGGGAACCACTGCTCTAAATGTTTAGGCCCATAGTGAACATGAGGCAACTTGGGAAAATCCACCAGGTAATTCTGATGTGCATCCCATCCACTGTTGACACTGCAGTTCTCTAGGTGCTGTGTTGTCACGTTATAATGTTAACTTTAACGTTTCCCAACTCTGCAAACTGTATCTTTTCACTAGAGTTTGAGATGTGGCATCGGTAGGGAACAAGCAAGCAGCAGCGAGGCGTGGATGTTGCCAGGTGATTACCCAAACTCATTAACCTACCCTCTGACTGTCATTTGCACTAGCCTTGGGGCCAGATTTTTGCCCCAATACTGGATAGTTCTCAGGGAGTCAACATGTCCATTGTGAAGTCTGTTCATGGCAAAATATTGAGGAAACCCCCCAAAATATCAAAATTAGAAGTATGGTCCAGTTAACTCAAGTTTCCTCATACCACCTTTACAAAACTGGAATATATAAATTAGTTCTTTTGAAGCAGATAGTTCTCTGGAGTGAAAATCGAAACTCTTTCTTTCCAAGAAATGCTCAGTTTCTGCTAAGACTGCGCAAGTTACACGGTGGGACATGGGGCCAGGCCCCCACCCAGCCCAGGCTCACGTCACTCGACCTTGAAATGCTGAAATGACAGTCTGGTGCCATTTACCAGGAACGCGTGATGCATTCTGATTCCTAAAATTTAAACCTCTAACATGCCTCCCAAGAAGTTTTCTGGTTCACAAAGCCACAAAAAAGAAACTGAAGACAAAACAAGGACTACAGAAAAGTGGGATGTTGTGCCAATATGAGAGTGAGTAAAAGGAACTTTAAAATATATATTGAATAAGAACACTCAATTATATTGCCATGTACTTCATATGTGAAGGACTATCCAATGATAGATGATGGAAAAGATATGAAATAAAAAATCCCTCCAAATAAGTTTAAATGTTATGTTACATTCAATGCATGTAATAAGTTCCCTATGCTGAATATGAAGAATTTTTGTTTTTAAGTCAAAATGTTTAATCATGATCCAAGAGGCTGGGGGGCCTTTGGGACAGTAGCAGGAAGAAAGCAAGGCCCAAATGCTCCGGCTCCTGTTGCTCAAATGCTCTGCAGGATCCCAGGGCAGGGCAGGCAGCAGGTTCCCATCCCACATTCAGAGGAGGAGACAAGGAGGCAAGCGTCTTGCTCCAGCCTTCCTGCAATGGGGACTGTCTTTCTAGGCTGCCTCAGAATGCCCAGCCCTGCCCACCTGGAGAATGCAGTACAGAATGACTGATTTGTTAGAACCTGGATGATCCTGGTGGGCAGGAGGAAGGCATCAGGAGAGAGCTTGGGAGAGCTGGTCACCACCAGAAGACACGACTAAACCGTGGTCACCGAGTCCAAAGGTGGGGCAGCCTGAGTCAGAGGTGGAGAGAATGAGGACCCAGCCAGTCAGCTTCTACTATGGCCTCATGTGGAGTCAACTGGATGTGTGGGGTGGGGTCAGGATTGCCACATTGTTGACTGCACCTCCTCCGTGATGCTTTTTCCTCCCCCTTGCAGACTGCAGGTCGGGCTGGGTGTGGAAGACGGGAAGAGGGTCCCTGGGCAAGTCCAGCTACCAGGGACTTTTAATTAAGATCCATTTTAGTTAAGAAGAAAATCAATTTCTTCCTCTCTCTACTAAGGAAATAATAATATTTCAACAATATCTAGAGGAAGGCACCAAATTTTCAGCCTGCCTGGAGCAGCCACGTGTCAGTTTAGTCTGCCTCGAAATCTAGAGCAGTGTTTCTCAGACTCATGGCCACGCTCGTTAGATCTTGTTAAATCCCCAGGTGAGTTTGAAGGTCTGGGGTGGGGCCTGAGATGCTGCATCTCTAACAAACACCCCTGTGATGCTCATAGCCTCCAATAAAACTTTATTTACAAAAAACCAGGTAGCCAGCCCACAGTTTGTAGTCTGCAGTCTGAATTTTTAAAATACAATTTATCTTGGCAGCTGAGTGGTTTTGGTGTAGTCGAGAAGGGGGCCTCACTTGCCCTGCCCTCATCCTGGCCCTCGGCAGCCTGCAAAACCCACTTCCAGCAGGGACATCCCTGTGGACTGCCTCTTAGTTCATTGTTCCTGGTCTGTGAGTGGTTCGCACACCCTTCGCTTTCAAATCCATCTGCGACACCTCCCAGCCTGCCGCCACACCACACCACCAGTTCTCATCTCGCATAAAATGTGTTCAAAAACCCAAAATTTCAAGAAGATGCTAGGATGTGTACTATGTATATATCTTGTTTCAGAAATTTTAGCTGTCTCTAAATGAAATTCCTGTATCAGGGAAATAATTTTTTAAATGCTTTACTACAGGAGTAGATGTTATGTTTCCTGATGGTGTGTGTGTCCGTGCACGTGTGTGTGTGTTTATGTACCCCCTTTAAAATGAAATCCAAATATTTGAAAATTTTCCTTGAATGGGGCATCATGAAAAGTTTTGCCTCCTACTGGTTGGGCTTTTACTCTCTATCATCAGAATACTCTGGTCTTACTCGCATTTTCTTACAAGCTTTTGTCAGAAGGGGTTGGGAAATATATTCATATGTAAAAATCATGTCAGACATTGTCAGACATAAAGCTTCAAAGCCTCTTCAATAGTGGAAGACAGAGTCTGATTTTTTTTTTAAGATAAGCTAAACTGTGTTGGCTTAAAAGGACTTTGGATAATCCATTACTTCTTCATTGCTCTTATTCTTTAAAGTGTGTCCTCCTTTGAAAAAATACATGGACATAATCCCCAAAGTCTTAACATACCAACCTGATGAGATGACTGATCTTCATCAACTCGATATTTCATATTGCGCAGGAGTGCTTAGCAACATCTTCCAATGGAGAGATTTCATCACACAACTCGTGTCTACAGCTCATTTAGACAAACATGAAACGAGGTCACCTCCAGCATGGTTCCTCACTATCTATTTCCAAAGAGCTCAATAATCGGCCCCACCCTTCCCTGTCTGGCTTCTGCTTCATTGGTCGCAAACCACAAAAACAATTTTATCCAAATAGATACACCCATTTACTCACATACAGAGCAACAAGTATGCACGAAAATACACTTTACAGGGTGGGTCAGTGGGAAGCAGAGGGAACTGGACCAGTGGGAGAGGGTCATAGGTGGAAGAGGATAAAGGAAGGTGTGCAATGGGGTGGGTGGTGGGTGGCCAGAGAGGGAGATCATCACAGAGGGAACACAGGAAGTTAGTTTTGCTTATATTTTAAACCCAGACGGGTTTTGCCTCTTAGTAAATATTTGAGAACTTCTATGTGCTTTGCACCGTACTAGGCATTATGGCAAATACAGAAGGGGTCTACAACATTGAACCACTACTCAAGGGATTTACAATCTAGTGGCAAGATTGACACACATGAAGCCATTGTGTGGGAGCACATGCACACGCACACACACACACAGAGAAAGATACAGCAGTTATTTGGTTTCTACAATGTCCCAAGCACTTCAGAAATATCATATTTATGCCTCACAACCATGCTGCAAAGTTAGGTACTATCAAACCCTTCTTATCAATGGAGAATAGGAGGCCCAGGAGGGGTAAGGAATCTTCTCAATCTTACCCAGCTAACAAGTGGCAGAGCTGGGATGCAGTCCTAAATTTATCCAACTCTGTTTTGGTCCAGGGAAAATCTCAGTGGTTTAATCTAAAAAGAGTTTATTTTTTGCCCAAAGTCTGAAGATGGTCCTGGTTGACTTTCCCAGGAGATTATTCTCCAGGTGGAGACTCAGGTATCCATGCCCCTTCCATCCTGAAGCTCTGCTCTTTCCAGTGTCTGGCATCCAAAATCGTCCATGAAAAGAAGAGCAAGCGATGATGGCACACAACATGCCATAACAACCCCCACCCCAAAGCAATAAATCACATTTATTTCATTGACCGTAATTAGTTTCATAGCCCCAGTAAGATGAAAAGGGGTTGGGAAATGAAGTGGCTGGGGAGCTGTGTCCCAGAAACAACTTGACCTAATGAAAGGGGAGCAAATCTCTTTGGTGGTCAGCTGGCTCTCTCCGTTACAAACTCCAAAGCCACTAAATGTCACACTTCTGAACCACATGAGGAAAAGCTAAATTATGTGGTGCTAAATTACAAGTTCCTGATGGAAGTTCAAAGGAATGGGAGATCACAAGTTTGGAGCAGAAAGAAGGGAACCTGAGTAGGGTGCTGAAAAGTGGGTATGAAGAAGACATTTCTGGCTGTGAGGAACAGAGTGAACATGCAAAGTTGGGAAGATAATGATGCACTCGCAGTCATGCTACAAGATATCTTTATGAGGTGTATCACACGCAGTGATAGCCATTAGAGGCTCAGTCCTTGGGGGAGGGCAACTCTCTAAAAAATAGGGCTTAGTAAGTGCTTTCAGCTGATGCAGACTGCAGCCTTCCCAGGATCTTCTCCAAATGCAAACTCAAGAGGACAAGGATCACGTTTTGGATGTTGTATTTTGCTATTCAGCACCCAGAGCTTAGCAATTGCTCAGAAATGATAAATTGCTCAGAATAATGAATGTTCTACGGACAAAGGTGGGCTTTCAAAAACAGCTGAGAGGTGGAGAAGCGAAGGTCTGACAGTTTCATCATTTACTATTGAACTTTTCATTACCTAAAAGGCGTGGAAAATTCCTGGAATCTTGCAACATATATCTTTTCTGCAAAAGGAGTCTTAAAATTTGGTAAGGGAGTATATAGTAGAGGTGGTGAAAGATCATTTCCAACAGAAGCATTGGTGCAAGCTTCTTGGAGATGTAGCAGCCAAGCTGGACTTTCACAGAGAGAGAATATTCTGGATAAGGGCACTGAAGTGGGCAAGAACAGAGGGGGCAGTAGTGCCAGCTGGCATGTACAGCGTGTAAAGGGAGTAGGGTCATGAGGTTGTGGTCATGGCGGGGTTAGAATGCCTGCCTGGAGTCATTTGGAATACAGTGGGTTGCTTTGGGAATACTAGGAATATTAATCCAGCAGGAGTGTGTAGGATTGTCCTGGAAGCCAAGAGGCTGAGGCAGTAGAACAATTCAGGAGGCGTCTGACTTCCTCCCTTTTCTCATGGCTCTTTCACAACCACTTGGCCAATGCCCACTTATCTCATTGGGACTTTAGACATGAAGGCAGGAGCTGTTTCTATCTCAATCATTTGTTGAAAGAATGAAACCCTGTGGGAATCCAGGCAGGAGGTCTCAGTAAGGTGGCAGTTTGGGGCCTAGAAGGGAGGGAACGGATTCAAGAGCCACACGTGAAGCGAGCGGTCCTGCTCCCTGCTCTGCTGTTCTGTTGGGCAACCTAAGGAAAGTCACTTCCCTCCTTGTCTCCATTTTTTCACCTTTCCCTTGTCCCCTGCATATGCACACTGAGGAGAGAGAATTATGTAAGAGGTTAGGGAAGACTGAAAGTAAAAGGACTTGTATAAGACCTTGTCAGAAGAAAAAAACGGTGAAGCAAGTGTGACTAGGGGCTCAAAGACACTGGATTGGGTGACATCTTAAAGCAGTGAGTGCCTTAGAGGCCATGGAATACAGGACCTTGTGGGAAGACGGGAGAAAGGACAACAAATGAGTTCATCACGTGTGTGGGAAACTAGTGATTGTAGAATGTGGTTTTGCTTTGGTGGCTGGAAAAGAATAACACTGAAAAGGAAAACTCATTTAAGCTTATAAAAGGGCACCAGGACAAAAGGAGGAGATCTGGTGCAACAGGAAGGGGCAGCAGGTTGGGCCATGGGTCTGGCGAATAGGTAAGCCTTTCTAGGCTTCGGTTGGCACATCTATAGAAGGAAGATGGTATGGCTGTGCCTGAAAGCCACCCTGAGGACCTCCCATGTCCACTTGCTCTCCTCCCTCTCTGCTCCGAGTCCACCCTCTGTGCTCCCAGCTCTCAGATTCTGTGAGAATCAATGCCTGGGATGGCCCAGCCCAAGTTACTCTCCGTTTTTATGGTTTCTTTAGGGATACAGAAAGATTCGTGGCAAGAATATGGAGCCCAAGTCTTGAAAACTGCAGTGGCTAATGTGGCACCTCCACCCCAATGTGACTTATGTGATGTGAATCCTCTTTTGAAAGAATTGACACAGGATCCTGTGCTCCAAGCTTTGAAAAGCCCTACAGCTAAATCTCAGGCTGAGGTCTTGTACATTTGGAAGGTACTTTCCAACTTACAAAGCGCTGTCATGTGGGCATGTTCTCCCCAAGGCTGAGGACGGTAAACAGCCCAATGAGCCCATGATCTGGCTGCTGTGTGTTCCAAGGGAGGGAAGGCCTTCCTGACCACGCGAGGTGCCCCACGCCCTCTCTTCTCCCTTTCTCACAGCCTTTCGACCCCCAGGGAGTGCTGGAGGAGATGAGCTAGTGCTCAAGGCTCCCAAATCTGGGCGAGCTCCGGGCCACCCTCCCTGCCTCCCAACCACAGCCAGCTGAGAAGAAGGATGCTCCCACCTCACATCTGTGGTGAGAGCCAGAGAGTCTCAGAAGCGCCGAGCAAATTGGGTCAGACTTCTGTGCCGGAATGGGAGATTCCTTGGAATGACTGGGTACATGTCAGCTAGTAATGACTCACTTCTCTTCTCCCAGATCCTAAGCTGCCGCCCTCCCTTAGGGAGCTCCAGCTGCCAAGGAGCACTGCTGTGCCTTCTGGCTGCTGTGGCACGTGTGCTTAATAATAATGAGCGTCATTTATGGAGCCCTTAAAATGTGCCAGGCAGCGTGCTAACCACTTTACAAATGTACCCGATTTGCCAGGTTGGGATATAAAATGAGGTCACATTCTCTCAAACATGAGTATTAAATGCCTCTGCATCCGCGTTATGTCTGTGTTAAGAGTGCCAAGGCCCCAGGAAGTCTTCTTCTGTCCAAAGGGTCAGTCCAGATTAGCATTGCCTTAAGGCATTAAACCCAAAACCTTGCCTAGTCTGCCAAGGAACCTCATTCTTTTCGGCTTTGCTTGCCACTGCCAGCAGCCCCAAAATCCCCCCTGGAGATAGCCCCTTAATAAAATTGATGACCTGGTGTCTGAGGAGGCCCCTGCCCATTCCAGGAGCCAGACCCCTTCAAACAGCCATTTCCAGCAATGAGAACATGTCCAAAAGTACTGTGGATATCAGAACATGCACCTGTTATGCTCCACTGTCCTCTGTCCATGTCACCTCCGCTCAGGGACCCTTAGACATCCAACACCAAGTGCAGGGCACAGTTCTGCTCTTTACATACAGTACTTTGAGTTCACACACAATGTTATTTTTCCAGACTCAGCTACCCATTGTACTTTCCATTGAGCTTGGATCTCATCTCTTAAATGGTGGGGACGGGACCACCTCTCTACACGTAACATCATTCCAATTTCCTGTCTCAGTGTGACTAGCATGTTTTTTGGGGAATCACCCACTTTATTATTTGTGGGTTATCTTTTTAAATTCTCACATGCCTTTGCATTAATAGCTCCATTTCACAAATGAGGAAACAGGTAGAATGATGTTAAGGAATTGCTCAAGGTCACGAAGTTAACAAATAGTAGATCTGCCACTTAAACCCACACTCTGATTCACGACACAGCCCTGTCCCATCTCACTAAAATGTTCTTGGTTGTGACATCCATCAAAGTCAAGGGAAGAGGGTCCTTAAGTAGGTGAATGCGTCTCTTCGTGGAGCCCCTGGACCTGGGGAAAATCATGTGCAGTCAGCTAAGCTGAAAGCCCTTATCTGAACTCCAGTGGAGGAGACGAACACCCGAGTAGTTTGTGAGTAGCTAGAATATGTAATGCCACATGTGGGGTGTGGCGGTTTAGCACACGTGTTGGTGTTGGACTGTGGCCTGGCCTGGCACTCTTACTAGGCCAACGGCCTGGGTTAGGAAGACTCAGGACGGTAAATGTGAGAGATCTAAAGTCATGTGTGCCAGCTACGAGCCTCTGTCCATTCCTAGGCTGGTTTTTGGCCTCAGAATCAGCACTAGACTCCTTGGCCACTATTGCCTCTGCACTGGGTCTGAGGCTTTTTGGACAGAAACACACGGGAAGAATGGTTTTATCTGGTCTCACTTAAAAGTCATTTGGATATATGAACTTGACTTCTCCAGCACCACCCTTGGGCACCCTCTTCTATCCCAGTAAAGGCCCACCACGGGGAAACATTATCTGCTCCAAACAAGAAGTTCAGATGGAAACTATTTGAACAGAAGTTAGATTTGGGTCTCGGGCAAGAGCCAAATAGCTGGTGGAGAAATCAGAGAGCAGAGGCTATGGGTAGAGAGAAGAGAAGGAGCAGGTGGCTCTGAAAGAGACCCACATTCTGGGGTGAGGGTGGAGGAATGTTAACAGGAAGTAAGCGGCGAATCTCGAAGCCAAAGCAAATAAAGGATCCAAAGCTGCCCATCTGGCCTGTCCATAAGGAACATTGCCAAGAAAGAACACAGCAGGAAGGAGAGGAGTGGAAGATTCATGGCACCTTGCTTAGCAGCCAACAACTGGGAGAGGTGATGCCAGCAATGCATTCTGGGAGAAATCAGAGAGTTACTCTACCTCCTGAGTAATTCAAATGGGATGTTTCTGCCCCTTAAATCTGGGAACAAGAGGCTTGAATCCTATCCCCATCACTACCCCAACCTAGATTGTGGAAATTTAACACTCTTTCTTGGGTTTCTATGAATTCCTGAGGGCTAATATTATCACTGTCTCCTCTGTCATTTAAGCGTCTACTTTCCAGCATGTTGTACTCTGTTGTGCACCATACTGACCCAGATATCAAATAGAATGACCTCCCTTCAATTTCTACACATCTCTGCCCTCCCCCCTTCCAAAACAGACTTTAAAGGGAAGAGAGCATTCATCATGGTGAGGTAAAGCAATCGTTATAGGTGGCAATGTTTTATTCTTATTATGTCTGCTTGCTTTGGGCTTCTTCAAAGAGTGAACACTTTGCTACTACATGTGCCTAAATATGTGATATCTCTTTCATGACAGTCGGTGGATGGGTTTTTTATATGAGCAACAAATAATAACCATAAATATAGCTAACATTTATTGAGAATGTACCATGTGCCAGGCACTATTAAGAAATTTATATAGAGTAATTAATTTTATCCTAACAACTATCACAATTTTATAGACTAGGAAACTCTCTATTAAGAGACTGAATGAATGGTAAAGTGAATTTTCGAAGGGTACACAGCTGATAAGTAACAATTAATAGGACTGGGTTTTGAGCCCAGGCAGTCTGACTCCAGAAGATGGAGGAAGGAGGGGAAGAAGATGAGAGAGGCTGATGGATTATTAAATGGTCAATAGAATCTGGGAAGTGAGAGAATGATCTATTTCATGAAGAGGTTGATTTTCTCCTAGAGTCATAGCCTCTGGACCTGGATCACAGCAAAGCTAAGAAAAGAAATGCAGCTCCAGTGGACAGGGAAGTTAACCTCAGCCTGAAGCTGGAGAAACAGGGTATGAGAATTCAGATGAGGACTCAGGTTTCTTGAGGGGCTAGGCAGAAGGCTCTGTCTCTGCTCCATTTTGCAGAAACAAGAGGTTCTTGGCTACTTACCACTAATAATGAAAATAATGGGATATAGGTAGGAGAAGTAGCAAAAAAGAAGTCTTCCTCAGGAGTCTGAAGATTTCCAAGTGTCCTTTGCTGTCTCTTGATCCTCAAATTCTAATTTTTTCCTCTAGAAACATTTTTTTCCAACTGTATGAATGATAGATCCTCAGTGCAGAAAATTTGAAAAATGCAAGAGAGGTATAGAGAAGAAAATGGCAATCACTCAGGGATCAACTTAATATTCTATTAGACTCATGTATACATGGAAACTAGTCTTATAATATAGGTCACACTGTAGATCAATGGAGAAAAACAAATTTTTCCATAAATGGTGTTGGGAAATGGATGGTGATGATGATGGTAATTGGATGGCCATTTGGCAAAATAAATTAAATCTTTTCTTCTGGAAGATCTCTCTTTCAAGATCATCATCATCATTAAAAAAAAGCATATGGACTAAAAATCTAAATCTAAAATCCAAGCTACCATAATTTATAGGAAACATACAGGAGAATATCTTCAATTGCTTGGAGGAGGGAAGATTTCTTAAATAAGGCACCTAAAGCACTAACCAGAAAGGAAAAGACAGACAAATTCAGCTACTTTACAATTAGGAGCTTCTATTCATCAAAAGACAGCAGTAAGAGGCTAAAAAGAGAAGCCACTGGCCAGAGATTTGCAACACGTATGCCTGACAAAGGGCTAATAACCAGAATATAGCTAAAATACTTCTATGAGTCAATAAGAAAAAGACACCCAAGAGAAAAACTTAGGTCCATGCAAACCTTGTACATGATTGTCCACAGCAGCATTATTCGTAACAGCCAAAAAGTGGAAACAACCCAACTGTCCACCAACTGATGAATGAATTAATAAAATGTGCTGTATCTATATAATAGAATAGTATTTGGCAATAAAAAGAAATGAAGTGCTGATACATGTTATAATCTAGATGAACCATAAATACAACGTTATGCTAAATGAAGGAAGCCAATCACAAAAGACCACATATTGCATGATTCCTTTTATATGACATATATAGGAAAAGAAAATCTATAGAGACGGAAAGTGGATTAGTAGTTGACTAGGGCTGGGAGAGTGTAGGGGAATTGGGAATAAAAGCTAAGTGCTGCAGGATTTCTTTTGGGGGCAATGAAAATGTTCTAAAATGGTTGTGGTCATGGACGTACAACTGTATGAATGTATTAAAAGTCATTGAGTCGTATACCTTAAATGGGAGGAAAGACATGGCATGCTCAAGAGAGTTTGAGTGAAGAGAGTTTAATAAAGGGATTGTTTACAAAGATGTGAGCAGGGTTGAAAGAACTACAAGGATGGTAAACCACGGGGACCTAACAATGGGAGGCCTTCACCACTGCTGGGCCTGAAGCAGCTAGAGGAGGAGAGGCTTCCCAGGGTGTTATGAGAGCTAGAACTGAAGAGGCAATGCAATGCAGCTGCTGCCAGAACCGTGGGGAGGCAGAGAGGAAGTCAGGGGAATTAAGACTCCAGACCTTCTCCTTTCCCACCCTCCAAGCTCACACTGTTGCCTCCCACCCGCCGAACCTAACTAAAAGCTGGAGGCAAGGCAGTCTGGTACTATGATTCATAAAGGGACACAGCACAAGGCAGAGAAAAATAAAACTAGAACAGGAGTGGGAAGGTAGAAACAAAATAACCAGAACCTCCCTTGACCCAGCAAGTGTACCTAGAGGTTTACATTGTAAAGACGCTCGATACACTGTGTACAATATGTATGTACAAGAAAGATAGTGGCACCATTCTCTGTAGTAGACCCAAACTGGAGACTCCTCAGACGCCCATCCATGGTAGAATGGATAAAGGAACTGGGCTATATTCGTTCCTACAAAGGAATACTGAAGCAAGGAAATGAATTAACCACAGCTGTACAAAATGGCAAGGATGAATTTCACAAGCAGAATGTTGAGCAAAAGAAGCAGGAAAAGCCTGATTCCATGCATGTAAATTTCAAAATTGGGAAAAACTAATTTATTTTGCTTAGGAATACACACAGGTGATAAAACTACATATTAAAAAATAAAAACCCAAAATGATTATCATAAAAGTCAGGATAGTGTTTACCTCTAGAGAAGAGAGAGAGAGGATTATGATACGCACCATGTGAGGGGAGGGGGCAGGGGAAATGGGGGCTTTGGGCACTGGCAACATTCTATTCCTTTATCTGCCTGTGGTTATAGATGTTTGCTTTATACACATCCACTAAAAATATATTTTATCTGCATATTTATGAAGTATTTAATGATAAAAATAGAAAGGAAAATATTTTGGTATGATTTTTACACATTTTATAGGCATACACATATGTATAGAGAACTATTTTACATTATTTGATAATTATATTACATTATTTCTCCATTTGCAACTTTTCTCACTTATCATTAGAACATCGAGATTTTCTGAGATCAATAAAAACTCTTTTCTAAGTTGGTTTTAAGGCTATATAATATGGCCAAATAGTATATATGTTGTAGATACTTAATTATTCCCTTATTGAGAACATCTGGGCTGCATCAATACTCTGCCATTTATGACACTTGTCTCTTTTACTAAGTAGTTATTTTAAGACATTTTAACCCTTTTTTTCATACCCAGGCTTCATTTAGATGATGGGAGAAAAATGAAGAGAGTCTTAGTTAAAGGTTCCCACTGACCCCCAGTCTAGGTTATGTCACCCTACTATTAGATTGCCCTTGTTACCCTTTCTACTTGTCCTTCATGCCATTTGTCATCATTGTAAGAGTTCACTTGTTTAATGTCTATTTCCCCTACCGGGAGCTCCATGAGGGCAGAGACCACATCCACTCTGTTGACCTCTGTCCTCAGAGCCAACCCAAAGCCTGCCTGGCATGAAGAAGGTACTCAAAAAATACTTGTCAAAGGATTGAGTGAATGCGTGAATGAACAGATGACTTTGTATCCAGTCTGTCTGTCCTGCCCATCTTTAAAAATAAGCCCATCTTCATCTTCAGGTGATAGAAGCCAATAGATCTCCAAACTTTTTCAATGCAAGAAGACCAACCCCACGGCATATAGTAGTGAAGCTAGCAAAAGTCAACGATAAGGAGAAAATACTAAGGACAGCCAGGCAAAAGAAACTAACCTACAAAGGAACCCCCATCAGGCTATCAGCAGATTTCTCAGCAGAAACTTTACAGGCTAGAAGAGAGTGGAATGATATATTCAAAAATCTGAAGGACAAAAACCTACAGCCAAGAATTCTCTACCCAGCAAAAATATCCTTCAAATACGATGGAGAAATAAAAACTTTCCCAGATAAACAAAAATTAAGGGAGTTCATTGCCACAAAATCTCCTCTTCAGGAAATCCTCAGGAAAACCCTCATTCCTGAAAAATCAAAAAAAGGAAAGGGGCTACAAAACCAAGAGCAGAGGAAATAAGTAGAAGGACAACAACAGAGAGTAGCAGCTCTTCATCAGAACAGATTAAACCATGGGACAAGAAACAAAGGAAATTGAAGAAAACTGGAAAACAAGACATAAAATGGTAGTGGTAGGCCCCCACATCTCAATAATCACTCTAAATGTAAATGGATTGAACTCCCCAATCAAAAGACACAGAGTGGCAGGATGGATCAAAGAACAAGACCCAACAATATGCTGCCTCCAGGAAACACACCTCAGCCCCAAAGACAAACACAGACTCAGAGTGAAGGGATGGAGAACAATACTCCAAGCTAATAATGAACAAAAGAAAGCAGGTGTCGCTATACTAATATCAGACAAGGTAGACTTCAAAGCAAAACAGATAAAGAAAGACAGAGAGGGACAGTATATAATGATAAAAGGGACTCTCCACCAAGAAGACATAACACTTATAAGTATATATGCACCCAACACAGGAGCACCAAAATTTGTAAAGCAACTCTTAATAGAACTAAAAGAAGACATCAGCAACAATACAATAATAGTAGGGGACCTCAACACACCATTAACACCAATGGACAGAACATCCAGACAGAAAATCAACAAGGAAATAATAGAATTAAATGAAAAATTAGACCAGATGGACTTAATAGATATATATAGAACACTTCATCCAAAAACAGCAGGTTACACATTCTTCTCAAGTGCACACGGAACATTCTCAAGGATTGACCATATTTTGGGAAACAAAGCAAACATCAATAAATACAAGAGAGTTGAAATAATATCAAGCATCTTTTCTGATCATAATGCTATGAAACTAGAAATCAACTACAAGAAAAAAGCAGAGAAAGGTGCGAAAATGTGGAGACTAAACAACACGCTTCTAAACAAACAATGGATCATTGAAGAAATTAAAGAAGAAATCAAATATTATCTGGAGACAAATGAAAATGAGAACACGACATACCAAATCATTTGGGATGCAGCAAAAGCAGTCCTAAGAGGGAAATTCATCTCAATACAGGCTCACCTCACTAAACAAGAAAAAGCTCACATAAGCAACCTCAAACGACACCTAACAGAACTAGAAAAAGAAGAACAAACAAAGCCCAGAGTCAGTAGAAGGAGGGAAATAATAAAAATAAGAGCAGAAATAAATGATATTGAAATAAAAAAGACAACAGAAAGGATCAATGAAACAAAGAGTTGGTTCTTTGAAAAAATTAACAAAATCGACAAACCTTTAGCTAGACTCACCAAGAAAAGAAGAGAGAAATCGCAAATAAATAAAATTAGGAATGAGAGAGGAGAAATCACAACAGATACCAATGAAATACAAGGGATCATAAGAGAATACTATGAAAAACTATATGCCAACAAATTGAACAACCTGGAAGAAATGGACAAATTCCTAGACTCCTACAATCCCCCCAAATTGAATCAGGAAGAAATGGAGAATCTGAATAGGCCAATCACAAGTAAGGAAATAGAAATGGTAATCAAAAACCTCCCCAAAAATAAGAGTCCAGGACCAGACGACTTCTCTGGAGAATTCTACAAAACATTCAAAGAAGACTTAATACCTATTCTTCTCAAACTGTTCCAGAAAATTGAGAAAGATGGAGTACTCCCTAACACATTCTATGAAGCCAACATCACTCTGATCCCCAAACCTGACAAGGACAACACAAAGAAGGAGAACTACAGGCCGATATCACTGATGAACATAGATGCAAAAATCCTCAACAAAATTTTGGCAAACCAAATACAGCAATACATCAAAAAGATTATACACCATGATCAAGTGGGATTTATACCAGGGACACAGGGATGTTTCAACATCCGCAAGTCAATCAACGTGATACACTACATCAACAAAATGAAAAACAAAAACCACATGATCATCTCAATAGATGCAGAGAAAGCATTCGACAAGATCCAACACCCATTTATGATAAAAACCCTCAATAAAATGGGTATAGAAGGAAAGTACCTCAACATAATAAAGGCCATATATGACAGACCCACAGCCAACATCATACTCAATGGGCAAAAACTGAAAGCCATCCCTCTGAGGACAGGAACAAGACAAGGGTGCCCACTTTCACCACTCCTATTCAACATAGTACTGGAGGTGTTGGCCAGAGCAATTCGGCAGGTAAAAGAAATAAAAGGAATCCAAATAGGTAACGAAGAAGTAAAACTCTTGCTGTTTGCAGACGACATGATCTTATATATAGAAAACCCCAAAGAATCCATAGAAAAACTATTAGAAATAATCAACAACTACAGCAAAGTAGCAGGGTATAAAATCAACATACATAAATCAGTAGCATTTCTATACAGTAACAATGAACTAACAGAAAAAGAACTCAAGAACTCAATCCCATTCACAATCGCAACGAAAAGAATAAAATACCTTGGGATAAACTTAACCAAGGAAGTGAAGGATCTATACAATGAAAACTACAAGACTTTCTTGAAAGAAATTGACGACGACATAAAGAGATGGAAAGACATTCCATGCACATGGATTGGAAGAATAAACATAGTTAAAATGTCCATACTACCTAAAGCAATCTACAGATTCAATGCTATCCCAACCAGAATCCCAAGAACATTCTCCACAGAAATTGAACAAAGAATCCTAAAATTCATATGGGGCAACAAAAGACCACGAATTGCTAAAGCAATCCTGAGCAAGAAAAACAAAGCCTGCGGAATCACAATCCCCGATTTCAAAACATACTACAAAGCTACAGTGATCAAAACAGCATGGTACTGGTACAAAAACAGGTCCACAGATCAATGGAACAGAATTGAAAGCCCAGAGATAAAACCACACATCTATGGACAGCTAATCTTCGACAAAGGAGCAGAGGGCCTACAATGGAGAAAAGAAAGTCTCTTCAACAAATGGTGCTGGGAAAACTGGACAGCCACATGCAAAAGATTGAAAATTGACCATTCTTTTTCACCACACACCAAAATAAACTCAAAATGGATCAAAGACCTAAAGATTAGGCCTGAAACAATAAGTCTTCTGGAAGAGAATAGGGGCAGTACACTCTTTGACATCAGTTTCAAAAGAATCTTTTTGGACACTATAACTCCTCAGTTGAGGGAAACAATAGAAAGAATAAACAAATGGGACTTCATCAGACTAAAGAGCTTCTTTAAGGCAAGGGAAAACAGGATTGAAACAAAAACACAGCTCACTAATTGGGAAAAAATATTTACAAGCCACTTATCCGACAAAGGGTTAATCTCCATAATATACAAAGAACTCACACGGCTTAACAACAAAAAAACAAACAACCCGATCAAAAAATGGGCAGAGGACATGAACAGACATTTCTCTAAAGAAGATATGAATATGGCCAATAGACACATGAAAAGATGTTCATCATCGCTAATCATCAGGGAAATGCAAATCAAAACTACACTAAGATATCACCTTACACCCGTTAGATTGGCAAAAACATCCCAAACCAAGAGCGACAAATGTTGGAGAGGTTGTGGAGAAAAAGGAACCCTCATACACTGTTGGTGGGAATGCAAACTGGTACAGCCACTATGGAAAACAGTATGGAGATTTCTCAAAAAGTTAAAAATAGAAATACCCTATGACCCAGCCATCCCATTACTGGGTATCTATCCTAAGAACCTGAAATCAGAAATCCCAAGAGTCCCTTGCACCCCTATGTTCATCACAGTATTATTTACAATAGCCAAGACGTGGAACCAACCTACATGCCCAGAAACTGATGATTGGATAAAGAAGATATGGTATATATACACAATGGAATACTACTCAGCCATAAAAAAAGACAAAATTGGCCCATTCACAGCAACGTGGATAGACCTCGAGGGTATTATGTTAAGCGAAATAAGCCAGTCAGAGAAAGACAAACTCTATATGACTCCACTCATAGGTGGAAGTTAGTATATTGACAAGGTGATCTGATCAGTGGTTACCAGGGAAAAGGGGGGGGTGGGGGGAGGGCACAAAGGGGGAAGTGGTGTACCCACAACATGACTAACAAAAATGTACAACTGAAATCTCACAAGGTTGTAATCTATCATCACATTAATAAAAATAAAAAATAAAAAAATAAGCCCATCTTCTCCAGAAAATAGCCTCACAAATATAGACACCACTGGGTGTCCAAGCAGAGGCCTCATGACAAATTGGAGGGATGAGGGTGTACACAGGATCCTTCACTGGTTGTGATCTGGAAGAGAGGGCCTCTAAAGTTCTTTCCTCTCCCCAAATCCTGAGATTCAGTCACCTGACCAAAGCCAGGACTCAAGACAGGAAGAGTGGAACCCCATATCTGAAGAGAAAGAAATTGTTTAAAAGTAACTGAAGAGTTGTCGGAAGCCATTTTCTTTCTTACTAAAAAAAAAGGTAATTTTTTTGGAAACATTTCTCTGGTTGCAGAGGTAAATCAGCTTCAAGCGAGTGACAAAAAAACAGAATCTAAACCTCTTAAGTGCAAAAGAAAAAAATGTATTACTAACATTTGTCAAGGCTTAAAGAAAAGATGCATTTTTCAGTAGCTTGTCTCTAAAAACTAGGCTACTAATTGTCCATGGCTCATGCTTTCTTATACTCTGAATTGAGAAGGGTTCAAAAAACTGTGTTTTTCCCCCTTTATTGGAATTAGGAACAAGTAACATTTCTTGTTAGAATGTAAAACAGTGAAACGTAGTTCACATATGTTACATAAAATTATTTAAAAAAATACTCATCTGGAAAGAGACAGAACTGTGTACAATGGAAAATTGAAAATTCTCCAATTTCAAGATGAGTCAGCAAATAATTTCTCCATGACAGCGACCTGGGAACCCTGCTGAACAGACAGACCTACTTTAATGGGAAATCAGCTCTATTTCCTGGCTTGCAGAAACTGTTGTCATTTGAAGACCTTTTTTAGGTGATATGTCTATGTCTTTGCCTGTTGAAATTTATTAGGAACAGAGCACGAGATCCCAGGACAATATCTACCCACAGGAAAGGATTTGCGCTCAGTGGAATGTGATTACATCAGGCCTCCTCATCCCACCCAACCTCTTAGTCCTTGCTTTCCCACAGGATGCAAGCTGTTTGGTGCAGCTGCCAGCTTTTAATTAGAAATTCTCATATTTGCAGGCAAATCATCGACACCTGGCTTCATACTTGCACCTCCTCCAATTCTCGACCCCCTCCAAAAAATTATTAACTTCCCCCAGCTCCAAAGGGAAATGATTTTGTCAAACATTCTTAATCCTTAGCAACTTGTTCACTCAAAGCAGGGAGGTGGGGAAGGCAAAGAGGAGAAAAGAGGAGACAAGAGATGGTGAGTTCTCTCTTCTCAGCTCTGGTCATCCAAATAATTTTGGCATTTCCTGGTGCTTTATTTCGTGCCCTCTTATTTCTCAGATGACACTGCCCACTATGTAAATCACCTGTATATTCTTAACTGATGGAATTGATGCCCTCTATTCCCAGTGGAAGTGGGTGTAGAGATTGAGTACTTAAGAGATTTGAGATGCTGAGACAGTGACACCAATCTGTTTAGTAACTTCCTATCTTACGCCTAATTCTGAATCCATATAGTTGTCTCAAATTTCATCCAGCTTAAAATTAATTTTCCTATAAAAAAAATGACAGTGGGGCTGGCCCCATGGCCAAGTGGTTAAGTTCACGCTTTGCTTCAGTGGCCCAGGGTTTTGCAGGTTCAGATCCTGGGTGCGGACATGGAGCCGCTCATCAGGTCATGTTGAGGCAGCGTCCCACATAGCACAGCCAGAGGCACTCACAACTAGAATATACAACTATGTACTGGGGGACTTTGGGGAAAAGAAGAAGAAAAAAGATTGGCAACTTATGTTAGCATAGGTGCCAATCTTAAAAAAAAAAATGACATAAAGGGTGGGCAATACCTAGTTTTCTGCAGTGGGAACAGGACCAGCTGGAGTTGAAAAGATTATTTTTTCCCTCTTGCAAGCCCAGAACTAACCAGCCACAGACACAATTTTAAACGTGTTGGTCACCTTTCATCAGCCTGCCTAGTTGCTCTCTCTTTTTCCAGGAATAGCCATGCCCTCTCTTTGGGCAACTGCTTCTCCACTTCTCTAACCATGTAGATCTTGTTGACACAGAAAGGCTGGCTCCACCTGCGAGTCTGCCCCAGGTTCTGATACCCTAAGAAGTCGTCATATTTCTCTAGCAGGGTGTCCAGTGAAGCATAAGTTGAATACATTTTTAGCAAGAAAAGCTACCAAGAGTTTTTGTGCCTAAGTAGATGCAAAAAGTCACCCTGGGACAGATTACCCTTGATGTTTCCCTGTCACATTTGAATGGTGTCATTTAAGTGGACTTGGCCACTCTCCAGGGAGAAGGGTGTGTTACACACTCCAGTCTCAGAACCATTGAGATGCTTGTGGAGTTTGGCAGGATTCAGGCTTTCCGATGGATAGAGATGGTCCTCTTAGAGGTTCACTGGGACGTCAAGAGCTCCAGAGAGGAACTCCCCGTGCAGGAAGGAGGAGTCTGGATCAGTGAACAGGGCTACTGTTTGGTAGAAAAAGCTAGTTTCAGGAGTATAGCTGGGGTTACTATCTTACTTGCTCCTCCCAGACCAGCCACCCTTGCATGGTTGCTGTGTTTGGGAAGTAATAGCTGATTCTCTGCATATAACCAAAGAGAACCCAAACCTTGAAGCCCAAGGGTGAGGTGTACCCAGAGCCAATGCAGGGTTCATGAGGTTCCCCTTCACCACAGTGGACAGGAACACAGCACAGTCTGCAAACCACAGCAGGGCAGAAGCAGCACAAACAATCTGTAGTTTGAAAATTGAACCAACCCATTTAGACTGAACAGGTCCCTCAAACTTCTGTACATTTCAAGTTATGGGCAAAGTCTTCAGAAGGAAACACTAAATTTCCCACTAATATGGGCGGGTGGGGAAAGCTGTCGAATAATTAATTGGAACAAATAAAAATGTAGGGGACAGATGTGCACCTAAATTGGTTAAAAGGGTTGCTCTAGTGACATTTCCCCCACTCACCTCTCTACCCAAATATTCACTCCAAAGATCCCTTTTTTTTTAATATCCGCTTTTCCGTCAATGGTGGGAAAGAGGGGTTCCCTTTGTATGAATGGTTTCTCAGTGAGGAGGCCTTGCTGCAGAACACTGCACGACACTAGAAAGTGTGTGCGCATTTCCCCCACATAAGATCAGGCATTAAACTGTGTCCATCTGTTACTTCAGGGTTAAGGCTGAGTCATCCCCATTTCCATTTCAGTGGCGACATGTTCTATAAACGAAAAATCGAGACCTAAGAGGACAAAACACCTGAAATCAAAACTGAACAAGGTCATGACACTTCATGGTGTTGGTGTCTTAGCAGAGTGGTTTATGAGCATGAGTCCTAAAACTAAACTGTCTTAGTTCAAATCCCAGCTTGACCACTTGCTAGCTGTGGGACTTTGGGAAAGTTAAACTTTCTGTGCCTCTCCTCTTCAGAAGATAGAAATAATAAGAGCACCCAGTTCGTAGACTTGTAGCAAGGATTAAATGAGTGAAACAAAATTCTTAGAACAATGTCTGCCCCGCAGCAAGCACTCAGGAAAGTTTAGCCAATGTTGTTACTACGAAACATATTTCCCTACATAAGAGAAAATGATTGTATTGTGATTAGCAATAATAACAGCAGACGGCCATTGTGTTTGCTGCCCAGGAAAACTCCTCCTTCTTCTGGTAATAACACCTTTATTTTACTTTGTGGAAAATACTAGTTAAGGGAAGAAGACTTAGCCAAATCCATCCAATGAGACTCAGCCCAGTGAGTTTGTTATAATTTGGGGGAAGAGGAAGATTTCTACAGAATTACTAGCTGGGAGGATGGGGTAAGTCTGAGACTGCCGAGAGCTGCATCAGAGAGACCTGCCTACAAGTGAATCCGTCACAGGAGACAGTTGCATTAGCCATCTATTGCTGCATTCAAAAAATACCCCCAAACTTAACAGCTGAACACAACAAATATTACCTCACACAGTTTCTGAGGGTCAGGCATCTAAGAGCGGCTTCACTGGGTAGCTCTGGCTCAAGATCTCTTATGAGGCTGCAGTCAAGTTGTCATCAGGGACAACTAGCAGTCATCTGAAGGCTTGACTGGGACTGGAGGATCCACTTCCAAAATGGTGCACTCATGAGGCTATTGTCAAGAGACTTCAAATTATTACGACGTGGGCCCCACCCCAGTGCTGTCCACAGCATAGCAGCAGGCTTCCCCCAGAGTGAATGATAGGAGGGAGAGAGGGACAAAGAGAGAGAGAGAGACATTAAGATGGAAGCCACAGTGTCTTTTATAACCTAAACTTGGAAGCAATATACAATCTCTTCCACCATGTTCTTTTGGTCACACAGACCAACTCTGATACAATATAGTGGGGCACCACACAAGGGTATTACCAGAAGGCAGACATCACTGGGTCCAGCTGGGAGGCTGGCTACCACAACGGCAGAATCAATTAATCAGGGAGGGGGAGACTCAATCTTATTGACACTGTTTGAGCCCCTGGAACATCAGGTCTTATATGAATCAACAAATGTCTTTCTGTACTTAAATTGTTTTGAACTGTTTTTTGGTCCATTGCTACCAAAAGGTTCTAGACTAGTACAGTTGCTAACTCTTATTGAACACTTAGTGCCATGCAGTGTGCTAAGTCCTTTTCTTAGATTATCTCATTTAACCCTCATGACAACTCCATGAGATAGGGCTAATTATTATTATTATTAATTATTGTTATTATTATTTTGGAGGAAGATTAACCCTGAACTAACATCTGCCACCAATCCTCCTCTTTTTGCTGAGGAAGATTGGCCCTGAGCTAACATCAGTGCCCATCTTCCTCTACTTTGTATGTTGGACGCCTGCCACAGCCTGACTTGATAAGCAATGCATATGTCCATGCCTGGGATCCAATCTGGCAAACCCCAGGCCGCCGAAATGGAGTGCCCAAACTTAACTGCTACGCCACCGGGCCGGCTCCAATAGGGACTATTATATTTAATCTCCCTTTCCCAGAGGAAAAAAAGGAGGCTGAGAGAAGTTACATGGCTTGGCAAAAAGTCACACAACTGGCAAGTGGCAAATGCAAGTTTCAAACCTAGGCAATCTTACTCTAGAATCTATTCTCTTCCCGTATAAAAGGTTATTCTTTATGTATCTCTCCTCCTGATTCAGTCTGAGATCTTTTCGCCATGAGATGAGCTCTGAGCTTGGATTCTCCTGCCCAGTGGCTCACACACAAGCTAAGAAGACTGGGCTCACACTCACTGAGAACTAGGTCTATGGCCCAGGACAAAAGCTGCCTGAATCACAGGAGAGAAAAATGTTAGTCTGCTAAGCCATTCTCACTGTGGCGTCCATGGTGGTGCATATCCAACAGACAGCAGATGCCAACCAGTCATCCATCACCAACACAAAACGTGGCTTCAGTTTCTGATCCCAGTAATTGAGGACACGTGTTACTCTACAAACAGCCCTGATGGGAAATGGCTGATGGTTCTTCCCCCTCTGAAACTTGGGAAATGAGAGGGAAGAGGAGGGGAGGAAAGGAGCAGGCTGAAGATTTCATTTTCTTATGTTAACTCTAAATGCTTCAGGGTAAGAAGGGAATGGCAATAGAACATAAAAATGCTTTGTGTAAGGTTCACATTTACTCGCACTTTTAACTCCACTGTGGCTCATTAGTTCATGGGAAAAAATGACAAAAAGGAATAAAAACCTGTCTATGAATCCAGTATCAACAATTTGCAGCCATAGTAACGAAGAAAGTGCAACTCATGAATTGAAAAAAGAAAAACAAAAGTGTGTGTGTGTGAGTGTGTCGTCAGGAGAGTGTCAGGAAATTGTTGCTGAGCGAAGAAGGCAGTTAACCCCTGGTGGGGAGCAGGGCAGCTCTGGATAGGCCGTGCACACGCCCTGGCTAAGACGGACATCAGGAGTGGGCAGAGAAGTTCTAATCCCTATTTCATCCCAGTTTCCAACTCAGCTGTAACAATTCACTCAAGGATAAAACAACATAAAAAGGCTCCACTTAACAAGAATTTCTTGATTTTTTTTTTCCTTAAATCAAATTTGGTTTGCATTAGTTCACTCCAGCTTCATTACAGGAAGACAATAGAGTGTGTGGCTTCTTGTTTGTTTCCACAGCCAGCTCTGGAATGACTTGGAGCTGCCTTGTGAATACTATTCTGGATAAAGGACAGCAACCCAGGGCTCAGAACCACACCCCCTCCTCTTCACCTTTGGGATATAAGTCATCAGTTTCTTATTTGTGTAGCCAGATTCCCAAAATGTATGGCTCCAGGACCCTGGAAGGAAGTCAGAAAAGTGTCAGTGGTTTTGGAGGTCCAGGGGCAATCACTCCAATGGGAGTTGTGGGCAACTTAGGAACCATCCAATTATCAAATTTGGGGCTGGAGGCATCTTTAAGAGTCATCTAGTCCAATGAGCCAATGATGCTTGAATTCTCCTTTTCCCCCAACCCTTGTGCCAAAGAAGTTCAGCTCATGCTCAGACCCCACCCTTGAGAAGGAACTCCCCTTACCTTGGGGCAATCCGTATATTTTGACTGCAGAATACTCTTAAATTGAACAAAAATCTTTCTCCCTATAAATTACCACCCACAGTCTCTTAAAGCAAGGCAAATATTCCTATTTTTGAGGATGAATGGCTATTTCGTCCTCAGAAGATTTCTCCAGTATAAACATAAAAAGTTCTTGATCATACTGCATTTAGCTCTTCTGTTGTGAATGCCTCCAGAGGACCTCTTAAAGTATAGTCCCTCAAACGAGCACAACCCTCAATGAATATTCCGTCCAGGGATGGGAAATAACAACCTTATTAGCTCCATCATTCTGAGACTTTGCTTCCATTAATGTAGCCTCATATGTCCATGTTTCTAATAACTTTATGGTATTTTGGATTCATGAGTTTACTTCCCAATAAAATTTGTGTGATAGGCAAATTAATGATACTTCTGGTCATCAGTCGCCAGTTATTCTCTATTCCCGAGGAAGGAGTATGTGTCCCCAGCCCTTCAAGTTAAGCTATGGTCATGTGACCAGCTTTGGCCAATGAAAAATGAGCAGAGGTCTCATGTGTCAGTTCAGGGTTGAGGCATTTAAGTACTCATTCTCAACTTTTCAGCCCACTTTTTCCCATGTTAGCAATTGTCAACGCATGTATTGGTTAGGAAGTGTCATGAATTGAATCAAGCTGGAATGCTGAGCCAACACACGGAGGACAGATGCCCTGGCACATTGCCTGGACATGCAACACACTTTGGTTGAGTAAAAAATAAACTTTTGTTGCATTATGCACAAGATTTGGGGGTTATTTGTTATTGCAATATAAACTAAACTTTCCTGACTCAATGTATAAGTTATTTTTTAATAAGTAGAATCAGATTTACCACCCCACGCATGCCCCTACACCACCTTTTTGTATTTTAATAATTTGTTTTGGGGTTTGATTCAGGGACTTATATTTGTTTTTCTCATGCAAATTAGTTTTAATCTTTTGGTCCAATAGCCAGTTCTATTAAAAATTGTTTTTTGTGTTTTGATTCCATCAAACAAAGGTTTTCGCTCTTCCTACTACTTCCCTGACATTTGAAACTCTGATAAGAATATATTTAAAGACTGGAAAGAAGACATTTCTGATGACATGCTTTTCTTGGCTCTCTACCCTGTATTCTCACAATAATGTTCAACCCTAATGAGACAGTTCCAGGCTTTCTTAACTTAGTGTAGAGGTAAAAAAAGTCACTGGGGAACCAGTAACCACTGGAGATCTTATTTTCATTAACTCAGTGAGATCTCAGTTCCTGCAATGAAAACAAGACATACTATGGAAAAAAATGTATGATTGCTTCACTGTATTCAAATACAAAATCATTCCATTTTGAGCACTTTTTGGGGAATCTAGTGATAAATAAGAGTTTATTACTGTTCTCAAAGAGTCTGAAGCATAGATTTGTGAAAAATTTAGGCTGAAATCAGGTTGTTGACACTGAGAGACAGCTCTAGCAATGTCATTGTGCCTGAGGCTGCTGGTTGTACACCCAATGGCCAGCCCCCCAACTCCTTTCCTGTCAATTAAACCCTGACTGTGTTCAGGTATCAGAAATACATGTGCTCCTGGGAGTCCAGGCCCCTTCCCTCAGACCAGTTATGGGAATTACGTTTTCCTCTGCCAGTCATTGGTTTGGAAGTGGTCATGTAATATAATTCTGGCCACTGAGATGAAGGTGAAATCTGCAGAGAAGTTTCTGGGAAATTTTTTTCTCACTCTTAAAGAGTGATGCAGGGAAGGAGAGCTCTTTCTTTCAGCCTTAAATATGGATGTATGAGAATATGATGCTTAGAGCTGCCTCAGCCATCCCTCACCATTAGAGGATATGCATGAGGATAAAAATGAACACAGTTAGCCTGACAGGTCAGAAAAGATGGAAAGAACTACGTTCTTTATTACATGGCTGAGAGGCTGAATGGATTGGTCCAGGAACTGCCTCACCACTAGACTTCTTATGTGAGATAATAAATCTCTTTATGACTGAATCCATTTGGAGTTGGGTAGGTCTTTCGTTACTTACTGTCAAAAGCATCCTGATTGATATTATCATTAAGCAATATTTCATAATACACATCATTATGCTGTTTTATAAAAAGTAAAATCATAATAGCAGAAGGAGGAGGAGTAGGAAAAATAGTAGTAATGCCAATACTGTCTTACAATTATGAGAACCTACTTTGCGTGTGGCACTATGAGAACCATTTTAGATAGGTTTTTTCTTTTATTCTTCCAATTCAAGACCATATCTCATCCATTCTGAGCTCACCATGTCACTCTGCTCTGTCTCATGTGCTCTTTTGTACCGGGACCCTGACATTCAGAGAAACCAAGAAATTGGGTTATATGTAGTCACCATGGTGCAACTCCCCAGTGGTCTCAGTCCACTCGACTGAGAAGGTCAGAGAGAGAAGGTACAATGCTGCCCTTTCTGCATTCTACTGGCGCTGTCATTAGGTTGTTGCTGCACTGGGATCCGCTACTTCTGGTGCCTGATGGAGGAAGATGGGGTACAATAGCAACACAAGTTCTTGATGGACACCTCACACGCCCCAGAAGTTGCCTGAGCTATGAGTTGGGGAGAGTCTCAGAACAGGGTGGGGCCAACAAGGGGCCCACTCAGTGGATATCTAGCTCTCAGATGGCCATTCCTGGCATTGACAGACATTAGTGAGGCTATGAAGGTGGACAAGACACAACAGTGCGTTTGCTGAAAAGAGCACAGTTGTTAAAAGCATAAGCTCAGGAGTTAGAGCACTACAGTGTCAGACTTCACTGTCAGCCCTGCCCCTTGCTAGCTCTGTCAGAGGGGTTGCATTACCTCCCCAAGGTAATTTAGGGAGGTAACACAATCCTTCTGATGCTTGGTTTCTTTATCTACAAAATGAATGTGTCTGATGCCTAGTAAAGACTCAATAAATCATAGTTATTGTTATCTAATATGCTGTTCACAAAGGAAATGTACTAACATGCTGCTTTGGTCCTGTTGAGGAAAATCTTCACTAATCTGCCTTTGTTTAAACATAAAACAAAAGTAAAGACTAAATTCTGATGACTGCATCTAGCTATACCTGAAGATAGATGATCTCTGGACATACACTTCCTTTTTTAAGGGAATTTGAATTGGGTTTCTGTCGCTTACAACCAAGACACCTGACTAATACAGCATTAGTTAGGATCAAGCTCAAGTCTTTCCTCTATAAGTGTTCCCCCACTCCAATATACAATACAGTGCAATTCACAATCTTTTACTCCTTTAGTTTCTATGTTGTCCATTCAAGTATTTACCCCTATCTCTCTTGGCTTTGTTACTTAACCATTTTATGTGCATAGCTTGTTTTCCCAACATGTTTTTAAGCTTCTCAAGGGCAAGAGTAATGTACTCCACTTATTTTCTGTCACAGAACTAGGTACAGTTCTGGGCACACACAAGGCCCATAATAAACACCATCAGCAAGGTGGTTTTTGTTGGAACCTAAGCCAGGTTCACTGCTGGAATTAGGTCTTTCTGAGCATGTCTGGTGTCCTGCCAGGATGAGTCTTCCAGGAAAGAACCATCCTAAGAGGGCAGGTCGGGCACACAAGCTCTGTCTAGTGAACATGCCTCCGTTAACATAAAACAAGGGGAATCTAAGCACAAAGTACCTGTAAGGGGCTGAGAACATCAGGCAGCTCTGTAAGGGGGGCTGCCTTGGGAAAGTGCACCCTGGTGCAGTGCAGCTTTGGAAGGGCAAGGAGAAGAAGCCATATTCAAGATGCAACAGACTGAATGTTTTTGTCCCCCTCAAATCCACATGTTGAAACCTAACCCCAGTGTGATGGTATGTGTAGGTCGGGACTTTGGGAGGTGATTAGGTCATGAGGGCAGAGCCCTCACGAATGGGATTAGTGCCCTTATAAAAGACACCTCGGGAGCTGCCTTGCCCCTTTGACCATGTGAGGATAGAAAGAGAAGATGGCCATGTAAGATCCAGGAAGTGCAGCCACACTAGACACTGAATCTGCCAGTGTCTTGATGTTAGACTTCCCAGTCTCCAGAACTGTGAGAAATAAATGTTAGCTGTTTATAAGCCATCCAGTCTATGGTATTCTGTTATAGCAGCCAAACGAACTAAGACGCAAGGCCAGCTCCAACACCGGTGGTAGCAGAGAAACCAGCTTCAGTGGACATCAATAGAAATTCTCATAACATGACACACAGAGACCCTGGTGGTATAGTGGGCACTTACAGGCCCCTGGTGATGCCAAGGCATCTAGTCAGTGACAAGCAGCAGAATCCTGTCACTCAGTGGAAGCAATTCAAGATACCTCTTGAGGTTTCCCAGAAATGCTAGGGGAGTACTTTTCTAGAGTCTGAACACTGCACATTGCTCAGTGTCCCATAGTACCCTAGTGACATTCTCTAGGGAGACATGAATTACACTTGCTAATTAAATTATGGGGTGAAGAAGCCAGTACTATGGTCAAACTGCCATTTGGCCGTGGAGGAGCCGCTGAAGCAGAATTGCCCTCCTTTTGCTCTTCAGGCTTGTCCTGTTCCCTGGCCGAGCTCTCACCCCGGCTGATTTTCCTCCAAGCAGCCCCTGGATGGGCAGGAGCTCCATTGCACTGTGTTTCAACTTGCTGCCCATTTCCCCCTGCCCCTAGGAGTTCCCATAACCAGATACTATTTTGGGACTTCAATTCTATTTAATATTTAGAAACTAGATTCCCATTTGGGTCTGTGGTTCTGTAGTTGTTTTCCTCACGATTTTTTTTTTTGACCAGACTCATTTCTCCTCTCCTCTAAGAATGGGTTTAACTATCAAAGTCTGAAATCATTTGATATGAAATGCAGTCTACGGCATTCTAAGTTCTTTGGCCAACAGGTACACATCAACATGAGGTGACCCAGAAGTTTGTGATGGCTTCAAAGGAAACAAGATCAGTTTACTTAATCTGCACTTTTCATTTGTGGTTTGTGAAATACTGAAGTAAGTGTAGAAAGGATTCCTTTAGAGGAAGTTAGGGATCTGTGGAAGCAATGTTAACACTTAGGAGCTACTAGGACACTAATGACTAAATCTTTGTTTCAGAGTTTCGGAAAGTGCCTGCCTGTCCTCTGCCTGTCGCCTGGCTTCCTAAGGCTCTGCCTATGCCCACAGTTCACCTTACTGCTTTGGTTGAATGGGTTAGGTGGCTGTCAGTACTTGGGCTGTGGACATACCCAACAGGGAGATGTTACGCTATGTGGTTATCCGTGAACTTCAGTAGCTTGGGAGGGTGACCGGGCTCTCTGATACTCCTCCATGGTTTCCAGGCACCTGAACTGAGGCCAGCACTCCCTGGCCAATGTGAAAGTCTCACCTCACACCCTTCCAAGTTGGTGCCTGGGAGTGAGAAGAGGGGAGCCATCACCCTTGTTTCCATATTCTCCTGAGGCGGACAGGCATGCAAGGGCACTAGGGCACAGAAAAACACAGGTCAACAGGTTGTGAGTTGTTGTTTACAGTTTTCCTTCCACATTTCAGCAAGGGGGCCAGCTGTGCAAACAGAACATTCTCAGTGTCATCACCCAAGAAAAGAAAACGAAGGCATGTGGGCACTTGGGACCATGCTTCCTGGCCCTCTTGTCCAATTTCAGCCACACTAGACCTGGTAAATAAACTGCTCTTCTGGTTGGTCATACAATCCCAACTTGGAAACCATTATGTTTATTTTCCAAGAAATGACATTCTAGTGCCATAACTCACCACCTCAGCCATTTTATTCCGAGGGCAATGGGGGTTAGGAAAAGGGAAATGAATGTGTAGCATGTGGTAAATGTAAATGAGAAAGTGAATCCCTAGTGGTTCCAACTGCTCTCTTTCCTGAATAAGCACAAATTTATAAAATGGGGCATGATTTCATTTTAATTTCATGTTTAATTAAAATAAGAATAAGCATAGTTTAAAAAAATAGAGAAGAGCTTTAAAGCAATAGTCTTCCTCTACACCCTTCCCAACTTACCCCCATGTCATGCCCCAGAAGCAACCACTCCAACATCCATAATCCTGGGTAATAAGCATAGATTTCTATTTCTTGATTTATCAATTCTAAATGATACTAATTTACCTTTTTTTTTTTTTTTTTTTGCTGAGGAAGATTTGCCCCGAACTAACATCTCTGCCAATCTTTCTCTATTTTGGGTATGTGGATCACTGCCACAGCATGGCTGCAGACGAGTGGTATATGTCCACATCCGGGAACCGAACCCAGGCTGCTGAAGCAGAGTGCACAGAACTGAACTTAACCACTAGGCCACTGGGCCAGCCAAGAGTTTAATTTACTCTTAAAATGACAATTTAGCTCTTTTATATTATGCTTCACCTTCCCTTTCCCCATCCTTCTGATCTTTAATAATTGTATTACTAATTTCAGTTCTTTCATTGGCCTTGTTTGTGACTTTAAATAACACATTTATATCACTATTTTATCCTCCATCAACCTTAGTTGACATTTTAATTTCTTTTTTCGTAAAATAAATTACAACTATAGACATCAGCTTTGCATTACCAAAGCTGTTAACATTTATTTATCCTCTGGTGCCAGGCACATGTGTGCTGTCTATTGATTAATTTCAAAAGATGAAAGTAAATGCATAGCATTTATACTGTGAGTGAGTAAATATTGCTCACCACTGAACCAAGTAGCATACGAGGATTATATTTTCTTCTCAGCAGGTCTCCCTAGCTGTGTAGCGGGAAATAGTTTTACCACCAAGGCCAAAAGGATTTTCTTTTCTTACGCATTATCAATTGCTTAAAATCATGCTTCTTTATTATTTTTGTCATGTTTGGGCAAGACTTTCTCGTCTGGATTTCTGTTTTCCCTGGAAATTCTAACAGCTTTTGCTTTTTTTCCTATTGACAATAGAATAAGGTGCTTTTACAATTTCCTCCAGTTTTTTCATCCCTCAGTCATGCTGTTGATTGCAAGGCTGCCTCTCCAAGCAGTGCATCCTCTGGTTTCATGACTGACATCTGAGGCCGCTGTCTGACTGAACTCATGGGATGGAGCTTCTGAATATGGTCCTGAACCCATCTTGCCTCTTCCTTGGTTTTCTTTCTAATTTTTTTCTAACATGCATCCTTAAACAACTTCAAGCAAGGATGCCCTTGCTTGTCTGGAAAGACCTTTATTTTGACCTCACGCTTACTGGATAATTTGTCTGAATTCAAGATTCAAAATCCTCAGCCTCGAAACATTTTCATAGGCAGAGTTATGAGTACACTCTCATAAGCCTACTTCCCCAGAGTTTCATCAAAAATGAAAAAGTGCAGTTTCAAAAAAACCTCCTTGTGATTCTGACTTCTGCCTCTGCCCATTCACGGAAAGTGTTTGCTCAGAGACCACAGGTAACTGTGTCATCTAACAAGCTCTCTTCCACCTATGGGCCTAACTGTGGACAGTTTCCCACCCTTGAAACTGTCCCGCTGACTTGGAATGCCCAGGTACTTTCCAACATGCGGGAATTGCAAACACTCAGGAATTAGACATTTAGACTGGGATGGGAGAGAAGGACAACAAGAAAACAGGAGCCAAGTGAGGGCCAGAGGAAGGGTAGCACCTTGGGCGTGTGGGAGGAGACAGAGAAGAAATGAGGGGAAGAAGAGGGGAAGTATTCGGAAAGAATATTCTCTTCCCTCCCTCCTATCCTCCAGATCTTTAATAATTATATTACTACTTTTGGTTCTTCTAATGGCTCCCTTTGTGACTTTCATTAACACATTTATATCACTATTCAGAGAGAATTATATCAATATTCAGAAAGAAAAGCAGAGAGTTCTGCCTATCTATGAGCTAATTAAGCTAATATTTTTAAAATCATTTTATTGAAGTATGATTGACATGCAAAAAGCTGCCCATATTTAATGTGCACAACTCCATGTGTTTGGGGATAAATATGCACCCATCAAAGCGTGACCACCCTCAAGGCCATGAACACGCTGACTTTCAGAAGGAGGGTGTGGGTGAGGGGAAGGGAGCGCTCGACAGAGTGCGCTGTTTGGACAAGAGCACCTGGGGGCAGGCAGGGCATTGAGAGCTCCAGGTGCTTCAGTTCCTTTTCTTTGCTCCTTGAACTGAGAGGCTTCAGGGCCTGGATGACAGATGACAGATACCCGAGTCTTCTACCCTACCTGCTGGGAACACAAAATGTCCCAGTGCAGACAGGATCCAGAGGAACCTGCTGTCATCCTAGCACCTTCCGGGTTCTAGCTTTGGGTGCACCAGGAAACAGCACCTTGGGGAGGGAACTGGCGCTCTACAGAGGGATTCTCACAGAGGCCTGGGCTGCGGCAAGGTACCCCATTCAGTGGCAAATACCCATGATGGGGCTCAGAATTCAGTGTGAGAACATGTGAGGTACCCCTGGAGATACCCAGAAATACCTAGGAGAGGCTGAGGCTCCCCTTCATGCACATGAGGCACAGACACTTGAAATAGGGCTCATGATTGTTAGCTTGGCTCTGGACCTACAGCTTGGGGAGACCTATGGATCAATGAAGTCCAGCTGACAAGGCAGAGAAAACATATTGCCACTTTACAGTTTTTAAAAGGCCCTGTCTGGTAACAAGTGATGTGCCATCAAGAGACCCAATTCAACTCAACCTTTGAAAACCAGACCAGAAAGCTGGTCCAACTTCCATAGCTCACCTTCCAGCTCCTCATTTTGCAGATCGCTAGAAGAGAAAGACAGAAAAAGAGATTATACTATTTCCACTCCTTTTTATCCCAGTCCCTTTACTTCCCCTCATTTAATAAACAAAAAGTAACTTGCCCAAGATTTTCGTTAGGGAAACCACCCTCTCTCTACTCCAAATCAGGTTTTCTATGCACAAAGGAGTGAGTATATTCGTAGGAATAATGTGAAGAGATATGAATTCAAATGGTGAAGTAAAATGCAGCTCATGGGAATGACAGAGATCATCCAGTAAAACAGGTTCGAGATTCGTGTGCTCACTGTTCTTTCCTCCTCCTGCCCTCCTCCGGTAAAAGAAAAAGAAAAAAAATAGATTAGCCTTTATAGCTACATGATATTGAAGAAAGTCTATCAGTGGACCAGAGAGAATGAGTAGTTCCCATGCAGCTCCTGATGAGAAATTCCAGCCCCTTGAGAAGATCTGCTCTGAAGGGCAGTATAGAGAAGAGACACTTTCCTTTGAAAGTAGATCTCAGCATTGTGATTCTTAAAAAGGGAAGGATGGCTAGAGGAATAAACATCAAAGACAAGAACTGAGATGACTAAGGGAGGGTGGAACTCAGGAAACAAGGAGAGTGGGAAAAAATGGTTACGGGAAAGGCAGTGGGAGTGAGAACAAAGAGGCCTAGGAAGAGAAAAGCGATGCTGGGTGGAGAGGGGAGGAGACGCCGAAAGGGCGGGTCAACACAGATAATGGCAGCCTGGGGAAGGTGAAGCAATCACAAGAGTGGGGACAGGCAGGGAGTGGACCAACCTAAGGGACTTCACAGTCCATCTAGGGAGAGATTTGGGAGACAAGAAAGGATGGAGCAAGTCCAGATGGCCTCACACGGGGAACCTCTGAGCAGTGACTCACGGTCCCTCATGCAGGAGACTTGCTGCCCAGTCCCTGGATTGTACAACTACTTGAGATCATCAAAAAGCTTAGCAAATTTAGAAGTTCTCAAAAATATTAAGGGTAGAGCCAGCAATTGTTGCCAACTTTGTATGATTAATGCTATGATAGTCACTGTTCAGCCCTGTGGAGTCCATCTTGTTACTGACAACTCACACAGTCTGTTAAGTCATTCTTTTTTTCTTCCCCGCTAAAGCCTTGCTGTTTCCTTTCTTTAATACTGCTCTCCATGGAATTGGATCCTCCCTTCACCTTTGTTGTTAGTGCTGTCCAGTTGATTCCAACTCCTAGCAACCCTGTGGACAGCAGAAGGGAACCCACCTCATCTTCTTGTGTCATCCTCTCACCTTCCAGCACTATATCAGAAAATGCTCCACTGCTATTCATTTGGTTTTCATGGCCACTTTTGTTTCGAAATGGGTGGCCAGGTCCTTATTCCTAGTTCATGTTAGTCTGTAAGCTCCACTGAAACCTGTCCACTGTGTGTGACCCTGGTATTTGAAATACTGGTGACACAGCCTTCAGCATCACAGCAACACACAGCAGCCACAGTATGACAACCAATGGATGGATGGTGTCATTCCCTGACTGTAAATGAACCCAGGACACAATGCTAAGAGCATGGAACTTTATTTTATTTTATTTTTGGTGAAGAAGATGAGCCCTGAGCTGACATTTGTGTCAGTATTCCTCTATTTTGTATGTGGGTCACTGCCACAGCATGGCTTGATGAGTTATGTAGGTCTGTGGCTGGGATCCCAACCCGTGAACCCAGGCTGCTGAAGCAGAGTGTGCTGGACTTAACCACTACGCCATGGGGCCAGCCCCAAGAGCATGGAATCTTAACCACTAGACACCAGGGCAGGCCCCCTTCACTTCACCTCACCTTACCTCATAGTAATTGACTAAGTGGCCAATGACTTGAGCATGGGTAGGGTGAGCTTACCAAAATCTTGGAGGATGCTATCCCTGCCTTTGAAGGACTACTTAAAAGGGAGGTGAGACACTATACAGTAACACTCGGGAAAGTAGATGTTATGAGCATTGTTTCCAGTCATGACAAGTCTTCAAAGGCAGCACAGTTCAGGGGACAGGAACCTCTCCTTCTCCCTCAGTTTCAGTTTCCTTACAGAAGGACGATTGGGCTAGGATGGCAGTAGATATTGAACTAGGTCAGAAATGGCTCAGAAGTTTCTTCTCACATCTTGGAAGTATTTTCCTATAGTGCTGTGGTGAAAGAGATTCTGAGACTAGATCACAGCCAAGTGAGAAAGTGCTAATATGGCTCAGTGGGAATAAGAGCAATTTTTTAAGTATGCTGTGAAAGTCGCCGTTCTGAGTGATTTACATGAGTTGCCTCATCATTATCCCATTTTGTAGATAAAGGTAATCACAGAAAATCTTGATTGGTGGTGCCTGCCATGATCTTGAGAAAAGTTAGAGGCAGCATAGGCACTGTGGGTTTCAGACTTCTGCAGCAAATAATCTCTAAATTCTCTCTTGTTTTTCTTTGAATACTCTAATAATGTATGAGCGATTTCAGCAGTGACCTGCATTCAATAACTGTCCTAACAGGTGTCCTTTTTTGCCAGTGCCAGTCCTCATCACCCTTCTTTCCAGGATCTTAAGAGCTTCTGCTTAAATTCACTGAAGCAGCCATGGGCTCTATGGCAACTTTCACACTGCGGCCCCGGGAGAGATGCTGAAAATTGCCTGGCTGTCTGCAGCCTCATCTAGGTGCTCAGTCAAATGTGCTACAGTGGTTGTCCAGAAATTCACTCTTTCCCAGTGCTTCCAGAGACCTGAGTTTGGTGACCATCCTCTGCTCTGTGGCACATTACCGGTGGAGATGTCTGTCTTTCTTAAGTTTCCTTCTGCCATATGCTGAGATTCGTGACCATAGATTATAGTCAATTCTGCATCCATAGCACTGGGAAGGTGCTGAAAAAAAGCAGTCATGTTCTTCCTAAATTTGTACCCTCTCTGTGTGCCTCCAGAGCCATGAAGGCTTTAAGGATGATGATTATAGTCCAGCCAAACTTCTTTGGTGAGATATCTCTTGTCTCCAGCACTCTAGTGTACAAATTAGTAATAAGTTAAAAAGTATATAGAATGCGTAGTTGACATACTTTACAGTGTATTTTGGTTTTCATCCTCACAGCAGGCAAGGTAGGTATTATTATCTCTATCAACTCAGGAAGAAATCAAGTCCTAGGGAGTTCGAATGATCCTCCCACACAGCTGGAGACAAGCAGAGCTGGAATTGGAATCTACATCCTTTGACTAGAGGCCCATAGAATTTACAAGAGCAGGAAGTTGGTGAAAAACTTGGAGAAGAATTTGAGTAAGGGGATGGGCAGCTAGCTTTACTATAGGTCACCCCCAGCCCTTGCTCTGAATGGGATCCAGAAAGCTTGGGTTCAGAGGCAGGTCATGGGAATAAAGCTATAATTACTGAGTGAAACAGCTGTTGAAATGAGCCACAAACGTTTTGGCTTCCTCTTCCCTTTCCGAATCCTGTATGTTAGTAGTTTCCAATCCATGTCCTGAGGAGTCTTTGAGTTAGTGAAGGGTCCCCAGGGTTAACATGACAGCATGGTGGAACATCTCCAAAGTGCCATGTTCATCTGCTTTACATATTGGGCATCTGCATAAGATTCAATTTGAAGAAAAAACATTCTGCTCCTTAGGAAAAGTCTTTGAAAATCATCACCGTACAGGGCTATTTAACCTTTTGCCCGTTCAGTTCTTCAGGACATCTGGAAAATTTTCAGCCATGGAATTTGCCATTAAAAGAGGTAAATTGTAACCTAAACTGACACAGAGGGAGCTAGGAGCTGGGGTGATGATCAGGCTAAGACGTAGGATTAGAAGCGAAAGAGACGTAGTCATCCAGGGCCAGAGAAGGTGGCCCACCAAGGCTCTGATGGTGGGAAATCTGAACTGAGTAGGATGACATTGGGGACAGTGTTGGTGCAAATAGGAACTGAAAAATGGATGTAGGGGATAAGATTCCAGGTTTTTCTCATATCTCCTCCAGAGTTCTACTAGTTTCTATGATCCAGGTTGGGCTTCGGTGCGCTAAGTTCAATGGGAAACACCACCAAGCACATTAAATAGAATTGGGTCTTGTCTTCTACGCATTCTACTTTTACCCATCACTTCCATAAATGTGTGAAATCAACATTCGACCCTGTCATCCAGCTAGACTTGCTGAACTCCGTAAACTCTACTAGTAAGTCTGGCTCATTTTAGTCAGGATCTGGGACTGGGTGAAGAATTGGGAACAAGAATGGATACAGGTTGAAATTTGATATAAAAATGACTAAATTTAATCATAAGCCCTCATCATCACCATCCTGAACCTGTTATCGCAAGTCCACAAATAATTATTCTCACTGCAAAGTAAAAATCAGAGATCTTGTCAGAAATCATTTTGGGGATTCTGAAATGAAGATGTTTGAAAACAAGACCAGCAGGGTAATTAAATGCTATCCTTTCCTTGACCCTTGTATTACAGAAGCAACAGCTGATATACAATATTACCTCGGAGAGGAGGAAAAGACCTTGGAAAGTTCAATCCTGGGTATCCTTGGCCTGGGGTTGAATACTGAGGTGGAGCCCTGGCCTGCCCATGAGTTCTGCATGTTAATCCCCAAGTACTGCAACCACTCAGCCTAAGTCATTCCCCTGGTAATTACACCTCCCCGCGGCAGCGCCCGGAACTCACTGTTACATTAGGCAATTGCGGCAAGCCGGTAACCTGATAGCAGCACATTATGTAGTTTTGTGGGAACTCTGGTTCCTGGAACAGATTGAGGTTCCCAAGCTCTGGTCTTGTGCTGTTCGGGCGGGTCTTTCACGAAACACTCTTTCTGTACAAAACAGACTAAAACTCTAACACCAGCTTTGGGATGTTTTTCAATAGCAGCGTGAAACTGACTCATTTCTTTCAAAGCATTCTTGCCAAAAAAGAGAAAAGTTGCTGAAAAGAATAAATAACTCTCTTTTGGGTCTGACATTTGTCATGTAGTTTGTTTAAATACTGTCCTTTTGGGTAAATTATTTTTTTATAAATTAAAGTGTAGTAAAATAATTCTCTGTCATCGACGCTAGTGGTACTTTGAACTCTTGATTCTTAAAGAACCCATTGAACCTGATAGGAAGGCTAAGTGTAACATTTCGGATTTAATAATGAAAATGGGTGGGGAAAAGTAACGAAGGTTTAAGTCCCAGTTTTCACGCTTGTGATAAGAACCAAATTCCCTGTGCCTAGTCATCTACTCTTTACAAAAGCTGGCTTCAAAAAAAAACATGAAAGAAGGGAGAAGAAGCGTAGTAGAGCATCTTCATTATTCAACCTGAGGGACTTGTCATTCGATACTTAGAAAGAGAAGGAAAAGGAGAAATTGGATGTCTCGTCCCAGCGGCAGCCACATTGTCAATTTGGGTCTTACAAGTTGTACTTTCATGTTCCCAGAGGGAGGACTCTGATGATTTATGGAGATCTGGCTCCAGGAAGGTGACTCCTGAAGCCATGCTTGGGGAGTTAGAGAACATGGATTTACCATGACCAAGTGGAAGTGGGAGCTTGGGGAAGAGGACGAAAGGAGAGTGGAGAGATGATGAGAGAGAATTGCTGAGAGAATTGGAGGGGAAGGACTCAGAAAAGCTTGAGAGATTTTACTCTCTCTCTTCTGGATATGTGTAGAATTTTAGGCATGATTTGAAACATGAGACACACAATCTGAGAAAAGATAATTTCAGACAATATGTTTAATGTTTCTGTCAATAATTTGGCTTGGTCACACAGATGAGGAAGTGCCAGGTCCCTGGAATAGAGGGCAAGACCTGTCTTGGTCTACTTTCCTTGGGAGCTCCCTTGTCAAGCATGATTGTGCCTGTGTGTGGGGTGTGTGCAGGTGACACGCCTGAAGCTTGCTGCTCATCAAACTCTATGTACTGGTAAGATGGCTCCATTGTGGCACGTGACCCTTGGCAGCTCCCTCTTAAATGAGCTGGGGAAACAACTTGTGCTGCCATATCTTAGGAGCTTCCAGAGGAGAGATTTTAAAGTTTGGGATGATGTCACTTCAGAATTATTTGCCAACAGCTATCACATACAGGAAAATTTCCCAAGGAATGAGAGTGATCACTCAGGTACCCAAATTTTCACTAGAGGAAATTTCCAAGAACACTTCATATCATAGAATGTTATCTTTTTCGGACATATTAGTTGTATTTTTTTAAATTTCTCATTTAAAATAAGCATCCCAATATTTATATTTTTTATCAAACCCAGTGTGCTGCTGAGTTTGGAGCTATAAACCCTGGTCTACCTGCCTCCTAAGAGACGTATCCTTTAGTTGGTAGTGGCAGGCCCAGGAAGCCACAGAAGTTCCAAGTGGTGTGGCACTCCCTGCCACTGTCCAGTTGGACCAGCATGGACTCTGATTAAGGACAGCTCAGCCACAGGCAGCCCAGCGACCTATGGTCTGGTGAGAAAAGAGGTACTGGTCCCATTAGATTCCTTTCTTGAGATTTTTGGACTTGGGAAACTGAGATATTGACTTCCTAGCTATAAGAAGGTCATGTAGAATGGGGGGCTTGGATGTCCATTATGGGGCATGTGCTAAATGAGAACAAAACAGATGTAGAGAAAGGGAAGGGGAGGGGAGAGACAGGAGAGGAGAATACTCCTAAAAAGAGTGGATTGGGTTCCCAGTAACATTCTAGGCCATGAGTTCTTGCACTACTTCCTTTCTTATTTGTCAGTTCCTGGGACTCTCTTTGTTTCCTATCATCATGCTTCCCTGCCACCACTCCCAACAACTCTCCTTCCAAACTACCACCACCTCTGTGAGCGGGCTTGCCCGGCTCTCTATTCCTTCCAACCATGCAGATGAATGCCTGAAAAAACATCTCTCAAACACTGTCTGGGATTACCTTTAAAGCCACCAAACCAAGAGAAATACAAAGAGCCAAAAAAAGAAGAAAAGAAATATAAGTGAAAAAGAAGGAAGTAATCATAAACTAGCTGTAAGAGATCTGACCAAAACTTAACTAAATTTTGTTAAATTTAAACTTCTAAAGTTACAATTTAAACTAAAAAATGTCCCCCCTTAAAAAAAAAAAAGGAAGAATAAAAGAGGACAGAAGAGTAGAACAGGAAAAGACTGAAATTTTTTAAAAGAGTGAACAGTAAAAGAAAATAACTGGAGAGAACTCCGACATTCTTTCTGAGAGGAGAAATGCCAAAAGGAATACCTACTGTGTGCTGGTTGCTTTATGCACATTATCTTGTTAGATTTTCATAACCAGTCCTATTTTATAGGATTGCAGACAACAATTCAAAATACGTAAGTAACCTGCCAAAGTTGGAAAGCAAAAAGGAACAAAATCCCATGTCTGGCTGGCTCCAGAGCTGATGCTCTGAAGGAACGCTCTGGAGGAAAAACGTGTTTGTCTTAACAGTCTCCAATCGGGCAACTGTCTGAAAAGGCTCAAGCATATTGAGATAAAGTACCCTGGGAGGGACTGATCGTTAGCAGGTTTTCCCACCTGAAAGTCTTGGCAACAAAGAGTTGAGGATTCTAGTTGATGGAGTGTTCACAATTGTTAGGACTTTTCACACAGCTGGATCTTTTACAAAACAAATCCTGGCCTGGGACATGATTACCAAGAGAGACAGCTGTGGGGTGGGACTTGCATGTAGCCTCATCTGAGGTCAGAATTGAGCAAACAAGATCAGGCAAAAAGGAGGCATCTTGTAAAAAGCCTTGGTGATATTTACCAAAAGAGGAAACTGCCAATGAGAACAGCACAGCCTCGGTGGTGGGTAGCTTACAGTGCCCGGATGTAGGACATTCATCAGTGGAGGTGTCCTTCCTTTCTAGGCATTTGAAAGGGCGGATGTTATCTAGCACAATTAGGAAAACAATTCAGCTACAGAGTTGGAGACACAGATGCCCATGGATTTATCATAGCTGGTCAAGAGGCTTTACAGCTCAAAGCAGTTTTTTAACCCCTCTCCAAAAAATGATAACATTCTGTGAGATAGCCCTACGCTACAAGGCAGCAAATTGAGAGCAGAAAGATGGGAGTGAGTTATGCTAGATTATATATTGCAAGCCCAAGTCAGGCAAAAGCCAGGACCTGGAAATTCTGACTCCCAGGTGAATGTTTTGTGCTTTGATGCGCTTGCTTATAACACCCAAGGGGTCTTGCATGATCTCTTCCTTATTCTTTCGTTGGTCACATATATGTCTGGGATATGGAAGACATTTTGCCAAGTGCTAAAAAGTTCAAAGAAGAGGACGAAATCGTAGCCTTTGAGGGTGGATATTATGTACAGTAGTCCTCTATTATGAGACTGAGAAATACCACATCTAAATTCTCCATGGTAGGACTGGGAAAGTAGAAATGATTTTATACAAGTGTATTAAGTGCTATGTGAACACACAGGAAGAGAATGACTTTGGTCTGGAGGAGGCAAAGAATGCTTCATAGGGGAGGCAAAGAATAAGTCAATGTTTCATAGGAAGAAGAAAAGTAGATTCTAAATAACAGAAATAGTCTATGCATGGCTTTGAAAACAAGAAAGAGCAGGTATGTTTGAAAAATAGCAAATAACCTCATATGATGAATTATCATCATTGAGTTGGGTTGAGATTAGAAAAGTTACCAAGAGTCAAATTGTGAAAAATTTGGTGCGCTAACAGAAGGTTAGAATTAATGCTGTAGGCGGTGTGGTTCTATGAACAGATTTTAGAAAAGGGAGTGATATGATTATATTTTAGCTTTAGAAAACAATTATGATTCTAATTAAACATGAAAAATTAAAAATAGGCATTTATATTAACTCTTGATACGACCTACTGAAAAGGACAGGGAGAGAATTAATAAAGGTGTAAACCCAAGGACAAAAAGAGCTGTAGAGCAGACAGCAGACAAGAATTGTCAATGGCATTTTGGAAGATGGGAAGCTGAGAGAAGAGGAGTAGCTGACTGAGCAGAGGAGAGAAAGCTAATAAAGGCTAAAAGCCTAATAAAATCTAAGAAGGGGAAGCCAAGAAGCAGCAAGATGTGTTGCTCTAAAGAACTTTGGAAAGGTCAAGAATTGATGGTCCCTGGTGCTTGTGAAGATGAAGGGAATGGCTGGAGCAGAAAACAAAGAATTTGTTGAAAGTCTGCATAGTTATAGACCCTTCCCTCTGCCCAACAGCTGGGTGGGTGTCTCCCCCTTGCCCTGGTAGAAAGCAAGATGTTTGCTCTCTGGAGATGTTGAACCATAAGGGTTCTAAACTCAGTGATATGGGGGAGCCAGACAGAAACAGGATTAAGTGAAAGTCCACATTCTGCAGAGTGAGATTTGGAAAGCTTCCCTTAGCTCCATGAATGTTGACATCCAAGCTTATACTCCCCATGGAGGAGACAGGAAGGTCTTCTTTGCAGAAAGTGATCAGCCTCAAAATAAAACTCCTACCAATATTGACATGGGAGTCACCCAGAAAAATGCTTGGGTCCTACCTCATCACACTACAGAGAGGTTCACCAGTCAGTAAGTCCCACTGTCTCCTAAAAGACAACAGAGAAATGACTTTGAGATTCCATGACATTAGAATAGAGGTATTGTCAGATATGTCAAGTGTGGTAGACATTACTTATGCTCACCAGTATTTGTTTTTTCTTTCCTTCCTGGTGCACAGAAGCATTGAAGAGAGAGTTATGAGCTCCACGCTTTCTGCAGAGGTCTCATGTTGAGATGGTGGAGCCACAGGATTGAAGCAATTTGGGTCACTGAATCGCCACATGAAAGACAGCTGCCCTGGAGAGTTACCCGACCTCCAGCAGACCTGTGTGAACCAAAAGAGACTTGACATATTAAACCATTAAGATGCCAGGCTTGTTTGTTACTGTAGCATAGTTTAGCCTAACCTAATACACAACCTACCAAAAATACTTCTGACTGCACCCTTTCTCAAGAAGAAATGGCCACCCTATAACCCAGCAATTCTACTCATAGATGATATATGAGTACACATGTCCAAGGTACAAGACTCCTGGCAGCAGTTATATATCTCATATCTAAATACTTTACATTCATACACACACTATAGCAAAAAACAAACAAACAAATAAACTACTGGTGCATACAACGGCGTGGATGACTCTCCTAAGCATAATGAAGCGTAAAAGAAAGCCAGATATAAAAGACTACATACTTTATGTTTCTCTTACATGAAGTTCAAGAACAGGCAAAACTAACGGATGGAGATAGAAGTCAGAACAGTGATTACCTTGTTGGCGGTGGTGGATGGTGGAGGGTATTGACTGGGAGGAGGCATGAGGGAGCCCTGTGGAGTGCTTGAGATCGTCAATATCTAGATCTGGATGGTACTTACATGAATGTATATGCATACGAAAATGTGTTGGCCTGGACACTTAAGTTTAGTACATTTTACTAAATGTTTTTTATACCTCAATGGAAACCAAAAAACTACTGGATTCTGTGATTCACCAAAATGAGGATATAAGCCATAAGTAGGAAAGCATGGGATCCAGGCAATAGGAA
The DNA here is from genome assembly GCF_041296235.1 of Equus asinus. NCBI lineage: Eukaryota > Metazoa > Chordata > Mammalia > Perissodactyla > Equidae > Equus > Equus asinus. Next base: position 148,554,346 of record NC_091791.1, read on the forward strand.
ATCCCCCAGAGGACTGAGATGAAAGGAATTCCTAAGAAGATGGTGACTCCCAGGATGGCAGCTGCACAGGAGGCCGGACAGCAGTCAGTCACAATTGGAGTTGGAGGCAGAGGAATCAGAGAGAAATGTCTAGAAAAAAGGAAAAAGAAAAGAAACTGATAGATTATCTTAGTTTTCAACTCTATTCAAGAGAGTGTTACTATTCTATCAAAGAATTTGGGAAGGAATTAATGATAAACACATGAAAAACTAAGCAACAACAAAAAAAGAAGCTATTATTAATGAAAAAAGTTACAGAAACATGTTACCATAGTATATGATATGGCTGAGCTATACATTTAGCCAAAATATTGTTACACAATTGCTTTGGGAAGATGGGAAGAAGGAAAGTGGTTTGGGAAGAGTGTGTGGCAAACGGATATGGTGAGAAAGCTGAATTCCGATCAGCTGCAGAAGAAAACCAGCAGAGAGGGCCTAAATTTGAGGAAAAAATAAGGAAATAGCTGCACATGCATATTACTTAGAAACATGAAAGCAAAGAAAATCATAAACAATTGAAAGTGCTTTAACTCAAGATGGACAGGGGTAGGCAGAGGACTGCTACTTTTCATCGCGCACCTTGTTAGGTCATTGACTTCTAAAGCCACATCATAAAGTATTTCAGCACCATGCTGAAGCAATTAAAAGACTCTCAGAAAACACTAAGAAATCTAAAATAAAATAATTCATTTCCAAGCACATTTTGATTCCAATTAATTTTTTTAAAGACACATTTATAGTCCCTAGTAATTTTCATTGGTAGAGGAGGGGTTTGTGAGAAGTTGTAAAATTGTGATGTAATCCCTTTAAGGATCCAAAAAGCTGGGACATCAAATTCTATCAATGCCAGGTATTTACTTCAAAGAAAACAGGGTCCTCAGAAAAAAATAAGTTCTGTCGGCTATCGGCTCTGTCATAGCTAACAGCATGATAATATTGTACCAGGTTTTAGAATTTTGGGACATGATCACTTTTCATCACTATTTGAAATCCTGATTGTGCAATTTAAATGTGCTTTAAAAAAAATAGGTTCTGTTAAAGGGAACATGGTCCCTCTAAAACAAGGCAACCTATACCTAGAAGGAGCTAGTCTTGCAACTTCTGCGGGCCTATTAGAGGCGCCAATGTGGAAAAAAATAGGTACTGTGTTAGTTAAGAGGCTAAGAGTAGCGAGTAACCAAAAAACTCAACTCAGAGTGGCTTAAACAATAAAAAAAGAGTAATCATTCATCTAAAATGCTCAGAGATAGATACCAGACAAGGCTTCATCAAGGACGTCACCAAGCATCCAATTACCTTCTCTTACTTTTTGCTTCACATGCCACAGCGTCAGCGCCATCCTAGCCTGGCACCTCTCTTGGTTTTAAGATGGCTGCTACTCTCTGCTGGGGCTGATGCTTCCTTGTTTAAGTCCATTGGGAAAGAGTGAGCATCTTTGATAATTCCCTGCAGAAGTCTCAAATTTGCTTGCGTTGGACAAGATTTGGTGACGTGCCTACTGTTGAACCAATCATTGGCCAAGAGATGAAATGCACTGGAGTGCCAGGTGGACTCAACCTCCCTAGAGCCACGTTGATGTGCAATGGAAAGCAAGAGCTGTTGGGAGAGAAGGAGGGGTGAGATGGAGGAAAAACCATAAATGTCTCCAAAGGTACTTAAAAAGGGAAGGAAGCTCAGGATGTGTTGGCAGTTGTAAATGGACTGTCTTAAGATTGCCATGCAGGCCATATATCGCTACCTCAAAATTCTTATTTTTAAAATTCTTGTTGAAACTTGAAGAGAAAGTCAAGAAGAGCAAAATGTTTGGAAGGGCAAATGGGGACTTTCTCATGATAAGCTGTGTGTAGGGAAGAGCGTGTCTTTCATACTCAAATAAATACAAGGATACTGTAATGCTATGGTAAAACAAAGGCTTTGGGTTTTTCTTATTAGATCTAGTGATCTCAGAATAATAGGCAAACCCTAAGAAAGTCCCTAAATCAACTCAGCCTGGGGGAAAACCATGCATATCAAGCCATAACTTAAGAGTAGTTATGGCACAATCGAAACAGTTTGTTCAAAAGGTCAAAAGAAGTAGGATTGGATTCTGAGATTCCTAGGTTGAGTTATTTATATTAAAAAAAGGGATAATAATGTCCAGCATACATAGTGGTCATGAGGATTAAAACAGATATTATTTGTTTTAAGTATGTATGAGGAGTAAGTATGAGGAGAATATGAATAACTGTTGAAGATTGAAAAAGCTAAGTTCGTGGTTTAAGATCTTTCTCTATTTTTTATATAGTAGGAAGTCTGATAAATGTTATACTTAGCTGTAAGTATGAGGCACTTGAAATGTAAAATTGTGTAACTGAGCGGAAAATTATACCACCTTTGACTCCTTTTATCACTCCTGAGGCAGGCCTGCCTGTGTAGACATTGACACACTATTTCAAGGGGCACGACTGCATCTATCCGAGGTCCACTGGAATTTCAACCCTAGTCCCAGCAGGAAATAAATCATATCTATAACACTGGCCTGACAAACTCAAATCAATGGGTGATGGAAAATGTCACACAGTGGAGGAAAAACACAGAAGGATTCAATAATTTGAACAAACAGGAAAAAACACTATTCTGGTGTGCATATGTGTTCAAGAGAGATTGAGTGATCATTTTAAGATGTCTGAATTTTGTCATTTTATTCAGTTTGCACTACTTTGGTGAATGTGTTTGTCGTATATACTGCCGCTGAGTGTTTGGCTAGTAGCCCTGTTGTTAAGGCTGGCCTCTTGCCGCAGTAGAACCATAGCACTTAATTTGCCCTACTATTAATCAGATTATTTATATTAATCACATGACCTTTTAACCCATTAGCATTAAGACTGCTAGGCAATCTCAAATATGGTAGCAACGAACAAGGCTGTCCTGGGAGTATGTTGCATTTATCACTAGTCAATGCTTTACAAAATAATGGGGATATTTTAGACCAATTTTTAAAAAGGAGAGAACAAATGGCAAGTGAATACATTTCATTTTGCCCAATATCCCCTTATAGTCTCTCTTAAATGGGCAAATGCTTAACAATTGTTTTGCAAAATATCCTCTAGATTAATAGATGTTCTAAAGAAATTTTAAAATATTTTTATACCTATTACAAATATGAAGAATTTATAACAAGCAAGTTCATTGATTCTCGGGTTTGTATTAAGGTGATAGGACTAATCACAGACTAAATTCAAGATATATTTTCAGGTGCTTTAGTGACATAGCAAATCAACCCCAAATACTCAATTCTTTGCAAAGTTCTCATCAGACAAATATGACAGATGATATAAAAATGGCCAAAGATTTTAAGGAAATAATTGTCTGGTTTCATAATGATGATTATGATAGTAGATCCTATTAAACGCTTACCAGGGACTAGGCCCTGTGCTAAGAATTTTGCAAAGAGGATTTATTTACTCTTCCAAAAAAAGTAACATAAGCAATATAATTTCCCCCATTTTACCAGAAGAGGATACTGAAGCACAGAGAGGCTAATTAACTTACCCAAATACACAACTAGTAAGTGAGGGAGCTAAGGTTTGAACCAGGCAGTCTGAACTCAAAGCTCATATGTACAACTACTCTACAATAGAGCCAAGACTGCCATAACTTATGGGTTTTATTCTGAGTTTTCATCTTTTTCATTTGAAGGGTGTTTCTTTAAAACATGCTGGCTTTTAATTTTTTAATACTTTTCATTTTATTATATTGTATTATAGCTTTATATTAAAAAGTGGACAGGGTGGTAAATCAGTTTCTAGTATTACTGTACTTCATTTTTATTTCTGTAAAAGGAAGACAGTAAAATAGCGTTTTGGACTACAGTATAGGAAAGAACATGTGTGTGATATAAATGCAATAAATCTTGATAATGCTATTTAAATCTCTTTAGATTCCACCCTGGAAAAGAAGGAATATCTCACGACAATGGGCAATAGGGGGAAGTTTGATAACCATGTTAGATTGAGTTTATAGCTGTGTGTTTCAGACCTTTAGAGAAAAAGTATTCCAGATCAGGGTGATGAATGCGTCTTTTCAGTCCCCAATTTTTTCTTTGTTACTGCCTATCACAGGCTCTTTATTAGAACAATATTTCTAGACTAAAGAAAAAGAACAGAGAACTATCTGATGGTAGTATTTTTATCAAATTCCGTCTACTCCAAATATTTAGAAAATTTTCATTAGCTGAGACTTTCAGAAAATTAGCAAAATTAGTGCTCTGAGATTACAAAAATTTATTCTACGACATCTTCAAATCAACCCGATCTACTCTCTTCAGGTTCCTATTCTCAAATTTCAAGATAAATATTTAGCAGTTGTCGATCTTTAAAAGCAAGAGATGTTCAGCGAGGTTTTTATTCTCATAATCGAAAAATACATTATGGAAAAATAGAAGTTAAACCAAAAGACAGAGAAAATGCTATCAAATAGCCACCTTTTTGGAAAAAAAGGGGACCATTGCTTGAGATTTTTTATTTTGGTGGTTCTTATGTTGCAGAATCGTTTGACAACCATTTAGATCTGGACATGTAAAGATTAGGCAACAGATATTTCTTCTCTTCTTTTACTTGCAATAGCAACACCATCTCTGCCACATAATGTGCGTTAGTTTGAAAATATGTTTTTTAAAATATGAATTATTTAGATAGAACACAGTAAATAAAAGCACATACGTCTTTGTATGGCTAGGTCAGTTTGAGAAATTATGTAAGTTTAGTAGAAACAAAATGGTCACCAAGTATTCACCTGTTTAATAATTTTAGTAACTTAGTAAAAAATCTCTTCCCGTTTATTATTTGTGACATTTGGGGAACGAACATGCTGCTAATTCTTTCGCAATGCTAACATGTATGCAGCAGGACCCTTTTCAAGATTGGGACCCTATGAGGCAGTAAAGCAAGCATTCATTTCTCTCACACTTGAGGTCACAAATTTTTGCAAGTCAAAAATGTTGAGCATGCCAAAAACATCACTCCGCACACTACCAAATAAAAGAACACTGTTATTCTTACAAGGAGAGGTTTGACAAGACAGGAAATAGGCAGGTCAGAGAAGTTTACTTAATACTGAGACGCATTTAACCATCGTGAAGCCAAAATACAATGACAGTTAAAAAAAATAAACAAATGGCTGTTCCACAAAACAAAACCCCAGGATATATGCTCTCTACTGGAACTGATTATTAGATTTTTAGCAACTACAGGAAGTGGATAACCCCCAAGAACCCTCACAAAATTTCTAGACATCTTCCCCATTTCCTTTTGTTACATGCCTTCCACAGAGATAATGTGGATGAAAACAATTTTAATTGTGGGTAGATAGTTGAACAAAGAAAAATTGGTCTTAGAATGCTGCAAAATAACTTCATTAAAAGGGCAATCATTTTAAATTTGCATTCTCCTAAAAATGGGGAGCAAGAAAGAAGAAAAAAGAAAATGGAAGATAGGAAAAATCTAGCTGTTCATTACAATTTTCCATTTTTTGTTTAAACACAGCAGGAGGGCAAAGCTGCTGGCTTCTCTTCATCCTTGCAAATGCCAGGAGGGATTATGCAAACCCCGAAACCACCCAAATCTTATTTAAAGTTATAATCATTGTTCCCATTTAATGACTTTTGCCTGCTTTCACTCAAATATTGTTGCATCTTGTTTTCTGCCAGTTTGGACCCACTGGGAGTTGTGGATTCATAATTGCAGATAAACCTTTTTTTAAAAAAAAGAAAAGAAAAGAAATATGTTACCTTTACAAAAAAGCAAACATCAAGTGACATCTAGTGGATGTCTGGATATTATTTTCTAAGGCCTCTGAATAGCAACGTTCTCAACAATATATTGTCGTAAGATTGCTGACAATTTTTGTTTCCCAGATAGAGTCTCTGCCTTTTCCTCAGATAGAAAGACAAGTTATCCTATCAGACAGACAGGAAAGGTGTCATTTTCTGTTCTCAAAGGAAAAAAATCTCTTTCATTAGCATATGAATAACAATTCTCAAGATAAAGTATCTTAGAAATAACTCACTTGTAACTCATAAACGTGCAAAAAAGCTCATAGTACATCTAACATTGGAAATATTTGAGCAATTATCAAGTGTGCGGATGGTTCTTAAGAGAAGATGACATTTCAAGTCCCAAATTCCTCTGTTTATCTATAAACTTAAAGAGCATTATTAATTTGATGAATCTATATTTAGTCCAACTATGTCCCAATTTCCCTTGGAAATGCTGTGGGAGAATTGTGCAACTATCTAGGTCCAATTACCATGACCTTTGGTCATTTTTGCTGGTTCACCACAAGTTATTAAAGAACAGTGACTTAACCAGGGCTACTCAGAAAGAGTTGAAAACTTAATTGGGACTGGGATTGCATAACAACGCCTCTCCAGCGATTCCATGTGTCTTGGAGGCACTGATGTGTCGAGACTGCATTTGTGAAAAAGACAGAAAGGGAAATTACTGAGAAATTGAAAGATGGTGTTTAAATTTAGTATTTTCTTCCCTTTCAAGGAAAGGAAACTTGGAATATGCAACTGTAACCCAAATGCCAGCTGTCTGGCTGTCCCGAAGTCTTCCAGTCTTTTAGAGTCACTCTTCATTTTAATAATAAAACACACACACACACACACACACACACAGCCCTGCATGAGCCCTCCTCCAACATCCTGTAGAAAATCTAACATCTGGGGCCAGCCTCGTTGCGTAGTAGTTAAGTTTGGCGTGCTTCACTTCAGCAGACCAGGTTCGTGGGTTGGGATCTCGGGCATGGACCTACACTGCTCATCAGCCATGCTGTGGGAGCAAACCACATATAAAACAGGGGAAGATTGTCACAGATACTAGCTTAGGGCTAATCTTCCTCAAAACAAAGAAAGAGGAAGGTTGGCAACAGATGTCAGCTCAGTGCAAATCTTCCTCGGTGAAAAAAAAAAAAAGAGAGAGAGAGATAAAGAGAAAGAAAATCTAACATCCTCTCCTTCTCCATTCCCCCAATCATTTCAAGAATTCTTGGGAGCTCTGCTCATTCTTAATCTCAGCTCTGCATCAAGCTTCATACTACTGTCTTGTTCTTACCCACTTTGGCCCAAATGCAAACTTTTTTGCTTTCAGTCCCCCTCCAAAGTACCACTGACACTAAAGCAGTGTGTGTCATCAACTTTTTTGAAGTTCGGGTAATAGGAGGGAAGCTACAGCACAGATGGCTCGCTAAACAGATTAAAATGTAATCTATGCAGTGATACAATGTCTGGGATTTGTTTCAGGATAATTCATTGGGGGGTTGGGGATGGGGGAGGAGGTGGGGATATAGAAGAAACAAAATCAGCTATGAATTTTATCATTGTTGAAGCTGAGTGATGAGCACATGGGGTTCGTCATTTACGCACTCGACTTTCATACATGATTGGAATTTGCATAATAAATATTTAACAGAATAAGTTCCTTGGCGATCCCTGACGCAGGAAATTCCTCACTGGCTCTCATCCCTTCTCGGAGGAGCCTCCTACCACATTTTGGGACCCCTTCCCACAACTTCTGCGTCGCCCTGCCTCTCCTTGTTCTCAGGCTGCCCAAGCAAGCCTTGAGCTCTGGGGCTCCCTCTAATTCTTGAGTAGCCCATCAGAATGGCTGGCTGCCTCCCTAAAAAAGAAACTAGTTTTCTCCCCAAGAGGGATTCTGCCCCAGCTTTACAAAATATTCTGTCGAGGCAAAAACAACACAACTAGCATAGCACCCCAAGTAGAGAGCATTTCAACAGGTTAGTTCTCCTCCTCCGACTATTTGTATGCTAATTGCAGTTCTGACACTCAATTCTAACAAAATTTGACACAGATAATTATCTCAGGGCAAAGCAGTTTAAAAGATGATATTCTATGCCTACAAACAAGTCGGGGAGAAAGCACAAGCAAAATGTGGCAAACAGGTGGTTACTTTTGCCTTTTAAACAAAAGATGTTCCATGTAGACATTGTGTCATACATAAGTAAAAGTATCTTTAAAAATAAACATATAGGTTTCTCTCTGCTACTCAACCGTACTGCAGTAGCCAAGGGCCGGCAGCTGTCACAGCTGGCTCATCGGAGGAGGTACGCTGGGAGTCTGAGGAGTCACACTCCCCACCCCCCCAACACTATGAACTTGGGGAGAGGGGAGCGGGGAGCGGGAGGCCCTCGGGCACGCAGCCCAGCGTGATTAAGCCGCCTTGCTCCTATCTCAGTCAGCATCAACTGGCAACCGCTCCTTTAACTTGACTTTGTCTACTTTGGCCTAGAAAATGCAGGCTTAGCGAGCGCTGCTCTCAAGTCAGCTGACGTTAATGTTCAAACCCCCTAAAATGTGTGCTTAAGAAGAGAGGAAGTGAAGTTATGTAAGGAAAAAGGTTTTTCACTTCAAAATACAAGTGCAGGAAGAATAAGAGAATTCTCTCTGGATGATTATGCTAATAAAACAAACGTGGAAACTGTGCCTGTTGTCCCCTTTTCACGTTCCCAAGCGTGAGGAAAAAGGATTCAGAGATTTGGGGATGGGGCGGGAGTAGTAGCTGTGGCTTCTGCAGCCACTTGCCAAATGCCTCTGAGCAAGGGACTCGGAAAAGTGGACGTGTTACCATTGGCATGTGTCATTGTCCCCAAACACATGCGAGAAGATGTCAGCGCTTACTTCTGGCTCTAAATTGAAAAAACACTTCCTCTCTTTCTGCCAGCGCCATTTTCCCTCCCACTCACCCCCGGAGTCTGACACAGTTTCCATTCCAAGGAGACCCGGTAATGATTCCAAGGAGACTGGGTAACATATTCCAGTGAAAGAGCTGGCGGACAGCGTGAGACGGGCACGGGGATCAGTTTAGGCTGAAATGAATCAGGAAACATTTTTAAGTTGCCCTTTGAAGTTTTTATTGCCTTATCATCAAACAGCTTCTCTTCTTTGGCTGTATATTGATTTTTCTGACTATGAAAAAGTGTTTCATCTCTCCTGTGATAACCAAACACAGTTTCAGTCAACAGGCACCTTCTTTTTTCTGCACCGTATTATTCTTCTTATCATGGAATTATCTTACTCTCCCCGATCAGACAGGACCCCTGTACAGCATTAGTCTTTTCCTGATATTATTTTCCTATCATCCCCAACAATATAATGTTTCCATTCCAAACATAGAGCTGCAGGGGATTATATCATTATTTGCCTTTGCTCTAGTCAAAGTATATTTTATGAGAGTTTCTTGTCATTTGTCCTGATCTATGCTACTATTTGTCAAAACATCACCTCTGAAATTGCCTGCTTCTCTAAGATGCCAGAAAAAAAAATTTATGTCAACTAAAAGTTAAGCCATTATAAATCCCATGGGGATTTCAAAATGGGGCACCCTTGGGATTTTATTTTCCTCTAAGTAAAATGCAGTTTCTAACACTCAAAGTGAGTGGACTTGTAGAAGAGTGGATTGTCATAAAATGTCCCCTCTAGCCCCTGGCACATTAGAAAATAGTCACAAAAAGTTTTTCTTGCCTATGTACTTGTATGGAGTGATGAGAAAGCCAATCTCATATTTGGTTCAGGGTTCATACCTGAGTGGAAAGTTAGGCCAACACGTTGCCTGGGTGGAGAAGACGTATTAAACCCTGACTCAGGAACCCTAGAGTCCAGTCCTACAACTGCTGTGGTTGGTTGTGTTCATGACAGCAGCACGTCTTCATCTCCGTTTGTCTCAGGTAGTTCATTTGTAATCTAACAATGTCTTAAGTCATCTTAGACGCATTCTCAGCTTCATTTTTGCATTTCTCAGTGTCATTTCCACGCATCTTTCCTTTGCCATCTTCTGTGCTCATTACCTGGCTGTTTTGATGGTGGTCTCTTAACCTCATTGGCACAGACACTAGATTAATATCAATCTTCCCGAAGGTCAGCTCTGGTGATGTTACTCTTTGCCCCAAACTCGTCTAAGGTCGGCCATTGCTTCCCTGGTATTTAGGACCCTCCAGAGTGGACCTGCAACCTACCATTCCAGAATAATTACCAGCAACTTCCTAAAAACATATGTCTTTTATACTCCAGTTTGTTGGAACTTTGGTTTTGCCATTTTCTGAACATGCTTGTGCCTTGTTTGTATTTTCAAGGCATATCACAAACTGCACGGATTTCTGTATTTGTCTTATTTCCCCTACTGGATGGTAACTTTCCTGAAGATAACTGCTACCATTTATTGACCAAATGTTCTTTGCCATGGACTGTGTGAGATACTTTACATCCACCATCTCTAGATTTTCCAATAATGTAAGATGGATATTGTTTTTCAGATGGGAAGACAGAGACTCAAAAGTGACTAAACGATGTCCTCAAGGTCACGCAACTAGCATGTGACAGCTCACGTCTTATTTGTTTTCACCTCTATCATGTAGAAAAACACTAAACTGAATGAATGATGATGCTGGCACTTACCCAGCATATAGATTTAGGCAAATATAAACATGAATGAATAAATGACGATTTTAGACCGCAAATACAGTCCCCTCATGTTAGATAACTGCCGCTAGGTGGCAGTAGTTTGCTACAGCCATAAAGTCTGATCTTAAAATTCACAAAACAGAACAGAAGAGCAGGAAAAGACCCTGGAGATTATCTGATGTGCTCTCCTTATTTTAAGAAAATTGAGGCTCTGTAAGGTTATTTTATTTATTCAAGATCTTTTAGTTAGTAAAAGAACAGAATTTCAACTCAGGTCTAAAATTCCCAAAGCTAGTGCTTTTCCATAATACCAATGTGCATATGTTTTCTTCAAAATTTATAATTTATAGTCATAATTTTCCCACATATTTCCAATATTAAAAATACTTATTAAGATAGTGAATGTGATCAAAATTAAACAAATATTTTATCATAAAATTTTAAGCTTTTTTTTAACCTAGTAATATAGTTTTCATGTTAAAAAATGTTATAGATAATGCAAAAAGGAAAAAATTACCAGTAATTCCAACAGCCAGACATAATCATTATTTTGGCATATATTCTCTCAGAGGTTTCTTTACTCATCTGCTAGACCCATTTTTAAAAATTACGATCAAACCAAGACATAATTTAGTAACTTGTTAATCTTAAATTTTCTCTATAATTTACTTTCATAAATAGTAATTAGATATTTTGTTTAGGAGACCTTCTGGATCTTTTAAAATTCTCCCAATTTAACCATGCTTAGTTGCTAATAAGGGGAATCATTTTTAATATACTTCTTTATCTTTTCTTCATATACTTCTTGAGACTATTTCCTCAGTGGAAATTTTAGTTTCATTTATATATATTTTTCTCGTTCTCCTTTCAATAAGGAAAAGAGCAATGTCAAAACACTGTGTACATAATCCATCTCCAAATGGAAATGCGGTTTTTCAGCAGGAGAAATTTTATTTTCACCTTTGAGAAGTTATTCCTGCCAATCTCACCTTTCTTCTTAGGATGATTATACAATATAGCGGGTATTTCTCAGCTAAAAGGATCAGGTCAGTTATATAAAATAGCATATTTTACCCTACTGAAGAGAAGCTAAAATGGCTTTAAATGCCTGATCAAAGACCACACTATTATCGTTACCAGAATGATTGTATCCCTCTAAGCATGGGGTTTGCATGAACAGCTTTCTCCATCTCCAGGGATGCTCTCTGACTATAAATATTACGATGAATGTTATCATTGAATTTCGGCCCATGTGATTTCGATCCTCCTCTGCAAGCTGCCGTCCTTGTGACTGACAGTCTGTCACCATTGCCTCAGAGTATGCAGCAGACGTTAGCAGCAGGGAAAGGAAGTGGCGGGGCGGAGGTAAGTACAGACTATTGGTACTCTCCTAACTGGAGCCGCCGCTGGAGTTGAAGATGCAGAGGAAAAGAAGTGCAAAGAGAAACAGGACCGAGGGAGATCTGGGGATAGTCAAAGCAAGAGGACTGGGGTTCGAGCCTTCCTGAGAACATTCTATGTGATAACTTGGACTCAGTACTCATGTACTTATGCCAATAGTGCAAGGCCCCTTGACCCGAAACTCTGATATATTCACTTCACAAAACTCCAAGTGCCTGCAGAGAATTAGCCCTCCAGCCTGCTGCCATTCTGCCATTCATAAAATGGAAAATGAATTTGAGGAAATTATCATTTGATATCTCCTGCCAGGTGGGATGGAGAAGCCATGTGGCAGGAAGTACTGTGCAGGGAAGGCACCCAGGCCCCCCATCCACCTAGGCCAAGGGTTAGTATGTGACTTCCTCTGCAGATAGCCACCAAGCTAAATTAACTGATGGAGCACCAGACTAGTTTGTAGGAGTCTCCCTGATTATTTCTCTTCTGATGTACACAGTAGCAAGGACAGGAGTGGACAGTGGGCATCATTAGCGAGTGAGGCAGAACTGTCAAGGAACAGGAAAACTGCCTGGTTTCTGCCTGGGAGGTTACTAAACTGATAGAGTGGTAATTGCTATTCAATTTGTAGTTAATCTGGAAATCATGAGGTGCAGCCTACATGTGAAAATGGTGCTTCTCTTTGGCCATCTGTAAACAATTTTGTTTTCCTTTCTCATGGGGAGGAAGAACTTGCCCTTGTATAGGGATGCTCCCTGCTTTCCCTTTACCACCAACTGATTCCAGCGGACTGGAAGAAAACAAAGCTTATCAGCGTAAGGCTTTCGTCTCCTGGCAAACCAAACTAGAGCACTATTTAGGTGTGTCTTTTTTTTTCTTTTTTGAGGAAGCTTGCCCCCTAGCTAACATCTGTTGCCAATCTTCCTCTCTTTCCTTTTTTTCTCTCCAAAGCCCCAGGACATAGCTGTATATCCTAGTTGTACAGCCTTCTAGTTCTTCTATGTGGGATGGCTTGACGAATGGTGATAGGTCTGCACCCAGGATCTGAACTGATGAACCCTGGGCCACTGAAGTGGAGCGTGCGAACTTAACTGCTGCACCACTAGGCAGGCCCCTAGGTGCTTCTATTTTTGTAGTTATTCACTACATCATACTTTCCTAAATGTTATATTTCCCAATAAAACGAAGTAAAACTACTATAAAATATTCAAACTTTGCATATATAACATAGAAGATAGTCTCCAACAATCCCACTCCAGCAGACTGTATTGTACTCTTCCATATGGCATAGTCTTGCTTTTCTTCATTGAATTTGCTGTTTTAGAGAACCATGAGTCTGTCCTTATGCCACTGTAAAGGAAAAACTCAGCTTTTTTCCTTCCTTTGTAGAGAAAAACCCAATTCTTCCCTACTATGTCTTTCTTCCCTGTGAATCTCCTATACTACTCATATAAAACATTTCACTTCTGATCACCAAATGTGTGGAGGCTTTCTCCACACCAAACAATTTTCTGCAACACAAGTTGGGTGTCCTATGATTTCACTCAGTTCTGAGACTATCTATCAGAGATAGCGTCAGATCCCAAAGGTTAAGGGCTCAGTCCTAGACTGTTCCCTTCCCCACTTCAGATGCCAGCTGCGAAGTCCAGATTGTCACCTGTGCTTCTGACCAACCGGCTATCGATCGGAGATTCCAAACACCCTCTCCTTGTGTTTGGTTAATTTGCTAGAGCAGGTCACAGAACTCGGAAACTTACTTACAAGTTTATTAAAGGACATGATAAAGGATACACTTAGACATCCAGATGGAAGAGATGAGTAGGGCAAGGTAGGTGGGAAGGGGCGCAGAGCTTCTGTGCACTGTGGGTGCACCTCTCCCAGCACCTCCATGCGTTCAGACCGGGAAGCTCTCCGAACCCTGTACTTCTGAAATTTTATGGAGGTTTCATTATGTAGGCATGATCATCAATTCCATTTTCAGCCCTCCTCCCTTCTCAAGGAAAATGGGGGCAGGGCTGAAAATTCCAAGGTTCTAATCATGGCTTGATCTTTCTGGTAAACAGTCCTCATCCAGGAGCCAACCGGGAACCCACCTAGTCACCACATTAGGACAACACTCCCATCGTCCAGGAAATTACAAGAGTTTCAGGAGCTCTGTGTCAGAACAGAGGTCAACAACCAATATTAGAACAAGAGATCGTCCTCGTGCTCTTGTCACTTACTTAAGGAAATACAGGGGCTTTAGGAGCTGTGCCAGGAACAAGGGGCAGAGATCATTACATTATTTTCTATTCTCACTGCCACCATCTTGGTTGATTAAACCCGAGGATCCTAGTTCCAGTCCCTCAGGTCACAAATGACAATGACAATTCCGAGTCTTTAATATCTAAGAACATCTGTCATATCCCAGGGACCTTCTCTAGCCACCCCTTCCTCCATATTCCTTGGATTCCCAACACACACACTTCTCAAAACATCCCCCCCCAACCCCATCCAGGTCTCTCATCTATCCCCCAGGGATGTGGTTCCAAGCCTCTTTCAGAGTAGCTTCAGAGCATCCTCCTTTAAGTATGGTGCCCAGATGGAAATATATTCCAAGTATGAACAAAATAAGAGGACTTTCATTAACCATCACTTCCATTCTGTATTCGCTCTACCACTTGGAAAACTGAAGATACCACAAATACAATGGGCTTTGAAGCCATGGGATCCGAGTTTTAATAGTGGCCATCATTAACTGAAATGTGAAGCAAGTTACCAAATGTCTCTGAGCCCATTTTTGTCATCTATAAAACAAGTGTTTTATCTGTTCTCCCACAGGTATACTATGAAAAAGAAATAAGCAGGTTGTAAAAGTGCTTAAGGTAGTCGACTTTCAATAGTGGTAACTAACACTAAGAGAGTAAGCTAAGGCCGTATCTCTCAGTAGTTGATCAGACTATTTGTTCTTACTCATTTGTTAATATGTATTGGTCAGGGTTCAGGGAATAGAATCATTCTGGCTAGTTTAGCAGAAAAGAATTTATTTACATTTTATTGATTTCAGAAATAATTTACATCATGACAGTACACACGGGCACACATAAATGTTTAATTCAAACAATCTTCACAGTATTTACCCATCTGACATGTTTCTGCTTTTTCTATTCAATTTTTTTAAATGCTAGTTATGACCCACTGAGTTGACTTCATGACTCACTAATGAATTCTGACCCACAGATGGAAAATACTACATTGCAGGATATTAAATGGCCCAAGAATCACTGGAAGCACAGAAGACACTAACTCCAGCCTGTGCTTCTAGGAACTGGGTGGCCAAGTGAGCTGCCAGCTCCAGAAGCAGAGTCTTCATGACCCACCCTAGCAAAATGATGCTTCAGGAGTCTCACACTAGAGCATCTGATTGACAAAGCCTTAGTGATGCCCAAAGCCCTATGCAAAGGGGTCTGGGAAATACAGGAGAGGAAAGCACACCTGGAAGGTGATAACAGATGTTAATCAAGCTAATCCAGGGAATCAGCCCCTATCCACAATGAAATGCTGCTTAAACATATTTACTCAAAAGTAGCTGGCCTCGACATACCTAGTGGCCTAAACATCTATCATTACATGTATTTTATCCCTATTCAATCCCTAATTCAATATTTTCTTGGATACAGCCTATTATCGTTACTTCAGTGAAGGAAACTCATACAACTACAACTTGTACAATTTACTTGATGGAATGAAATTCAGAGGAACAAACCAACCGCAAATTCCCAAACTACATTTCCTTTCACAAACACACCTCTCCACCAGTCAACCCGGGGTCCACCGAAAGGAAGATTAAAAAAACAAAGAGAACACTAAAAAAATACACTGAGGATTCTCTTCCTCCCACCTTCACAAAGCATCTTAAATACATAACAAAAATTGTTTTAGACCAATGAAGAGAAAAACAAAGAATAACTTTAACTTCTTTTTGTCATCTTTTAGTTCAGTTTATGCAATAAGTTGCATCTGTGAAAGAAATCAAATTTGTTGAATGAAAGGCACTGCTTATGATTTATAAAGCAATTGAAATAAAATAGCTTGCTGAAGTGAAGGGGTAGCATTCAGTGAGTTAAATCAGACAGTCTTTTTTGGATGTGCAAATAATGTACATCTGATTAACAAAACTGTCTGCATTAGGTCGCCACAGAGATTCATACAACAACCAAATGCAGAAAAACACAAGAAAGTAAGTTTCTCTGTGATTCCAACAGAGGTGCCCCTTCCCTGAAAAGAAGAGAACAAATATCTTTAGAAGTTAAAGCTATTAAGTCTACAGAAGTACAAAACACCAAAAACGCTTTAAGAAAAAAGTACGTTTTCTCATTTTCTGTTCTTGGAATTTTAATTTTTTCCAGTGGAACCAAAACCTCCTGACCCCCTTTCAGTGACATCCAGAACCTGAAAAGACATAAAGGTGGTAAGCCATAGAGTTAATTTCAGACCCTCTTTCAGTTCTCTCCAGGGCCTAATTTGTAAGACTTACTATTGCTATCATATCTTTTCAAAAAGGAGATTACAAAAAGAAAATTAAATTTTTAAAAAGCTCCAGAAATTAAAATACTGGATAATTTTCAAAAAAGCCAGGGAAATCCTACAATTTCACAGTATAAATGATTATCCAAAGTAATACTATACAATAGCTATGAAAAACATTTCACGAAATTCTAAAACTAAGATTTTAATTTTGCTTAAAATAGGACTAGTCCTATACACTACTATTTACTTACATACAGCATATAAATCCTCAAAATTATACTTTTCTCTTCCCTTAAGACGTTGCGTGGTTCATTCCCTACTCAGCTTTAAGATACTTACTTGAACTTCCTCTATTTCTGGATAAAAAATCCGTTCACAAATGAGCTGTGCAATTCGATCACCCTTTTTGACTTGAAAGGAAAAAAAAACCAAACAGTTTATTAGTGACACTTCATTGATGCATTCTCTATATTCTGCTTTGTGCAATGAGAATTAGGAGTCAGTATGTGTGGTCTATAGATACACAACCCAGAAAACTCACTGTGTTTACATGACTGTACGTATTTAACATACCTTCAAACTTTTCTTTGCCAAAATTAAACAGTACAACACCAACATTTCCTCTATAATCTTCATCTATGACACCAGCTGGGGAAAAGAAAAATATTAGTTTGATTTATGCTACCAAAACACTGACGGTGTAAGATTACCTCAAAATCATTCTTATCTAAGATTTTCATCCTTACAACTGAATAAGTGAATCTTGCTCTTGTACTATGTAAAGTCTCAAAGCTAAGAAATGTTATTACTAAAATGCAAATAAGAATTTAGAAAATGGTCCTAATTTTCCAACCTGTCATTCTTACACATGGTGACCATTTCCTACCCTAAACCCAGAGCAGGCACTTCTCATCTTGGACAGTTGTCCCAAATTGCTCTCTCTAAACCTACTGTCTATCTGTTGCGCACCTGCCAAAGACCAGAGATCTGCAGTGGAGTAAGTCAACGCTGACACTGTTAAGCAGCAGTCTGGCAAGTATCACAACGCTCATTTTTATAATCAAGATGGAACTGAACTTTTCAGTTCACATTCTTCCCCTCCTTTTAATCTGAGCCACTATCCCTTCTTAGAGCATGATCTCTCAGAAGACATTAGCACAAAGCTTAATAACGAGCGCACTTACAGAACTGCGTGTTATTAGTACCTGCTTGAGTTTATAAACACAAGGGCAGCACTTCTTTGCAGGAGAGAAACTGGAGCCAGGGCCCTGCCTTGGCCCAGCAAGGTATGTTTACCAGACTTGTTAGCATTTTCCTTTGTGCTAAGAACTTAAAATGTTTCCATAAACAGAAGCACAGATAATAGAGGTGCACCAGGGCTTCTCATTTCTTTTAATATTGAGACATAATTCACAATTCAACGGAAGTGTATTCAGAGTTGTGCAACCAATTTTACATTTTCATTACCCCGGAAAGAACCCCTCTACCTATTAGGGGTCACTCCTCATGCCCCTCCCCTCCACTGCCAATTTCCTTTCATACATGTCAATGCTTTTCTCTCAGTTTGTAAAATGCTGGATAGGATTCACGTGAACCTAAGTAAATGTAGCTTCATGTTACATCTTCTTATTAACACCCCATTTCCTAAAAAAAAACCCTTATCAAAAAAAAAGCGGGGGCCGGCCCTGTGGCCAAATGGTTAAGTTTGTGCGCTCTGCTTTGGCAGCCCTGGGTTTTGCCGGTTCAGATCCCCGGCATGGCCATGGCACTGCTCATCAGGCCATGCTGAGGCGGCGTCCCACACAGCACAAGCAGAGGCACTCACTACTAGAATATACAACTGTGTACTGGGGGGCTTTGGGGAGAAGAAGGAAAAAAGAAAAGCTTGGCAACACATGTTAACTCAGGTGCCAATCTTCAAAAAAAAAAAAAAGGAAATAATCAGGAATTTAGCTCAACCGGTACTAATGCTAGTCGGCCAGACTCATATTTGAAGGTCAAGTGAAAAGAAAATTTTTCCTTTTTACAGAACAAGGGTAAGTACTCCCTTTCAATTTTCTCATATAGGGAAAAAAAGCAAATTTTAAAAAAAGGTCTATCGTGGGGAAAAATACTCAGAAAAGCCATCATTTTAGATTTTTTCCAGTGGACTACAGTAGAAGTTTAAAGGGACACCTGTGCTTTATGAATGAATTACTAGGGATAAGTGAAATTGAATGTATGCACTTCTTAAAAGGTTCCTGACACATAGCTAAGAGTTTGAGTTAAAGATAAATAACTTTTTCCCAGTAAGAAGGGCAAGTATGGAAGCGGCTGAAGGGCAGCAGAGGTGGTTCCTGTCACGTCTAGACTGAAGGAAACTGTCTATTCTTTTCCAGTTGCAGAGCAACAACACTTTCCCGATCAAAGAATACTGAAGCCTGGTTCCTTTCCCTACTGCCCGCTGACCATTAAATTAGTGCCTCGTATTTACTCAAAGAATTGATATAAAGATGGGACCAGCGGTTTCTACATTATCTATATGGAGAAAGTTCTGGCTGCAGATTCAAGGAAGAAAGCCCTCAGCAGAACACGTAACTCTATGCTGGAACAAACGCACAGAAGACATGGACTCTCCACGCTGGGAGAGCGGAAGCACAGCTAGTACTCATTTACCTGGAATGTGTTAGAGGAAGACTGACTTCTGAGCTCTTCTTTTTCTACTTCATTAGAAAAATGTTAGATTATCCAAATAGTGGAAATACATGTAAAGTAAAAGCTAATGATGTTCCCCTGCCCTCCCCTCAGGCAGCCAATGTCACAGTAATATATTTTACATATTACTTTCTTTCTTTCCTCACTTAATTATCATAAACACCTTTTGAGATTACTACATGTAAATCTTACTCATTCTTTTTAGATGCAAGATGTGGAAACACAGTACCAACATTTCTGTGTACGTCTTCTCTTACATCTTATCAGACACTTGGGTTGCTTTCACGTTTTGCTATCATAAACAAAGCAGCCCTTTACCTATGTCCTTGTGTATCAGTGCTTTTTATTCTCATCAAATAGGTTCCAAAGATCACTTTGCTGGGTCAGAGGGTATGTACATTTTAAATTTTAATGGATATTGCTAGATAACTTTGCAAAAATAGGGTAGCAATTCACATTTCTATCAGCGATATTTAAGAATGCCCATTTCCCAAGTCCTTGCCAGCACCAGGTGGTAATGATCTTTTTAATTCTGGCCAATGTGATGAGGGAAAAAGGGCATCTCACGGCTTTACTTTGCATTTCCCTGATGACTAGTGAGGCTGGACTTTTTCCCTCCATACATTTGTTGCACATTTGCATGTCCTCTTCTAGATTTTATGTTTTTTTAAGTCTCTTTGGGTATTTGACTCTTTTTCATGACTTCAAGTGTTTATTTTTTCACTTTATGGTATCTTCTACCACACAAAAACACTCCCTTTCTGTAGAGACCTTTGCTATAAATCTGTAAAGCAGTCCTATCCGGAATACTCAAATGGGTGAGTGTCTTGAATTCTGCAAAGCCAGGTGATCTACCAAGATTTTATGCTTGGCACACAGAAAGGTGAAAAGCTTTTAACCAAAAGAAACGAAGTCATTTGAAGTCAGTTAAAATGTATGGCAGAAAAAAAGGCCCTCAATTAACACTTTTTTTTTTTTTTTAGCATGAATGCCAATAGTATAAAAAATCCAATAGTTCCAAGTTCATTTATTACTCAAAGGTGCTTTGACCTTCCAGAAAAACCCAAGGCTTATTCTTTTTCTATGTAAGGGGCATAAGCGTCAGGGATATTTCTCTTCATGAGAAAGCAGAAAGTATTTTGAAGTTATCACTGGAAAAATCATGCATTGGAACTGGCAGAGTGATTAACTGACTTCAGGCAAAAGTTTTACTGTGTCAAGACTTTGGCATGTCACTTGTTGGAAACCTTCTTTAGTGAAATCCATCCACACCTACCAGATGTGAATTCTGAACAGAATCCTGCATACTCAACTTTTCCCTTTGACCCTTATTTACAGCCTGGGATTCCTAACCTCTCTCTTCTGAAATAAAAACTGGGGCCAACTATGATAAACTTGTGCGTAAGAGACATTTTTAAGATACTCTGCATCCAAGAACACACCACAGGGCGATTTTATGAATAATACCACACCAACCACCAGGCAAACTAACTTTCCATGTATTTTACATGAATTTTTTGCAGAGCGTTGTTTTAGAGCAAAAATTAGTAACAAGGTCAGAAAAAAAGTTTCCACATTAAAAAAAAAATCCATGAAGTCCCTAGGGGACAGCAAATACAACTTACAGGGTCTACTATGTGTCAAGCCGTGTTAGATGCTCCACATTATCATTTAACCCTCCTGCCCTTCAGAGACAAGCAGGCTAATTTTCATTTTACAGAGGAGGAAAGTGAGACTCAGAAAAGTTAAGTAATAACTAGCTAGTTGGTGACAAAGCTGGGACTCCAATCCAGTTGTTACTCCAAAGTCCATGTTCCTTTTACAACTCTGAAATTTCTTTAAAAATATATACAATCATTTATATCCTTAAGTTATAGTCCTAAATTACCATACTTGACCTTGTAAAAGTGTTTTTGAATATCAAGCATAACTGAGCCCTGGCGATGCTCAACCCAAGCGGGCTGACCATCCCTGCTGGGTCAAACTCAGCCCCTCTTCAGCCCCTAAGAACTACTTTTGGGCTCCTGTCTTGCCCCACAGCACCACCTAGTGACATCATAGGGGGACTGAAGGGCAGGCTGGAGACAGCCCAGGACAGGCCTGAGCCTGTGCTTAATCCCTGCAGTGCAGGTTACAGGGAGCTAACTGAGGACAGTGCTTGACTGCTGGAGCCAAAGGGCAGGGTGATCCACAGCCCTTAACTGCAATGCAAAGACCCAGGGGACTGGAATCATATGCATGGAGATTCCAGTTTTTAACTTGTCAACTTGGGCTCATTTCTCAGCCAGTTTCCTCATTTGCTAAAAAATAGCTTTGTAAAAACGGCGGCAGGCAGAGAATCTAGCATAGCCACTTATCTGAGGGCCAAGACGTTTTGCTAGTGAAGCACTTGCCATCAATGAGGATAAAGAAGGGTCAGGACACGGGGACCCCATCAGTGGGGTCTACACTCCAGTAAGGAGGGGATCCGAAGCAAGGAAGCCATATTAGGAAGGTGAGCATTTCACTACAGTAAGGGCAGTTCAAGATCCTGCAGCAAGGGTGGCTAGCAGAGGAGGCTGGGACTCCTTCAGGAAAGAGACCCCGTGAGGAAGTAGTAAACTCTGGAAGACAGGAGAAAGGCTTGTTATAAGGGAAATAAGAGCCACTGAGGACTTGCTCAGCAAGAAATGGAGATGGGGGCCGCCCAGTGGCCGAGTGGTTCAAGTTCCATGCACTCTGGTTCAGTGGCCCAGATTTGCACGTTCAGATCCTGGGCACAGACCTACTCCACTCATCAGCCATGCTGCGGAGGCGTCCCACGTACAAAATAGAGGAAGACTGGCACAGATGTTAGCTCAGAGCTAACCCTCTTCAAGAAAAAAAAACAAAAAAAAGAAATGTAGATAGGGAAGCACAGTTTTCTCTCCTGACTTTATGGAAAGATTCTCCTTCTATATTTTGCCAAACATGGCTGGCTTTCTTAGAGTTAAGAAAATTCTTACAACATAAATCTGCATTTCCTAGAACCTTTTGCTTAATTACTTAATAATTGATTACTATTATTAATAATTACTTAAGGAAAACACAATTGCTTAAATAATGACATAAAAGCTTTTTCTTCCCTTACAATAACAACTTTCTTCCATGAATAGTCATTTTTGGACTAAATGCAGATTATCACTAGACTAAAAATCTTACCCATCGAATAGTGTCTAGTTAGCCTATCAGTAAAATAACATGCATGTCACATAATGGTCACTTAAAATTTAGACATAACCAAATAGCATTTGAAACTCTATCATAATTGTCTTACTTCAGAGATGGAAATTTCTAAAAGCTAAGACACAACAAAATCATTTCCTTTTTCTGAAAATAAAAATAAAGTTTGTCACTTGATTACTACCTCTTAAGCAAAGATAAAGTAAATACTTACAAATATTTCCAGAATAAAAATGTAAATGTATTACCTCCTACATCTATGAAGTGTTTTGCAGCCAAGCCAGAACGTGGAGCTGAAAAACAAAAAGGAGAAATTGGCTCTTAAGGGGGAAGGGTGATATTGGATCCAAATGAGACAATTTAAGCGTGTCACTCTCATCTCCCGTAACACCTATGTCTTCTTCTTAACTTTAGCAGGTGGTTCCAAATTAAAGAATGTATTTATCACAATCTATCATCAAAGTAGAAGACAGTTTAGAAAATATTGACAAGGTTTAATTCAAAAGGAACTTAAATCACTCCCCCATGGCTGTAGTCGATGGAGGGTCTAAGGTGGTGCAGCCGTGGACTCTGGAATGAACTGAAAGGTGAGCAAGGGAGGACAAGCCTAGGCAGCTTTGTCCAGAAGGCTGTCCACAAAGGGAGGACTGTGGCTGGCCGGGACACAGGACTGAGGAAGAGGACTTTTGTTCTGAGACGGGAGTTCTGAGCATGTTGCACTGTAGATGGGAAGAAGTCAGAGAGTCAGGCACAAACCCAACCACGAGGAGCAGAGCTTAGCCTAGAACTTGGGACCCCTACTCATGATTCAGACGCCAAAAGACATGTCTATAGGAAACAAATGAAGCAGAAGAGAAAAGGCCTAAAAGCAGTCAAGCAAAATGCCAAAAACTCAACTTTAAACACCCAATTCCACTATGACTTTTTCTTTTGGTGAGGGAAATTGGCCCTGAGCTAACATCTGTGCCCATCTTCCTCTATTTTATGTGGGATACCCCCACAGTGTGGCTTGACTGAGTGGTGCCAAGTCCACACCTGGAATCCCAACCTGCAAACCCTGGGCCACCTTAAGCAGGGCACATGAACTTCACTACACCACCAGGCTAGCCCCAATTCCACTATGCTTTTTATTCTTAAAATGAAAAAAATAAAAAGCTAAATCTATAACTGATACTTGCTGACTTGAGCACTGGGTCTACCATTAATTATCCTAACTTCTAGTATTTTATTACTGGATAACTTAAATGAGGCACTTTGTCAATAAATGCTGCCCCTTCCTGCCTTTACTTTTATTTCACTCCATCTTCTGATTACCCCCGGCAAGAGACACTAAAAACTCGGTCAACGCTGCCAAAGAGATACGAAGAGAGAGCTCATCTTGTGTCTCTAAAGGCCAAAGTATCAGCAGTTCTCGCCCTCATGGCTAACAAGACAGTGGTAGTCTAGCCGCACCCCCACCCCCACGGCTCACAGTTCCATTTGCTCCTTTACGTTTACTCTGAAGTTAGCTAGAAATTACACCCTTGAAAAGAAGTTCTAAACACTTTCGCCAGAGACAACTGACTCGCTCCAGAAAAGTCAAACCTACTGAGGTGCACTCCGTTTTGTCCTGGCCACTCCCACTCTGAGGGAGCTAGCACACTGAAGAGTCTCCCTTCCCCAACACCCCAGGGAGGACCCACAGCAGTTAGAAGTTTTACTCTTGTGATATATAATGCCATGTGCCATTATCCTAAGCCTGTGTCTATTCTTTTTTTTTTGCTGAGGAAGATTAGCCCTGAGCTAACATCTGTGCCAAATCTTCCTCTATTTCGTATGGGGGATGCTGCCACAGCATGGCTTGATGAGTGGGGGCATAGGTCTGTGCCTGGGATCTGAACTGGTGAACCTGGCCGAAGCAGAGCACACGGAACTTTAACCACTCAGCCATGGGGAGGGGCCCTCTATAGTCTCATATAACAAACATTAGCCATTCTCATCACCATCTTCACAAAGAAATTTGACTTCTTATGCAATCCGATTCTTGAAGGGAAAGTTAGTGGTTAACACTGGAAAAAGCTCCAGTTAAAAATCACCTATTTATATTTGCAGTTTTTCTCACAGCAAGGAGTTATGAGAACAACCTCCTGGGCCAATGTGAGCCTCCTAAAAGCTCAAGTAAGTAATCAGAAGGAAAAAAAGCAAAGAGAAGCAAAAGCAAACACATAAATGAAAGTTTTCAGATGGCTGCATTTGCCATCAGATGACACCTCTTTATTTTAGGACACAGGCAGGGTCATATCCCTTCCTTCCTTTATAGCAGAAATGAAACTAAGCTGAAGGAATATATCACAAAGGAAGAGCCTGACACATAGTTACCTGTATCTTAAATCACTTACCTACTCTTCCATAGCATCCAGACGGAAGAGCTATCTGAATGTCGGTTTTCACAAGGGCTTTCTCCATAGGCGGTACCGTGTAATCATAGGCACTAGGAAGACAGTGGAAGAAAATAATTGGTAGTTAGATATAGTTAATTCTTTGTGAACTTGGGGGTGAACAAGGTGTCAACATGTAAATGTATTCTCCCTTGCACAAAATTTTGTTGGGAAATGGAGGTAATAATCTTGCAGGAGGGGGCAGAAAGGCAGAGACTTTTAAAGGGTGCATGCTTCACTAACATGGTATGAAAAGAGGAAGATAAAGAAAGAACCAAGAAAGGGGAAATAATTGCTAATAATAGCTAACATTAAGCCCTTACCATGTGCCAGGCATAGTTCTAACTGCTTTATATAACTCATTTCATTCTCACAACAATCCTCTAAGCGATTAGGGAAAAACTGCAGAAGGAAAGGGGAAAATGAGTGGACAACACAAGGGGAGGGAGAAGCGTGTTGCGTCTACTCTGCTGGTCTTTGTAGTTTACCAAGCTTACCATGCTGTGGCCATGAACTTCACTGGCTGAGGAAGGGTGGGTCTCTGTGAACCACTGGAGATGGACACTGCTGAGGAACTGATTCTCTAAGGTCCACCCAGCAAATGCTGCTACCAGTGCTATTACTGTAGGCCCCTCCTTGATAGAAATGTACGAGATTTCACAAAAGCAGGACTCGAAGTTACTTTGGAGACCTTAAGTAAGACTAGTAAAGGGGTACTATATTTTTACTTATTTCGTTAGAATTTCCTCTCTTCAAATAGCTAGATCCTAACTTATTAAAAAGACCGGTTATTATCATGTTTATTTCAGTATGCAGAAAGGCACCTGTGTTTTTAGGAGGATCCTTAAAGCACATTAAATCAAAGACTCTCCTAAGACTCACAACAGTGTTCAGATATGGTGTAGTAAAATTCCATCACTCTACGTTTATCCATGAAAGTTACAGCACTGAACTATACCCCTTTCAGCCACAATAGCCTTTAGCTCGATTTTGTTTTTCTTTCTTGTCTCCCTTACTATCATCACACACTCCTTTCTCCTTCTTCTGACTTAGACCGGTAGTTCTCACATTAGCATTACCTGACATGCTTTAAAATACATCCTAAGGCTCAGGATTTAGTCATGTAATAAACATTTTCTCTCTCCATTATCACTTTTCACCTACGTTAAAGGTTCTAAGAACTGGGCACAGTAGCCAAGAGGAAAAAGCACTGAATTCAGGGTCAAAAATTCTATTACCTTCCAGCCCTTGGGCAATCAATTCAACTCTTCACAAACTCCCTCATCTGTAAAAAGTAACACTCATCTTCTTCAGGATTGTTGCGAGGATTAAACTAAAGACTATATGGGAAAGTTTTGAGTACATGTAAAAACTGCCGTACAAATGAAAGGGTGTGGTGGTATTATCAACATCTCCGATTTTCATTGTCGGACCCCTTGAAATTCCCAGTCCTTGGGATAAACTTGAATATAGACGTATAGAGAAATCTTACTAATCCTTGAAGCCAGAAGCAGCTGAGGTATTTTCCTACTCCTGGCTTTTCTTTCTACTGAGCACAGGATCACCCTCTGGCCACTCCCTGAAGGCCAAGGCGGGTCTTACTCATCTCCGCCTTCCGCGTGGAAAGGGGACAATGCATGCTGCAAAACTAACCACGTCTCAGTGCACATTTATTGATATTTAGCTACCGGTCTACACTCTTTGCCCAAATCCCTATTGAATTATGCTAAAAAGGAATGCTAAAATTTCCAACACCAAAAAGGGCAGAAATCCTATATATATCAAAAAGCGTTTGTTTCTGTGATCTTTTAAGAGAACGTTTCAAACCGTGGCTGCAGAGGGCCTGAATGTAAGCTACCAGGGCTGAGAGCTCTAGAACTCGGGAACTGGGCTTTCTCAGCGGGGGACCGAGATAGTAGAGGCGCAGGCAGCCGGTGGTCCCCACTCACCTGTACAGGTCGTAGCCCGCGGCGCGCGCGGACCCCTTGGTCGGGGCGGTGGCGTGCTCCGACAGCCGGGTAAAGCGGAGCCGCATGCCGCTGCCCTCGGCGGGCCGGGCCCGCTTGCTGGGGGAGATGGCGGGGGCCTCTTCAGAGCAGGGCATGGCAGAACCCGACGGGAGCCGAGGCGAGAGCGAGGGAACAAGAGAGCGCAGAGTGAGCGTGGGCTCAGGATCTCAACGAATTTTAAATTTCCCGCCAGCAACTCCCCGCCCCGCCACCCCCTCCTGGACGAGCCCACCGCTGTGGTTGAGAGGGGAGGCAGGATTCAAATTTGGGGCTGGAAATCGTTCTCAGCAAGCAAATTTGCGGGGGCAAACTACTGAGGCTTTTTACCCTTTCCAAACTCAGCGCACGGGTCTAATGTAGGGGGGCAGCTTCGGTGGCCTCCCCCTCATACAACAGAAAGCCACCGTGCTCCCTCCCCCCAACGAGGGAGCCCAAATGGACTCGCTCCCGCGCCATAGGGGCTGCGCGCCCTCTCGCATCCCCACGTCCCACACGCCGCGCGGCTTCCTGGGGGACCGCCTGTTGCGCTCGTCTCGTCCCAGGCCTCGGGCTGGCGTGCGGACCCCGGCCGGCCTCCCCGCCTACCCACGCCCTGGGAAGAGTGTCCTCCAGCCCGGGCCCCGACGTTACTGGCGCCGTGGCAGCCTCGGCTCCGGCTGCGCGCACTGGACGGCTGCCGGAGCGCCCGGAACAGCGCAGGGCCTCTGGCAGCTGGGGCGAGGGGCGGGCCTGGCCGGAAGAGCCCCGCGGCGTGGGCCATCGGCCGGGCGCCGGGCGCGTCTAGAAACACGGAACGGAGCAGAGACGGAAGGAGACGGCCGAGTGCGGGAGCAGGGCAGAGGGGAGGCATGGGCCCCGAGGTTTGAGCGCCGGTGGGCTCGTCCCCTCCTGCAGGCGCGCAGCGGGCCTGCGCCCTGCAGCCGCGTCCGGGACGGTGACCTCGGAAGCAGTCCCGGCAGCCGCCGGACGCTCAGGGGCGCGCAGAGGCCGCCCTCCCCCCGGCGCAGGCCTGGGGCGTCGGAGCGCGGCGCCCTGCGTCCTGAATGCCGCCGCCGCGGCCGCCTCTGCATCCCTCCATCCTTCCCGAGACTCTCATCTTTGCTTTGGCGCGCGTTTTCTGAGACTGTTGGCGAGGCTCGCGGCCCCGGCCCTGCCCCTCAGCTGATTTACCTGGGGCCGCGCCGCCCGCCGCCATGACGCCCCAGGTTCTAGTCTCAGCGGCCTCAAAGCAACGGAACCGACTTACGCTGCCGGTGACAGTCGCTACCGGCGACGGTTCCTGCGCTCCGTGCTCCGCCCTAGGCACGGCAGCGTGTTCGATTTCCTTACCACGCCGAGAGCGTGAGAAGGTGCATTGTTTCCTTTTAAAGCGGCGCGGGGGGCAGGGTCTTCGGCATAGTCGCCATGACAACTCAGTTGCAATCCTAGCACTGTTTCGGATGACCCCCCCCGGAAGCACAGAGGGGACCCCTGTGGCTGTGATGCGAAGTAACATCCTGGGCCACGCTGGTATAACTTAGAGTCGGGGGGGAGTAACCTTCTAGCTAATTATAAATGGATTTTTCCGGGATACAAATATCTCCAGAACTGAAGCAAAATCTGGAAACTAAATTGTAATGCACTTTGTTTAAATACACACTATAGGGCAGTTTTAGGAAAATGACGCATAAAAACGTTAGGGAGTTGTTGGGAAGTCTTTGGACTTCCTTGCTGTGCCTTTCTTTTTCAGGCCCTACCTTTTCAGTGTCCTTTACTGGCTCCTCCTGTGAAATGTTGGAATTCCTCTAGAGGAGGTTACAGGTTATGCTCTGTTTACTCTGTCTTCCCATGGCTTTAAATATGTATGCCCTAAGGCCTCCCTAAATTGATACCTCTAACAACAGGATCCCTGGTACTTCTCCAGCCTCACCGAGAGCCATCATTTAACAGTTTCTAGACTCACCAGACTTTCCTGCCTGGGAGTCTATACACATCATTTCTTGGTTTACCTTTCTTGTGTTTCTAGTCTCAACTCGTCTCAGAAAGGCCTTCCCTAAGTAGCTGCCCTGTCTTCCCCTCAGCACCATTTTCTATCACAGTAATTAATTTTTTTCTGTTCACACCACTTATTACTACAATCTGTGCTGCTTTTATGTGTTTATTTTCTTGTTCATTGTCTATTTGCTCAAGTAGGCATTGGTTCCATGAGAGTAGGGACCGTGTATGTCTTCGTTCACCGTTGTATTCCTGGGGCGTAGCTTAGTGCCTAGCTGGGAAATGGAACGGTGCTTGATACATATTATAGGAATGAATGATAGACTTCTCGTCCGTTCCATCCTGCCCCTGTATATATCACTTCGCAAAGTCTTTTGATATTTCCGTCCACTCTTTTAATTTTTAATCAAAAGCTTTCTCCGTATAGTGCTTTTTCAAGACCTACAGTGAAATGCAGCAGTCCATGCCCTCCTTGTCCACCATCCCAGCCTCCCTAAGTCTCACTCCTCGGGCAATCCTTCCAGCTTTCTTTGGCTCTTTCAGCTGGATTTACCTCCGTTTCTACGTTGTGTGTTGTACTTTTCCGTGGCATAGAAGTTATCTTCTGAGTTAGAGTAGTTGGGGGTTAAGTCTCTTCCCCGTCTGTCTACCCCATTCTGCAGATAGGTTTGTAATGGTTTTCGGATAAGTTAGCAGTTAGTATTTACTTTATCATGACTATAAATACCATTCACTGCTGGGAAAAGTAGTGTGATGTGATTATTTTTTACACCTGTCCCCCTCAAGTTAATAATTGCCTTGTTTTTGTCTTTGTTTTAGTACTGGTGTTTTTAATTCATCTATTACTTGCTTTTTTCACTTCCTCCAGTGGACCCAATACCTCTCGTACATCAAATGAAAGACGGCAAATCCCGCATCAGTTCCGTCTTTCCTCTCCCTCCCTCCTCTAGCCTCTTGCTCCAATCTGTGCGGTGACCCTGCAGTCCTGCCGGATAGCTGTCATCCTGGGACTTCCCTCTGCCGCTCTCTTGTATTGGAATCCTGGTTTTATGGATCTAGTGTCTTCCGCTTAGTTTACGCCCTCATTTTGCTGAAGTGCTTTCTCTAGTAATTTCCTTCTAAGTTGATATTATAAATTGTTTTGAGTCCTTGCGTATCTTAAAGTGGAATGACAATAATGACTCCCTTTACCTAGACCCAGATAAAAAATCTCACTTCGGGGGCTGGCCCCGTGGCCGAGCGGTTAAGTTCACGCACTCCGCTGCAGGCGGCCCAGTGTTTCGTTGGTTCGAATCCTGGGCGCGGACATGACACTGCTCATCAAACCACGCTGAGGCAGCGTCCCACATGCCACAACTAGAAGGACCCACATCGAAGAATATACAACTATGTACCGGGGGGCTTTGAGGAGAAAAAGGAAAAAATAAAAAAATCTTTAAAAAAAAAAAAAAAAATCTCACTTCGTTCATGAAACTTCTTTGCAACCAGTAATGAGCTCTGCCTTATCTCTTATAACACTTACCGTATCATTCGTTAGCATATACTCCCATTGTGTAATCGGCTCATGTGTACACATTTTATCTTTCATGTTAGTGAGTCATAAACTTTTATGACGGCTTCAAAGCATTTTATTTAGTGTTTTACACAAAGAGTATGCATTTGGCTCCATATAATATCTAACACCAAGGAAGTGTTCAGCTATTTCTTCTGTTAAGGTGGATACAGAAAGTGTTTATTGTCATTTTTCATCTGAGGTTATTTTAGATGAAAGAGAGAAAAAGGCATAATCCAACTGGAAAAGAGTAAGAGGTTATGGGGCCTGCATGGTAGCACAGCGGTTAAGTGTGCACTTTCTGCTTTGATGGCCTGGGGTTCGCCAGTTCGGATCCCGGGTGTGGACATGGCACCGCTTGGCAAGCCATGCTGTGGCAGGCATCCCACATATAAAGTAGAGGAAGATGGGCACGGATGTTAGCTCAGGGCCAGTCTTCCTCAGCAAAAAAGGAGGAGGATTGGCAGCAGGTGTTAGCTCAGAGCTAATCTTCCTAAAAAAAAAAAAAAAAAAAGAGTATAAGGTTAGAGTTCTGAACCAGTAAGCATTTAATAGGAGATTCCTTATGATAATTGAAATATAATCTGATTTAAGAATACACCTTAAATTCAAGATACTATAGTAAGAAAGAACTAGACATGTTCCACCCATAGTTTATTTCATGCTGTTTCTCTATCAGAATATAGTTATGCTATCAGTCATGCTGATTAGTTCAGTTACGTAAGTCTAGTGCCAGTTTGCACCTGCTAAGAATTCAAGTTGGTACTTTACAAGCAAAGTTGTCCTTCCTACCTTTGCCATTATAGGGACTTTTCTCTCTCCTTTTAACAAAGACGTGTTGATTACTTTATGCCAGGTATAATCTAAGTGCTTTATAAATACTGACACATTTAATCACAACAGCCAGAGGGAACAAGTGCCAAATATCCCCATTTTACACATGGGGAAACCAAAGCACAGAGAAGTTAAATAATTTGTCCAAGATCACACAATTCACAGCTAGAAAGAGATGGAGCCAGCACTCAACTTCAGGTAATTTGGCTTCAGAGTCCTTGCACTTAGCCACTCTACTCTGTAGGTTTATATGTGTCTATTGAGACTGTGATAACTGTTCTTAAGACTGAGCCTGCTGCTGGCGGTGTTCTTCAGGTCTAGGAAAAATGTTTGTAGTAAATTAACCAGGCTTTCTTAGTTTCACAGTTGATCACGCCGTCTGTGAAATCCATCTCCACCAGGCCACGCTCTGGTTTTCCTCCCGCCTCACTGGCTGTCTCTTCTCAGTTTCCTCTTCCCTTCTCAACCTCTACTTGCTCAGGATGAAAACCTTGGAGTCTTACTTCCTCTCTCTTTCCCTCAAATCTTCCCTTATTTGAAAACACTCTTTTCCTGGGCACCACCTAATGCTTTACCCTACTTGATTTTCTTCACAGCACGAACTGCTGCATGAAATCACTTACTGGTTTCACTTGTTAGTTTTATGTTTCCTCCACTAGCACATAAGCTCCATGATGGACTTAAATCTGTCTTATTTGGGTTCTTTCCAGATGTTCTGCATTTCTTTCTACCTTTTCTTGCCTTCTTTTAAATTTTATTATTTGAAATTAATTATCTTATTTCACTTTTCCCTCAATTAATTTAGAAGTTTTACTCTCTGATTCTATTGTTTTAGATAAATTGAAACATGCATGCTGAATTTATCAGTATCTAAAATCTAAAACAAGATTATTGTCTTTCTCCTGGATAATGTAGGGCCTTAGAATCCTTTAAGTCCATGAACCTTTTGCTATATACGCAGTTACTGTCTGGTATTTAAGTGTATCTTTTTGAATCTCAATAAGCAGTTTTATTATCACTACTTTTTGCAGTCACTTTTGAAAATGTTTACCCAGACTTTTGTCATTTTCTTTGCTTTTCTTTCTGCAACTCAAACTTATATCTGGGAACGCTGTCCTTTTGCCCAGACTTCCTATGGAGAGGTTCTCCAATAGGTGAACTTTCTCAGTTTTTGTCAGTTTGAACAAAACTCTTGAGGTTTTCCTCAGGAGGTGTGCATTCTTTGACAATCATTCAGGTATGGAAGAGGTGAGACCATTGATGGAAAACTATCATAATTCCCCATAACTGCATGGTTGTACTGTATCTAAATTCAGAACATTCCAGCATGGGCCAAACTGCCTCATTTATCATGCCAGAGTTTACCTTTACCGGATATATGTGTAAGCCAAGGAAAGACAGAAGCCATACTTTGAGTTCTGACGTAAAAATTGAGAAGTTCTCCTTTGTTTCAAGCCCAGAGTTTTTTACACCATGGACAAAGCACCAGAATAAGACTGAGGAAGGATGAGAAGTATATCCATCTTTTGTAAAAGGGCAATTGAAATAAAAGATAGAAAAGGAGGACTACCACACAGCCAGATCAATTTCAGTAAAAAGTATATATGCATGTTGAAAGTTCATTTTTTAAAAGTCGTTTGGTCCAGAATACCATCAGGATACCTCCTGAAATGTCTTGTGTTTCCCCAGGAGTATCTGTAGGCCAATTTGAAAACACTAAAGTAGCATACAACTTGGGAAACCCGCAGAATGTTCCTCCCAGGCTTTTGGAAATAACACAAAGATCCGAGAAATATGTGTGGCCTTTCAATTTCCTCTGAGCAGCACGTGTATCTTAAACCAGACAGGTAGCTCAGGAGATTGACACTAAGTTGAGTAGCAGTTAAACAGGTAAGGAGCTAGCAAATAGTCAACAAAACAAGCATTTATTGCTACAAAACTACTTTGGACTAACTCACAAATTACTGCCATATCATACTACGGAAGGTCAAGGGGATCGGAATAGTTAACATACAAACTCAGGACTACAGTTCTCACTAATGCACTGAATACCCAGTCTCTTAACTAACATAGTCATAGTGAAAAGCTGACTGAATTATGCCAGTGTGTAGGAGTACCAGGAGGTGAAATTTCTGTAATTACAATCTAGAGAAGGGCCATTGTTATTTCTTTTTAAAGCATCATTTGAGTTTTCAGGAAGAAAATAAAAGCAGATGGCTTCAGAGCCAGAGTACATGAGAATCACAGAGAAAGCTTGGTTAAATGCACATGTCCAAACCCCCCTTCAAACTGACTGCTCGGACTCTCCAGGGTGGTTTTTATTGCCCACACTGGTTAAGGACCACTGCTTTAGGGGGTTTATTTCTAGAGAAGCTGCTGGCGTCAAGACAAGCTGGAAAGAATTCTTTTACATTTAACCAATATTACCAGCTTTACCAAAGCCACTATAGTCTGGACTCCATTACCTTAAATATAGAGGCATCCAGGGCCTCTGTTCTTAGCAATACATTCGTAATATAAATTTACTAAGAATAATTGCAGACGGGGCCGCATTCACAATATCTGCTTATTTCTTGGTTAAGCCAAATGGAGACAATTAAAGCAAGTCACAAAATGTGGCCCCGCCAACAGTTAGGCTGAAACTTACTGCAGAGTATAAGTGAAATTTGGAGCAATAAGAAACTTGATATATTTGACAGATTTCATTGCAAGACTATACAAAAGTAAAAGGATTAGAGAGAGGGGGATTATATGGACTAAACTGGAAAGCTGTTCAAGAACTAATCAGCTCTTGACTTCCACCATCTCTACTGGCTCACATGACCGCTTTCAAATCATGTCTCCCTCTTTCATCTTTGAGAAGCATCCGACTGGACTGAAAATTAGCCATATAATTTATTTTAGTGTAACCATGTGCACTGACTAATCCCTGTTTCAGAGATTGTGTGACCCACTGTGACCAGAGTGGCAGAACTGGTTTCACTCCAGCACACCGACTGTTTTTATCAGCCGGGCAGTGTAACTGGCAAACACCGCAAGACTTCATAAACCGTCCAGTGTATTCCTATTGTTAAACATGTTTGTTGATGAAACACCTGGAAAATTCTGTTGACCAGTCTCCAAGGAATCTTTTCAGGTCATCAGCAATATTCACTAACTTTCCAGCCTGACCTTTGGCCAGTCCAGAGGAGGCACCTCAGATTTTCTGATGGTCGGAGGAGCTTAGTTTGAAAAAACTGCCGTTTGCAGGCCCTTGAATAGGGGAGTCAAATGAGTAGAGAGACAGTTGACAAGAGTTTGGTGGAATAAGAGTTTCTAAGGTGACCCAGAGACTGGACAGGCTGGAGAAATTAGAAACTTTTTATTGTGCTAATCCAAGCTTGAGGTGATGAAGACTATACGTTTTCTATTGCTGCTGTAACGAATGACCACAGCAAATTACCTTAGTGCTAAAACAATACGAATTTATTATTTTACAGTTCTTTAGGTCAGAAGCACGACACAAGTCTCACTGAGCTAAAATCAAGATGTTGGCAAGGCTACAATCCTTTCTAGAGGCTCTAAGAGAGAACTCGGTTCCTTGCCTTTTGCAGCCTCTAGAGGCTGACCACATTGCCTGCCTTGTGACTCCATCCTCCATCTTCAAAGATAGCAACAGCAGGTTGAGTCCTTAGGCTGCTGTCTCTCTGGGTCTCTGGTCTCTGATCACAGCTGGGAAGGGTTCTCTGTGATTCCTGTGATTAGATTGGTCCCACCCAGATAATCCAGGATAATCTCTCTGTCTCAAGGTCAGTAATCTTAATCACCTCTGCGAAATCCCTTTTGCTATATAAGGTAATGTAGTCACAGGTTCCAGGGATAAGGTGTGGATGTCTTTGGGGGCTATTACTATGTCCAGCATAAACACCTAGAATAGATATTTTAAGCAATTAATAGGACCTCCCTTTGAGCTGGGTTGACGGTCCATAAAGTCAATTTGGTGTGGAAATGGGGTCAAAGAGGTAGAAGAAGATATTGAGATCAAGCATTAGTCATTTGGGTGCTTTTACTCCTTTTCAACCATTCTAAGACACATGAAGTTTTGTCTGCCTGCTGCCTTTAAGAGGAAAAACCTTGTAGTCACAAAACCATGCATTTCTTGGGGAAGCTTCTAGATCTGGGACCAACAAACCTTACAAAAGTGGGCCTGGTCTGTTCCTGAGTGTTCCCATGGATAGGCTTATTTTCTCACCTTCCCTGACAGCACTGGTGCCTCTCCCATGGCTCCCAGTTACCAGGGACCATCTGCCTCCTTCTGCTCTTCTTCCCCGATATGGGCCCCGTCTCAGTCAGGCTCACTTCCTGGATGAGCAAATGGAGCCAGGAAGCAGGTATGGAGGATGATTGCGGAAGCAGAAGCCAGTGTTGGAGCCACACTGTAATTGGTATGTGAGTGGACGCTCACTGGGTAGTTGATTTGGGTGCAGGCAAACGTTGGGGCAGTCATTCTGAACAGAACGTGAGCATGAGAGCCTTTCTATACCATGGGGGGGGGCTCCGGGAGAAAGAATGCCTAGTTAAGACACTACCTCAGACAGCTTTGATCTCTTTATTTCTCAGTCTCATTGGTTGCACCTGATTTCCTCCATGACATTAACAACTGTTGTATGATTTTTTCTGTTGGTAGCACACAATTTTTCCAAATTAAAAAAAAAAAAAGACAGGAACAAAAAGGTTATACTTTTCATCTCTGTCTGTGTAAACAAACCCAGTAATTACCATAACTCAAATTGCTGCTGAAACTCTCCATATTTTAATGTGCACACTGTCACTCTTGCTACTAAATCTCTGCATATATCCTGGGAAGTTAATCCTGAATTAGGAAACAGAAAAAATGATTAAAATAAAATTGGGCCAAGTCCATGATTTTTATATTCATAAGATTCAAAGTTTCTGTGGGGAAATGTGCAATGCAAATAGAATTATCTTCCCGAGTAATAACAAAAAAAGGGAAACCAAAACAATGGTAAAATATGGGTATCCACGCAGAGAGATGTGTGAATTAGGCTCGCTGTGGTTTCGGGTGATTGTGATTCAATATTCTGCCCCTCTGAAGCAACCTTGTTGTACTAGGCTGCATGAACCCGATTCTCTTCAGTATCAAGTGGATATTACCCAGTTTTCATGTAGCAACGTTTCCTCAAATTTTACAATTTTACCAAAAGAGGTTTTTTATTGAACTTTGAAGATAGCATTAATAGTCCTCATAAGTGTTTTAATCACTGTCTTCCCTGATTGCCTTTAGCACAAAAGAGCAGTTGTAAATGTTCAGAGAAAAGTCAGGAGGGTGAAAGGCCATTCTTTTTGTGCCTATAGGCCTTGGCTAGTGAAATTGAGTATTCAGGAAATAATGTAGAAAAGTCAAGTCTCTATGTTTACTTTTAATAAATTGGACTAATTCGAACGTCTCTACTACAAATCTTTCTTTTTTCCCTCCAGACCCACTTTCCATCCCTCTTTGCCATGTTGTCTGCCCCAGTAGGCTGACCTGTATGGACCTCACCGATGAGCTCTCTTGTCCTCTGGCTTGCGTTTGGGTTTGGACAATGGACAGCCCCAGCAGGAGGTCAGAGGGAGAGGGGAGGGTAAGGTCAGGGGCCCCTCTAGCTGACTATGTACCTCCACTAAAGGCCACTGCTCTACGTCAAGATCGGCCTTTTTTCCAGGCTCTGAAACTACTTTCTCCTCCTTTCCCCTCAGGCCTGGGGAAGGGAGTAACTTGGCACCATTATTGGTTTCAGGGTACTGCACTCTCCTTTGTGGTTTTGGTTTCCCTTTATTTTGCCCACACCTCTATAAATAGCTCCTTTAGTAAACTCTCCTCAAATTATCCTAATGTGACTGTCCTCTGTTTCATATTACAACCCGTACAGAGATAGAATCTGGTTCATCCCGTCCTATATCTAAATTCTCCCCGCATTCTGGAGACACTGTCATCTCTTACAGGACTACTAACTAATCTCCCTACTTCCTCTCTTTATAGCTCAAAATCTCCTAAGGGTTTCCCATCACAAAGTTAATAAAATCCAAATTCCCTCCCATGGCCCAAGGCCCTGTATGAGCAGGCTCTTATCATTGTTCAACGTCATCTTGAATCATATCATCTCCTAGGTTCTAGAACACACCAAGTTCTTTTTCGCTTGAGGAACTTTGTCCATGTTGTTCACTCTGCCTGGACTGCTCTGCTCCCCACTCTTCATATGGTTAGCACTGTCAAAGACCAAAACCAATTCAGTAAGGAGATAGACTTTATTCAAGCTATTGCAATAGGGAAAGCACTCTGGCTCTGAAGGTTGGAGTGTGTGTTAGTTCCCTATGGGTGCTGTAACAAATTACCACAACATTAATGACTTAAAACAACAGTTTATCCTCTTATAGTTCTGGAGGCCAGGAGTCTGGAATGAGTCTTAAGTGGCTAAAAGTGAGGTGTCAGCAGGGCTTCACTGCCTCTGGACACTCTAGAACAGAATCTGTTTCCTTGTTTTTTCCCACAACTAAAGCTGAATTCCTTGGCTCCTGGTCCCTTCCTCTATCTTCAAAACCAGTGTTGTAGCATCTTCTTTCTGACTCTGCTTCTCTCTGCTTCCATCGCATGGCCACCTTTTCTCCTGTCTGTAGTCTTCTCCTTCTGCTTCCCTCTTCCAAGGATACTTGTGATTATATTTAGAGTCTACCCAGATAATCCAGGATAATTGCCCCGTCTCAAGCTCCTTAATCACATCTGCAAAAGCCCTTTTTCCATATAAGATAACATTCATAGATTCCAGGGATTAGCACCTGGATATCTCTTAGGGGCCATTATTCAGCCTACTATAGTGTGTCTTAGCAGGGTGGTTTTGCCTTAGATTTGTACAGGGAGGGTAGACAAACTACACCTGGGATAATATGCAGTTGGGATTGTTTTTCAATCGAAGGAAGTTTCAGTGGAATAGGAAATGTTTATTTCTGTGTCTAGCTAGTTTCAGGGAGACCAACGATTCTAATCTCAGCTAATCATTCATGAGACAAAGAACAAAGGTGGAGGGTCTATGTCTGGCCTTGTCAGCAGATTCAGATAAAAAGGGAACAGTCTGGGTTTGGCCTTATTGCAGGTAAACACTGGAGTTGTCTACACATCTTATGGGAGTCATGAGAAAGAGTAGACAGCAAGTGTTGTCTAAGTCATGTGGGGAATCGTGGGTGATTGCAGTTAGCCTGTTTGTAGATTACAAGAGGCTGTGGGATTTGGAAAAGAAGTTGGAGAGATTTCTTAACCATTGCTGTTTTCCAGGAGCATAGGGCTCAGGTAAAGTTCAGCATTGTCAGTACCTTCTCATCCTGAAATATGTTTTCGTAGATGCCCTCCCTGAATACCCTATCCGAGCGCCACCCTTTCCATCATTCTCTGTCATTGTTTCCTCTTTATTTCCTTCACAGTATTTTTCATAATCCATAATTATTTTGTGTACTTGTTTGCTTGTCTATATAAACCATAAGCTTTTTGAGGTCGGGGAATATGGTGGTTATTTATCTTAAGAGCTTGGAACAATGTATCTTTAGAGCCTGGTACATATTTGTTGAATTGACAAAAAAAGGAATACCAGATGGCCAATAAACTCATGAGAAACTGTTTAGTAATTACCTCATTGGTATTGAAATAAATGAGGAGACAAATAATAGTGAGATAAACAAAAGAGAGTCAGAAATCCCAGGCAGGAGGACCCAGATGTTAAGAGACGCACAGAAGTGTGTGTGGAATGTGGGGCATGGCTGGTGTGGGATGGGTTCTGAGAGGGGTGGGGTGAGGCTCCACAGTGAGCCAGAGACCAGACCCCAAAGGAGACTGGGCTTTATAAGTCCTATTCCCCTCAGTGGCCTGCGTTCTTTCGTCCTTTCAACATATATCTGTTGGATGCATTCCATATGCCAGACACTGGTCTAGAATTTGGGGACATAGCAGAGAACAGAACAGACAAAAATAAGTCTAACAGGAAATAGAAGAAGTGATCAAAACAAGTAGTGCTGAGGGTTAAGGAGAAAAACAAAGCAGGAGAGTGTGAGATGTGGAATGTAGGCTTGTTTATAGATAATGGCCAGGGAAGGCCTCAGTGAGAAGATGCTCTCTGCCAGGTGTGGGGACGGGGGGCTGAAGGGAAATGGAGACACTATGGACAATAAGACCAAAGCAGTTTCTGGGCAGATATGACTCAGCATGTCTGCTGCAGGCAGCGCTTGTGCTGAACCGTGTATGTAAACATATCTTATGTAACCTGCCTACTGGCAGTGTTCCACTTTTGCGTGGAAGTCATATAAAAGCAGCCAGAGAAGCCACCAGGGGCTCCCTCCCCCTGTTGGCCGAAGAGAATAAAGCATGTCTACACTGCTATGGGCTCCGCGCATCTGTTTTCAGCTCCGGAGCCCCGTGGTCCAGCCCTCGGCCGTTCCCCTCCTGAATACAGGGGCAGAGGCCTTTAAGCCAATTTGAAGGAAGTGACATCTTGGGAAAGGGCATTTCAGGGAAAAGGCACAGCAAACACTTAGGTCCCAAGGTGCAAACTCACCTGTCAGAAGGCCAGGGTGGTCTGAACACAGTGACAGAGAGGGTGTTCGGTTGTAGGCAGTCAGGTCACGGAAGTGGAGGAGGGAGTTGTAGTTGTAGGTCCTTGTAAGTATTTGTAAGGAAAGTGGCTTTTGCACTGAGTGAAATGGGAAGCCATTGGAAGATTTTGGTAGGAAGAGTGACATGCTCTATTTCATTTAACAGGATTGCTTGGGCTACTGGGCTGAAATGAGACAGAAAAGGATCAAGGTCCAACGCAGGAAGACCCTTTAAGAGGCTACTCAGGGATCCAGCTGAGAAATGATGGTGGTAGAGCAAATCGGGGAGGTAGTAGTGGAGAGCGTGGGAAGGGGTTAGTCTGGACATATTCAGAAGTCAGTAGGATTTGCTGATGGGTCAGATGTGAGGTGAGGGAGAGAAGTCAAGGATGAGTCCTAGATTTATGGCCAGGATTATCCATTTACCGAGGTTTGGAAGAGCACTAAAAGAGCAGCTTTGGGAAGGAAGATCAAGAGCTCAGTTTGGACACGTTAAGTCCAAAGTGCACAGGTAATGCTTTTTTTATAAATAGAATTCATCTTTTAAATGTACCTGTGAGCGTTAGGAAATCATAGAACTGGTGATCATCTCTCCAATGTGCTGGTTTTATTAGCGGCCAGAGTAGTTTAACATCTTTCAAGACCTGTTACAGCTTGCTTCCCACCTTATTTGAGAATATTTCTACCACTTCTTTTTTGGGAGAAGTTCAACGGAAAATTAGAAAATCTAAGTACACAATTGCTTTGGAAAAAATAATAGAGAAGTCCGTATATGAATTATTTCCTTTTCCTGATCTCTTGGGCATCTCAAAGAGCAGATGAACTGCATTCAGAAGCTCGGGAAAGGCACCAGAACAGAGGCCCGTGCTTTGGCCCTCGGGGCTCTGCAGCTGAGTCCACAGGGTGGCAGTTACCCATGTCTTTCTCTCAAAAGTCGACTCCGTGGCTTCAGCTGCAAACAGCCCTCTGCTGAGAGAGAGTGCAGGCAGAGAAGGCAAGCAGAGTCTCCTTGCTCCACATGTCATTGCTTGTCACCTTCTCTGAAGCAATGACATTCACACTGTGGATCTTAGCCCCAACCTCTGCATTCTCCTTCCACATTCCTCACTTGAACCACCCGACCTGAAAATACTCTTTAAGTCTCACGCAAGAGCGCCATACACTCTGCTTCACGGCGGAATCATTCCACGTAAATTAATTTTCCAGATAACTGAAGCTTAGCTGTCCTTTGATGTCAACCATGTGAAGGAGAATTTTTCCGAGGATGAACTGAACATACTCTTGCTTTCTTAACCAGAGTACATAGAACAGAATTGAACTTTTCTGCCGTTAGGCTGTCTTCTCACAGTGGTGATGTTCTCAGGCTCTAGTGAGGTATGTAGAGTCTAGGCCTCCTACACTTATGACCTCAGACTGTTCTTGAGGCTAGTGTATCCTTTTAAAAAGTGTTTTTGATGTTTTGCTCCATCATCCCTACGGTCATTTATCACTAGTTACTGCTCATTTAACATGCCGGAAAACACTGGCTGAAAAACCGTGTAACCAGAATTGTTAAATATATGGTCTGAGAGCCCTGCTTTAGTGCTAGAGGATCTCTGAGGTCTTTTTCAGCTTTAACTTGTTTTTATGGTTCTAGATTTTCTGAAAAATGGGTGTGATTTATTGTGCATAGATAATGGGCTTTTATTTGGGTGCTTCACAGACCGTTTTGTAACTTATTATCTGATTCCCCACTTGCCTCTTAGTAGCTGATATATGATCTTCAGAAATGTGAGATAGCGTTTGTGGTCGGCAGAATTCTAAGATAGCCCCATGCCTCCCTCCTCCTAATGTTCATACCCATGAAATCTCCTCCCCTTGAGTCTGGGCAGGACCTATGAGTATGATGGGATGCCATTCCAATGATTAGGTTACCTTACACGTTTGCAAAGGTGAAGGTATTTGAATATGTAATTAAAGACCCTAATCAGTTGACTTTAAGTTAATCAAAAGGGAGGTTGACCCAGGCAGGCCTGATTTAATCAGGAGAGACCTTTAAAAGAGGGCCTAGAGGTAAGAGGTTTTCTCTCCTGCTGGCCTTGAAGAAGCGAGCTGCCGTGAGTTCTATAGCAGCAACTGAATTAATTTGGCCAAGAACCACGTGAACTTGGAAGAGGACCCTGAGCCCCAGAAGAGACCACAGCCCTGGCCAGGACCTTGACTACAGTGTTGTGAAAC
This sequence comes from Equus asinus, assembly GCF_041296235.1. Lineage (NCBI taxonomy): Eukaryota > Metazoa > Chordata > Mammalia > Perissodactyla > Equidae > Equus > Equus asinus. The sequence continues at coordinate 148,596,259 of NC_091791.1, forward strand.
CCGGAGCAGAGTACCCAGTTAAGCTATGTCTGTGTTCTTGACCCATGGAAACTGTGAGATAATACATGGGTATTATTTAAGCTGATCAGTTTGTGCTAGTTTGTTGTACAGGGATAGAAAATTAATAGAGCATCCTATTTGGATTTTGTATGTAAAAGGGTGAAAGAGCATACTGCACTTGCAATGCATGGGTTCACACAAACTTAATAACTTGATTACGATTACCCTATCCTGCTATGGATAATATCAATTCTGAGTTTTATTCAGCCCAGGAAATAAAACCCCAGAGCCTATTAAGATTATACCTGTCCATTTCTGAGCTTCAGCAAACAAAATATGCAGGGCTGTAGTGGTAAATCCAACTCAACGTTTCCCTTCTTTATCACTTTTTTCATTCAGGGGGGAATCATATGTTAAAAAAAAAAAATCTCATGTTTGAAAAAGCAAAACTAAACTTACCAGTGGGTGTGTGATGGGATCACCTTTTTTTTTAACAGAGATATTGTACTTATTTTACAAATAAGTGCAACAGAATATAATAATGGTATGATATCTTATATTTTTGAGCACTTTATAAAACTTTAAAAGTTGTTACATATGACCTTGACAATATATGTCACTTCAAACATGAGTTAATGATTAAAAACACCCTATGAGACTAGGAGTTTATTTATTTATGGATTTAATTTTAAAAATATTCTTGAGTAATTATTATTGGTATATAGGAAAAATTAAATCTCTCTCTCTCATACACCTGTGAGTTAAATGTGATTAATTAGATTGACTGATTTTCTAATAATAAGATACATGTGTATTTCTGAAATATCTGAATTCCTGATTACGGTGGATTATTGTGTGAATATATTGATATAATTGAGTTGCTAGTATTTTATTTTGGATTTTTCCATGTTTATTCATACAAGAAAGTGATTTGTACTTTTCAGTGTTTTGGTCTGTCATGTTTTGGTATTGAACTTATTCTAGTGTTGCAGAATAACTAAAGAAGAAAAAGAAAGTGTTTTATCTTGCTCTGATTAGCGATAGCTTAAATAGAATAGTAATTATCTTTTCTTTGAAAATTTAAAAGAAGTCACCTAGAAAAAATTCTTTGGGTTTTATTTTGACAATCTTTGCGTTTTATTCTGAAGTATTAGATTTTATCAGGTATTCTATTTCTTGTGTTAATTTTAGTCATTTGTATTTTACTAGAAATTGATATATTTCATTGGAATTTAAAAATTTACCAGTCTAGAGTTTTAAAGGGCGTTGTTCTCCAAAGTTGTACGATAGTTCCTTGCTCATTTGTAAATTTGAGGATTTATATTTTATCCTTTGATGTTCCTTTTTCTATGTTTTTTTTAAGCAATAGCAGCAAACAGCACTTGAGTGTATCAGCTGTACTGTTGTTGTCTTTTCTGAAAATAATAATGTCTAACTCTGAGTTAAGTATTTACCATAAAGTGCTCAGCCAGGTACTGTGCTCAGCTATTAATACACATGAGCTCATTTCCATGCAATAGCCCTCACGGGGAGATCCTCTTAATAATCCTCATGTCAGGTAGGAGAAAATAGATTCTTCAGGAGGCTGGGTAATGAGCCCTCCGCTAGTCAGCAGGGAAACAGACTCACCATCTTTCTCTCTGACTCTAGAACCTCAGCTTTTAATTGTACTTTTCTGCTTTTTTTCCCTTAATTTCTTCTTCACGTTTTCCTGTAGCTACTTTGCACAGTTTCTAACTTCTTGAGTTGAATGTTAACTTTCGTTTGTCTTCTTATTTGGATAATAATAAATAATGAAGTTATTCTGTAACTCTACCTCTGAGTCCTTCTTTATCAGCATGAAATACATTTTGTTATGTGAAGTTCTCCGTGTCATTTTTGCTAAATAGTCTAAAATTGCATTCTTTCTTTCTTTTGTGACCTGAGTTATTTTGATGCTGTTGTTTATATATTTGTAAATGATGTTAGTTTATTGTGATGACAATGTGATATTTACTGTTTCTACGTTTTAGAATTTATTGAGGGGCCAGCCCTGTGGCCGAGTGGTTAAGCTCACGCGCTCTGCTACAGTGGCCCAGGGTTTCGCTGGTTCGGATCCTGGGCACGGACATGGCACCACTCATCAGGCCACGTTGAGGCGGTGTCCCATGTACAACAACTAGAAGGACTCACAACTAAAATATACAACGATATACTGGGGGGATTTGGGGAGCAAAAGCAGAAAGAAGAAAAAAAGATTGGCAACAGTTGTTAGCTTAGCCAATCTTTAAAAAAAAAAAAAGAATTTCTTGAGTTACCTAATATATACTTTGCTTTTGTAAACATTCTATAGATTTCTAAAAGACAGTGTATTCTCCGTGGGTGAGTACTATTATACCTACTAAACCCATTTTTTTTTTACGTAGTTTGAATTCTCCTATACTTGCTCTGTCACAAGTGGTGAGGTAGGTGAGCTGTTTCCCAAGAAAATGGACTTTCTGTGACTCTCTCCTTTTGTTTCTAACAATTCTTGTATTATTTGTGTCAATACTATGCTATTTGTTTACATAAAGTTCCATTATTATAGCTATATATATTTTATAAATATAAAATGATACTCTCCTGTCCTCCCTGATTCTTTTAGTCTCAAACTTTGACATTAATATTGCCAACTCTATTCTTTTGTTTGAATGTTTCTGTATATTTTGTTTATTCTTTTGCTTTTAAACTTTTTTTTTTTAAAGATTTTATTTTTTCCTTTTTCTCCCTAAAGCCCCCAGGTACATAGTTGTATATTCTTTGTTGTGGGTCCTTCTAGTTGTGGTATGTGGGATGCTGCCTCAGCGTGGTTTGATGAGCAGTGCCATGTCCGCGCCCAGGATTCGAACCAACGAAACACTGGGCCGCCTGCAGCGGAGTGCGCGAACTTAACCACTTGGCCACGGGGCCAGCCCCTTGCTTTTAAACTTTTTAATATATAATTTAGAATATGATGCCAGCAGATAAAATAGAATTTGACTTTATTTTTTATTTATTTATTTATTTTAAAGATTTTATTTTTTTTCCTTTTTCTCCCCAAATCCCCCCAGTACATAGTTGTATATTCTTCGTTGTGGGTTCTTCTAGTTGTGGCATGTGGGATGCAGCCTCAGCCTGGTTTGATGAGCAGTGCCATGTCTGTGCCCAGGATTCGAACCAACGAAACACTGGGCCGCCTGCAGAGGAGCACGCGAACTTAACCACTCTGAAAATTAGTGATTGAATATATAGACCTGAGACTTAGGGAAGATCTGAGTTAGAAATATAAATTTGGGAGACATCAGCATGTGGTGAAAGTCAACTCACAGTAACAGGCGAGATCACCCAGAGCAGTAGTTCCAAAACCTTGCGGCTCATCAGTCTCTCTCCCAGAGATTCTAATTTAGTAGGCCTATGCTAATTTCCAAGAATCTACAACCTTTTTAAAAAGCTTCTATTGAAAGATTTCTAAAATTGAGTATTAAGGGAAGAACTTTTAAGACAATACTCCCAGCATGGTCCTATTTATAGAGAAATGTACATGGATATGTTGTAGGGATGGAGGAAGGGTCATGTGGGGGCCTGGAATTGGCTACCCCAAGATATGTCTCTTTGACCTTATCTCTAGAAATTCTTAATCAATGGGGAAGGCAAGGACTTAAATCTGCATTTGTTTATTGTGCTTGTCTGGTAACCTCCTGTAACTGACTCCCCCCACCCCCAACATCCTCCTTTGTCTTCAGCTGGATATGATATTTCAGCTGTGGTGATTTCAGCCCTTTTGGCGAGTTGCTCAGCTTGCCTGAGCAACTCCCATCTATACATCAACAAATAGAAATGGCAAGCAACAGGATGTATTGGAGTACATGAGGAAGCCATTTGGTGCAAACCTAATTTGGCCTGACTTTGCTATTTTTCCAAAAGGGCCTGACTGTGGCCATTGGGCACACATTGTATATCTGCTTTAAAACATTTACTATGGCAAGAACAAAGGCCCTTGAGATAAAGGTGCAACTTCCCTCCTGGCATTTCCTTAAGGATTAAGCATCTTTCCTTAGGCTAGGAACTGATTGCTGCGCTCACCTGTGACCACCCAGTTTGAGACAATAGACTTGCCTCCTGTTACACCCTCCGAGATAGCAGACCCCCTACCTGCTGTGTCCATCAAGTGCTGTGCCGACAGGGCAATCTTGTAACTATTGTGGGAGGGACATTTCAATCATATGTGAAACACCCTGTTTGGGGGTATATAACCACTCTGTGCACCCCACTTCTTCGGTACCCTTTCTTCCTTTGGGAAGGAAGGCCCCGGACCATGGTCCTCAGATTTTAGATAAAGCTTTGTTTAATTTTCTCCTGCTATTCTGTCTCATGTGAATTTAATTCGTTCTCCAGCCAGATGAACCCAGAGACGATAGAGGAAATGTCTTCCTCCCCTACAGTCATCAACTGAAAAAGTGATGAAGATTTTGAAGTTGTTGTGAGGAAAGGGTGGGGATGCTGATGAGAAATGTGCACAGAGTGAGGGGACAAAGAAAGTTGGACACCAATGTACTTTCTCCTTCTTGCTCAGAAAGATGAGTGTAGACACGGAGATGGTAGGAGGTTGGTTAATGGAGTTGAGTGAAGCAAATGACAAGGGCAGGACACTGAGGGCCACAAAAATTGGCTGTATCAGACCATAGCCCCTATCCTTTCAATTTTCTGCAACCCTAACCGATTCCCAATACAGCTGCTCTTGACATCAGAATCTCCAGTCCCTTGTTGCCGCCCATCCCTTTTCTCTCAGTCCATGTTCTCCTCCTTTGTTAACCTGAACCCAAGGGACATCGCTTCAGTCACTCTCTTGCCAGTAGCCCTCAGAAAATTAAGTAACTAGTTTAAGGTCAAACCAGTAATAAATGGTGAGACCAAGATCTGAACTCAGGCCAGTCTGAGGTGTTATTTTACCACTACCATGTAAGATTGACAAGGTGATGTTCCCCCCAGACCCTGTTTAATGAAGGACTTCCTGCTCCAGCAGCTGGGAGTGCTGTCAGCAGACAGACGTGCACACTCAGGCCCTTCAGGGATGCCTCAGCTGCAGAGAGCTGCCTCACCCAAGTTCCCACCCCTTCCTGGGCAGCCAGCATCCAATGATGGATCAGTGCAGGAGTATAAAGGCCTGGCCCTCTTGGCCTTGCCTGGGACTACTCTGAAGGGACTTTCTATATCCAGAGCGCCCTGTTGGGTCGGCTGAGGCTGTCCTTGGGCTTGCATCACAGCTCACCTTTTCCTTCACCCTTCCTGCTTCTGGCCCCTCCCTTCCACAGGTGTTGACCCCAAGGGAACTCCCTAATAACTCTGCTCCACGCTAAATTCTCTCTCTGGGTCTGTTTCCTAGGGAACCCAACCTGCAACAGCCTCTCAGAGAAAGAAGAGCCAGACCTTCCTCTGACAGAAGTCATATTACTTCCCATATTTCCCAGAAACCCCCTCAAGGAGAGAAATGTCAGGCCCAGATGAAGCTGGGTGCTCCTTCCCCTGGTCACCAGGATGGTGTCTAGTCATTTGGATTTCAGGTACATAGGGCTCAAGAGAGACGGTTTACTCCAGGGCTGAGATGAGTGAAATGGGCCAGGATTTGGACTAGGGACAGCCAGCTGCTTAAACTTTGCTGACTGTTGCCCTTTTACTCCCTAGTCATCCTTCTGAGCTGAGTCTGTGCTTGGAAGTCCTAATTTTGAATCCCAGTTTTAGACAACCTGAAGATGAGGTAACTAATTGAAATTTTCAGGCTCACATCTGGTGTACCATCGCACTGTGATTTGGGTGACAGAAAAGTGAAGAAAGTACAAACTAGGCCAAAGCAAACAAATTTAAAGAATGCTTTTATTTTAGGTTTATTGTTTCTCTTATATTTTATCAGTTAGAATAAACAGTCAAAACATAGCAGGAAAAAAAAATCAAACCATCCATCAGAAAAAAATTTTGTTGGTTTTTCAATGTGATTAAGCATTATAGGAATACTAACAAAGATGAAAAAAATCAATACTTGCATATTCCCAATTTTGCAAGTTTCTCCACTTAACATTTTAATTATTCTTTTAAATCCATATGATCACTATATAAAGTCACTAAGTATATGATTCAGGATATATAATAGTTTGAAAATTTGTGGTACTCAGTTTTCAACTAGACGCCTACGAAGATTTCATCTGTGCTAACCGCTTAATTAGAAAAAATATGTAAAGTAATACCATGATGGAAATTTCAAAATATTTAGTGGGAAGGACAATTAAAGTTTATATATTAAGAGTGGAATATATTTCATTTAGTTGGAATATATGTCACCTTCTAATCCAACTGATATAGTTTTCAGTACACAACAAATTAAAGCTGTACATTATCAATGATCTCACAGATCAGTCTAATTATATAATCTGTGTTACATTAAATTACCTTATTTAGGTAACTGCTTTAAACATTTTGTAGACTCAAGTACTTCTTAAAGTTTTCAGTTATTGATTTTCAAATCTTCTTTGTAGGTATAAGCCTCTCAGAAGGCCAAGCATAATCACGTTTCCAGCCCAGCTGGTCTTTTCCTTTGATGACCGCCCCTGGTGACTATACCAGCCCGTCAATAAGCATTAATGAGAACCTGCTGTGGGGCTGAGACCTGTACCAGGGCCTGGAAGCAAACAAAAGATTAGGTTTGCCTGGAGAAGCTTACAATCAAGTTGGTAGTTTTCATGAGCAGAAGCCGGCATGGGTTTGCTTAATTTTCCTGTTTATTAATAGTAATGACAAAAATGTTTTTCTAGTGCTAGCATTGGCTTTGACACCCCCTTAAGCTGATAGGGAAAAAAGCATCCGTTAACTAATAAAAAAAAAAGTGAAAGTTTATGTGGAATCCTGTAGGATAGTCTCCAGAGGTTTGCATATGCATAGATCAGATTTACAGCATAAAGTACTGTTTAAAAAGAGGCAGCAGGCCCAAAACGGAGTCATTTGCCCCCACAACAGCAAACCAAGACTTAATTGCAGTTTCGACCCCTCCCAGAAGTCAACTTGAAATTTCCTGAGTAGCAGTAGTGAGGCAATCTGCATGACAAAATCCAACCCCCCCGCCCCCCCCCCCCCCCCCCCCCGTTGCTTCCCTGCCAAATGGAATGACCTAGCCTGAAACTAACCTTTCTTTTGCTAATAACTTCCTTGCCCCACCCTCCTTCCTATGAAAACCTTCCATTTTGTACAGTTCCTCAGGGTGCACTGCTGTTTGCTAGAGGGGATGCTGCCCATTTCATAGATGATTGAATAAAGCCAATGAGATCTTCAGATTTACTCAGTGGAATATTTTGTTTTTTAACAGTACTGGAACATATTTCTTAATTATCCACATGTTAAGTTAATATGTGTTCCAGTTTTTCATGCTCTAAGAGTAAAATGTCAGGACGTTTTTGTGATTTCCTCTAACTAGCAAGACAGGAGGGAGGTTCTTCGTGAGGATTTCCAGCCAAGCCATGTACAGCCAATCAGATATAGATCCTTTTCTTGCCACTGGAAGGCTCCTGACAGCGTGGAAGAAAAACAAAAAAACGAAAGTGACTACAGGCACTGACATCACTAACATCACTAGTTCTCTGGGCTATTTAATAACCAGTGGTCTGAAACTTTTATACCCCTTCCCCCAAAATGAAAGTACTGAAATTATTTTGAAACAGATATTAAACTGATGTATTTCTCAGATAATGCAAATATCTATAAACCAGAAAAACAGACTTAGGCACTATAGAGTAGAGATAAAATACAACTATAAACGTTCACTCCTCTTTAAATAGAAAATTTGATCAACCAATACCTCTCCCCACTTTTTTGGCAGAAATTATTTTCCCCAATAGTTTAAAGCTGTTATATTTGGGAGAAAGCTCAGAAAACAGCTATTTGAATCCTAGCACCCGGTTCAGGAGAGCTTTCTACGTCTTGGATAGTCCTCCAGTCTAGACCCGGCTAAAGGCATGTTTACCTTCATACCTAGGAGGCAGGTCATGAGGATAAGTGTGAAATGGTTGGAGGTTTTCATGCTTACCTATCAATCTTTGGGTAAACAAACATTAATATTTTCAGGAGGTGCACCCCTAATATTTGTGGAATGGAGGGCAAAGAGTGGAAATGGAAAAGCCCACTGAATTTTTCTCCCACCTAGACCTCTTCCCACGTGGTAAGGACCCTCATGAATGTGCTATGAACTCCATACCTCAGGAGCAGCCACCTGGGGAAGGGGCCCATGAGCCTCTTGGTGGCCAGCATGGGGCTTGTTAGGCAGGGAATTCAAGAGTCAGGTTCCTGGAGCGTGAGGTTCCACGCTCATAGGGGAGTTGGGGTTCTAGGTGGGCACATGTGCCTGGCTCTGTGGGTGGGGCACACTTAGAGGAAAGTCCAAATGATGCCCTCTAACGCCCCTGGGCCCCAGTCGTCAGAATCTGAGGGTGATATTTATTTTCCTTCACTGTCTAAAATCCCACATCTTCTAAATTTTTAAAATCTTCCACCTGAATAGTTGTGAGCTTTTAAATTGATTAACTTACTTACCGAAGATTTCTTTGTAACGTTCTTAAACGTCTGCAATGATACTTACAGGACAATGAGATTAGCAGCTCTTGAGTGCTCCTGTAGGAGTTCATTTAGTCGAACTTGGCGATAACTCTGTGGAGGACATTCAGATTTTGTTGAGGGTGGTTCTCCCAGAATTATGAAGGACAATTTATCTTCCCTCAAATTATGAGCAAGTAGAAAAACCTCACTTTTTAAACAAAATGACAATTATTTCATTGAGGTTTGTAAATTTACAGTACTTTAAAAATTCATAAGAAATTTTATTTATTTATTTTCTTTGGTGAGGAGGATTGGCCCTAGGCTAACATCTGTTGCCAACCTTCCGCTTTTTTGCTTGAGGAAGATTGTCCCTGAGCTAACATCTGTGCCAGTCTTCTTCTATTTTGTATGTGGGATGCTGCCACAGCATGGCTTGATGTGTGTAGGTCCATGCCCAGGATTGGAACCCGTGAACCCTAGGCTGCTGAAGCAGAGCACGTGAACTTAACCACTATGCCACCAGGCTGGCCCCACAGAAGAAGTTTTGGAAGTGTAAAGAATAAGACCAGATTGTCATTGGGCTATGGTGGTTTATTAATTCTAGGGGAAAAAACAAGTAAACAACATGGATAGCAGTAAAAAAATGAGAATGTCCAGTTCTGGGGAACAGGTTTGTAGCTGAAGAAAACTAACCTCATCTTGACACCAATTTGATATTCTAAGAACATAGATCATATCCTAGTCTACCTTTTCTTTAAGCTTTTTGAATATTTTATGTGCACAGGGACTGGTTTCGACTAAAAAGTCACCGAAAGGCTCACTTGGAAAAATAACTACATTAACTATTTTGCTGTGATGAGAGTAATATTTATTATTATATTTCAGTGGTTCAGAAACCAAGGCTCAGATGTGTGATTTGCTCAATTACATGAAAAGTCTTTGTTAGAACTGGGCAGTTTATAACACACAGAGTTTATGATTCTTAGCTCAGTATTTTTTCCACTAAATTTGAAGGGCTTTTAGCATCTCTTGCTCCAAGTTCAGCTCCTAATGGAGTTTATTTAAATTTTGTAATTTAGGGGTGTAGGGGAGGAAGACATTTCCTCTACCCACTGTGGGTTCTTCTGGCTGGAGAATGAATTAAATTCACATGAGACAGAATAACAGGAGAAAATGAAACAAATCTTTATAACATGTATACATGGGAGAGGCTCAGGCAACCTGGGTAACTCGCCAAAATGGCTGAGGCCACCGCCTTAAATATCCTCCTCAGCTAAAGACACAGGAGGATGTTGGCAGTGGGCGGAGTCAGTTACAGGAGGTTATCAGACAAGTACAGTAAAAAAAGATGCAGATTTAAGTCCTTGCCTTTGGCATTGATAAGAGTTTCTAGAGATAAGGTCATCCCCCTTCTTCCTGGTACAGAGAGGGAGACACTTTTACAGATGGAGATTTCCCTTACAAATGTAAATGTCTCTTAACAAAGGGTAAGTAAATTCTACTTTTCAGTTGCTTTCCTGTCTGCAGTTTATTAAAAGTAACCAGCCCCAAACAATCCTCATGCCAAAGAGACACATCTTGGGGTGGCCAATTCCAGGCCCCCACAGGGGTTCTTGAGGTCCTTTTCCTTGAATGTCCAATCCAATTCAGACGTCAATTCTTCTGCCTAATTCTTTTGTCCCTGCCCCTTTCATTATCCTCACTATCACAACTTCATTCGGCTCAGGCCAGAATAGGGTAACTCCCATCTTACGGGCTCTCGTGAAAAGCACACCATTTTACATCCGTCCTACAGTGTGTCCATCCAACTTTCATGTTCATTGTCCCATTTTTAGTTTCTCAGATCTCTTCGTTAGTGTTCATAGCTATCTTCACCAGGCTAAAATTCTTTGTTTTGGGTTAAATCATGAGTCAATCTACCTTTATTTACTTTGCACACATATTGACTTGACTTAAATTATTTTAGACTGATGGGTCTGTCTCCTGTTCTATAAAATTAAATTTAAAAGGAGACTTCACAATATGTATCAATAACCTGTTTTTCTTACCTTTTAAAAAAGAATCGATTTTATCTTAAAAAAATGAAAAGTTTTCTAAATCTTAATATCCAGTAATATGATTGAAAAGCACTTGAAAAATGCAGAAATCCTGGGTCTTGAATAATGAAATTCTGTAATAGAACATTACCTCTTGATCTTTAAATCAACCACTGTTTTCTTTTTCAGCTAGTTAGAGAGAAAAGTGTAAAAATTAAGGAGGACAAGTCCTTACCTTTTCCTTGACTGCTTCCAGTTCTGCATCTGTAATTTTCCACGGAGTTTCTCTCTTTAATTTCTCAGCAGTCGTTAAATCTTTGCAGCTTTCATGGAGACGATATGGTTCAATCATTTCTTCAAAGACTTTCCAGCTGAAATTGGAATTATAAAGGAGCTTCACAGTGGGAAACTAACTCATTATTTCACAGATACTCCAGGTATGACTGGCACTGCTGGCTGCAGAATCAGAGCTGAATGTCATGCAAATCTTTTAAGAATTATCTTCGCTGGGGACTTACTGTGAGTAAAACCATGGCTACAGGACTGCCCCCCTGCCAACGAAAGGCTTTAACACATTTGAGGCCTTGTCAGCTTATTAGGTATTAGATCCTCAATATAAACACACAAACGTATAGATAGTAATCATTCTGCAAATGCATTTTCTGCATAGTGTAGTCAAAGACACAGTTGTAATGTAGACACTTTAGCCCATAAATGAGTTTCCATTTGCTGAGATGAGTTTCCATCTGCCTACTGTACAGACTTTAAGGGAGACATTCGTGACTGAACGTAGGAGATGAACTAGGTTCCTTGGGAATTGGCTAGGGCTGCCCTCCTCCCCTTTAGTCCACACGACAGCTCCTACTTATAGCCGGAGGCTGTGCGCAGGGAGAAGGAGAACAGCAAGTCTAATGGCTATAGAACAATTTGGATGTTTGCTGCGAATAATGCAGCCTTTGTCCTTCTGGTGTCTGCTATTGCTGCTTGAGATTTTCAGTGAATACTGTTAAGGTGCACGTTAGAGGAGGAATAAAAATCATTACTATTTTAATGTCTAAAAATCGGAGGCCATTTTAGAGCAATTAAGAAGAAATCATTGAGTAGCAAACTAGCAGCAGTATCTCAGAGTTGTGAAACATTTTGAAGATTGCTGAGAAATCTCATTCTTGTCTTTCATAAGACTCTCATAAGATTTATTTTTAAAATGAAAGTACAAACAAGGCTTATAATTTATGAGATTAGTTGTCTTCGGAATGCTACTATAAGATAATGTCAAATATGAACAATTGTCTTTGGTTTTATATAATGTAGTTTACTTATAATTTAGTAGCTTTGGAAAGAGCGATAATTAGAAACAATGTGCTGTTAGGTTAAGAAATTAAAATACGATGTGATGAGTTCAATGATTTCATCAGTTGGCCTGATTTAGGATTTGCAGATCAAAATGCAGAGATTACAAAGGAGCAGGGTGTCCCTACCACTGTGCCTTTGTTAAGGCATGAAGAGATACTTAATGCAGTAGATTTCTGAGGCATTGACTTATTTAGAACGGTGGACAATGATAGGCAGGGAATAAGACTGATATGCCCTATTCTGCTTCCAACCACACAGTACATTTATTTGCTATTCCTTCCAACAGTGCCATGCCTTCAGAGACCTTTGGTGGTAATCAGTGCAAAGGTGCTGACTTAGGAGAGGAGAGCCTGGGTTCTCGCTCCAGCTCATACATTGTCTTTCTTGACCTGGATGACCTTGCCCATAAAAGGGGGTAATGATGGCTGTTCAGAGCTGGTGTGGGGATTGGTGTGAGGGTCAGTATGACGATTTGGGTGACAGTGCTCTGAAAAGTGTGCAGTGCCCTGTAAAACAAGGCATTCATTTTACTGAACAGTCACAGGAGTAAGGCTAGCAATTGAGAGGCTATCTGTGTAAGCTCTACGTATATTATTTTGTTCAGGACAAGAGTTCTTTGCATCTCAGCCCAGGTGCTTATTAGAAAGACCAGTTCAAAAAATAGTTTCCTAAGAAATAGAAGGTGGAGTGAAGGTTGTTGGTTGTCTCCCTGGCATCCAACCTATGCTTCCCCACTGTAATTTGGTGGAATGACTCCATCCCCAGCATCAGCCAATCAGCACAATTCTATTCCTTCTGCTAGAGTGATTGCCCAGGATGGGAACATAACCCAGGCAAGCTTGGTCAACACCTAGTGTCAACATGTAGGTCGACAGGCACCTAGTGTTCCACTGATCACAATGAATGGCTCAGGTTGGTGCAACCTGAATGGAGCCCAGAACCTGAGTTCAAGACTGAGGAAGAGAAAAATTTCTCTCAACCAAACATAAATGAGCAAGTATGTAGTTTTAGTTGCTACTGGCAACCATCTTGTTTTTATAAGCTAAATCAACTTTGATTGCTGATTTTGTAATGGAAGGTAGAGTAGAGAGACTGAAAGAGAATTAGTCCTTAATTACAAATTTAACCTTCAAGTTTGCCTGAAAGCCAAAATACACTTGAACTTTTCAGTTATGTTTGATAATAATTTCCATTATTTAAGTCACTCTCAGTTAATTTTCCTTTTACTTGCAATTGAAACGTGCTAGGTGACACAGTAGGTTCTGATGAGGCTGTATTTGCCCATTTATTTTCTCTGAACTCTTACTGCTCCTTGTTCATCTTTGATTTCTTCATCCTAAGGCTCATCCTTGAGCTGGCCATTTTCCATTCTCCTAACTAGGTGATCCAAAGGTAACTCAAGATTTCTATTTTGATTCTCATTAAATCTGATTTTTCTTACATTTTTTAATTGACTCTAGAATAGCCCAAGCATTACATGCTATTGAATATAAATGAGAATTAATTCAATTTAAAAAATTAACTTTAGCTGCCCTGCCTTCCCCATCCTTGTTCCTCATACTAATAAAGTTTAAAAATTTTTTCATTGCATAAAATTTTCCCCCTAAGTTCATGTAAGATTTCTTCTCTCAGATTAATGTACTAGTTGTTTTTGTGACCACTCCAGCATCTTTAAAGTAAATTATCTAGTTAATTGCTTCTAGTTTCTCTTTGATTTCTGTATAAAGATTGTTGTCTTTTTTGCCTATGACTTTTAATTCAGTCTATATAATAAAAAATGAAATTTAACCATAAGAGCTTGTTAGTTTCTCCTAGCTCAATTATTTTCTCATTAACTTTGCTTTTGTACTCCCTTTCACCCTTGGCCCACCATCTTTATAGATAATGCTTCTATGAGAAAATGTTTCCATCAAGACTTACTAATGTTTTATGGGTAGTTGAAAGATTTATTAAAGGCAATTTAAGGGCATCTAACATTAGCCTCCAACATGGAAATCATTGACAAACTATTTTCCACATAGTGTCACTTGGCCACCAAGAAAGAACAGTGATCAGGAGATAGTTGTTAATGGTAGATAAGGGCTGTCTGGCCAAGCAGGCCCATGTGGGAGCCGAAATTGAGCCAGCACTCTGAGCTTTGGGCCCTGGGCCTGGGGCTGCAACAGCCCAGAGGAAGAGTTCTCTTTCTCTAATTGAACCGCTCAGAGGAGTTGCCTCTGTAAAATCATCACAAAGGTGCCAGATGTGCTACCAGTGGCCATCTGTGAGATTTACTGAATGACCATCCTCTATTCTAAAATTTACCTTCATATATTGGAACAGCCATTGCCAACATTCGAAATGTGACTGTTTTATTAGGTAATATGGCATCACTTATAGCAGAAGGCTGAAGAGAGGAGTATGGCACTTCAGCACACCCCTTCTTGGTGGCCTTTTGTCTTCACACCAGGGTACAGTAACTGCAAGGGTTCTTTTATTCCAGTAAGAATGGATTTTTTTTTCTACATCTTCCTCAAGACCTTGAACTATCAGAGAGAAAATCTTCGAAACTGTGAGAAGTAATTCATTTTTTTCCTGAGAAAGTAGAACTTCTCATTGCAGGATCATGAAGATATGCAAGAAACATCAAATTAAGATGGTGTCTAAAATCAAACTTAGATACCAGGACAAAAGCAAAAATGCCTGGTCCTTCATTTCTTAACTACTGTCCATAGAATTTGTTCCCTGAAAGGGGGACACCATGGCACAAAGGTCAGGAGTAGTAAGATGGAGTGTCTAGACCATGATAAGCACTCAAGAATGAAGAGAATGGTTAGTGGAAGAGGTCCGTTGACACCCTTGGTGATAGGAAGGATGGAGATCTAGGGGGTGACCCTGGCAGCTGGGCGGAGACTAGCATGAAAGAAAGGGAAGGAACAAGGACTTGGGGACAGAAAATCAGATTGATGGATGAAGAGGCAAAGGATAAAGGAACAGATTAATCAGCAAGCACAGACAGTCCTTAATTGCTGAGAAGACAAACAACAGCAAGAAGAGTTCTTTTACAAGAAGTAGGTGACTAATGTGTGCCTGGCATTGAGCCAGGGCTTAAAGAAAATCCAAAGTCAGTAGGGGACACCGTGACTACCCTCTAGACAAGAGTAAATGGCCCTCTACTTGCAGAGCACTGGCAGGCTCTGGCCTGTTGCTAAGTGGCACATCCTAGGAAAGCATTGGACCTGCTGTGTTTTGAAAGAGAATGCATGTCCACCAATTACAGTCAGAAGATGAGCCTGTTTGCTCACATCCCTACAAATGCCAAGAGGCACCAACTTAGGAATTAAACTTCTTCAAATGAAACGTGGAAGGCTACCAGAGATCATTACATGACAACGCAGCTCATAACAGAGTGCTAATTCCACTTAGCAAGGAGAATTAGAAATCTGTTCTTAATTTTCTGAAATATTTATAACTGTAGAAATATGGGAATGCAAGGGATTAGTGGTATAGATGATTTGAGGAAATATCACATGGTAATAACCCAACCCAGCTCAACTCTTTCGATTATAGCTTTCTTGTCACAGTTAAGGTGTTTTGTAAAGCCATTTTTAACACAGCCCTGCAGGAATCATGAATACCCTCAAACGACAGGAAATTTGAGGTGGTTGTTCGGTCAGTAAGAAGGCATCTTAAACAGAAATGAGAAGACGTCTGATGGGACAGCGAGGACCTAAGCTGTTCTGAGACCCTTGTGTCCCTCTGTACTCTCACCCTTGGAAGCCCCACTGCACACCAAGCCAAATGCATTAAATTGCATCCAGATGCAACAGTAAATATGATTTTGAACTGTAAACAATTGAAAACATTTTATAATTGCTAAACTATAGCTCTAAGTAGTTAATTTAATTTATAGTTGGCTAGAATTTCCAGACAATCTCCTTATACCTTTGAGAACACCTTTGAATCTCTAATCTATAAATTGTTTCCAAATATCATGAACTTGACAAATTTAACAATTAGTGAGGGTTAAAATGATGTCATGATTTAAAGACATTTATAAACGATTATTTCCATTTTGCCATTTAAAAATTTTGGAGCCAATACATTTCCTTGCCAGGATTCAGATAGTTTTAGACACCCATCAAAAGTTCATAGGCTCTAAGTGTTGGGTCCTTAGTGCCCCAAAGCTAAAATGGCCATGGAGGGTCGGTTCTGTCATTGTGCTGAGAAGACACAAGCTGTTTCCACATCTTCTCCATCAGAGCTCCCCATCCAGGATGCCCCTCCCAGTAACTTTAAATGATGAGAACTTGCCCTTATCACTCACTTCAGAGTCATCTGAACCTGCTACTCTTGCTACCACAGAAGGCAAGAACATTGAAGGGCAATTCTGAAGTGGTAACTAACCTGTGTTTCCACAATTCTCCCTCTCAAGCTCCTCTTCACTGTAAAAACTTTTCCTTCCATTAGAACATGCTTGATAGCTGTATGTCATGATTAATTGAAGTCCCTTTTTATTATATCTTATCAGAAAGCCACTGCAGTAAATACATACCATTTTTACCCTTTAATAATCAACACAAAAGAGAATGAGTACCACAGGTAAACAATGGATCTTGTTAAATGTTTCGTACCTTTCTTTGTTTGGCTTCACGTTGATGTCACCAATGATATGGATGTCTGCAAACTTTATCCTAAATTTGCTCAGAAGAGAAGCCATTCTGAAAACAAGAGAGAAACACGGGATCATCGCATATCTAACTATTTTCAGTTTTGGGTTTAAGATATCGAAAGCAATCCTGTCTTATTTCAGCTTAGCTTTCAGACAAAGGCTTTGGTTGCTGTTTGATTTTCATCATCGCACTTGATGGATTCGCTGAGTGTAGACCACGCTATTCCACTGAAGGAAAACAGCGATTACTGTAGGTGCAGACACTGAAAACAGCAAACCCAGCTCTGCATTCAGGTTTCAGGGGAGGTAATGCAGAGCTGTTCATGCTCATCATTTGAAAAAGAGAGAACAAGTTTTAGTACTGATTGATTATTACCTTGCTGATAATTTTTATAGTGTTACTGACAAATTAATAATTATTATAGATTATATTTTGGAGGTTTTCTCCCCGGCAACTGAAAATTTTGATACAATTTCAAAATTACAGAAAAGTTGCAAGGATAGTGCAGAGAAATTCCACATTCACCGACTGCTTATATTTTGCCCCATTTGATTTATCATTCTCTCTCTTTATATATAACTTCATCTATCTATATATATATCTTCATCTATCTATGCACATCTTTCTTTCCTTTTTTGTTTCTTTTTTTGCTTGCTTTCTTGCTTATTTGCTTTCTTTTTTCTACTTACTTACCTGCCTACCTACCTACCTAGCTGCCATTTTAAGTAAGTTTCAGATATAATGCCCCTTTACCTCTAAATACTTCGATGGATATTTCCTAAGAACAAAGACATTGTTTTCTATACACAGACATCATTGCCAATCTTCCTCTTTTTGCGTGAGGAAGATTGTCCCTGAGCTAACATCTGTGCCTATCTTCCTCTATTTTGTATGTGGGATGCCACAGCATGGTTGATGAGCAATGTATAGGTCCGCGCCCAGGATCTGAACCCGCAAACCCTGGGCTGCTGAAGCAGAGCACGTGAACTTAACCACTACACCACTGGGCCGGCTCCCTACAGAGTACAATTATTTTTGGGAGGAAGATTGTCCAAGAGCTAACATCCGTTGTCAATCTTCCTCCTTTTGCTTGAGGAAGATTGTTGCTGAGCTAACATCTGTGCCAGTATTCCTCTATTTTTCACATGGGATGCCGCCACAGCATGAGCGGTGCTAGATCCGCTCCCAGGATCCAAACCTGTGAACCCTAGGCCGCTGAAGTGGAGCACACGAACTTAACCACTACACCACTGGGCCAGCCCCCAGAGCACAATTTTTGAAATCAGGAAACTTAACACTGATGCCATACTATCATTTAATCCACCAACCATTTTAAAATTTTATCACATGTCCCAATAAGATACTGGACACTTTAAGAAAATATAAATTCTTATAGACATCATGTTAGTTTCCATTTTAATCTGACTCTTTAAATGGAATTGACAATATATAATATCCTCCTAAGAGGGGGGAGAAAAATGTGAAAAATTACTGAATAAAAGCCTGTTGTTATTTTGTGATTTCTGGAAGCAGTGGTTCCAGGAAGGGCTCAGAACTTAGGCGTGCCATGGGGGACCAAGGGCCGCCGAAGGTTGTTCTCCAGATTTCCACCAGAGACCTTCGGAGGCACCACATTCTCAGCATGCTTTTTGCTCTCACAACTACACACTCTCCATGTGTGTCCAGCTTTCCACGACTAAATTAATAAAAAAGATACGCACCTACACTGTGGGACTTTTTAGTTTAATTTTTCAAACTGGCAGTTTTCTCAACAGCCATCCATTTAAACTCTTTCAACTACAGATGAGAAACTGGGGACCCAGAAGTGTGTGGGGACTGTTGCTAACTCCTGCAGCTCGTTGGTGGCAGGGCTGGGACTAGGACCTGGTCCCCACAGCCTCTCAGTTCCCTGTTAAGTGTGCGTGTTCAAGGGGCTGCTGCATATTAACAGGTTTGAATCTCCCAGAAGAAACTATTGGACACAAACTCCTTAAGGCTTTTCCTTTCTTGGACACATTTACTAGTCAGAACAAAATAAACGTTATACAAGATATGGCTACTCTCATTCAAGATGTCAGGTCAAGCTTCAATGCCAGATCCCTTTTTGAAAGCATTTGTGGCAGGGGGTACAAGACTTGAAGACAGTGATTAGAAAAATTATGCAGATAATTTATTGACCAGAAAACCAAGTAAACATGAGGCCGACCACGGTGACTTTGTCTTTAAATCTATTGTGCCTCAAAGACACCTAGAATTTTTAAAATAAAAGCATGAAAACAGCAGACATCCAAAATGTTCCAACACATGAGTGATAAGTTACTTACGCAATTTTTTCTTCTTCAATGCGGTTGATCTTCCCTCCAACATAGATTCTTAATTTGCAGTCTTTCCATTTTTTTCTGAGAGTCAAGATATAGGGAATAAGGAGTGTTAACCCTGAAAGAAGAATAAATTATGACTGAAGGGATAAGTATATCTGACTGAAAGGAAATGAATGGCTTTACATCTTTATTCATTCCCACATTCGTAGCTCCTAAATAATTTAAAATCTTTGGAGAGCACAGAAATGTTACTCTTTAACTGGTATCGTTTTCATATACCTTCCCAAGCAGTTTGTTAGATTTATCAACATAGAAATTCTGCTCCCTAGTGTATATTCTGGAATTTTTTACCTCCATCATCAAACAACCACCAAACATCAATTGTGCCTTTTCCTTGCTTCTTTTTGAATTGGTTGCTGGCTTCCACCAGCTTCTGGTTGAACTCCCCGACATGCATCGACTGGATCGTGTTAATGCTGCTGTCTGTAAGGAGAGAGAAAGTAGTATATCTGTCTTTTGAGGAAAGAAACAAAACAACTTTCCAATAAATCTATTTGGGAAAATAGAGGAAGGGTCATGAACTTGTAAAGTTTTTAATACTTAAAGGTAAATAGCGAGCTCTATTCTCCAAAAAGGGGAGATAAAGGTGGAACCCCACAGTAATCTAGATGACCTTCAATAGTTCAAAGAAATTTGAGATTGGTTTTATGATTACAGTTTTCCTCAGGTCCTTAGTAATCTCTCTCTTCAGTGAAATGAATATTTAGACAATGTAACAATGCAAAATTATCTGATACAATAGTCAAAATGTCCCAATTTTTCCAAATTTCAGATATAACTCAACTTAATCATATTTTCAGATGTACTTGAAAGTGGTACATGTGGTGATCGGTTTTCTAGAGAAAAGCAATAGAATCAGAAATATTCCTTTGATAGACAATTCATTCACTTGAGCACAATTTTGGTGTCAATTCCATGAATGTCTAGATTATAAAGGTTGCCAAGGACCATATACATCTTCACTCTCTGTGACTCTTTGGTCCTAATGTCGGCCTGGCTTACTCCTGTTTTCTTTTTAAGGAATCTTGTGAAGCTAAGAAAAGCCATTTAAGCGATTTCAATCTTGGTGAATGAGATGAAAAAGCCAGGAAACATGGAAGGACAAAATTCCTTTACTTGAGTTATAATTAAGGGCACACATAAAATATTTTAAAAAAATTTTTTTAATGCAATTTCCACCCTAACATGACACAATGAAAGTGTTCTAGGGAACTATGCCAGTGTTTGAATTGGACCCTTACTCCCATTTGTCAGTAGGGGTTTCTTTGCTACACTATATATGTTATTTCTCATTTCCACGTCTTTGAAAGTAGTGACTTCATTGCTCTATTTCAAAGAAATGGTGTTATCATAGTGCTTAGAGCAGAGCTGACAGCCTCCTCAGAGCTTCCTCTCTGATCTAAGAGGTTCTAAAGATGCTTTGTTCTGTCTTTCCCTGTTTCCATGTTTTAGGTCTGTTAATTCTGAAGCAATTATCTTATATTGTTTCTAGCTCCATAGGACTGCTGAGGGAGAAAGTAAATACATTTAGGAAATGGACCAAACCCTGCCCCCACTTACATGCAAACCAAAGCATCGAGAGGACTGTGTATGAGTGCCTGAGGCAGAGTCGGTCCTGACCTAGAACTCAAAAGTTGTCAACCCACGATAAGCCCAGAGCAGTAAAGGGCCCTACTTTAGAGCTGTGTTTGAAACTTAAGGTGTTGGAAATAAAACAGCATTATTTTGTTTTTCTGAATAATGAAACATATTGACTTTCAGAGTAGTACATTTTTGCCAAAAGTATTATGACGCAAAACAGGCTTCCAGAATAAATAACAAGTCCTCCTTTCATTAGCAAGGACATTAATGCTTCTCTCCTCCCCATCAGCTAGAACATAGTATTGGGCTATGACTTCTGCATTTTCCATTGCTTTTCCAGACTGTACCAGTGAAGAGAGCAAATTCAATGGATAGTTAACTCTTCTCACGAATAAAACAAATAAAAAAGAAAGAAAGGAAAGAAAATAGTAGTTAGCACACAGATGGTTTTATTCTGGTCTTATTCTAATGTTTACACCTGAAATTCCTGAGGTACCTCCAACTTCAGATTCAAACACATCATTTTCCTAGAAAATGTCATTTTAAGGGTGGTAATACATAGCAGTCTCTCCTATAGCCCATGGAATATTCCAGGTACCTGAGGGCATCTCTAGTATTTGAAGGGGGGAAATGTTTGGAGTATCCATCATTCTATGTAAATATATAAAAATAGTATATTACGCGTGAAATTTCATCCTTGGTCTATAGCTGGAAAATAAGCAAACAGCACCAAACCTTCTCCAGGGTAGTAGACAGCTTCTTTAAAAGACTGGATTCTGTCAACCTAGACCAGGAGCCTACTACGTCTCGATTTGCATCTTGCTATTTGACTTGGAGACCCTCCCAGAGAAATGATCTTTCTTGAGCCTCACACCAGCGAATGACTTCAGTAACTATAGGATTATTTGCACATGAAGGAAATGCATGTTAACATTCCAACTTTCCACCAGCAGAGGTCGCTGTGGACCTCATTAAACTCAAACCTGCAGTGTTTTGGAAAGAAAGCGATTTTCAAAAATAAGAAAATCAGATTTTTGAATCACCTGTTTATAAAACTTATAAGAAGCTTTCTCATTCTCTAGGTCTCCATTCCCTGGATGTACCGAGACATTCAGAGAAAAGTGTATCACTCAGCCAAAATCTACAGGTAACTAGTATGGATGAAGTTCCAAGTCCAGAATTCTGGTTTGTGATAAAGATGCATTTTTGAAATAAGAATTATAGCTGGATCCCTCATTTACATGTACTTGTCTACTTTCAATCTCCTGAAATGTCTGCAAGGTATATATGTATGGAGAGGTGTGTGTGTAGATAAATTAGTTTGGGTAATCTTAAAATTCTATCCCTTTCCTTATAGAAACTAAGAAATTTGTATTTTATGGCACTCAATCTGCTCCCAAACCAAATATTATACTTTAAAATAAAGTTTTTACCATAAGATGGTACAAAGGGTTTAACATTGTTGATAAATGACAATAGCTTCTAGCTTTTACCCATATCACCTTCTCAAGGGAAATGTCTTCCAGTCCTTACCCACGCTCAGTGCCCCTGACATCTCAGATGCTGACTTCTGACCCCTAGATACTCAAGTAATGGCTCATCTCTCAATATTTCTTGAAAATTTTAAAATTACTTACCTTTTTTAGGAGTTGGCTTAGTAATGGTCAACTTGCCAGCTTTTTTAAATAAGCCTCGGATGCCTCCACTTCCTTCTTCACATTCGTTATCTTTGATAGTGGCTTCCAAAGCCAGCCTTTCCTGTTCTAATTTCTCTAATTCATCTGATGAAAGAAGACAAAATCACTTAACTCAGAGTGACAAGGTTTTTAAGAACACTCTCATAAACTATTCTTTTCCTCTTTTTTTTGAGGAAGATTAGCCCTGAGCTAACATGTGCTGCTGCCAATCCTCCTCTTATTTTTTTTGCTGAGGAAGACTGGCCCTGAGCTAACATCCATGTCCATCTTCCTCTGTTTTGTGTGCGATGCCTGCCACAGGGTGGCTTGACAAGCATAGGTCTGCACCTAGGATCCAAACCAGTGAACCCCGGGCCACTGAAGTGGAACATGTGGACTTAACCACTGCACCACCAGGCTGGCCCCCATAAACTATTTTAATGCTAAAAATGGTGTATATGCCATAAAATCATTATTTGTAATAGGATTTTTCTGAGTGATTATTAAAAGTAACGTATGCCAGGATTTGTATTCAGAAAGTAATAACTAGCTCAGGAAAATAGCTCTATGTGTTGTTGTAATCCATGAAGTCACTGGGTTTTTATTTGTGAGGGCAAAGGGGGCTATGTAATGCCATCTTTATTTACTTTTGGCAAAAAAACAAAAAGGCAGATCCACCGTACATAAGATCTTACACTGTAAACCAGTGACTTACTGACCTAAGCTACTGGGTCAGATATTTTACAAGGATAAGGGACAAAATTACAGAAGTATATGGGTATGTATCAGACACACAACCATGCCTCCTGAATTGAGACATAAAACTAGAGAGCAAGAATTAAGGAAAGATAACCAAATCTTCTAAAAAACTTTATGGGCTCCGAATACAAATTACCGTGAAAAAAATCCACCAACAATTCCTTCTGAGAAGCAAAATATTTTCTGGAGTGAGTGACCAAAGCGAAGGAAACAAAAGCTGAGATTTCTGTGTGCCTGCCATTTCTGAGAGTGCCTGTCAAAGCGCAAAGTGCTAAAAAGGGTTTCACGACACTGGAATCTGGAACAAGAGTCAAGCGGTGCGAAATTTCCTGTCCAGGGTGTAGACCCACCATCCAAGCTTTGGGGTTGCATCTGGCTGCTTTTTATCTTTTTTGGATTCTGATAGTGATGAAAAATTCCCAGCTGCTCCCGAATGCCTCATGTTCCTCTCTGACCTCAACCTGCACGGGTAAATAAGACTTTAAAAGCAGTCGTATGACAGTGCTACAGAATGATGGGCATTCCTGCTTACAGTAGGCAAGGTGGCACTCTTGTCAGCTCCTCTTATCTTATTGCCTGCTGAGAATCGAGCCTTAGAAAATGAACAGTGTTCTGAGGAAGAGAGTAGAAAAGCTAGATTCACTGTTAGAAAACACTGGTAGGGCTTCTGTAAATGTCAACTCTCCAAGGCTGTTGCCTTATCTATCTGAGAAGCGGAGCTATACAAACCCTAGACTTATCAATTATGTACTAACTAAATCTGTCAGGACAGTCACATCCCTAGACGGGGCTGTTACTCAGCTACACAGAATTGTCTGGCCCCTTTCCAGGTCTTAGCAATTAATCTTTTGCCAGTGGCATGAGATTTAAGGTCAAATCACCCATGTGATTTCCCCAAAGCTTCAAAGGTTCTCAAGATCAGCAGCTATAGAAAATCTGAGAAATTAGACTGATGGTCTTAAAGCTCGGACGGGAGTTGCTTACCCCTGACTTTCGAAAGGTGAACATAAGCTGCATCGCACGGGGGGTCATGACCGATTATAGCTCTGCCACTGGCTTTATGTGACATTAGGCAAGTCATTTACTTTTTCTATGCCTCTGATTTCCCATCTGTGAAATGGAAATGGCAACCCTTCCCCTTTCCCACCCTCCTAGCTTTGCAAAAAGAATAAACAACAGTTCCTGCAAAGTGCTTTGGAGCTTCTTAAAGGAGAAAGCAAGGAGTGCATTCTATAGGCAGTGTATTTATGCAACGTCTGGAAATGGGCTTAGTCATGCAAAGGAAATTGAGTATTTTGAGAAGCCTGGGAGTGATCTTAGTGGTTACCATGGATTGCACACTCTTTGGGTGCAAGGGACTGTGCTGCACATTATTCCTTCCCAAATAACTCTGAAATGGTTACTATTATTATCCTCATTTTGTAGACGAAGAAACTGAGGCTCAGAAAGGTTAAGTAACTTGTCTGATGTCACCCAGCAAATAACAGCGTTCAAATGCAAAGAGGTTTGCTCAACTTCAAATCCTGTATGCTTCCCACTATGAAGACTTTTTTTTTCCTGAGGAAGATTAGCCCCCTGAGCTAACATCTGCTGAGCTAACATCTCTTTTTGCTGAGGAAGCCTGGCCCTGAGCTAACATCCATGTCCATCCTCCTCTACTTTATATGAGGGACGCTGCCACAGCATGGCTTGATAAGCAGTGCTAGGTCTGCACCCCGGATTTGAACCGGCGAACCCCAGGCCACTGAAGTGGAACATGCAAACTTAACCACTGCACCACCAGGCTGGCCCCTGAAGCCCTTTTGCTTTTGGCTTATTACTCTTATTTCAGAGTTGTTTTATTAAGCTCCAACTCTTCATCATCAGATGAACCTAAACATGGCACCTGATATAATGCCAAGTTAATTCCCCCAATCCATGGCCCCTCAAACACGTCATTTTAAAGGGAGAACCCTAAAGATACAGGTACGTGAAGCAGGCTGCCCCAGAGCAACAGCATCGGAAGCATCCACTTTTTGGGGTGCTGCAGGGGTCAGCTGTGGAGTGTCCTGCACTTTGCAGTCATGTGGAAGGTACATTATTTGTGAGCTTCTTGGGGGCAACCGCAAGGGCTGTGCTGGGGAGGGAGTTCTCTGCTCTTCCTTTTCTGGCAGCCTCCAGCACACCCTGTGATTACCCATGAGCTGCCATCTTCTTTGTCTTCTAGTTTGGACAAAGGAGGAAAAAAGATAAATCCTCCTTTGTAACAGAGTCAGCTGGCTGAGTGAACCGGGAGCTACTCCAACAATTTGCTTGAAGGTATGTACACAGTCTGTCCCAGACAGAGCAAACTGCAAAATCCCAGGCCTGAGAGACAAAACCAGACTGTGCTGGAATGAGTCAGACTCAGCAGTTCCCTCCAAGACGGCAGAGACAGGCCGAAGACAGACTCCATTGTAAAGGCCAAAAGCAGCTTGCACGGCCACCTCGGATTTTCAGATCCACATAGTGGTATGATCACTTGCACAGTGATTTTGCAAATTCTTAGTAGAGTTAATTCTTAATTATTCCCTTTGTGGGTGATCTAGGGCCTCCTTCTGTGCATCTCTCCTTTCCTCATTTCAGTGCTAAGTAGAAGCGATGTTTTGATTATCTGTTCTTCTGAATTATCTGTCTGGCGTACTGCTCACCTCTGTTTCCACGTGCAATCAAAAGTAGACTTTGTCAAAACATTTCTTTCAACAGGAGGACTGGCTAGCTGACTTGCAAACGTGTACCATTAGCTGCCAGTAGGGTGAGCCAAGGCGGATGAATGGATAGATATAAACTGATTTCTACGAGGCCGAGATTAAAAATTACTCATTCCATCACGGCCACCACCACCACCAGCACCATCACCACCACCACCACGTTTATGATGTTCAGGATTCATAAAGCCCTTTCCACATAGTATCTTGTTTGATCCCAACACCAATACTGGGATGCAGGCAGAACTAGTAGTGTTCTCCCCATTTTCCTGTGAAGGAAACTAGGGTTCAGACAGTTCAAACGATTTGTCCAAGGTTGCACAGCTGGTGACCCAGGTCTTCTGATTCCAAATCTTGTCTTCCTCCCTCTTCACCCCCCTTGTTCAGTGCTGTGCTCTGCCTGCCTACATCTGCCTGTTGAAGGAATACCCAGTCTGCATTTTTTGAAGAAACCATCCCCAAATTTCTCAATCAGAGAAATTTCCATAATATTTTACACTTCTGTAATACTCTGCTTCAGCCTGTATCCCAGTAACTATAACTGTGTGACACAGAATAGAGCTTTAAGATACATGTCTATTTTATCCCCACCAGACTGCAAATTCATGGAGAGTAGCTTCTGTCATATTTCATTGCTACCATTGATTGAGAGGTTATTCTGTGCAAAGCACAATGCTAAACACTTTGCAGCCATCATATCCTTTCATCCAAATCAATACATCTGTGAGGCAGGTACTAGAATTATTCCACTCAAAAATGCGAAAAGTGAAACACAGAGAGGATGAGTAATTTGATTAAGGTCACATAGCCAAAAAGTGTCAAGGTGGAATTTGAACCCAGGTCTGTCTGATTCCAAAGCCTGTGCTTGCACTTCACATACTCCCTCTCCCAGCCTTAGTTGTGCCCACACCTGCCTGCTTTGCCTCCCACCATAATAAACACTCAAGAGGAGTTTGTTGAAATCAAAGAACAGGTCAATGCTGTTCAATGCATTTGAGAGTATTATCTCTACGAAGGAAGAAAAACAAGTGAATCGTTGTCAGGGATGGGGGTGTGTCAAGTATGTGTGTGGGGCTAGGTGCAAAAGACAATGTTTGCAAGGAGTGGAGTTAATGCTCTACCTAGAGTTAAAAAAAGAGGGGTTGATGGTATAAACCAGGCTGGAATGTGACAGAAGGTAGGACAGGCAGGATTAACAGAAGAATGAGAGGCAAAGAGAGGGGTCCTTTCCCTGGAAAGGGCCACCACCTGGGCATTAGGTGGGAATCTGTGTCTTCCGTATTAGATAATTCCATAGTGTGTCATGATTTACAAAGCCACAATGCTAGAGAGAGAGTAAAAGCCTGCCCTTCTCACGTCCCAAGATTAAGAGAATCCCTGAGGTTCTAATGATGGAAGAAAAAAGCTTAGACCTTTAGGTTCTCTCAGCTGAGTGGATTTCTAACCAATTCTTCACACGTATCCCCCAAGAGTTCTCATAATAAGAACAAAGAGTGAATCCTGAGCTGTATCTTCATGTAAATGCCAAAATTACTTGAACGGTAGTTACTCCACTTTCAAGTGCTTTATAAATTGGTTGTATGGTAACTGACTGGAGTGACTATATTTTGAAATTCAATTTAGTTGTCAAGATTGCCTCCAATGTTCTACCCCAACCTTTTTTTTTTTTTTTTAAGATGTCTTTTAGAAATAGGTAGGAGTCTACACATTACAATTCCCTTTGAATCTTAACGATAGAGGGTAGTCGATTATCTGACAACAGAAGGGAGAACGAGGGAACCCATTGAGGACTCGCATCCCCTCCCATTTCACAGCATCCTTTTTCTTTATTAATTATTAAATTATGATTCTTTCCTTGGTCAATCAACTCAAAGCTGTAAATGCTCACATGAATCAATGTGCTGAACCCCAGGTGAAGTCTAGTTGAATTGAAGGCAGGAAGCAAGCCTGCAGTGGTCGCCTTGCAATCAAGTAATTATTTACTACACTGCCATCTGTCTTTATTTTGCTAAGCCACTCCATCAGACACAGCAGAATCTCTGTGCTCTGAGATGGTCATAAATCGTGCAGTACTTACACGGAACACTTGACCGCAATATATTGCGAATCACGTTTCATCGCTTTATTTCCTACCAGTACAATTTGGACTCTTTATTGTAGTTGGCAAACTTGCTAAATACCCCTGGGAAGTCAACAATATGAAATACTGCGTCTTTTGTGTTGTCAGGCAATAAATTAATTTATTAAGAAAAACTATCAGCCGTCAATATTGGATGAATTGCTGCAGTATACAAGTTAGAATGTTATGAGCATCGATCTTCTTTATATAAAAAGTTATTCTCCTCACATAAGCCTGTGACACAGTATAGAAATAATTGTCCTTAGCTGGTAAATTACCTATAAAGCTGATTTCTATTCACTGCTTTATTAACTACAGTATATGGGCACTCTGAATTGCTAATATTTCCTTTACATTATAATCTGTGATGACACTGTGGTGCCTGTGTTGGAAAAGCTGTGATGATAATCATTAACACAGTTGTAATGCAATGCTTAAGATTTATCTGGCTCTTATTAAGCTCCATATTACAGTATAATATAATGAAACAGAAGCTTATTTCTTCCAATTCAAAATCTAATATGAGGGTTGTGTCATAAATTACATGAACTTCAAAACAATGCACGGGAATGTGGCGGAAAGTTAATTTCTATCATCACGCTGTTGTTTTTCTGCATGTTCTTCATGTATTTGTGCAATATTGCTTTCTGTTTACTCTAGATAATTGGTACTTATAATTATTTTATTAGCATCCCACTGTATTTTCCCCTTCTTGACGAAGAGGCAGAAATATTTCAAACATCAAAGTTGATATAAATTGGATACATCCCTTGGGAAATTAAAAGGGGATGCAGTTCACTGCCAGGATTCTTTCAGAAATAACACAGAATTTGCTTGCTGCATTGCTTTATAGAACTAAATTGATGGTGCATTTGGCGGATGGGGCAGCGAGGGGTGGAAGTAATAGTTCTCAGCCACATCACATCCTTCATCTTGAAGAGATCAACACAACGTACAAAGCAAATGTGTAATCTAAATACAAATTATATTTTGTATTCTCATTTTTGAGATGGAAAAACATTACAGCACAAAAGGCAAAAGAAGTTAAAGCAAAATGTGGAAAGTTAGCAACAGAACAGGTTTCTTAATACGAGGTTCTTGTCATTGTCTCAGTGTCACATCTATACTGTAGACAGGCAGGCCGTATGTTGAGTTTTTAAAGGAATGGATAAAAATAGCCTGTTTCATTCCCATATCTCAGATTTCACCATTGCCTTTCATTATGCAAGTCATTGTCCTCTCAAGCTCTCCTTTTTAAATGGTAGAAGAGTGGCTTCAAACAGACACAGGTTTGAATCTCAGCTCTACCAATTACTAGCCTTGTGAATCTTGGGTAAGCTTCCATTTTATTACCTGTAAAATGGGGACAATGACAGTACCTTCCTCACAGGGTAGTTGGGATGATAAATGTCATAATGTGAACATGAAGCTTAATATATGGCACATAATAAGTGCTCAAAGATGTTAGCTATTGTTACTATTAATGTATTATGTTATACCAGGAAGGAATACAAATTAACCATTAACACCAAGTGGGAATTAGTATATCTGATCGGGAGATATAAAAGGTCAAATAAAAGAGAAAGGGGGCATAAAAAAGGAAGGCTGAAAGCACCAAAACTAACCTTTATGCTACAATTTTGCATAGGATGGGTTCTACTCTCAGTTTTACTTTTTAAAGTTCTTCATACATAATCACAGAGTATTTGTATCAGATAGTGGTTCTCTATCCTATGCCAATGCTTGATCTCTAGTTTCTTCTTCTTTCTGCTCCTTTTCAACACACCAGAATGGGTGCATCAGAAAATCCTCCTAATACACTCATGTTCCCTTCTCTTATGATGGAAACAATCAAGAAACCTCTTCTGTTGCTAACTTTCTACATTTTACCTTAATTTTTTCTGCCTTTTGTGCTGTAATGTTTTCCATCTAAAAAATGAGAACATAAAATACCAATTGTCTTTCGATCACACATTTGCTCTCTATGTTATGTAGATCTCTTCAAGCTGAAACAGAACCTGGACCTATCGGGCATCTTACTCTCAAATCCCTCACAGGCCCTTCCTTTCTGCTGAACTCACCCAGAAAACACTGGTCTTCCTCTACCCTGGAGACCAAGTGCCTCTAAAGAAAAACTGGACAACTAGAGAAACTGCTCCAACTTCAGAGAGAGGATTGAGACTATTGTGCCTGATCTGCCTCAGTTTACGGCTCCACGTTTACAAGTCCACAGACCTCATCATCAATCCTCACTTCCTTTGCTCTAATTTCAGAAGATGAAGCATTTTTCTTCTGTTTCAGGCCAACTCTCCCATCCCTGCCCTTTCCTTGGTTCTTCTTGTTCCTCCAGGATCTTACTCCATGGGTCTTCCCTTTTTTACCTTCATCTTCAATCTTTCCCACTCTCTTGGGCCCATTTCCTCAGTGCGGAAACAAGCCTCTCTCTTCCTTTTCAAGGTCTATAGCTCTCCATATAGTAAATCTCCTCAATTTCATTCCTCTCCTTGGCATCCAGACTTCTCATAATAGTTGGCCACATCCACATTCTCTGCTTCATCATCTCTATTCTTTCCTCAACCTACTGCAATCTGGATTCTGTCAATACTGCTCAACAGAAATCATTCTCACTAAGACTGTCTGTGCCATGTCAATTACATGTCATTCACAAGCTTACTGGTATTCTCTGCTGTATTTGATACTGTTGATAATTCTTCTCATTTTGAGCACTCTGCTCCCACGGCCTCCACGACACCACAGACTCCTGGTTCCTTTTCCTTTCCGACCACTCCCTCCCTGCTCCTTCTTTGGGGCCCTATTCCTGTGCCTTGAGGCTCTTGACTACACACACTCTTTGGGTTATATTTTCCAGCGTCATGGTTCCAATTTTCGCCTTAACCATGATGCCTCCTGTATTAGTTTGGTAGGGCGGCCAGAACATATATCACAGACGGGGTGGCTTAAACAACAGAAACTTATTTTCTCAGAGTTCTGGAGACTAGAAGTCCAAGATCAAGGTGTTGGCAGGGTTGGTTCATTCTGAGGCCTGTCTCCTTGGCTTGTAGATGGCCATCTTCTCCCTTTCCTCTGTGCTTGTCTGTGTCTTGATCTCCTCTTTTTATAAGGACACCAGTCACATTGGATTAGGGCCCACTCTAGTGATCTCATTTTACCTTACTTACTTCTTTAAAGACCCTCTCTCCAAACACCTTTGGAAGTTAGGACTTCAGCATATGAATTTTAGGGGGATACAATTTGACCCATAACGTCTCCTAAATCTACATCACCAGCTCACATTTCTTCTTTAAGACCGGGACTGGCTAACTGCCTACTGGACATTCCCTGTAGGATTTCCCACAGGAGATTGTTCAAAACTGAACCAGGCATCTCTTCATTAAACCTACTCTTCCTCTCCTGCTTCCCATTTCCATTGGTAGCCCCACCATTCATTTAGCCAGCCAAGGGCTGACTCCTCCCTCTCCCATATTCCACACATCCAACCAACCCCCAAATGCTGCTTTTCCTACCTCCAAATTACTTCTGTCCTTTTCTCTCCATCCCTAGCTCTAGTTCAGGCTGTCACCTTCTCTTGCTTTGATTATTATAAAATCTTATTGATTTGTCTCTCTATTTCCATTCTGGTCCTCTTTGAGTCCATGCCCTGTGTAACTGAAAGAGTATAAGATCTAAAACCCAAACACGACCATATTACTCCCTCATTTAAATCTCTTCATCGGCTCCTCATTGTCTATAGAATATGGTCTACACTTTTTAACATGACAAATGAGGCTTTTAAAATCAGGCTGTTATATCAGCAGCCTCGTATTTCACAACTGTCTGCTTCATACCTTCCACTTCAGTAACACTAATTTCACATTAGTGTTGGTTGCCCCTACATCCCATTCCTCTGTATTCCCACGTCTTCACATCTTTGCTAACGCTCTCCTCTTTCCCAGGAATGCTGTTCCCCAAACTCTCTCATTCTTCTCTCCCCCAACATTGCCTAGTTAACTCCTACTCATCCACTAGATCTCAAACCAAAGGTCATTTCCTCCAGGAAAGCTTCTGGGAGTTCAACGCCCCTTCTCTCATTCCCATGAGGCCCTATTGATATACCTATTATTACACTAATAATATGCCCATTTCCATTACTAGGCTGTGAGTCTCTTGAGGATACAGACAGACTCTTATTAGTCTTCGTCTATCCGGCACTGACACCTATGCCATGCCTGGTACATAAGACGTACCCAATTATCCTTTTGTTCTAGTGTCATGTTGTCAGTGGACTCTATTGTGAAGTTCAGCTAAAGCCATAAGTCCTGTCCTAGTATATCAGTGACTCTTTAGATGTGTCTTTTATTTTATACACAAGAGGGTGTGTTTCAACTCTAAGACTAAACAAGTATACTAAATCCTCTATAGGGAAAAACACAGCCACTAATCTGAATTAGTGTTTCTGCCTCCGACTTAGATTAGTGATTCACAGCATGATAATTCAGACTCATTTCCACGTTAGCTGCAAACCAGATCATAGTCTCTTAAAAACAAAATACATAGTTTTCCAAGGAAAGAATTAATCTTCATTTTCTGAAACATCTTGCAGAAATTAATTCAGCAGTTCAGTTTACCAAAGCTGTTTCTTTTCAGTGATGCTGGCTTTGTGTTTTTGTGATAAGAAGAATAACTGATGACTGCCCTGGATCATTCTATATTTCTGATTAGGAGGACAAAGGCCACTTGTGTTAGCAATGGGGACAACACTGGGGGAGCGTGCACACCTCAGGTCAGCAAAAGAACAGAAGCTCTATCGTTAGGGGGCTTGGTCTGCACTGTGCACTGCTCCATTCCCCCCCTTTAGAACAATGCCAGGCATGCAGCAGGTGCTCAGTAAATATTTGTTGGTTGAATAAAGAAAGTACATACCTTGCACCTGAAGAACTTGAGAGATGTCAAACCCTTGGCTGATTCTGACTATGACCACACCAATCTCAAAATCAAAGGCATCACTGAAAGTGGAAGAAAAGTGGTTAGTGATTAAATGACTTCTTTAATCCTCAAGCTTTGGACTAATATTAAATTGCTTCTAGGATTTTAATGTAATTAAATGATAAAAATTCACTTCAGAATATAGCCAAGAACTGATGCCTTTTCTGTTAGTTTGTTTGTTCTCCCTTTACACCAGTTAAAAACATTTTCTGGGTAAAGGTAACTAGCTCATTTACTCTGGAAGCAATTTATTCAAATAATACTATCAACTAGAATTTTGATTAAGAGCTTGTTACATAATTTTAAAATAATTGCTTGTTTTCTTACGTAAACAAAACAGTCACTGAAATATTTAGAACAGAGAGTTTCCAGGCTGCAAAGACCCTTTGAAATTATCAGCCAAATTCCCCATGCTTTGAGGAGAAATCCTACAACATTTTTGAGATAAGTTCCCATTTAAAAATGTCCCCAGCTCCTCCAGGGAACTTTCGCCATTGACTGTGGACAGACCCTTTGAGGCAACACTGTTTCAGGGCAACCCTAAGCAGTTGAAGTTGGGTGCTGTGCCTTCTCCACACCCAACCCAATGGAATTAGATTATCTGGAAGGGAAAGAAAGCCTCTCTTTTATCTCTGTTCTTGTAGAATATTTTTTCTCTGGCCCTAAGTATGGAACCAAATCAATTAATACTTTGAGTTCATTTAAAATTTTCTTCTTGGGAGTTCCTCTGTTTAATCTTCCATGGACCTAAAGCCTGGACCCCTTTCCGTTGGGTGGTGACCTTCCCCCAGAAACAATGCAGTTTGTGGTTGTCTCATCATATATCCTCAACAGACACATTTCCAGTAGCCAAAGTAAACCTGGATTTTCAAATAACGATTTAAATAAGTTCAATGTTATATGAATATCTATTCAAAATTCAAACCATAGTGATCTTCATTTAACAAAATAGATGCATTGTCGTAAAAGTTACCACCAAGTAAATTCCTGATAAATCTTGTTTCTAATTGTCCTTGAATATAAAATGTAGACAATGTGTTCCACAAAAAAAATATTTGGATTCTGTATCGGGCAGAATAATGGACCTCCAAAGACATCCACGTTCTATTCCATGCAACATGTGAATATGCTACTTTATATGACAAAGGGGACTCTGTGCATATGATTAGGTAGGACCTTGGGATTATGGAGATTATCCTGGATTATCCCCCTGGGCCTAGTGTAATTACCAGGGTCCTTAAGAGTGAAATTGGGAGGAAGGAGAGGAGATCAGAGTAAGGTGATGTGAGAAGAGCTTGATCAATCAGGGGCTTTGAGATGGAGGAAGGGGTCCATGAGCAGTGGACAGCCTCTGGAACCTAGCAAAAGTGAGGCCAGAATTCTCTCCCCAAGCCTCCAGAAGGAAATACAGCCAAACCCACACCTTGATTTTAGCCCAGTGAGTTGGTGTCAGACTTTTAACCCACATAACTGCAAGCTAATAAATTTGTGTTGTTTTAAGCCACTAACTTGGAGGTAATTTGCTATGGCAGCCAGCAAAACTAATACAGATTCTAATTAAAATTAAACCATACTCAAGAATATTACAGATATGTAAAATTTTTTTTTTTTTTTGAGGAAGATTAGCCCTGAGCTAACTACTGCCAGTCCTCCTCTTTTTTGTTGAGGAAGACTGGCCCTGAGCTAACATCCATGCTCATCTTCCTCTACTTTGTATGTGGGATGCCTACCACAGCATGGCATGCCAAGCAGTACCATGTCCGCACCCGGGATCCAAACCAGCGAACCCCGGGCCGCCGAAGCAGAACGTGCGAACTTAACTGCTGCGCCACCCGGCCAACCCCTAAAATATTTTATTCAAAGGAAAATGGTAAATACTATACCATTGTAATAACACCCCTACATTAACAATAATACTGTGCTTTGCTTTAAGTCATAAAACAAAACAAAACAAAAAATTCAGAAAGAGAAATACAGTACAGTTGTTATGACTGTCTTCCTTCTGTATTGACCCCATCGTTATGGCAGTAAAGTCATTTAACTTTACCAAGCCAGCTAAGTTTTATACTAGTACAAATTTGAGCCACCTTAACATTGAAATTTATTACCAAGAAGACCAATTATCAATTTGGTATAAAAGCCAGAAGTCTCCTCAGATCCATGTTACTGAGTTTGATTATCTTGGTCTCTTTGGATTTCTAGAATGTTTGGGATGGTGGGGAGGTTGGGAGACGATCCTAGGTAATTTTGTGCCAAATAACGGACTCTCTGAAGAGTTACATATTTCTTTCTATTTGCACCACCCCTATTTTTTCCCAAAGGTGAAGGTGAATTTTTTCCCCCTCCACCTCTTTTTTCCCCAAAGGTAAAGATGAAATTTTACTGAAGAATCTGAATAAGAGACAGCAAATCTAATCCATTTCCAAGAAGGTCTGGTCAGCAGCTGACTGTGATTCTAAATATATTAAAACGCTGTCTGCTGAGCTTGGCAAAATTCTGACCCAGATCACCTGGTTTAGCCTTCACCTCCTGAACTGAAAGCATAGCAGGAGCCAGATGGCAGCATGTGGCATCCAGGCTCTGGATGCTTGGGGAGCACAATTCAGGAGAATGCACTTAACATATAGGTTTCCTACGCTGGGAAGACTGTTAAGTGAATTTCTGTTTGTTCAGTAATTATACAATTTCAGAAGATGAAAAGATTATTTTCTTATGCTTCTTTTCAATCAATAGAAGTAATATTAGAATGCTTTCGTTATGTTCCCTAAATCTCCCCCAAATGGACTTAGCTAACATTGCTCCCCTTGAGACAATTCTGGTTAAGTATTTTCAAGCCTGGAAGAAATGCTCCATTTTCTAAAATGATCACTGAGGATACTCTGTGCCTCTCCGAGAGCGTAGAATTTATTTCCTCTTATTCAGAAGGACTCAAGGCAGGTAATACTTTGGGTATGTATGTGCTTTTGGAGGCAGCATAGCATTGTGGTCAGAAGTTCAAACTTTGAATTTGGATGGTCCTGGGAATTCCAGCTCCGTCACTTACAAAACTCAGTCGTTTTCTGCATGTTACTTAGTTTTTAATATCTGTGTCTTGTAAATTGGGAACAGCAATAGCACTCACTCCAAAGCCTTCTTTAAATGGGAGAATTAAATGGGATAATTCACCTTAAGGATGTTAGCCTGGTGCCTACGAGTCCTTTAAAGACTACCATTATTATCCCATCCCAAGACTTTTCCAATATTTAGCTATTAGATGTCATGTACCACTTAAAACTCACTTTCTGTGCATAAATCAACACTGCTACATGTCAGAGGCACCTGGAATATGGGATCCTCATACCAGCAAAGGGAGATTCGAGGCTCTGGGCTAGCGACCACGTTAGCCAAGGCTCAGGAGATGACAATGACTGAATTGGGCATACCAGCCAACCCAAGATTCCACACGTTTTGAAAGAACAATTCCTTCCTTACCCAGCTGTCATCTGCTTTTAATCTTATAGATAGGTTTTAAGGTTGAACTCTTAATATTTACCCCTCTTTCTTTGACACCAAGTTGTCCGCCTCCCCAACCCCCCTACACTCTGATTCCCTCAAGTTCTATTACTGGCAGTGTTTTTTCACTTTGTTAGAATTCAGAGTACAGGGGAATGTCCTCTATCCAGGCAATTTAATCTGGTACAGCAGTGTCAGTTATGTACTGCCCTGGTTAATGCTTTATAAACACAAACACGTCTTGAAAGCCGTCACTTACTGTATGATTCCCACGTAGTTTTCAATCTCTGTCAAGGGAGCTTTCCTCCAGTTTTTTTTATATCCAATCACCAGAGTGTTTGGTTTCATTCGTCCTAAGCCCGAGGCCTAAACAGAGGAGAGAAACACACAGGCAATCCTTACCATACTGGGAAACCACCACTGCAAATGAGAAATAATGTCCAGAAGAGCACTGAAGTAATGTTCTGAAGCTCCTGAAGATTAGATTACATTTTCGTGCATGTCCTTCATGCCCGTACCCAAGCATAAAATAGAAAGATTAGTTCTAAATCATCTCAGCCATAAATGGATTTTAGATGACAGAAATGTAGCTTTTCTAAATTAGCAGTCATTTGCATTTCTTCTGACATACTCATTAAAATGGTTCAATAATTTAAAATCAAGTGAGGGTTGGTTTAACTGTTGGCATACGTGTTGTAACTTAGCGGTTCAGAGCTCATTTCCAACTGTTATATCCATAATGTCATTAGCAATAAAATCCATGTTTGGAAAATTCTTATATACAAGGATCACTGGAACTTCTCCTTATATTATTTATTGAAGAGTAACTGAGCTATGTTTCCAGAACCTAATCCTACATGACAGTATCATTAATAGCCATCTTCCATGTCAGAAGTTTCATGCCCCCATCCCCATTAGATGACAGGATATGGCTTCCAGTTAATTAAATTTAATTCGGCAATATTATCGAGCACCTATTGATTGCAAGGTGCTATGTTAGGTGCTGTGGGAGAGTAGTGAGGCATATTCTCTGGCCTTAGGGAGCTTAGAATAAGGCAAAGGAGACAAAATATACACAAATAATTTTAATTAAAGTACAAATGCAGTAGGAGCTCATATGAAAGCATAAAGGAAGAAAACTTGAATTTCAGATGAGGATTCATGGACAGCTTCATGGGAGAAGTGGCATTTGTTCTGGATCTTTCAGGTTGGTTAGATGTTGACAAGTAAAGATAAGGAGAGCAGTGGGAGTGAAGGAAAGATATCCTGGGTCATAGGAATAGTGAAACAAATGACCAGAGTCAGACATTTTAGAGGGGACAGTAGCAAGTAGGAGACAGGTATTGATGGAGGGTTCCTGAAATAAACTTTGCCTCCACTACATTTGGTGTATTGCTCTTAGAAGTGCACAGATAGCAGAAAACAGCTCTTTAGAGCTGTCATTTTGCTGTCGGCAGATACACGGCAGTGTGGATGCAGTCTTTCCTATGACTACGGTTTGAGGATGTGGTCATTCATACCATAACTTCTTAGATGCAAAGAAGCCTTTATCCAAAATGGTGCAACTGTCAATGCTCCCCTTTAAGACCACTCTGTCCTGCCCTTTTGTCATGACACTCCTGTCCTCCACTTTTCTTTGGAGAAATTCAAGCTTCATGCGTTGTCAAATTTTTTTTACAATTTCTTTTGGATTAATATAAGAATTGTTTTCTATACCTATGTCTTTTCTCTCCCTGCTCTTATTCTATATCTGTCCTCCCATTCCTAGTTGAAAATTTTATTGTTTTACCAATGTCCCATGATAATTTTACATTAAACTTGTAATCTTCCCAACGTATTTAACCAAAGAGCTACTGAAAAGTAACTGACTACTGAAAGAAAAATCAGCATCTTGCAATGACACGTATTTCCATGGTTTAGAAAATTAATGACAGATGAAAAGAGGCTCATTGGAGGTAATAGGTCTTTCAGAAATGATTTCTCTGCGTGTGCAGCTACTTTGATAGTGTTCTTTGGGGATATTAGAGACAGTAATGAATCAAATACTCTTAATCTCCAAAATATTACAGCTTAATCAATATTTTTCCTTTCCCACCTACATAAACATCAGAGTTACTTGGATGCAGTCCTGAATTTTTACATAACCTGTATATAGCAACTGTGAAAGCTAAATGCATCATCCGGTGTAGTACATAGAATCAGGACTTCTCAACCATATTAAAGCCAAATGATTACAAAGCCAAGCCCTACCATTTCTGAGGGTCTCCTGGATTGTTTTAAGAATTCTCGGGCACTCTAAATTACGAAGATCAGAAGGATTCTGTGTGCTTACTATAGAAGGGGAGGAAGAAGGAAAGAAGAAGGGAGAAAAGATGGGAGAACTGTGGGCTTTCATGTTGAACCACAGAGATTATTACATTATATTTAACATTCTGGAAGTAATTTAGGAGGATGGGCATTTGTCGCCCAGATAATCACAGGTTTATTGAGTGGAGTCTTGCAGCCGCCCTCACACCATTTGCAAAAGAAAAAAGGAAAAGAATGCCTGACTTGAGCATTGCCATGTGCAATATGAGATGCAAAAATAGTTTGAGGTTTTAATAGGATCCTGAATGTCGCCAACCATCAGAACAAATTTGCATTTCAATAAGTACGGGGACAGAATGTATGCTGGTGGCCAAAGGCAACTTTATTTTCCATTTTCAGTGTATCACTCACAGTTCATTGTAATAGAACCTTTCCGCTCTTGTTTTAGCTTTGCCTGATTCCTAGGAATTCAAAATGAACCCCTTAATCATCTGCATTGATCTCTGACGCTGGACTGCCTAACTAGAGCCGTTCACTTCAGGAGCTTTATTAACATGGAGTGCTAATTGCCTTTGCCTCCGTACTCATTCCCTCAATGCCAGCCTTACCTGAAGGAGACTTCGGACACCATCTCGGAAACAATCTGCTGCCACTGCAGCATAAAAAGCCTTAATTTTGTTCTTTATAAGCCAGGCCTGCTTTTTTGCCATGCCACTGTTCATCTCTTTAACACACAGCTTGCGTGGTCCCTGTACAGCACAATGAAATATTGGTTAGATGCCCTGCTATTACACATCGCACTGCTGTTGTTTTCTAAAGGACACAAATAGCCAGCAATGCCCCACTGGGTTAAGAACTGGGAAAGAGGGAAACACACCTCACTAAACAGGGTTCATGCAGATTCAACCTTTTGGAGGGGACCTGTGCTGCTCATATTATTCACTTTCCACACAGAATGTCTAGGTGTGTTAACACCTGCTTAATGAACTGCCTCATGCTGAATGAAAGAAAGAGCTGAGGGCATCTGGCACATGAGGAAAATACTGAAAATGTGATTGAAAAAGTTCAGGATAAATACACAATCAACCTTTCACTCAAAGGCGAGAGTTACCTTTAGGATGACCAAGGAACTCTAATCTAGAGCCCAATTTCAAGAAATGGACAGCACTCTTGGGAACCACATCCTGGAGAGCTGCAAATCGTGCCATGAACTACCACATCTTGATAATTCTATTAGGCCCATTCCTTGCTTTTTGTGTGTGGTCAAAATACCCTTGCACCACTTTTTGTTGTATAAGGTTGACATATTCCCATTCAAATAAATTAACATTTCCCTTTCACTCATTTGGTGGGAACAAAAGTTCATATACCTATGGCGCAGGAAGAACAGAAGAGGTTAAGAGAGAAGGAGGCAGGTGTTGTGGTGTTAGATGACACGTTTTATAATTTCAAGATTTGAGTTCCGGAAACTCAATTTTAACTAAAAATTCCGTTCGTTTCTCTCCTTCTTTAAAGGTCCAATCTAGCTCTTTTCTTTGTTTATTTCAAATCAATCCAAGAGGTATTTCTGATTATCTACCATGTACCTGTCAGGCACAAATCTACTATTTTCCTGGGAAATTCTTTCAATTCATGGAAGATTTGGTATTTTGTTGCATTGTCTTAGATTTCTTACAAACTGCTTGGGATCTTGATAAAATGCAGTGTGTAGGTCTGGAATAAGGCTCAAGATTTTGCATTTCTAACAAACTCCCAGGTGACATGGATGCTGCTGGTTGCCAACCAAGCTTGGAGTTGCAGTCTTAGAGGATGTTGGACTGAAGAGAAAAGATGTCAAACTGGTTTCAAATCTAAGCTTGGCCACTTTGGAGGTAATTGATTATCTCTGAGGTTTGATATGTTATTCTGAAAACAGGATAAAAATCTCTCTCCTGGAAGGCTGTTTTAAGTAGTCATAAGAAAGTGCTGAATTCGGTATCTGGAATACAGTAGGTAGTGATCCAAAGTTGATTTTTATTATTGTTTTGGTGAGGAACATTGTCCCTGAGCTAACATCTGTGCCAATCTTCTTCCGTTTTGTATGTGGGACGCTGCCACAGCGTGTCTTGTTGAGTGGTGTGTAGGTCCACACCCAGGATCCAAACCAGCAAACCCCGGGCCACTGAAGCAGAGTGCACAAACTTAACCACTATATAACCAGGTCAGCACCAATTTTTGTCATCTTAAATGAATGCTCACAATCTCAGTGAAGCCCCTGACCTAATTCTCCCACTGTGTTTGTTCTACAACAGAGCTAAAAGAACGCTGACTGGAGCCAGAGTATTGAGTTTAGATCCAGCTCTGGCATTGATCAGCTAATACCCTGGGTCATTTGTCCTCTCTTGATGTAGGTTCTACATCTATAAGAATAAGGAAATTGTCTAGGTCATCACTGCCCACTATGACAGCCCTTACCCACATATTGCTATTGAGCATTTGAAAGGTGGCTGATCCACATCGAGATATGCTGGAAAAGCAAAATTCACACTGGATTTCAAAGCCTTAGTATGGAAAAAATAATGTAAAATATCTCATTAATATTTTTATATTGATTGCATATTGAAATAATATTTTGGATTCACTGCATTAAATAAAATATATTATTAAAATTAACTTTACCTATTTCTTTTTTTAAATTGGCTACTATAAAATTTTAAATTACATATGTGGCACATATTATATTTCTATTACACAATACTAGATGCTGTATGAGATCTTTTTATTTTAATGTTATATTTAAATTGGATCATATTCTTTATGCACTTATTTTTACCAGTATATTTTCTAGAGCCTGCAGGTTTTTCAAAACAGTTTGGATGACTTACATTAAAGTTAAAAAACAAGAACCTTCAATGAAGATGGAGAAGGTAAAGTTACAGAGACAGTAGTTATTAAACCAGCAGATCTAGCCTGAAGAAAGATACGTCATTATGGATCAAATTTTGCTCAGGGTTCTAGACCGTCAATGCCTTTTGAACCATTAGTCGTTGTTGAGCATTCTAGACTTCATCAACTGCAACAGAAAGATGGAGTATTTTGTTCAAGGAAGCTCAATGGGAACAACAGCCAGGAGACAGAAGAATAACCAACAGTTAGGAAAGGTATAGGACTGTCAGTACATTGAGTTGTACCACACTGACTGTAAACCCTAGGAAAAGTGGCATTTATATAAATAAATACAGTCTAATGTATGTTTATTAGTATTACAAAAATCCAGATTAAACATTAATTGTGACAGAGATTTACTTTAATGCCTAAATTTGCCATATTGAGAAGTCATAAAAATATTTCATGCAGAATCTCTCTTTGCTAAAAGCCATTATAATATCCTTATAGCACATTTATTAATGTGAGCAAGGCTGCAATACAAATGTGGTAAGAAAAAAGTAAACTAACAAAGAAGGGATGCATACTGGAATATAATTATTCAACACTCAAGTAGCCATAGTCACAACACTGGACTTTACCACTCAATTAAAATATTGTAGAGATTAGCTCAGTTAAGATTCAAAATATGAGTACATAAATTAATTCAGGATTTGAACAAAGAAGCTCTAAAATCTTGTATATATTATAACTTTGACATTGATTGAGAGTGGGGTAAAGAAATTCTAATTATTTAGTCTGGGGAAGAAGTTGATATGATGCTACTTCAAATAAATGAATCTTATGAAAAAGAATTTGCAAAGGACTTCCAATAATCATTAGGATCAAATACAGGAATTTGGGCCAAGGACAGTGTTCTTTCCAACTTTTATTCTTCAAAACATTGAGTCTTACTGCTCTGTCTTTGCTTTCATTGCCGTTCTGGTTGGAACTGTGGGAAAGAGAATTTTTGCCTTTCTGAGTTGGTCTCACTAGGCATCCTAGTGCCCATTTCATTTCATTCTTCCTGTATTTGGTCATGTCACTATTTTATTAACATCATGACAGAGACTCACTGACTAAAGAAGAAGAGATGCATCTAAAAGAAAATGCATTTTCCTTTTGGTAGACACAAAAGTCGAGATTAAGAGGAGGTTGGGGGCCCGTCCAGTGGCGCAGCGGTTAAGTTTGCAGTTCTGCTTCCCAGAGGCCTGGGTTTTGTCGGTTCAGATCCCGGGTGCGGACATGGCACCGCTTGGCAAGCCATGCTGTGGTAGGCGTCCCACATATAAACTGGAGGAAGATGGGGTACGGATGTTAGCTCAGGGCCAGTCTTCCTTAGCAAAAAGAGGAGGATTGGCAGTAGTTAGCTCAGGGCTAATCTTCCTCGAAACAAACAAACAAAAGAAAAGAGGAGGTTGAAGATAAAAGAAAAAAATGAGAATTTTCATTTTCTCTGGGTTGTTTCTGCTTGAACTGCCCTCCATTGCGCCATAGAGTTAGGAGTTAGAGCTTCTTTGTATTCAAAGAAGGTTTAGGTTTTATAAGATACTTTATAAATTTTCAGGAAAAGAGAGAGGAAAACAGTAAGGGTGAAATTTTGTTAAAAGGAGGAAGATGATCAAAAGCTATCCCCTTTCCTCCTTTACAACAAGAGGAGAGGACAGGACAACCAAGATTTAAAGAACAAAAGAGCAGGAAAACATTAATCAGGACAGATCTACATCTTGGTACATGTATGTGAAATGACTGTACTCCCAATAAAACTCAGATAACATTGCCTTTGGAGAGAGAGAGTGCCATGGAGCTAGGTGGTTATAAAGGAGACGTTAGCTTGATCTGTAATGGTTTATTTCATTTAAAAAGTGAGTGGAAGCCACTATGACAAAAATATTAACAGTTATTATTTAGGAGAAGTAGAATATGGGTGTCATTTTATTTGATTTAATTTGCTCACATGAAATTGCCAGTGTTCAATAGTTTTTGACCTACAAAAGTATAAATTTCAGCCTCATGTTCTTCTTAATGTTTCAAAATAAAAAAGAGAAGCAATCTAAAAAAAACCTTTCTTTTTT
The DNA here is from genome assembly GCF_041296235.1 of Equus asinus. NCBI lineage: Eukaryota > Metazoa > Chordata > Mammalia > Perissodactyla > Equidae > Equus > Equus asinus. Next base: position 148,639,874 of record NC_091791.1, read on the forward strand.
AGCCACCAGCACAACACAATGTACTTAATAAAAGATGACGCTATAAACTTGAAAGCCTTTTGCAATTTTAGGACAAACCAAATTTAGAAAAGAGGTATGTGTTGCATTTCTGTCAATGATGGCTTTATCTAATTTGCATTCTAAATCCCAGATCAACTGGACCAAATTTCCATCTTTAAAGCACACTTGTTTTTGATTTGTTTTAAATAAAAAATACCCTGCCTTCAAACAAAAAGTTGAGAAGTATATGAGAGAGTGACTATTGAGAAAGATAAGTATGAACTGGCCCCATGAGATTTTAGAACAGAACCCAGTGTACTCAGAGAATTAAGAGGACATAAATCCAAACTAAGTTATCTGCAATGATTGGTTTTACTATCTTTCCAACTGCTATGAATAAATTTGGAAAACTGATTGACAAAGAAAGGCAGTGTTTTTTTATGCCATGGTACACAGGATAAGAATTGGTGGAGACTGCAACCCTTAATACATGCCTTTTGCTGAACACACTGAATTTGGCTGTGCTTGGAAATATGAGAGGGTACCAGAAGGTAGAGTCCTCCTCCCTCTAGTCTTCCTACGATGGTGGGAACGAGGCACAAAAGAAGAAGAAAATTACTTACGTGGTGAACGTACAGCCTCTTGGGATATGAGTATGTGTCATTGACTTATTATAGGGTAATTCAAAGGAGAAGAATAGACATTATTTTAAGTTACCACACTGGATTCCTTAAAAAGGATTCCCAAATTTGTCTTGATAAAGGGTTCCTCATTTGAAATCTTTAGGCTGAGTAGGAAAAAGGCAAGAGGGAGGAAGAGGCTCTGATGGGTGAGGGTAAGAGTTCGTTGGATAGCCGGCAGGCTGCAGTGTGGGCTGGAGGCCAAGCAGAAAGAATAACTCAGTTTCAATTTCAACAACTTTGAGGGCCATGATATCTAGTCCTTTAGACCTCTGTTGCAGGAGGTGGCAGCTGTAGCCCCATGTTTTTCATCTACCCACTAGCATTGAAATGCCAGTGAGCTCTGAGTTTTGTTCGTTCCTTCTAAGTGTAACAGCACTTCAAGCTCACACTTCAGATAACTAAAGGCCAGCGGAGGGCCAGAGCACAGAGCCTGCTGCCCTGTGATTACTCGCACAGGAGTGCCTATCTCACTGCTCCATCATGATCAAGCTGTTGGATACCTAAAAAGTCCAAGATCCACTGTCTGGACCTGGTTTCTCTAAGAGAGGGTGCTTTAGGGTTCTGTTGAAGGGGATATATTTTTGGAATGAAAATGGCAACTAGGGAATACCAAAAATAATGATAATGATAATAGCAATATCAAAAATAACAACTAAAATTAGTTGAGCGTTTACTATTTGACAGACACTGAGCTGAGCACTAGCAAGCTTACCTTAAGGAATTCTCACAACAACTCTGTAACATAGGTGCTATTATTATAATTATTATTCCCATTTTATAACTGAGAAAAGTGAGGCATAGGGAAACTAAATTATGTGCCTAAGGGACTCATAGCTGATAGGTGGCAAAACTGATTCAGAACTTGACTGTGTGTCTTGAAAGCCCATGAGCACCAGCTCCCTAGAGTTGAAAATTAAATTGCCGTCTCTTAACACCATCGTTACTATTTAACCTTTTCCACCAGGTTGGCCTAACCACCAACTACTGTGCTTTTGGAAAACATTTTCTAATGGGATGTCAACTTTCCCCACATCCCCTTCCATCTGTTTCTTTGCAAAGATGATTGACGACTGAGCATGGAGGTGAAAAATGCTGACAGCATCTGCAGCCCTGGGAGCTCACGGAAAGGAACTAACTGGAAAGTCGTTAACTGATGCAGTAACTATTCTCTGCCCCCAAGAGAACCTCGGCGCCCGGGAGCAAGACTCTTGGGCCTTATTTGGGGAGACCAGCACAGTGCTATATAACAGGTCAATATACATGTCAAATAACCAGGCCATTGGAGGCACAGATTTAAGTACCTACTTCACACGAAATGATATTCCAGAATCATACTCTTTTATTATAGTTAAAGCAGCCAAGGGTTAATTAAAAGCAATATCTCCTGTTTCTATAAAAAGACCTTTTCTCCTTTGCCAGTATATGACTGTTTATACTCCTGACTCATTTCTCCTGTCCTAAAGATATTTTATTGCCTGCTAAACTAAGTTTTCTCTAAATTGCTAGAGAAGAAAAACACCCCAAACTGCTTATTCCATCAAAACTCGCTCCTGTATTATATTGGCCAAAATGAAATCCACTAATCCAGGGCACCAAAGTTGATAATACGAAGGAAGGGTGCTTGATAAGATTTTAAAAAATTCTCTGGAGTCATAGTTGGTTATTACTTAACCTGTCAATCTTATGTAGTCAGTAGGATTCCCGCCACCTCCTATCAGATAATTGCATTGAGTTATGTTGTCTGCGTAACTATCATATAAGCACTGAGAGGAAAGAGAATATGACCAACTTGCCTCATATAGCATTTAGAGTGTTGCCAAGTGTAAAAGATGCTTAAGCGCTGGTCATGATGACATGTGGTAAATTAGTCCTTTCATCATGGCACAGTTGCCTGGCCCCACGGTTACACAGCTCCCTCACAGCCCTATTCCCTGGTGTGTATTAGAAGTTTAGGTAGTGGCACCCCATTCTAACAGCGCTTCCAGGGCTATGAGTCTGCTAAGGGTTTCTCCTTATGATTTAACACAGCACAATTGGGTGACCTGGACCGACATCCTGGTTCTGGCACCTTCTTGTCATGTGACCCTTTGCAATAATTTAATTTTCCTGAATCTCACGTTTCCAATCAGTAAATTGAGAACAGGATTTCTTTTTCCCTTCTGCCTCACTAGGCTGTTTACATAGATCAACTAAGACAAACTGTAAGAAAATGCTTTGAAGAATAGCTAAGTACTCTAAAAAGACATCTAAGTAGCTGAGGATTTTGAGTGGGGTGTGTGTGCATGAGAGAGACAGATGGAAAGTTATGGGAACATAAGTAGAGGCAGGCTGGTGTAGAGGACTCAGATTTATTGTTTTGTTATAATTTTAATACTTTCTCCTGACTTTAGAGATTGGTCAACTAAATTATGGTTAAATTTTTAGCATCTATTTTGAATACCTCCTGGGAAAACCACCAATAAGTTATTAAAAGTCTACCACATATTTCCTGAACAAAAAGGAACTCATTCAGCTCTGGATGTTTATCTAAGGCAAGGAAAACTTGGTTGAATTACCTAGATATCTGTAGTGTCATCAAGGTTATCCAAATATTTAATCTAAATTTTACGTGCTGTCATTTAAGGCCATTATGTCTAGTTCTCTCCTCATCAGTTAATCCATATAATAGTGCTTTCTGATTCAGCCCATCCTTTTATCTTTCTGTAGACGGTTATCACCCCAAATGCCTTCATTTTATTTCTGAGCCAGTTCTCTTTTTCTTGACTCAAAGACCATCATTTGGAAATATTTATCACTTTTAGTTGGTCTCCCGTGAAATCTGAAACACATTTTATCCACTCGTTTAAATTCAGGATCACGGGCTCTTGCTAGTCTTTGCTGTATGAATCAAGGAAAAGCGCTCTTGTCCACACTCCCTTGCCGGTCTCCTATCACTACATGCAGCTGCTTGGCTCACGTAAAACAACACAAGGTGAGCAGGGAGGAAAAAGCACCTTTCTGGGAGGAAGAGGCTCTTACCACGAAGACTTCACAGCAGATGCAAAGGCCACTGTTTTTGGTAAAGGCATGAGTTATGTCCAAGAGAGCAGGTCTTGTCATGGGACCCCCTGTTAAGACAATGCACTGGGGCCTGGAAGTGGAGAAAAGATGTGAGAACTGGCTATCGCAAGAAGCCTATGAGCCTAAAACCACCCCATGTGGCACAGAAAGTTGTGCAAAATGAGACAAATTCTCCCCTAAATATTTCTTGGGTTTCTCACCAGAAGTCTTGAATCATCTTGCCTGTCCATCTTTGTATTCTTAGTTTAGTTGGTGATGACAAAAATGTGAAGGAAAAGGTAGTTCCCTGTCTTTTGTTCTCTGGACACTACCCTATCCCAAATCCCCAACACAACCTGTCCTTCTCCAACCAGTATTTTTATGTTATTTTCCTTTATCCTTCTTGAAAATCTTGTGTTTTGAGCTTCCATTAAAAAATGAGATATAACTAATGAAGAGCTTAAAGCGTAACTTCTCCCGAGAGAATTCAATAAACCACCAAGCTAAAGCCGAATGGAGACAGCAACGATGATTAAGGTGTGTGGGGATTTGGGGACATCACCCTGACATCATGTCACTTAGATCACCTCTCTATCTCTGTGCATGGAACGTGACTGCCAGCACTATGAGGGTTTGTAGTTGGGGTGGGCATAGCTCAGAGTGGAAGCAAGGAAGTACTCATCATGAAAATGTGGCAGTTTTGTATGACTGCTTATTCTTAGAAGATACTCATAAAGCATATAACTACTCTAATGCATTTGTGTCCCATAAAGGAAAGCCACTTCTAATGTGGAACACCACAGGATGCTTGAGAAGCCAATTTTACCTGAAATTTTTCACATGGTCTTCCACTGTAGTTAATTCCAGAGCGTTGTCTAAAGCGCTCACGTAGGAAAGAGCCTGTGTGGAGGAGCCCCAGTTCACATCTGTGGATGAAGGAGGAATTTGGCATAAAAAGCATTGACCTTCCTTCTGTATACTGTGAATAATTTTTATAAGCCATTCCCTTCCACGATTTTTCTTGGCTATGTCAGCAGTGACAAGTGCCCGAATTAGAGAAAACATAATGTAGTATTTCCTGGAAAGAGCATTGTGTGTGTCCTTCTACGGACACTTCGTGAATTCTTGGAAGTGAGACCTCTCCTTCCAGCTAAGGATTATAAAGCTGCAGCTCTAGAAATCTAGCCTGTGGAGAGAGGCTGTGTGATAACGACATCGCAGGCAGACAGACTTGGGGAAAATGGTCAGCCCCTGAATAAATTCAAGGGGTCTTCACAAATACCTAATCTGAAAAGAAAAGACGCATTTCTGCATACACAGATAGTGTGCAGTAATCTTTGTATTTTCAATAGTAAAACTGAATAGCTCAGGAATTCTTATTTCTGGATGTCCATGAAGAGGGTCAATCTTTAGCAAGCATTTTAGTCCATCTTTTAGAACTTAATCTTCATAATAAGGAAGGGAAGCACTATCATTCTCTGCCATTTTTTAAAACAAATTAAATATTAGATGGATCCTCTAAATCTTCTAAGAGAAAGTCCCCAGTGGGAATGTGCAGATTCATCCCAGATGGCAGCCAGAGCCATCTCCCCAATCTTGCTTAGAAGAGTCAGGGAAATGATGTGGGATAATGATCTGGAGATAAAGAAGATTAATATTGATTAAGTGCTGACTATGTAGGAGGCATTTAGCATACTTTAAGTTGTTTTATTCTTAAAAAAATCCTACCAGTCAATTGGATATTTACGTGTCAAACATAAATTTTGAACCACTCCTCATAGCATACACAAAAATTAACTCAGAATGGGGGATAATAGACATCAATTTAAAATCTAAAGCATTGAAACTTCTACAAGAAGTTTGTGACCTTGGATTAAAGAAAGACAAAAAATGATAAATTAGACTTTATGGAAATTAAGGATGTCTGCTCTTCAAAAAAACTGTAAGGAAAATGAAAGGACAAGTCATAGAGCTGCAGAAAATATTTGCAAAAGATGTACTGCTAAAGGATTTGCAACCAGAATGTATAAGGAACTTTCACAGCCGAATAATAAGAAAACAGACAACTCAAAAAATAGGCAAAACATTTAAACAGATACTTGACTAAAGAAGCTATATGGATGGCAAATAAGATGTTCAACATCATTAGTTATTGGGAGAATGTAAACCAAACCACAGTAAGATAGTACTCTACATCTATTACAATGTTTTTAAAAAAATCAACTGACAATACTAAGTGCTGACAAGGAAGTGAAGCAACTAGGACTTTCATTCATTGCTGGTAGGAATGGAAAACAATACTGCTACTGTGGAAAACAGTTTGGCAGTTTCTTATAAGGTTTTATATATATATATATATATATACTTATTATATAATCAGAAATCCCACTTCTAGAGAAACGAAAACATAGGTCCACATAAAGTCCTGTGTGTCAATGTTTACAGCAGCTTTATATGTAATCACCCCAAGCTGGAAACAACCCAAATGTCAATCAACTGGTGAAGATATTTTTAAGAAATTTGAGATATATTCATACAATGGAATACTACTCCACTGCAATACAGAACAAATGACTTATACATGCAACAACACGGATGAATCTAAAAGCATCATGCTAAGTGAAAGGAAGCACACACAAAGGCTACATACTATATGATTCTATATAAAATTCTGGAAAAGGCAAAGCTATCGGGACAGAAATCAGAAAAGTGGTTGCTGGGGGCTAAGTTGGGGAAAGAGGTTGACTACATAGGAACTTTTAGCGATGATGGAAATGTCCTCTATCTTGATTACAAGTGGTTACAAGACTGCGTAAGTTTGTCAAAACTTAGAGATAGTACACATAAAGGGAGTGAATTTTACCATACGCAAATTGTGCCTGATGTTAAAAATGCATAAAGTGATAAAGAAAAACAACAATGAAGCCACTTTGAGGTAGTTAGTGCCTTCTCTACTTTACTTGCAGACTACACGCAAGAGGAGAGGGAGGGTGGCTCGGCACCTGTCTGGCTCCTGAGACTGGACCTCTCTGTGCTACACTCTGTGGTCTCTAGCCCCTCCCAGCTTCCATGCATCCTTATCACTGATTCTGAAGCTAACATTCAAAGTTCAGATCCAGTTGAATAATTTATGGCAGCTTTCTGTTGCTCACAATATCCAGAATCTTTTTTTGTTATTACCATCACCAATATATATATATATTTTATACTACCATTTTTTTATTGAGGTATAATTGACATACAACATTATATTAGTTTCAGGTGTAGAACATAATGATTTGATATTTGTATATATTGCAAAATGATTACCACGGTAAGTCTAGTTAACGTCTGTCACTATACACAGTTACAAATTTTTTTTCTTATGATGAGCATTTTCTTTTGCTATTATAAATGCTATTTTTTTAGATTTTAATTTTCAATTATTCACTGCTCATATATGGAAATACAATTGATTTTTATATATTGACATTGTATGCTTTGACTATGCTAAATTAACTTACTAGTTCTAGCAGATTTGATTTTTTTTTCAATTATTTTATTGAGGTCATAGTGGTTTATAATATTGTGTAATTTCATGTGTGTACATTATTATTTATCGGTTTCTGTATAAACTGCATTGTGCTCACCACTAATAGTCTAATTTTTATCCGTCACCATGTATATGGATCCCTTTACCCCTTTTGCCCACCCCAACCCCTTTCCCCTATGGTAACTGCTAATCTATTCTCTTTATCTGTGTTTATTTATCTTCCACATATGAGTGAGATCATACATGTTTGTCTTTCTCTGTCTGGCTCATTTCGCTTAACGTAATACCCTCAAGATCCATCCATGTTGTTGAAAATGGGACAATTTTGTGTCTTTCATGGCTGACTAGTATTCCATTGTGTATATATATATACACCAACTCTTCCTTCTTTAGCATGTCATTTAAATTTCTTATTTGTCTGGCCCCAACCTACCCTTCCAGGCTCACCTCCTGCCCATTGTCCTTAGCACTCAAGAACTCTTTCCATGCTAAAGGCCTTGAAGCTTCCTAAATATGTCATGCACTTGCATGCTTCCTAATTTCACTCATGCTTTTCCTTTTGCCTAGAATAACCTTCCCTGCTCTATCCAATTAACCAACCCTAGCCTCTTGCCTTATTTTTTTTTAAAATAGCTTATTTGTTTTTTCAAAACATATTTATTAAGTTCTGACTGAGTGTGTGGCCCAGGAACAAGCCATGAGCCAGGAAAGTTTTCTCGGACAACTCTAATCAGAGTTAATCACGCCCTCTCCTTTTTTCAGTAATTCATTCACGTCACTCTCGTGGTGCTTACCATATTGTATTATAGTTAGCTGCTTCTGTGTGGGTCTGGGAACTCCTTGAGGACAGGGATGATATCTCATTTATAAGACTTTAGAAGGTGATATATTGGAAAGCTTGTGGGGTTTGGTATCATACACACTCTAACTAAAATGTTGGCTCAGTCACATCCTGACTGTTACCTCAGCAAGTGGTCAACTCTTTGAACTCCAGTTTCTTCATCTGTAAAATGGGACTAATAGCACTTAATATACAGCATTAATGTGAGGATTAAATGAGTGCATGCTATATAATAGGTGCTCAACAAGGTTAACTATTGTTATTGTTATATGACATTATATTATTACTATCCTCCATCTACATGTCATACATAAGCACACAGAAGCTGCTCAATAAATGTTTGTTGAATGAACAGGTGGCTGGAGTGCTTTGGAAGCCCCTTCCTATACAGTCCTTCTTATCTTACCTGGCTTCTTATAAGTCACATAGACATAGAGGAAGAACTCAATGACATAGGTGATGACAGCTGCCCACCAGTTGATGACAAACATGACCGCACAGCACAAAACAGCTCCAAAGAGAGACACCCACATATTGTAAACTCCATACGCAGGTCTCCATCCTGAAGGTAAAAAAACCCAAAAAAACAAAAAAATACTGTGTGCACAGGAAAACTTCCACACTACCACTATCATATCATTGCATATTATTAGAATGCAGGCAGTATGTTTTTTTCTAGCATAAAAATCATAACTTTTAGGTCAAGTTTCTAACTCTGTTATTAGTTTTCTGTGATCTTGGGCCCCTGGCCTATGAAGGTGTAATTATACCAAATAATTATGCTGAGAAATATAGAAAATGTGTCACTCGTGGCCCCTCCACACTTCCTGCCTGCCCCTGGTGGTCTTCTCAAACTATGAAAACTTAAGCATCTGATACCTATGCCATCAGGAGTTGAAAGGAGGCAGGAGGGATGGAAAGAGTGGGGTCTAGCAGGGAGGGGTGGAAAGAACTCCTTGGTGTCCCAAGAAAGAGAAGGTTAAGACGATGGGCTTATGTTCCCATGGAGGAGGCAGAGTGGTCATCACAGTCATCAAAAGTCAATCCACTGACCTCCTGCTGGCTCTTCCTTTACCCTTAGAGCACAGTGCCTGCCCTTTCAGAAATAATAATTTATGTGAAAAGAGGGAGACAATTTTCAGCAATGGCTTCTTAAATCCGATGCATTAATATGTCATGCATTTTGCAATGAAAATATTTCTCTCAAGGTTCATATATGCATGGGGGTTTCCGTGTCCTATTAGTTCCCCGAAATGAAAGAAGCTGGGAGACAGTACGATCAGGATGGGGAGGCTCTGATTTAAAGGGCACGTTTGGTCTGTGGGGGAAGTACGTTTTAAACTGGAGTTGCCAAAACACAACAGAGCTTTCAGAATCTTTAAGAGCAGTTTCCTAAATGGCCACAAGATGGAAACAGCATTTCGAGAACATCAGTGGAAATGCCTGTATTTTAATCTGAGTCTGTCTTTCTCTGTTTGTGTGTGTGAAAGAGAGAGAGAGTCACCTTCTGAGTCTGTGTATCTGTGTGTCTCCCTCTGTGTGTTGTTCTATCTTTCCTCTCTCTTTTTCTCTCTTCCTCCTTCCCGCCTTCCTTTTCACTCTTTCCTCTGCCCACTTTATCACTTCACCTTGTTTTTAAAAAGTGAACATAACATGGCATGGAGGCACACATTTCTATGATCTGTTGTATTCTCCAACTAGAACTTTCTGTTCTCTGCTTAAAACAAGACAACAAAACAGAAACAAAAAGTCCTCAGTATCTTCTGGAGCCTAGTGACCTTGGGTGAACAAAGGCTTCCCTTCCATTTGTATTTGCCTTATTGGCAGCAGGTTTTCCAAAGGAAGCTCGAGATCACGGCAGGCCCTCAAAGAGTGGCAACGTTTCCATCCCTGATAAAAGTCCTCATGGTGAAGAACTTTCTGAAGGTCGATAATGACAAGTCTCTATTCTGGTGAAAAGGCAGAAGAAATTCTATTGGCCAATGGAAGCAAAGAAGAGGTGGGGGTGACCAGACAGGCGAAGGTTCTTTGGTGTGAAATTTTGCACCACTTGAAACCACAGCCTGAGAGTGCAGGAATGCCACCAGCTTCAACGTGAATCTGCACCAACTACACTCAGCAGGTAATTATGGGAACTACTCATTCTTCTCTTCTGCACCACAGGCAGAAAACAAATTGATAGTAAGGAAGTTTCAAATACATACATTTATTCCACTTCTGTGGTCACTTTCACCCTGGAAATAAATAGAGGTGTTTTTCTACTGCTGAAATAAATGTGGTTTCTCTTGCAATGAATAATTTATTGCCGCAGGAGAAAATTGACTTTACGGTTGGTCAAAAAGGCCATTGCTCAAATGATTCTTTTTCTATTTCAGAAGTCACCCCCCAACTCACCAAAATAAAGTGGATTACACTGCCCACGAGGATATAAGGAAACAATAAACACAGATTGATCACTTTTTGACGGACTTCTTTCATTTCATTGAGACAAAGTAACTGTTTGCTTAGGCTTACTTTAGTTTTGAAAAGTCAGTTTACCTGGAGATTTGGCATAAGAAGCATGGAAGCAAGAGAAATTAATAAGTGCGTACGAGGCCAGGAAAAAGTTGGAGATGATGGGCGCGATGGTGTTCAGTTCCGCTGTGAACAAAGCAGAATTGAGCATGTAGATATGAGTGAGGAGACTAGGGGCTGAACAGCTGTTATAGCCTGGAAACCTGACTTTATTTGGAAATTAAAAACAGCTAGCATCTATTAAAGTTTAAGAAATTAGTGATTTTTCTTTGGGGATGCATTCATTTAAAAAATATATTCTTAGCCAGAGTTTCTTTTCAATAAGGTGAGAAGCAAGAGAACCTACCAATCAGAAAATAGACAAGAGCTCCACCTACAAAAAATTCTAGTGGAGTGGGTAGAGGGTTTGGGGACTGAGCAGACGATAAATTCCCTTATGGCTATTCCAGAGGCACCAAATGCTGTGTTCTTCATCTACTATGTATACAAGCAAAAGGCTCTGGAGGGCAACACATTAAATACTGGTGCACCAGGAACACCTGCTTGGAAATCTCTCTGCATGTAACAACTTGCTCTCTCTGACTTTCAGAACTCTTGTTAGTCATTTACACTTTTCTACATCTCTAGAGAGTTCTACCTCTCAACATTTGCCAAGAAAGTTTTACCTCAGGAGCTAAATATCCAGGATGATTTAATCCCAGTTGGATTATTTATTTTGCAATATAAGAAATGATTTAGAGACCTTCCTATTTATCTGAAGGTCAGACGTCTATTAACCTCAGTGATGCAAATGCAGATAGATGGCAGCTGGGTGTGATTCTAGAACATGGATGCCAGCAAGGACGTAGGCAAAAATAGCTGCCACAAAGCTGGTGCTGTGAAGCTAATCTGTGTTGTTGTGAAAGAGTGATTTTTTTTAAGGATATTATTTATTTTATAAAACTTTTGAAACTTGGGCTATTTGATTACTTAAATGCAGTATGGGGCAATGACTTGAAGTCTTAAAGCTTTAATTACATAATTGAAACTTATCTGTACATAATTATTTCTTAAAAATCTAACAAACATAGGGAGTCATGTTTTTCCCTCTTCAACCTTGTAGAAATTTCATGAGGACTCATGAATTAGCATCACTTCCTGAATGTATGTGATGAGGAGGAGTCCTCATTGTTTGGCACCACTGGGCTGGGGAAGGCTCTGCTCGCCTGTGCGTAATTACCAACCCATCGTCCTTGCCTATTGCTTCTTTTCCTCTGCTATGCTCACCAACAAAGGTGGTACCTTAGGGAAAAGTAAGGAATGTGCAGGCTAAAGTTGATAAAGGTGCCTCTCCAAGATTATGTAGCAGTTTCTATACTGCTTGGGGAGAGGAGCCTGAGATTATAGTCTAGGTAGGTGGTTCTCCAACATTAGTGGTCTATGAAACTCTCAAGGAACCTGTAAAAATGTGGATTCCTTATCCCCAGAGATTCTAATTCTAATTCTGGGGTTAGGCTTGAAAAATCTGCACTTTAACAGGCCTGCAGGTGATTTGAATTCTGACACGTTTGGTCAACGGACCACATTTTGAGAACGGACACTTCAATTCTGCTGGCTGCCAGGCCAGGAGATGTAAAGACAGGTGGCAGCTAAGGGGTACTCTGCTATTAGACAATATCAGGCAGGCTGGAGGAAGGATTCAGTTGCATTTGGTTGGATGGATTTCCAAGATTCAGATTCGAAGACTACCTTGAGTCCTCAAAGGCCCTCTACACACCAGGATTTCTCATTTCCTTCTTAGACAGACTCCAATATTCCCCAACGGCACATTAAACATAAAACAGGTAATTTCTTAAGCTAAAAGAAAAAGCCTATGAGTAATCAGAAGAATTCTTTGGCTTTCAGTAAGAACAAGAAAACGACGAACCAATAAGAATGAAGGCCATGGCTATGACGAAGGTGAGGATATATCCCCTCAGGGGTTCATTGTTCTTCCCATAGCCCTTTGCAAAGAACTGGAGAGCTTTATAGATGTTGTCCTTGCACAGCGCCTAATGGAAAAGAAGAGGAGAGATTCGTCATTTCTGTCTACGCATAGTCATTTTCTCTAGGTGATTCGAACGAGAAGATCTGGGCAAAGATGAAGTGATACACAATATGAGGCACAAGTTAATACTGCAGTTCATCACTCTTTGATTATTTGAATCGATGTTGACTATGTGGCAGACATAGCATTTGAGCCAGATGCAAACATTAAACTGTTTCAGAAAATGATGGAAAATGATTGCCGGTGAGAATGAGTATTTCAGCTTGATGGCTGTTCAGCGGCAACGGCAGTGGGGAGAGCGCACGCTCTTGTGGCTGCATCACCTGGAACACCTTGGGTGCGCTGACGAGGGAGGCCAGGGCCGAGGAGAGCGTTGCAGAAAAGATGCCAGCAGTGATGAGGGGGCCAAACCCTGACACCATGCTCATGACCTTGAGAAGAGAGGTTCAAGTAAGAAGACCCATCCAACAGATGATTAAAAAAAAAAGTTCAGCCAAATTTTTATGCAAATGCTTCCCTTTCCACTTCCTGTGATTTGGAATCTCCCTTATAAGCAATTCGCTTCAAACCAGATTTTTTCCCCCTGTTTCATTCTCAAATTCTTAATATTTGTCTCTTCAAAATGGAAATGGCCTTTTTGTTATTGTTGTTTATAAAAATAATAAATGCTCACCACAATAGATCCAGAAGATTCTGGAAAGAATAAAGAAGGAAATGGTTTCAAGGATTCTGACAACATTTTCCCCCTCTGTCCTTTGTGGCATATGTTTCTTTGATTATGGGAAATTCTATCCAGCAGAAAGTGTTATTTTAATAAGGTTTGAGGAGGGACTCAGCTGTTTACTAATCTTTTTGAAGGCGTTAGCCTTTCTGGTTCTTCCTGCACACAGAGGCTTTTCAAAGCTTTACTTTTTCTGTGCTCATTAAACACAATTTTAGATCTGAGCCATGATGAGATTCTATCAATTTAAGTCATATTTTGGAGTAATGACTTCAGCTGAGTTAATTTCTCTTTGTTGGTTGTTAAAATAGATGAATGAAGCCTTCACATAAATTTGCTTCTCCTTCTGCTCACCAATCATTCAGACAAATTAATGTTTCAAGTCCTACAGTTTTCCCAACTTCCCTTGTTCCTTCCCCTTCATTTACCTCCCCCTCTACCACTCACAGTTTCCCTCTTGGCCTGGCCTTATAGGAGCTCCAGGACCACCACTCAGGCTTTTCCTAAGCTGAAGCCCGAGCTCGAAATGCATTCCAAGTGCTAATGGATCTAAGTCTCTCCTTCCTCCCACCATGAAATCTTGCACAACTGATTGGAAGTTACATAATGTCGGGCAGTAATCTTTCCCTGGTGATGCAATTCATACAACTGCCTATTCTCTCCCCATCACAGTAAATGCAACCACAGGATGTGCTACCACATAACGCCTGAATGATTCCCTTCCCTCCCACGGGAATCACCCCTTGCTGAATTCAAATCCATTAATAATCAATCAGTTGCCAAGTCAGAAGTTTCATTATATATGATGTTCTAAAAATGAAACAACAGCAATAAACATTATATATTTATATTTTTTGCAGTTCGAACCTGGAAATTGTTCATCAGCCCGTACTGACATGGTTCATGTCGACATCTTGAGAAGTCGTAGCCCAACACGCAGGCTGCTGAACCATTGCAGTTAATCCCAGAAATGATGGTGTCATTCAGGTTCCCAGTAGCATCGCGGACCACACAGGCTCCTGGGGAAATAACAATGGCTTGTCATTTCTTTATAGGAAGGATTCTGCTCCCTTAGGGTTTACTTTGAGTCTGGGCAGGTCCGCTGCCTATTGTGTCTTCACTCTTAACACTTCCTGGGATGTGGTACCTGCAGATTCCTATCTTCTGAGGCCTGGGAGTGCCCCCTGTCTCTAAGAGGCTGCCACTTCTGCTGCCTTGGGTGGTTTCGGTCCCAACTCTTGCCTGCCTCTGTAAGACACTTGGGGGTTGGGACCCTCTTACTTTCTGATCTCTTCAAATACACATTTCAGCGCTTTGCACATAATACATACTCAATTCATATTTCTGGCTTAGTGCTACTGACTGGGTGTTTTTCAAGTAGAATAATTTATTTTCTCATCTATGAAAGACCAACGAGATAGCATTATTAAGTTCTAGCAATTAAGAGAACTGAATGCTTGTTTACAACTAATGATATTCCTTGCATAATTTTTTAAACAGTTATAATTCCACTTTACATAACATTTTAATGGTTTAAATACTACAGAAAATATTTTGGGATAAAATATTAAGATTTCCTAGGTAACATTAATGGTCAAATAATATTCTATCAAATATTTATCTCAGTTTATTCCATTATTTTTATACATTTGGGTATTTCTGTTATTTTCCTATTATAGGCATTCTATGAAACGTTTGTACATAAAATTTTTCTTTTGTATTTCAAAGTATTTCTCTGGGATAGATTCCCAGAAATGGAGTTATGAACTTTTTAAAGATCTGATATATATTTTAATCACTGACATTCCTTATGAATTTTTCTAACTGCAATCTCTGCTATTATGTATTTGATAAGATTATTGAAATATATGAATATAAGTGTGAAATATATACGAAATTTTCTGAACTACCTGAAGGATAAATACTTTACAAACTAAATGCCAACCAATAAAACCGTTTATTTCGCTTTTCAAACTCCAGCCAGGGTGAGTTCTCATTTCTTGCTGACAACTTTAAGAGAGGTCCCAGTGACAAGTACTAAAGGGACCCTCAACTTTAGCTATGGAATTCATATTCTTTGAACCTTGGGAAGACCTAAAAATCATAGAATCTTCGAGTTGAAAGAATCATTTAAAATAATCAGTGCAAGAATCGTTTTCATATAGCCCTGAGATGTGGTCGGCAAGCCTCTGCTTAAACACTAGAAATTATAGATGTTGGTTACCAAGCAAAACTATCCATTCCAGATTTTACCTTTTTGCATTCTTGATTCACGTTGAGCTGAGTTTTCTAAACTATGTATTTTGACTTCTGGATAATAGAACTCCCCAAATTCCCATGAAGCCATTATTGGCACCCATCAGGGGCAAAAACTAGAAGAATCTCTGAAGTCAGCCTATAACTTTACCTATTCCTTCATTTTTACTTTGTGCGAGAAAGAAAACCATTTGGGGAATTTAACTTTAGGTGATTTCAATGTCATTTAAAAACGTGCTGATTTCCTAAAGCATTGAAATAAAATCTCTTTACTTGTAGCTCAACTTGGAAATGCATAACAATACAGTTAACAACATTATCCAATTTCCTCAAATAAGAAGCAGTGAGAGAAGTGAGAATCTAAGTTAATTGTTTTGCTTTTTTCTCTAGAAACCAACTCAAGATATATGTACTTTCCCAATTTCCTTCATAGTAAGATGAGGACCACTGGGATGTGCCCTTTGGTAAAATGGTCATCCGGGTTTCTGTGGTGGTCCAGCCTGGAGCTGTATTCCCTAGTGTGCACAGAAAGAAGTTTTCTTGTCTGAATGTTCCACATTTATTTTTCTCCTATAATGCATAAGCAAGAGGTGACCCCCAACTAGGAGGAGGTGTGGCTGCAGGCAGCAGGTGGAAAAAAAAGTCAGCTTAGGAACAGCAGGCAAATCCTTCTATTTTCTGCTCACTGAGCAATGTGGGGGCTGGCCGCCCACAATGCTGGCAGCTGGCTCTTGTTCTGATTTCTTGCCAATTGGTGGCAGTGACATTTCCATATTAGGGACAGCAGTGCAAGGAGGAGGCACAGTCATCAATTCTACATCTTTCATACTTTCCTAGGGCTTTTTTGGTTGTTTTTGTTTGTTTTGGGCTTTTTTTCCTGTTGTTCTGTTTTCCACCTGTCTCCCAGGGCAAGGGAGGCGGGTGCTGGAAATGGTGGCTTCCTTAGCAGTGGGTTTATCACCCAGAGTAGCAAAATGGGACCCTCTTTGTGTTCAGGTACAATGACAATCTGATTAGTGCTACCCTAGCCCAGATCCAGAGACATCTGTGTTACAGCTTTATTGCATTCAAACACGTAGAGCATCCAAGAAGGGAATTAAAATTGTTGCCTTTTAAAATACTTTCTACTTTTGTTCCATTGAAAGCCCACTGGACATAAAAAACAACTGCACCTCTTATAATTCTGGCATTTTGACACCAGGACACATACAACTCACCTACACAAATGGCAACTCCTAAGTAGGCGACAGTGGTGATGAAAATAGCCAGCATGGTTCCTCTGGGGATGGCATCTTGGGGATCCTTTGAAAAAAATAATGTGGAGGAACAAGGAGACAGGGTAGGATAAGAAACAGAGATTACTTGGAGTTATTTCCATATTTTCAAATTTTTAGGCTACCCTTCCTGAGGCAAGTTCTAAAGAAAAGAAGCAAATGACAGTGGTGAGCTCGAATTCTTTTTGGACAAAGACAAGGTGTTTAAAGTGAATAAACAAATCTGTAGAACTTGGCACTGAATAGAAGAGATCTCTAACTGTCCAGGAGGGAGGTTTTATAGAAAAATATATGAATTAGTTCACTCACTAACCTCTCTCCCTTCCCTTTATCTCCTGTGAATTTCATGCAGATATGTCAGACCTGAAAGTATTAGGGGAAATATACCAACATACCCAGCACATTGACGATATCTGTGTGTACACATTTGTTTTCTACTAAGCTTACGCTTGCCTTTACAAAAAAATCACTTTTGACTGAGCAAAAAGGATGACCTACTAAATTCTCCAATCCCTCAAATTTCCCATTTGAGATCCGGTTCAGGAATAACTGCAATGGGATCTTTTTAATTTCCATAAACAGGCATAAAGAAAGAGGCAAATTTAAGGTTATACCAGAAAATGGGTTTTTCTCTTGCTTATAAATATATATAAATTCACTGAACTGAGCTCACATCATATATAATATACCATTTTATATCCTATCTTGGGGGCTAAATGGTATCATAATCAATTTCCAAGGAGCATAACTTCTGAATAACTGAAGTTAACTTAATGGGGATTATTAAATAGAGATTTTAATGTATTCATTGCTTATACGGGACAGTGCCTGGCATACAGTAGGAGTCAATAAATATTGTATTGAGGGAAGCACAATCTCAGTAGGCATTAGTTCCCCCACCAGAGAACCTGAGACTCATCAATACAAAGAAGCAATCAATGCAGTCAAACAAAGCTTGAACCTTCTTTTTTTTTAATTTAAATCTGCTGCTCAAATCCACCAGAAAGGTCAAATCATGCTGAATGTAGATTCAACCTGACAGCTAGAAATGATAACTAAACCAAGCGAATCTGCCCTCACGAGGGAGTAAGCCAGCCCTGTGGAGCCACTGTGTGATCATTAATTCCTTCCCACTCTTCTGGAATACCTGCACACGGGGTTTGTTCTGATACATACATGCCCAGCCTGTTCCTTCCAAACTATTGTCTCCGAAAGTGTGCAATTGAGCAGCACATAGAAGGAAAAAGAAGGCAATCGAGGCTGCAATGAAGTCCGCTCAATCTCCCAATTCATGATATGTTTCAAATTTTATTTTATTGATTAAGGGTTTCTTGGGATCTGAGTGAAATATGAAGAACTCATTTAAGTGGGAAGAAAGGAAATATATATAAAGATAAGCAATATAAGAAGGAAGGCAGTCTTGTACCTAAAACACAAAAACTTCATTTTTATTTACAACTATCTGCTGCAAGCTCTA
Organism: Equus asinus; assembly: GCF_041296235.1. Taxonomy (NCBI): domain Eukaryota; kingdom Metazoa; phylum Chordata; class Mammalia; order Perissodactyla; family Equidae; genus Equus; species Equus asinus. Next base: position 148,658,237 of record NC_091791.1, read on the forward strand.
AAATTACTTTTTTAGAACACACATGAGGGCCTAATTTGACCCAACATAAATTGAGATGCCAATATCTTACTGTATGATCATATCTTCACGTTGTCTAGTCTGGCTATGTCTCCCCCAGACAGAGCTCAGGACTTTGACAAAGTCTTAGTTTTCACTCTAAATATTAGTTTCCATCTCCCCAGCAGTAACACACAATCTAACTTTCTTTCATCTTTCTTCACTAAATATTATATTTTTTTTTAAGATTGATTTTATAAGCAACCTATTAGATTGCTGCTTTTTCATGTCAATCACGTCCTAATCTTGCATCCCTGAAACTGCATCTTGACTCTCTTGATTAGACTTGGGTATCTCCCAAATCTTTTCCCAGGCACATGTTTACAGATCATCAATTGATGTGTTAACAAATAGAAGGTTCAGGAATTTTGCAGCACCCCCTTGTGCCAACCCTCATTGACTGTCACTGGCAACCTGAAGTGCCCTCTTGGGAAGGATTCTGAGGTTGTGAGCAGAGGTAGCACCTTGCATATCCCTAGTATGTAAACAATAAATGTTTGCTAAGTTGAACTGAATCAATTATGTTTTGATTATTGCTAGTTTCACTCTGAGAGAGAAATAATATCTATAAATACTGAAGCTTCCTTGTCGCTTCCCAATATGTGGTCACCTCTCAGTCCTCAACGTGCTTGACCACTCTGGCTTTCAATCATGTTAATTATTACTTCTCAAAGCAGTCTCCTTTCTTGACTCTCATGATCCCACTCTCTCTTGGTTTCCCCTATCTCTTAGAGAGCTCTTTCTCTTTCTTCTTTCTAGACTCCTTTTCTACCATTAATATTTGAATATCTTTTCCATGGTTACTGCCTCAGTCCTCTTCACTCCTCCCTCTTGCGTAGACCTGGATAAACTCATCCATGCCATGCCTTCTAGTCCTGCCCTAGTTCCTTTCCAGAGCTCCAGACTCACAAATCTAGCTACCCACTAGACATCTCCACTCTGATGTCGTTCTGCCATTTCAACCTCAATGGCCAAATCCAAGCTTCCTTTTCCTCATCTACTACACCATGCAATCAATTCAGGAGGTTGCAACCAGCATTCAAAGAATACAATGGAATAGAACTGACGTGAAAATATCACAAGACATCGTTTGTAATAAAGTAAAGAACTATTTGGGGAAAATTTTGTATGTGTTCACTCGGTTGTGATGTATGATGTTTTCTTACTGCAGAGCATAATAAAAAACATGCCTTCCATTTCCTCTCCTAACTGTAACAGAAGCTGATCGCTTTGATTCATGTCCCCTGCCATGGCCTTAATTCAGGTTCATGTCATTTCTTGCCCAGACTACTGTGATATCTTCTAACTGATCCTTCTGCCTCCAGTCTCCCTACCTATCACCCTGCACCCTCTAATCCATCCTTCACAAGCTGCTGGCAGGCTCTCTCTAAAACACATATCTCATCTTGGTACTCCCTGATCTCACCTCCTTAGTGTCTCTGGCTAGTTTTGGGGTAATATTCAAACTCCATTGTCTATAGTTTAAAGGATCTCTGAGTTCTTTTCAATAGTATAGAAGTGTAGGTGCTAAAAGTTAAGCTTAATTGCAAAATCACCAGAGTATTTCTAGATAGAAAGAGTGTAACTTTTTACAATAACACTATGAGCACATGTGCCCTGAAAATCATTACAGGACACATTCTGCATTTTTTTGACGTGTAAACTCAGAGATGTCTCAGTACTAATTGATAGATAAAATAAAATTCTTTACTGATATAGCAACCCTAAATTAGGTCAGCATTTACCTTGGAAGAAAGGAAATTTAAGTCTTGTCTTTTTAGATAGGAATATCTTCTAGTTCTTTGCTTACTCCCTGAGTGCCTTGGACACATAGAGGATCCTTTCTAAATATGTTTATTAATACAGTGATGAAAAGATTTGCATACCCCACACCACATGTAAAATAATTTCCATCATGAGCATCTTTCTCTGTGACTTTTTACATTCCACGCCTTCTGTTCCAAATGTCCCTCTCTTCTTTGTTCTGCTGATGAACTTCTATTCATCCCTTGAAATCTAGATTGAGTTTCCCCTCCTCTGAAAGCCTTCTCTTACTTCTCTGGGGACAGACAATTACTGTTTCCTCTCTCCCTTGCACATGATTCTGTTCTTGCTGCTTATGACTCATATGGGGTTAGTCTGTCTCCCTCTTAGACCATGAGCTCCTTGAAGGAAGGATCGAGCTCTTCCTTGCTTCTCTAGTGCCTGGTGTCAGTAGTAAGTATTGGCTGAGCTGAACTGACTACGAGGCGCCTAATAATAAAAACTTGTTTGTAAGGAGTCTAAGGAAAGTACAATATTCTTTATTTAAATGTGTGCTTACAGTTTGCAGAAATTTAAATCAATGACCCCTGATACATTTCCAAATCTGAGAAACCGGAAGCTCAACGTCTATAGCTAAATTTCATTAAGCAGTAATACTTACCACTTGAATCATTTTGAACAAGTTGCTTAATTTTTCTGAGCCTCAGAATAATCTTTTTTATGCCATATCTCTGCTCAAGAATTTGCCATGGCACTATGGTCCTTAATATAACAAATCTAAATGCCTTTATACATTCGCTCAATAAATATGGATTGAAGCCTTGCTACCTCCGAGGATACAGCAACAAACGAAGCCAAAGGCATAGTCCCCTCTTTCAGAGGGTGATAATCCAGGACAAGCACCTCTCGTTCAGCTCCCTCCAACGGCTGTTTCCCTTTGCCTTGTAAGGTTATCCAGCCTCATTCAGGCCTTTTCCAGTTAAACCGTGAGAGACTTTTGTCTTCTCTGCCTGGAATGCTCTTCCAGTTCCTGACCAATTGGCAGCATCTAGCTTTTGCTTTAAGGTCATGCTCAAAAGTTCCTTCCTTGAGGAAATCAAGGGATTTGGAATCGATCCTAACAGAAGCAGTATTTCTGCTCCGTGTGCTGCTCACCAACCATACCACCACCTCCCAGAGTGCCTTGGACACACAGAAGGTCCTTTATGGATATGTTTATTAATACAAATGCAGAGAAAACAACATACCTCCAGATCTCCTGAGATATTGGCACCTGCGAGAATCCCAGTAGCTGCTGGGAAGAAAATGGCAAAGACAGAGAAGAAGCCTTCGCCTTTCGTGAAGCTTGGCCCAAAGTTTTCCGCAAATATTGATGCTGCAACACAAATAATGAGAAAATTATCATGTAGACTTTCTTTACAGAGTAAGAGATAAAGTTCCCTTTGGCTTCTATAGCCCCAAATGCAAATGTGTCCCTACATTCTAAATGGAAAGAACTTGAAGATGTTGGCGTACTCCCGATGAATCTCATGTTAATATTTGCCAAGAGTCAAAAACATGTATCACAAGGTTTTAGATCTCTAGGACATAGCTCTGAAAATTCAGTTACTTTTGTGCCAACAGAGACCCAGGCTGCCTGACTTCTTCAAATCTAGAAGATTCAAAAAGAAGGAAATGGAGAATTTTCTCATGACCATGTTGGCATACTTATAAAAATACCACACACATAATTGCCCTACACACATACAACTACATATTCACATGCATAAATACCTGCTTTCAACACACTGCTTTTCTATGCTTTTTTTTTTTTTGATCGGTGGAGAACCTCATGGGTGAGTTTTGCTACTAACGTTCTAACCTCCTCGCCCCTCATTTCCAGAGATTGGATCTTAAATCCTTATACCAATGTCTTACGTCTGAGAGACTAATATCCTGAGAAGCTTTGGTCATAAGATAATACTATCCCACAGGCTGTCATCAAATTACTTAAATTAAGAGGAAATAATCTAGAAGAAAAACAGAAAGGAAAAAGAAGAAGGAAAGAAGAGGAAGGAAGAAAAATGTGATCAAAAGAATGTAGGATGATGCAAAAATAGGGAAAGAAAATTTAAATTATCAGAAAAAATACAACAGGAGCTGGAAGGAGGGAAAAGAATAGAAAGGAAAAGGATGTTAACATGCAAAGCAAAAAAGACAATCTTTACAAAGAAAAAGAATTGAAGAAAGAGGCGATGTGATATAAAAAGGAAAGAAATACTCACAACTGACTAAATAGTGAAGAGAAATATAAAAAAATCTCAGCAGTGGATTCTGGGTAAGCTAGAGTGGAAAGCTAGGAAAGAGTGGATAGGCGGAGGAGAATGGGCGAGAGAAGTCAGATTTCATGCTTAGTGATGTTATCACAGGATGCTACACTAAGTAACTCCTATGATCTTTTATGCTTGAAAACCTGACAGTGATGCTTAACTAGGTGATGCTACAGGAAAGCAAGGTGCAAAAAGGCCTAGCAGGAAAAAAAATGACTGTGTTTGACTTTAGTGCTGTCAATGGTTGAACAAATTGTCTGAGCTGTGTTCTCTTTCCTTGCAGGTGCACTCTACTTCTACTATTTGACAGTGACAACAATTTGTCCAGGACTTCAAGGTTTTCAAAGCACTTTTACATCCACTATCTTATTTACTTCTCAAAAATCCCCTCAGGAAGTAATTATTATCACCCACACTTTAGCAGGAAAATCTGAGCCCCAAACGTGTTAGGTGACCCATCTAGCTGATGAGCATCAGGGTTTAGACTCATTCTGGATCTCCTGACACCAATGGAGGCTATTCCCTGGACCACACTGGGATTCCAGTGGCTAGAATGGGGGTCACAGGGGTGGTAATGGAGGCAGACAATGGAGAATCATTTATTGCAACTAATTTGTCGTACATACCTTGGTAATTAAAGAAACCTCTGGACTTCTTCTCATTGTTGGATGGAATGACTGTTCCAATGAAGAAGTTTGCAATAGCAATGAGAAGAATGATCAGAAGAATCACCTGAGCCTGGAATGGCAAAGTAAAAGGAGGCCAAATTAGATTTCTTTAACTACTTTTTATATAATTATAAAAGTTATATGTTCACTGGAGAAAGACTTTACCCGATTATTCTAGTTAAGATTCTACTATCCAGAGTAGGTAGTAAGTGTAACCTTATAGAATGGCGTCTTAATAAGCCTTACTTGACCTGAGAGTAGATGTTACATTTTCAATGAGAGCATGTGGTTGGGCACTTGAAGGTGACATTTCAAGAACACTCCAAGTACTAGGTGGGTAACCTACTGCAGTGTCCTCAGGAATATAAATGAAGCCAAAAGTTTCAACACTAATAGAGTTTATTTCTTTTCTAGGCAAAGCATCTATGGATTCCTCCTCTTCTAAGTGGTAACTGCAGAAGGAGTACAAGAACACAGAACGATTCATAGAATTCCCATGATGCCTAGTGCATCAGATGTTGGGTTACCAATGTGTGCCCAGCACAAGCAGTCTGCAAGGCTGACCAGCCAGATCATCTTTTTTTAGTCCCTCCTACATTTCATGGAGTTTAATGGCTTGGCCTTGCCATATGCCGTTCTCTCTGCTGGGAACGCTCTTCTCCCTTCTCTTTGCATAACTATCTCCTTCTCATCCTTTAAGTCTTAGTTATCTCCTCAGAGAGTCCTTTCCTGACCTCTGAATTTAAATAATAACAACTAATGTTCGCTGAGGGCTTACAATATGACAGATGCAGATTTAACTTCAGCAGTGCAGTAGTTCCCTTATTCACAGGGGATTCTAAGTGACTAATGGGCGGGTGGGCAGCTAGCATATACAGCGTGGATATGCTGGACAAAGGGATGATTCACATCCTGGGTGGGATGGGGCAGAACCTCGAGAGATCTCATCACAGTATTCAGAACAGTGCCCAAGTTCAAAGTAATGAATTCTTTATTTCTAGAATTTCCAATTTAATATTTTCAGACCATTGTTGACCAAGGAACCACAGAACCCTTAACTGAAATCACAGAAAGTGAAATCGTGGATAAAGGGGAACTACTGTATTCTTTCAGATAAATAATACCACCAATAACCACAGGCATTAGGTAACATGATTAGCATCATTTTAAAGATAAAGAAACTGAGGCACAGAAAGGTTAACCAATTTACTGAAGGTCATATGGATATAAACCATCTTCAAATCCAGGCTCTCTAACAACAATCCTGGAGCTTTAAACTTTACCCCCTACTGCCATGAAACGACCTTTTCTCCCTAAGGAAATAAAGTCACCAAAACTAGGTTCCCCGTTATTTTCTATCTCAGTGCTCTGTTTATTTCCTTTACAATTTACCATTTTATATTTACTAGTTTATGTACTTGATTACTACTCATATCCACATAGACCATATGCTCAACTAGGACAGGGATTGGCCTATTTTCGTCACAGCTGAATATGCAGCGTCTGGCAGAATGCCCAGCACATGATAAGCACGTCATCAATTTTTGTTTAATGTGTGAATGCATAATCCACAAATAAGTGCCATGTAGGAATGTTTCCTATCGCCTTACACAGGTGGGAGCCTTCGCCCATCTTTCCATTTCTGGTGACCACTTAGGTCTAGTCACCGCATCTCCAGGCACATATGACCAGTTTCAATTGCACGAGTCACTGTAGAGAACTACAAAGCCAGCAGAAGACATGCTCCCCATCCCTCAGAAATTTACTGACGGTATTACTACTAGCTAAATCCAGATATTCTCTAGTTCCAGGGCCTATGATATGGCCTCAAATTTGTTGCTGAAGTACTGGGTTTCAGAGGAGAAGGATAGTTCCTGCCTCTATTACCTTCTCCCAACACACTTGTCAGTTCTTTTGGGCTTCAGCACCCACAGCCAACTTGACAGGGGATACAGGGATGTGACTGAGAGACACAGGCTTCCAGCATGTGCTCATCATAGGGGTCTGTGAGTGAATATGGCAGCAACCTTGGTGGCTGTGTCACTGTGATGGTAGCAAAAGAAAGACAAAGCACAGGCCTGATCATGTGACACATGAGCTGTGAGTCATGACTGCCTGGACCTCATGCTTTGAGGGCTTGATGTCCTACCTAGCACTAACCTGCAACTTTTGCTATAGCAAGTAATAACAGCAATTCTTTCCGAATATAGGGTTCTTTCTATTCCTGCAATTTGTTCAGGACCTGACCAGCAGTTGTTGGTAACATCATTTTGAGAAATTTACCTTAGCTTCCCATTCCATTCCAGCTACTGAAATTCCTAAAAGAATCACCACTGTGATGGAGCCTATTATCCGAATGTCATTGGTTGGATCCACCATCATTGAATCAGTCTCCTGGAACAAAAAATTACTAAAATAGTTAGAGATGGAGCTTTTTTGCCTATATGTCTTATTGTAGCATTTAACAGTAAGAAGAGATATTGTTTACTAACATCTGGGACCATACAGGATAATAGAAAAATAAAGTGCTCACAAATTTGAGAAGATAAGGAGCTAACATTACTTTCTACTGTGATAATAGGCCTTTGATAGCCATGATTATGAGTTGGAAATTTTAGAGATTCATTCTAGTCACAGCTTTTGAAGCTACTGTAGCACTAAGTAAATGTGTGTGTACATACATATATCATGTTTTGTTTCAGAAGAATGACTAGGTATTTTTGTGTGTCAAGAGGAATCCCAGAGAAACACAAATGAGTGCTTTCCAATGTGAACATTGGAAAATAAGTGCCATCCAACTAAAGAACAAACTATACAAACCAGATAATGAATGTCTTGAAGATAACATACCTTGTGAACTATACAATCCACTCATTTATTCATCTAACTTTCTAATAGAGGTACTGTTACCAATAGAATTCAGCGAATGCTATCACTACCAGGAGAAGAGGACTAGAAGGTAGTTCATATACCAGTCAGTTAATGTGCTCACATGTATACCATCCAGCCGGGACACATAAACTAAGAAACACCTAGTTTTCTGCAGTGAGTTATTCTAATGTTTGGACTTTCCTTCCCTTTGGAAATCTATAACCATAATAGTAATATTGCTGCTGATAATAATGCCCATTATTTCTCTTTTGTTTCATATTTTATGCAGTATTTCATGTACATTGTTTCATTTGATTTGCACCACATTTCCATGAAATATGTGGCACAGTATTATGAGCCCATATTAGAGATTTGGAAAACAAGATTCAGATGAATAGAGGGACTGGTCCAAAACCTCTCAGTTGGCAAATCTGAGAGTCAGGATTCCAAGTCAGTTCTGATGTCAAGCCTAGGGCTCCTTCAACTGTATTCAACTTCCACATTCTGCAGAATAAATCTATTTCCTCTCATCTTGTCATAATGATATCCCCTAGTGCCCTGAAAGAGCAAGTTGACCCAAATTATCTTGCTTGGTTGAAGAAAAGAAAAGCTTTCAATTACCTTAAGAAGGTCTACCACAGTCTCAGCAAATCCCACCACATACATAGCAACAGCCACTGCATTGGCAAAAGCAAAGATCAAGCCTATAGACCCACCAAACTCGGGCCCTAAGCTTCTGGAAATTAGATAGTAGGCCCCACCTGAAACAAGAAATGGACATGTTTTACAGGGAGGAACTGCCAAGGGATTTAGTTTATATGATCAGATAACTTTGAACATTTGAGAACATTTGAAATATTAACTATTCTAATATCTGTATTATAATTTCCTAATAATTTTAGGAATCTTGTGTCACCTGAATAAATAACTTAGCCCTTCCTTGTACTCTCTATATAATCTGCAATAGAACTATCCTAACTTAATAAAATCCAAGTTTTTGAAATTTAATTGAGCACAAATGCTACAAATAAGAATACAGCAAACTTTACCCCAAAAATGCTTTGTCTTTAAAAAAATTCATTGAAGAGTTCAAATCAATACAGTAACTGAAATAAAATTTTATGTCTGAAATTTCCAGGAACAGGCAGGCCTAGGCAAAAAATGCAGCAGGTGAAGTTTATCATTGTTCTTCTAACTTCTTTTCTGGTGTAATTGTCTAGTATATATTAGCTACATATAAAGGGTATCTGTATAGTGCTTTGTATTATCCATCCTATAAATCACATTTGGTTTTCTATGTTTTTAGTTCAAGAAAGCATGATTATTGCCAAATACCCATACGCGTATGGGGGTGGCAAATAGAAGAAAGGTGGGGAGGGCTTGGAACAGTTGCTTCTCCCTTGGACCTTGAAAAGGCCGTTCTATACATGGCTGTGTGCTTCTGTGCACATGAAAGACTGAGCTGGGCTCGTTAACTGCCTAGAGTGGACTGAGCAGGTTACTGAAGGTAAAAACGACTAGAAGTTGAGAGGCCTGGATAGCTAGATGTCATCACAGACCATAGTAAATTAACGACTTTCTATACGGAGCTAGTCTTAGAGGTGGACAGAGTTGGTAGGCAAATGACACTGTAAAAATACCTGAAAACAAAACAGAACTATCTTTTACTGAAAACGAATTTCCTCCACTATAGACATGCCTTTGGGTTAAAGGGTCAAAGCCCTCTCTAACAATGTAACCTATTGTTTGGGTGGGGCATATCCCATTATTTCCTCTGTCCAGATTACATTCAACAAATTAGTTAGCCAGTCACTCAGGCTTGGTCAAAAGAAGAGCCAGGCAGACGCTGTGAGAGGCATATGTTGTAGGCAGGCTGGTGTTTTAGAAGGCCCAGGGCAGGGAGACCTGGATAAGGTAACCCAAGTAGAGACTTGAGGAGCCAAAGCAGAATGCAAGGGGGAAGAAAGGAAGTTAGAACAATAATTAACTTCAGCCACTTCATTTTCTGCCTAGTCCTGTTTGTTCCTGGATGATCTGAAAGGAACTCTTTGTTTTGTCTATTTTTATTTTCTTTTTAAGGATCGTCTCCTGCTTGTTGGCCACCGGGACCACAGTGTTGGGGTGAAGTCTGAGGGTTGCTGAGTAGAAGTGTCAGCAGTGTCAGCTGGGGCACTGAGAAGACCCATGCTGAGGGGCCTGGGAGAGAGCCAATGGGGCCCATCCAAGGCACAAAGAAACCACTTATGTTACTGTAATACTCTATGCCTTCCTTCTAGACACATTCCTTCCTCTCTACTTTATAAACGTGTTGAATCACAGGAAATGGATCAAAGAAGTCCTTTTTGGAGATCTCAATTTTCATTGAGAAGAATTTTGCCTTGCTGTCTAAATTTTGGGTTATTTTATTCTATTTTCAGGTTTTGGGGAGTAATTATCAATATAAAACTTTTACTTTCAATGTTAAACCAACTCTAGACATTATCACATAATCAAAGCTTGTGGTCATAAGTAAATGAATTGGCTTACCTCCTCTTACTACTCCATTTGTGCAAATAGCAGACATAGAAATACCTGTGAGTGTTGTCACTACCACACTCAGTCCAATGATGACGAATCCAAGACCTGCAAAATCCCCCAAGAAAGGTGTTTGGCTCCAATACTTCAAGAAGTCACCAGTAATTCAGGAGGCAGCAGTCTGAATCTTGTCATAGAAAGATCAGGCTCCCCACGAAAAACCTGAAATGTTCTATAAGATCTCATTCCGTGAAGGTCTAGGAAGCACCTGAAATGTACTGAACTGTAAAATTAAAGCCATGTCCAGGAATCATTTTCCAGGAAACACGAGCAAGAGGTGTGCAGACTAGCCTGAAAAATAAAACATTTACCCAAGGAATTTGAGCATCTGGAAACCATGACCTGCAACGTGCCAGAAAGGTCCATTACAAAAGAGACCATATCTGACCAGAGTAGACCAGGACCACACTCACAGTACCTTATGCTTCCTTTTGCATCCAGCTCATCCAAATAGTTAGCCAGGCTTCAAACATTGGGCTACTTTCTTGTTCCAATCAAAAAAGAAATATATAAAAAGTTTTTGCCTACCCGTAGCAAGTGATGAGAGCATTAGATATCTTAGAAATTTTACCTCCACGAACAAACCCGTTAGTTGCTATTGCAGAAGTTGACAACCCAGTAATAGAAGTTACCATGGTGGAAAGAAGAATTATGAGAACTCCAAGACCTGTTGGTAACGAAAGATAGAAGATATTATGTTTTACTTTTCTTCTTTGGATTCCCTACTGCTGTAAACTATACTGCCTTTAATTTAAGTTTTCACGTCCATGCCTTGGGTCCCCACAGAGTTCCTTTGTGCTAAGGAGAAACTGGTGTGCCTGGCATAAAGATCAAGTCGGAGAACTGCTCATTATGATGAAGGATGGTTTCCAAAAGTAAACACAATCTGAAATGCAGCCCTGGAAAGGAAAAGTTGACTTGTGCTGGTGTCCTGGGAGAGAAAATACCCTGGCTGTGAAAAGAGAAAACATGGCATTTGACCTTCTCTCTTGCTTGAGAGGAACCTGAATAAGAAAGTTGGGGGTTTGACAAAGGTTAAATCCTTCCCCATTTCTCTTGCATCTCTCTTGCCTGGGGAGGAAAAAAAGGAACCAACTTGGATTACCTTTGAAAACACTCCAGAAAGGTCAATGGTGAACTATTTGAGCCTGTGTTGCCTTTACCTTACAAATGATCGTGCGGGTCCCAAGTTTAATTACCTCCTCTGACATATCCATTTGTGGCAATAGCAGAGGTGGATAAACCAGTGATACCCGTCACTGTCACGGCTAAGCCGATGATAATCACACCAAGACCTCAGTTGAGAGAGGAAAAATAAAGGCAATTAAACAGTGGAACAATCCATTAGGTGGTTTACATCAAAGCCAGCAAGTCTAAGGTAATCACCAAAGGGCCGCATTTCAGTTAACAAGATGGCCTGGAAATCACCATAGAGTAAATGCTCAGCTTTGAAGTTTTCTACCCTTAGAATCAGAGATCCTAGAAACTCAAGGGCTAAGATGCGCAGTGCAAAGCTGCACACAACTGGGCAACTATGGCTGGTCAAAATTTAATTCGAACCCCCTATTTTTGATGAAGTTCTAGACACCTATAAACATAATAATTGGGCTATAGAATTCCAAGCTGTTAATATAACTAGAGAGTAAATGTTCATCCTTCCAGGTAACTATCTTTTTATGTACATTTGGTTGTGTAGGAGTGGAAAATGACATACAATATAGCAAATTGTTCATTGTTCAAGTGGAAAGAATCAAATTGAACTACATTCACTTATTGGCTATGTGACCTCTGGCAAGTTACTTATTTTCTGAGCCAAAACTGGCAATGAAATTAGAAAGAAAATGTGTAAAGTGGCTAGCGTGGCAGATAAAACACAGTACATTATCAGTGGCACTGCTTTTTTTTTTTTTTTATCATATCCACAATAGTCATAACAGCTATTGTTTATTAAAAGCCTACTATATATCCAGCTATGTGTTTAGGTAGTATGAGAAATGCAAGGAACAGACGAAATGAAATTTTAAAAGCTGCCCTCAACGATCTTATGTGTAGAAAGTCAGTGATTGTGAGAGGGAGGGAGAAAGTGGTAAGCCAGAATTCAGAGGTGGGCAAGGCTGCTTTTAGCTTCAAGAAATACACAGCCAGGAGGATAGTGAGGGGTCGAAGAATATACCACCCCAAAATATGCCACCTTAGCATAAAGATTATTTTGAGTTAAAGGGAATTGAAAAGAAGCAGACACCTCCCCCTATTTGCCTAAAAACAGGGCATAAATTTATAAAGGTGTCTCCCTTTTCCCCTATACCAGTAAGAACAGAAGTTAGTCACCAGAGACAATTCTAGACCCTTATCAGCTGGAGACAGCACCAGAGGAACCTACGTAACGAACGTTACTTATCTTCCATTAGTTCTCCCATCTACTTGCCTTCCCAGGGTTTGTCGCCCTAGAATCTCAGTCCTTTTCCTCTGCCTTGCACTTCTCTAAAAATGCATTGTTATCTTGTTAAGATGCTATACAGGCCCAAGTTCTAATAACCACTCTGAGTTACTTATTGCAGTCTTCCCATGTGTAGGCATGATGCACATGTTAATAAACTTCTGACTGTTTTTCTTTTGCTAATCTGTCTTCTGTCAGTCTAATTCATGGGGCCTTAGCCAATGAGCCTAATATGGGTAGAAAGAAAACAGTTTTACCTCTCCTACAATAGCTTCCTCAATGGAGGCTGACCCAGAATTCAGGGAGAAGTTGTGGGGTCACAGGCACTGAAATCACCCTGGCTTCAGCCGGAATGCTCTTGCCTGGGCCTGTTTGGTATGCTCTCCTACATAAAGTGGATGCTTCATAACTGTTATTGGTAGGCTTCTCGTCCAAAGGATGATTAGAAGGGTAATTAGCCAGGAGAGGCTGTGATCTCTCTGGCCATCCCCTGAATGAAGGCAAAGTGGAGGGAGATTAAGGACAGAAATGGGAACGAGGTACCAGAGGCTGGCTCTTTGGCTGCTTCCAGCTATATCTTGGCTCTAGAGGAAATCTCTAGGCTATTTTATAGGTTAAAGTGCAGGGAAGTGCACAATTAGGAAGAAGCTTACTGTGGACACAAGGTGCAAACTTGGACCACATTGCTTTGGCCCCTATGGACTCTTAAAAGTTTGGTGTTGTAAGAAATAGTTGCCGTAAATTCTTCTTATCTATTGCAGGGCTCCTGTTGTGAGCATCACCTCTACATTACCACGTGGCCTCAGTTCTTTGTACCCCTAAAGGTGATTTCTTTTTACTTTTTGCACACTATTTTGTTCTTGACTTTCTTTTGAAGAAGTCTGATATCAAATGTTTAGCTCACTCCAGCAACTGTACAGAATCATTTAGTTTGCATTTCGGGACATCAAACCTACTCTGACTTTATTATTTCCCCACCCTTATTTTCCCTTTGCCTCTATTTTCCCAGTAATTCTTAGTTTATCCTTCTGCATTGTATACATCTTTGTAAACCATTTGAAATCCTGGAACAAAGTTTTATACATTTAAATAGCAAGGGATTTGCTTCACTCTCACAACCAAACATAAACTCCCGGGGTGAAAGGCAGCTTAGAGAACATTCACTGCATAGTTTTCTCCAAGTTTGGTCCTCGAACCACCTGCTTCAGGAAAGGCCTGGGGTCTTTTTTAAAAATGCCCAGACCTACTGAGTTTGGATCTTTCCAAGTGAATCCCAGGATTCTGCAGTGTCATAACCTAACTTCCCAGATAATTCTTATGCACCCCACAGTGTGAAGACTATTGTGCTGCTCTCAGCCTGTCTCAGTTTGTGCCTGCCTGTTCAGCAAGGTTCTTTAGATTTATCTTCAGAGAATTGGTTGGGAAACAATCCAGCCCCCTCATTTTCAGATGAGAAAGTGAAACTCACGGAGCATAAATGACTTACTTCAGGCCATACCTGCTTTTCGTACCCTTCATCCCTGTCTGATGAGTAAGTTTATTGGAAACCTTTTTGCTCCAAGACAGAGAAGAACAACTAGACGGCATTATCGATTCATTCTACCATTTGCTTTTGGGGACAAGACAACCAAAACCCATGGCCTCAGAATGGTTACTCAAGGGCTGTGACCATTTACTATTTACTGTTTACTCCTGGCTCCAGCTTCCTTCTGGCTTTGTTTCCAGGGTCTGGGCTGGAAAGTGTATTCAGCTTTCTTCCCCAAACTAGCCCCAAAGCAAGAAGAAGCTATTTGTATTTGTTTCTTTTCTTACCTAATAAGAGAACCCAAACGAGACCCAGATGGCAACTCAGTCAACTCATTTAGCTTTAAGTTCACAGCCAAGGTCAGTAAAACTGAGTGAGGGTGGTAACAAGTTTCTACTACTCACTAAAGTTTATTTTCTGAGATTTAAAAAACAACAACAAATATCTCCATTCAAAGGAAACCCACTGGACACTCATTTAGGGAGAACTCTATACCCTTCTAAAGTAGGATTTGACTGCTTAAATAAAAGGACCTTATTAAAACAATACTGATCTCTGAAAGTTCAATAAACACTGTAGCAGAAGACAGGATTCTTCATATTTCACAATTTTGCAATAAACATGAAAGTGGATTGACTGTGAAGAGTAATGTAGGATCTGATTAAACTTCAGATTATTGCCCAAACATATGGATGTTAAATAAGTTGCATTAAAAAGAATTACTCTTGCCCTTGGCTATGCTCACACCTCCAAACAAAGTAATGTTTCTTGATGATCTCAATAAGTTACTAAACTGCCCTTAAAAACCTAATTTTGCATGAAACCCTGGAGCTAAAACTTGGCAATATTAAGCTGCAGGTTTTCCACGGAACAGCATATACTTATTTTGGCCCCTGCGGCTGTGAGCACTCATTTGCTATGCACCATAAAGCCGGCAAGCAGCCCTTTGTCAGGAACCCAGCAGTTGCCAAACACGAAACATGGAAAAACTATGGGAACTGGTTCCAGATTTTCAATTTACAACTCAGCCCTTTATTTTTGCGAGTTAGTCTTCTAGTGATTCTGAATGTGTTTAGGAACGAAGGCAGTAAATAATGGCCAAGTACCTTTTCAGTGTGAATTGAAATACATTCTGGCATATCTGAATCTCCGTTCTTGATTCTAATGATTTATATGTCTTCCCTAAAAGTGAATCTATACTGTATTTTCCATAGATCGAGCACTACATCATTCATTTTTATCACACCAAATCAAGATCATTGATAAAATTCAAATAAATCTTTCATACAAATTTTACTAATATACTCTTAACAACAAAGATTTGCCACAGGAAATAATACTTTAAATGGAATATGCTATCTAAAAACATTAAATAACTGATCAAAATAATTTCAACATCATCCATTTTCCATTTAGAAAAATTATCTTAGTCATCTTATCTATCATTTTAAGCGTCTATCTGGCAATACTTTATTATCCTTTGTTTTCTTAGTGCCGATACCTGAAAGTAACACAGTTATTTTCTTTGGAAAATGTTCAACCATTCAGCATTTTTAGCACTCAGGTCACATTTTCACTAGTTTTCCCACAAGTTATTTTTGTTTAGTGAAGCTTTGCCGATAATCATAAGGGAGATACTCTGATAAATGTCAGTATGTCCCAAAATATGAATACTATTATTTAAAATGAACATGTCTCTATATACTTGTACATGTACAACTCTATGAAAAGAGAGAAATATTTACTTGAGCTTGCCTCTGGTTGGCAAGCTGGAAAATTCCAGTCTCCTGGGAGTTAACGCTTCACCTTTACTCTCTGACAAACATTGTCAAGAGGCCAAGTAAAAGAGCCTCAGTGCAGACCATTTCTGTGACCTTCATCTCACATTCAGCATTAATGGTGAAAATGAGCTGCCTATTGAGTTTCCATCGAAAGTTATATAGGAGGGAAAAAATGCTCACCGATTCCAGCTTCTCCAACAATCCAGGAGAGGCGAATGAAGAGCATGACACCCCAGATATTCAGCATGCATCTTACCTGTGGAGTAAAGGATCATGGAAAGGGGCATGAGAAGTGACAATGGGGCAAAACCCAGCTGTCTTTGTAACTCTGGTGTTCAGGCCTTGCTAACACTTAGTTCACCAGAACATTGAATGAATAGTTCTCATTGGTAAACACAGGAGCTTTCTTACCAGCACACCTTTCACCCATCCGAACTTCACGGCACCGCCTTTATTTTCTTCTTCCTTGTTTTCAGCTTGTTCATCTCCAGGCATCCCATCACCGTTAGCAACCCTGTCGGCTGAACCCGGGGCCACTGCCACACTCTGCATTTTCACAGAGAGCAAAAAAAGCACAGTACTTGGTCAACAAACACATGGTTCCATAAAACTTTTAAAGGCAAATCAAAACAATTGACATAAAACTTTAGACAAAAAAAGAAAGCATGTTCTAGTCACTTTAATAAGATAGTATTTCTTGCCCTGAGAGCCGATGGGTTTGTGTTGTGAGTAATTTTAGGCACTGCTAAGACTGCAGGGGTGATGAAGGAGCTTGGTCAATCCTTCCAGCGTGAGAATATTACCTTAGGGGAAAATGGTCGGATTTGGATAAGTTTAGAACACAAAGGGAACAAAAGAGAAAAGAAGGGGTGCAAGGTAGGGAGGAAAGCCTGTCAAGAGTGAATGAGGGTCTTTTAGAAGGCAGATAAGTGGTCCAGAAAGTTAACCTTCCTCACTAACGCAGAGTGTCTAGTCTTCTTTCCATTAACCTCCCTGGTGTTCATTTTCTTCATCTAAAATAATGATGATAAAACTTCTCTACTCACCTCAGAGTATCTTTGAGAAGGATCATGTAGAAGTGTTTTCTTCAAAAAAAAAAAGTTTAAAGTATTCTAAAAAGATTTAAAGGCATTGCGTGGCTACAGGAATGCCTTCCTGTAGGGGAAGTTTCTTTCAGATTCAAAAAGTTTTGAATTTGCCTGAGAGTTGTTGGATGTGCTAGTAGTATTGTAGAGAAGGGAGTAAGTGTTATGACTGACCACTAGAAAGATAGGCAGAGTAGAAAGAATTAAGTAATATTAAAAATTGGTTAAAATGTTTATTTAGTTTTTTCTGCAGCCTCCTTTTCCTCTCAGTGAGATAGTCTCTGAATTCAATGGGGGAGGAAATAGCTGTTTCCCTCAAGTTAAGAACAATTCTCTAATTTCTCTTTTAGATATGACTTTGGATAATTTCAGGAGTACCCACTTAATTTAGCCTATCTGGCACCAATGTGACTCATCAATGGTTAGACTCCACCCCATTGAGCTCCCCCAAAGCCATCTTTTCCAGTAAGGGTTTTGAAACCATTGGGGAAGTCTCTTAGATTCAGCATTCAATTATCACAGTTAAAGAACAACTTTTTCTTAAGTGGACTGCATTGGTTTAAGCCTAGAATGAGATGTTCTGATGTTACTAGGGTAAGAGGTCTTGGGCAAGGCATTTTTTTTTCCCCTCTAAAATGAAACTGGTATAAAATAAATATTCGGTATTTATTATAAGGACTTTATTTGGGGAGGGTCTAAGTTCTTGCCCTCGCCACACTGAAGGACTCTGGCTTCTTTGGGCTTTGGTGTACTATTAGCACGCCCATTGTAATTGACTTGTTTACGTGCTTCGGGCAGAAAACCCCAATTTTGTGCAGTAACAGTGTGACACTTGGGTAACCAATGTAATATAGTGTGAAAAGAGTCCTAGTATGACAGCTGAATTGGAGGAAGACAGGGGTGTAAGTTACTTTTCAATGCCAACCAAGGGCCTGCCATGCAGCAGGTCATTGATAATCGACATTAAATCCATAAAGTGGACTTGAAGGCCACCTGATCAATACCACTTAGGGGCAGATGGCCTAGTTTCTCATCCATTCTTGCCTCCTATTTCTTTTCCCTCCCTTCCTTATTTTGTATTCTTTTTCTCATTGTTTCCTCTATGCAGCCCACATTAAAAAAGAGAAAGGAAGGGAAGGAATCCCAAGCCAGATCATCTCATTATTTTCTAACAGCATTGGGGAAAAAACTGAATGACAAAGGAAACTGAAATTAATAGTTAAAATTTAGTTTTGAATTACCTGCGGAATATCTTAATCTTAGGCATCGTCAGTCCCTATTTGCACAGATAATTGAAAGCTGACATCACATATTCATATCAATGTAGGATATGGACAAACAAAGTCCATAGAAATTTAAGCTGAACTAGCAGGGCAGAAACCGGCCATCTATACCAGCCGCAAATGCAAATCATGTATATAATTCAAAATTTTCCGGTAGTTACTTTAAAAAAAAGTAAAAAGAAGCTAGTGAAATAACTTGGGTACAGATATAGACCCTTAAATGTTGAACATATATTAAATTTTTGTAGAATGTCATATTTCTAATATTTGCAATGTAAATATTCATTAACAGTAATGGTACCCCATCTTGTAAGAGGGACCTGAATCATGACTGTTTTAATAATATATTTTACTTAAGTATATAAAATATTATCATTTCAACACATGATCACTATAAAAATATTAATGAGATATTTTACTTTCTTTTTTTCATACTATGTCTTTGAAATCCAGTGTGTATTTTACACTGACATCACATCTCAGTTTGGACTAGCCATGTTTCAAGTGCTCAGTAGCCACATGTGACTGGTGGCTACCATACTGGATGGTACATATTACACAATACAGCCAATTACAGATGGGTGAAACATTTGAGGTCGTTCTCCAATCAATTAAAAATTCTACTTTTGTTTGAAAGGATTCTACACACATAAGGCAGCTGAGTGGGTCAAATGGAACTTTCATTTTCCATAACTGAAAAACAGTGAGAGTAGGGAAGTGTTAAAATGTCCATGAATGTTGAAGAGATTATTTTGTTAGGAGATTCATTTATTTGACCTGCTTTGAGAAAAACTTCGTAATTTGTAAAAAACAATGTTCTAGTTAATCAACATCCCACGGCCATCAGTAGCTACTCATTCAGGGAGAAGGCAATTTCCTTTTCCTGAATTAATTGGGGATCTCGTGAGACAGAGCCTTAATCATTTGCTTTTTAAAAGCAGTCTTGGGAATAAAATCTATGTTTTCTGATTAAACCTGAACTTGAGGGTTTGGTCCAGGAAATTGATCTGCCCTCTGATGAACTCTGATGGTAACTGTGACCCTTAGATCTAGATGAATGAGAATACCAATGACTGTAAAAAACATCTTACAAAGTTGGCTAAAGGATGAATAGGATATTTAAAATTTCTCCTTAAATCAACATTTCTATCTGATGAATGCCCTTGTGGTCACAGTTTAACAATTCTTCAATTTATCACCAGGACATCACAATATGAAGCAAAAAAGAATATTCTATGAGGGCATGTCAGGGAAATCATTATACATGGAAATTAGTAAGGCAATAATTTTCTAAATTATTTAAAAATAGAGTCCATGTCTAATGTTCAACTCTCCCTTAGGTAAATATGTTCAACCTGATACAGTTTCAAAAATTTAAATATATGTATATCATAGAGGGGAAAAAACTCGTGAATGTATATTTCTTCTGTTGACTATAAAGGTCTGATAGTAAATTTACAAGTACAAATCTGTTTCTATTGCATACTCTCGTTGGGATGTGAAGAATTGCTACACGACATAAACTAGGAGTCTTGGACTCTAGTTTTGGCTATGCAATTAGTTCAGGATGTGTCCTTCAACAAGTGACTTAACCTTCCCTGGATACTGCCAATGAGAATAAATCCCATAGGTTTTCTGAAAATCTTCCTTTGAATCAGTTTACTCTAAGGCAAAATCATTTTTCTATGTTTGCCATCTTCCTCTTCTAACAAGGCAAAGCAAAACTTGATTTCACTCTTTAATAAATGCCTCCTTTGTAAGCCCAAACAGCAATTATAAAGCCAACTTATCATCAAAGTACTGAACAAGACTTTGGGTCGAGAGTTTGTGGTGATTCGATGGCTGTGAGCTATAACCAGCGGCTGGCAGACTCCTGGCTGATGCATGTTCTTGGGACCGAAGTCTTAAAGACTAAAAGTTTTATGATTGCTGCCTGAAACCAGTTTTTTCATTCCCACTTTGAATTAATTTGTTGGTTCACACTCTATTACCATAAATGATGACCCACAACCTTTCATAAATGCATTTTAAATTGCATACCTTTAGGGAATGGCTATTTATTTACCAAGAGTTTCACCTGTGCATTAAGCATTCAGAGAAGCTAAAATAAAGTGCATTTTAAAAGAAAGAAAGAGAGAGCAAGAAAGAGAGAGAGAGAAAGAAAGGAAGGAAGGAAGAAAGAAAGAGAAAGAAAGGAAGGAAGGAAGAAAAAGAAAGGCTTAAGGGGTAAATTCCTAATGGGTTTTTCTAGATGATGAAAGATAATTATTTTATTTAACATAAAATATATGATTTTTCAAATCCCAGAAAAATAACAAATGCCTTTCTAGCTATCATCAAAGCAGAAGAAAAGAAATGTACTTATTCTTTAAGTTCCAACTAGATGATACTTGCTACTATACATGTTTTCAAGTTTTCAGCCTTTAATCTCAACATGGTAGAAATCTTAGACCATCATTAAGACATAGTTCCATAAATATTTAGGTCTAGATGATCCCTTCCTCATTGTTTTAAACTTTCTTTTATTATTGACATATTTAAATAGTTGTAACAATAGGGAGAAAAATATATTTCATGTACCCATCACTCAGCTTCAACAATTAGCAACATATGGGTCGAAAGTATTCCACTTAATCCTCTCACACCCATGCCACTGGATTATCTTAAAGCCAGTCCCAGTCAGAACCTGATAATTCCTAAGGTTCATTTCAGAATGAAAAACATATGATTCTAATCATCTTTGTCTTTCTTGTTGATCAATGTTCACACATTTTTAACCCTTTGTTATAAGGTGGAGTATTTTAAATAATGAAAAAGAGAGGATTTTTTTTTCTTGTTTTAAAAGTTACTATAAACCGTGCCTCTCAATCACTACGAACGGTCACAGTTTATAATTGCAGTATTCTCACTATATCTGAAAACATATAGCTCACATGCAAGTTGGCTTATATTTTGGATAACTTAGGCCAAATGGTAGCTATGTGTAATAAACCAGCATTAAGACTATAAAACTAAAAGATTCTTAATATTTTCGAAGTCATACTTTAAGGGAAATCTCACTCTACTCACCATCTATCTCTGAACTATTTATAATGAAAAATTAATCTTTCTTTTGTTTTTTGTCTTGTTTCTACAGATTATTTTAATAGTATGAGCTCCCAGATGTGGCCTTGGGTGCTAAAAACTCTAACGATCCCTAGAATGTCCCTCTAGCTGCAGAGTTTCACTACAACCAATATTTTAGGCGTGGCTTCTGATCATCAATGGTCTTCAAAGCATTTGTTGCCTCAATTTTAATGTCTATTTTATTTAGCTTGGTGACTGTTTCTAATTTTGGATATCCCCAATTTGAGTGCTAAAGTTCCAAATTTGAGCTTTGAAACTATTTAGAAAAGATTATTTTCTAGAGAACGCATTTGTAAATTTTTGGTTATCTTTTTACAGAAGGTAAGCATTTATACATTGATCTACGTGGTTTAATGTTTGTTAACCTGACGACATGTTCTTTAGCTCTACCCATAACAATGACATTTGACTGACAATATAAAATTCTAGAGAGTAGAGGTCAAATCTCTTTAATTCACTTTATATGGTAGCTCTTGTAAATAAATGGCTAATAAATTCTTTTGATGACGACAATGAAAATAATTGAGACCTACAATTAATTCTGTAGGAGAAGCAACATGATCTCTTGGCACAGTCCCCAAAACAAGAAAGGAATTGGGATCTCCTGCTCAGTGCCTTGTGACGGGGGTGCCATTTCTTACCATTTTCTATAATGGTTGAACAAACTGAGGCAAAGTGCTGTGGGAGAGTAGGCTGAGAATGGAAAATAGTGATAAAGAACATGGACTCTGGAGTCAAGCAGACATGGGCTCAACTTATTAGCCATGTGACCTGGGCTTCTTGGCCTTGGAAGTTTATTGACTTCTCTAAGTCATTATTTTCTCTTCTAAATGATCCATAGGATTTTACAAAACTTTCGCCATCAATAAAACAGCAATGGTAACAGTACCTACCCTGAAGGACTGTTATAAAGATCGAATGAGAATTTGTCAGGTGTGAGCACTGTGTCTGACACATAAAAAATTCTCAATAAAAAGTTTTTATTATATCACAGTCACTCCTAATGTTCTTATTTACAAATTATTTTTAGTTGCTAACAGGCTAAAGACCCAAATATGAAGTCATTTCTTTATTTTGTTTTGGATCAGTTTCTAAACAGTTGACTTCTTTAAGAATAATATTTGCATCTTACTTTTTTTAGCATTTAATACTTTTCATAGACAGTTTATTTCAATGACATCAGAACACTGACTTTGATAGAAAGGCTATATATTTTCCTGATTCCTTTGTAATTACATTTTTCTGAAATGCTGACAACAATGGTAGTTAGCAAGGCTGAAAAGGAGTTCCATTTTGGTTAGCCCTGTAGTTAGGAATTGTGTATAAAAAGGTAGCCACAAGAACTAGGCTGGATACTAAAAGTAGAATTATTTTTACAAAGTAAAAATACTAGATTCATTTTTGCCAGATGTCTAATAATCATTATACATGTTTTGATATAGAAAGATCTCTAACGCATATAGTTTAGTGAAAACAGTAGAGTGCAGAGCAACATTGTAAAACACGTCCCAATATGTGTTTGAAAAAGGATACAAACAAAAAGTTAGACAGATAGAAATATAGATATTTATAGGAGTATATGTATGTTTGTATAGGCATAGAAAACTTCTGGAAGGATTTATAAGAAACTGTCAGTAACATTGCCCCAGAGGGAATAACTAAAAATTTATGTTAGGTAAGAGACATTTCCTTATATACATTTTTAGCACTTGTTAAATATTTTATCAGTGTATATTTTACTTTTTAAATAAAAATTAGCTAGCATAAAAATTACCATCATCATCATCAACAACCATTTATTGAGCTCCTACCCATTGCAGGCAATGTGCTAGACATCATAATATAAACTCTAATATTCACAAGCATCCTGCAAAATCAGTCAAAGTTATATAGCTTGTACAACATTGCAGAGCATGTAAGGGATGGTGTCACTTTTTTCTGCTTTTAACTAGAGTCTTCAGAAATCTGTAATTCATAGTCACTAGTATAGGCATTTAGCTCTTTACTACATAGAAAATGAAAAGGATTTCTTCAACTATGATCTCAAATCATTGAGATTACAAATTCTGTCAATATCCATCACTCCTAGAGTTCCATTTAAGGTAAAGATTTAAAATAATGTCTTTCAAACCTATTTTTCATTTTACCTATTAGGACAACCTTGTCATGTAATTTTTTTTCTGTCTTTGAAGTTATAACCAGGATTTGCACAAAATCCAACTGCTTTCTGACAAATATGTTCTGTCATTTAGTATGAATGTATCATTTTTATATGGTTTTTAAAGCATTATAATCAGGGGTACAAAAAATATCGCCTAACCTGTACTATGTCAATTACGTTCTACTTTTAAATTAAGTAAACACTGTTATTTATAATTTTTTTGTATCCAAAATCTGTGATGTGTCCAAATACAATGTTTGTTCTACTGATCATTTCTAGTTGTGATTTGAGGAACTACCGTAATGTGTCAAGGGCCACAAGGAGGTGGCAGCATAGCTACCTCACATTAAAGGTTTTCATCTTTTATTTGGGGGGGGAAAGCAGGAGGAACAGCAGTATCAAATTCACTAGGAAGGAAGAAAGAAGCGAACTGAAGAAGGTCCGGACTGTGAATGCCTGAAGGATGGCACAGACGTAGAACATGTGATGGATTGGTCCCTACAACTTTAGTGACACCGAATGGTCCTGGCTGTAGGAATGTGCCCATTGTAGATTCCGTGGTCGTATTTGAATTCTGCTCCCAATTTGGCCGTGTGGATACTTCTGTATGATTTAATCAAGATGAAGTATCCTAGGTAAGTAAGGGTCCAGTTCATAAAAAAAAGAGTAACTTATTACTATGCTCATTCAGAATGATTATTCAGGGCATTGAGCCTAAACCTAATTTTCAATCTATTTAATTTGCTGTTCCTTTGTATCTGAGAAAAAAAAATGCTTTAAATCTGGGTTAAGTCCTTAATCTCATTTTATCTTTTCAAAAATAATATGATATTGCAAACAGCTGTCAAATCTGTCAAATGCTGCTATTGCATTCCTACTGTGTGGATATTCAGATGGCTTCCTCACATAGGGCCCACAGAGCTTTTCTCCCCTTACATAAAGATTTATAGAAGTCATGGCTTTAGAAATTATGTCAGCTACTTTTCTCTCTCTAGAATATCAGTCCTAAGAACAATGTGAGTTTACTCCATTTCCTTTTTAAAGGAGTTAAAATTTTATTTTCCGTTCTTGTAAGTTGAGAGAGGGGGAGAATATTTGTTTTGATCACAATTTTAACAAAGGATATGGCTTTAAAAATTACCATGTGTAATGAGGTAGAGTATGGTGGGATCGAATTTCAGGTCTTTTTTTAGAAGACTTGGGTTCCTTTCCCTTCTTCAGTATAAATGGAAATCTCTTCATAATACCCTAAATCTCTCTTTCTGCCTTTCCTACATCTGGGAAGCTCCTTGTGCCCCCTTCTCTCAACCTTCTTTTTCCCCTCTTCCTTTTCTTTCTTCTCCTTTCCTCTCCCCTTACACAGAAAAGGAAAGCGACACCTCAGTCTGATTTCAGGAGCTTCAAATGGGCCCCCTTCTCAAAAATCTTCATGGGAGCTGCCACTGTGTCTGAAATTACCACATTGCTAACTTCTTTTGGTTAAAGCACCAAATATCCAGAAAAAGTCTAAATCTTATGCCTATAAAGAAACCAGCCATTTAGCAGTGTTGCCTATATAGTACCTAGGACAAGTAACTTGGTGGGGAGAGAAGATAAGGGAACAGAGCCTGGGCTTCTCCTCAGGAAGTCACTCAATCTCTGGTGGTAGGACCCAGAGACAAGCACCCTGAGCAGCCAAGGGCTGTAAGCTTTGGAGAGGGGTTTCCCTGGGGAAAGAAGGATGAGCAGAAACTAACGAGAGATTTTCACCTTTATTAGCATCTTTTGTGAGAGCGGTATTCCTAGAATCCCCAGGGTGAGCAATTATTTAATAATAAAAGTGTTGAATGAACGAACGAATATGAAAGAAATTGCTCCAATCCATTTTTTTTCTTACCTCAAAACTTGGACAAGAGTAAACTACATTTGGATATGTGACAGCTAATTATTCTTCTCAGCAAGTAATTATATTCTATAAAGAATGATATTCATTCCAAACGGTGTTCCAGAAGAGCAGGAAGATAAAGTGCATCAATGTATTTTAGAGCAAGTTATGGAAGAAGAAATCTACTTAGCTCATAAATGATTTGCCACATGATTGGAAAAAGTGCTGCCTCACGCTTCTAGCTCATTTGGGAACCCTGGCTATATTCCTTAAATAATGAAAAGTTTAGCCACTTCTGCTGCTTCTGTACTTAAATTTAATTTGTTACTTTTATATGGTTAAGTGCATTCAGGAACCACAGGCAAAGTTTTGAAAGGGAAGGGATAAAATGCTGAGTCTTATAAATCTCTGCTCTCGCTTTAAAGAATATAAAAAATACCCATGTGCTCTAAAGGCTGGCACCAAGCATTAACGATGTAAGCAACAGTGATTTTTTTTTTTTTTACCACTGTTGTGGAGGCATTAATACTAAGGGGAAACCAGCTTAGTATTCAGTTTGACATCTTTAACCAAGCATGAATTGAACAGACTATAATTGTAAAGAAGATACAATATATTGCCTAACTTTTAGAGTTAATTCTTTAGTTTCCTGTGCTCAGTCAGTAGACATCGTGGAATGCTTTTTGTGTATTTTCTGTTTATTGGGAACTAGGGATTGTCGTGTAATTAAGATGAGCCATTTGGAATAGACCTATTCACTGGATGCTTTTACATTCATGGTGTTACTAAAGAGCAGGAACTCACCTGAAAGAGTAAGAGAAGATACTTGCCTGTGCCTTAAGCTTACCTTTGCAAATTGCTCATGAATCTCCAGCAGGCTGGGTCGGCTGACCTTGGGCCCACTGACGCTGCCGGTGTTGCGATAGTACTCGATCTTGGGAATGGCATCCACCGTGTTGTGGCCAAAGGTTTGCAGGTAGTATGTGTTTGTGTGAGAATCATAAGCGTGAAAACTGGTATCTGTTTTAGCAGTTTCTCCATTGTGGAGGAAATTGTCATAGCACTCCTGGTTCCCAGGCCTAAAGCTGACTCTGAATCTGTTCTGGGCTGCATCCCCAAAGGAGGTCTCCTCGTAATGTGGAGGGTCGGCGTTGTCCTCCGCGGCCGCACTGCTTTCATGGCTCTCATTTATGACATTAACTTGAAAGCGATTGGTATTACTGGGCACTGAATCCGGAAATACACTGGAAGAGTTGTTCAGTGACATCTTCCAAAATGGGTTTTTTTTACTAAGCTTTCTACTTTATGCCTTTTTTTTGAAAAAAAAATCTATTTTCTCCTCAGAATAAACACTAATGTATTTTTCTCCTAGCTTTTGTTCTAGAAGAACTCCATAGATTCTTGATGTATTGTCTCCTATACAATCTTCAGATTGTTCTTCAAAGCTGTCATTGAAAAGGAAAATTAAACTTGTTTCAAGTAAAATAAATAGACTTAAGTAGGGGTAGGGATGTGAGGAACAGTTTTCTTTCACAAGACGTGCGATTTAAATTCATTTCATTAAAAATTACCTGTCTAGGAACCTAAGTCACCTGAGCAATTAAATCCCATAATAAATAACTGGGAACCTGCTTCAGCAAACAGAGTTTCCAATGGAGTCATTAAAAGGTTGCCTGAGTTTGTAGTCTTTGCCTGGACTCAGTGCAGTTGGAGTCAATATGACTTTAGAAAAGATATAACTACTAATTGAGTAGAGTAAGAGCTGAGGAGAATTTTCTTAGCCTAAAACACAGTTCATCAACAGTACTAAATGTTGAAACTGCAAAGAATTTTATGATAAATGTCAATATATTATATGATGAATAAAATAAAAATATTTTTTAAAAATACGTTCTTGTTAGTTTATAAAAATATGTCCTGGCAAGAAGATGTCTTTGTAAATTCCTGGATCTTTTGCCAGCCTTCAAAATGTTTCATTTGCTCATACATTTGTTGGTTTTACAAATGCTGTTATGGAACCTTTAAACAAAGTTTGAGAATTCAGAGTAAGGGAATAAGTCACAGCCCTTAATGAAGTCGTATGCTATATTTAAGTAAAATAATCATGCTCTTCTGATTCCTTTTAATGAAATATTGTCAATATGCATTGAGAGGTTTACATTTGACTGTGAGATAAACAGACTACATAACCATTTTCATGATATACATTATGAGCCCACCTTAGAACAGTATTTCATTAGAATAATATCTCTTTATTGATACCTTAAAATTTGGCTTTTCAAGGAAAGTTCTAGAAAGATAGATAAACGCAAACAAAAACTTGCCTCTCTCTTGTAGTTATTAAAGCTATTTCTTTGAATTAAAAGAAAATCTCAACTTCAACTCTCAAATAAACTTTCCTGGGGAAATCGTAAGCGAAGCTGTTCTCTCTCTAGTTTTTACAGAACATCCCACTTCGCTTTGTAGTCCTTGACATCTTTGCCTTTACTGCACACCTTAGAATCAACTTTATGACATAATACTAAGTGTGATTTTTATCCTTCCCAGAAATGTTTAACTTACCGCTCAGGAGCCTTCCCAGAAAGCGTAACCTGCTTCAGCATCACCCAGGCATATATGTGGCCCTTAGCTTTCAGCCTAGAGCCTTAGATTTCCTCTTATTGGTTAGAATCTTCCTTGAGAGAGATCACTGATCAATGATTGGCTTGGAATAATATTGTAGGCTCCACCCAGTTATTAGCCCTGAGAAACCTTAGGTACTAAATCAACTAGTAACTAGTAGTAAACCATTAATCCTTTTAGACAGAAAGTAAAATAAAGTTTCTTTAATTCATAAGGGAAGTTGGATTGCTCAACAGCAATCATCCCACAAAATAGGAGCGGCACTTCAGTTGTTTGGGGATAAATAAATTGAATTCCATCATCTCATTTCACGTGATTCCTAGTGATCTCCTATTGTTCAGTATGTGCAGCAAAACATAGTCCTCCAGAGATGATTTCTATGCTTTGTAACTAGAAAAAGGTATTTGAGATGATTTTACCTTGCTTATAGTAGATATTACCTTGACTCTTCTCTGCTTGGGAGGTGAGTAGATTGAGAGTAGAATCAGTGACTTATTAAAAATATTTCTACCTAGAAGGAAAATGTTTCAAGCAGGACTCCAGCTGTGGGGAAGTTTCCCAGCGGCACTGCTAAATGACCTGTTCGTCTCCACCTGGCAAAACGTTTTTATCCAACCCAATTTTTGAGTTTTGTTGAGGGAAAGGTTTTGCTCATATCTGTGTGGTGGTGATTATTAAGGCAGCACAAACAATTCCTGCGTGCAGGTTCTGTCATTGGTTTTCAGTCAGGATGATTGAATGAGTCCTCCTGTTTTATAAGAAACTATCCAAGTGAGTTCCAGTTGCCTGAGCAGCACGGTTGTGGGATCATAAGAGAGGGTAGGAGCAAGTCCCTGGAGTCAGGAATCTCCATTCGCAGCCCAGCCCTGTCACTTCCCATCTGTGTGAAGTCTGACAAGTTACTCAGACTTTCCGTGTCTTAACTTTCTCATTTGTGCAGTGCAGTTGTGGGTAATAACGTTACCTATCTTGTTGTAGAGTTATCGTGAGGATTAAATGAGTTAATTTGTGGATAGGATTTAGAATAGCACCAGTTTGTACTTAACATTTGCTTTTACTATTTTGGCAATGTTTGCAACTGACTAGTGACTTTTACTTAGACATATCCATGATTCTTGGGTGAATTATTAGAGATTGGAATAGGTACTATGCCTATTAAAATGGGGAGGAAGTTTGGTTGGTGAACAGATACTGGATTGTAGAAAGGGATCTGGCGGTACCTGAGTAAAACCCCTTTGATGTTCTTAGGTAAATGCCACGCTAATCAGTCAGGCTAATGTCATGAGGCTGTATCAGAAATAGAGACAGAATTACAGTATGTGACCGTAACTCATTCTGCTCTTAATGGCCACTGATACAAGGCATTTGTTTGAAAAAGGCTTCTGACTCTCCATATAGAAAGTGGTCAGTCAGAGGAATTAGTCACATTTTAGATTCAATTGGGTGAGGCTGGTTATTCAAACCAGCTACGAGGGGGCTGTGGCCCCAAAGAAGTCCCATTCACCAGCCCTGGCCAACAACTGTGAATTTCGCTTGCAGTTATTTCTGCCATCTCTAGTCTCCCCTTTTGAATCAGTCCCTGAACCCCAGCCCCCTTTCAGGAGCCCACCTATTTATTCTTTTACCTTTTTCCTTGACCGAAGACTGTGAATGCCTGCCTCTGAGAGCAGTCAATTTCCTTTTTCCTTGCTGACTGACTGCCTGACTGCGGTGTAGTGTGAATTAGTTTTAGTCCTGGTCTTACATCAACCAGACTTTTTCATTCTAAGCCTTTTATCTCTAACTGTGAAATGAAAGTCTCTGGTCTATTAAGGGGATTCACACATTCTGGGGCAGATGGGAGATGGTTTTGGGAGATGGAGCAAATTGCACCATCTATAAAGCCAACCTTGAAAGGTAAACCTGATTTAGGCCTTTGAGACAGGAGAAGAAGGTAAGAGGGGGAAACCGTGTGGAGGTATACTCCTCCTTTACCTTTGCTCTTGTCCTCCCTGACAGGGCTCT
The DNA here is from genome assembly GCF_041296235.1 of Equus asinus. Classification (NCBI taxonomy): domain Eukaryota; kingdom Metazoa; phylum Chordata; class Mammalia; order Perissodactyla; family Equidae; genus Equus; species Equus asinus. The sequence continues at coordinate 148,688,368 of NC_091791.1, forward strand.
TGGGAAGGAGCAGCTGGGGGTTGACCTGGCTATGACATTGGACATCTATTCCTAGAAGGATAAGCACTTAATGAAACTTCCATGTTGTATCTGTACTATAACTGTCCTTTGTAACTTTTATATTGTTTCTGTTTCTGAAAATACAGAAACAAAAACTCCTCTTCCCCGTAAAAAAGTCTAAGATGCACAATAGGCCATGAATAAATGTCATGAATGAAGACACTTTTGGTTGAAATAATTTCTCTTTACTGGGATTGGAAATAACATTATGGTGGAGTTGGTGACATCTGAGAAGCTTGTGGGTGTTGAACTTTCAGAAACAATGCTCATATTTCATAAAAGTTTCTTATCTTTCAGTTTTGGGAGCCTTTTTTTCTTTTTGAAATAAAGATCTGGCCTTGTTGTATTCTAGTCACCAAAATGGAGGGTCTTGTTGGATGTCTTCTCTAGGAGACAAATGGAGCATCTGGTACTTGAGCGTATATCTTAGCGAAGACTTTAAAAGACTGGGTCATAGAAGAGGTACCTAGTGTCCTGAACATATACAACTTTCAGTGTGTCCAGCTGACTTGGCTCAATGAGATGCTCTTGGGGCAAGTTGCTAACTGGCTACAAGATGTCCCAGGTCAACACTCCTGTACCTACTGGGGTTTAAAGAGCCTCCTTGTGGTATGGGTTTGGTCCAGAAAATCCATAGCCTACTCAGAGTTCTGAATCTACTAGGAGATGGAAAGCATCAGGGAATTTCACTGAGACAGCTGGTTTTGGAGTGCCATAGACCTGAGCAGCAATCATATTTGTAAGATATGTAAAAGCACTGAGGATAATGTCTGGGAGTACAGCAGGATGTTTAAAAACAAGGACTTTATGGGGCCGGCCCCATGGTCGAGTGATTAAGTTCGAGTGCTCTGTTTTGGCGGCCCAGGGTTCGGATCCTAGGCATGGACATGGCACTGCTCATTAGACCATGTTGAGGCGGCATCCCACATGCCACAACTAGAAGGACCCACAACTAAAATATACAACTATGTACTGGGGGGATTTGGGGAGAAAAAAAAAACAGGAAAAAAAAGAAGATTGGCAACAGTTGTTAGCTCAGGTGCCAATCTTTAAAAAAAAACAGAACTTTGATGTTCGACTGCCCAAGTTCAATCCCTAAGACAACCACTCCCCAGCTTGGTGACCTTGGGAAGTTATTTAATCTCTCTCACCTTGACTTCTTCATCTGTGAAATTGAGATAATAAAATGGAAATAATAGTATTGAACTTGAAGGATTGATAAGAGTATCAAATCACATAATAAATGGAAAACATCTAATTTAGTGCTAACTCTCAGTAAATATTAGTCATTCCTTTTTGGTATGTTTGGCAGTTCTGTGTTTTCAAACAACACAAATATTTTTGTTTTAATTTATCTCCTGATATATTCCTCCAATCAGTGATAATGGACAGTCAGAATTTTGTAGCCGGAAAGAATTTTAGAATTATATAATACTATCTTTTCACTTATCAAGTGAAGAGAATGAAGACTGGGGAGGCTGAATAACTTACACTAAGCCGTTGCTTCTTAAGGTGTGAGAATCTCTATTACGGTTACCAACGAGGAGAAGAAATAATGATAGCAAAGTATGTTTACAGTGTTCGATGGTTTTCAAATTGCTTTCACATTCATTACATGTCACTTGGTCCTCTCAACATTCCTGCAAGATAAGCAGGGTGGGTTTCTTTATCCTTGTTTTGCAGATGAGGAGAATAAGTTCCCTTAGGTTACTTTCTAGGTCATGACGCTGGTTCTTGGTTAGGCCAACATGAGAATTCAAATCTCTGAGTCTCCTCGATTGAAAAACTTTTCATGACTTCTTAAATCCTCATTTATCCCAGATCTCTGGGTTTACAAATATGTTTGTAGAGTTCATAGGACACAGAATTAAAAGGAGCTTTAGGGGCTGGCCCCGTGGCCGAGTGGTTAAGTTTGCGCGCTCCGCTGCAGGCGGCCCAGTGTTTTGTTGGTTCGAATCCTCGGTGCAGACTGCTCATCAGACCATGCTGAGGCAGCGTCCCACATGCCACAACTAGAAGGACTCACAATGAAGAAGATACAACTATGCACCGGGGGGCTTTGGGGAGTTGCAAAGCTCTAACGGTGACAGAGTGGAGACTGGACTTCTTGACTCTGGTAGAGCACCCTTTCCACTCCCTTTCTAATGCTGCTTATAAAAGGGAAGGAGGAGTGAGTATTAGTATGAAGCAAGTCTGGTATGGACCCCAAGCTAGGGAATTTTATCGCAAGAGATCCTAGAAGCAGGAGAATGAGAAGGGTCAAGTTGAGAGATTTGGGCAACTTTAGGGCCTGTGGCTACTTGTAGGGTTTGTGTGTTAGTTTTTCGAGATGTCTTTCATCTGTGAACATTTTCGATCAATGGCTATTACTAGGAAAATCATGTTCTGTTTGTTCTTTGGACTGAAGTTCCCTTATGTTTAAGACAACTGATTTACTAAAGCTGGGGGACCAAGGTCAGGAATGTGGAAGGGTATCTGGGCATTGCAGAGGGGCAGAAGGGAGGAAGCTGGGAGTCTCTATTGCAGTTCATTGGTACAAAAAGGAAGCAGAAATTCAAGGCAGATGTTCGAGATAAGAATAGAGATGTTATATATGGCTGGAGCAATCCTTACGCTCTATTCATTAGAAACCTCGATATGGGGACAGAGGAAAGTGAAGAACCCCAACAACAGCTTATCATACAGCATGGTGGTTAACTTAACCACACACATTTATTGAATTCAATGAGTGAAATGACACTCTCCAGCACACTCAAGGTAATTACAATTGTGTTCACCACATGTCCCAATGGCATAACCCTAAAAAGCATAAAGCTGGTACTCTCATGCAAGTGCATATTCAAAAGTCCCTTTATCAAACTCTTCAACTTCATCTTCCCATGTAGAGGAAGGCATGCTACTGTATGGGTCCAAGAGGATTTTGAAGCATCTGATAATAAGAAGTCCCAAGAAGATACACAAAATCCCAACAAAAGCAAAGCCAGTTTTTTGCTCCAGAGTCAATGAGAAAGATGATACTTCGTTGACACTCATCTTAGCCGAGGAGTTGCCACAGTAGGTACTACTCATTATTCACTGTCACATCATTGTGGCTCTTCAGAATTCCTGCTGGAGTCGCCTCTTGGCCTAGATACAAAATTGGACTCTGTATAGTTTTATCCACATATGGTATTGGGCAGGTAATTGTTTTACAAAATCTGGCATTTTTCAAACTCTCACAAACTCACAAAAGATGTTTGAAAGCACCATCATATACGGATCAGAATCAAATTATCATTGGAGATGCTACTTCTACTTAGTAATTAAAGAATTGCCTTCAAGGACACATAAAACTGTACTTACATACTCTAAGTAGAAAATCAAGGAAGAAAGTGAATATTCAAATAACCTTAAAAGCTTTTGATTCATTTCGAGATGGTTAAGTCACTGATTCTTTGACCTGAATTGTCATCTAGTTTTCATTTCATTTTTGCACATGTAGTTAATGCCATAAATAATCATAGGGTGTGAGCTGGTCAAGCTCTCTAAAGTTCATATTTCAAAGTCTATCTCCAGCGCCATTTTATCTAATACAGAATATGATCCTTTTAAACAGGTGTAACATCCTCTCTCTTTTTCACTCCCTTAGCTTTTACACTTATGTAATTGTATTTTCTTTTTCACTAACACTCCACACACTAAATGTCAATTTCTTAAAGAGAGAAATTGTGTTTTAAAAATTAAGTTAACAAAAGCAGTACACAACATAGCAGCTTGCAAGTAACAAGCAGCAGTAGCTGTGGGTCATTTGCCACCTCCTTACTGTCACCATTAGCTTTCAGAACACCCCTAAAAAACACAAAAATACTAGTTAAACAGTATATTTTCTATGCAAGTTCAGCTTAAAGATGAGCTCCACAGTCTCCTTCCCAAAGAGGTTCCCATTTCTGAGTTCCTAGTACATTGAGATTCTAAAACCACAATAAAAGTGTTCAGAAAGTGTATGTTGAATTGAAACAAAATAGTTTTTTTCCCATTTGATATCTTAATGCTAATTAAATGAGAAAATTAAAAATTAGAATCTCTTAATTAAATCAAATGATTACTAACCCAGTTAAAAATTAGAATCTCTTAATTAAATCAAATGATTACTAACCCACAGCTACCCTTAAGAGGACTGGCACCAAGTAGCTTGTCATCCAATAACTGAGAATGATAGACTGTTGGTGTTTTTGTTTTTGTCGTTGCTTCTTCTGATAATTTCTAAGAATTATATTTATTAAAATGACTGACCCTCAGATTTTTTTGGATTCAATTTTCAGAAAACGACTGAGACAGAACAAGGGATGGGAGATAAGGAGTGGAGAAAGGGAGTATTAATAAGAAAAAGCCTTGTAGCTTTCAAAATTATTCACCAACTAATACGCCAGCTAATATCAAATAGTATTTTATTTTATAATGCTTTGGATTTCAAAAGAGCTCTTTTTTCAAACCTTAAGTGTCAAGAATATTCAATACATTCTAGGGTATGCTGATTATTTGACTTTTTTTGTTTAATAAAAGGAAAAAAATATAGTTTCAAGCTCTTCTGTTGAATTTCTTTTCACCAGATCATTTTTCTGCCCTAATAAGTACAGTATGGTGAATATAAATTTTTTTTAAATTAAGGATCACTTAAGTGGTTCGCAGTTATTTTTCTGAAGATCGATTTCTTGTTGTAATATTTATCTTGTAGAAGGATAAATATATATATTTTATATATATTTATATTATATATGTACCTTATGATATTACTTTAGGCTCATTCAGTTCTTTAGACTTCCTGACAAACAAAAAGAGGAATTTTCTAGCTTTAGCAATAAAATACTCAACTCACTTTTCACTATTAAATTAAAACAAGGTATATGCCTAGTAAGAGATACAAAATACCTTATATTTTATATTACAAGTTATCTAAGATATACAAATAATGCTTTGTTCTTAGAATCTTAGACAATCTGTAAATTAATGAGTTACTTATCATTTTTAATGGAAAAATACCTACTTCTCAGGTAGCGACCAGAGTTACTGGCACACTGTAGGTATTCAATACATATTTAAATTGAGTTAAACTAAATTTATTGAAGAATATAATTTTTGATGAATAAAGTTCTGATTTAAAAAAATATAATTTTTAAACTTCCAGAAAACATGAAAGTGTATTTAGTTAAAATGAAGTGAACAGGAAAACTTTTACTTAATTTCAAAACTTAGCCTTAGGGATAAATAACAAAATTCAGCATCTCAGAGTTCAGTGTTTCCATTCTGTTTTATTGGAATGATTAATATAGCATTCCCAGAAAGACTCACAAGATTTGTAGAATTCAAAGGTAGAGAAAGTGGATCTTTCCTAACAACATTGTGAGTTTCCTTTTATTGTCTAAGGAAAGGTATGTAGCCATCATATTATTTTGTCATTGACTCCCAGGAACTACAGAGTTAAATTCTGTACTCAATCGTAGTAACTTCGGTTAGCTTAAGATTTCTGGTACTGTATAATTTTCCCTTCTTCCTCTGCCCCTGTCCTCTTTATTACTTGTCTGCTCCAGTTATCCTTAGCTAAGAAGGGTGAGATACTTCAAAGATGCTAAGCTAGGGTACCTCAAAGGCTTTTGGAATCAGGTGGGGGCACAAATAATGAATGGATACACATAGCCTCTGTTAGTAAGTGAATAAAGTCACTATTTTTTATACTATCTTGCAGGAATGGATAAATGGCTATGTCAAGGATTTAAACATAATTTATAACTTATTTGGCTCTCTGCTGTCGGTACAAATATAGAAATGCAGTGTAACTAGGACAAATGTTGAGAAGTGACCAAAGAGTTTAAGCACACCGTCAGGAAGTCTAAACAGGGGAATGATCTTAGGGTAATACATTACAATGAATATAACAATACTATTTTAATTATTCGTTGAACAGGTATGTATTGAATATCTCCTATGTGTTAGCACTGTCTTGATGCTAGAGTATAGTGGTGAACTGGACAACAATGTGCAGCTGCCATAATGAGTGTTGCACCCCTATGGAGGAGACTGACACAATTCTTTTTAAAATGTCTATCTATCATCTATTTCTATATATTATGTCAGGTAGTCATAAATGCTATGAAAGAAAGCAAAGCAAGTTAAGACAAAAAAGAACGATGGTGGATAAAGGTACTTTTTAAATTAAAGAAGTCAGCAAAGGCCTCCCTAGGGAGACAACATTTGACACGAAGTCTGAATGTTGTCAAGAAGGGACCCGTGAAAATATCTGGAGGAAGAGCACTGAAGTTTGAGGAAACAGTCATTGCAAAGGCTTTGAGGTGGGAAGATTTCATAAACAGTATGTTCAGGTCAAGAAATTGACCAATAAGGACTGGCCCAGTGGCATAGTGGTTAAGTTCATGTGCTCCACTTCAGGCAGCCCAAGGTTCAAGAGTTTGGATCCCAGGTGCGGACTTAGCACCAGTGGTCATCAAGCCATGCTGTGGTGGCATCCCACATAAAATAGAAGAAGATTGACACAGATGTTAGCTCAGCGACAATCTTCCTCAAGCAAAAAGAGGGAGATTGGCAACAGATGTTAGCTCAGGGCCAATCTTCCTCAAACACGCACACACACAAATTGACCAATTAAGGATTAAATGTCCTACTGCACAAGACAGTTTAATCAGATGACAAAGAAAAGCAGAAGTACTTGATCTACTTCTGTCTTTTTAATCAATGTAGAAGGGTCTTTAGAAATGACAAAAAAATCAAACAATAAAAGGGGACAAGAATGTAGTAGAATAATGTTTAGCCACATTAGGTGAGTTAAAACTCCCAGGATAGGATGATTTGTAACCTGCATCTGCAAAAAACTTTCAAAGCCTTTGAGAAATACCTGACCATGAGAATGCTGCCAGAAGTATGGATTTGGACAGACAAATGCCTCAATTTTCAGAAAGGGTAACGGGAACTATGAAAATTATATATGAGTAACTTAGAATTCATCTTTGTTACAAGACCATAGTTAATTATTTGAAGGTAATTTGTCGGCATTTAAGAAGTCACTAAAAGTTAATATGAGTTTGAGAAGAAGTAATGCCAAATTCACTTCCTTTTTTGAAAGTTTCCTACTAACATGGACAATCAGGGAAATAGCATGGTCATGGTTTGGTGATTTGGGCAATGCATTTAACAGTCTCCCATGATATCTTCTGCGTGAGTATGTCTGTATAATAGCATTTTTATGTAGATTCACAGTTCACTGCAATGCCCTAATAAATATTGGGTTCTGTAATCATAGAGACAGTTCTCCAGGATAGTATCACAAAGATCTGACTCCATCTGCATCCTCTTCAGTGTTTTTGAACAGTTACTAGGTTGAAGACATTGAAGTGATGATTATTAAATTTGACACAAAGCTAGGCTGAAAACTATATGATAGCTCACAGAATCAAGATTCAAGACAATTCTGATGACTGGAATTCCTGATTGAAACCAGAACATAAAATCTAATAGAAACACTTCTAAAGTCCTGTGTTTAAGTGGGAAAAAAGAGATTCAAAGAGGAAAAACAAATTTAGATGGAATAGAGACTTCACACATTTAGGAATCAGGAAAGTTTTTCTTGTAAAAGATTGTATTTGAGCTAAGTCTTGAAAGACAGAGGGTTTAGATATGTGGCGAAGGAAATGGCATGACAATAAATATGAAGGCAGGAAAGTGCTAGATTTGTTCAGAATACAGTGAGCATTTTGGCCCAAGCAAAGGGAGTATGGGAAATGAAACATTGGAAAGGTGGGTTGAAGCCAAAATGTGAAATATCTTAACTCTCAGGCTAAGAGTTTGAAATTTATTTGCCTTTAGGCCGAGTGGCTTGATGACGAGACTGAAGTAGACATAGATTTCAAGGAGGGAACATTGTGGGAAAGAAATGGTCCAGAGAAGCAATGAGGGCCTGGACTAGGGAGTAGATGTGTGGAAGAGGGCATCAGTTTGAAAGCTATTTATAAAGATATGAGGGATAGGATTTAGCAACTGATGGAAAGTAGTGGGCCATGGAGAGAAAGATAATTCCACTCTATTAAACCTGGACAAGCGTAAAGATGGTGGTTTCATTAACTAAAAGAAAGAAAGTTTAAGCAAAGTGTAAATTTAGAAAGTAAATGAGTTTAGTTCTGTACGTAGTGAATTTGTGGTACTCACACCTGGCACATAGTAGACACTCAATGGGCAGTTTTACATAAATTAATCCAGATCATTTTGTCCATCTTGTGGGGAGAATATCTTAAGGGTATTATTGTCAAGCAAAGTTTGTATAGAAGAATGCATCCAGGATGGAGAGAGTTCAGTACATAGAAGCATTTGCAGATCTAAACTTAAGAGAAGGAAAGAATTGCTGAGTTTTGCCTAGAAAGGGGAGGACCAAGGAAGACAAGAGCTGCATTCAAATATTTGAAGTGTTCTCCTGTAGAAAGCCAGATTAACTCGTTCTGAATTGATCCAGAGGGCAATTTTGTTGTAATTCCATTAAGGTTCTATTTGCAGTTACCAGAAAGGATTGGAGATGGAAGAAGGCTAGCAATGAGCCTCAAAGAATGCCTCCTTTACAAAGAGAAAACAGGATTTGCTAGGAGAGTTGGATGAGGAGTGGTGAGAGTCATCAGTCAGTCTGTGGCAGGAAGTTCACCTGGAACAAAGAAGCCTAGTGTTTCTAAAAGGTGGTGGTAAACAGTGTCAAATTCTGCAAGGGTGATAAAAACTAAGCACTGAAAAACAGGCTCTTGGGTTTGGCATTCAGAATGTTTTCATCATTTTAAAAATTTCAGTTGAATGTCCAGGAGGGGCACTTCATTGAAGAGGGTTTAAGAGTGATGAGTAATGAGAAAATGGAGTCAGGTAGGAAAGGAAACTTGGCAGAAAAGTTTTCCCTGCAGAAAAGTTAGAAGTGCAGAAGTTTAGGTCATTAGACTAATTTTCTCCAATAATAAGGACAGTGCTGTATATTCCATTTTAAAAAATAGAGCCAAGTAAATTCACTTGCAGTTCAAAAAACTATGAAATTTCTATTTTTAACAAAAAAATTGGACTGAGAAGAAACAGCTGTTTAATAACATCTTATAAGGAAGAACTTAGGCATTTATATTCATCTTAAAATTCTACCTTATACTAAAGATGAAAACAAAGCAGAGGTCAAGGAGAACAACTGAAAGGGTGACATTCAAAGGGTGAAAAAAAGTCTGGCCATTGCTGCAGGCTCTGTCTACACAAGCAAATAAATAAAAAGTTAAGCAGTTGCCTAATAATATGTTCAGCAATTAGTTGCTCTTGGTAATTTAAGCCATGTTTGCAGCAGCTGAAATACCAGTATTTTCAGGTCTAAATTTTTCAAATATTTGCACAAACTTTCCATTTTACTTGCTCTGTGAAATGAGCAATTTGTCTCATTTCAACACCAAGTCTAAAGTTTTTGAGAATGTACTGCTCTGTGCTGACTTTAGTACCTTTCTATTGATATAGAGCATAATACAAGGATTGTTAATAACAAAATATTGAAAAGGATGAATAGTTCAATTACAACTTTGATTTCTTCAAAATTAATAAGGTAACCAAATTACTCAATAACTGTAGGTAAAAGATACTTTTTCACCTTCTCTACTCCCTGGAAGAGATGGGAAAGCAAAAAAAAATCAGCAGGTTCTGCATGACAGACATTTTAATGTGTACCTCAGAAGGAAAACATCATCTTACTATCTTGTTTACCGGGAACCAAAACCGAAAGAAATATAAGAGAAATTTAGACCATGAAGTTACAGGACTATGAATAAATAAAGTCTTGCGAGAAAAAAATAGTTGAGAAAAAAGAAATGAATTTTCAAAAAAAGAGTAGAATGTAAAATTTTGTGGTAAAAGTTATTTTAAATATACTACACTACCAAAAAAATGGGTAAAATTGTCAACATTGTACAGTTTAAATATCAGTGTCTATATATATTATGATTAAAGTATTGAAGTATACTTTCATAATACTATGGCAAATGATAAAATATTACCTCAAGCCATATTCACTGGAATAAATATTTAGATACTTTAGAAATGAGCAATGGAGTTGAAAATACATCATTTCCTTCATAGCAATTGTCAGGAACTGAGATTTCTAAGTCCTGATGAGTCATAGAATTGGGCCAAGTCTATACCTTGAGAGAGCAAAGGCCCAAATCTCACTGAGTTAGTAACCCATAAATAAACAAGGTCTTTCTATGATTGGTCATACAATCATATCATTGTCAGTAGTCAAGCAAAGATAACAGTATTTTTACCTGATATATAGCCTTTCATGTACATGAATGTTGTGTGTGATTTGTTTCTTCTGTGAAATAAGTTTACTGCTTGGAGATATAAAAATTCACTATACAGAAACATGTAGCTATTTAATTTGCATTCAACAATGTGCAATTGCAGAAACCAATATTGAAAAGTATGTGCCCATTAAAAAACAAGAACCTTCCTGTATCTCCTGTATTTTATTTTAATCAACAGGATTTTTTTCTCCTGTTTATTTATCTATTAGTGATATTCCAAACAATAAATCTGAAATAACAACTATTATAGTGGAATATGGTGTTCTGTGTGAAAAGTATTTTGATACTGGTCATTAGATATAATAATGTCTAATGATAATGATATGAACACTCATAATTTCATGAAATGAGACATATACAAAAACCCAAGCTTAAAATATAATGAATTCTCCCATACACACACCCCACCAAATATCAAGGTTATTAAATCCCATTAAAAGTCAAGGGGAGAAAGAAGCACTACTGAGGCCACATCTGCACAGAGCTAGTTAACCATTAGGAATGGAATGTGTTGGGATCCAAGGAAAATCTTAAATTACAAACCCAGATGTCTTCATCATGATGAAGTGCATAAATTGCAGGTCTTCCCAGGGATCCAAAACCTTAGGGTCTGCCAGAATCCACCCCCCAACTCTTCAGATTTCAACCTTAAGGGAATTTTCCTCTTAAGAGAGTCTTTGGATGGCTCCCCGAGGACTGTGACATTCGTTTCTTTCAAAGCACTGGAAACCTGGTCTGAAAATTCTCAAAATGTCTCACTAGAGAAACCTAGATGTCATTATCATTCTGTCTTGTTTGTCCCCAGTTCTCTTTGGACATATTAAACCGAAGAAGCATGGAAACCTCTTACAAAACATTATAGGAGAAGCATCAGCAAGCGGACTACACACACACAACACATCCTCTTTTTATTTTTTCTTTTTGGCAGCAGCAGCAGCAGCCGCAACAGAAACATTAGGGCTCTTTCTCCTTTAGAATTTGAACTCACCAGACCAGCAGGCTCCTTACCCCCCACCTTCTTTCCCGCTCCCTGGCTTCAGAAATACAAGAGGACATGCTTTTCGTCTGGACCTGCACTGGAATCCTGTCAGCTAATGCGGAGGGTAGGGGGAGAAAGTTACTTCGCAGGCAGCGATGTCTCACCTTCCATGCTTGTTGCCATGGAGATGAAATCCAGCGAGTAGACTTAAGTTGGCAGGTTTGTCTGTGTTCGCTGATCGGTTCAGCAACAACGTAAAAGGCGTGTCCTGGGAACCTGCGTGGAGTCACAGGATTAGCGCTGTCCTGGCCTACGTGTGTAAATGTCTGTGTCTGTCGGTGAGCGATAGGGGACGTGAGCGCCCGCGAAGTACGTGTGCGTGCGCAAGTGTATTTGCGGGAAAACGTGCATGAATTTCTTCCATGTGGCAGTGTGTAAATATTTGCGCCAGCGCGCTTGTGTATGTGAGAGCGTCTGATCGTGTGTGTATGTGTGACCGAGAAGAGGTGGGTAAACGAGAGGGGGAAGGGAACCCACCACGGCAGCAACAGGCTCGATCTAGTCCTCAGTTCTGTTAAAAAGAAAAAAAAAATAGGAGCTCCTTTTTACTCATATCACACTCTGTATGTTAGCAATCGGAGTTCATCATCATTTGGCTTTCTCTGGCAGTAGGGGTTTAATTAATTTGTTGTGAAAATCCTTGTTTTCCTCTCCTCGCTGCATCAGTGGCTGTGCCGCGGGCGTTTTGCTGTACTCGGTGACCGCAGTCTCAGTTGAAGAGCAGGCGCTAAATTCTTACGTCTTTCTTCTCTTCCGATAAGGGGAAGACGGGACTGAAAGGTGTATTGGTTTAACTGGGGACTGCATGCGTCATTTAGAGTCATTTTCCCCTACTCTTCGCTTTTTCTCTTCTACATGAACCCAACCGGATCCTCTCCTCTTCTCAGGAGTAGGCGCCTAGGCGCTGTCCGTAGTGCTGAAACATTGCGTAGTACCACCTCGCTCCCATATACGAGGTAGAAGACACCAAGCGAGGAACGCTCTGATAAAGCCCATACACAGTTGTGAGGCAAGTCTTCTAAACAGTGTTGAATATATAGAATTCAAACCTAAACAGAACTGAAAGCAAAACAACAACAAAAGACCTCTCTCCTCATCCTTACTTAGGGGTTTTGTCGTTCTTCAAACTCAGTTATAAGGTTCCAATTCTATTCATGTTTGGATACTATATCCAGAACCTACAAGTTGCAAACACCTGTAGATTCCCCAGAAACTTAACTATTGTCCATATTAATTATTAAATTGTCAACGGTTTTGGAAAACGTAGGTGCAGAACTGGGTCATCGTTCATGTAAAAAAATGCTGAAAACATAATGTAAAGGTGTGTTATAGTTCAATAATAAAGTAAAGAGTATTCACTAATTTAGGAAATTTCATGGTTTTACAAAAACTAGGCAACATATGTCTGGGAGTTCATACAAGACTAAACTAAAAAATGTTATTATTTTTCATTTAAAACTATTAAACCCCATTATATAGGAGAAATAATTGTTCATCAAGGAAGAGAGTGGCAGAAGTATCTTCTTCCAGTAACATGTTCCTAGGCATAGTTTTATTGACTCTTTTTTTAAGTTCACAAAGGGCCACATCCTTTTTTTGTACTGCGTGCTAGAGCAGTGCTTCTTGAAATTTAACGTGCTGGGGATCCCTGGGGATCTTGCTAAAATGCAGGTTCTCATTCAGTAAGTGTGAGGTTGCATCTCAGATTCTTCATTTCCAACAATATCCCAGGTAATGCCAGAGGTTGCTGGTCTCAGGACCATGCTTCAAGTAGTTAGGGTCTAGAGATACCATATTCTGACAATGCAGTCATTCCTAGAGTATAGGAAAGGAGAATATTTTCTTCTATTTTTATTCTCTATATGTTTCTAGACTGTTGCAAGAAGAATATTCTTCTTTTAATATTCTATTAAAATAAATTCAGAGGTTGACTATTTTACTTGCACAATGTTAACAAACTGCTTATGAATTTGATCTTTTGATTTTGATTTTGACATTGTCTGGACACATGCTACAGTTCACTCCACTCTATATTTCCATAGTATGATCTGCAGTCACCCATTCTCTTTGCAAGCCCAGCTCAAGGAAGCAGAACTAAGTTATGTGATTCTTCTGCTGATATATGGGCTCCACTCTAGGAGTTTGTTGTCATGGTTGGAGACTGATTTGTCATTTTATGACTTTAAATATGGCTCCATAGTAAATGCTCATGATGCTGATTTAAAAAACCTGAATGTTACAGATCTAATTCTCACCCAGTTTAGAAGGTGGGATAGAGTCATTGTTTCATAGCTCATTTGAGTGCATGCTGATCCATCATGTCATTGACATAATACACATATACTTAGATTTTGAAGGTTCCTTTGGACAGTTTTCCAGTCTTTTAAAAAATCCATCCTTACATCAGTTGATACAGTGCTTCCAGTTAATGCTTTTGAATTGATGCCAAGGGAAAGTTTTAACTATAAATTAGGTTCCTTGGTGTTGGTATATGACCTTGACCTTTTTCAAGCTATGTGGACAGTGGTGATGTCTGTAAGTCTGCCAAGTGGCTTATTCAGAAAAGCATAATGGATTTTTAATCCATTATGTTCCACTTCCTTTCCTGGATGCTAGGATACAAAGATAGATGAGATTTGGCTTCTGCCTTTGATGAGATACATGGCAAAACAACATAAGTTCTGCAGAGATCTATAGAAGCACAGAGATTAATAATTTATATTTTATTTTCCATTGCCAAAGAAGTGATGAAGAATGGAAAAATAGATAAAACCCAGAATACCTGTATTTCAGGTCCTTGTCCATGTTTTCTGCCAACTACTATTAAAAAATTGTTGAAAGATATGAAATATATGAATTCTCTTCTAAAGCACACATAGTTAACCTATACTTCTCGATAGTCTATGATTTTTTTTCAGAGCAATACAAATTATTAGAAAGCTAAATATTTGAGTGGCATTGTTAACACCTCCCTCAAACAGAGTTGCCTTTTTTATGCTTTGACATTGCACATTCAGCTTATGTACAATCATTCTATATAAAACTACCCTATATGCAGCTCCCACAATCTGCTCTATGTCTACTATAGCGTTGTTACTAAATACTTGCCTAACACATCATTTGCTATTTCTTATATGACATCCTTGCAAAAACATTTCTTTCAATATCAAGTTCATGAATTGAACTCTCACACCCTTCCTCCTCACTTAAACCATCCCAAGGTAAGTGGTGGGTTCTCTTCTTGTATTCAATGTATGTCATTGTAGCTGATCACACTTGCCTTTTCTTTTAGTTACCAGGGATAGTAAGAGGCAAATTAATAGCTAAAAAACAGTAACTATACAAAACTTTAAGGCCTTTATATTTCTGTTCTTTCTCTAGTCCTTGACTACTGCAATTTTGTTTTTTCAGGTATTGGTGTATTGTTTTATTTTAATCATCTGTTTTAAGTGTGTCCTCATATAAATGTCCTCATAAAATCAGAAATGGAGTACATAAATAAAAAGTAAGTTAATTAATTACTTAATTAATTAATATACTTTTTGACCAAAAATGTTGACTACTGGGTGTATATGTATGGTTGTTTTATAAATTTGTTTTTAACAAGATACTAAAATATGGGAAAAAGCAATCATCTAGTTAGCTATGAAGATAAAAACCTAATTTATTGTGATGAAACAATAAATGTTAAGCTAGCAGAACAAAATTTCAATTTATATAACCATAGATCAGCTTTATTTCAAAACACTTTGTTTCCCTGTTTCTCTTTCTATTCTCTAAATAATCTCACTTATTTGATTAGGGATTTTTGTCACGTCAGAGAACAAAAGTGTTATGTTAATTATCAAGCCTGGCCCTGTGGCCGAGTGGTTAAAGATCTGCATGCTCTGCTTTGGCAGTGTAAGTTCACCGGTTTGGATCCTGGGCACAGAGCTACTCACTCACCAGCCAGGCTGTGGAGGTGTCCCACATACAAAAACATAGGGGAGGGTTGGCATAGATATTACTCAGGGCTAATTTTGCTCAGAAAAAAAAAAAAGTGTTAATTATCTGTCTTGTTAGAAGACACAGAAACTATAGCAATTTAAAGAGCAGGACAGCCCCCCTCTAATGAATGTATTGTAGACTGAGGGTGTCACAAATGAGCTGAAAGCAAAAATTTCCTCTAACAAGCCAGCTCAGGATTCTCTTCAGAGGAAAATTTTGCTTGCTATGAATTCTTGCCACTCTGGCTCCAGGTGACTTCTTGCTCCCAGATTTTCTACAGTGAGATTGTCTCTTGAATTTATTAGGCCAGCATGTTACCTTCAGCTTTTCATGGAAACTACATCTTGTCTGGCCAAAGTTTCATTATTCTTTCTGAGCTAAAATGTTTTAATGTAGCTGTGCCTTTTTATTTGAAATGTTGCTATTTATTCAAACATTGGATATTACAACTTTCAAATGCAAGACTTTTTAGAAAAATCTTAAAGACAAATATAAATTACTTTTGTTATAAATGTTTTAAAAAATTAATCCAATGTTTACTTGTCTTTAGATGGTAGTAATAATTAGCTATATCCAAAAGTCACCTGTGTAGTTTTTAAAATTGCATTCCTACCTATTTTGAGTATTATTTTTAGCTACCCATGCCTTTTCTGCTACATAGGTAGTTTTGATCTTATTGGAGAAACAAGAATGATTTTGAAATTCCAATAAAAAATATATACTCTCTCCCTAAAAATACATACATGTAGATAATTTTGCTCAGAACTCAGGGAATTCATGGACCCTTGAAAATCTATTTCTATAATCCCAAAGTAATCCAAGGATTGATTTAAAAATTTCTGCTATAAATGAATGGTCCAAGGTCTCATTCTCAGTATTGCAACTAAATTATTGACTGGCTTAAAGTCCTGTATGTTTTTTAACCACCCTATTAGTTTTCTATTTTCTTTCCTTAGAGTTCTTCCTCTAGGTCATTTTACCATCTGATCTCTAGAGAGTGGCCAATGCTGAATATGCTGAAATAGGATTAGAGAGTTCAGTAATGGGATGATTAGATCTGATTAGAAAATGACTGTCGGATTTTTGTCAACAATAAAGAAATTATCTAAGTAAGTGGACTCATAAGTGAATTGAACATGATGACACTTCAGTGCAGATAATGATCTAGTGGTGGCCTATTTGATGAGTCTCATTGAAAATGAGATGTTATGTTTTGCTGGTAAACTTTTCTGCAAAGAAAAAATGCACTAAATGTTTCAGTTCATAGTGATCTATTTAAATGAAGTTTCATTTAATTGGTTTTAATTTTACTGCCCGTGAGACTTAAATTGTTTCATTTAAAGTGTACTTCAAGCCTCTACTATATTTACTGTTGAATCTAATGAATATGATAGGGTACCTTGGGCACAATTGCCATGAATGTGTGAGCCATAACCACAGTATAATATATTTAATTGGCGTAAGTTATTTTGCTGGGTTAAAGAAACAGAGAAACAAAAGCAGTTTATTCTGCTACAGTGTATGTTTCTGTAGTATGAATCAGTTAATACGTAATTGGCAAAGAGGGATGTTAATAGAGTGTGGAAATCAATTGGTTTATACACGATTTTCCTCAATACATTAGTGTTTTGACTATTAAGTAAAAACAGTTTAACCCTAAGTCCGCTAACACAGCTGAATGCAGTCAGTTTTGGGGAAAAGCAGTCCCATACACAGTGCCCATTCACTTCTCCTTCTTTCTTTGACTCAATTTGGCCACACGCTCTGTCTTGAAAATGCATACTGAACAGTTCTTCCTGATCTTTGTACATTTTTCCTTGTTTTCATAATTCAATTTAATTTAAATAATTTCCTTACCCTTTTTCATCATTCTTTCTTAACTAAATTTTTTTGTGAAGTTCTAGATATATTGTATGTATATTTTTAACTTGCATTTTTAACTGTGCTAGTATTTTCATTAGATTTGTAAATGCTTTTGTAGTGATCTGGTTATGAAGTTGCATAGGTTTTACATGGGTTTCCCCCAACATTATTTTTTCCCTAAATCTTACCAGTTATTTTTTTTAAGTTGAATGGACTTTATTTTTTACGGCAGTTTTAGGATTACAGAAAATTGAACAGAAAGTGTAAAAAGTTCTCATATACATCCTTCCCCTTTCCCCCACGGTTTCATCTATTATTAACATCTTGCACTAGTATGGTACACTAATTACAATCAATGCACCAGTATTGATATATTAGTATTAACTACAGTCCATAGTTTACATTAGAGTTCACTCTTTCTATTGTTCAGTGATATGGGCTTTGGCAAATGTGTAATCTTATGTATCCACCATTATAATATCATAACAGAATAGTTTCTCTTCTCTAAATATCACCTGTGCTCCACTTATTCATTGCTCCCCTTCCTCCCAAACCCCTCATGAGGCCCTGGAAACCACTGAATTTTTTACTATTTCTATAGTTTTGTCTTTTCCAGAATTTATGTATAGCATCATACAGACTTTGTTACCTTTTCAGATTGGCTTTTTTCACTTAGCAATATGCATTTAAGGTTCCCTCATGACTTTTCATGGCTTGATAGTTCATTTCTTTTTATTGCTTAATAACATTCCACTGCATGGATACACCACAGTTTGTTTAGCCAAACACCAATCAAAGCACATGTTGGTTGCTTCCAAGTTTTGGAAATTATGAATAAAGATGCTATAAACATTCATGTGCAGGTTTTTGTGTAAACATAAGTTTTCAACTCATTTTGGTAAATAACTAAAAGAGCGATTGCCAGATTGCATGCTAAGATTACGTTTAGCTTTGTAAGAAACTGCCATATTGTCTTTCAAAGTGGCTGTACCGTTTTGCGTTCCCACCAGCGAGGCATGAGAGTTCCTGTTCCTTCACATTCCTTATCAGCATTTGGTGTTGTCAGTGTTTTCTAATCAGCTATCCTAATAGCTATGTAGTGATATCTCGTTGTTGTTTTCACTTTCAATTCTCTAATGACATAAGATGTTGAACATCTTATGCTTATTTTTCATCTGTATCTATTCTTTGGTGAGGGGTCTTTTCAGATCTTTTCCCACTTTTTAATTGGATGGTTTGTTTTCTTATCATTGAGTTTTAAGAGTTGTCTGTATATTTTGGATATATGTCCTTTATCAGATATGTGTTTTGCAAAGATTTTATCCCTATCTGAACTTGTCTTTTCATTTTCTTAAGTTGTCAGTTAATTTTAGTGCATGATTTTGTAGAACGTGAGTTTTTACAGGAACGAGTACCTTGTTAAAGAAGAAACGCTTGTATACTTCACATCAGATTTCTAAAACTAAGCTAGCCAAATAAAGTCATTTGTCTCATATTTTAAGCAAAACTAAACCAAATGAGTGTTTAGGAAGATACAAAGTCACTTTAGGCAATTATAGAACACAATTGAAAATGCCTATGAAGGGGCCTTATCTTTTAATACTGCCTAAAAGTCAGTATAAAATAAGTTGAAGTTAGTGGCTATTGTATAAAAGAATACTTAGAATGCGAAGATTTTAAGGAGAAAGTGTAAACCTGTTTTGAGGACTGATTAATTTTAATAATTTTTCATAGTATTCTAGATACACAGCAGTTCTTATATGACTGTCCCAGGACTTTAGGTGATGCTCAAAGCAACAAACAGTTGGGAAGAATAAGGTCTGATATTTCAGAAGTGTTTTCGACACTAGTTTCCAGAAATATTAGGAGTCCAGATGAAGAAATCTAGGTTGGGGGCTGGCCCTGTGGCAGAGTGGTTAAGTTTGCGCACTCTGCTTTGGCGGCCCAGGATTTCGCCATTTTGAATCCTGGGCATGGACATGGCACTGCTCATTAAGCCATGCTGAGATGGCATCCCACATGCTACAACTAGAAGAACCCACAACTAAAAATACACAGCTATGTACCGGGCACCTTTGGGAGAAAAAGGAAAAATAAAATCTTAAAAAAAAAAGGAAATATAGGTTGAAGTAAATGGACACTTATGCAAGCATATATTTCCTCAGTCACTTTAAGACTGTCAGAACATGTGTCCGAACACTACCATGCAGTCTGCTTACTAGTCTGAAGGCTATCTCAAGGAACTTAACAGTTGAGATTCATTAACAGAGTCAAGAGAATAACCTAAGTTACAAGTGTTTTTGCATATTTAATCTTATTTTGAGGTGTAGGCATTCCTAAATCTAACAGACACAATGGATGAATGAATGAATGCACAAATGAATATAGTGATTCTCTCCTTTGTTTTGCGGTACCTCAGAACGTATGCCAAATGGCTTAGACACTGTGCCAAATATTACCCTATTGATACTTAGCATCATCCTAACCTTTCTAAGCTCTCTCGTATGAGACATTTCTCAGACTCTGTTGCCAGTGATATTCCAACCTAAATTCTACCCATGAGAGACACTGGTGTAAAATTTAAGAGAAGGAGAAGAAGAAGACACCATTAATCTCAGCAGCAGTAACCTTGTGGGTATCAGCAAATGGCAGATGAGATGTTATCCCAGCAGCTTCCGGGTGTAAGGAAGTTCTAAAACTCATGCTGCTGCCACAGGCAACGAAGATCATTAGTTACAGTTCTCCATGACTCCTGCTCTTCCTAATTTTTCAAGTCCTAGCAATAGCTCCTAGACCTTTGCTCCCCAAGCCCTACTAATTATTGTGTAAACCTCTAAGTCTTCGTGCATTAAATCCTACATGAAATATCTACAGTGTTGGGTTGGGTCAAAAGGTTTCTCTCTTTTCCTAACTGACTACTGAATAAAGTAACAAATGGAAATATATCTAATCAATTTTGTTTGTATACATATATATGTATATACATGTGCACATATATATATATTTTTTAACACATTGAAACAGTTTGTGAATTGAAATATAATGACATGAAATGACTTCAGCATATCATTCTGCAATACACCCTGAAATAATGTATTACATTTGTATACTACTAAAAACCATTGCTTCCAACAAATTAGGCTCATAAGCAGCCATTAGGAGTGGTGTGATCCTTGTTAAAAAGGGTTGCAAAATGGTAGAATTTTAAAATTCTGTTCAGTTTCATGAAACTGAGTTAACAGAAATCCAACGGCAATATCTAAAGGCAATGAAAGTTATTTTTCTCCCCAAACAAGAAGTTTGGACGTAAGCAGTCTAGGGCTTACACAATGGCTCTGTGAGGTCTTCAGTGTTTCAGTCTCCTAATTTTCTGATCTATCATCCTTAGCTTGTGACTTTTGTCCTCTACCTGTTGCCGCATGGTTTCTAGAGGGATACTGCATCCGCTAACCTCACAGGAAAGAAGGCGGCAAAGAACTTATTAGGAATGACCCTTCTAGACTCCTTAGCATATTTTTCCTTACAACTTCTTGGAGAAAATTTTGTTCTGTGGCCATTCCCAGTATTTTAGCTGGGCACGTTGCTATCTAAACAAAATTGTGGTTCTGTTACTAAGGAAAAAAGGGAGAATGGTTATCTGATAGGAAACTTGTAGTGTTCTATAGCATAAAGCAAAGGAACAAACAAAAACAAATATAAATGATGTCTTCAGAAAAAAATATTTTTAAAGTTTGTGTGACCATAGTGTAGAAGAAACTATTGAAGCAAATCAACTTTCAATAAAAAACAATGAGCATCAGGATTAAGTTCAGTTGTGTATAATAGAAAGACTCCAAATAGAAGCAATTTAGTCAGGATAGAAATTTATTTCCTCCTCTTGAAAGCAACTTTGGGGGAGGAACGTGAGGGTTGTTACTGTGGCTTCATGGTATAAGAGACCCTGATTCTATTTTCCTCTTCTTCCATCCTCAGCACTTAGCTTCCAATCACAAGGTTCCTTCATGTTCCAACATGGTTGCTATTGCTACAGACATCATTTCTCCATTCCAAGCCAGTAGCAGAAGGAAGCAAGAGAGAGCAAAAGGGCCATTCTTCCAATTAAGTCAGTTTCTTCTAAAGAACTGCCACTTGGTCCTCGCATCTCTGCTTCTATCTTACTGATCAGAACACAGTCATGTGGCTGTGCATAGCTGCAAGTGAGGCTAGGAAATTTGGACTTCTGGCAATATACAGAGTCACTTTAAATTAAATTTCTATTATCAAAGAAGAAAAGGAATATGGATTGTGTTAGTTCTTATCTCTATCATGCCCATTTATAGAATTCTCTTCAAATACGCAGGATAGCACGTGGATTGAACTTTGTAATTAATCACTGTTAAGAAACCTATTTTCTCTTCCAAATATTGTAACTGAAAACTTGGAATGATATTGCTAAAAAGGGTAATTATTTAAATGAAAAACAATGTTTGCTATAAAGTAACTCTTTTTATTAGTACTTTTTGGGTTAGGATACCAAACTCAGAATAGTTAAAAATATTACCATATGATATCCATGGCTTTGGACTGAGGAAGCCCAGTTCATGGAATTATTAAAGAGAAGGGAGTAACTATGTCTATAGGAAGGGAAGTAGGGAAATTTGCTCTTCTGATCCATCTTTTAATGCAGTTACTGGGATGAGATGGAGGAAAAGGCAGGGTGATTTAATTTAAGAAATTAGGAAGTGAAAAAAATGAGACTCAAGGATATATCTAGGAATTACAGGAGTCTTTAGTCCTCAAAGAAAAAAAAAATGCCCTAATATTGCTTACAAAAATCAAAAGTAAATCTGTTATTGGGCAATGATCCTAGTATTGAAAAGTTGAAAAATGAAACAATTATCTAAGGAATTCAAGCAAAACCCTTGGTATTACCTGAATTATTTGAATAATTGTGGTGAAAGTGGAATTTCTGCCTGGATTATTCATATAATTGCCTTAATTCTAATCTTCACTTGGCTGGTAGAAACCTTTCTTCAGGATGTATTTTTAGAATGTTAAATGCTAAAAAATAGACTCCTAAATTAAGCAGCACAATAGAAGGAAAGGAAGAGAGAGAAGAAATAGTAAGTAGTTGATTGTCAGAATAATCTATACCTTTTTTTCTAGTGACAATAACCAACATCCACTTTTTAATTATAGAATGAACTTCTTTAGCAAAAAAGGGAACTATATGTAGATTTCAAGTATAACCCACGGTATTTTTTAAAGTTATAAATTCCTTTTTAAGTTTCAGTTCTCTAAAATTTCAAAACTTAGTGGCTCCAAATACAGCAATTTAATTTTATAAAGCCAAGCAAATTGACTTAAAAATCTTACTGTACTTTTTGTTTGACTTTCTATTGTTGGTCTTTGCCTTCAATTCTTAAAGGCAAATTAAAAGGATGACCACATCCTGGTTGTCATTCCATTCTCTTCTTTGGTAGCAGAATCTGGGCAGAGAACCTGGCTGAAAAATTACATGCCAATGTCCCCTACAGCTGGCTGTGTCATGTGACCAAGTTCTGGCCCATGAGTGGAAGTGTCATGTGAGACTTCTGGATAGGATCCTTCTTTTTTGGACTGCTTCTGGCCTCCAACGCAAACAAGATACCTAGATGTCCAGCAGTCATCTTGGCCCACATGGATACCTTAACAATGGAAGCCACACACTAGGATGGTGAAAGATTAAGATACAAGGAACCTGAGTCCATGATGACCGTACAGCTACTAAACCTGCTCTGGGATCTTCCCTCCGCACTGCATTTACTTAAGAGGGTAACGACTTTTATCTTGTTTACTTAAGAGGGTAACGACTTTTATCTTGTTTAAGACACTATTGTTTCTAGCTTCTGTTACTAGAAGGTGAATACAATTCCTAAATGATACATGTATGAAAGCATTAGTTGAAAATATTTTGGAATTTTAGGGTTAAATTTCCAAATATGTATAATGGCCTCTTAATCTTAATCTCTCTCTCTCTCTCACACACACACATTACAATTTGTAAGAAAGAAAACTAAGTGGTTATTTGAAGTTGTACCAGTAATACAATTTGTGCAATTGCAAAGGATAACATTTGCAGTGGAGATTATGAGAAGATAAAAATTAAAGCGTTACTCAAAAATATTTCAGTGTGTAGATATAGACTTGAAAAAAAAAGAGAGAAAAGAAGGAAGAAAAATATAGAAAAGGAATGTAGCAATAGGATATTTGTAACTATTTTTTATGTTTTTGCAGATTTAGCTAAGTACAATATTAATAGTAAGAGAGGGAGAAAAGATCGGTCTATAGAGCATTCAGATGGAGTACTGAGGATTAATCATTTTCTCTTCAGAAGCTGCCCCAACTCTCTCCATGTTTTAAGAGCCAGCTCTTCTCTTCTGTGAAACTCTCACTGATCCCTCTGTAGGAGTTAACTTCTGCCCTTCATGTATTCGCCAGCACCAAGACTAAGGTAGAGTGAGGGACTTGTTTGTCTTAGGCAACATTTAAAGGGGTGCCAAAAAACTCAGTCATCAAGATGTATATTTTAATGAGCACAATACAGCATGCAGGCCAGGCTCCTATTTTTGTAAATAAATTTTTAATCACACTTCACATTTATCTCTATAACAGCACTCAAATATGTTTTTCATAAATATTCTCTCCCAACAGGGCCATATTCATTTTCGTATTCGCCCGCTATTCTGCTTTAAGCATAAAGGGCTCTTAAAAAACATTAAACTGAGTCTATTGAAGGATTTTGCAAGAATATACTGTACTAAGGACTGCAGGGTTAAATTTTCATCATTAAATTCAACTATAGCAAAAGCATAACAAGAGAGTGACAAATGTTGTGAAAGATCTTATAATTCAGTTCTATGAGAAAATCATCTGACTTCTCTTTGAGTGAAACCCTGCCCAGCCCAGAGAGAGGGAATTGTAACATTACTTTATATTCATATAGCACTTTGCCCTACATAAAGTGCTTTCTTTTAATCCTCCTTAATCCTGAAAGGTAGGTATTATTATCCTTATTTATTATGGAAGGATTAAGAAGTTAAGTGACTTGCCCACGGACTTACAGGCAGAAAGTGCCAGAGCTGGGGCTCTAACCCAGCTTTTCTGTGTGGAAATCCAATGCCCTTTCTGCTACTCCAAACACCAAGTCTTGGGATTGACTGAGGAGAAACAATTTATGCAGCAACTACAATAGCATGTGTTGTGTTTATGAAACAATGTCAGTAGCACCCTAAACCACAGTATTTTACTAAGTGTATTCATCCTGATTACAACTGCTCTGACTTTTGTATGTGTGTGTTTGATGAAGTAGCTCAACTCTTCTGGCACAGCATCGCATATTTTATGGTATTTTTTTGTTGAGGGCAGAAACCTACATATTGAAATATCAAAGAATGGGGAAATTGAGGAAATTATGTTATTAGTTTCAAATGAAAAGGAACATTTGAGAAGGTCTTTGAACTTTTCAACCAAAAAAGGTTATTTCAATGTTAAACATTATTGTACTCAAGAGTTGGGAGTTGATAAAGTTTAATGGGTTTCTTTTTCATACTTAGGGGAAACATCTATGACTATATTTTAAAACTCCATAGGTAATTAAATTTGTTTGAGAGCCTATAACTGCTTCAAATATAATTTCCCTCAGCATATAATAAACACAACCAAAACCCAAAATGTCCATTATTAGCCAATCTAGCACAAGATTTTTTATGAAAATTATAGATTCTGCTCATTGATTGTTGCCTGGAGAATTAAAAAACTTAAGTCTTCCTTTTGCAAGCTGATAGCTGAGTTCTAAGGTAAGCCTCATTCTCAAGAACAACCAGAACTCAAAGAAATTCAAAGCCATTCATTTTGGTGAATTGCAACCAGTCATCAATAACTATTTACTGAATGTCCACAGGGTGCCTAGGCATTGAAGTGGCAAGTCATTTATTTGTATTATTCAAAGGATTTCTAATGGAAATCTAAGGATTTGTAGATGTCTTTAAAGATGCAAAGTGTTGCGTGCCTCTCTAATTTAAACTGCCCCTACAAGGAAGGAGTTGAATAGTGAGTTTCAGAGCTCTAGGGGTTTCTAACACCCAGAGACGACTTTTGTAAGCGAAGACCCCATTGGGTGCCATGCGACCAGCGGGCCGGTGGTCAGAACATGGCTCCACCAGGGACTTCTGGGCAATTCAGGCCCTCCCGGGCTGGAGCAGGGCCGACGGCGGCAATGGCAGCCCTGACCCGCCACCCCTTCGCTCCCCTCCTGTCCCCTCCCCCCCGCACTCCCACCCCTCCACACCCTGCTCGTACAGTCTCCCAGTCTCCCAGCCCCGACCGGTTCTCGCGAGATCCGGGCAACTGAGCGCTCGGGGCCTTTTCAAATCGGGATCCGTTACCGCTTCCCCGGCCGCCGCCATTGTCGCGCTCGGAGCCCCTCAGCGCAGGCGGCCGAGGCGCAGGCAGCGGCGGCGGGATGGCGGACGCCGAGAAGCCCGAGGTGCTCCGGGCCGCTGGCGACGACAGCCCGCATCAGCAGCCCGCCGAGCCGCCGGGCGAGCCGCGGCGAGAACCGCACCCCCCGGAGCCGGAGAAGCAGCCGCCGCCGCACAGCAGCAGCTCCAATGGCGTTAAAATGTATTGTCTTTTCCTCGGGGGCCCGGGGGAGGCGGAGGGCGGGGAGTCGGCCTGGGGGCGAGGCCGGGCCGGGCCTCGGGGAAGGGTCACCGCCCCCGGGCCGTGGCGGCGGCAGGAGCAGGTGCAGCCGGGCCGCTCCTGGGCCCGCGGAACCGGGGTGCGGGCCGGGGGTCCCCTCCCCGACTTCCAGCCCGAGAACGCCGGGGTACCCCCTCTCTCCTGGCTTCGGCTGGAGAACGTTTGAGCAAAGCTCGGCGGCCGCCACGGTTTGCGATAAGATGGTCCCGCTGTGAAAGACCAGTAGTTAGTGTCCATCACTAGGGAGTATCTAGGGATGACATCATCGGACATTTCCTCCTTAAGCACCCAGAACGGATCGGAGAGGAAGGTCCTCCCAGCTCCCGGCCTCCTTCTGAGCTTTACAAGTTCAGTGTTTTGTGGTTGTTTTCTAAAGTAGGTAATCATTTCCCAACTGATATATACCAGGCGGAAGTTTAATAATGTGCTGTTAGACCGAAGCCATTGTGTTCCTCTCGAATTGGCGAGGTACTTTAATAAAAGGGAAATATGCGTGGTGCCTAACCGCCCCCCCCCCCCATGTTTGTCAGCCATGCAGGCTATTTTTAAAAAACGCAGTATGATGGTAGGTTCTTAATTATGGTATCATGATAAAATAAGATGTTTTTTAATTAAAGAAAATCCACTACTTTTAAGATTGCGGCTATCAGTGCCTATAAAGAATCTAGTCGACTCGAATTCCTAATAATTTCTAGTGTAAGGAAATGTTATGCTGTCCTTTGTTCTGTTATGGGGGGGATATGCAGTCAGGCATTTATTTTCATATGCCCAGCTCTTTAAACCTGAAGTTGAAAGTAGGTTAATAATTTAGTGGAAATATCCTTTTCCTTCACTCACTTATGCCTCAGAGTAGAAAGCAGTGAACATATGCTCACATTGAAATAGGAAAGGGAAATATCATTCTTACTTTTGTATAAAAATGTTTGTAAAAGGATGGTAAGACCTGGACCAGTCTATGTGAGAGTTGATTGCAGATAAGGTGGCTCTCCCAGCTGGTTTATGACACTCTTGCTCTTAATTGGGTTTGAGTAGAATAGGCAGCATCTTCCAGGCAGAATAGAGGTGCAGGTTTATGAGATTCGATCTCAGTGGACTGTGCTCCTGGTTGGAAAGTGATGCACTTCGGTAACTGAGGAACCAGAAAGTGAGCGAAGCACTTTCTGCCGTGCCCACCAAAATGTGGGCTTTCAGGGATTTAGCATCATAAATACGAATGAAAACCACTGGATTGATAAACTTAAAATATGTGCTTTTTATTTATGTCTAAACGTGAGTCTGCACCCTTTTCTCCCGAACAAATAGTACAGCCTTGAATTACAGAGAGAAGCCCTACTATACTTGGGTATGATTAGTGTAATAATGTAGTGTCTTTACAGGTAAAGCTGGTATCTAAAAGTCTCCATCAGGTCTAAAAGTCTCTAATCCCTTTTAAAGTCTCTTTGTGATTTAGCTAGATGGAGAAGACAGAGGTGGGAAAAGAATTTCTTTCGTTTCTAATTGAGGGAGAGGAAAATAAAAGGTGAAGAAATTAAGAAATGTTACTAGTAAATACAAATGCAGATTCTTTTCATATTGCTTACAATTTGTCTCTCTCCCTCTTCTTTTCTCAGAAGTTAAGAGGCCAATTTACTCACAGGGGTTTTTTGTACTATCTATTCTGTAAGAACACATAATGGTCCAGCATGGGCCACTCACTGAATAACTAGGTACATTTACCTCTCTCACCCTAAAAACCTTCTTTTGATCCTGTGAACCAACTGGAATAGTTAACAACCCAAAATGTAAACCTTGAGTTGATTACCATATGTTTTTAATGATAAGAATTCATAGACATGATAAAAATTACCAAATATTGCCTTAAAACATATATTGCTTAGAAGTCAACACAGTGCCACTTGTTATCAGGATTGAAGTGACTTGTGTTGAGGTTAATCCATAGTCGTTCAGGATGGAGACTACCATGTCTTATCTTTGTATGCCCAATGCCTTATACTTAAAGAGGCCCAGTAAATATTTGTTTAAGAAATGCAGAAGTGAACTTTTAGGATCATGAAACTCATATACAGAGGATTTAGTTGGCATGTTCACATCCTTTGACAAGAAATTAAAGATTTTTCCCTAGGTCTAGTCCATTATGCCAAAATGGTATACTAACTCCTTTTCTTAAGTGGATAGCAGGAAAAATAGCAGTATTTTTTATAGCTCTTCCTTATTCATATGTGGTATAGTAACATCTTGGAGTACATGACATTAGGGTACTTGTATAAAATATTAAGCATTGGCGCAAGGTGAGGTGGTTGAAGTAGAATAGTGTTTTTTTTTAAGCATATTAGGAGTAAAGAATGAAACTGGGCTTAATTTTGGATCTCATTCTGTAACATTATGCTTTTTTAAGTCATAAATTATGTTTACTCATTTGATGTTGGATATTGATGTTTCAGAAATATATGTTATTTGGGTAGACATAATTTAGTCTTGAGTAGGTAATGTTTTTGTGAATTAGAATAGTCACAGTATTTCAAGTGCATTAACAGGGTGGTTTTCCTAAATGAATGGTTTGGGAATTATTACATGGAATTCTAGATATAGTGTCAATATTTTAATATTATGTAGCATCATTTCCCTAAGGGTTTTCATGTGTATTTTTACTGTCTCTTCCACAGTGTATTTATGACATAGAAAGAGTTCAGAAATTGAGTAATTATAGTTTCTTAATAGTCAGACCATACCTCTGACCACTAAACTGATCTGCCTTCCATAGATAATTTATGCATTGTACATGAGCAGTTTATCTTTAAGATGCCACTAATTGGGGAAAGCTGGAAAAAATTGCTCTTTCTGGTCATCCTTTGAGTAAATATTTTAAAGAGGGTATCCTGCATAATATTACTGCTTTTTAATGGAATTGTCAGGTGGTTGTAAGCAAATGCTTACAACATCTGTGTAAGAAGAGAGGGACATAGCGATTACTTCAGACCTTTGTGCAATTTTGACGCCTGGTTTCATCCAGGAAGAAAATAGGCAGGGGAAAAGGGTATTTAGCTAGAGCCCATATAGAGGTCTTCTCACCTGAACAGAGACTTAGTTATTTTAAAAACATTCATTGAATTCAGCCTTCTATGTCAATGGGTTCTCTTGGGGATTAAAAAGAAGGGTTTATTCTTGTATCTACTATACCCAGAAACCAGAGAAAAGGCCTCTGTGCCTTTCGGCTCCTTGTTGCCATTTTCAGTGCTCGCTGCCACTCTGTTCAGACAGGTAGGTTCTTGAGAGAAGATCACTTCCAGGCTGTGCCATTTCTGATGAGGGAAGATGTTTGGCAGTGAAGGTGTCTCTGTCAAGGTCTGAAAAGGTGGTAAAACAAGTTTGGCCCTAATGTCTCTGTCTTGATTTTAGCAGTTTTTCTGGCAGACAGCAGCACCATCTGTGCTCAGATGAGTATGGGTTCTTAATTGACCGTTCATTCGAAAATTAATATTTATGGAGAGCATGTCATGTGCGGCTATCATGTGAGATGCTGCTGATAGCAACACAGATAGTTTTTGTTCTTACAGAGTTTTACATACTGTGTTTATGGCTGTGTTGTTACCTGTGCGGAAAAGTAGTGTCTAAAAAGTTCAGTATATCCTGGAACGAGTGACTCCAGTAAGAGGTGTATGTGGTGCGCTGCAATGTGGAGATTCCCACAGTCGCTTGGCTCAGAAGATAATTTAGAGCCTGGATAAGGAAACCTAGTTGGTTGTCAGAATAATCCAGGAAGCTTTAAAAGGTTTGAATTCCTGAATGTCATTCCCAGAGCTTTTTGTTACTATATGTCTGTGAAAAATTGCCTTAAGATCAAAGTTTTAATTAGTTGTTAATTCACTAGAGTAATTAGTGATTTAAAATAAACCTATTGTTACTTCTGTAAAAAAAGGTTCCTTTTGACAAGTAAATTGTATTTTAAAATAGATATCGAGAGTTTTATTTATGGGATTTACTTTAAGTATATGCTTAGATTTTATGGGTGGTTAGTGGATAGCATCATATACTTGCATTGTGCTTACAGTCTTACAAATTAAATATTTTTCTAGTTAGGGCCTCATTAAAAAGTAGATTTATAAAAGCCTGGTTCACATTACGTTTAAGTACTGCTTCCCCCCTTCACCTCACCCCTCCTTTATAGGTAATAGGCACTAATATAATGGCATGACTCTATGAAGTACTCTATCCTAGCTTATAGCTTAAAACGCAGAAAATCTTGAGCATGAAAATAGTAGGATACCTTATCAGTTTTCTGTTTATCAAAATTGGGAATAGAAAAAACTTACGAGAGTCGTATGGGAGTGTATACATAAATAGCTACTACTATGTATTTTAATTATGTTTTTAAGCAGTGGAGGAGAAAAGTTCTGGAAAGAAACCATTAATGTTTGAGATAAACTTTTTCAGGGTATCATTTTGTAAATTAGGTTTTTTAGAGTTGTGAATGGGGCCCAGAAAGTTAATTCTCCATTAAAGGTGGCAGTTTTACATACTGTAGGAATAAAATTGCTGGTTTTCCCGTCTTGTTGGGTTCTAATAACATTTATTAAGTATTGTGATGGGAAAAACTGGGTGATTGTTTGGATGCTGCAGCTATTTAATATGGAAAAAATGGAGGGCTGTTAAGTGAGAAGTTGGTCATAAGCCCAAATCGTTGCTTTGAAATGGCATTGGATAATTTCAGAGCCAGCGGCTGACTCTCCAGCTGCTTTGCCGAGGTCTAACTTAGTGGAGAGTTTTGTAAAATAAGGTGGTAAATATGAAATATTTAATGTAGACTTCCATTGTTAGAAGCATGACTGAGGTTTTCTTTTTGTTGTTTTGTTTTTAATTCATAGAGAGAATAATGAATCAGTGAAAGAAGAGAAATCTGAATTAAAAGAAAAGTCTACAGGAAATAAGAAGGCTAATAGATTTCATCCTTATTCAAAAGACAAGAATTCGGGCACTGGAGAAAAGAAGGGTCCAAATCGTAACAGAGTTTTTATTAGCAACATTCCCTATGACATGAAATGGCAAGCTATTAAAGATCTAATGAGAGAAAAAGGTAACCAGCTCTGATAAACCCACTGTTGGATAATCTTCATGTAGAGGGGCTGGGGGGAGCTAAGCAAACTTTTTTATTCCTCTGAGCCACACAGCCTCAAAAAATGGATTTTTGTTTTGTTTCTTGACACATGAATTAATCTTTTCCTCTTCTTTCACTTGACACAATTTCCTTACAAGGTAGTATGGATAAATGAAGTGGTTTTTTTTTTTTGCCATTTTAGTGGGATAGTAGCGAGCCAGCATGTGCATGCCACCAAGAATTTTGTTAAAGTGATTGCTTTGCCTAGTTGAAGTTTTTATAGATTTTTATATAGGACTGTTGCATTAGTTAAGCAATACATTTAGTGTGTTAAAGTATGAATAATAAGGTCTGATTATTTTTTTTCCAAAAGCTGTTTTGTTATTATCTTGGTGGAGTCTGGAATCCGGCTGTGGAATTCATTTTGTTTGCATTGTCATGAATGCCATGATGCTGTCTCTGCAGTTCTATATTAAAATTGCGTCACTGCTGTTGCAGTTTTGTTTTCAGAATAACCTGAAAACCCTTATTTTATATTCATGGTTGGTTTTGGGGAAAAATAATTTCAATATTTGATCTTGTAAAAGTTAGTTTTGTTATCTCTTGAAAAATTGAGTTTCAACAGTCCTGCAAACTATGTACTTGGCTTTGAGGCTGATTCTTTCTAATAAATAAAAAAAATTGCCTTGGTGTATCTGTTGTAAGGTGACAACTATTTGATTGGTTTTATTCATTGACTCTATTTAGAAAGTGTGTGGCTTGCTGTGAAGCATGACTTGTAAATTTAGTTTACTGATGGCAAACATGATTGAAGACATTCAGGTAGAAAGTCACCTTAAAACAGCTGTTGTGTGTAGGCGACTAAAGTTATTTGAAAAGTGTTAATGTTGATGTTTTTAATATGATAGGCTAAGGGACCATTTGTATGTATATGTGCATTTGTTCACCAACTATATCATGCTGGCCAAAATATGATCTGTAGTATGAATTAGGTTAATATGGTTGTTAGCTTTTTTAGAGAATGTGGATGATGTACATTTCTGAAAATTAGTTAAATTTACATAGCCATTGACAGGAGGTATGTTGGTCTGGTTTTGATTGTTGGTGAATAATAGGTGCTTTTCTGTAGAGTTGTGCACAGGTGTGCAGTAAAGCAAGATATTGGTGTTTAAATGTATTGTTTCTTGGTATCTTCCTTTTGTATGTCTTATGTAGTTGGTGAGGTTACATACGTGGAGCTCTTTAAGGATGCGGAAGGAAAATCAAGGGTAAGTGCTGTGGGCGATAATCTGCTTGAGGTTTAAAAGTTCCTCAGCAGTTTACTTTTTGTATAATACTTGTACCAGTTTTTGGAAACTTAAGTTTCATTTTGTTTTACTTTATTATGCAAGATTTGAGGCTTTATACTAGCAAGTCTGACACATACTCAAACCAAACCAGCTACCTGGAAGGGATGGGTTTTGTAAATGCTCATAAAAGGCATTCACTTTTCTAATGCTCTAAGGTAATGCTTCTTCTTAGCCAATAGATTTTAATATAGGATTTTTTTGTTGTGTTTTGATGTCTTCAAGGATATTTTAAAAGTCTCTGAATTGACAATATTCCCTAAGAGTTCTATGAGAGGCCTATAGCTTAAAGGTGTTAATTCAGAATGTATGTTTGAAACTTACGCTGACGAGCTTAATTTGGTAGGCTGCAGGACCACATAAGAGGCAGTGCTCTGCCCAATTGGTACGAAGGACATTGATGATTAAATCGACATAGAAGGAATTGGTTGATAGTAGATACTGATTTTTAACAAGAAAGCAGTGTACTGAAGAATGCAATGGAAGGCTTTTAACAGTGTTTAATTATATTAGCAAAAACCAGTTGGATGTATGAAAAATAAAAACTTTTGTCATTACATTCAAATAGCGCTTTGAACAGGAATAATGAAAAGGAATTGTTTAAAAAATGATTCTACAGATTTGTTTCTCTAGCATAGGTGGTTTTTTTACATACTTAAAGCTGGATGCTGTTAAATTGTGTGCAGCCAGTTTTCTCTAACAGAGAACTTTGTTAAAAATGAGGTTAATGTTTCCTATTTTGCTTTTAATAAGATTAAAATATACATTAAAAACTATTTGTGCATAATAATATAGCTTTCAGCAATGTTTGTAACAATGTAAGGATAGGTATAGTGTAGCCTTCAATTATTTCCTTGAATTAGTTTTGATTGAATTTTTGCAATTACATTACTTTAGTTTTAACTTAAAGAAGAGTCATCTAAAAGTAAAAATGTGCTCCAAGCTTGTTAAATGCTGGATTCTACTATCTTAAATACATAGATTTAAAAATTTACAGAAAATTTGTGGTCAGTTGCCTGTTATGTTCTGGAGATATAAAGACAAAAAATGATTGTATTATTGATTGCTTTTGATGACTTAAATGTTAGAATCTACCATTAACTTTGTCTACTGATCTAAAACTTTTTTTCTTTTGCATATATTGACAAAAATCTGCCTGGATATAGGGTTGTGGGTAAGAATTTTTTTTAAGTATCTTAAGTCAAATTTAAACTTCTGATTGGAAAAAAAGAAATCTTAGTACATAAACATTTCCTATAAATTTTTTCCCCATTAAGTGTGGTGGAATTTAAAGATGAAGAATTTGTAAAGAAAGCATTAGAAACTATGAACAAATATGATCTTAGTGGAAGACCCCTGAACATTAAAGAGGTAAGATTTCTTATATTGGAATAATTTAAACATTTGAATATAACAACATGTTTTCTTTGGATTTTCATCTTTGGTAATGTATTTATCTAACAACAACATTTTTTAGCATAGATGCTTATTAAAGCATTATATAATGATGGTAGTTTTGCTTGTACATGATTTCCTATTTGCCCTTAAACAGTTATCCTATATATTTGATTTGTTCCAAGTTATTATAAGCAGAGGTACATGATTTAAAAAACTTTCAGGACACAGAAATTTAAAGATGACACACTTTAGGTGCTGATTTTATTTGGTATAGACATTTCCAGTTTTTAGATTATGTTTAATTTGAGAAATATAGTGGATATTCTTGTATTTGATAATTAAAGGTTGCTTAATAATACAAATACCTTAGGGATTTGAATAAAATTGATACTCACTTTTAATAAAATTTACCTGAAACTGTGCCAGAATGAATTTAAGAAAAGTTATGGGGCTGGCCCAGTGGCACAGTGGTTAAGTTCACATGTTCCGCTTCGGCGGCCTGGGGTTCACTGGTTCAGATCCCGGGTGCGGACATGGCACCGCTTGGCAAGCCATGCTGTGGTAGGCGTCCCATATATAAACTAGAGGAGGATGAGCACGGATGTTAGCTTAGGGCCAGTCTTCCTCAGCAAAAAGAGGAGGATTGGCAGCAGTTAGCACAGGGTTAATCTTCCTCAAAAACAAAAGAAAGAAAAGTTATAAATCTGTTAGTAAAATAGATAAGTGGAACTTGGAAACCCCTAAAATGGAGATGTTTCCTTTGTATGGAATTGTAGTAGTATAAATATGTTGACAAAAGAATAATCAGAAGATACATAAAAGAATTATTTACAGTTAAATGTAATTGACTTTGGAAATGATTAGCTTAAATAGTAGCCATTTTCATGTCTTCTTTTAGTTCATGTTGTTAATCTTATCTGAATAGTTTGATCACAGATCACTTTTGCGTATATCCTTGCTAAAGTTGGTGTTAAAAAAGGTTAGAGGATGTAACTTTGGGACCCAGAAGAGTCTTCACCAACGTGGATGCAAATCATTGGTAGTAGAGCAGCACTGTCAGTCACATATAACTTAGTGATGATAGTGATTTGAATCTAGGCTCTATCACTTTCTAGCTGTGTGACTTATTCTTTAAACCTCAGTAATTATAATATTACTGCTGATAACGCTCATCCAGTAGAGTTTTTATGAGGATTAAATGAGGTACATGGTAAAGGACTCAGGCTCTGAAATCAGAGAATCTGTGTGACCCAGGACAAATTACTTAACCTCTCTATTTCTTTGTTTCCTAATCACTAAAATGGGAATACTACTAGAATCTATCTGATAATGTTTTAAGGACTCAGAGTTAATAGAGGTAAAACATTTAATAAATGTTAGCTATTTGTTGTAATTGTGATACTATTATATAAAGCACATAGCATAGTGCTCAAAATATTATAACCACATAATAAATAGTAGCTGTAATAATAATTGTGATTGTTGTTTCCTGTCCAAGGTGGGAATGTTACTGGTTGTTCATCTTTTGTTCCTGCGTATGAGGTGACAATAGCTTAAAATAGAGGCGATGCTACCAACAAATAAACTATCCCAAAACCATTTATTGGAGTCAGCTTCTGAATTCCTCTAATTCTGCTTGAGCCTTGGGATTTGTTTACTTATTTTAAATATTTTGACGAGAAAGTGAGAATTAGTAGAGAAAGTTTAGAGTGTTGTGGTCTGTGCCAGCCATTTATTGGTAGTTTTTATGCATAAGCCAGGACCAGTGTTCCAGGAATGTGTTGATATCCTAATAATTTCCTATAAGGGTGACATTTGTAGAACAGCCACCATTTTGGGAAATTATTATTTTAAGGATTATGATTTTCTGTTTTATATTTCCTGTTCCTCTTCAAAAAACAAGTATTCTAGATTCTCATTGTCTTTTTTTTTTTAAATTGTAAAAAACGTTTATTGGATGCTAAAGGCCATGCCCATGTTTTTTGTGTTCTTCTAAGTTTTAGTACTTTATAGATCCTTAGTAATAATTAGGAGACCCTAGAATAGACTTATGTGATCCAAGGTGATATAGGATACTTCCATTTTTAACTTTTTTAAAAGAAAAAAATGGTTGAGTTTGGCCTAGCTAAATGATGTTCCTTATTCAATTAACTTCTTTGGATTAATATCATAAAGGTCCCTTTTCTGGGAATATCTGATTTACAAATGAGTGGCTGAGGTTAATGCTGAGAACTATTAGTTAGAGTCTAAAGAAAAAAATATTTCCAGTGTTTCTTAACAGGTATTAGAATTGCATTTTTTCATTTAATTAAATGGGGATTAGTAGCAGTTGTAAACTTATTATAGGCTCTCCAATAGCAATAGCACGTAGTCACTGGCAGGCTGACATCCAAGGGGAAAAGAGGAATAAAAACCATGTTACGTAGTAGGTAATTTGTTTTATATAAATTGTATTTTATATATGCTTTATATATTCTATATGTATATGTGTATGTATTTTTTTTGTGTATATATATTTTTATATATATTTTTCATACCCATAAAAAAACAAATCAAAACATAGCAGTATGCTTTCTTAATGTTAAGACTGTTAAGGACAAACAACGTAATTATCTTAATAGTTCATGAAGCATCTCCCCTTCTGTGTCTTCCTCCTTCCTCCATAGGTAACCACTATCCTAAATTTTGTGTTTGTGTAAGTTTTTGAAACCTTGGACCCGAAGCATATATTATTTATTGACTTAAAGGTTTTATAGCATTCTTCAAAACATTTCTTTTCTTCTGTGGTTCTTTTTTTCCTTCATGGTCAAGAAATACATTGGAAGCCAGAATACCTTTATTCTTGCCCTCACTCTTTCACCTTTTGTTCTCCCAGCCTTCCTAGAGAATTTGTTAAAGTCATCGACCTTTATTTTTGTTAGTATTCCCAGACTGAGGCCAGCAAATAGAGTTGATGGTTACGCTTATCATAATCATTTGGTATTGCAGATGATAGTGTGTAAGTGTGTTACATGGTTTTTTGTTTGTTTTTTCCATTCCGTGTAATAAGATAGTGAGAAATACGTTTAAACTTGCTTTTTTGATTTTGTTTAAAGGTAGAATATTTCTCTTGTAAAGTTAATGAACTAAAAAAAGCAATGTTTAGTCTCATTCTTTACTTGGACACTTAGCTTTTCTTTATCTCCCCTCTCCCTCCGTCTCAGATCATAATCACTATTGAGGGAGGAAAGAGGTTAGAAGGTGGATAATTGTATTTTGTGCAGGAACATAATTTATACATTATAATAGTTCCCCTGTACCCCAGTATTCCTGGGTCTCATAACAGTCTCTTCACATTGAAAAGCTTTCAATTAGTCTGAATTTGGCATTACATTGGGCATCTGCTGGTGAAAATTCACCATTACTGCATTTTGAAAAGACAAGTCACAGTAAGTATTTTGCTCCTCTTTGATGTATATGTATATTTATGTTCGTGTGCCATATACTTGTACACTAGTGTGAGGGCAAAAGTAAACTAATTTCAAGTTCTTAAGTGACTTTAGTGATTGGAAAGAGGTATTTAATTGACATCCCTGGAGACTGAAATCTTTTGTCTGTCCGCAGGTTTTTATGGGACGGAATTCTCTGGATGAGAAAAAAAAGCTCACCCTTCAAGAGGGCCAATAATTTGAGCCAGATGGGATAGCTACTGTAGAATTTGAAGTTGTTGTTTTGATGATATAGACTTACTGATGTATCTGGTGGCATTTAATGTTCAATGTGTGTTGTAGGATCCTGATGGAGAAAATGCTCGTAGGGCATTGCAACGAACAGGAGGATCATTTCCAGGAGGACATGTACCTGATATGGGATCAGGGTTGATGAATTTACCACCTTCCATTCTCAATAATCCAAACATTCCTCCTGAGGTTATCAGTAATTTGCAGGCTGGTAGACTTGGTTCCACAATTTTTGTTGCTAATGTAAGTTTAAGCTTTAGTTTGAATTTTTATCATTCAGATATTTAGTTCTAATCGTGAGATTATTTAATTAGATGAATGGGTTATAGATTTATAGAACATTTTGCTTATTTTTAACTAAAGTAAGCAAAACAGTAATTATTGTAAAAACCCCAATTTAAGTCTGTATATATAAGGTTAGAGTGTAAATACAAGTTGTTACGATTTTTTAAAAGAGAGCTGTGGATTTTATAAACACTTAAGCAGTTCTTGAAATGACTTACTTTTATTGTGTGTGATTTTTTTTTATGTTGGTAAATGGAGTTCTTTCTTTAGCTTTGATATTTGTGAATGTGCACGTCGTAGTTGGTTTGTCATTTGTTCTAAGCTTCCAAAAGTCAGTAATATCAACCATACTTTCCAAAATCTGAATTTCACTAAAAATAAACGTGCAAGTTTCAAATGTGCAAAGCAGGATTGAGCAGTTGACAGACTGTTTTGGGAATTAAAAAAAATTAAGGATGAGGAACAATGTGGATTGTAGCTTAACTGATTTTAAACAGCTTAAGATGTTTTTAGTTGAATGCTCTTGATGCACTGTTTAACAAGACTTATAGTTTTTTATAGTTTTGAGAGTTTAGAAAAGATTTGTTTGTATTATTTATAAATGGGGAAGGGGTTTATTAGGTATGTAACTATATAATTTTATGTTAAGCTTGACTTCAAAGTTGGTTGGAAGAAGCTAAAGGAAGTGTTCAGCATAGCTGGAACTGTAAAGCGGGCAGATATTAAAGAAGACAAAGATGGCAAGAGCAGAGGAATGGGCACAGTCACTTTTGAACAAGCAATTGAAGCAGTTCAAGCAATTTGTATCCTGATTTACACTTGAGCATTATTTAATGAGGTTGAAGAAGCTTGATACCATGTTGTGGGGGTCATGGAATTTAAGGATGGCTTAGAAATGTGTGTTAGACTTTAGTCTCCAGCACATAAAACCTTTACTATGTCCAAGTACTAAAGTCACTCTTAAAACTTGAATTAGCTGTATTGTACAGGCCTGATATGAACATTTTCTACTTTCTCTCCCTACGGCAACTAGTTGTATGTATACATGCTGTTGACAGTTATGTAATCCATTGTACATTAAAGCAATTGCTTTAAAAGAAGCCTTGTTAATTTTCTTGTTTCAATGGTTGAATTAGAAGGTTGTATTTTATTTATAAAATAAAAATATAAAGCAAAGAATTGAAGATTTTTCTTTGAGTATATGGAAGAGACTAATACGAATAAGTAAAATATTAAAGGTATTGATTAAAATATTAGAGTTAGCCTGACTCTAAATAAGATTATTAAAAATGTGTTGTGTTCAAGCATAATTTTATAGTCACGTTAACTGGCTTTCCTTGACTGAACCAACAGCTATGTTCAATGGGCAGTTTTTGTTTGATAGACCTATGCATGTGAAAATGGTGAGTTCCTACATATCACTTCAACCCTCCAACCTTCAAATCTTTTATCTGCTCTCCTCTATGTTACAGCTCTTTTTACTTATATGTTAACCATATAATAAACTTTTTTGCAATTAGGATGACAAGTCTGTCCCTCATGAAGACTACCGTTCACATGATAGTAAAACACCACAATTACCCCGTAAGTAAAAGCTGTTATTAGACTTCTTTTTCAATTGCATTATATACTAAGCAAAACTCTTTATTTTTGTGCCTACGTCCCAGGTTGCCCACAGTTTAGGGTTAGTTTGAAATTGTGGGGATAGTTTGGCATGATTGTTTAGGAAGACTGAGAAGATAAATATGTGCCATTTTTTCCCTTTTTGGTAGTTTTTCCTGATTATAAAAGGAGTATATACTAAAAACTTTGGTGCATTCACCCACAGAGGGAGGAGAAAAGTCCTTATAATTTTAACACCCACGAGTAACCACCATTGTAATATTTTTGTTTTTTCTTCTAGTCTTCTGTGTATATTTTTTATGTAGTTGAGCACTACCATATAAATAATTTTGTATTTTTTTAACATTAGAGTATAAGCATTATTCCATGTTGAAAATTCTTTCTAAGTTTTTTTTTTTAAAGATTGGCACCTGAGCTAACAACTGTTGCCAACCTTCTTTTTTTTCCTGCTTTTCCTCCCTAAATTCTCCCAGTACATACTTGTGTATTTAGTTGTGGGTCCTTCTAGTTGTGGCATGTGGGTTCGCCACCTCAGTGTGGCCTGACGAGTGGTACCATGTCTGCACCCAGGATCTGAACCAGCGAAAGTGTGAGCCGTCGAAGCGGAGTGCACGAACTTAACCACTTGGCGATGGGGCCAGCCGCACCAAGTATTTTTATTGGCTGTATAATAGTCTATCATATGGGTGTTCCATAACTACTTCACTGTTATGTATATTTAGGTGTTTTAACTTTTTTTCCTTTAATCACCAACGGAACAATTCATGTCTTTTTTTATACAAATCTTTGTTATGCTTTTGGTTATTCCCTTAAGGTAGATATCCTGAAGTAGATTTGTAGATTCTCAGGTGTGTTCATTGATCAGTATTATCAAATTGTTTTCCAAAGGATTGTAAAACAACAATGTAATGTACTTAACATCTGTGTCTCAATGCCCCATCTGCAAAATGAGGATGATAATAGTACCTACTTCATGGGGTTGGCATGAGTATTGTGTGAATTAATATATATACAGCACTTAGAACAGTTCTGGTATAATGTAAACATTCAATAAATACTAGCTCTTGTTCTTACTATTTTAGTCTGCCTTCTCTGGTTATCATTAAAGATTTTTAATCATAAACTATTTTAAATACACAGACAAAAATAAAATTACTCATGTAGCTGGTATAGGCCATATTTGTTTTAGGTGATTTTTCTTTAAAATAAAATTTTACAGTTAATATTGAGATTCTCCCGCCCCCCCTGCCCACCTCCCACCAGATACCTTACCCAGATGAAACAACTTATGAATACATTTATGTTTTAATAATCTGACTACAATTTATATATCCATAAACATTATCTGGAATTGTTTTGCTGAATTTAAAATTTGGTGTGAGTGACATCATATTGTATAAAGTAGTCTGCAACTTGCTCTTTTCGAGATTCATTTATGTTGATAGATGTGGCTCTAGTTCCTTCATTTTAACTGCTAATACCATATTTTATATATTTTCTTGTTTTTTAAGTTATTCTAATTTTTTGTTACTAGGAAGAACACTAAGTTGGGGAGTGTTCTTTTTCTATTGGAATGACCTGTTCTCTCAATGTTTGCTAGAAATTACTTGTAAAACTGTCTGACCTGGGTGTATTATTTGGGGCAAGATTTTCAACTGCTCATTGTTCGTATTTTCTGTTGATTCTTCAGTCAGTTTTGGTAATTTCTTATTTTTCTAAAAATTTTACCGTTTCTGTCCATTTTCAGATTTACTAACATAAAATAATCTCTCTTCAATTTTTACCACATCTGTAGTTCTGTTTTCTTTTAAATTCTGAAGATTTGCAATTTCTCTTTCTTTCTTGGTCAGTTTTGGTTAGAGATTTGTCAGTTTTATTAGTACTTCCAAAGAAGTGAATTTCGTTTTCTCTGTTTTAATTTCTGCTCTTTGCTATTTTCTTCTCTCGGTTTCTTTGGGTTCAGTCTCTTATTTCTGTCCTAACTCCCTAAGTTGAAAGTTTACCTCACTAATTTGCATCCTCTCTTTTCTACTATAAGTAGTTATGACTATAAATTTAGCTGCTGTACACAGGATTTACTATGGAGTATTTTTATTGTGATTTAGTTTTTATTAAATTACCATTATGATTTTTTTCTTAAGCCATGTATTTTTGAATTTCCGCATGTATTTTTTTCCTTACTTCTAACTCAGCAGTGTGGTCAGAGAAGACGGTCTATATGATTGTGGTTCTTTGGAATTAGTTTGGACTTTGCATTATGGCCTAAAATGTGGCATGTTTTTATAAACATTCCAGGTATGCTTGCTGAGTGCGCTGTTCTTTATAAGTCCATTAAATCAAATTTATTAGTCATCTAAATTGTCTCATGGATCTACTAATAATTTTCTCTGCTTGTGCTATCAATTCCCGAGAAATATGTAAGGTAAAATCTCTCACTAGAATGGTGGGTTTGTCTGTTTTTTCTTTAAATATTTTGAATCTAATTTACTAAGTGCATCCAAGTTTTTGGAACGGATATATTTTCCTAGTGAATCAAAATTTTATCATTATAGAGTGATTTTATTTTTAGTAACCACCTTTAAGTCTTTTGTGTAATATTAATGTAGATACAATAGCTTTGTTTTGTTTATTCACATTCCTTGATTTATTTGGATTAATTCAATTGTCTTATTTTGTCTTCTGTTTTTCTACTTTTTACAAATGTTTATTTTTCTTCTCTCTTGCTTTCTCTTTTAGTGGTTATCATGGATATTTTTTATATGTTTATATAAAGTCTGAAGTTAATGTAATTATTATTTTTCCTTTTTTGTTATTGAAGAAGATTAGCCCCCTGCTAACATCTGTTATCTTTTTTGCTTGAGGAGGATTAGCCCTGAGCTAACATCTGTGCCAGTCTGTCTTCACCCTATATGTGGGTCACTGCCACAGCATGGCTGATGAGCTTGTAGGTTCATGCCCAGGATCCAAACCCAGGCCACCGGAGTAGAGAGCGCTGAACTTAAGCACTTTTCCATGGGGCTGGCCCAATATAGTTATTTTTTTAGTCAGTAGTATAGTGACCTTTGAGTGCTTTAATTCTAATCTCCTATTCAGTTGTATGCTTTTATTGCTCAGTGTTTTAGTTCTGTATTGTTTTGTTAATCCCACAAGTTAGGCATTAGTATTATTTACCATTTTTGTGTCTCATCTTTTCTCTGATTTTACAGACCCTGGCACTAATTTTTTCTCCTAAAGCATATATGTTGAAAGCTCTTTCAACGAGGATCTGTTGTTAGTAAATTCTCCCAATTTTGGTTTGGCCATAAATGTCTTCAAAGATAGTTTTACTGGTTAGTTTGAGATCAATAGTTATTTTCTTTCAGTGCTTTGAAAATATTCCACAGTCTTCTGGCTTCCATTGTTGCCGTTAAGTTAGCTATCACTTGAATTTTCTTTCCTTATAGATGAGCTGTGCTTTCCATGTCACTGATTTTTAAGATCTTTGTCTTGGAGATGCCGTTTGTATGTGTGGATTCTGTTAGGGGTTTTGCAGTTTGAGAATTCAGTTTTTCAAAATAAATTTTGGAAAATTCTCAGCTCATGTGTCTTTGAATATTGCCCTTTCTCCCTTTATAGGGCAGTCCTTTACCGCCTCCACCAAGTTTACCTTATCACTCAGGGTGTCATCTTTCAAGGTCCCGGCTTTGTGTAGGGACTTCCAATTTCCTTTTCCACTATTAATAATACTCTTCTACTTATTTAGATAAAAATATATCTCTGTTATATTTATACTTCTTTTGTATCTGTTCTTTTTGAGATTTACAATTTTATATGCTCATCTCTATTAAGATATGATATGAACTCTTAATACTTTGACGGAATCAGTTTGTTGTTTTAGCTAAGTTAATCATTATTAACCTCCCCACTTTTTCTTTCTCCCTTTTTCCCTCCCTTTCTTTGCTCAAATTGATATAACTTGGCAAATGGGAGCCTCCTCATTTTCTGTGCCTCTGATATTCTTACTTTTTGGTAAAAACAGGATTTCCCAGATCCATGAAGATTTTTCTTGTTTTAAGACATGAGATTGGCCTACTTTCAAGGAGTCCTGGTTCCTTTTAGTAAAGAATGATATTAAAAATGAAAATATGAGTGCTAGGTGTAGACATGAGCATTGTTGATAGTAAAATGTGCTGTTGCTTTCAGTTGGACCATTTTTAGGGACTAAGCTGAAAAAAGGTATCCTTTTTTTTTTACTAGATCACGTTGATCTTTCCAATTTAACACAACATGCTTCTGTACTCTATCTTAAAAAAGAAAGAAAAGTATTTCATTTTCTCACCCCCTGTCACTTATTAAATGCTACATTGACTACCAAGAACTTTAAAACCATACTCCGATTTAGCAGAATAAAACAGTTCCCATTCAAATGTTAATTAGTTCTACTGTCTTAGGGTCATCAAATTATCTTCTAAAAGTCTATTTTCAATGAATTTAGTTTATTTTAAGAGAGGTAGTAAAAAGAATACTGGATTTAGAGACAGAAGACTTAAACTCTAGCCATAGCTTAATCACATAGCTAAATGGCATCGGACAAGTAACTTAAGGTCTCAAGAATTTCCCGTGATGGATAATAGATTTGAAAACACTTAAGGTGCCATATAAATGTAAATAGATGTGTAAATGATC
The DNA here is from genome assembly GCF_041296235.1 of Equus asinus. NCBI lineage: Eukaryota > Metazoa > Chordata > Mammalia > Perissodactyla > Equidae > Equus > Equus asinus. Next base: position 148,732,515 of record NC_091791.1, read on the forward strand.
AAACTGGTTAATGTAACATTTGCTATATTTGTTATATTTTCATGCTCGTTGACTTTTTAGTTTGATTTGAACCATCTTAAAAGTAATTCTTAGATTTTAAGTGGTTCTGCAAATTTAAGCAAGATTCTCGTTTTCAGATATGTATACCATTTATAAAGTGATAGAGTATTTTTCAAAATCCTCTTGTGATTTCATTAGTCCTTTTCCATATGCCTTTAACTGGGATATAAGATAGACCTGCTTCATAAAACTCTTCTCCTTAATAAGGAATATTATAGTGAGGCTTCAATGTGCTGCATTCCATTGAAAACAAGAACCAGTGCTCTTATTTACAAATCTGACACATTGTAGAAATACCACTACAGCCATACAGCTTTTAAAAAGAATTAGGGCCAGTTTATCATCTATGAGTTGGTAATATTCTTCTTCTTTGTGCTTTAGGTGGTCTTGGAGGCATTGGAATGGGACTTGGTCCAGGTGGACAGCCTATTAGTGCCAGCCAGCTGAACATAGGAGGGGTAATGGGAAATTTAGGTCCCAGTGGTGAGTATTCTAGCTGGCTTATTTCTTTGTAAGTGATACATTTGCTAGATTATAAAGCTTACATTTACTAGTTTGTAATAATGTTTAAAGGACTCTATTTTATAGTTGAATATTTAGGATGTTACTTCAGTCTGAAAAAGGAATGAAACCTTGGTAGCAGAGAACATGAAAGAAGATGGGCAAAGGTCAGGACGGTTCCTGTGAGGCCAGCTGTGTTGTAGCTAGCCTTTTAGTATTTTGGATTTTAAAACGTCTTTGAGGCAGAGGGAGAATGTTCAACATAGCGCCTTATGTATCATGGATCTACAGTATTTGTGGAATGGCTGAAATGCTACCTTATCATAAGCAATTTAAATTTGTATATCTAGCTGGGAAGGTAGCTTTTCAGATAGCTATTTGGCTCTTTGCCTCTGCTAACTTAGAGTTTATCTTTGAAGATTGGTTTTTAAATTTTTTGGTTTCAGAACCCTTTTATACTCTTAAAATTTGTTGAGAACCCCAAAGGGCTTTTGTTTGTATTTGTCAATATTTACTGTATTAAAAATTAAAACTTAGAAATTTAAAAAATATTTACATATTTATTTAAAATACCAATAATAAACCCATTATCTGTTAAGGTAAATATAATTTTTAAGAAAATAAATTGTATTTTCCAATACAAAAAACTTAGTGAAAAGAGTGGCATTGTTTTACCTTTTTTGTAGATGTCTTTAATGTTTGGCTTAATGCTTCTGCATTCAGTTTATGATATCATACATCATGTAGTTTCTGGAAAATCCCACCTTATACTAACAAGAGAATGAAAGTAAAACAGTTAAATAAAATAGTATTATCTGATGAATGAAACAGTTTTGACCTATTGGACTGTCAAGGATCCTGAGACCATACTTTGAGAACTGCTGTTTTAATTGATGGACTAATAAATGCTATCAGATTCCTGTTTTTGTTGAGATGTTATAGCTGCACTTTAAATTTTGAGGGTTGTTATGGTAACCACTTTGAGCCAAACAGATGGAAATTTTCTCCCTTACTCTTAGACCTTCCACCCTCCTAAACACATGCTAGTTTTATTCTTTGATTTTTTACTGCTCTCTTAGCTGCCATATTTAGAGAAGTCCTTCCTTTCTGACCTGATCTCTAAATCTGCTATAGTGATATTTGTGTATCTGACTAAAAAAAAAATGAATGATTACCTAGTCTTGAATATTCTCTAACTGAATGTGAGTGTGCCCAGTGAATTTTCTTGTCTTGTCTAATGAATATTCAAAGAGAGTTTTTTGAAGGCTCGTGATCAGACAACTACTATGGCATAGCACTGTAAACCGTCCCACCTGTGCCTCATTGCTTCTCTTGTGTTCCATTGTGACTAGACCAGTGGTATCTATTTTGCTGTATTGCATTATGTCATTCTTTAGTCATAAAAATAAGATTTACTGAAAGTATATACTGTGTATTTTATTTGAGGTATGGGAATGGATGGTCCAGGTTTTGGAGGAATGAATAGAATTGGAGGAGGTATGTATAAGCATTTGTTTTTTTGTATGATGTACCCGTCACCATTTTTAGTAAATTAGAAACTGTGTTGAGAATTCCAAGGGAAAAAAAAGTCATGGTTTATTGTTGGCTCGTGTCCTAAAGGCTTCTAGCAGAAATTGAGCCTGGTACATACTTAAGGGATATGGAAGGTGATGTGTTAAGAAGCAGCTACACAAGGTAGGGTGGATGGAGAGCTTTCTGGTGAGACTTAACATTCACAAGATGTACCTTTCAACTGTACAACTGACAATCATCTCAAAATTAATGTTTATTTCATAGGAATTGGGTTTGGTGGTCTGGAAGCAATGAATAGCATGGGAGGATTTGGAGGAGTTGGCCGAATGGGAGGTAGGTAAATGTATATAGTAGGATGTGTATTCTACATTTAGTTTTCCCTATTGTTAAAATTTCCCACTTCACTAAGGAATGGGTACTAGGTGTCTTTAGAGGGCATACGGGCACTGGGGAATAGGACCAGGCACGGTGGGACTGGGGATCTATGTGGCGTGTGAGGTAAGTTGGGTAAATCACAGATTTCTTTTGTATTTTTGACTTTTGCTGTCTTTTCACTTTAGTTTCAGTATGTTCCTAAATGGATTACCATGTATTAATGTACTTGAAAAGGGTTAATTTTTTGCATGATCTTTTCAGAGCTGTACCGTGGTGCAATGACTAGTAGCATGGAGAGAGATTTTGGACGTGGTGATATTGGACTAAATCGAGGCTTTGGAGAGTCCTTTGGTAGACTTGGTAGGGCTGGCTGCATACTTTTCCTTTTCTTTTTGCAGGTTATATTTTTCAAATTTATTTTTCAAATATATTTTTCATAACCTTTTGTTTCTCTCTTTTTTTTGCTGAAAAATTGGAAATTTATCATGTTTCACACAATTTATTACTTGAAAGAAAACACTTCAGGGATTTTAATGTACTAGCTCGCTTTTTCATTATCTTACATATTCAAACCCTCTTTCTAGAAGACTTTATACTTTTCAGTTACTGTACATCTTATGAGAGCATAGTATCTTGGGAATTTTAAAGTGTGATTATTTAAATTAATTAGTATATTATCTTTCCATCCTTGTTTAGGCAGTGCAATGATTGGAGGGTTTGCAGGAAGAATAGGAGCTTCTAACATGGGTCCAGTAGGATCTGGAATAAGTAGGTTTAAATTTTACTAGAATTTATTCAGTAATATTTGAGTGCTTGCAAAAGACTCTGCAAGAGTAGTTATTGTAGTATAGTTAATACTCTGTTCTTATATGTTAATGTATCTTGTCATAATTTAGAGAAACTTTGATAGTTATTGAGCTTTTCTGTTTGATCACTGTTTGAAATTTCTAAACTAACTTTAAATTTTACTTCTCTGACATTTGTAAACTAATAGCAGAGTATGTGTTAACTGTCAGCCAATTCAAGAACCTCCTTTCCAACTGAGGAATCTGGGAATTTCTCTGACCATGTGTCAGGAATAACTTTTGCTTTAGCACCAACTTTGTTTCCCTGCTTATTCTCTACAACTGCTATTGGTGACTAGCTTATTTCATCTGTGAACATCTTGTGTCTTTTGGTGGACACAGGTGAATTGCCCCAGGCACCACACTTCTGGAGACCCCCTGAGGTTGAGGGCTAAGGTTGAAAGAGGTGCTTATTTCCTTTCCTCCTAAACCTTTTCCGTGATAGAATCGAGTAGTTGCAACACTGGGGAATGCCAGGTCTCCCATGTTTTGCCACTTCCACATTTTAGGCCTTATATTAAGCCTTTGACCTCAATACAGAGCCTTGTCTCTCTGAGTTCTCCATGCTTTATTAACTTCCTTTAACTGATTGAAATCTCACAAATAGGAAACACAGCCTACTTGAACTATTCTAAGAATGAATTCAAAAATCCTGTCAGCTAAAGATACTTACTTGCATTGTACCTTGCTTGTCATTTTATTTCTTCTCTTCATCATCTTTTCAGCCTTGGCCATTTTCCTGTTAGTCATAACTTCCCTACCTTCCTTTTTCACCTCAGTATTAACACTTCTGTTTCCCTAATTTTATAGTTGTTATTCAAAGAGAGCCAATTTGAGGGTGATGTTAATTTTTAGAATTTCTATGTCTGGGGATATTAGGTATGATAAAAAAGGATAAGTTTTGAGAATGAGTAGAATTGAAATAATGGGGACTCAATGCATAAGATTGCAGTGGGTATGTGCTGTAAGCTAAATTCTCAAGCTCTGGCTAAAGGGATGTGATTCCATTTTTTCTTGTTATCTCCACAAGTTCTGTATAATATTGAGATTAAAGTTAGGTTTTTCTGTTATTGAAAATTGAGTTGATATGAAAAGAGAAATTGTATGTGAAACAGAAGATACTGAGGTGAAAGTAAGCTAGGAAAAGAATATTATGATAAGAGCAACAGTTGATTTCTCGGAGTTGTAATAATTTGAATTGACTTCATATATCTTTGTTCTAGCAGTTATTAAGCTGGAATTATTAAAAAATAAGAATGAGGATAAAAGCTACTATGACATTAATGTATAAAGTAATTAATAGAAAATTTATATAATTTATATGATGTGTTTTAGGATCAGAATATAATTTTATAGAAATGTATATGTATAATGTATTTACATAGTGACTAGAATTAACAGATTCACTTAGCCATTAACATTCAACTAACCGGATGTATACCAAATTAAATTCTGTTCCTTGGAAGATTGTTATATTGTATGTGTGAAAATAATTTTATGTTTATATATGTTGTAATTACATAAATGAATTAATTTTTCTTCTCCTTTCTTTTTCAAAAATGATTCTCTTCCCTCCTCTTTCTCTCCTTCTTCTTCCTACTCCTTTTCCGTCTGTTTTTAAAACAAAAACTCCCAAACCCTCGCTCCCTTTCCTGAAAATCCAGGTGGTGGAATGGGTGGCATGAACAGTGTGACTGGAGGAATGGGCATGGGACTGGATCGGATGAGTTCCAGCTTTGATAGAATGGGACCAGGTATAGGAGCTATCCTGGAGAGGAGCATCGATATGGACCGAGGATTTCTAACAGGCCCAATGGGAAGTGGAATGAGAGAGAGAATAGGCTCCAAAGGCAACCAGATCTTTGTCAGAAATGTAAGCAACTAAATGCAAAGTATACTTAAAATTATTTTTTTCCTTATATATCTGTTACTAATACCTTTTTTCATTCTAGCTGCCTTTTGACTTGACTTGGCAGAAACTAAAAGAGAAATTCAGTCAGTGTGGTAAGTATGCCAATGACTGCAGATATGTTGATATTGATTATGGAGGAAAAATTGATTTTAAACTTTTAAGCACTGTGTTTAGACTTTGACCTATTCAGATGCTTGTTCCTGGATAGTATGATGGGTCTAATTTCATTTCAAATAAATGAATTACTTTGCTATTGTCTAACTTAGAGAAGTGCAAAGTACTACTAAATAAGATTTGAAGTAGAGCCTGTCATTGTCTCCTATGGATAAAGAAAGGGCTTCTTTTAATACATGACTGTTAACAAGTTCATATATTTTCATTGCTTGCATTTAAAAAGATTTTTTTTCTGTGGGAAATATTAATGAATGGTATATTTATTTCCTTTTTTATAATGTAGTGCAGTGCACTGTCAACATGACCCAATGAAATACTGACATCCAAACGATATGGAGTTAACAGATGGGACGCATTCTGTACACTCTATTGCCTGTCCAACACAGGAAACTTAGCTGATAGCATAGAACCCACTGCCAGGAATGCCTTAGACAGGTACATGCTGGGGGCCCTTCTGATTCTTTTATGAACTGTTCTTGGCTATAAGGATACTACCTATACCACCTTAATATGTTCATTAGGTCTGTAGAAGATTAGGTGGTTTATTACTTTTGAAGGAGGGCCTTTTTTGTGATGATGAAAGAATTAGTGTGAGTGGAACAAAGTAACAGATTTCCTGCAAGTGTTTTTCTGCTACTGCATAGTATCCTAGAGACTATAATCACAATAGTAAGCTATATAGGTGACGTATAATAATGAAAAAAGGATAAAGTGGTACATTCAGCCTTTGAGAGTTAATGTAAAGTTAAGAGTATTTGGAATATATCTTTAATTTTTTGAGATCCTGAAGGGGATAAGTTTAGTATTCTCCCACAGAAGTAGCCTTTGTGGCCACTATCACAAAGTGATAGTGATCAATGTGGATACTATTATCTATGGTAGTCTTTGTAGGAATAAGATCTATCAGAATGAGCATTTGGCCATGAATCCCGTAGACTTATGGAGGAATGGATATATTGGTGCCGTAGTGAAACATGTCGGATGAGGAGCGTGGCAGCAAGTATAGATAATCTCTTTTGTTTCAGTGGGAAAAAAAAGTCTCCAAATGAGATATGATATTATTTTAAAAAGTAGAAATGAAACAGGGTAAAGGACAAAGTGGGGCAAGCAAATGACATTGATGAAAATGTGACCAATATTGACTAACTGTTCTTTATCCTATGTAGGCAGATTTCCTTTTGAGGTCAGATATGAGCAAGGCTTGCAGCAAACTTGAGGTCTTTTAGTGGGCTTCTTGTTGGAGTGGCATTGTTTTGACAGAAGGACATCAGCAATTCAGACATTTCCTGAAAGGAGAAAAATAGTATCCAAATCTATGTTTAAAAATTTTGTACAACATTTTAGCCAATAAAATAAAATAGTTAAATTACCATTTTTTGTGTGTTAATTTAACTCTATTCTTATGTTTCTTTTTGATCAATCTATAGTTATATCATGAGATAATGATTTTTGTTTTTCTTCTCAATTCTAGTTGTGAAAGCTTCTGACTTTTAGGTTTATATTAAGATAATACCATACTTAAAAAATTCCCTACCGTCTTCCTGTTTTTACCTTGAACTGCATTGATGGGAAAGAAAATAAGTTATGATAATGTAGGATTAAGTGTTGAGCGATTGACTACTATGGAAATTATCTGGCCTGTATGAACTGAACCATCCATTTTTGTGTTACATCGTTTTATTTATTTATTTTTAAATTGTAGAATTTTTCTTTCTTAGTATGGGAAGTTTCTTTTTAACCTGCTTCGAGCCAGTTATGGCCTCTTTTGCAGTAAAAGGCAGTTTTTTGTTGTTGTTTTTTTCCCCTGAGCCCAAGGTAAGTAGGTATATTCTCTTGGTTGTTTTAGTAAAAGAGTCTAGTGATACCCCATGCATCTTCCCCAGATAATATCTGCCAGTAAATGGCACACTAGCAAGCCTTCTGCTTATTAAATGTCTATAGTGGTTAACTGTCCTTAATGGCACAATTACAAAGGCTGAGGAAATGTTGTATTATGAGTAATATTACCCTCAATACAACATTTCCTCAGCCTTTATAATTCAGGAAAAAAGGTGTTCAGATATCCTCAAATATAACAAGGTGAGAAGTAAGAGAATATAATAAAATAGATCTCTTCTTATCCTGCTCTATGTGATTGCTTAGTAATGTGCATTTTTAAGAAGGCTAAGTATAAATAAATTAACTGACCCATTCAGAGTTGGACCTTGCATTAGTTCAGGCTGTGCTAATGAGGTCACGTAGGCATAATCTTTCAGACTTAATCCCACATTGTCTATACACTTTAGCCTTCTGGCTTAGTATGACACAGGACCATGACATTTTAGTACTGCAGTGCATGGAAAGCCCATTCTTGATAATTTCTGTATAAACTGTGTAAACAAATGTAACTTTGTTCCACAGATTTCCATTTTCTGGTTTTCTACATCAGTGTGCTTGTTAACTGCATAGAAGTGGAGACTTGTTGAGATTTTATTTACAAAAAAGCACATGCTGCTTTGAACATGCATAGTGGACTTTAACTCTAGAACAACTTAGTAAAAACAATGCAGCAGTAAAAGTAATGTATGAAAAACGTTCATTGATAGAGTCACTGTCTTTGTAAAGAAACACTAAAACCTTGTTTTTTGTGCCTCATATAATTATTTCTTGTAGAGTACCCGATTTTGCTTTTTTCTCCTATGGTTATATTACAGTTTCACTTTGGAAGTAGATTTTATTGAATTATTTATTATTTATACTTTAATTTGGTCTGTTTTTAAATACGCCTTTATATCAGCATTTCCCAAAGAATGCCACACAAGATGTTAATAGGCTGGGTTAAATAAGGTGGAAAGCATTCTTTTACTGCAGGTTAAGTCATTTTTGTAAGTAGTATATGAAACAGCAATATGTTTGGTTATTCTATGGTACCGTTTTCTCATTGCGTACTATTTTGTCCTATACTATTGTTAAAATAACAGTCCTATTTTTGTTTTTTTTGGAATTGCACAAGATCAGTGAATATTGTCCTTGCTATTGCTAATAAACCTATGATGGGATACTTATGTTAAGAAAAACCCTAAGTTTTTAGGTGAAATTAGAATAAGGAAGAACCTTCAATCTTAAAAGCCCTTGAAAATTCTCCACAGGCCTCTTTAAAATCACTGTAAATTGCTGTCATTTACCAAGGTATGCTTCTTTAATTAAACTTGCTCTTTTTCAGGTCCGAGCATTCAAGATGTTAAGAGGACTCTGGAAATTGCTCTGCATCTGTCTTTAAAGTCTTTTTTTTAATAGATACATTCTCTAGTTTCGTTTTCTGATGCTTGTTAGAAAATGTGATTCTTGCGTGTGTTTTTTTTCACCAGTTGTAGGTTGCATATTATTTGGATCTATTTTAATCATTATAATTTCTCTGGAGATTAGTCTGTTTCGTGACTTTTAGAACATAGTTAAAGACTGCCTGGCCTGGGTTACAAGGTCATGGTTTTGGCTCAGCATTATATTTATTAACTTGGACCGTTTAATTAGTATTGAGTGGCTGATTAATTGACTACCAGTTGATTTTAAAAATGCAGTAATGGGGGGCAGGAGATGAATGAAAAAACAAAAGTAAACAAGTAGTCTAGGGTGTTGTAGATAAGAAATCGTTCAGATCAAAATTTAACCAGAAAAAAAAAATCTTAGTCGTGCATCAAGATGAAAAGTTGATCCCATCAGCTGGAAAGGGCTTATGCAGGTTTTGATAAGCCCTCTGCTTATGCCTTCCCCTTCTTCCTTTTCTCCCTTTATAGAACTAAATATGTATGGCTCTCTGATTTTGTTGCCAGACTAAAATTAGCCCATAGTGAGTTGGCAACTATAATATTCAAGGGGAGGGAAATACTATGGTAAGTAGTCACACATCTCACACCTGAATCTGTGTGGAATGGATGATCATACATTCCAGTTGTCTGTAAAGTGAGACTGTTGTTTGTGTGTAATTATTAACAACTTTCCCTTTTACTCTCTAAAGTGTTCTGGTTTGGATAATGGGTTTTTATGACCACTTTGTAGTTTGATAAATGATACTGATTTATTTCAAATACCAGTCTCTAGAGTCAGCAATGATATTAACTGTATACGGAACAATTGTCTGGTTTTCCTCCTCCTCCTAGAAGCTTCTTTGATGTTCTTTGTGCTCTTATTATCACTGTTTTTACCTATATTGATTTAAATCTACAATGTCTCTTCCTTGCCTATTTCCATATTTGATGCCTCTCTTACATTTGGAGTTCAAATTGTGATATTGAATAAATGATTGGCACTGTGGTTGAAAAGCAGAATTAGTGGGGCCTTTTGTGGCTTGGTAAACATTAAATTTCTAGGTAGTGGCTACCATTTGCAGGGATGAAGGAGTGAAATGGAGGATAAAAGGGGAGGAAGAGAGATTAGGGAGATTGGGCAGAAAGCAACAATGTTTCCTAAAAATAATTTTGTTTAAATTTGTAAGTTTTTTATTATGCGTGGTGACTCAGTGGCATTTTGTCTGGCTTGCCTTATTGCTGTAAAATTCACTTCAGAAACTAAGAATTTAACATCAAAAGTAAAATGGTTTTTTTTTTGGAAAACTTTAAATCCTAAGGAAATTTATCATGTTTCTAATTCTGTATATTCTAACATGCATATATTCATTACTTTAAATGAATTGCATTATATTCAGAATGTAAAATGATGAGAATAATGCTTATATGATGTGTTATTTTTAAATCATTAATGTTAACATTTTTAGCCAAGTTACTTATCACTTCGTTGGCTATGAGGAATTTCAAACCTGTGTAGTGAAATGGAATCCCTTTAAACTGACAAGTAAGCCTATAATTTTTCTTTTACAGGTCATGTAATGTTTGCAGAAATAAAAATGGAGAATGGAAAGTCAAAAGGCTGTGGAACGGTCAGATTTGACTCCCCAGAATCAGCTGAAAAAGCCTGCAGAATAATGAATGGCATAAAAATCAGTGGCAGAGAAATAGATGTTCGATTGGATCGTAATGCATAATTTCAAACCACGGTTGGAACAGTCTTACGTCTGTTTTGCTGAATCTCCTAGTAAAAGTCATTTTTTTAGTAATACTGTATGCTTACAAAAGCTGTAAAAATGAACTTTTAAAACTCCCACCAGCTTTTAACAGTATAGTGTTAAATATACTGTGATTTTGTTAATCTCAAGTTTGGGTTTTTAAAGACAGCAAGTCTGGTCATTCAGTTTAAATGAATGGTTATACTGTTTTTAATGAAATAAGCCATTTTCTTGTTGTTATTTTCAGTACTGCATAGTGAGATTAGTTTGTTCAAGTTTCCTCAGCTATTACCTACTTATTGTAAGGTAAAACATAGGTGATTTTTTCAAAACTTATGGTTTATATATGTAATTGTCCTTGAAAAGAAATGGCTCAGACAAATTAGGATGTGATTTTAGTTAGTTTTAAATTCCTTTCTTTGGTGATAAAGAATTACTGTAAGTAAGCTTTAGATTCTAAAGTTCAGGATATTTTTTATTTGACTTAAATGAAGAAATGGAGTTTTCCTTCTCTGCCCCTCCCCGTCATTCACACTTTCCATGTAACACTATTAATATTAACCTCCACAGCCCCGTATTTTATTATTTCCAATAATTCCGAGTTCATATAGAACCGATAATGTAGCAAGCCCCAAGTATAATAATAGGCAGACTACTCCCAACTTTCTGTCTAGTTTCCAGCCATTGAAGTGAACTGCTAAAAGAAGAAAAATAATTGAAATGTTGAGAGAGATGGTTATGTAAGTTAGTCCTCTGCTGTTCACTTCTATAGGAGCTGATGCATTTATAAATGCAGTTTTAATAAACCATGGAACACCTAGGCACAGCATATCAAACACGTTGGATCCCACAATGTTAGACATAGCCATATCTCCTTTGCCTGCAAAAGAAAAAGCATGTTGTTAAAATGTGCATACCAATACTGTATTTTGTTAATAAGCTTTGTGAAAAAGAACACTGGATACTTTTTTTGTTTGTTGGTTTTGGAAAATTGTTGTATTAGAGCAAAAGTCTTACTGAATTTGTATTTTGTAATTTTGGGGGGTTAGTATTTAAAGTCTTAACATTTATTTATCTAATAATTATCTTTATTTATTAAACCATTTTTCATTAAGGTATGTAGATTACTTGTTGCTTTTCATTCTAATTTAATGTGGTTAATTACGATTTAATGCACATTTCAGATGAATATTATTTGGGGGATTAGATTTAGTAAAATTAATCTGCTATTAAATAGTAAATCCTTCCTCTTGAGTCACTCTTTATTTTTGTTCAAAGTATGTTACTGAGGAAATAAATATTTTTAAAGTTACCTTTGCTCAGTGTATTTTCAGCCAGGCTTGAAGAATGGGCATTGCAGCTTGAGGGAGCTAGTTCTTACCTTTTCTTGCAACCAACACACTTGCAATTGTGTCTGGTATGCTTGTTCCTGCTGCTAATAAAGTAAGTCCCATTACTGTATCTGGAATGTCTAATGTTTCCCCTGTAATAAACATAGATATTACAAGTTGCAAATCTTAGAGATTCACTAACCGTTCCCTGCAGATATTTCGGATATTTTCTTCCTGAACAAAAAGAAAATAGGCACATTTAGATTACAGAACCATATGTGCTTAGTTAGATTTTCTCTAGCAAAATATTTGAATAAGATTGATAAATTGGGTAACCTGGGTAGTACAGATTTTTAATAACAGGTATCTAAAGATATTTAATAGACAAAATTCTACCAAGGAGTAATTCCCCTCCCTGGTATGTGTACAGAAGTTTTGGATGTCCACTGTTATCTCATCAAGGCTGTTGCTTAATATATGCTAATAAGATTGATCATTTTCTCCTTTTCTTTTTAAAAATATTTTCTTAAAGTGGTCAGAGCTAAGCAAATTATTTGTAGCGATTTTAGAGCTGTAAGTTTGTTAACATCGTATAAATATTTTTTAAGTCCTGCTTTAGTGATATACCTTAATTTAGTCTTTTCTTTGGGAAAGGGCCATAGATCTGAGGAATACAAAATAGGGTTCTGCTTGAGTCTTTCTAACATTATGGTCCCAGTTTATTAATGCTTCTGTTAAATTTAGTGTCTGTTCAACATTTTTCAGAAATGTATTTATTCCAGGAAACAGAATCAGAGGGAAGTTAAAAAAAAAGTATGTGTGATTGCTCTTTTAATGTTGTAATTGGAAACCTGCTTTAGAATCCTTTTTCTTTCTTCTTTTTTTCTTAAAATGTCTATTAAAAGAACTTTAAGAAGCATATTTATTGCATGCTTATATATTGATATTGGAATTGGAATTGGTTTTTAATTTTTGTTACTGTTTGCTAGAGTTCATATATACATAAATAACACTAATATTTATCATTTTGGGGGCTGTTCTATGATCTATTACTTGATTTTGCTCTTTTCATGTTTTCCTAATGTCAAATATGTTCTGGCTGAGAAAATTTGGAGAGATTTAATATACAAGCTAATTGGACTTTTTCTTCTTCCTCATTAGAAAAAAGAAAGAAATACTCTTCTTTTTGCTAGCATACTAGTCTAAGCCACTTATTAATTTGGGAAAAGTCAGAGATCAGCAAACTTTCTTTGTAAAGGACCAGATAGTAATTATTTTAGGCTTTGCAAGCTGTATGCTCTCTGTTTCGGTTATTCAGCTCTGCCCATGTAGTGTGAAAGCATCCATAGATAATATGTAAATGGATGGATGTGACTATTCAAACTTCACACAGGTGGTTTGCTTACCTCTGATATAAGTCCATTCAAGTTAACCTTTTTGGAAGAAATCCCTGATTTTTTTTTCTATGTTTATATTCAGTTCTTCCTTCTGGGCCAGGAGTTCTGTGGGACTAGAGCTGATTACGGTCAAGTAGTAATAGTTAAATCTTAATTATAAAGGTAGTAGAAACCTGAAATGAAACTTATTTTATACCTTTTTCACTCATTTCATAGTACATTTATATTGCCATATTAAAAAGCAAAATGAAATATAATCTAGTTAAGCAGTGAGCACCCATCATTTTCCCAAAACACTGGCGCCTTGCTATATTTTTCATTATGAAATGGAACTGAATATAAAGAGTGTATTGTGGACCCTATGCAATGTGATTTATCTAGTAACATAATAGAAAGGTATCCCATGCATTTGATTTCATTTATAAGATGATCTGATCCCTTGACTTTACCTCTGGGCTGTATAATAGTGAGAATATGGTTGATACGTAATATGCAACTCACAAAACCTGAATATCTTGTTTGTATCTTACTATTTAATCTTTTTGTAAATAGTGCTAATCTTTAGTCTTTGATGAAAAAGAAATTTGCTCCTTAGCTAGACTACTTTTGGTAGCTATATGCAGTTTGTTCTTATATGAAACTGATTGTTTTCTTTTTAAATTGTGCTTTTGTACTTAAGATACGTACCAGTTATTGTGACCATCCAAACCAGGATATATGTAAATGCAGATATCCATAGTGCCGACATGAAAAAAGTTATCACAAAATAATTTTTCCAAAACTTTCTTCTACAATCTGGTGTGGTTAGAAAAAGTAATGTAATTATAGGAAGGGATAGTACCCAAAAAATTCTTCTTAAGTCTGCTTCAGGCATGTTGAAAACACTTGGTGGATCTGTTGAGAAAAAATTAAACGATTTTGAATTTTCTCAAATGGCCTATTAAGTTCGAAATGTCCATTTAGAAGCTATATTGAAATAAATTGGCTGTATCTGTTTTTAAGAGGCCATTTAAAACATTGGAATACTTCATTACTGATATTGCTGGCAAAAAGAAACTACTTGAGACTTTAGAGTAGACAGTGTAAAATGTGATACTCAGCATTTCTTGATTTGGGGCCTTAAATCCATCAAATATCTTGGGTCATTTGCTAAATGTGTTAGAAGTAGTTTATGAAGTGTCAGTTGGACTTCGCTTGGTTTTGTACAATGTGGTTGGTCTTCAGAAACTTTCTGCTTATGGGCGTAATCTGCCTTCTACCTTAGCTACTTAGTGCTCTCCACTTCCCAATATTGATGTTCGTCTAGCCTGCCGTGCGTGTCAGATAATGCATACTCAGGGAGTATACAATAATTATAGCATGATCTTTCGATTAAGTTGAATATTTCATTCTAATTCTCATTGTAAGTGACTTTTAGGGGCTTGTTTCATTATTTTCTTTCATTAATTTACTAAATTCAGAATTCACCACAATTCTTAGAAAGAACCTTTAAGAAAATAGGAACTAGTATAGAATCTCCAATGTAGCTTATGAAACAGATGTTTCTTTATTCAATTTCCTTTATTAAGTTAGTGGAAGACAATATATTGGATAAAAATGGGAATTCACTTTAAAAGTTTTTAAGGTTTATATGGCATTTACAAAATAATGTGCCCATATCTTGGATCAAATCACATTATAACTAATGCTAGTAAAATAATTCATAAAAAAAATTTCCAATCCTCAGCTGATGTGATTAAGGCCATTAAGTAATATTGGATATAATTTTAGTGTAATAAAAAAATTTGGACTTGTTCTTTTGAGTTTCTTGTAAAATTTAACTTAGAGATGTATACCTTTCGTACCTGCAAGACAAGAAGCTATAATTTTTGTAAGAAGGGGAAATGTCATGTTTTAATTTTTTTTTCGGTAGCAAATTAGAATGAGTTCCCTTCCTAATATACCTAATTAAATTTAGAATCTGTTTCATACAACCACTTTATAAAAAAGTAACCCATAAATTTATATTTCTGGCCATAGCTGAATTTGACTTCCTACTAAATGTATTAACTGTGTTTTGCTGCTGCTCAAATGACATATTTAAAACTCAGCTGTTTCCTTCTTTTTCCCCATACTAGCCCGTTTACCTCAATTCCTAGTTTTTGTAAGCAGTATTCCCATTTTCTCAGTTAATCATGATCAAAGCTTCAGAATTGTCTCTGCTCCCTTTTCTGGCCCCATGTAGCCCTTCAGTTGCCTAGTCTTAGTGATACTTTGTCTGCACTGTCTCACATCTGTTCTCTTCCGTTCCCACTGCCTTCGCTCTGTCTAGGCGTCTACCAAACACATCAGCTGTTTTCGTAGCCTCTTACAGACCTCTTGTCTTTATCTCGTAATTCAGTTCTAATAATTTCTCTGCTTCCAAACCTGCAAAGACTCTTACACTAGCATTTAGGACTCTTCATATCCTATTCCTTTCTTTCCACCTTTCCTCTACTCCCTTACTATCCATGTTCTGTGCTCCAGTTATGTTAGTGCTTGAACAGGCCTTTTGCTTATATTAATTCCTTGCCATCAATCCATAGAATATACTTTATTCTTATCTCTGCATAATTTACGTAATAAAGACTTCAGTAGCTGTTACTTACTGGTTGGTCATAAGTCAGATCATCAGTTAAAATGTGACCTGTTCTCCAAGGCTCAGTTTAAATGCTTCCCTCTCTGATAATCTTTCCTGTCTAACCATCTTCAAATTTTATACAAACTCTCCTATTTAGGAACCACAGTTACACTTTTTTTCTTTATAGTGCTTCAACCTTTATGTTTTAGCTGTTTTGTTTTTTCCTACAGTATTGGAAGCTTCCTTAGGATAAGGACTGCCTCTTCATCATCTCTGAATCTCCAGTGTCTTTTACATAATAAATATATAGTGTTTGCTGAATTGAAATGAAATTCTTAAGTTTTTCTGGTGAATAGACTTAATAGTGGGCACGATGTGGTTATTACCTTCAGAAACCTGACTAAGACCGTGCAAACTTAGAGAAAGCTGGGAGTAGCCCGAATCTTCATGAAATATTCCACTGTCAGTTCTCGATTGCCGACGGATGAATGGTTGACCCTCGTCTTCCCATCCCATCAGTGGCTGCTGTTCACTTCTCTCCTCCATAGCCTTGGCAAGACAGGTGCAGCAAGGACTGCATTTCTTTATAATGTATTGGTTAATTTTAATATCAAAACACAGCACCAAAACATATAATCCGTATATCAAAAGCAGTAAAGTTCCTTCATACCTATAAATTAGAGAAATTTGTGTGTTTTTAAATTAAAAATGCAAGTTCTTTTAGAATTAATAGTTTTTGGGGTGTATCTTAATAATTTTCTAATACAGCAATAGAACAATCAAGGCAACATTTCTAGATATATTTTGATTTTATAGATGTGTCAAAACTTGGTTACAGCATTATTATAAACTTATTAATAAAGCCTAATATTTCAAAATTTCTATATTTAAAAAAAAAAACCCCGGAAAAAAACAAAAGGATGATAAACTCATTGTCTTCATTTGTAGATTCCTTCCAAATGGTTGGAATAAACAGTGCTTTGAAAATAAAAATAATTGTAGATTTCAAAATAAAAGTGAAACTAATGAGTAGTAACGGACATCCCCCACCTCAGTTCATTGGCAGAATACATTCCCCCACATATGTAATAATTATAAAAGAATGTAATTTTCTGGTATAGGAATTTTGTGTAAAATACTCAGAATATGTTAGGCTTTTGCTGGGGCTTTTCAGTTTGATATGCAGAGATTTTTTGGTGATGTTAATAACTGAATTGGGCTTGCATTCACAAGAAAACACGGATATTCTCAAAAGTAAAATTATTACCTTAGACACTGAGAACTGTTTCCCTGTACTCTGCTTTCCTATTTAAAGAATTTTGATTAGCTAATGCCATCACATTTGAACCTTGCATTTACCCCTTATTTTGTAGCCATTGAAGCTGCCACAGCTGAAAGCAAGGCTTCTTGATTTCCCTAATGGAGGGAGTATTAGCTTACATACTTGGCCAGTCATTGTCTCCTTGCAGACAACTGCTGAATCCCAGAAGGATCCCTGCTATAACCAACAGTGTTTCTTTGGGAAACAGACTAGATTTCAGGATGATTCATTTAGAAATTTTGCTCCCTGCTAGATTTTGTTTCTTGATGGCCAGTATTATGCAAGGCTGCTAAGTTGTAGTACTCCAGAGGGTGCCATTTACATTGTTTTCTATTTTTTGATGTCCTCTGGTATTGTGCAATGCACAACCTCTGCGGCTGTGTGTTTTACATTTCTTGATCCATTGTGATTCCTAGCATAGTGATAAACACCTAATAGATACATGGGTGTTTATTAGCTGAAAAAGTTATTTGTCCACTAAGTGACCCCCTTTTCATTTCTTGGAACAACAAGGCACAGGGAGATGATAAGGAAAGCAAACAGTTTTTAATATTGAAGGCTAAACTTTGTTGGTTCTTAGAGGAGGGCGGCTACAGTTCCTTTTGCTAAATGAACGTCAGAGAGAAAGTTGGAGGAATTCAAAGGGGCTTCTTTTACTTCCTCCATCATCATCTTTCTCCAGTCTTGTGACCATAACCACTTCTAGCTGAGGCAAGGTAAACAATAACCCAATAGATGAAAAAGCCAACTGTTGGGGCTTTAAGGGACGACAAAATTTGGGAGACCTTCTGAACAGGTAGTAAGCAAGAAGAAGGAAGGGAGGTAATATCCAGTGGTTAGTGAGACAAAAAAGGAGACTGACATGACTAAAAAGAAATTGCAAAGAAGGGAGAAGAACCCACCTAGCAGTTGTGATGACAAAGTTAGCTCAGAGACCCACTGGAAAATGGTGCGGAAGTGGCACATAATTGAGAAGTGACTGAAACATTTCTGAAAAAAATGTTACTAAACCATCAGAATTTCACAAAATCCTCTCTGTACGTGTTTTACATAAGAGTAATGGTTATTTCAAGCTTACCAGTAAACCTGGTTGTCGTATATTATGCCAAGAACTGCTGCTACGCTGATTGCATATGCCGCACAGTCTCTCAACAGGGGCCAACACGATATCGGTGAAACCTGTGAAATAGTTAATTTTGTGTGTCCATCACACTGTAACTTCAAGTATATGCTTAGCGTAATACTGAAATTGTTTGTATATTTGTAGCGAAATATTATGTTTTGCATATTGCTAAGAGAAAAAGGAATTTTAAGAAAAGTTGTGTTTCTAAACCTACTCTGATTTTCATAAATTTGACCAAGAGCTATTTGTGGGTTAACTTTGAATTGAATATATGTAGTTTTTCTACAGATTAATAAATTTGATTGAACACAATAGTAGTGCCTTGTTTATTGTAGACTATAAACAGTTCTTATAATTTGTCAAGACAATATATTTTGTTGAATAAACTTACATACCACACTAGATAGCAAGCCACAGGCTGCACAGATGCCAAGGAGATTATAAATTGCAGATCCAAGAATGGTGCTAATACCAATATCTCCCTTTGTGATAAATACACCTATGAGCAAGATAGTAGCTAAGTTAGTATTGACTTGAAGATAAAATCACATTAAGTAAGCAAAAAATATAAGGAGCAATATTTACCTAGGAAAGCAGTAACTAATTCAGGAGCTGAGCTACCGGCTGCCATAAAAGTTGCACCTGCAACATCCTGAGACAATCCAAGGGCTGAAGACAAATGAAATTATGTTATGCCTGGTAAAGTGACAAATGAAAGAGTGTGTCTTTATGACTACAGTAGTTATCAAAGCTACAGCGTCACAGAAAAGCACTAATATTGGCTTCAACTGAAAAAAAACCCATACAGGTTAAAAACTAGAGATGTCCAGTGTCTGCTGTCTTTATGAATTCGTTACTTAATGCTTCTGTAGAAAGAGACGGTCAGGAGACCATTAGAGCTATGCTGCAGCTCAGTATTCTAAGTGCCAAGATTCAGGCTGTTTTGGGACCCAGAAAAGATTGCTTTCCAGCTGTAGGGCTTGTAAGTGTGTAGCAACAACACGACTTCTTTAAAATTACACTGTCAACAGTGCTCCGATAGGACCTGAGGAAATAAGGTAGTTCAGGAGTCCTAATCGAAATTGAAAGAGGAGAAAAAGTGAATATTGGTAGTTTTTATAATCTGTAAATGAAGTTGAATTAAGGAGCTTATTCACAAATTGGCAATTTCTACCTTGTCTAAATACAAATGAGAGGAAATCAGTTAACTAAAAACCAAATAGATTTACTATTGTATAATTATAGTCTATCGATTTAAAACGTGGAACCATTAAAACGTTGCTCTAGAGTAGCAAATATAAGAAAATACTATTCAAATAGTTTGTGTATGTCCCCCAAACTCGCAAGCATGCAAATCCATTATCCTCAGTGATTGACAGGCTGAGAGTCTTAAGAAATTTTGGGCCTTTCAATTTTAGAGCTAAGGGACTGTCTATGGAAGGCAAAGAGAAAGCCACGTTGAAGAAACTACCTTGCTCTGGGAAGGCTGAGACAAGGTTGCATCAGAAATCCCCAAACGGGCTTTGCTGGTAGACTGAAAAATAGCCAATAGAAGTAGCGTGCTGGGCGTTAAATTATTTACCCTAGGTCGCAAAGTTAGTGTCAAAGTTGGGCCTAAAATTCCGGTTTCCAGGGCTCTTGATAGCAACCCTTGGGTGATGTTCATTGTTTACCATACCTCTTGATTCTTGATACTCCCAGTCTTCCTGGGCCCTCAAACTCTGGTGTGCTCGGTTGAGTCCCTGTCACCTGTGCTCAATATTTCCTTATTACTGCCTGCCTGTGGAGACCACTACCTGTTGCTCTCTCTCCAGGCCACCTCAAGTTCTACTTCTCTGCTGGGAGGGACATCTGCCTTTGACCTTACTCATTCCTTTTTCTTTCTTGGTTTGGTGGATTGTATTTTACAAAAATGTCCACAATATTTATGTTTACATATTTTTCCAGAATCTTGTTATTCCCTATCATAAAATAAAAGGCGGAGTTTATGTTTCCTCCTGAGTCTAGATGAGCCTTTGTAGATGAGCCTTTGTGACTGCTTTGACAATCAGAGTATGGCAGAGCCATAATATTTCCAAGGCTAGGACAAAAGGTGACAAAACTTTCTCATGGTTCTCTCCCTAGGGACCTTTGCTTTAGAGCCCTAAGAGAGTACACAAAAACTCTGGCTACCTTGAAACTCCCAGACTAGAGACACCTCATGAAGAGCCCATATAGAAACAGAGACGCCTGTGGAACCCCTACTGTTTCAGCCCCTGAATTTCGAATTTTCCCATCCCGGGCACCAGACATGTGAGGGAGGGAATGCTTTTTTTGCTGGGAAAGATTCTCCCTGAGCTAACATCAGTTGCCAGTCTTCCTCTATATATTTTTTCCCTCTACAAAGCACCAGTATGTAGCTGTATATTTTAGTTGTAAGTCCTAGTTCTTCTATGTGAGCTGCCACCACAGCATAGCTACTGACAGATGAGTGGTGTGGTTCTGCGCCTGGGAGCAAGCAAAGCGTGGAAGCAGAGGGCACCGAAATTTAACCACTAGACCATCAGGGCCAGAAAAAACAAGACAAATGTTTCTGCTCTCTTGGAGCTTTAATTCTAGTGAGAGAAAACAGGCAAGATAAACAAAATACATGTTACGTCAGCGGGAAGGAGCAGGGAGCAAAAGCAAGGAGGGGGATGTAAAATGTTGTGGAGGAAGGATTGTCATATTAGATGGGTTAACCATAAAACACTTCACAGAGAAGGTAACCTAACTAAAGACTTGAAAGTGAGGGAGCTACTGCACAGACACCTGGGCCAAGAGGATTCTAGGCAGAAGGAGAGCAAGCAAAGTTTGTGAGGTGGAAGCTAGCCTGTGTGTTCAAGAAACAGAAAAAGGCCAGTGTGTCTGGAATAAAGTGTGTGAAGGAATAGCAGTAGGTGATAAGGTCAAAGGTAGTGGGTGGCCAGATCATGTAAGACCTTGTGGATCCTAGTACAAATTTTGACTTTTATTCTGAAAGCCATGGAAAGGGCTTGGAAATTCATCCACATACTGCCTGCTGAGGATACCAACCCCAGGCATCTTTTTTATCGTGGGGTTATTTGGTCTCAGAGGCCCAACCAGCTCTAGTCGGAGTTGTTTTGCCACCTCTTACGCCTCCACAACTCCTGCAGTCTCTCAGGGTAGTTGGAATGACCCACTCCAGGCTCTCCATCCTATGCCTCACTGTTTGCTTTTGGTCATGTTGCTTGATGAACATCTACCTGCAGTGACTAATGGAGAGAAGTAATGTTTTGTGTAACATATTTCATAGCATTTCTTTTACTGGTTAGAGTTGGATTTCTGGTTAGAGTGAGATTTACTGGTTAGAGTGATATACATTCTAACTCTTACACTCTAACTCTTACTACTCTGTGATCTAATTGGCCAATTTGCCATAAAATTTAACACAGAACAAGATAAAGCATATTGCACCATGATTAACTTTTTTCACTTTAGGAATGAAGTAAGTAATATCTTACATTCATGGTAAGCAATTCACTTTTGTATGCGTAATTTAATAATCTCAACTATCCTCAGATGTGAATGGTGGTATTTCCATTTTTCAGATACAGAAACAGGTCCAGGAGGTTAAGTAACTCAAAGTCACACAGATAGTAAGGATCTTAAACGTGAGGAGTTAGGGCATAAGCCCTGAGTCCATTGGTTTAAGCCCAGTGCTGTTTCCCTCTCACAGAGAACCAATATAAGAATGGCGCTTAGGCAGGCCAATGATAACATGGTGGGTGGTGGAGTTCTTTCTTCCCTGCCTCATGGCACTGGCATGTGACTACCCTGGTTCCATTTCTTCTTAGGGGAAAAAATAGTTACTAGGAGTCAGGAATACTTTGGAAATTTCCCAACATATTCCAGAGAATGTATAAATTTAGTGAAATTGGATATTATCATGAATTCTCTTCTCAAATCAAATCAGGGCTAGACAATATGTGTAGGAAATTGAAAAAGAACAAAATGCTTTATCTTGAAGTAACTGCCCAACCTTGGTGCAGCTGGAGAGTGAATGACCAATCTTCGTTTAATGCTGGCCTAAGAATGCTTCATTAGAAAAGTTCAATCCCCAGAGAGAAAAGGTGACCTACTGGGCTTTTGCAAGGTAAGAAAATAGGTGGCCCTTTCGAACACTTCCACTATCAAAAGGCGGTAACAATGAAGCTCGTTGCTATTCACTGGGCTCTGAGCAATGAAAGGGAAGATTCTGTGTAGATCGATGTGTACAACTTCAAAGAAATTTTAACAAGTTACATCTTAAGCTTCTAAGCATATTTTGTAAAATGGTTTATACCTTTGAACTTTAGAATAGACTGGCTTTGTCTTCGCTGACCTTTAGGTAGCATTTCTCTCTGCTATAGTTTATGATTAAGGATAAATTGTTCTGGTTTTTTCCTTCCCCAGAGCTATTCCTCCTCAGTCTCCCCGACCCCCACCCCGCCCATTACTCTAAAGGAATAATCATATTTCCTTCAGGAGACAGTAGAAACGGGCAAGGTGAGTTTTCTTTATAGGTTGAGATAGCATTACATTGTTTATGTAAAGTGCAACTTTATGATAATGAACTGTTTACTAAGACTCATCAGGCTTTTTCTTAAGCGTGTTCTTTAATGCCATGTTGGGAAGTTTATAACAGTTTTGAAAATTCCCTTCTGGAAATATAATGTAGTAGGATGAGTTTTAAACTAAAATGGGGACCTGGATTCTGGCTCTGCCAGTAACTTACTATGAGACTTTAGACAAGTCATTTAGACAAACCTTGTATTTTGTCATCTGTAAAATGGAGGGTTGGACTACACAATCTTTAAGGTATCTTCTAGTTTTAACAACATTTACTCAAAATGTAGACTATGAATTCTATGCCTTAAGACTCTATATCACCTTTTATTGTTAAATTCCTTTCATAATAATAAAAAACTGCATTATTAAAAATTTAGAAGGCAGAGGGGAAAATAGAGGAAGAGTCACTTACGCTTTACCATTATATTTTAACTACTGCTGTCATTTTAATGTATTTCCAGTCCTTTTCACAATGCACATTTTGATAGAGTTACAGCCATAGGCTACATGCAGTTTGGTATCCTGTGGCACAATTTTAAAAAGTCCTCAAAGATGGGAAATTTTCATGCTTTGTGAATGGATTAGAGTTTTACAAGCAATCAAAAGTCATTCAGACCCAACTCTAGCAACTAGGCTGGATAGTCAGGCTGAGTAATTCTTCCAGGGTCCAAAATGAAGTGTGACAGCAAACCGAGGTTTTTTTTTGTGATTTGCAAAACTGGTTCTGACATTAATTTCAAATATATTTCTAGAAATATTTTGAGTAGATTCAACATCGTTGGAATAAATGCCTAGCCTCTCAATGCACAACTATATGATATGCTCTGTGATGTTTTTAACAATAAATAGAACCAATCTGCGTACTTTATAGTTACCATGTCATATTTTGTCTGAGCTACGATGGAATAAATTCTGAAACACTGTATCACACTTTTAAAGGCCTGATTCCACGGAAAAAGAAGGACTCCTCCCACCACCAGTCTAACAGCTATAACATGACAGTGCACTGCCATCTTCCCTAAGCCTATCATATAAAGCATATGCAAGACATTTTATCTCCAAACCTCCCAATTACCTGAGTTTTGGCTCCATAACTTGCCCAAGGTCACATAGGAGGTAATTTCAGAGACAGGATGGGCACCTAGATCTCTTTGACTTCAAAAAACTGCTCTTTCCATTATCCATTATCCATGTAGGTAAAGAGAAAAGATTACTACACAGCTTTATGACGATTATGATTGTCAATGCTCGTTCCTGCAGTAGCATCTTGGCACTTGTTTAGATCTATATGCCTGAGGTAGATTTAGATGCAATCCAAGGGGACCACAATTTAGATCAGAGAGAAAAGAAAAACAAAGAGGATGAAAATGCTCTTAAGAGGAGGATGAGTGCCGTGTGGCAGAAAGGAAGCACTATTCTTAGGTTCTTTGTTCTTTGGGAAGGCTCTGCCTCTGTAAATTTCATGAGGATTAAGAATCAAACAAGCCCCTGAAACTGTAGGCTCTCCAAATGCGGCGCTCACAGAATTACTCAGCTCCCATTCAATTTTATCAATTTAGAACAAATTCTACCTGGAATTCAAACTTACATTTCTTTCTTATTGTCTGTTCCTGAAATATAAAGTAGAACGCGGGCAAATATTAGTTCAAAGCAGAGTGAGTAAAAATAATTTTTAATAAAAAAATAAATATTTTTTTATGTTTCCCCCAAACCTTATTAAGAACATTTTTACTTAAGACGTGTTATCCCTCAAAGGATCAGCATGGTGGAGGGATTGGAATTTCTAACTGAATAGTACATTAGTGTAACATGTGAAAAGAAAAGCTTGGTAGCTAGCTCATTGTTGACTGTGGACTCTAGCAAGTGACCAATCTTAAGAGGGTCTCACTTTTCTAGGTAGTTAACTTGGAAAAAGGTAAAGAAAGCAGCTCCACGCAGTGATTAAATAACTAGGAGATCCTCATTACATCTCAGAAGGACATGTAGAAAAAATTTGTTTTGGTTGTATACTGAACTTTTGTGTTTCCAAAAATGACCTGCTTATAGAGATGAGAGATAATAGTTTCACTTGGGCTATAAATTAATATAGTTTGTATTGTATTTTAAATTTATAGTTAAATTAAATATAGTTTAAAGATATAACTTTTTAAACAATAAAAGTTTGCTAATGATGGAATAATATGGTATGGGATTTTATGTAAAACAAATGGAAGGAACTCTAAGCAGAATATTCCAGAGATATTTAAGGTATAGTTTAAAGTTACTGCATGGATTATTAGATCAAATAAAATAATGGATTTCCTGAACTTACTTCCTACCTTGTGAAGTAGTACTTGCTTTTATTTGCCTTTAACTTGGTCCTCAAGCTCCGGCAGATGTGCCCTAGCTTTGCCTCAGTCATACTCGTATTGACTTTGATCATTCACCTTCTCCACGTTCACCTTTCCTGAATAAAGGATTCTAACCTCTGCAGTCTGTTCATATGTAATAGTGAACATTTAGTGAATGTTTACTATGTGCTAGGTCCTTGTGTAAGCAGTTCCCTTGTATTTCCTCATGTACTTGGCACGCAGCTCTATGAACTAAGAACTCTAACTACCCTTGTTGCACAGCTGAGACAGCTGGAGCAGAGAGAAGTCCAGCACTGTGTCCAAGCTAGTAAATGATGGGGCTAGGATGTGAACCTAGGCTGTGTCTGCCTCCATGTGGACGCTTTCAACCATCTCTCTATAGTAGAATGGCACTATAGCATATAACAGCCTTCTCCCTCCTAGCACCTCCAAGGGTTCTCAACATTGTGGTATACCATTCAGCAACCATATTGTAGAGATGTACAATAAGGTGGAAAAAGTCCCAAGCAAACAATACCGGATATGACTACAAGGTCAAGTGACTATCTTTACAAACTAAGCATGGGAATTTTAGACAAAGTCTCAAGTCAGGCTTACATGAAAGACCATGCACCATAGAAGCTCCCTTTCTTCCTTGTCATCATTTGGAATCCTCTGTCTCTGTCTCTGTCTGTCTCACAGACACACACACACAGAGCTTAGAGTGTCCACTCAGTATAGGTCTAGAGTGGCACAACTGGTGGGGGGGGGGGACTCCCCCTTGGTTTATTCTTGTCCCATTACCTCTAGCTCCCTTAGCTCTAACTTGGTCTCAGATAATTTTCACCCTCTGTTGACATCTTTTAACCTCTTCCCTTGAATCCTCGTTCTCTTTCCCACCAAAGAATCCAGGTCTTATCTCCAAAGGTAAAATGCCCTGGACTTCAAGATGTGATTTTTTATTCCCTCTATAACATGGATTAATCTCACTTCAGCCCTCTGTGGTCAAAGAATCATCATTAGCCTCTTTTCTTATAAAATCTAAATGGATAAAAAGGAGGATAGGATTAGAGGAAGGGAGTACAGCAACAGCATTTTCTTGTATTGCTTCTACACAGTTAAGATGACAGCAAATGTCTCAGGTTGTCTCATAGAGGTGTGTGCTTGCTTTCCCAGTGTTGAGGGGGCAAGAGAGGTTGTGTGACATTTATGATCACAAGTAAAGCAAGTGGAAGGGAAAGATCCTTGCTGGAAGCCTCATGTGGTGGCAGGTCTAGAGGAAATTGCCAGACGGACATATTTAGCTACAGAAAGAGAAAGCACACTTGCTTAGCTGAGCTGGGGCCTGGCCAGAGTGTCAGCAAGAGGCTCTGCCCTCCCCCACCTCCAGGTCATCTTCCGCCCAGAGTCTCCAGTCCTGAGCCTCTTCTTCACCTTGCTGAAGACCCTTCTGTGGACCAAATGAAACTCTGCTGGCAATTTGAGGAGGGAGTAATGGGGTGACAGGGCAGGGGTGGGCCAGAGGCTTCCCAATTCTACCATGGTACTCTAGGTTGGCACTCCCAACATGTCCCCCACAGAAAGTCATTGCATCATACATGATGACTGGGTCCCACAGTACTCTACTATGATCTCATGTGTACCTTAGACAAAATATTTAGACTTCAGAGTCTAATTATTGTAAGTGTTTATAACATTAATTTACAACCCCCATGGGTTGCCAAAAGTCTAAACTGATTTTTTAAAGTACGTCATTGGATTCTCTTTATTTTGCAGTATACTTCCTCCATAGTTACGATGGGTACTTGACATATTATTTGGTTAAATTTCCGGTGTCCTTGGAAGGAAAACACCTCTTAAGATTGTTCAAATAGAACAGTTCTTCTGAAACAACCATGTTATGGTGGCTAATGTCTGCCATAACAAGGACATGTAAAATTATTTTACACAGCCGTTGAGAACATTCTTGGGTTTTGCCATTAAGGACTGGGGCTCACCATATACTGGCTCTGTAGTTTTGAGAAATTACCTATGCTCTCAGCCTCAATTTTCTCATCAGTAAAACCAACCCAGTAGTCTCTACTTTGTAGTGTTTTTGTGAAGACTAAAAGAAATCATGCATATTTCCAAGTTAGAACCATCCTTGGTCTTCCATAATTGTTTTATGATAACTAACTAATAAATAACAACACTCCAGTACATTGTGAGATGTCCCAGTAAACTGTTTTGAGGATAATTATTAGTTGGCAAAATGGGTAGAACTATAATAACTCAATGCTCATCAAAGAACTATGGGGCAACGTGAAGCATTTGCAGTCTTTTCTGAAGCCAGTTTCCATGGATGTAAACAAATTCCAGGGAAATTGTTTTTTATTGCTGATGTCCTCATTTGGATGAGACTATGCTAGACCTTGAAAAGAGAAATGACAGAATTAATTTATAGGCATTTAAAAATGAATCAAGCTAGCACTATTTCTATCTCATTTTGTTGCCAGTATTTTCAACACTCAAGACCGTGGTCAATTCTTAGCAGCTGAAGATTTGGCAGTGGTGCGGGCATCCATCAATCCCACATCCATAATAGCTGCCGTAATTGCAGAGCAAAGAGCGATCCACTTGAGAAATGCATGTTTGCTGATGATGTTTCAAAGTAATTCCACCAGTGGCATGTGGAAGTCATTATTATAGATATTCTATGAAGTCACTTAATAAAGATTTTTCTGAAGTAACAACCTAAATTTTAATGCGGTCGTTTCTTCTGCAGGGCTAGAAAAGTTATTAATTTACACTCCCAAGACAATTTTTTATAAACAAAATTCTTGATGGATTTATTCTTTCAGTCAAATCACTAGAAATGTGAAAGCAAGAAAGAAAGAAAGTGATTTTATTTTCCAGGAAGAGAGATTTTAGGTAGGATGTAGTACCTTGAATTTTAAACGTCTTAGTTTTATATAATTGACACGATCTATTTAGTTTTTCTAATTAAAAGTGTGGTACTGACACAAGGATGAACAAATAGATTATTACGACAGAGGTGAGAGTATAGAAAGAGATCCACACATATATAAGAATTTAATATATGAAAATTGATTAACTTTTGGAAAAAATAGCATTGTATTCTATAGCAAAACAAATTCTTAGTGGAAGAAATGAATAAATGTAAAAAAAAAAAAGAAACTATAAGTAAAAGAAAATATGACAGTTTTTCCCACCTAGGGATAAAAAGGTCTTTCTAAGTATAAAACCAAAAGGAAATAATAAAAGAAAATATTTATAAATTTATTAAAAAATATCTAAACTTCAATGTGATAAACACACAAAATACAATAGGATACAACAAAACTTGAAAAAGCATATGATGTAAAATTTGTATTAGAAAAAGGGGTGGTATCCTTCACATTAAAAAAAGTCTTTGAAATCAATAAAAAAGACAAATATCCCCCCATCGAACACAAGCACAAAAGCAAAACCACAAATTTCAGTAAACATATAAAATGTTCAACCTCACAAATAACAAGATAAATGCAAATACTATAAAGTGAAGTTCCATTTTAAAGCAATTAGCAAAGACATTGAAAGTGATGTTACTCGTGGTTTTCTGGAATGGAAGTTACCGCATGTTCTGGGGGTTTACGTTGGCACATCCTTTGCAAAGTGCTTTCAGCAATGTAGAAGATAAATCTTAAAAACATGCAGACCTCTGCATCTCTATCAGGAAATGATCAGAGAAGTTTGCAAAGATTTTGCAAAAGTAGGGCATAACATTATTTAGACCAAAAACATTTAAAAATCAAATGTTTAATGAGATTAATAATTTTTAAGATTATGGTAAATTTCTCCTGGGTAACTACTATGTATAAAAACCAGTGTTAGGTGTTCAAATCCTTTACAGAAGCATGAACTATCAGGCTACCGTTAAAAATCACGTTTTTGAAGACTATTTAATGATAAAGGAAAATGTGCACAATAAAATATGAGGATAACATTCAAAGTGCCTCTATGGCAAGCTCCAAAAGACTGAAAGGAAATACACCAAATGGTAACTGTGGGGATCTCTGGGTGATGGAAATGTAGGTGATTTTACTTTTTTATTCCATTTTTCTTGTATTTCATCAATCTGAGTAAAACTACTATGTTAAATGCTAAAGCAATTAGTCTATGTTAAATCTATGTTAAAGTAATGTAATCTCTATTAAGGAAAAATATCAATGTCAATGTAAAATGTAATGTCAATGTAAGAAAATATATATTTACATCTACTTAAGTTAAGTAATAATAATTACAATAAATATATGCTGACCTATACTGTAAATTCTTTTCATTAAACAAATATGTGTGGAGTGCCTCCGCTATTGCCAGATCCTGTTTTAGATCCTAGGATACTGCTATCCTGCAGTGAACAGGAGAGAAAATAACTTGACTTGCATTTCAGCAGAGGTGGGGGGCGTGGGGGCAGGGGTAAAGGGAGCGTTTACTTTCTTGCTCGTTCCCTTTGTGAAGAAATGCTAGCAGTGTGTGTGTGTGTGTGTGTGTGTGTGTGTGTGGTAGCAGGAGAGGATGCTGTTTCTGTGCAGTCCTGTGCATATGCAGTAGGAAACCTAACCCTTAACTTTGACCTTCTCTGAAGAGAGCATGCTCACCCAGTTAAACTAACCAAGCAGGAGACAAACACCGGAAACACTGGCACTCTTGCTTATTTGGCATAGAAGATCACTGATACCCTGATTTTAGGGACCAGCGCACCACTGAAAGACAGACCTATGCTCAGAATTCTGCACAATGTACATGGCTGAAGGAGTAGGATGGAGGGGCTTGGACTGGCAGATCTTATTTTCAGAAACCAGAAACTGAGCTTAATTTTTAACAACCGAATTTATAATTATCTGATGCCTGAAGTCACCTTACCTAGAATGTAGGGCTTATTTATTTGTTTATTGGCTCATAAGCATCAATTAGTTTCCTTACTGGCAGGAGGCTGGGAAAGGAAGAGTGCGGAGGGTGGTCTTTAATGGCATTTGTTTATCATCTACCTTTTAAAAAAAGTTATAGTGATTTTAGAGTGAAAATGAAAAAGTTTTTTAAAGTATAAAATGGCAAATATTAGGAGTCCGTTGTATTAGGAGTACATACCAAGTTTATATATGTGAAAACTCGAAAGAGTTTACTAACAGCCAGGCAGTGCAGTAGACAAACCGTAAGTTTCTTGAGCTAGACTAGGCAGGATAATTAAAGATTGAAAACCACACACAGGCCACTTCGTTGACACACAGGACCCCACAACGCAGAGGCCAGTGCTCCGCAATCGAGATGGACAGAATTGTTGCTGAGCTGTTTTAAAGACAGACACATATGTGTGGCACAACCTTTCTGGAAAGTTATAGGGGAGATTTCCAGACACTTACATTCACTGATGATTTCCAGGGAGGGTAGGAAGTACTCGTCACAGACAATAGACACGGCCAGGAACATGTAAAGGATAATTAGGAAGTAGATGACAATGCCTCCCTCTGCGCGCTCCTGTTTCGTGAAAAACCCTTCAGGAAACTCCGATGATGAAGACATAACACACTGGGTGCTATTTCCTAGTAAGAAAAAGGAGGTGAAAGTTTGAAGGATGTTGGAGTCACACATTCCAAGGCCACAAAGAGAGATTCCTTGAGAAAACTCTAAGTGTAGGATATCTGGGGGGAATTTTAAGAACCCTGGTGAAAATGTATAAAGCACTTTTGAATATGCTGTAGCTCTAGAGCCTTAAAAAAATTAGTCTTTGGGGCCCGAAAGAGGTGCTTTAATGAAATTAAGCATTGTCTGCTTTATTTCTAAAAGGGAATTCTGAAACCCTCTTCCTCCTCAAGGAGAAGCTAGATCTCTGATGATAAAGATTTCTAATGTCTGTACAATTTCATTTTCTCATTTCAGAGCCCTAGTTGTCCACAGGCCTGCACAGAATCATCTACTGTAGCAGACAGAGTCTCTAGGATGAAAGAAGTTTTTTTTTCCATGATGAAGTCTCCAGCAATAAAAACTGGAGACTGGCCTGCTTCATGATGTCTGAATTCTTTCAAAGCTATCTTCAAGGGATGGAAAAGTGTTTGATATCCTTCCAAATGCTAAAAATCAGAGCAAAAATAGCAGGAAGCATAAGCAAAAGCGAGTCAAGTGACAATGTCCTTCTCTTTGTCCCTTCATCCGTATATAGCAGCAGCAGCAGGGGTAGCTGACCCCAGAGTCCACCTACCTGTGGCCCTTGGGAGAGGCTGGGGCAGGGAGGCACCTGGGGGAGGTAGGTGTGCAGTGGCCCAGAGGGCGCCAAGCAGCAGAGCCCTTCTGGCCCACCTCGGGCTCCCTTTTGTCTGCATTTCTGCTGTGTTCTTACTGCAGCCTGCAGCTTTGGGAAGGGAGAAAAGGATTAAGCTGGATCATGTGAGGACTCTCCTTCCTGCCCAATGCCCTGCCCAGGGCACATCTCAGCAAGGCCAGCACAGGAGGGAGGGTGGTTGGAACCAGCCAAGCTTCTCTGATCAGGAGCCCCAAGCCCCAGGGAGGCTGGAGGAGGTAGGGAGGGGAGCAGAGGATGTTTGTCGACAGCTGCTCCTGTGGCCCACAGTCCCCGAGGGCAGATCCAGGCAGCTTGCTCTTTAGGACGTGGTTTTATTGAATGTCTTCATACTGGCTCTGCTTTCATCTTTCTCTAGATTTGTTAGGATCTGAGTTTGAAACTGCTCTTTCTCTCCAGCTCTTGCTTCTAGAAAATGTGGGGGCTGGTGAATTTGTATTCTTTGGTGAGCTTGGCACCCTTTTACATTTCTGTTTTGGCTTTTCATCTTCATCTTCAATTGTAGCCAGAGGCGGGAAGGTCACTAAGGAAGCTACTGCAATAATGTAGCAGAGAAGTGATGGTGGCTTGAACCAAAGCAGTGACAATGGGGACGGAGAGAAGTGGACAGCTTCAGGAACTATTAAGGAGACAGTGGATGACATTTGATCATTGATTAGCTGGGCTCCCTGCCAGAAGTTATCTAAAAATGCAAATCTGACAAGGCAAGCAGTGTTCAAATGCCAAGATGTTAAGAACTCGTGGCAGTATAGTAACATGTGGCCGATAGCTCAGGTTCTGGAGCCAGACCACGTGGTTTGAGTCCCAGCATTGCTATTTACTAGCTGTGTCACCTCGGGCAAGTTATTTAACCTCTCTGCTCCTTGGTTCCACTATCTGCAAAGTGGGAAAGTTATAGTTCCACCTCTATTTGGGTCATGGTGAGGATGCATGTAATCTGCTTAGACAGCCTTTGTCACATGGTCAATGCCATCTATCTACCTATCATTGACTTTTATTATTATTATTATTATTATTGTATTACTCTTGGTTGAGATAGAAGCTTCTTGGCCTTAAAGGAATTTTTTAGTTTTGCAACTCTCATGGTTCTTTGCTTTGCAGAAAAATCCCTAAAACATTGATGTGCTTGCTAAGTTTTAGATTTAGAAATTGGGTTTTTCTGGTGGAAAAGAGTAAGTTACTTCTGGTTGTTTCTGTTCTTGGATTGGTAAAAATTCTCAAACACCCTTTTGTTTTGCTGGGAATTGCTGCCCATTATAGACTTCTCCGAAACTGTCATTTCTAGGAAATGGCCATCTAGATGTGTGGTGTGGTTGTGAAGCTGGGATGATGAGTCACCAAAGTGTAGCCCAGGAACAGAGCAGATACTCAGCAAGCGGAGTTCCAGCTGCAGATGCCCACAGGAAGCAGCGCCCTGGACCACTGGACCATGGCCTCAGTGCCAGGGTGGCTAAGATCAGGCGAAGAGACCAGTTCCTGTTGTGCTGAGTAGAAGTGTCTCATGAGCCTGTTCTCTCCAAAACCCAGGGGTTCAATCAATTCATAAAAATAAACAGCATAAACAAACAAAATACCAACAATAGCACAAAAACTCAAACCCACAGTGAATTCTTCCACTGAAAGACATTAACTAATCCAGGGAACAGAGCAAATGTCTGAAGATAGAAATCAGTGACAAAGGAACAGAGTGCCTGGCACATAGTAGGTACCCAAGAAACATTTGTGGATTGATTACATTGCAATGGTTCTTGATCACACACTCCTAGAACACATCTGGACTTGGTCTGGACAAACTATCCTACAAAATATGGATTTACCAAGGAAAGAGTACCGAGGAGGCTAACTAGATTTACTTTAAACATTTATTCTTCATTTTACAAAAGGATCTTAAAAAGCTTTTTATTATAAAATAAAACACAGATAAAGCCACAAAAATATATAGCTTATTGTTGTCATATATTATTATTATTATTTTTTGAGGAAGATTAGCCCTGAGCTAACATCTGCTGCCAATCCTCCTCTTTTTGCTGAGGAAGACTGGCCCTGAGCTAACATCCATTGCCGTCTTCCTCTACTTTATACATGGAATGCCTTCCACAGCATGGCTTGATAAATCATGTGTAGGTCTGCACCCGGGATCTGAACTGGCAACCCCTGGGCTGCTGAAGCAGAATGTGCAAACTTAACCACTGTGCCACTGGACCAGCCCTATTATTACGTTATTTTTATATGATGGACTTCCTTGTAAATACCCCAGGTCGAGAAATAGAATTTTGCCAGCCACCCTAGAAACCCCTTCATGTGCCTCAATCCCAAATCCCCCTTTTTCTCTGAAAGTAACCACGCTCCTGACTTCTGTAGTCATCACTTCCATGTGCATGTAGAGTTTTTAATAGTTTACCCTTCATCCCTAATAGGGTGCATCCTTAGGATGCCATAGCTTAGCCTTAAAAAGAAAAAGTCTTTAAGTCTCTTTTAGTTTATAGATTTCCCCTCCTTCTTTTTCTTTTTCTTATAATTTATCTGTTGGAAAACTCCAGGGCATTTGATCTGTGGATTTTCCCACAGTCCTATGTTGTCGATCGTGTCCTATGGTACAGCTCAATATGTTCCTGTTTTCTATATTTTTGTCCATTGGCAGCTGGATGCAGAGGCTTGATCAGATTCAGTTCTATCCCTTTGGCGAGACTATATATGGTGGTATGATCGTTCCTCAGAAAGCATACAGTGTCCGCTTCTCTCTTTTTGTGACGTTACCAGCCATTCATGCTCATTACCGAAATCCGTCCATTCTTTAGAAGTTGCAAAAGGGTGGCATTCTAATTCTATAATTTATTCTTCATTTATTACTTGGAATATTTTACAAAGCCATATTTTCTATCATCTACTCTTAGGTACCCAGGTTACCCAGTTTATATACAAAAGACAAGATACATATTTGAGTCTTTTCCTTTATTTATCAGTTCTCAAGATAATGGTTCTCTATTTTCCTCCAAAAATAACCAATTAGATTTTTAAAAATTATTATGAATTATTGTATTTAAATATATTTGGTGGGTTCCTGTTGCAGTTATTATCCTTTCTGAAGCTCAAATTGTCTCATCTTAGGCTGGTGGGAGCCTCTTCAAGTCGATTTCTGAGGGCCTTTGATGTGATCTTAATGGTCTTTGAAATAGCTTCCTCACTACCTTCTAGAAAAAGGTGTGCCAGGCTCATCTTATACATAAAATCAGCCATTTCTCCAAAATGCCTCTTTAGTTTTTTAAGTGGGAGGTATATTAAGACCATGACCTAAGAACCTGGGTTGCTAGGGATGATCATTGCTATTGGGTTGCTTAGTGTTTCTAAGTGTCTCTCTTTCTTTCTCTTTCTCTAACACACACACACACACACACACACACACACACACGCACACACACACACATCTCTTACTAAAATACCTCGTGAGTTCATATTAGTACTTTTCATTCAAGGTCGTGGTTCTCAAGGACACAAGGGATAAGATTAGAATATCTAATATTTCATAATTACTCATTCACTAGTCCTATATAATATATATGTAACAATCTCAAAATATCAGTCTTAATACTTCCACCATGAATACGATCACTAAGAAGAGTTAAAAAACTTTTGCATATGCTCTTCCATTCTCCTTCTATTCCAAGAGCTATAGTCTGTCTATGTTGCCTGAGCATATAGTCATTAGATATACTTTTTCTCCCTTTAACCCTCATTTAGTCTTGGTTCAGCAGGTAACTGCATGTTGAATGCTTGCCACTATTCTTAGGTTGATGTTTCTCTAGATGTTTTGATACTTGAAACTTATTTTCTGATAGATTCCTTGGAAGGGCTCTTGAAACAATATTCTTTGGGCTCTTTTGTGTTGATTATAATTTATCAATGGTCTTTATACTTGAAAGTCAGCTTTGCTGGATATAAAATCATTGGCTCACATTCTTTCCCCTTGAGTATCTTAAATGTATTACTGTATTTTCTTCTGGAATAAAGCACTGTTGTTGAAAAGTTGATAATTACATAATTTTCTTCTTATTACAAGCCACTTGCTTTTTTCTGTATATCCAGAATATTTTTTTCTTTTTCCTTCAAGTTCAGTAATTTTACCAGAATATATCACAGTGTTGGTCATTCTAGGTCAATATTCTTAGATGTATAGTATACTCTTTCAATATGTAGTTTCAAATCTCTTTATTTCAGAAAAGTTTTATTGAATTATACTTTTTAGTATTTGTTCCATTCCCTTTCTTTGGATTTATTCTTTCAGTGACTTCTACTATTGCTATGTTGGATATTTTTTGTGTGTCTTCAATATTGTTACTAGATCATAAATCCTTTTTATCTGTTTCTTCATTTCTTTTTGATTTAAAAGTTTTTCATGATTTTTACTTTCTATTTCTCTCAAGACATTATCTGCTGTGTTCATTGCCCTTATGTTCCTTCTAGTTTCATATTCATTTTTTGAATTTCTTTCCTTTTATGTCCAAATCTTTCTTGCTTGCTACTACCTCATTTCTGAGTCATTTTTCTAGTTCTGATTTATGTTGCTCTGCATGTCTTGTATGATTTTCTTCATGCCTTTCAGATTTGGGGGGGTACAGTTTGGGTGCGCTGTGTGGGCGTGTCTTCCCGGCATGCTTCCATTGTCTGAAGCGATCTTATTCTTCTGCCCCTTATTCTCTCTTATTCTTATAATAACTTTGTGTGGGATTCCACACCTTTCTTTTTTTCATTTTTATGTGAAATTGACTTTTCCTGCGCTTTTAGAAGGAGCTGTCGTTCAGCACAGCTGTGGTCAGCTCACAGGGATCCGTCTTCTGCTGTTTTCTTGTGTTCAAAATAACACGGCTTGCTCTCTGTGATTGGCTGACTCTCCCCATCTTCTACTTTTACCTGGACCTTCCCTTTTCTTTTTTTCTCTGCTGTCTCTATCCTGCTTAGCTTGTATTCCATGACTAGAAGTTTCAGTACGTAGTTTCAATCTCTGTGCGTTGGCCCTATCCTGGAACGGAGCCCTTGTTGGTCAGTTTTGAGAGTTCACATGGGTCAGAACTTACTGCAATCCCCTGTACTCACCCACTGTTGGACTGAGCCAACTCTTTTTTTGATTTTAACTGCTGTTCTCAAATAGCCCTGTTATACTTCAGCACATCCCTGTTGTTATTTTGGGGTCTCCTGTTCTCAGGTCGATCAGATTCTCTGTGCTTTCTCCCACACAGAAGCTGATACCCTGCCTGTTTGGTGTCACGAAGGTGGTTTGTTCCCACTCATTTGTATGTAGGGTTCGTGGAGATAGCTTGACACAATTTTGTTATAAATGTTGTCCCTGGGTCTTTGGTTTTGCTGTCTAGCTGCTTCGTCTCTGTGTGATTTGGAAAGATTGAATAACCATGCCACTCCTGTCTCCATCTTCATAAACCTTTGTGTTTTTAACCAAAGCGATTCATAGTTGTGTTCTTTTAACCGGAAAGTTCTTTTAGTACATTGAACTTATGGTTTACTTTACAAAGATTCTATTTATGTACAAACAGTGGGAAATGCATCTGTTATGTAAGTTGCATACAGCTAAGTTGATATATAGGGTCATGCTGAGCAAACAAAACAAGCCTGTGAACCTATTGGATGTTTGATCTTGGGAAAATCACTTCACTTCTTAGGGCTTCCTTGTTCTCCTTTGTAAAATGGAAGCGCTGGGCTACATATGATTCTAAGCTATGTTCTAATTCTTCTCCGTCTTAGCACTTGCTAGTATTAAACATTATTAAATCCTGAGTGGTGGTTTGTACTCAGAATGCAAATATAATAAATAAGTAGAGAAGCTCCAGAACAAGCCATCTCTTGAAATAGTCAAGTAAGCTAACCCATTAAAATCAGTGCAGAGGGGTTTGCTGAGCTGTGATCCAGTTATAGATGTACCCATCATCATTTTTTCTTTTAAGCAACAAAACTGTCAGAATTATCTTCAGCTCTTCCTTGCTCACTGACCAGCTTCAGGTTAATAGTCTTTTCTAAGATACCTGGACCTCTGCTGAGTTAGGCAGTATCTGGTATACTTGAGAATTAAAGCTAACAGTTATGTGTTTACTAAACATGAGGTGTTCATATACATCATTCAGTGCAATTCTCCCGCCAACCCTAAAGGATGGAAGAGTAGTTCTCACTGGCTGCTCAGTAGAAGTGCTTAATGGCTTTTAAAATTACTGATGATTTGGCGCTCGCCCAGACCAGTTAAATCAAAATCTACAGGGGTGGCTCAGGCATGGATAGTTTTAAAAATTTCCCAGATGATTCTAGGAGGGTTGAGAACTACTGGGCTGGGTGTTGCTATCCCTGCTTTAGAGAAGATAGATTGAGCCCATTGCCTAAGCTCTAAGGTTACATAGTTCCCAACTAAGTGGCAGAGCCAGGATATAGACGAAGGTCTGTCTAATGCCAAAGTGCATGAACATCCTGACTTGCCAAGCTGCTCAGAATGTAAGTTTCATGAGGGCAAAACCATGTCTAATTTCCTGCTGCACTTCCTGTGTTTAATACAGTGCCGGGCATATGGTGAGTATCTAGCAAATATTGTTGAATGAATGAATGAATGAATGAATGAATGAAATAGGAATTCTACAGTGACTTTTCCTTGAAAATGTCCACAGAACCCCATAAGAATACACACGGTCTTTTGTAAGTTGCCCTTTTGTCCCATCTGAATGCCATCTGCTCTGTTGTCTGAGCATTTGTCTCAAGTGTCCCCTAACTGAACGGCTCAATCGGCTCTCCAGCTCCACCTGCTGATGCTTCAAACAAGGTTGCACTTTCCAACTTCCTGTTGGAGCGAATGTGGGAAAATCCACTATGAGGAGCCCTGTGAAATCTGTTATTTGAAAAGATATGTT
Organism: Equus asinus; assembly: GCF_041296235.1. NCBI lineage: Eukaryota > Metazoa > Chordata > Mammalia > Perissodactyla > Equidae > Equus > Equus asinus. The sequence goes on from NC_091791.1 coordinate 148,770,880, forward strand.
GTCTGTCCTCCATGGAACAAGACCTAGGAATGTCTGCCAGCCCCCGCCTTTTATTATCTGCACCCACAACCCTGAAATGAAAGTTTGCACAGGCTACCCCTGTCACTATGAAGACAGAGGAAGGGAAAGTAAGCAGATGGCTAAGGCTGCTACCGTGCTCTGACTCCAGCTTGTCAATATTACCTTTTTATCTTCTAACTTTTTATTATATAATATATACACATACATAATATATTTAATATATGTAGAGAAAAGTGTGCATATTTTGTCATTGCCTTTTGCAATTTAAACATGTAGAGTCCAGCTCCACAGGTAGTCACCAGATTAAGAACAACCTGGGAAGGCTGGGGTGGAGTGAGTGTTCAATGTGAACGTGTTGTTACAAGGAGCCTTCAGTGTCTTAATTGCTGCTGTCCCGTGAGTGAGTAGCGCTCCCGCAGGGTGCTTGCGTGGGACAGTAGCCTGGGGGAATCTTCCTGACTCCTAAGCTCCTTCATATTTTGTCTCTAACCATCACAGGAGTTGCTAGCTTGAGCCACAGCCACAGCGGTGAGTTGAGCAGCATTCTGCTCAACGGTTCACATATTCACAGGGACCTGCCAACTTGCCCTCATCCTCTTCCTTCGTGAGTTTACCAGCAAAACCTGGGTCGAGCGCTGGTGAGAGTAGGAGTGAACATTCCCAATTTCCAACCCCGTTCAGCTCGGTCTCTGTCACTGCTCTATGGGTCCAACACAGTGAAAATTGGTTTGAAACACTCGATTCCTAGAAGGCCTTCATAGTCTTCTCAAAATCTGTATTTTTTTCTTTTACTGGAGGGCATATTCCAATTCTCTGAATTCTAAGGGGGAGTTCAAGCTTTGCAGATCAAATATTATTTAACAGAAAAACATTTTAGAGTAGAAATAATTTTAGAATTAGCTAAACCTGAGTTAAATCTCCCCATCTCCATTCTTTCTGAAACTCAATAAATGGGGCTAATACCGCATGGTTTTTAGGCTGTGTGATTAAAGACCCAGAACGTAAATATTCGTCCCCTTTCCCTCGGCACTGTCACTCCATGAGGTCACACTTTATGTTACCAGAACTTGGCAGAGGGCTTAACTCCCAATGAAACTGAGTGCATTGGGCAGGCCATCAGGCGGAAGAAAAATTACTAGAAAAAGAATTTTCCTTAGCTATATTTACAAAAAATGGAATTTTGCTTTTAGCCTGCTTTTTGTTACTTGTTACTCCCACTTCATTCGTGCTAGCCTTACTCTGTCTTCATTTCTAGAGTTTAAATAAAAGTCTCCCCGAGTGTTTCAGTACATGGTGGTTTAATGAGTGCTCTGGAAAAGGGCCTGCCTCCGCCTGGCTTTGTCATTGTCTCCTCTAGCCTTATTTTACTGGGGTTTTCCAAGGGGGTGGCAAGTGAGACAAGTCGGGGGGCCTGACTCAAACATGCTGGAGAGTGGAGATTTATTTTCTTTACTTTAATATCACAAACCCCTTCAGGGTCTGAGTTAGCGTCATCATTTTTCCTTAGCCTGCTCTGTGAAGGCTGCCATCCTTACATGGGGAGATTGATGCCTCCTTTACACTAAATAATCAGGATGAAGGCATTTGTCAGGGCTTCTTAAAAATTTGCTGGGCTTAGAATTTCTCCTGTAGGCTTGGCACTCAAGAGTCCTAGAGTTCTTAAGGACCAAATATAAAAGAATCTGGTCCTGAAGAAAGGAAGCCAGTAAATGCTTTGCAACTCTCTCTGTGCTGGGTTAGGCTATACAAATTACTTCATGTGCTTTGAAGTCCTTCCTTAGCAGGCAGACATGGAGGTTGTCATAGCTCTGTTGTCATTGTTGGAGGGCATATGGGGCTGGAGAAGTAGGGACAGTGACCAAACAGATTGACCATTGTCATATGAGTGGCTCATGCACATGTCCATGCAGTCCATGACTGATCTTGGGACTGTGACTGCGGTCCCTCTTTGTAAATCAGTGTCTTGAAGGCATGGCCTGCATGAGTCTCTGTGAAAAGGGCCATTGCTTTCCACACAGCTGGCCTACTCTGCTCTGTCTTTGGCTAGATATTCCTGGAGAACTAGAACTACATTACTTTTTTCTAGAACATGAGGACATACATGTCTCACTTTTTGTCCTTCTCTCCCTTTTTTTCTAGTTCCTCCCTGGAAGGTCTGGAAGGTCACTGTGGGAATAGGGACAGACGTCTTGCAGATCCCCCTCAAGCAAGGACTTGTTGCCCCCACACTGGAGGTGCTGTCGGCAGACAGCCTCCAGCTCACAGCCCCTTCAGGGACTGCCTGAGCTGCGGAGGCTCACCTGAGGCCACACTCTTCCCAGGCCAGCCCACAGTGAAGTAAGACAGGGACGTAGAAGCCCAGCCGCTTCAGTTCGACCCAGACAACTCTGGTGGGCAGTGCTCATTTCAGCGCTCCCCACTGGTTTGGCCGAGGCTTGATGAACTCGAATCAAAGTTCAAGTTCTCCCACTTCCCAATCGGGCTTCCTCCCTTTCCTCTCACAGGTGGTGAGCCCCAACGAACATCTTATACTTCAAAGAACCCTGCCTGGGACAGGCTCTAGCCAGCCTGGTAGCTTGGTAGGGTTCTAGGTTCAGAACTCCAAACTTTGCTCTTGATGTGTAAACAGTGAGCTTCAGATTTTGGAAAATGCATTTTTCCTTCACCCAATCTTGGCTTTTGAAGCTGCTGTCTTCTGTGGATAGAAAAAACAAATTGAATTTGAAACTCAAAAGTAAGGAATGACCTCTTTGTTCTAGGCTGTGCCTGCCCTTTCTTTCAAGCAATGAATGCCATTGATTCCATGGACCAGTAGCTGCAGGGCGAGAGGAAATGAAAAAAATGTTGCAAATTATCTCTAAAACATTATTCCCATTATGTCTATACTACAGAGCTTTGCACACTAGAGTACTACGCAACCCCTGGTGCTTATTACTTTTTAGATGGAAGAGTGCTGTCCCTTACGCCATGTGGCAAGCCACTGGACAACTGGGTTGGCCTCATCTTAGTCTTCTCCTCAGCTGACTCTGCTGTTCCAGGAGGCTGGGTAGATGGGATGAAGCAATGGCCATGACGGCAGAAAAGGCTTTAATCTAGTTACGATATTTTAATTTTGGCCCCTGTCTTTATTGTTTATTGTGCTTTCTTCCCTGCTTTTACTCATGTGCTTGTTTTTGTGGCTCTTAAGGAGCCTTCCAATCTGTTTTTTTTTTTTTCAGACTTTCCCCTCAGATACAAAAGAATTGAGAGGATTATTTTCAAACAGTAGTCTCTCTTTCTGTGCCTACCTTTTGAGTGTGACTGTGCAGCCATCAATTTGTCCTGCATGTGGACTCAAGTCACTGGAGGGTGTGGCCACTGGAAAATTCCAAAGGGCCAGCAGCCCTGGATTCCCTTCTGAAGAAATGTGGTTTAACTGTAACAGTTAGCGTTCACACAGCACCTTTTAGCAGACATGGCTTCCTTTGAGGAGGGGTTGTGAGGAGAAACAGGAACAGGGCTGCCATGTGAGTAGAGTCTCTCAGCTGACTGTACTTCATGGAGTCCAGGCTTTATGTGCCTGGGAGACTGAACAGGGCTCAGAAGTTCTAACTCAGTCTCAGGATTCTTTTTCTTTCTTTGAGACTCATGGTTTTCTTTTAAAAAAAAAGTCATAAAAGTCATTTGGCTCTTCCACATAGCAAAGTAGAGTTTCCTTAGCAAAGTAGAGTTTCCTTAGCAAAAAGAATTTCAATGATAAAAATAGCTTTTTTGAGCATCTACTGTGAGCCACGCACTGTTTGGAGCCTTCACAGATATTAGCTGTATTTAATCCTTAACAACAACTCTAAGAGAAAGTTGCTACTAATATTTCCATTTTATACAGGAAACAGGCATCCATTCTGGTTCAGTCCCTAACTGTTCATAAGGAGTTGCTAGCCACATTTCTTTTCAGTTTCTCAATAACTATTCACTGAGCACCTGTTGTATGCAAGGGGCACCGCCAGCACTGGGGGATAGAGTGCTGAACAAGACAGATGCGGTCCCCGCACTGTTGGAAGTCAAAGATAGTCAGAGCGTATGGTTCTTGAGGGGCAATACCTGCATATCAAATCTTTTGCTGGGGAGTAAACTTCAAATCCTTTGCTTGCTGCCTAATTCTTCTTAAAGGCTCAGTTGGGAGAAACCATGTTTCTGGAAAATTTCTAAAGGATGTATTGTATGCAGCCCATTTCCCTTCCAAGTCTCCAATCTTAGTGAATGACACCACCCTGGTTGTCATCCTTGACTCCCACTTATCCTATCCCTTACCATATCTATCAATCACTGAGTCCAGGTAACTCTTTCTTCTAAACATCTCTTGGTTCAACGCACTCTTCTCCACGTCCATTGCCACGATCATCTGTTGCCCAGACGTCCATAACAGCCTCCTGACAAGGGTGTCATCTCTCTTGTCATCCTTCAGCCCTCCATTCTTCCAACACCTGTGTGTCAAGTGGGCAGATGAGTATAGGAGTACATGGCTCAGAGGTACAACCTGGTAGAGAAGGAGGAGCCAGCAACTGAACTCAGAAAGAGGGCCACTGAGGTACAAGGAAAACCAGAGGAATGTGGTATTGCCAGATCATGAGACTGGCGGTTTTCTAGGAAGTTGTAGTTAGAAGTTAAGGTGAAATACAAAAACGTCCATTATGTTTGGCAGCACAGAGATCACGGATGGCCTTAATGGAGCAGTTTCATTGGAGTCCTGTGGGCAGAAGTAAATTTGAAGTAAACTGTGAGCAGGGAAGAAGTGGAGAATTTTTTTAATTGTATGTGAAAGAGAAATTGAATAGCAGCTGAAGGGGATATTGGGTGAGGGATTTTGTTTTTTGTTTGTTTTTACCATGGGAAATTCTATAGCATGTTTGCGCGTTGATGAAAATGATCCAATAACAAGCAAGAGATGGAAAATGCAGCAAAAAGAAGGGACTCCATGAGAAGGTGCTGGGTGTCAGGGCTCCGGAGCCCCAGAGGGGGAGATGGGCCTTTGTTGGAGGACACTTGCTTCCTCCACTGAAGCAGGAGAAATGGGGAAGATGGATATGGATAAAGGAGACATAGATATGGTGGGGAGGAAGATGTATAAATTCTTATCTGAGAGTTTGTATTTTTTTAATCAAGAAGAACATTTTAAAAATCATGTTTAATTCATATTTGAATAAGGTTTGAGGAGGGAGACTATAGAAGGTATAAAATAATTATTGTGAGACCAGAAAAGCTAATTTAGTGGGGAAACATAAGAGGAGCGTTGAGTGTTTTGTTCAGGTTTTTGATCATGAATTTAAAGTGAAACTGGTCAGCTAGATTTTGTGTGTGTGTTTTTGCTGCAGTAATATTTCTATTTTTGAATGCAGGTGTGAATAAACTGAACTCTGCAGGCTTGGTTTTATTCCAGGCGAGAGTGACAGAAAAAAGAGAAGTAAAGGAGGAGAGGAAATTTTCAGGGAGGTGATTATAATTATAGACCATGAGATCTAAATGAATAAGAAGGGAAATGACAAGAGAGGACTGACTGGTGGATGACGAGAACATGGTTGATGGTTTGGAACATCAGTGAGGTTAAAGAATTACGCGGGTGAGCTGAAGCTAGGGGAGGAGACGTGGGCTGAAGGTGGGGTTTCTGAAACAGATTTGGAGGTGGTGCTGAGGGCAGGAATAAGAAGGTAGAATGTGATAATAAGACTAGATCAGCTGTAATAAAGTGGGGGAAAAAGCAGCTGGAGATAAGAAGGTCAAGGAGTTGAAAATCCAGTTTAGGTGTCAGCTTATTTTGCACACGTCTCAATGTTTTGTAGTTGTTGGTCTCTTTTTCCAACAAGTGTGTTATTCTCTGAAGAAATGGACTACATTTATCTTGTCACTGCTTCCTCCTTAATGCCCAGGACAGTACCTGACCCATAAAATACTCAATAAACATTTACCGATTGAACAAATAAGTCCATTTTTTAAAAAATTCTAAAAGTTATTCCTGAATTGAGAGCTGCATCCTGGAACACCATTGTCTTGCCTCCTCATGGACCATTTTTTGTGAGCTGCCTTGTGGGTAAAGAATGACATTTACTGTGGCTCTGGATGCTGTAAGAAGCACTCCTGTTTAATTCTCCACAGTATTTAATATAAGGGATTGCTGAGGAAGTCATTCACTCTCTTATGCAGTATTTCCTTCACTGGGACCCACAAGGGAACTTTTTCTAGGATTTCATTGCTAAGACGACCTGTGACTCTCCTAAGTGAACTGACACTTTGCGAGTCTCATAAGCAAATATCTTTTCCTCTTTGCTTTGCCCATTACAACCAGATTTGTGACTCAGGCTCAACTTGAGCAATTATGCAGAAAAATATGGTATCTATTTCTTAGGAATAATTGTACTTTTTGCTTTATCTGATTATCTTTTCCTGATTTCCTCATCTTGGTGTTTTCTTTTTGTTCTTCTCATGTTTTCTTTTCTGTTCTAGAATCTTTCTTGACTATTTAATGCTTAAGTGTGTTTCCCCAAGGTTCAGCTGGATGAAACTTTCTCTTGGCTACTTCAACTGGTGCAAGTTTCTGGTGATCATGTGAAAAGCAAGGCTGTTATTTTAGAAACTATAATAGTAAAGATTCAGATTATGATCAATTATGAATGATACATATTTCTGAGGATTTGTTGAGCTAATCTTTTTGAATTAAGCTTAGAATTTCTACAGCAAATAATGTTAAACCTATTTTGGACTTAATCGTAGGCACAAAATTGCTTACAAAAAGTAAACACATTTCTGAGCATTTATCAATTGAATCAGAAGCTCCTATCTGAGACTTTATTAATTTAATTAAGGAATTTAATGAATTTTTTGAGCATATATTTGCTTAATCAAGTAATTTAAGAAGTGTAAAAAGAACTTAATCGTGACTAAGACTCTGGGAGCCTTATAAGAAATGCAAATCCAATAAGAAAGTAGAGATCAAGGTGACAAAGGAGGACAGAGGCCAATGACGAATGAGAAGAACGGATGGAAATGAGAAGACAAGTGAAACTCTATAGGGCTAATCACGTAGGAATACTGGACACAAAAGCTACACCCTGTAAAGAAAATGAAAGGGAAAAGTAGGCAGAAGGTGTTACAGCTGTGAACTTTGCAATACATGATATTGGAGAGTCGATTAAATACATTGAGTAAGTACATTAAATACTATCATTATAGGAAGGTTTATTCCAGAACACTAGTTGAGATGCCTACTATGTTTTACAAGTGTTGTTTTCTGCAGCTAGAAGTGCGAAGCCCACAGGACAGAGAATGATACACACGTACAGCTCAGCAAAGAAGCCGAGTGGGACCGAGACCAGAACACCGCATGTGATTTGATTAGGGACACTCTGCCTGTAAGTTTGATCACTAGTCTCATTTAAGTGTTGTATGTGAGATGAATGAGATTGTTAATTGTGTCTGCTGTGAAATATATGAATAAGTAAATAAAACACATTAAAATTTTATCAACAACAGTAAAAATATTCCAGAATGGTGTAAGTTACATTGCTACAGCTAGTTTTGCATACTTTTTTTGTGTGTGAGGAAGATTGGCTGTGAGCTAACATCTGTTGCCAATCTTCCTCTTTTTCACTTGAGGAAGATTGTCACTGAGCTAACATCTGTGCCAATCTTTCTCTATTTTATATGTGGGATGCCACCACAGCGTGGCTTTATACGGTGCTAGGTCCACACCCGGGATCTGGGCCTGCAAACGTTGGCTGCTGAAGCAGAGTGTGCAAACTTAACTACCATACCACTGGGCTGGCCCCTAGTTTTACATATTTTGTAAGCCGCCTCAAATCCTTTCTTGGGAGAAGCTGGGTTGTTCATTAGCGAACATAAAACAAGACTACATAAAGTCTTATTTTTACTGTCGGACTTTTAAAAAAATGACTTTGGGGATTTTTATGTCTTTTAGTAGTATTATTAGAACTATTGACATCATACATTGTGTGTCTCTAATATGCTAAGCAATATGCTAAACATTTCTGTGCCTTCATTTAATCTTCTTAGCAATCTGATGGTAGATAGAATCACGATTCCCATTCATGCATTCAGCAAATATTTACTGAGCTCTGAATTTGTGCTGGCAACTTTTCTAGAGTGAGTGAGACAAAAACCTTGCTTTCTTGGAGCTTTCCCACCCATGGAGAACAATGAACAAATAATTAACAGAATATTGATAGCAATAAATGCCAAGGGGAATGTAAAGTTAGACAAGAGGATGGAGAATGGCAGGAAGTACCATTTCAGACAGAGTGGTCTGGGAGGGCCTCTTTGAGGAGCTGACATTGGAGTAGAGACACAGACAGTGAGAGAGTAAATCATTCTATGGAAGAGAGGTAATAAAAACTCAAAAAAAAGGCTAAGTAATCTGCTAAGGGCCACACAGATAGAAAATGGCAGAGCTGGCATTCAAGCCCAGGGATATCAGAATCTGGAACCTTCACTTTTAACCATTGTATTTTCCTGCCTCAAAGTTCTGGGCCACTGCAGGCCCAGAGAGCGGCTTTGAATGTAAGATTTCAGCTCCTGGAATTCTACCTCCCAAGGTCAGGGCTTGCTGCTTGCTGATGTTCAGTGGCTGTCCTGCTATGGCCCCTGCAGTATGTCTAGGCTGCAATTTTATGGCAAAAAGATAAACACGTCTTTGATGAAAACAGATTTGAAAAACAGCTGTGACTCTATTTTGCTGTGTGAAAACAGTGGGAGGGGAGTGTCTTTGGGACTGTGTTGTGCAATGTTAGCACTTCTAAAGTGTGACTTGAGGATGTACCTGCAGAATGTTCACATTGCTTGAGGGTGATTCACGTTGTGTCCTTAGCCTGGGTCCTACACAATAAAGTTGATAATAGTGCAAATACATTTCCCCCTTTAATCTCCTCTCATTTATTTTCCCTGTCATGCTATAGTCACTGCTGGAAGGGAAGGCAAAGACTGTCCCATTTACACCGGCCGGCCCACCTCTGTTCAGCTAGAATTCCTGTAACCTTCTCTCCTCTTCCTTGATACCCTCAATAGGGACAGTAGATAGTCCCTGGCTGGTCCCAGGGCACCATGTGTAGGGACTGGGTTTAATCACCTTCTCTTTCATTTGGGGAATGAGAACGCGTAGTAGGTGCTTGTTCATAAGAAGGAGGGAAGAGCATGCTATTGAAAAGAGCCTGGATCTGGGATAAGCCCCAGAAGAAACCCTGGCCCTTAGATGTGCAAAATAACAGTCTTCAAATTGATGCAGATTGGAGTAAATCTCTGCAGATTTTGGAGATGTCATAGACAGACTCCGAAGAATTGTAACCTGTTCATTCGTTTGCTCATTTTTCAAGTTCTTATTAAGCATCTTTAGTGTGTGCATCACAGTTCTTACCTCAGGAGATACAGAGAGCAAATGGTCTCATGGGAGAGACAGACATGAACAAGATCATTGCATTCAGTGTTATAAGTGGTGTAAAGAGGCATTAGTGGGGTGATGTGGCGAAAACAGAGTGTCTGTTGGGGGATCCAAAAAATATTCCCAAAGAAGGTGCTATGGTGGGTGGACCTTGCAGGAGGAGTAGAATTTGCCACAGGAGAAAGAAAAGAAGAGTAATATTCTATGATAGAGGGGATAGCGTGTCCAAAGACACAGGATTCAGAAGTGGCTGGCTTGCTCAGAAAGCTGCATGGGGGCATGAAGATGTCCCTGAAAGGAACTCGGGGAGGGATGGCTGGAGAGGAGGCTGGGCCGCAGGAAGGGCCTTCTTCTCCCAGCCAGGGGGCCCAGGTCTTTTTCTCTCCCTCTGCAGAATGGAACCATAGATTTTGGAACAGAAGGGATCATAAAGAGCATTTAACCAGTAAACAACCTGAGGCTCAGGTGGGGACCGACTTAGGCTACATGTTTAAAAATAGAATATGATTGAGGAGTTATCACCAAATGGGAATCTCCTGAGGACTTTCGTTTTGATTGAGCACATATATATTATTTATCATCTTAAACATTTTTTTCTTGGGTGTGCTTGTGTGCAAATGATGGACAACATGTTGGAAGGGCTCCAGGTTCATACAGCCATAAGGAGAAGTTGGAGCTGTCAGTGAGTTTACTGCACAGCATTAAGATGAATGCTTTGGACGCTCACCCTCACCACGCAGGTGGGAGTATAAATTGGAACAGCTCTTCTGAAGGGCAATTTGGCAATGTACATCAAAACAACCTATGAAATCTGAACAGTGCTGACCTCAAATTCCTTTTTAAAGAATTTGTCCTAAGGGAATGGCCAGAAACGCATCTACAGTATATCCATTCATTGTTGCATTGTTTATAATGTCAAACCTGGAGATAACCTACATTTTCCAATAAAATAACTATGGTACAATGGAGTGCTCTGTCAAAGTTCAAATGGTTAAATAGAAGCTTATTTGTTTATATGGAAATATATTCCTAAATGAAAAAATAATTTACAAAATAATATGTACAATGACCTTAATCTTCTAAAAATTGGGATATGTAGTCTACTTATGTTTATCTATGAAAAAAGTCTGGAAAAATATATACCAAGATATTCATAGTGGTTATTACTGGGTGGTAGGATAATAGGTAATTCTTAATTTTTACTAGTGGCTTATCTATATAATTTCTAGGGTTTTTTCTTGTTTAACAATAAACATGTATTACTTGATTACTTGTGCAACATAAAGTTATACATTATTTCCCCATGTGTGCAGTCTGGCTGGTTAAATATGCACCCCTGTTTCAGATTCTTCTATTGTTCCATTCAGGACTTTATAGCCAAGAACTAGGGGAAAAGAGAAAGAACAAGTCTGAAAAACTTCTGCCTTGTGTAGGCTGTGCCTGCGATGGGAAAGATAAACCTAGCCTCACCTCCATTCCTTTACGAAAAGCACAAATCTTTAGATTGAGCATGGCTGGCCAACTTCCAGAATTTCCATTTGCTTAGTAACAGAGTGGTGTAATAAATTGGGTAAAAGCATCTGCTATTTTTCAAATCATCTATGCTGTGCAAAAGTCTCACCCGGACACCTGGTGAGACTTCGAAAATGGTGTGATTTTCGTATTCTGCACACACACATGGAAATGATCTGGGGTCAAGCCCGTCCTCTTAGAGGGGGTTGCTTAGTTGGTTTTGCCCACGTATTTTGACTCTGGTGTTCAAGTGTGCATCACCAAATCCAGTGTCTGTTTCTCACACCTTCAGAAAGGATTCTGTACCTTGGGTTTTGTGAAGGTGGGAAATGTGTCGTGGAGAATGAATTGAAACACCATTCACTGTTATGTACAGACTTCGAGCTGCAGAGGGAAGATATGCTGCAGATTCTGCCCTTTTCTTTCTTCCCTCCTCACAAGAGAACTTGGAAATAACCTTTTACTAAACTAGTTCTGGTCCAAACTGTTTCTTTTCTGCCTGTCTCCTGTTGCTCTTATCTGAAAAGGTCCTATCTGCCCTGGGGCACCGGCATCCTGTTTATGCCTTCATTACAGACATTATTTATGACAGAATAAAAGGGTTGAGATGTTAATTGGTGTGGGTTTCCCTTTTTCCTCCTCCTTCCCTGTTTCAGGTGGGAAACAAGGTTGTTTGTGTTTCTTTACTTTGGAAACTTCTGCAGGGCAGAGAGGAGAAGCTGCCTGAGCAAAAGCTCCTCCAGCGTTTTATAAAATCTCGGGCTCATCATAGAGATGGCGTTGGGTGTTCTGGAGAAGAGTGGTGCAGAGGGAGCACCTTCATGGACAAGGCGAGAGCAGAGGAGTCCCAGATATTAAGAAGGGTCTGGGGGCCGGCCTGGTGGCGCAGCGGTTAAGTGTGCACGTTCCACTTTGGCGGCCCGGGGTTGGACGGTTTGGATCCTGGGGTGTGGTAGGCGTCCCACATATAAAGTAGAGGAAGATGGGCATGGATGTTCACTCAGGGCCAGTCTTCCTCAGCACAAAAAAAAAAAAGAAAAGGAGGATTGGCAGCAGATGTTAGCTCAGGGCTAATCTTCCTAAAAAAAAAAAAAAAAAAGAAGGGTCTAGAGGCTGGCCAGTCTGGAGAGGAGTTGAGGCCCATGCCCTGCTCCTTAGCCACGCTCTGGGAGGGTTGAGACTTCTGGGGGAGAAGATCACTGGAACACCTGGGCAAGATGGGCGCGGGCTCTCTGTTTTGGAGCAGTCAGACTTCAAGAGACCATGTAGACATAAACCTTGAAGCCATTAGAGAAATGAGGACCTGCCCTTATTTTCAGGGTTCTTTGTGAATCTTCCAAATGCTGGAGAGGAAAGAGGCTAGAGGAAAGTCTGAGAAGCCAGGTACCTCCAGCCCTGAATGACATGAGTTTTGAGGTATACTTAGGTTGATTCAAAACAAAAAAAGGCTATTTCTAGCTCCGGCGTCACTGTTTCTGAGTCCATGAGATATGTTTTTTGGAAGACCTTGTTTCCCTTCAATATCCCCCTGACGTGCTGCCCATGGTTCATAGAGATTTCTGAGTTTTGTGGCTCTAAGAAGAGATTGATTGAACTGCAGCATTCCCTTTGTGAAGATTAGTAATTTTGGGGCGAGAAGAAGAATTTTTAAGGGCTGCAGTTATTAACAGGGTTTGCAATCGCTTTGTGTGGGAAAAGTCACTTCTAGGTTGGAGCTAAGAATAGATAATTCATTTTTGTAGCTTCATGAAATTTCCTGTATCACATTCTTGAACATCCTCCTGCCCCTCTCTGGCAGCTGCAGCTCTAACTGCTTCTCCATGCTTGGGAGCAGGTAACCCATTTTTAGTTGCACTATTAAAAACTATGCCATTGATTATTCTGTGGCTTGTGTCATGGTTTCTAAGGCTGTGGTGATATAAAGTCACCATAAATTTGGATTGCTAATAGTTGTTGTTCACGTATCAAATGGGACTATCAGTGCAGGCTGGAGCAGTGAGGATGACACACCATGAAACAAACGTGGGTTACAAGCTGCGGATGAGAAATAAAGGCAGGAACTCCGACCTCAGGTTTCTGACAGCTCAGTGGAAAAGTCATAACATAGTCACCAACAACTCTAACACACGAATGACCTTTAAAAAAGGCAGGAATTCATCAGGGCTAGAATCAAGTTACAAGACCTTATGGGCATGTAAAGAAGGGAGGGTTTATTCCTGGATGAAATATTGGTAGAATAGTCTTGAAGGATGCATACGATTTGGGTAGGCAAAAGGGAAAAATTAATCCATGTGTCTAGTCTTCATGAAGTATTGCAAATAAAGCTTGTGGATTGGGTTCTTGAGATAAACCACAGGCAACCCAACCCACCATATTTTTCCATCACATCTTAAGCCTGAGTTTGAGGTAGATTGGATCAAGGTAATATTGTGTTCCCTTTCTATTTAGGAAAGTTCTAATTCCATTTCCTTTCTCCTTTTCCTTCCTTTTAACTGAGCCAATGGTGTACGTTCAGGCCTTCTCCAGAGATCAGGGATGACCAGAGACGGGGCGAGGTTTGGGACCTCCCTTACCTCTTGGAATGATCTCCTGGGCCTCACTATTCTGCCTGTGCTTAAGAGCCGTATCAGAGCAGAGAAGAGGAAGGGGTAGACAAGAGTCAGTGTCTCCAGGTTGTTCAGCTGTACATTGCCGGACATCAGACATGAAAGGCCTGAGGCACAACGAGGCAGTGAAATGTGAGGAACGTGGTGATCGATAGAAGTGTGTTCGGATCAGATCGTCAATAAGGCAACGGTGAAATGCAGAATTACCTGGATGGAAAAGGTCCCAGATATGACAGCACCGAGTCTGGCTGTTGTATCATACTAGAATTATAACAGCTAATATTTATTGAGCACTCACTTGCTGGCAAGCACTTGACATGCATTATCTTATTTACTCCACATAACTGCCCCAAGAGAGAGATACAACTGGTATCCCTATTTTACAGATATAGTTATGACTATTGGCCAAGGTGATTAGCTACTAGCTGGTGGAGCATTAAAGTCTGGCTGTAGAGCCCAAAGGGTGGTTCTTACGCCCCCCTGACCGCCTGATTTCCGGAGAGAAGAGCAGGGGTGCACGGGGGATTTCTGCAGTGCCCCCGGTGTTCCCGCGGGTAACGGAGATGTTGCTGAGTGTATTTGCATCAGCAGAGATAATTTAATGAACAGTATAAAAAGAAAAGCAACAGTTGTACTCACAGACTTCACGTCTCACATTTCCTCAGATGTTTTCTCTTTTATTGTCTGCCGTCGATAGGCTGGTGGCTAGACAGGGGAATTTTAAAAAAGCATCAATAATGAATTAAAATAGCCTTTTGATGGAAAAACTATTGATAGCCTATAAAAGAGTAACACCCTAAATAACTTGTCTGGAGTTGACAGAAGAAAGCAAATGAAATACATTTGTAGCAGGTTGTACTTTGTTGGTTTAGTTTCTCAAAAATAAATAAGCCAATGAAGTCTATTATTGAAAATTGCTGGCTGTGTGTCTCGAGTCACGGGACTGTAATATTTATTCACCAATCAGGAAACGTGAGTTTGCAACCCTAAATATGCCTTTGCTTCTCAGACACATATTTGTATAAGTCTTCAGCTTCCTGTAGGAGGAGTGATGTTGAACTTCCATCCTTGTTCAATGGTTGTTTACAAGTTCACAGCCAATTCTAGACCCCATTTCCAATACTAGAAAGAGGGAACGTTTCTAAGAGAACCTTCAAATTTTCATCTCCAACAAAGCTGTGGAGCAAATATTTTGGAATTAATAGGAATTTTAACCCTTTACCCTCCTGGAATTGGCATACATTCTTCTGTAGGACCCCAGGGCAGTGGGTCTGGTAAGCGCATACACAATTTTAAAGAACACTCATTTATGTTTTGATGAAAAGGTAATGCATGCACACAATACAAAATGCAAGAAGTGTTAATCACTTCCACTGAAAAGTAAAGGTCTCTCCCACCCCATCCCCTGGTCCCGACAATTACTATTTTCCTTTTCTTGTGTCACATGACTTCTTGGTTCAGATAATATAAAACAAGAATATTTTGACTTGACGGAAAAACAAACAATTAAGCTTTCACCTTTACAGAAGTTATCAAATAATACTCATGCACAAGGTGCCAGCGCAGTCCTCACCTCCTCTGTCAGTACCAGTTCTTTCCTTACCACAACTCTGCTACTCCTTCCATTAAGGACGAGATAAGGGGGAAGGTTGGAGCAAGGGATATTGTGAGGCTCAGGGAGGGGCAAGGGTGGCAGGGAGTCAAAGCTGGGTAGGATGAGAGATGGGGTAAGAATCAGGATTGTGGGTTGTGCTGATAAATTTTTAAAATCTAATTTTTAAAACTAAAATTGGCTGCTTCATAATGTTGTGTTTTATGTTTTAAGCTTTAGTGACAGCCCTCAGATGAGACTGGAATCTGATTAGGACATCTGGTTGTCCAAGGTGATATAACAGGAGTGTGGGCCTGAGTCCTGACGGCGAGCAAGCACTGAAGGCATTGTATGCGTCCCAGCCTCTATCGCCAGTGGGACTGAGCTGCAATCCCACTTTAGGCAGTGTGAACAGGGGGAAGGTAGGAGGCTATGTAATTTGTGCTCTCAGAATTCACTGGACCTCTTCCATACTCACAGCTTATGAATATTTTTGTAACACTTGTTCTCACCAATCCTGCCACTGCACCCCCCTACCCCCCCCACCAAAAAAACCCCAGTCTGCCTTGGCTTTTTGCTATGATTCATAAATATATGAGGTTGTATTTCCCAGTAGGACAAGAGAAGATGCAAGTACAGGTAGGGGAATAGCATGAGCCAAGGCATGGAGGAGTCACAGCCCCAGTGTGTTTGTGTAATGGACAGTAGAGTGATATGGTTAGAATGTGGGTGAGGAGCGTGGAGTGACCCATTTGTCTAGAGGAGGCTTGGGCCTGGATTATGCATGGCCTTGTATGAAAGGGGGAGCCTTGGGCCATTTGAGTCACTAGAAGGATGTGGTCAGAGTTCATAGTGGCATCTTTGGTCACAGTGTGGTGGGTGGCTTGGAGAGAGAAGTTAGGGTTGTCTGTTTCCCCCATGCTTACGGATCAGCAGTCGTAAATGTCATTGCACCAAGAATTCAGGAATACACTTAAAGCAAATCCATCGTCGGTCACCAGAGACATAAGGAATTTTCATGCTAGTTGTCTTCCTATATGTTGGACTTAAGAAACGTGTCTAGCCATCAGCTGACTCACTGAACACTACCTGGTTGCATTATCTGTTTGGGGTTTGGAACTCAGACACTCTAGGATTCTCCATCGTGTCTCAGTTGTTTGTGATTTTTAGATTCCTGAGTTAAGAACTTAGTTAATCTCTGTGATTAGGCATGTCCAGACTGTGAGTTTATAGATAGATTTGCCATAACCCAAATAGGCTCGAAACATGCTTGTGCAATAATGTAGCCACAACAGCAGTGACAAGGGCCAAGAGGAGATTGGCAGGAATTTGCTACACCTTTTGGTGTAGCAAACTCACTCTTTCAGAGCTGTGCTGGTGTAACTCAGCTCCACCCAGCAAGGATGTGAGGACAGAGGACAACGGCAATGGTTGAACGGCTCCTTTATGGTGAGTAGAGGTGTGTGTTATAGAGTGAGGAGGAGAAAGGCTAAGAAAACATGCTCCAGAAGAATTTCAAGAAGTGCAACACAAATTAAAAAAAATGAACGAGAGGGTCAACCCTGGTGGCCTAGTGGTTAAGTATGGCGCACTCTGATTTGGCGGCCGGAGTTCAGTTCCCAGACCTGGACCTACAGTGCTCATCAGTGGCTATGCTTTATCAGTGGCTCACATACAAAATAGAGGAAGATTGGCAACAGACATTAGCTCAGGGTAAATCTTCCTTGGCAAAAAAAAAACAAAAAAAAAAACCCAAAAGAGTGAGAAACTATAGGAGCAGATCAACCTGGCATGTAGCATTCAGAGCTTGTGTGGCCCATCCAACTGAGTGCAAACATCTACTGATGACCTACTGTGTGCCTGGTACACAAGACAGAGATGGGGGAGACTAAGATATGCTTTCTGCCCTTAATTAACTTCCCATCTTAGGAGGAAACAGACACATACCCACGCAATTATAAGATGGGTAGAATAAAATAAGTGCTAAATAAGTATAATAAAGTGCTGTGGAATTGTGGATAAAAAAACTAAGGTTGTTGGGGAAAATAAAAATACATTAGAATGGTGATAACAATTGAGCCAAGCCTTGAGGAAGGAATAAATGAATAACGGGAGAGGAAAGAAGAAAATTCTAGGCAAAGTGAAGAGAATGAACACGATCCTGGGATCCTGACATGCACGCTGTGATTTGGGATGGTGGGTGTTCCAGCTTGCAGGGTGCATGGAGGAGTGTAGTGGGAGAGGAGGTTGGAACGGTCACCTGGGGGATAGATTGAGCATAGCCTTCATTGCCAAACTAAGCACATTAGCCTTGATTCTGAAGGCAAGGAGGGGCCATTGCAGGATTTTGAGGAGGAGAGGGAGGGGACGGGAGAAAAAAGCAGAGGTAGGCAAACAACGAGGCTGAAGAGGTTGAGCAAGGAGGGCTTCTGGCGGGGACCGTATCTTATTTACTTTCCTGACAACAGCTACAAGTAGCTAACATTTATTGCATTTACTGTCAGGCACTGTTCTAAGATCTTTTTGTCATTCAGCATTCACAGCAATCATTTATGGTGAAGGAGATGTGAAATAACTAGTCCAAGATGACACACCTCAAAAGGAGAGAACTAGAATTCACGTCTAGACCACCTGGCTTCAGAAATCATGCTCTTATGCTCAGGAACTTGATGCTCAACTCAGTAAATGTTTGTTGAATCAACAAATACTTGAATAAATGGAAACATCTGGCTTTAGGCACCGTAGTCATGAAGAGTCCAACATCAAATGTAACAACTATAGCTGAGACCTACGTGTTCAACCTGAAATAGCTGAAGAAGCAGGGCCAGGCTGGTGCCAGAAGTCTGAGAGCTGTGCAGCCTCTCCTCTCTGAGGCTGTGACATCTGCAAGATGGATAAGAAAAGGAAGATAGAACTGAGGTCCACCAAGATCTGGGGCCATGTCCACCATTCAGTAACTCCAAGCAAAGGTAGACTGTGCCAGGTTGAACAGTGCCCCACCTCCCAAAGTCATGTCCATCCGGAAGCTCAAAATGTAACCTTATTTGGAAATAGAACCTTTGCAGATATAATTGGTTCAGATGAGGTCACGCTGGATGAAGATGGGCCCTAAATCTGATGACTAATGTCTGTATAGGAAAAGGTAAGGACACACAGGGACTACAGCAGTCAGGGTTCTCCAGAGAAACAGAACTAACAGGCTGTGTATATATGTATTTATTTTAAGGAATTGGCTCATGCAATTATGGAGGCAGGCAAGTCTAGAATCTGCAGTGGTCTTCATGCTGGAGACCCAGGGAAGAGCCAAGTTGCAGTTCAAGACCACCTGGTGGCAGAATTTCCTCAAGGTGGGAAGGGGGCATCAATCTTTTGCTGTATTCAGACCTTCAACCGACTGCAGGAGGCCCAATCTTCTGATGGAGGGTAATCTGCTTTCCTCAAAACCCACTGATTTAAATGTTAATCTTATTCAAAAATACTTTCACAGAAACATGGAGAATAATGTTTGACTCAATACCTAGACAACATGGCCCTTCCAAATTGACACATAAAATTAACCGTCACAGAGACCTGGGCACACTGACATGAAGATGTGAAAAGAGGCAGAGATTGGAGTGGTGTGTCTACAAGCCAAGGAACACCAAGGATTGATGGCAACCATGAAAGGCCGGGAGAGATACATGAGATGGTTTCTTCCACAGAGCCTCCAGAAAAAATCAATCCTGCCAACACCTTGATTTTGGACTTGTGGCCTCCTGAACTGTGAGAGAATAAATTTCTGTCGTTTTAAGCCATCTGCTTTGTGGTATTTTGTTACAGTAGGAAACTAACATATAGATAAACTCAGCAGTGACAGACCCACACTTCCCAGGAGAAATCAGGGTCTCATGTTCCACTGAGAGTAGGTTGGAATGTTCACAATGCCAGGCACGTGACAGCTTTGCGTGAGTACTGGGCAGGACCAGGGAAGGCAAAGGAAAGCTTAGATACGGGCTTCCAGGGACACCACATACAAAATCCAATGGCGAACAGCACACTGGAAATAAGTGCAACATACATGATAGGAAAGCAAGGGTTAATTTCCTATATATGAAGAGCTGCTCCAAAAAATCAATAAGAAAAAGATAAATACCTTTTAGAAAAGTGAGGAAGGTTGAGAAATAATCAATTACAAAGGAAGAATGACGACTAATATATTGCCGCCTGGGTGACCTGAGCTCATTGCGCACCCGGCCTTCTCTTAAATTTGTTCTCAAGATTTGTTCTTTCAACTAGGCTTGCCATGGTGATCATTTCATAAGGTATATAAATGTCGAATCACTACGTTGTATATCCAAAACTAATACAATATTCTACGTCAACTATACTTCAATTAAAAAAAAAAAAAGACTTGCTCTTTCAAGTGTGTCCTAAAGATGCATGTTCAGGACCCAGCTTGTGAGGTCCAGAGAGAAGTCTTATCAGGCCAGATGAGGTAAAGGTGGGTGCTGCACAGCTTGCTCCATCAGTGGGAGAGATGCTACTGTACAGAAATGGTTCCAAACATGGAACAAAGGGGGTCGTGAACTATAAAAGCATAATCCATTGATTAATCCATAAACAGGCATTGGTTGAAGACCTCTTTTGTCTCTAGCACTGTACTGTGCCCCATGGGGAGCATGAGCTCCAACGCCATCATCCATCCACCCCACCCACCGCCGTGGAAAAGAGATGGCCTAGATCATACACGTGGTTTTCAGTTCTGGCTGCACATTAGAATCCCTGGAGAGCTTTTTAAAAATACAGATGCCTACTAGAGTGCTCATAGCAGCACTGCTTGTAAGAGCTCCAAACTGGAAACTATCCAAATGCACATCAACAGTAGTATGGATAAATAATTATGGATTGTTCGTTTAATGGAGTACCATTTAGCAAGGAGAATGAAAGATCGACAACTACATCCAATAATGTGGATGAATCTTTTTAGTGTAATGAGTGAAAGAAACGAGATTGAAAAATGCCATACTTAAATGTACCATCATCATATGAGATGTTAACAAGAGGAAGACTCCATGCCAGGCGTATGGGAACTCTCCGTACTACCTACATGTTTTCTGTAAATCGAAACTGTTCTAAAATTTAAAAGTTTATTCAAATATGAAGAAGTCATACTGTATGATTCCAGTTATGTCCAAAACGGCAAAATTCATCCTATGTTATTAGACGCCAGGGAAGTGTTCACCCTGGGAGGAGTGGGGTCTGGAAAGGTACAGGAGGGGACTCAGGGAGGTGATAATGTGCTGTGTCTGGATCTGTGTGCTGGTCACATGGACATGTTCTGCTGTGAAAATTTATGGAGCTGGAAACTTCTGTGCACTTTCTGTACATAATATTTTATTTCAATAAAAAGTTAAAAGCTATTCTGATGTCCAAGGCTGCCTAGATCAATGAAATCAGATTTCTTGGAGGAGGGCCCGGGCATTAGTATTTTATAAATCTCCCTAGATTATTCTCATGTGCCCCCAGGATGGAGAGCCCACTGCTGTTTGTCCTGGAGGCAGTGAGACGAGCCAGAAACCAGCACAGAGTTGGGAGTTGAAGCTTTCCGGAGAAGGCAGAACATGAGTGGATCCTCAAAGGCTGGGAGGGGTTGATGAGGCCAGCAGGCCTCCGCAATAAATGAGCATTGTGAGCCCAGGAAACGTTCAATTTCCAGTTCTCATTTTTCTATTTTTCTAGTGGTAGCTACACTTTCACTTAGAAACTTGATTCCCCATGTTAAGTACTCTTGTCACATGTTGACCCTTAGGTTCAAAAGCTGTGAACAGGGTCTCACCAGGCTTCATGCAAATAGAATTAAAAAGCAATTAGTCTTGTGTCCCTGAAACACTATATTTTACATAATTTGTACTCTTTCTTGTATTTCTACTCAAGCCTCAGTAAGCCCTCAAGAAAGCATGCTTGAAATAAATGATTGGAAAAACAAGGCTCAGCCTTTGGGTTGGACCCCAAAAGCACTCCCTGTAGTGTTAGTGGTCGACTGCTGAGACATGATACATCTCAGTGTATAAAAGTGGGGAAGGGAGACTACTTTGGGGCAAGAATTGAAGGGTTCCTGGCTTATGGAGGAACTTATATCTGAGGGTGTGTGCCTATTTATGATTGTTATTAGTCCAGACGGTCCAGTGGGCTTGCTGATAGGTTTCTTACTTATAAGGGAGAGAGAAGCTACAGAATATCCACTAAGAGCATTTGTGAACTTACAGTTGGCATTTTCGTTCTCATGGCCTTTACTTCCTCGGGCTCATTCTGGGTAATGAGGATAATAACAGCCAGCCTTTATTGAGAACCCACATCACGCCGGGCACTTTGCAGGCCCTTCCCATGAACTATCTCATTTAATCCTCACTTCAATCTTACGAATCCCCTCTTGATAGATGAGAAAACTGAATCCCAGGACTAATAATTTATCCAAAGTCCCACCACCTGTTGGAAGCAGAGCCAGTTATGTCGAAGCAGCTGACTTCCAGACCGTGTTTTAACCATGGTGTGATGCTGTCACAGGTGTCCTGTAGAGTTGAGATGGTGTGGCCCTGGAACAATTTGTCCCTGAAGCCCTTCCCTCCCCAACTTCCCAACCCAGATTCACCCCACCCCATCCTACATCTCACAAGGTGTCACCTCGCCCTTTCTTCCTCTCCCTCCGGCTACCTGTTCTCATCTCCTGATACTCGCATTTATTCGGAAGAGATGTTTCTCCTTCTTTCCCAACTTCGCATCTCTAGAAGAGGGGCTGGTGAATTAAACCGTGCTAAGACTTTCAGGATTTGCTGAATAATTTCTCTAGATTGCACTTGACGAGAAGCTCCCCAAGGAGGACAGTGCTTACCACCCATGAGTGTTTATCAAGGTGACGTAAGCTAGCCCTGGGCTCAGCAAGCTACAGCCTGCTGGCCAAATCCTGTTTTGATAAATAAAGTTTTACGGGAACACAGCTGCGCCCCTTTGTGTATTTATTATCTATGTCGCTTTGGCACTGCAGCTGCAGAGTAGAGTAGTTATGACAGAGATAGAGACCGTATGGACCACAAAGCTGAAAATATTGGCTATCTGAGCCCTACAGAGAAACTTCCCTCCCCCAGCGCTAAGTTAACCTTTGGGGAGGGTCTGGGGCAGAACTTGGTGCCCAGGCACTCGATAAATCGCAATATCCTCTTCTGCAGGTTTCAGGTGTCTTCGTGTGGTGAATTCCGGGCAGGAGAAGCATTCTGAACTCACATCACGTGGGTCCTTGCTGCCCCTGCCTATTCATGGCAGGCGGCGGAGGCCACAATCCCCGCTGAAGGTTCATTTGCACTTTGGCAAAGTGGAAGAGTGACAAGCGTACTCATAGAAACAAAGCCATGTATTATTCATTTTGCAGAGGAGTGTTTCCTGGTGTGCTAGCAGCAGGGAAGCCCCAGCTGGGGTGGGAACAGCCTGGGATTGGGAGGGTCATCTCTGTGCCAGGAGCAGGGAGCGGGACGACAGGGGTGGCTGCCTCAGTGCCACAGATGCAGGACAATTATGTGTCCTGACAGCTCTTTCCTTCATCAGATAAAAGAAGAGACTTTACTTCTCTTTCAAAATATGCTTAAGCTATCAAAAACTGAAATTAGTCTTGAAACACTTGAAGTTAACTGCAGAGTCTGCTTCTTTATTACATTTTTGTTAAGGACCACATTCCATCATATAATGCTCATTTGCCACTGGTTAGAGGCAGGGCTGGTGGGGGTTGTGTGGACAAAATCAGATGGCTAGGCTGCTGAGGTCCTGCTTCACACTCTCTCCTGGGAAGCTGTTAAAGGCACCCTCCCCAGCTCCTTCATGAGTTCTGCTTTCTCTAATTTGAGGGGAGCAGGGGTTCTTGCATTTGCGGACCCTTCTCTCCAGGAACTGTATTTCCCATCCTAGAGATATCCAGGTACCGGGATCTAATAGTGGGATGACTTAGAAGATCTTACCTTTTTAATTGGTCACATGTGACTTGATTTCCCTCACCACTCTAAATAAGATTTGTCTCTGTGAGGTTGGTACAGTGATGGAGATTGGAATTAATAAGAAATTAGTCCCGTTGTCTTAGCCTGGCTTCCCTAGAAGGCAGAGCTTAAGGCCTAGGCTTACTGGAATAACTTAATTCCAGGGAGCAGGAGCGAGGACCAAGGGGAGCAAGGCAGGAAGGAGGAGGGATGTGGATGTGTTGTAGAGCTGGTCTCCTCTAAGCGAGATGGAGCGCTGCATCTCATGAGGCCATTGTCCAAGAAAATATACACACTGGGTCTTGGGACAGTCAGACCTGATGGGAGAAAGGAAGGAGAATCTATCTACCAGCTCCCATCTTCCTCAACAGCCCCTAAAAGTTTTGTCCACGAGTTCTTAATGCCCCTGTGCTTCCTAGCTGAATAAGTGGGCCCTGCGTGGGGTCTTGAGAAGTCCCAGGGCTCCACGTCTTAGGTGTGACCAGCCTGGCAGCACCCTGCTCATGTCCCTCAGCACTTTGTATTTCTGTACACATCTCGGCTTTCTGGGGGAGCACCACCTGCAGCCCTCTGCCTGAGGCTTTCTCTGGTTTCGGGAGCATGCCTGGTCCACATACCGGGGAGTTAACATCCCTGGGAGCTGAGAGTTGGTGGTTAAATAGTCCAGCACCACTCCTTTGGGTGAGCCAACTATGCTGCATGTGCTCTGTGGTCTCCCAGAGGCTACCAGTGGCATGGAGCCCCCCCTTACCCACTGTGACAGCCTCTCATTGACACGCCCTTTACTGGCTTCCTTCTCTTGCCCATCTCACTCGTCACTCCCTTATCAGTGTTTCTGGGGTTCTCTCTAAATTCTTATCTCAGAGTCTGCTTCTAGGAGAACCCGAATGAAGTCAATAGGAAGGCCCTGGAGGAGGTGAGAGGCACACCGCATGGGCCTGCAGTGGGTGCTGCCATACTGCACCTGTGTAGATTCTCCAGCTGAGTGACAGTTGGAATGGAAGTCAAGGAAGGCTGAGGGGATCTAAAGCGATGCATACAGGTGTCTGATGGGTGTGTGCTACACCTGGCAGGAAGGGTGACCCTTCATTACTTTAAGCGAGCTCTGAGTGAGTATTGACCCTGTGCAGAGACTGCTGGCACTACACGTGGATCAGTGCAGTGAAGGCTCCCAATGAGAAGCAGGCGGTTATCATTGACCACGTTTCACAAATAAGAAAACCAAAGCTCAGAAGGATGAAGGAATCTGCCGAAGGTAATACAGTAAGAAAGGGCAGAGGCAGGACTTGAACCCAAGGCAATCTGCATCTAGGGCTGTGCCTGAAGTTAATAGTTAAGGATGGTGCATCATTTTTTTTGAGGAAGATTAGCCCAGAGCTAACATTTGCCACCAATCCTCCTCTTTTTGCTGAGGAAGACTGGCCCTGAGCTAACAGCTGTGCCCATCTTCCTCTACTTTGTATGTGGGACACCTGCCACAGCATGGCTTGATACGCGATGCATAATTCCGAGAGCGGGATCCTAACCGGCGAACCCAGCCCGTGGAAATGGGAGCGTGCAAACTTAACCACTATGCCACCAGGATGGCCCCCATGGATGGTACATCTTACCTATTCCTATTTGTAGGTTTACCATGACTCAATTTAATTTTAGGGGACAGAGCTGTTCAGGCATCCTGTTCCACTGATCTCCTCCCAGACTCAGTTCCTCAGTTGAGTGCAAGAGTGAGTATGTGTGACTGTGGGTGTATGCATACTGGGTGGTGGGAGCGTGGGAGCTGGGGGTTAAAATGTAGACGCCCCTTTCCCTGCAGTGTTACCCAAAGAAATAACCTCCCACCCTTTGTAATCAAAGCGGAAGCTGGGTCTGAGGCTTGCGTCTGGGTTTGGGTCCTTTTCCAGGACCAGAGGCTGTTTCTAAATGAGGCTCTAACCTACTGGCCATCAAATAGCACAAAGAAAAACAACTTTTTGATGAGTTAAGTGTAAATGAGTCAGAGGCAGAGAGATTAAATTTTCCCTCAAATACACACAGGTTAAAAAAATTACAGTCTCCCAAGAGCCTGGCTCCTCGAGGACAGAGTTTTTGCCAAGTCAGCACACTGGAGAAAGAGCCTGTGACTCTCTGCCAAGCCCCAAGCGCGACCGACTTCCTTGCCTTAGCTTCTTGCTGAACCCGGGAGGAATCCATCTTCCTAAATCCTCGCTGTCTGTCAGAGCTGAGAGCCCATTTCTGTGCAAATGATTCATTGTTATAATTCGTGCCACCTCCTCATAGACTCAGGGACTTTTCATTTTTTACATCAATTCCTGTGTAGTATTTCAACAAGCCTCTTTTCCTCTCCTAGCTCCCTCCTGCCTTTCCACTATTCTCTGCCAACACATTCAAAACAGGAGTTTGAGACAGGGCTTTCTTTGAGTCTAGCCCCGAATCTCACTCCGCCTCTGGCGGTATATCTCTGACAGGTGCAGAGCAGGCAGGAGAAATGACAGCATCATGCAAAATGCAAGCAGATATGGTACCGTGAACCAACATTTCTCCTGCTAGTGCCCCTTTGGGTTGCAGTGAAATCACCCTTGGGGGCAACTTTTGTTTTTTACTTAAACAAAGAAATCACTGTGGATATATTCATCCTCCAGTTCCACTTTTAACATCACAACAGTTAGAAAAAGATTAGAAGGATTTTGATTATCTAGAAACTTCCCATTGCAAGGTTTCAGGTAAAAATGTGTCCCCCATTGCAGGGTGGCTATAAAAGTGAAAATGCATAGGGATATGGAGGCGACCCTGAATACTGGTGGCAGAGGGCAGCGGGATGGCATTTTTAAGGAGCACAGAGGCTGATGGGTGTGAAAACTGAGCACGACAAGACCAACTTTCCTTGATTTGCTCAATTGCAGGCAATTCTAGTTCTAAGGTGAGTGAAACGAACAACCTAGAGCCAGGAAAATAAACTTCTTCTCTTTGTATTTTAGTACCAATGGATATGGTTTCCAAAACTGAGCCACTGGCTCTTGCCAATTCCTTTGCATTCGGTGTGGGTTTTAATGAGCACCTAGAGTGTAGTTGTCTCTCACGGCTGTTTGCAGAGTATCCAGATGATGCCTCAGGAGAACCCCACTAGTCGAACCTATGGCATCTCCACCTGCAACATTCCAGGGGGCTTGTCCATTCAGGCGTTTTTTCCTGTGGATCCTAGAAGGCGGTTGGATCTGAATGTGGAACAGATTCCAGAGAACATGCACAGCAACCTGTCAAATGTTCTGCTGGGTTGGTGGCATACACTAGTGTAGAATTGTACCCATTTAATGGCCTGCATACGGCTCATAAAAGGATTCTGAAGTGCAGCCGCCTCTGACACTGAGCCATAAGCGTGGAAGCTATGGTAAAGTTAAGCAGCAGATGGAAAATTCCACCGAAAATTTTATTGGCCATATGTCACTTTTGAGTGTTGGCCAACAAACTAAATTGGCAGCTAATATATAATGATTTAAACAGCAAAAAGAGCAGCTGCACTTTGATTTCTTATGCCTTTCCTCCAGGCTTTCCTAGCTTGCTGGGGTTTCTTGAGCTTTCTTTAACCCCATGCTGTCTTTCTGAATCTTTACCAGGTGGTGCCATCTTTTGAGCTGCGATGTTGGCTATACTCAGCTTGGTTGGTTGATCTCTCTGCTCGCCCTTGTGGGCTGAGTTTTCCAACTTCTTCATCATTGTTATTTTTTAATTCAATAATAAAATGCTATGAAGCACAAGACTTGGATATTTTTATACTTCTGCGTGCTTGACTGTTTCTCTTCTTTTTTCCAAATCCCTTTGGGTATAGGGCCCCTTGTATTCTCTGTTGGGGTATCTGGGCTGGTCTTCTGCTCAGACTGCAAGGCCAGTTCTTGGAGTAGACAGTGGGAGAGCAGCTCATTCTGATTTATGAGGACATGATCTGGGATGGAGCTCTTCTGAAAAATTTCAACTCTTTTACTGTCAGAATCTTCTAGAAGGAAATAATTGAAATCAGGAATAAGGAGAACAGGCCACCTCTTGGCTCTTTAGTCTCTTTTCGGTCTTCTAACTCACGCAGTTGAAGTGCCAAGTCTCCACTCCCAGCTGCCATGGACATGCTAGCTGGCTTAGTGCTCAAAGCCTCATGGAAGGAGAGGCTTCTTGTTATAAATTGAGGGTTATACAGTTGTTTCTTGGGTCAGTGTGCTGGAAACCACCAGGAAAGGAGTGGGAGAACAATATGAATTTAAACTTGCATGCCTGCCAACAACTAACCCAATAACTCAATTTAGAAATATACGTTTGCTGAAGTTGTGCGATCATAAAATGGTTCTATAGTTCTTACTCTAACAAACTCAACCCAGGTTTCTGTATATTAATTCCTGCAAAACTCAGCCCCCTCTCTAATGTTATTCAAAAGACTTTGAACAGCATTGTGAATAAAAATTATAACAGGGTACATCAAACTCAATGATTTCTATAACATCTGGAGCAAAGCACATTAAATGAGGAGTAAAATGCACATTCATCATGGGTGTTTGGGTTTGTTTCTGTTTGTACTAAGAAAGGAAGTAAGAAATATATTCCCTGTGGGGATTTTTAGCTGTCTATTCCTGTGCTAAACTGGACACCTCACAGAAGAATTATAGTCTTGGTTTCAGTATTTATAGATTGATTCTCTTTTTAGGTCTGATTAAGATTTTGTCCTGTAACAACTTTGCTTTGGGGAATTTATCCCACAGATAGAATGGCTGTGTGAAGTCACGTGTGTACATGGTTAACCTTTCCAGCATTATTTATGGAATCAGGAGATTAGAAACAACCCAAATGTTCATCAATGGAAAACAGACTAAACAATCACACACCAGAATGGAGTTGTATAAAAGAATGAAGATGCTCCCTATGTACTGAGATGGAAAATGCTCTAGGACATTTGCTAGTAAAAGTCAGGTATAGAACACACAGTGTACAATGCACTACATTTTAACCCATGTAATATTTGTATACGCATATAGATGCTATGGAAGCATACCTAAGAAAGTAGGCTGATGGGAGAGCAAGAACAGAACCCATAGGAGGGAATAAGCTACTTGCTTCTTAACCTCTCAGAATCTGGCTTTTGGATCCACTGTTCTGAAGGAAGTTTCCCCTACTGGCTCACCTATTATGTCTTAAATACCAGACTCTCAACCTCCTTGATGTCACTGCCCATTGTTGACCACACAGTCCTCTGGAACAAGGTAACTCCAGTGTAGTGCAACCAGAAATTCTCCCACTCACTCAACGTTTATGAACTTCTGCAGATACAGAGAGCAAAGGAGGAGGGGGCTAGCGTTTCTGAGGGCCTTTTCTCTTCGCAGAGATATCTCTTTCAATCATTACGATGGCTCTATGAGATAGATATTATTATTATCTCTATTTCATAGGAGAGGAAGTTGAGGCTCAGAAAGCTTAATAGACTTGCCTCAAGCTGTATAACTCCTAGGAATGGGGTCAAGTCTTGGACCTCAGATGACTAGTCTCTAATGCAAGTTTATGAGAGTGTTTTGTGAATGAGAAATACAGCAGTGTTTTCATCCACCACTTGATCTTCTCTTCTCCCTGACTCCCCCCTGGACTATCCTCTTCCACCACTCCAGCTGCTCATTTCCACACTCCTCTGCTGACTCTTTTTCCTTCTCCTTGAATAAGATTGTCTCCAAGGTCCTGCCCTTGCCCTCCTCTCTCTAGTTAACTCCTCTCCCCAGAAAGTTTTGACTCTCATCCTTTGGGTGTGCCTTCCAAGCCCATGTCAATATCTACAGGCATTTATTTTCACTTGCTTGATGGCCATTTCTACCTGGATGTCTTGCTGGAACTTGAGGGCCAATATTCCAAAGAAGATATATTCCAAACCGAATATATCTTCTTTCTGCTCACAAACTGGTTCTTCTCCTTGTTTCACTTTTCTGATAACACTACTCCTCATACTCCCCATCCTTAAGCTTAAAACCTTAGAGAAGACTTTGATTCCTTTTTATTTCCTTGCTTCCAGTTTTCAATAAGGAAAAAATTCTGCTGTTTGACTTCAATGGCCTTCATATAGCTTAGTTGCTCATCACATCTTGCCTGGGGAGTGCTCTCCTAAAGGACTATCCCCCCTCTAGCTTAGTTCCTTTCCTAACTATCTGACAAGTAATCTTCATATAGTATGACACCCATAAGATCTACATGAGGAAAACTTTCAAATGCTGATGAGGGACACACACAAAAAGACTTCATAAATGGAAAGCCCAGGAGTCCAAATTATTATAAAGCTAACAATCTCCCTAAATTAATCTGTAAATTTAATGGGGCCTCAAGAAAAATACCAACATGAATTTTTCATATTTTTCCGTAACCAGACAAGCTGACCTTACAGTTCTTATGGAAAAATAAGTATGCTAGAAAATTCTGAAATGGAGGAATAAAAAGGGAAAGCTAATCCCAAACAATAGTAAAATTAT
Source organism: Equus asinus (assembly GCF_041296235.1). Taxonomy (NCBI): domain Eukaryota; kingdom Metazoa; phylum Chordata; class Mammalia; order Perissodactyla; family Equidae; genus Equus; species Equus asinus. The sequence goes on from NC_091791.1 coordinate 148,800,510, forward strand.
TATAAAGTGATGGTAATTAATATAGCTTAGTATCTGTACATGAATCAACAAGCAGAACAATAGACAGGATAGAATCAGAAATTGACCCCAATACTTTTATGAGGATTTAGTATTTGATAAAGACTCCATATCTTAATCAGTGGAGAGAAAATTTACAATTCAATAAATGGTGTTGGGACAATTATCCGGAAAATAATAAAGGTGTATTTCTTCTAACTCCTTATACCAAGATATGTTCCAGATAAACTATCGACATGAAAATTAAATTATCAAGGTTCTAGGAAAAAAATGGAAAAAATTTTTTTAATGATCTTGGAGTAGAGAAAAACTTTCTAAGTGTGATAAAATTCAGCAGCCGTAAAAGAAAAGATTAAGTTTGGATCTAAAAATCAGACATTTCTGCATGGTGAGAAACACTATAAAGTCATCAGACAAATCATAAACATGAAAAATAGTTGTAGCAAAAATGTCAGACAAAGGACTAAATTTGTTAACATATAAAGAACTTCTACAAATCAATAAGAAAAAGATCAACACCCTGGGGGGCTGGCCGGGTGGTGCAGCAGTTAAGTGCACACGTTCTGCTTCTCAGCGGCCCGGGGTTCGCCGGTTCAGATCCTAGGTGTGGACATAGCACCGCTTGGTATGCCGTGCTGTGGTAGGCGTCCCACATATAAAGTAGAGGAAGATGGGCATGGATGTTAGCTCAGGGCCAGTCTTCCTAAGCAAAAGAGGAGGATTGGCAGTAGTTAGCTCAGGGCTAATCTTCCTCAATAAATAAATAAATAAAAAGGAAAAAGATCAACACTCTAATAGAAAAATTTACCACGGACATGAACAAATAACTCACAAAAGGAAATACAAATGGAACTAAGATAGTTGAAATATACCTAGGTTCCCATATGATAAACAAATGTAAATCAAAACTGCATTTTTCACCTAATATCCAAGATTTCTTAAAATGTATTTTTGACAGCCTATTTTTGACAAGAGTGTAGGGAAACAGACATTTATACTTTTTTTTTTTTTTTAGGAAGATTAGTCCTGAGCCAACATCTGCTGCCGATCCTCCTCTTTTTGCTGAGGAAGACTGGCCCTGAGCTAACATCCATGCCCATCTTCCTCTACTTTACAGGTGGGACGCCTACCACAGCATGGCTTGCCAAGCAGTGCCATGTCCACACCTGGGATCCGAACCGGCGAGCCCCATGCCACTGAAGTGGAATGTGCGAACTTAATTGCTGCAACACCAAGCTGGCCTCCTATACATTTTTTAAGGTGTGTAAATTAATACAACTTCTAAAGAGGATGATTTCAGAGTATTTATCAACATTTGAGACGTGAATCCTCTTTCACACACCAATTCTATGTTTAGGAATTTCTCCTATAGTTCTATCTAAGCTTGTGCCTGAAGACATATATATAAAGATATTAACAGCAGCTTTAATTGTAATAGCATATTTTACCATCTCAAAAAGAAATGGAAAAAAAAAGCATGAAGCCTGCAACGTTTACCCTTTCCTTAAAACTCCTGATTGTTTCCCACCAGCTTTTGACATTCTTAGGACCTGGCCCTAGCCCACCTTCTTGGTCCTGTATTTTGGTCTTCTCCACTCCTTACACTGGGCCAAATGAGCATGTTCCTTTCCCTGTGCATCCTATTTCCATACCTCTCTGTGCTGATCCTGCTGCCCCACGCGCACTCTTCTCAGCCTCTCCCCTCTTCCTCAGCTATGTGACCCCTAATGTCCTTTATAATGTGACTCACATGCTACTTCTTTCAGAAGAGGTCCTTGACCCCTCTGCAATTCCCATCCTTGCTTGAAAATCTCTGCCTCCTCTGACTTTTGACGTGACCCTTGTGCCACAGCAATTTGGAGCGGTGTCTGGAATGGCAGTGATATTTTGATGTTCTCCACTTGATGCAACTTTTTAATCTGGGGACACTTTGTTACAACCTAAATAAGACATCATGAACTTACAGTTTTTCCCCAAAATGAAAATATTTTATTGTTTATTTCTGATTATATAAGTAATATGCTTATACTCAAAAACGTGGAAAATCTCAGGACTCGTTCCCGTGTGTTTGTATGTGTGTGTGTGTATGTGTAACAGAATAAAGGAAAAATAGGTTTCCCGGAGTAGATTCCCGGGTCTAAGAATATACATATTTAAATTTTTGACATATGTTGCCAAACTATTCTGTGGATAGATTCGCAATTCATTCAACAACATTTATTGAGGCTCTAGGATGTGCCGAGTACTGTGTGCTAGGTATTTAGGATACGATGGTGAGCAACACCAGAGGTAGTCCCTGCCCTTGTGGAGTCTGGGGTCTGGTGAAGAAGTACAATAGAGAGGTTTTGGCCCAGTTGGGGAATTCAAGGATGACTTCCTGGAGGAAGTGGCATTTCAGATAAGGGCTGAAGGGTAAGTAGGAATTAATCTGGCTAATGGGGGGATTAGAGCTCTTCAGCTACAGCCTACACAAGTGTGGGAGGACAGGGAATTGAAGAAGGTTGTGTGGCTGGATTGGAAAGTGAGGGGGAGCATTAGTGCAAGATGGGGCTGGCGCTATGGGTAGGGAGCACGCCACAGATGGATTTGTAGGTATTGTTGAGGACTTTGTTGTTGTTCCAACAGCAAGGAGCGGTATAAGCAAGATTTTGGGAACATATTGTGTTTTGTAAAGATATCTTTGGCTGAGTGGAGAGAACTGATAAACAGACGCAAGAATGAATGCTGGCTGAGAGGTTAGCAGACTATTGTAGTAATCCAAGTGACAGACGATAGTAGCTTGAACTAGTTTGAATTACAGACAGTAATAGCAGGATAGTCAAGGCAGAAATACAGGAGAGTGGATGATTTGAAGATTGACCAATTAATAACACTATAAGATGCGATATCATTGATCTTTTTTGTCTTTTTCAATCCAAGGTGTGTGTATATAGTATATATTATATATAATATGTGTTATATGTGTAATTTATAACATGCATTATATACGTAATTTTCCATTAATTATTAGTGAGGTTGGAAATCTTTTCATATTTCATTGGCCATATTCATTTTTATTTATTTTGTTTTTTGAATTATCTGTACATATCCTTTGTCTATTTTCTTATTGGGGTATTTGTCTTTCATCTGTTCCGGGATTCAGTCCAGCATCCCACATTGCATTTAGTTATCATTTCCACATTGTCTCCTCTGGTCAATGACAGTTTCTCAGGTGTATCTATTTTTATTAATGATTTGAATAAACCATTGTTATATTGATGCAGGGTAGAGCTTGGTAAGAATCTAAGTGCAAAATCAAGGCAAACTGAAACCAACTTAAAAAAAGCAAATGAGAGTCTGTGATATATGTTGCAAATATTTTTCATCTTTCTTTTTTAACTAGGTTTAAGTTTGTGTGCTTGTGTACATGTGTGTTTATGTATGGTATCATAGTCAAATCAATCCATCTTTTCCTTTAGTATTTCTGGCTTTGGTATAATGCTTAAAAGTCCCTCCATCCCAACAGATAGCTCTATTGATGTAAGTTCTCATCTATTACTTTTACAGCCACACATTTTCAGATTATATCAACTAAGATGCAAAACAGACATCCTCACCCTGTTCCTCGTTCTCTCTGCCTTCAACTTCACCAGATGGGGCAATAAAAATCAGTACCGAGGTGGCGCTTATGATATAAAATCTACAATGTCAAAATGACAATGTCATAATGTCTTGCTCTGCACTGAACTGCTTTGACTTTGCACCTAACTTGGGTCCTGACCAAAAGCTTCTCTGTATCGATGCTATTCTTTAATTCTTACCAATCCTGCTAGATCATGAGGTCCGTGAGGGCAGGAACAACATTTATCTCATTTTGTATAATACACATGTAGCTGGGCCCTCTTTACCAGTGTCTGCCAACATAACATTTCAATGCATTTGTTCCCATGAAGAAAACACAAACTCTAAACACATTGATGAAGATCTTGATTTTCTCAAAAGTTTTATGAGGTATTTGTTGGAAGCGAGGGCCATCATAAATCACACAGCATGACAATCAAATGTCTACATCAGGCAGCATTTTTGTCCACTTTCTCTTCCTCTCTTCTCTACAACCTCTCTCCAGTGAGAGTAAAAGGTCTACTCTGCAAATGAAGCCCGTCACGTTAGTGTAATGAGGACCACATACTTTTCCTTAACCCTCCCTTAAGGGTGTCAGTTCATCTTATGGCTGTATCCCTTGATGTTTTTATGAGAAAACTTAGGGCATGGCAGAGAGTCAATAAGTGCTAGTGGAAATCAATGAAGTGGGTGACCATGCCGTTCTCGTACTGGACTTACGCAGTGACTTACTTGGTATCCAGAAGGTAAAAAAGACTATTTCCTTTTCTAATTCTTCCTTGTGTTCATTTGATGGAGGGAATCAGGACTCTATTGGAAATCCACCAGAATTTTATGGGCCCTCAGGTCAATTTAATTATAGTAAGGACCCATCTTAAATTCTGACTGAAGGGCTTAGTTACTGAAGCAGCATTTTCTTAAGTGGTCCCTTAGCACGGACCCAAAAGACAATGTTATTGCAAAGTGAGCAGATGGTCTGGGTGAGCCGAAAATATGGATATCACCTGTCTGTCCTGGGTGGCCAGCCGGATGTAAATCCATTTGGAATGAAGCCTTCGGGCTGGAAGCCAACAGCCCCCAAGTGGGAAGTTTTATCTCTTCCCTGAGGAGTGGGAAGGAGGAGTTTGGACACTAGCGCAACACTGAGCAAAGTAGATGTAAACAGTCTTGGTCCTAGCAATAAGCCACGTGCACACAGGTGAGCAAATCAGGCTAGAGGGGGGTGGGAAGGTAGCTGCTCAGCTTCAGGTCACCTGATGCCTCACCCAGGTTAGGTTAGGACCCCTCTTTCCCTCCCCCCTTTCATTTCCTAATGCCTCACCTTGCTTCCTTGGCCCTCCTCAGCCTTGTCTTACCTACAAGTTCACCTTATGTGAACTTATCTCTTGCTGGTGATGCGACGTCTAGAGAAATCACTTTTTCTTAGCCTCAGTTACTTCATCTGAAAAAATATAGGGAAAATAACGAGATAACTTGGGTGAAGCAAGCAGGACAGTACTGGGCACCTGGGAGGTGCTCCTGGGGTTCCTCTTAGGAGAAGGTAAGGCTGCTTCCACCTGTCAAGGACCCCGAGGCTTCCTCATTCTCTCAGGCCATTGGAGGGAGGATGCCTCGAACAGCAGGGACAGCAGGAGCCTTGTGCTTTCCTGATTTCAGCCACATCAAAATTCTCAGCATTTAGATTTCTTGCCTATTTTGAAAGCCTGGATGATGGCTCCCTCGTATCTCTTCAAATGCCACAGCCCCTGAGTTACAGCTTCTGCTGACCTCTCTGCAGGGGAGAGCGATGGGCTGGTGGTAGCGTGGGAACCATGGTAAAGAGCCCGCAGAATCAAAGCTGCCACTGGGTTAACGACACCATGGTGCTGGGGTGGCTGTCTCGAGGACTAGAAGGAAAGAAAGAAAGACAAATAAGCAGGAAAGAAATCCCAAGCTTCAAAACAAAGACAGGTGTTTTAACTTGGGAAAAGACCATAAAGAGATAGCAGTTGAGAAATTTGTTTTCCTAATGGCAAATAGATACTTAATTGGTTTAAAATAAATCGAAAGACATTTTGTATTTACACCGAAATTCACCCAAAAAGGAAGATAAAAATGAAAATCTAGTCCTCTCTCCTTCTCCATTTCTCCTCCTCTGTTTCTTCATTTCCTCTCCCCTCCTCCCATACGCCCCTCCTCTTCATTACTCCACGAGGCTCAGCTAGGCTGGAACCAGTGCTGTGGTGGATGTAGCCCGTAAATAGGAATCTTGGAGATCCCACCTGTCAACTTGGCTGCTAAATGTACTTGAACTGGTTGATACAGATTCAGTTGACTTAAATGTGAGTTTAGTGTGCTAATAACATAAGGGGAGAATGATTATCAATGGCATTGGTGGAATAGTGCAAGGAGCCCAAGCCTGGGACTCAGGAGACATAGGTTTTAGTTCTGAGTTGGTCCCTAACTGATGTATGACTTTGGGAACGTAACTCAACTTCTCGCAGACTCCACTTTCTAGCGTTTCTCCCTTGTCTAATAGTCAAAGTCTATGCCTTCGGCAGAGCTGCTGTTTACAGGTGTGATGGTTAAGAAGCCCATACTGGGGACAAGTTGGGGTTGAAATCAGCCTCTGCTCCAAGACCTTGCCTGCCCAGAGTGGGGACTTGCTGAGGCCTTGATAATAGGCCTGGCCAAAGGCCCTCCCTAAAGTGGGCAGGAGAAGAAAATGGGAGGCATTTTTGAGAGACTGGGGCCTGAAAACTCAAGGATGTGATTATGCTTGCAGGATGGTCGGGAGTGACTAGCGACTAGTGAAGTGACCATTGCGGGAGACAATATGGAACAGTTTAGGAGAGTGGAGATGAGGCAGAGAGACTAGCTGGTGGGAGGAATCCAGGGAGAAGTCTGCGGAAGGCAGGGCAGGATTCCTCCTCCGGATGTCAGGGTGACTTGGAGTGCAGCCTAGCCTCAACGCAGTGATAAGATGCAGAGAAACCAGACAGGGAGGATGGCGCATCCCCACTGGCCGATACTGTTATGACAGATGCTATGTTTCTGCTCAGGTGGAGTGGAGGGCTGGGCTATGGGGGCGTGGTGGGCACAGGCTGGGAGAGGGTGGGAGAAGAGCAGAACAGGAGGATGAGGCAGACTCAAAGTCTACGCTTTCAGGTAGTGGATAGCTGTGATGATCTACTTTTACGTAGTTGAATGGAATTTGTCCCTCAGAGAGTCTACACCCTGTAGTAAAGTGGATTTGCTTTGTGCCTGACTGAGCTTGACTGAAAGGCCTTAGGTTGTGTTTCAAGGTCCTGAGGTGGAAAGATGCTGAAGAGAAGGGACAGGGAAAGTTGAAGCCTCACTGTGGTGTTAAAAAGAAGGCAGACCGTCTACTTGGAATACTCCAGACCTGGTTTGTCTCAGAGGGTGAGATGGATTAGGATCTGGAATACTAGGGCAGGAAACATGAATAAACTAAAAAATGACTGCCGAGAAGGAGGCTGCAAAGAGATGGCAAATCCTAGACTGACTTAGGAGCCTTCAGAACCTAGGGACACTAGGTTACTGATGTCCAAAGAGAAGGTTGGGGGCAAGTGAAAAAAAAAAAAAAAGCTTCCCCCCAAAATACTTTCATAACTGTAGGGTCTGGGAAAAGTGGGAGAGATACTGTTCTGAGAATACAGGGGAGCGAATTGGTAGCTCAGGGCGAAAGTCCTGGGGAGAGGGTGTATTTGACCTGGGACTGGGATGGGAGAGGACGTTGTTGGTGCTTGGGGCTTAACCAGAAGGACCTGGTTGAGTTACATGGGGCATAAGAAGCAGCCAGCAGAAGTAGGGCCCCACTACGAACCAACTTCCCTCCCGGCTTGGCCAAGTGTTGTGGGAGTTGGTGGAAAATTCATATTACGGTTGTCAGTACAGAGCTTACACCCTGGACTCTCCCAAAGTGTGCAAAAGAGGTTTTTGTGGGAGCTGTGTGAACTGAGGACTCACATGGGGATTTTTAAATATCAGAGAAGAGTATTGAGCCAGGCAATAATCCTGTTTGACCACCTGTCTGGAGGCTGAGAAAGACAACGGGAGAAGACGTGAGGAGCTTTTTCATGGACTGAACACAGCACTGGCTAGATGGGTTAGGTGGTGGGTGCTGGCCCTTCCTCAGGCTGCAGACCTTGTTTACCAAATGGGCCCCTTGGTCTTGAAGATTCTTTTTAGTTCTCTGGGACTGAGACAAACCTCATGTCCTGTTACTGAATACCCTCAGCTCAGTCTTCTTGAACTGCCAGAAGCTTGTCCACGTTTGTGTCATCACAGGAGAGGTGCCCTAGTCACCCTATGTGGAAAGCCAGTCCCAGACATCAGGGCCTGATGCCCAGCCCTGCAGCCCCTTCAGGTGGGCCCTGCATGTGACACAAGTCCCCACTGTGATGGCCACCACTGGCTGAACAGCCTGTGCTTGCACACACAGCCCAGAATCCTGACATCACGTTCTGATATAGCAGATGAGAAATTCAGAGTTCAGGACAGGTAAAGGGCCTGCCCAAGGTCAGAGAGCTGGCAGTCAAACCAGGCTGTGTTTTTCCAACTATACCTTACTCTCCCAAATGAAGTCCATCTCCACACTCATTCCCTGAATTGCCCTCATTTCCTCAAACTCCCAAATTGTTATTTCACAAGAGAGAATTCTATTCCTTGTAGCAGACTCTAATACCTTCTTGGGAATACCGCTCACTGGAACAGACACACTCACAAAAACTCACCCTTGACAAACATCGTCAAATTAAGATTTGTAGGCCAGAAAAAAAAATCAGATAAAATTATATTCTTATGTTTCTTTAAATCTACCATAAAACCAAAATTTCCAATGGACCAGAAAATCTTCCCATGAAAATCATTGCTAAAAATAAACTTTAAAAATTGACTGGCAATCAACAAAAATAATAGAAAACTTAAAATCTGCAGACTAGAGCAGTAATTATCTTATTGATCTGAGGGAGTAAAACAAAGAGAGGAAATTTAGGGATAGATGATGACGGATGATTATTGCCCTCCAGCTGGGAACTTCAAGGCACTTCAAGTACAAGGTACTTAAGTTTTAGGACCCAGGAGGATGCCCCCCCTCTCTGCACCCTTACCATGAAGAGCTTTGTTCAACAGACTGTCCTCCAAAGCAATCTTACTAGCACCTTCTAATACAGCCATGCGATCAAATAAAATAAAAGTGCTTTGTAAATTGTGAAAAGTATGACAAAAGCAAGTGGGGCCTTAGTCCTGGAGGGCAGGTTTTGGATCTCAACTATTGTGTCCTCAGAAGGCCTGGGCTCAGTAAATCTCTGTTGAATGAATGAGTCAAATACTCTGGAAAATACCCTTCTGATACTACTTTTCTGATTATACTCAAGGATATTTCTTTTGGGGGATACTCATTTACCCTTTATGTGCAACCTAAAGCTGCCCTCGGTGACTGTTGCATCCTCTTCTGCTTGGGAGAATCCTGAAGAAAAGGAGTCCTTTTGTTGAGAAGGAGAGTGGAGGAGATGACACTGACAATCCTTTCAAGTGCCAAGGTTCAAGGATTGGGACTCATCAGGATTCTCCTGGTGACACCATGTGGTTTGCCCCTTAGCTGTCATTGCTCCCCTCCTTAGGTGGCTTGGCTGGGCTGCCTTAGAATGTTCATTTCAGCTCCCAGAAACTCAGATATCCCTTGATTCCTATGATCCAGTCCTCAGAGACTTCCTTCCCAAACCATAAATAAATCCATGGAAGGTATGCTGAAGTCATTTTTTAGGTTTCTCTTGAGGGAAGACTCTATTCACTCATTTATTCAACAGCCGTTATTGATCACTTACAAAGTTCCGGGCACTCTGCTATTCCTGAAGATCCAGTGCTGAACAATACAGACAAGTCCCTCTTCTCATGGAACTTGAATGTTAGTGACCCGGAGAAGGGCACTAGTGGGGTGGGCTCTCCTGTGACTAGCTTCTGCCTCCCCACCCCATCCCCAGGAAGGCTTTGCAATAGGAAAGGAAACAACAGCATGTCTGATGAGTCTGGGTAAGTAACAGAGGTGATATCAAGAACCTCGCCCTCAGCAATTTTAGGGTTATTAATTCTGTGATTGTATGGTTTTTGGGACCCTTTACATTCTGATCAGCAGTGAACTGGGCTGCTGGTGCAGATGGCCACACAGAGTCGGAGGGACTGCTCCCAGCCGTGTTTGCTTCCAGCCTGTTATTGCGTCACCCTTGCCCCTCTGTTCTGTCTCTCCATAGAAGTTGTGCAGCACAAATGGATTGATTCTGAAACTCATTGGAACTATTTGGGTTGAGACTTAGGGACAATGTTCTGCCGCCTTGTCCTCAAAGTGTGCCCTGGTATGAACCTGGCTGCCTGGCCATTTTCTTCTCTCTATGGAGCCATGTAGTAGAGTAGCTATGGAGCACCAGATCTCAGCTATGCACTTGGGGCTCCCAAGGCCTCCTTCCAGGGTCAGAGAGGAGCAAGGGGCACTCTGCTCCAGGAGCTCCATGAGAAAGCTTTGCCTCATGAAGCAGCGAGTTCTTGCCCCCTCTGCTCTGGCCTCCTGCAAAGAGCTATGGGGAAGTGTAGCCCCCACTAAGGCTCCTTGTCTTCTGGAGCTCTAGGAATGTGTGTAGTGAGACCTACCCAACCCCCAGTGACTGGGTTTCCCTCAGGAGTTCTGTGTGATGGAGTGTTTCACCCAAACTCTGGGATGACTCCAGCCAAGTTGTTAATTTTATTTTTAGAAGCCCTTGAACAGATCTCACCTGGTCATCAGAACTAGCTTGGGAAGATGGCTTCATATCCTACCCAGCTCCTAGGGAGCTTGAGTCATTTGGCCAAAGATATGGGAACTCCAAGAGATTATTTCATCAACCACCAAAATAAATTAATGACAATAACTCTTTGAAGCTACCTAAAATCCATTGTAGAATAAGGTGAGGTTATAAATACAGAAAATAATCAAAATAAAGAATTGATGGTTGGTGTTCAGGGACCATGGAAGAGTGAAAATTTCCCACAAGATTCACCTTTGCCTTAACAACAATTTATCTTGTAGGGCTCTGTCCATTTCATCCTGTTCTGTCGCCTGATGATGTACAGCTTACCTTCTCAACAGCCAGAGATCTGCCTTCCTTCTTCCCTCCTCCCACCCCTCCCTTTAAGTGGGGAGGCAAACAACCAGGACATTAAGGAACAAAGCCAAATACTACAAAACATTAATGGAATATTCGCTCCAAATGAGATTTTTAAAGAGGCACTTTAAATTCAGTAGAGACCTAAGCACTAACATCAATGTTCCTGTAAGCAGGAAATAAAATCTACAAACAAAGTTTTAGTGGAAGGTGTATCATTTTATTTCATTAATATTCATATTCCAAACTCATATATGCAATTGCAGAAAACTTCAGGAGACAATCTTGCTGTTAGGAAATAAATAACAGCCCCAGTCAGCCTAATAAACATTCAGAACATCATCCACCCGGGGCACAGGTTCTCCAGTCACCGCCTGTGCTGATGTTTAGTGGGCTAGAGCTCTGAGCATCATCATAATTTGTGCTCTGGCTCTGCATCCCCCATGCCACTTGGAATGAAATGGGTCAATTTGTCCTGCCTAGGTGTTGGAGGGGACAGGGTCCCAGGATCCTCCTAGCAATAGATCTGTCTTCCAGTTGGCCATATTTGTGGTCAGAAGGACACTTCTCCCAGCCTCCCCTGACTGTTCAAGGGCAGGTTAACTCCGAAGAAAGGTGCTGGAGAGTCTTCTGGCCCACTCACTGTTCGATCTGGGCTCTGATTCACAGGCGAGCACCAGTGAGGCCTTTAAACCTACACTCCAGAGACCTTCTCTGAGCAGATGCAAGGTGGTGAGACAATGTACATACCCCATCTAGAACCAGGACAGTTGATATTTTAATAAACTGGCCTGCCTTGGAGAAGATCTATGGGGCTATAGGAAATGATGGCACTTTGCTGCTGTAAAGAACGAATATGCTTTCCATATTATTCAGCCTTCACTATGGCATTCCCCTTTCCCCCTGAAACATTGAGAAGTGACTTTTCCAATCTACAGACTCCCAACACTGGGCTTTTGTTCCCCAGTTCAGGGTCGCTCTCCTCATTCCATAGCCACTCTAAAGATAACCTGAGAGTTACTGTGGATTCCAGACAGAATTACCTCCATAGTCACATTCCTTGTGGTCTGGTCAGGGGAGGCCCAGCAAAAGAGAGTGTTTGGTTTAGAGACATGGAGAAGGAACCTGAGGGAAAACCAAGGATTTCAGCAGAATACATTTGAATGGGAAGAAATCCTAAAGACACCCCAGGGGAGAAAAACCATACACATTGCAGCTGAGAAACATGGAGGAGTATCTGACCCAGATAAGTAGGGTTTGGTTTAATCTCCAGATTCTGGTTGCTTAATTCCCAGACTGTTTGCTGTCAGGTCTGCACAATCAATTGGCCTAAGGAGATAAGGGACCTGTTTAGATTAACATCAGAAAGAAAAAAATAGCACCTTCTCTGGTAGAAGTGTCAGTTTTTCTCAGGGAATAGACAGGCAAGGCAAGGCAAAGGAAGAGTGCTAGATGGTACCATCACATTGCACCTACTTGGGTAAACCACTGGACTTCCCAAGCCTGGGTCCCTCATCCCTTCCCGCTGCTGAGTGTGAGTGAGGAGGTGGTAAGCTGAAGTAGAGAGGACACTGTGGACTCAGAGGATACTGAGGGGGAGGGCATAACCCTGGCTTCATCCTAGGCCAGAGGACTCATTTCCAGCCTCAAGAATCAGAATAAGAGTGGTCCAGAGCACAGGCTTTGAGACAGATTTTCTGGTGTCACATCTGACACTGCCACTCTATCTTGGCCAAGAGCCTTAACTGCTCTGTGCCTCAGTTTCCTCTTCTATAAAAGGGGAATAAGAAGGCTGATGTGGAGGTCAAACAAGTAACATTGTGTTTACTACAGTTCTTGACATATAGCAAGTATTCAGGAGATGTTAGTAGTAGTTATTATAGTCATGCAGTGCTTAACGACAGGGATACGTTCTGAGAAATGCATCATGAGGTGATTTTGTCTTTGTGCAGATGTTACAGAGTGTACTTATACAAACCTAGATGGTATGGCCTACTACGCTCCTAGGCTATGTGGTACTAATCTTATAGGACCACCATTGTATATGTGGTCCATCGTTGACTGAAGCATCAATATGTGAAACGTTGTTATGTGGCACATGACTGTATCATTATGATTGCCACTACTGCTGTATTTGTTGTGATCGCCTCTTCATTGGGTTTCATCTATCCAGACTCTTCTGTTTCAATAGCTTCTGGTTGTTTATAGTTCCTGGATCCAACCACAGACCTACAGAATCAGCATCTCTGTGGTAGGAGCCTAGGAATACGTATTTCAATAAATTTCCCTGGCAAGTCTGGAAAATACTGGTCTACTGAGCAAATTCCTCATCTGGGTACTGGAACCAATGAAACTTCCCTCATTTTGGCCCACTTTGCTTTCCTCAGCTACTCTATCCACTGGCCACATCTTCTCTGTGACCATGAAGCGTTCTATTTTCTCATCTTTGTGTGGGGAATTGCTATTCTCCTCCCAGCACGTGTGGATTTTCCTGCATCCTGGTTGTGCTGAGCTATCTCCACTGCCTGCAAAGCTCTTCCTTCCCCTCCCATTGCCAAGCCCTCCCCAGCTGCCCATAGACCAATGTGAGGCATCTTTTCTTCTTTGAGGCCTTCTCTACCTCTTCCCACTCATCCAGCAGAACTAGTGAGGCTCATTTTCTTCATAGACCTGTCTCCCAGCACACCTGCAGTCCCTTTTAAACTGGAAATTGCATTCCGATTGTGAGAACTAAGGAGCTGTGACCCCGTATCATCAACTGGTGTCTCCTCACCCAGTGATGGCGGGATGTGGGTGAGATGATCTTATTCTCTAAGGAGTCAGATCCTGCGTTTACTCTCACACTCGCTGGCACTAGTCCTACATGACGTGGCAAATCCTTGGCTCCTCTGCATCCTGTCTAAACCCTTTTTCTTGTGTTTGGCCCAGTTCCCCGAAACTGCTCTGTTCCACTTTGCTCTTTTCATCATCGCTGCCCACACAGGATGTGGGTCCCCTCCCCACTGCCTTTGCTTAGGGTTTGAAACAGCCCAATGTAACCACCACTGTGGTCTGGCCTGCCCAACCTGCACTGCACTGCAGAGCCCTCTGTTCCAGGCACTGTGGCCTTGGTGCCAGTGAGAGAGAATCTGTGAGTCCTGTGAGCCTGTAATGATAAGCAGTAAGAGAGGAGGCTGGGGGCCACAGACTAGCCCCAAATGGCAGACCTCCCTGGAGACGTGGGAAGGGGCCAAGTGGCTGCCAAGGGACAGACATTCCTGGTGTTTCTGCTGCTGTCTCGGCCACCCCCTTGGGTTCACCACATGCTCTTTCAGGTCTGTGTTTGACCTGTTTTGTTGGCAGACCCTCTGTCCCTCCTTCCTTTGCTCTGGCCTCTGCCACAAAGGGAGTGAGGGTGGAGAGACTGGCCATGTGTGTGTGTGTGTGTGTGTGTGTGTGTGTGTGTGTGTTGAGCGGGGCGGGGGGGGGGGGAGAGGATGCATTGTGACTTTTGGGGTGTGATATTTAGCACCCCATCGTGGTGCAGGGAAGCCCCCAATGCATGGAGCCATGGCTGGGGAAGGTCCTCTGTCTTCCCATGTTGTCATTTTTCCAAGGGCAGAGAGAGGACATTGAGAAGGCACAATACCCCAGGACTATTTATTACTTCCTTTTTGCACAGATTCTATTCCTTTTCCAATAATCAAGGCTGCCTCTTTGCGGGAACAGATACGTGACTTATGCTTTAGTTATTCTTTCATTCAGCAAATATTCACTGAGAACATACTCTACCTGGTCCCTTGGAATAGACCAAGGCTGGGAGAAGGCTGAATGGTTAGTTGAGACCAGCCTGTGGCTGACACAGTGCCTGGGGTTGAGTAGGCCTCAGAGAATGGCTCTTAAATGGAATCGGGCCACATTGATGAAGGTGCTATAAGCAAAACATGAAAGGCTCAGAACATCTTTCTTGGCTGTGGTGCCTGGGGGAGGTGTCAGGGCAGAGGTAGCACTTGGGTTGGCCTCGAAGGACAGGTCATCCTTTGTAACCAGACAAGTGACGTGGGCACCCCAGGTGGATAAGTTGGCCTGGATAGATGTAGGGAGATGGGAAGATTCTGGCATATTTGGAAAGTGAAGAATGTTTAGTTTGGCTAAAATCTAGAGTTTCCTAAGGGAAATAGTGAGTGAAAGGTCTGGAAAAGTTGTCCAAAGCAAGCTTGGGAAAGACCTCAGACACCAGATTAGGGCTTTTGACCTGATCTGCTCAGATATGTAACCCATGGAGGCTGTTCTTTAATAGACAGATGAGTGAACACGACAACAAATTGTGCTTTAAGAAGCTGAATCTTTCTAGACAGGAAGGCCATCAAACAAACAGCTTGGGAGGAAAAGTGCTGTGGCAGTGTGAAGAAAGAGGAACAGATGAGATACTGAGAGTGGTCCTCAGGGAGACTGAACAGGATTTGGCAACTTGGTGAGGATCAAAGATAGTTGAGGTATCAGGAAATCATTGTGTGCTTCTATATACTGCTGCCTGCTGGCTGGGGAGCCACTCAGCTCAATATTCACAAACATTTTTTAATGCTTACTTGTGTCTTGTATCAGAATAAGCAATATAGGAACAACAAAGGTGAACAAATTGAAAAATTGAAGTTGAAGTAGAGAGTTAGAGGAGAGCCTAGGCCGGCCCATGCTCTTCCCTTTGGAAAGAAAATCAGAGATGATTGAATGTTTTCTCTAATATCCTCCGTGAAGTATAGATGAGGGAAAAGGGAGCTAGGTTCACTAATTCCCTAGAGAATTCAATATTTGTTTGGCTTTGTTTCATTCAGTAGCTATTTTTCTTGACTCTAACGTGGGATATGTACTGAGTCACAAAGATGAGTAAGAGACAGTCCTTACCATCCACTCCCCCAGGTTCTCCAACTTTTTTTTTTTTTTTGTGTGAGGAAGATTGGCCTTGAGCTAAGATCTGTGCCAGTCTTCCTCCTTTTTTTGTGGGATGCCATGCATGCTAGGTCCATGCCCAGGATCCAAACCTGTGAACCCCAGGCTGCAGAAGTGGAGCCTGTGAACTTAACCACTACGCCATCAGGCCAGCCCCATCTCCAGCTCTTGAAGATGATCAGAGGAGCACAGAGAACTAAGGGCTGGAGGAAGGAGAAGGACAGAAGCAGGGGGTATGAGATTGAAGGGTCTTGTGCCCCAGTCGGGGAAAGGAGCTGCGGAGAGTCTTTGTGGGAGAGCTGGCATTGAAGACTTTGGATGGAGTAGAAATTCAATAGGCAGACTTAGGGGAAGTGAGAGTGGCATTCCTGGTGAGAGAAATAGGGAGAGCAAAGGCGAGGAGACAGAGAACATGGGGTGTGTTTAGGGAACGTTATATTGTCTTATTAAAAAGGTATATAGGCTGAATGTAGCCTTGTTTATAGCTGGGATTTTGTTTTGTTTTGTTAGTGAAGTCAAGAATAACAGTTGGAAATCTATTTAAGAGGTTTAGAAGTTGTGGTTTAGTTGTTTCCAATTATACAATATTCTGGGCTTCTTGTTGGGCCTAGAAGACATCCTTGTTTCTTAGCCAACTGTCGAGAGTTCTTTGATGAGGTGATTTCTCCATTCCAGCCTGGAAGTGTCTCTGTTGAGCCTCGACTTTTAGCAATAATATATCTTTGAGAAGGAGATTTTCATTACTCACTATCCAAGGGCTGGAAATCATGCTGCTTTCCTTATGGAGTCTGTTTAGGGACATTGAAATGTGTGGGTGACGGGACATATATGGGAACATATAGAAATTACCCAGTTTCATAAATATGTTCATGAAAACTCAGATAAATGCTCAAGGCCAGGACCAGGCTGAAATGGGTCTTTTTACTCTCTTACTTCATCATTCTGGATCTTCCTTCTCTCTCAGAGCTGTTGATCCATAGAAGAGCAACTAGAAATATTATGACAACAGAATGTTTTTCATTCTAAGTAAGAGCACAAGAAGGACCACCCAAGGGTAGGAAGAACAATTAACCAACCTATCAGTAATAAATTGTCAGCAATTCTTAACTATGTTCTCTCGGTAACATTATGTGCTAGTATGATTAAAGTAAACACAAGAATAGATTTTTTTTCTTTTTGGCAGGGCATGGTAGGGGGATGGTGGCTGGAGCTGGGGAGTTGCTTGTCAAAACAGAAAGGATTCTAATAAATCCGTGAGAATCAAATCCTAGACACGTCTTCAAGGAGAAGGTTTTGGACTTCGTACCTGGTTGTATTGTGTTCCTAAGGCTGACGCACCAAATGACCACGAACTAGGTGGCTTAAGAACAATAAAAATGTACTTTTTTCACAATTTTGGAGACCAAATGTTTGACATCGAGGTGATCGAAGGCCACATGCTCTCTGAAGTCTCTGGAGGAGCATCTTTCCTTGCCTGTTCCAGCTGCTGATGGCCCCAGGTGTTCCTCAGCTTGAGGTTGCATAACTCTAGTCTCCGCCTCTGCCTTCACATGGCCTTCTCCTCTGTGTGTCTCGTGTCTGCAATCTCTCTCTGTGCCTTGCCCTTATATAGATATCTATCATTGGATTTGGGACCTATCCTAAATCCAAGATGACCTCTGAGATCCTTAGCTTAATTCCATCTGCAAAGACCTTTCTTCCAAATAAGGTCTCATTCACAGGTTCCAGACATTAGGACATAGACATATCTTTTCGGGGGCCACCATTCAATCCATGACACTAAAGATGCATTCTCTGCTGGCACAAGGATGTTCCCCTGGCTGTTCAACAAGTCTTTGTTGATGGGCTGGTTGTCCTTAGGGTGGCAGAGCAGGGTTGGATTGAATTCTGTGCAAGGAGACCAGAGGATGTAGCAGGTTTCTCTAGGTCAGCTGCACTTGGAACAAAAGGAGTTATGTAATTTACTGGACAGTGATTATAAATTCATTCTACTAACCACAGTGTGTTCTAGAAACTTATCAACAACTTTCTTGATAGACTCCAAGGCTAGGAATTAGAGATCCCCAAAGAAAGTCATCCAAATGGTACATTTTGTCGTTCATAGCACACTTTGTTGTTGCTTGGTTTTTTTCCTATCTCTTAAAAATAGAAACCTTTGACTGGATCCAGGTGGACGTTTGAAACTCTGAGAGCTCTGAAACATTGAAGTGTTGTAGAACTAAAAAGTATATTTTAAAGCAAGTCTCCCTAAAGTAAATGGAAGTCAACTCAGGAAATAATATACACCTAAGAATTTTTTAAGAATATTTAATGACACTCCGTAAGGGTCAGAGTTTCTTATTTTTCACATGGAGATATTAAGACGCAGAGAAGCCAGGGCCGTAAAGGCAAAGTCAGCTCCCTAAACAATATTTGCAAAGTCCCTTTTCTCTTCCACTAGCTGAGAAACATAGCCGCCCACATCTTCCTGTCACTCTCCCCCAGTGCCTTGTGATGGTGGTAGGAAATTGCCAGGAGGGCACTGACTCACCGGAAGTGTTCTCCTTTACAGAGTAAACAGCAAGGATGAAATCATGTCAGCACCATTTCCCAATTTTATTTTCAGTTGGCTAATATGCCTTTGATCACTGAAGGGGAAATAAGTGAATGAGGGCTGGCGGAAGCTTAAGGACCAGTATTATTACCTTGTACCTTCATTGTGATCATTTTCCACTATCCACCTGAGATGCAGTTATTTATTAGCATAACATGGTTACGGATCTATCTGCAGGGCTTAAAGATGGAAATTGAAACTCTGCGATGATTTAGCTGAAAGTTACTGGAGCATTCATAAAGCTGTCAGAATTACAAGAGAAACCACATTAAGAAAACGCCAGCACTAGTTGCTATTAAATGGATATTCAAACATCGTCAGCACTGTTCTCCACAGGGGCTGGTCTAATTTATAAGCTCCTATACAAGAGGATAATGGTAGCTGCAGGTTCAAAGGAAAGTGGATTGTAAGAATGACATTAGGAAGAGTGATCACATGTTTTAACACATAAATCAGGACATAGGACAAAGGGCTTTTCCCTGATTTGTTAATTTATTTACATCTTTAAAAAGTATTCTCACTTAATAAATCACATTTATGGAAAACAATGAAATGAACTGAAATGGCACAAACTCAACTTTTATTCATTTAACAAATATTTGTTGAGTGCCATTTGTATGCCAGGCACGGTTATAGGTGCTGGATGCAATGTAGACTAAACAGACACAATACCAGCCATGGATCGTACTTAATCATTCTGTCAACAAATGTTTATCATGTGACTGCTGCATACCAGGCATGTACCATGGTTGATATTCTGTCAATTCACAATCATATATGTTTGCGCTCATATATACTTGGGGAGTAGGGTGTTACTGAGTCTCTGACCCTGAAAGTTCCTGGCAGTACTTGTGTTTCCCATGAGTTGGCTAATCACTCTTGGCCATTGCCTGTTGCTCTGTTGACCAAGCTAGAGCTCTGCAGACTGGGGCCTCAATGTACAGAGTAGCTGTTCTGAACTGAAATTTTGTTCCTATTTTCATGGCTGCCTCCATGTCTATGGCCTCAATGCTGGTGGGGCTGGAAATCTGAGAGTGATGCTGGTGCCCCTGGAATGGTGCTATGTGTCCTGGGGTTGGTGATCTATTTCACAAATGTGAATATGCTTCTTCTCAGCACACTGAGCTCAGGTTTCTTGAGCCCCAAGTGCTATAGTGTTTAGCCAGTCAGTTCTTTCAATTCTCTTTCTCAAGCAGAGGCTCCATTGCAATTTTGCATCCACCTGATATAAATGCACTCATCTTCTGAGCCCCACATAAATCTAAGGATGTCAGAGCATGTAAGGAAGTGGAGGCACCTCCTTCCACTCATTGTGGGTCCCTGAGATCAGGACCCTGCCAGGCCAAGACATCTTGTGACACACACATGCGTCTGTGAAAACAAGATGGCCTGAGAAAATCTGGGGTGGGTGGCCTTAGGAATATAGTCACTAGGCCAAAACGGAATGTCACAAAGTTCAAGGTAGGAAAGTTAGTATTCTACGGAGATAAACAGTTAGGAAGATGAACTAGGAGTCAATTACAAAGGCAAGGAACTTTTAGGTATGAGCCCTACACCCTGAAATGAGGTTGGAGTTAGGGTGCAATAAGTACAAACATGAGAATTTACATTTACTTTTATTAACCTAAATTGGCAAGGAGGTCAAGGATCTACATCCAGATCTTCACAAGGGGCATTATAACTTACATTTCTTCTGCCATTGCAGATACGGATATTGAGCTCCTGCTCCGACACAGATATGTGTTAAGCAATAGAGAGATAAGGATGAGCGAGTCCTTGTCCCTGACTTTAAGCAGCTTAGAGTCTAAGACAAAGGTCAGCAAAGTATGGCCCTTGGGACAAATCAAATACACTTCCTGTGTTTGTATGTTGGAAAAAGCATCCGGAAGAGTAATATTTCCTGACAGGTGAAAATTATATGAATTCGAATTTCAATGTGTATAAATAAAGTATTATTGGAACACAGCCATGCTTGTTCATTCATTTATTGTCTGTGGCTGCTTTCCGGCTGCAAAGACCGTATGAGCCACAAGGCCTGAAGTATTTACCCACCCCCTCCCCTGTCTGAGAGAGGGAGTGACACAGACACAAGCACACGATTTAGGGGAGAATATGGAGGTAAGGGTGGACCCAAGGGTATTCCTGGAGCACTGAGTAGGGGATTACGAAAGAGGCACCATTTTCGGTTTCCTTAAGGTCCCTAGAACAAATGTATAACCAACCAAAGAGAATTTTAGATTTGTTTTTTGCTATTACCTAAACATTGGAGCCAAAGGAACAACAATGAAAAAATATTATTATGTTTCCAGCTTAACTATTCTGTTTTTTAATTATTTTATTAGTAGTAGTAATATTTCAGCTTTCTCTTAATGCCAGTTTGTATATGCAGGTATAAATTTTGTTTTATTACCAGTTGTCTTATATGTATTATTAAAACATTATTGTTCAAGATATGCTGCACAGGATAGAGTTTAAAGAAAATAAAGATTCTTTAATTTTTAAGCAGTCTGAAAGCTGTGGTCTGGAGCAGCTTGGCGAGGTTGGATCTCTGCCTATGGTTCAAGTGGCAAGTCCCCCAGAGAGGCCTGAGAAAGGGGTGTCCTCTGAGGGATGCCTTTTCGTTGGATTGGTCTTCTTAGGCCCGGGAGGGGCGAACTGATGCCAGTGGGTCAGGGGTGTACCAACTGTGGCAGTTAGCTGTGCCAGGCTGACCTCAGCGACATTTTTAAATAAGACCTCTTCCGTACCTGGCCCAGGAGAGCTGAGCACTAAAAAAATAGATCGGGGACTTTGATTCCCAGTTTACTCCCTCACTTTGGGCTTTCTCTAGTGAAAGTGTAAGCTCATGCTGTAATGGGCAAGTGGTCAAGGACACAGGCCAGTAGTCCACATCGACTCCCTGAGAGGCACCATTGCGCTCGTTTCTGGGGTGGGGATGCTTGGATTTGAATCCTAGCTCTGCCATTCAGCAGTTTTGGGATGTCGACGAAAATAATCCATAACCAACCTATAAGTGAAAATTTGGGTGAGTTTATTCTGAGCTGAAATCTGAGGACCATGGCCCAGGGCCTTTCTTCCTAAAGGAAGAAAGGGCACCAAAGAAGTGAGGTGTACAGAGTGGTTATATACACCCAAGCAGGACGTTTCACATATGATTGAAATGTCCCTCCTACAACAGTCACAAGATTGCCCTGTCAGCACAGCGCTTGATGGGCACAGCAGATAGTGGGTCTACTATCTTGATGGGCGTAGCAGGAGGCAAGTCTGTTGTCTAGAGCTGGGTGGTCACAGGTGAGCACAGCAATCAGTTTCTAGGCTAAGGAAAGATGCTTAATCCTTAAAGAAATGCCAACGTTGGGAGGGGGAGGGAAGTTGCACCTTTATCTCAAGGGCCGTTGTTCTTGCCATAGGGACTGTCTAAAGCAGATATACAAGGCATGCTCAACAGCCAGCGTCAGGCCCTTTTGGAAAGACAAAGTCAGGCCGAATTAGGTTTATACCAAATGGCTTCCTCATATTCTCCAATATATCCTATTGCTTGCCATTTTTATTTGTCAGTGACTTTGGGAAATTTACTTAGCTTCTATGCTTCAGTGCTTTTTAAATGAGGAAACTAATAGCAGCTATCTCATAGGGTTATTGAGGATTAAACAAATTAATCCACGAAAATCATTTAGAATGCCTGGCATGTAGGTGAGTCCTTAATATTTGCCATAAGGATGATGATGAAGAATATGGTTACTATTACTTCGTTCTCTTGGAGACACCCATTCAGAGTCAACCCTAAACGCTCCTTTTAGACTCTTGGCATTTTTCTTGGCACCACATCTTCGTAATAGATGAAGGGGAATCTTTTTCTCTGTCTTTTCTGTTTCTCTTCCTTTTTTCCTGAGGTCCTCCCCTGAATTCTGAACTCTTCCATTGTCTGTTCTCTTTTTGTTTTACTTCTATCTTTTTAATCCTGACTACAGCAATCTAGCATAAAGGCCCAGGCACTAACTTTTATTATCAACATGAGAGGGAGCCCAGTGGAGTGATTAAATACTCTATAGCAATACCATTGATGATCTGGTTTCTGTTTTAGACCATCAGTCATTCCCTTTGCAACAGAAATGGTGACCACTACGTACTTGTTGGATTGAACTGGATACTACTCTTGGCCTGACAGTGATGAAGATCCTGTTCTCAAAAATTTACTGTGGCTTTAAATTAGCCCAGAGCTTGAGAACTGGACAGGTTTCTATTTATTTACATTTAACTACCTGATACCTTCTGCCTGACTGTTTTGCTATGGAAAACAGAGTTTGGAATCTGACTCCTGATTTATACAAGGTATGTCTTCTGCTTCCTCAGGCAGATGATCTTTATGCACAATTTCTTGGGAGTCCTACTTTATGTGTATCCTTACTAGGCTCCTTATCTGTTCCCAACTGATTTGTTATTGATTCAGCTTCTTTCGCTTCCTTGAACTTAGCTGCCCGTCTTTGGGTTTCAGAGATGCTTGCAAAGGACTGATTTAGGATTATAATAGAGGATGAGTGAATGTTTTAGCTGTCTATTTATATGTAATAAGCTTAGTACTTTGAAACAACGAAATGTTTATTATCTCACCGTTTCAGTGGGCCAGGAAGCTGGCAGCAGCTTGTTTGGGTTATTATGGCTCAGGATCTCTCACAGTGCTGTGGTCAAGGTGTCATCCAGGGCTGCAGTCATCTGAGACTTGATTGGGTTGGGGGGTCCACTTCCACTATCATGAACATGGCTGTTTGCTGGGGGCTTCAGTCCCTTGCTGTGTTGGCCTCTCTGTAGGGATGCTCACACAGAACAGCAACTGCCTTCCGCTAGAGGGAGTAAGCCACATGAGCGAGCAAGACAATGTCCAAAAGGGAAGCCAAGGCTTTTATAACCTAATATTGGGGGTGGTGTATTATCATTTCTGTCTGGTATTGGACATGCAGATCAACACTGGTACAATGTGGATGGAGACTACACAGGAGTATGGGTAACAAAATGTGGGTTCCTTGGGAGCCCTCTTGGAGGTTGTCTACCATATTCTGTGCTCTGGTCTGTAACGAGTCACATCGTCTCCGCATGCAATATGCATTAACCCCAGCACAAGGCCTCCAAAGCAGCAGCTTGATGTCCAGAATCTTGTTATCTAAATCAAAGTCCAGGAGAGAGTGGGGCTCCTCAGGTGTGATTTCTTAAATGTAACTCCTCAAGTACAGTTCCTCCTCACTATGAAACTGAAGAAATAGTTGTCTGCTCCCCAAGCCTAACATATAATGGTGGAATAGGCACAGGATAACCGCCATAGACATTCCTGTTCAAAAAGAGGGGAAAAGGGAGGCACAAACAAGTCACCGGTACTTTGGAAATTGCCATTCTAGAGTCCAGCTGGTCAAATGTCAGCTATTCCTTGGGAATAATTCTCCATGGCTCTCAGCTCTGCCTTCTGGCCTTTGGTTCCTCCCTCTGAGTCATCCTTCCTTTTTTAAAATAAACTTTAAATTTTAAAATAGTTTCAGATTTACAGAAACTTGGGCACCATACTCAGCTTCTCCAGGCTTCAGTCTCTCATGTTGCTTTCTTTGTTTGGAATGTCCTCAAATAGTTTTCACCCACTCGCTTCTCCAAACTACAAACCTCCTACTTGATTTTCCAGTCTCCCTCTCTAGGATTCCTTGCCCAACCCAGGCTCACTGTGGAGTTAGACTGTCCTGTCACATGTTCCCTAAGCATCCTGTCGTACAAAGGAACACAGGGTATTGGAATTATCATTTTCTTGTCTCTTTTCTGTTGTTTCTCAGCACCTTGAGGGCTGGAATCCAAATCAGTGTCTGAAAGAGAGGAGGCGCTTAAATATCTCCTGAATAAATTGAATACATAAAAAAATTAATTTTTTTAAATGAAACGTGCAGTAAATGTATAGATTCGTGTAACTATCTCGTTCACAATCAGGATACAAAACAGTTTCATCACCCCATGAAACTCCTTCTTGCTGTCCCTTCCTCCACCCCTAAACCGTGGCAATCTCCAATCTATTCTCCATTCCTACAGTTTTGCCTTTTCCTAAATGTCGTATAGATGGAATTACATGGTATGTAACCTTCTTTTACTTAGCATGATGTCTTTGAGATTCATCCAAATTGTTGTGTATTTCAATAGTTCGTGCCTATTCTTTGCTAAGTAGTGTTCTATGATACTGATGTACCAGTGTGTTTATCCATTCACCCGCTGGAAGTCATTTGGGTGAGTTCCATTTTTCAGTGATTATATGAATAGAGCTGCTATAAAGATTAATGTCAACAGGTTTCCACGTGAATGTAAGTTTTCATTTCTTAGGCTAAATACCTTGGAGTAGCATTTCCAGGGCTTATGATAAATACATGTTTAACTTTATAAGAAACAGCAAATTGTTTTCCAGAGTCTCTATATTTCTTACATTCCCACTAGTAATGTCTCAGAGTTCCAGTTGCTGTGAATCTTTTCCAGCACTTGGTATTGTCAGTATTTGTTTTGGAACTATGTTAATACATGTGTAATAGTATCTCGTATGGTTTTCATTTGCTTTTCCCTAATGGTTAATGATGTTCAATATGTTTTCATGTGCTTATTTGTCATCCGTATGTTCTCTTTGTTGAAGTGTCTGTTCAGTTCTTTCACCCATTTTTAAGTTGTGTTGTTTATATTCTTACTGCTGAGTTTTGAGAGTTCTTTATATATTCTGGGTCAAGTCCTTTGTTGGTTATATGTTGTGGATATTTTCTCCAGTCTATAACTTGTCTTTTCATTATCTTATCAGTGTCTTTTGTAGAGCCAAGTTTTTTATTTTTGATGATACCCAATTTATCTTTTTTTTTAAAAATGGATTTTGGAGTCATATCTGTAAACTTTTTGCCTAAAGTTTTTCTCCTATGTTTTCTTCTAAATGCTCTATAGTTTTATATTTTACGTTTAAATCTTTGATTCATTTTGAGTTATTTTTACATAAGTGGTGATGGATAGGTCAAAGTCCATTTTTTTGCATGTGGATGTTCGATTGTTCCAAAACCAATTGTTCGAAAGACCAAACTTTCACCATTGAATTACCTTTCTCAAAAGTACCTATCTCAAAAGTAAATTACTCATGCTTCTGAATTCTCTACTCTGCTCAATTTAACTATATGTCTATCTCTCCTGCAGTCGCACACCGTCTTGATGACTGTAGATTTATAGTAAGTCTTACGTAATTGACCAATGTTATTTATCCAAATTTACTCTTCTTTTTTTCTGCAGAATTGTTCTGGCTATTCTAGTTCCTTTGTTTTTTAATATAAATTTTAGAATCAACTGGTCTTTATCTAACAAAAATCCTTGTGGGATTTGATTGCAATTGCATTAAATCTATAGAACAATCTGAATCTTCTAATTCATAAACATAGTATGTCTCTCCATTTATTTTGGTTTTTAAAAATTTTTTCATCAGCATTTTGTCATTTTCAGCTTACATATCCTGGACATGTTATATTTATACTTAAGTATTTCATTTTTTTAACTTATTTTCTTATTGAGGTATAATTGACATATGACATTATATTAGTTTCAGGCGTACAACATAACAATTCAACATTTGTATACACTGTGAAACAATCACCACACTACGTACGTCTAGTTGCCATATATCACCACATGTAGTTAAAGAATTTTTTCCTGTGATGAGAACTTTTAAGATTTACTCTTAGCAACTTTCATATATGCAATACAGTATTATTAACTATAGTCTCCTTGCTGTACATTACATTCCCATGACTGACATTTTATAACTTGAAGTTTGTACTTTTTGATCCTCTTCACCCATTTTGCCCACCCCCCAACCCCCTCTCCTCTGGCAACCACCAATCTGTTCTCTGCATCTATGAGCTTAGCTTGTTTTTTTTTTAAAGATTTTATTTTTTTCCTTTTTCTCCCCAAAGCCCCCCAGTACATAGTTGTATATTCTTAGTTGTGGGTCCTTCTAGCTGTGGCATGTGGGACGCTGCCTCAGTGCGGTTTGATGAGCAGTGCCATGTCCGCGCCCAGGATTCGAACCGATGAAACACTGGGCCGCCTGCAGCGGAGCACGTGAACTTAACCACTCCTCCACGGGACCAGCCCCAGCTTGTTTGATTTTTAAGTAATTTTATTGGGATTATAATGGTTTATAACATTGTGTAATTTTGGGTGTACATTATTGTTTACCAATTCCTGAATACACTTCATTGTGCTCACCTCAGTAGTCTAATTTTTATCCGTCACCATGCATATGTGCACCTTTGTCCCTTTCGCCCAGTCCCCACACCCTTCCCCTCCGGTAACCACTAATCTGTTCTCTTTATCCATGTATTTGTTGTCTTCCACATATGGGTGAAATCATGCAGTATTTGTCTTTCTCTGTCTGGCTTATTTTGCTTAACATCATACCCTAAAGTTCCATCCATGTTGTTGCAATGGGACAATTTTGTCTTTTTTTACGGCTGAGTGGTATTCCATTGTATATATATATACCACATCTTCTTTATCCATTCATCCGTAGAAGGTTGCTTGGGTTAGGCAAGCAACTTGGGTTGCTTCCACCTCTTGGCTATTGTGAATAATGCTGCAATGAACATAGGGGTGCATAAATCTCTTTGGATCTTTGATTTCATTTTCTTTGGATAAATATCCAGTAGTGGGATAGGTGGCTCATATGGTATTTCTATTTTTAATCTTTTGAGGAATCTCCATACTGTTTTCCATAGTGGCTGCACTAGTTTGCGTTCCCACCAGCAGTGTATGAGTGTTCCCTTTTCTCCATATCCTCTCCAACATTTGTTGTTTCTTTGTCTTGGTGATTATAGCCATTCTTAATTATTTCATTTTTAAGTATTTCATTAAGCAAATGGTATTTAAAAACATTTCAGATCCCCATTATTGTTCATTGCCTGCATATAGAAATACAATTGATTTCGGTGTGTGACTATATACTGAGATTTTGCTAAATTCATTTACTAGCTAGCTGTAGGTTTTTATACATGCCTTTTTATCAGATTAACAAAGTTCTAGTCTATTCCTAGTTCACTAAAGGTTTTTATCATAGATAAATACAGAATTTTGTCAAATGATTTTCTGCATCAGTTGATGTGATCAAGTGGTTTTTCTTCTTTCTCTGTTAATACGGTGAATTATGTGGACTGATTTTAGAATATTGAACTAGTCTTGCATTCCCAGAATAAATTCAACTTGGTCATGGTGTATTATTATTATTTTCATTATTATCCTATTATTTTGACATACGGCTGGATGCAATTTGCTAAAGTTTTATTGTGATTTTTTGAATCTGTATTTATGAGGAAGATTCATTTTCTTGTACTATCTTTGTACTATCTTTGTACTATCTTTGTACTATCTTTGCTGTTTGGTATCTTTGGTTTTGATTTTGTCTGGCCTCATAAAATAAATTGGACAATATTCCCTCCTTTTCTATTTTCTATTAAAGATCATGTAGAATTTGCATTATATCTTCTTTAACTGTTTTGAAGAATTCTCCAGTAAAACCATCTGAGTCTAGAGATGTCCTTTCTGAACATTTTAAAAATTAATTCAATTTTTTTAATAGTTATAGGATTCTTTGGGTTATCTACTTCAACTTAGATGAATTTTGGTAGTTGGTGTGTTTCAAGGATTTGATCCATTTAATCTAAGTTGTTGAATTTGTGCACATAGAGTTGTTTGTAGTATTTCCTTATTATCCTTTTAACAGCTACAAGGATATGATGAGATATTCCCTCTTTCATTCATGATATTGGTATTTAGTATCATCTTCCTTTTCTCTTTGTCAGCCTGGCTAGAAATTTATCCATTTTGTTTATTTTTTCCAGAGAATCAGATTTTAGTTTCACTGATTTTCTCTCTTCAATTCCATTAATTTCCCCCCCATCTTTATTATTTCCTTCTTTCTGTTTGCAGGTTTATTTCGCTCTTTTCTTTTTACTTTCTTAAGGAGGAATGCTTACAGTTTGATCTGAGACCTTTTTTCTTTTCTAATGTAGACATTTAATGCTGTAAATATCCCCATAAGCACTGCATTAACCACATCTCGTGCACTTTGATATTGTATTTTTATTTTTGTTCAGTTTAAAATATTTTCTAATTTTTCTCAAGACTTTCTCCTTGACTCATGGATTAATTAGAAGTGTGTTGCTTAATATCCAAGTATTTGGAGACTTTATAATTATCTTTCCATTAGTGATTTCTATTTTAATTTCATTAGAGTTAGAGAACTTTCTGTGTATGGTTTCGATTCTTTTAAATTTGTTGAGGTTTGTTTTACGACACAGGATGTGATCTATCTGGTGAATTTGTCATGTGCACTTGAAGACAAGGTGTACACTGCTGATGTTGGTGGAATGTTCTGTAAATGTCAATTAGGTCAAGTTGGCTGATGGTTTCTTCAGTTCTATATTCTTGCTGATTTTTTGCCAACTTATTTTGTTGATTACTGAGTGTGAAGTTTCCAACTCTGTTTGTGGACTTGTGTATTTCTCCTTTCACTTCTATTTTTTTTTGCTTCATGTATTTTGAAGCTCTCTTGTTAGATGTAATATACTTGTAGGATAGAGTTGTCAGAGTTAACAAAACAAAAACTAAACTAAACAAAAAATGACCACAATGCCCAGTTAAATTTGAATTTTAGATAAACAAGAGATAATCTGTTAGTATAAGTATGTGCCGTGTAGTATTTGTAGTTTATCTAGCAGCCCTAATTTAGAATTGTTAGGTCTTTTTGGTACATTGACCCCTTTATCAATATGTACTGTCTCTCCTTATCCCTGGTAATTTCTCTTGCTCTGAAATCTACTGTTTTGATATTAATAGCGAATCCAGTTTTCTTTTTTCCCCCAGCTTTCTTTTGTTCAGTGTTTTCATCATCTAAGCACACCAAATAAAGACAGACATTGTCAGACTTAAAAACAACAGCAACAACAACAACAAGGTGCTACTTATGAAACCTGCTTTAAATATGATATTGATTATATTGTGTGCCAAGTCCTACAACAAATACTATCCTATGTAAGCATCCAAATACTCTATAGTTATCCCTTTTACCAGTTAACAGAGAAGGAAACTGAAGTTTGAAAATGATATATTTATTGTTTAAGATCATACAGCTAATACATAATGGAATCAGAATTCAAAGCTTAGTCTGACTCCAAAGTTCACATCTTAACCACTAGGTTATTCTGGTTACTTTGCCTGTAAGCCAAGAGTTGGTAAGCTTTTTTTGCAAAGGGTCAGAAAGTAAATATTTTAGGTTTTGCAGGTCATGTGGTTTTTCTCACAACTATCCAGCTCTGCCTGTAGCACAATAGCCATAGATAATATACAAATGAATGAATGTGGCTGTGTTCCAATAAAACTTTATTTAAAAACAGGAGGTGATTGGATTTGGCCTGTGGGCTGCCATTTGCCAATTCCTGCTCTAACTAATGGGTGGAGTTTTCAGTTCCCGTCTCCTGTGGGCTATATTTCTCTGGTTCTTGTTTTATGAGTTCATTCCAAGTCATCATAGCTAGTGATGAAGCTTAATTCACATTTCAAGTAGTCACATATTTCTGGAATCAATCCTCCTCCCTTACTTAAGATATGTTTCTCTGATAAAGAACTATGTTTAGCATATTTTTCTTGGCTTAGCAGGTCCTAATATAAAGGCATGATTCAGAGGCGGAAGAAGAGGAAGAGTGGTATAAAAGCCTCTGTCCAGGGGAACAGGGAGGGAGAGATGTGGAACACACACCATCAGCCTTCACTACTGAATCTTGGAAACTTGCAGATTATCTAGTCCAAGTATATGCATAAATCCAGTCTACTACACCCCTGAAAGAATTATTTAATTCCTTCTTGAATGCTTCCAGGGTTACGGGTCTCTCAATCCCTAAAGATAGTCCTTTCCACAGCTTCCTTGGAGTCGAAATAGGTAGACCACCCTAGTTCTTGAAATGTGAAAATAGTGAACTGAAATGTGTCTTTGTGTAATTTGTCTCCATTGTCCAAGTTCTGGTTTTTGAAGTTACACAAAATAAATGTAATTTCTTCTACCAGACAGTCTGGTATTGTAAGTTCATTTCCCAATGCAGGAAGGAAAAAACACTAGATTTCACTAATAATATCAATTGCAAATGCAAAATACTTACGGTTAAACTTAAAAAGAAATTCCAGGAACTATGTGAAGAAAACTTTGAACTATTTTTGAGAATATAAGAAAAATGGAAACAAAGGGAGATATCTATGATGAGAAGGCAATGTAGAAATACTGATTCTTGTCAAATTAATCATTAGATGTAAGGCAATTCTTATACAAACCCCAACAATTTTACGTTTTAGAGGGGAAGGTTCTGCAGATAGGGCTTGCCAGGAAGCTGTCAGTCTAAGGTTAGCATGCAGGGCATTTATTTGGGACTATGTAAAGATGGGGGCAAGAAGCAGAGGGGGGCAGAGGAAGAAGCTAGTCAGCAAAGGAGCCCCACAGAAGACTTCCTCTGTTACCATGGAGGGCAGTGATGCCAACTTGAATCTTCAGAGTTATACCAAGTTGGGACTAAAGGGCTGGTTTTATATATTGCTCCCTTCACCCCCAATCAGTCAGTCATCAAATGCAGGCTACTTCTGGAAGGAGACCTGATCATAGATGTGGCGATTTTCTTTAGCTGAGGGCCATCTTTTGGCAACACGCTCAGAAGCCGGAGGAATAAATCTTTCTTCCTGAAGGACGATCTGGGTGGCTCATTACAGCATCCACCATATAGAGAAAATTGGACAAAAGTTCTGTTTGTAAAGTCCATCTGAAATAATAAATATGACAGAATACTTCATACCCTTTTAACAAAGAAGAATAATGTGGGAAGTCTTGCCTCATAAGATATTATAATATACTATGAATCTACCCACAACCATTAAAAGAGTAAATGATTGGCATAGGCATAGACAGACTGATCAGTGGAATAGAAATGCAACACCAGAACAGATCCTCGCATGCATAAGAGCTTAGTTCATAATAAATGTAGTCTCTTGATCTCGTAAAGAATGAATGATTATTTAACAAATGATATTGAGACAAAAATGAAGTTAGATTCCCTACCTTGCATCTTATACTAAAGTTAATTTTAGATGGATTAAAATCCATCTCAACATAAAAAAGAAAACAATGTAATTAATAATGTGAGTGGAGAAGGACTTTCTGAGCATGACCTCAAAGGCAGAATCTATGAAAGAAAAAAGATCTACAATGGCAACAAACCTACTATAATTCATAAATTTAGTATTGGCTGAAAGCCCATTATATACCAGATACTGTTATCAGGACTTGATGCGAATTGCTAGCTAACCCTATGATCAAGGTATTATAATGATCCCTATTCTATAGCTGAGGAAACTGAAGACTAGATAGGTCAAGAAATTTACCTGTGTCCACAAAACAAAGACAGGGAAAAGCCAAGATTTGACCCTAGCTTGCTCAAACCCATGGTGCTATAAACAAATGTAAAAGACAATGACAGCCTAGGAAAAATGTCTGTCATCAATAGCAAAAGATGACCGGCCCCACGTTAAACAAGTCTGTTACTGAATATGTGAATACTCCTATAGAACATTCAAGAGCCTGAGGTAGAGAAGGACAATGTAGGGGAGGAAGACATTTCCTATTCCCAAATGTGGGTTCGTCTGGCTGGAGAACGAATTAAATTCACATGAGACAGAATAGCAAGGGAAAATTAAACAAAGCTTTATGAGGAACCATGGCCAAGGGCACCGAAGAAGTGGGGTGCACAGAGTGGTTATAAACCCCCAAACAGGGTGTTTCACATGTGATTGAAATGTCCCTCCCACAATAGTCACAAGATTGCCCTGTTCGCACAGCGCTTGATGGACTCAGCAGGTAGTGGGTCTGCTATCTCGGTGGGCGTAGCAGGAGGCAAGTCTATCGTCTGGAGCTGAGCGGTCACAGGTGAGCCCAGCAATCAGTTCCTAGCCTAAGGAAAGATGCTTAATCCTTAAAGAAATGCCAACGTCGGGAGGGGGAGGAAAGTCAGTTACAGGAGGTTACCAGACAAGCACAATAAAATGCAGATTTAAGTCTTTGCCTTTGGTATTGATTAAGAGTTCTTAGAGAGAAGATCATCTCCTTTCTTCTTCCTGGTACAGAGAGGGAGTCCCCTTTTACAGATAGAGATTTACCTTACAAATGTAAACGTGTCCTAACAAAGGGCAAGTTCCCTTCCTCAGAGCCTCCTTCCCTGTCCCAGTTTATCAAAAGCAATCAGTCTCAAATAATCCTGATGCCAAAGAGACATATCTTGGGGTGGCCAATTCCAGGTCCCCACAACAATGACCAATAAACATGTGAGAAGAGCTTCAACTTCACAATCTTACCAGGAAGAAAAAACAAAGAACTAAAATAAGGAGAAAACATTTTTCCTCTGACCATTAAGCCAAGAGTAAGAAAGGATGCTATCCTGGAAATGGCAAGAGTGTGGAGAAACGGCCACTCACAGAGCTAGTGAGAGTGTTGGGCAGTACAGAGTTTCCAAAGAGCTCTTTGACAATATCTATCAAAAGCTTTGGCCCAATAAGCTTTGGCCACTGATAGGAATTTATTTTAAGAAAACGTGCAAATATATATATATATACACTTTATGTGTGTTTTACTCTGGTGCTGTAATGATAAAAAGAGTTTGTTTAAAAAAAGAATATATTTAAACTACAATGCTATACTGTCATTAATGACCATAATGCATATTTAAATTAACCTAGAAAGTTGTTGAGTTTTTTAATTGAGTGAAAGAAGGTACGCGTAGTGTCGCATTTTTGTAAATATGTGTAGCTTGAGATGTAATAATCTAGGTGGCGATATCTAGTATCTAGCAATACTTGTTTTTAGATGGTGGGATTGTGGAAGATTTTTCTCTTTTTGTTAATCCTTATATTCTTATTTTTCTACTATAAATATGTATGTCTTGTGTAATAAAATATAAATTTTTGTACTTGACATCAAAGTGTGGAGTAGATTTTCTTAAATCTGAAGCCTTTTTGGAAATAGACAACAGCAGTCACATTACTAGCTGGGCATTTTAAATGTCTGCAAAGTGTGTTTCAACTTGCTTCATTTTTTTGGTTTCAGTGTGGCTCATTTTTTTGATTTCAACTTGGATCATTTTTTTGCAGGAGTCCTCTGTGTGTGCTTACTCCCTGTACCTAGAAAACTTGCCGTTTCATTTGGTAAGTAAAGCAGTCAGAGAACAAAGCCACCAATGTAATTTGAGTAGGTGTGGATCAGAATGAATTAGGCTGCAGGAAATGGTTTGGGACTGTTTTTCAAGATCTTTACTTTTTTTCAGTCTTTTGTATTCAGGGAAGATTGAAAGCCCAAGTGGGAGAGAAAGGCTTTCAGGTTCTCAGGCTTTTAAAATGCAGGTCTCGAAGGCCTTAGACTGAGTTTCCTCGGCATGACAGGAACAGAATTTGGTGCAAAAAGCAAGCAAATCGCCTTGGCCGAGATATTATCCCTGTGGTTCCTCCCATCCCCCGAGGCGTCCAGGGCTTTCTCTGCTGTCCTCCTCTGTCAAATGTCGCTCTGCCTTTTCTTGCTTCTTCCTTCCTCCAAGCTCCCTAAACTGCCGGTGTCCTGGAATTTGGACATCTTCCCAAAGAAAGTAGAATCACCTAGGGAAGTAAGGAGAGAAAATGAGAGTTTATTTTCCAGTTTTCAGGGGCTGTTTTTAGCAGCTTGAGGGCTGTGCCGAGGTTTTGTGTGTATTTGTGTGTGTGTGTGTGTCTTTGTTTTGTTTATTTTTGCATACATGCATTGCCCTAATGTTGCATGTCTTTTACCCTTTCCTCTACCCGCTTCCTAAAATTGTCTGCACACTCTCCTCACCCCTACAGGATTTCTAACTGGGGAGCAGTGGTAGCAAAGAGGAGGGAAGACTGAGATACATGGGGTAGTGTTGTCATGGACACTGGGTGCAAAAGTAGGTGGGAGATGGTCTGAACAGAACAGGTTATGGCATGTCAGAATACCCAGAGACTCCTGTTCTTTTCTGATTTATTTATTCATTCATTCACTCTTTCTTTTATCCAGCCCTTCTTCAAACATGAATGTAGTTTCTTCATGTGTCACACACTCTACCAGGCCAATGGCATAGACGGATAAATCTACTTCTAGCCCTGAAGTAGTCCACAGCCTAGAATCAAGATCCCCAAATACGGATGCTCAGCAGAATCACTTGGAGACTTTTGTAAGAGTACGGATTTCTGGGCCCCATCACAGACCTCCTGAATCAAATTGCCACCAAGAGAGTTCAGAGATTGGTATTTTAATAAAATTTCCCAGATAATTCTGTTCAGTCAGCATGGATCTGAGAACCAATGCTAGGAAACCACTGGTAAGGGCTTTATGAAGCCAACTAAAATAAATTAATTCAGAATGGAATTGCAGTGGAATTTTCAGGCCAGCCAGCTCTTCTTCTCCCCTCTCTTTGCCACCCTTCCTCCTTCTGTGACCATCCAAGTCAAGAATGGTTTTTTAGTTTTCTATTGCTGTGTAACAAGCTGCCCCCAAACTTAGCGCCTTACAACAACAACAGCTTGTTATTTTTCATAACTCTGTGGGTTGACTGGGATCAGCTGGGTGGTTCTTCTGTTCCTCAATGCGTAGCTAGGTGACTCACGTGACTGCATTCAGTGGGGAGCTCTGAGGTTGGAACGTCCAGAGTGGACTGTCATCCTCTAAGGGTCTCTCTCCACGTGGTCTCTCAATTCAATCATTTAGCCCAATCCTCTTTGCCACTTGTGCAGCTGAGTTCCAAGACAGAAAAAGCTGATCATGACAATTCTTTTAAGGTCTAGGCTCAGAAGTCCCGGAATAATACTTCTGCAGCTTTCTGTGCATTCTGTTGGTTGAAGTAAGACACAGGGCCAAGCCAGATTCAAGGAGAGGAGGAACAGACAAATAGAATATCTTTATTCTACCTTTCATCTTTAATCCACCACGGATTAAAAAAAAATCCATGGGAATTTTTATGCCAATTTAGAAAGCCTACACACCCATTGACTTCACAGATGACTTCAGGCTAGGGGTTTCCAATATGGTTCTAGAAATCAGTCAGCTTAGACCACAACCATAGCTAGTTGTATGAGTGGCCATAAATGGACAATAAAATTTAATAGGGACAGGCTGTAAATACAAAATGGGTCACTCCATTGTGACTACATAAAAAAGAGCTAACGATAAACAATGGACCAACAAGGCATGAGGATGCAATCTAGACTTTTTGCCAAAAAGACTAGCATGATATTGAATATACAATCTTCCTGGACTTATGATGGGGGTTATGTCAGATAAATCCATCACAAATTGAAAATATCACAAGTCGAAAATGCATTTAATACACTTAACCTACCAAACATCGTAGCTAGCCTAGCCTACCTTAAATGTTCTCAAAACACTTACATTAGCCAACAATTGGTCAAAATCATCTAATACAAAGCCTATTTTATAATAAAGTGTTGAATATCTCATGTAATTTATTAAAATACTGTACTGAAAGTGAAAAACAGAATGGTTGTCAACGTATCAGTTGTTTCCCCTGGTGGTCGGGTGACTGACTGGGAGCTGTGACTCGCCGCGACTCGCCGCCACTGCCCAGGATCATGAGGGAGTATCTACTGCGTATCGCTAGCGTGGGAAAAGATCAAAATTCAAAGTACGATTTCTACTGAATGTGTATCTCTCACATCATCATAAAGTCAAAAAATCATAAGTCAAACCATTGTAAGTTGGGGACCGCCTGTATCTAGAAATTCTAAAGCATCGTAAAACCATGACTAGAATAACATATCCAGTTTTGGTCTTTACGATTAAGAGTCAGAGTTGTTCAGGCTAGGAATAGGAATAATTTTTCTTTCTCCATCATGTCCTGGGGTCTGGACTTGCTTAGGGAATCCAAGGTAGCCTGTGTTCTGGAAAGAGGAGTTTGGGTGAGTGGAGAAAGAGGCAGCAGAAGTCCAGGCCATCAGCTGCCTGCTGATCTGTAGAGCCAGGACTTAGGATCTAAGATAGGTAGCCCATGTCACTTCTCTGTTCCACCCTCTTTTGGCCACTCAGATTACTCAGAGTAAAGCCGAAGTCCTTGCAAGAGCCTATAAGGCCCCACCTAGGCTGGCCTCACTATGCAAGTCCATCTGCTACAAATATTCTCCTTCTCCATTCCACTTCCATTAGAGATCCTTTCTGTAGCTCCTGGGCAATGCCAGCACACACTGCTTTGAGCCCTGTGCACTCACTCTTCCTCTGCCCGGGATGCCTCTCCTGCAGATCTCTGCACAGCTCACGTCCTCACTTCTCTCAGGTCTCTGTCTCAGGCCGTCGCCTAAAGCAGTAACACTCCCCAACCCTACTTCCCATCTCCATTACCCTCGCTCCTCCCTGAACTTCCTAGCATCTGGCATAGGATCATTTTCTTGTCTATGTGTTCATTGTCTCTCTTCCTCCAATAGCATGGTAGCTTCAGGAAAGAGGCAGCACCATTTTGTCTTCTATCTCCAGTGGCCCTAGAAGTGCCTGGAGCATTATAGGTACTCAGTAAGGGTTTCTTGAATAAATGAAGGAATCTCCTTGTGAGCCTTAGGGAAGTGAATGCCAGGCGTGGATCGTAGTGGCCCTTCCTTGAATGTTTATTGACTTGACTTGTTGGCCAGTGTGTTGCAGTCAATGGGTCAGGAGACCCAGGTTTATGTCCCTGTTCTGCCACTAACTTCTTTGTGACTTTGGGCAAATATTTAGCCTCTTCATGTCTCATCAGGTATCTCCTGTATAAAAGTCAAAATTTAAAGGACTCCTAGATGGGAAAGTGTTTTGGAAAGAAAGTTAGCCAATGGTCTTGTATTATTCTTTGAGGGTCCTGACTGCTGTTCAAGCCGAGAGAACTGCAGTTCATTTCTTTGTGCCCTCCTGGTGGGGAGGGAGATTATCAACACAGCCCGTTGTTAGTGCATAAGGAAGTAAGGGTAGTGCTGGGCTTCTCAGATGTGAGGGAGCCATGGCAGGTAGAGATGGCAATGTCCCAAACACTGGGAGACGTGGGTTTCATCACTGTTGGAGTGGGCCCGGATACACGTCAGGAATACTCGGGCAAGGATTTATTAGGGTTTTGAATCCCTTTTCTGATAGAAATTGTGATTATTTTCTAAAATGCTAAGGACTATAGCAGGAGCATGGGCTTAGGTGTCAAATTACTTAGGTTTGAATTCCATTTCACCACTTGTTAGCTGTGAGACCACAGTCAAATGGCTTAATTTTTTTATCCCAGTTTCAGGGGATTTTAGAAATTTGTGGGTCATTATGAAGATTAAATGTAAAGTGGCTACAACATGGACATGTTTATTATTATTATCATCACTATTACTGTTATTAGGAGCAGTCGGAGAGTGGTAATAGTAGTTCCCCATCCACCACTTAGTAACTTCCATCTTCTGAATCTCATTTTCCGTTCAACAAAATGGGATGGTAATCTATATTACAAGGCTGGCCTAGCAAACTTGCTTTGGAAACCAAATGATGGTGTGTGTCAAAGAACTTTGTAAATGTGTGTAAGCTTTATCCAGACATTAGTTAGTACTGAATGTTAAGATCTAGCTATGTCACTGGCCCTAGGGACCCAGCTCCATCTCTCCTCCCCCATGGAACACGTATGATGGTCCCTCAGCCCTGGCTTTGACGTCACAGTCTCCAGTTCCTCCAGTTTTAGAGTCAGATCATTCTCCAGACCTGAGGGGACCAATGATCTCAGTCCCAGAGGCAAGATAAACACAGGCTGTTCTCTTGTCAAGCCTCCACGAGGGACCCCAGAGGCCATGACGGAGGAACATACTTTAAGAGCTACCACTGCAGACCCGTCTGAGCGTTGTCAAAACTGTCAACAAAGAAGGTTGTCAAGTTTCTCTCCCTGAGGTCTTTAAAAATAAGTCTTGCCTGAAGATGGAGTCTGAATTATATGACCTCTCAAGATGACATCTCATTAAGATTCCATGTCACTTCCTGAGTTTATACAGCCTCTCTTGGAAAGTAAGGCCCTTTAGTAATTAAACATTTGATGGACCAGGCATTCATTATCTGAGCATTAATTCTGAAGGCAGATCAGGGGATTCTGCAATTTCAAACCATTTTGGTAAATGGCTGTTTGATTATTATCCAGCTGATGGAATTAGAAAGAGATCTTTGAACTTCATCTTTGTTCACAGCCCTGTTCCTAGGGTTTCTATGTGTAAGTGTCTTTGATTAACTTGCTGTAAGGATGCTCTGTTGAATTTCTTTTGTAGACGTGTCTGTCCCTTCTGTGATATAGGGAGCTCCTTAGTGGCTACAAACTTGTCCTTGTGTAGCTCTCACTGCCTGTCATTACAGGGCATAAGTAAAACAAAGTACATGTTTTGTTTTGTTTTCAATAAACAAATGAATAAAGTTTCAGAGGAATCAGTCAGTTGATCATGACCAAATTTGGGATTGCTACTAAAAACTTTCAGCATACATCTAGATTTGCTTTGTGGTTGTCTGTCATCTGGAAACAAAATAATTGACAAATATTTTCAAATAAACTTCTCTGATAATTCTGAATTAATCTTAATGACGTTAAGTACATTTGTGGAGTTTACTGAAGTCACTTCAGCAAGTGAAGTTTATCCACAGAGGATATAATAAGACTCTCTTTCCAGACCACTCAGAAGATGGAATGGAAGAAGTTCCCTAGTCAAGTTAGCAATGGAAGTAGGGATAAAATTAATGTGCCAGTCCCCTGTCTGTGCTTTGTCTTCTAGTTAAGATGGAAACATTCAGCGAAAGTTGACTTGATTCATAGAGATCCATTTTTCTGGGCCAGGAATTTCTTGAAAGAGGGTGATGGACTGAAGTCACAAGATTTGAATCTTGATTCTGACTTTATTTAACACTGAGGAGCTCAGCCTCTGTGTGGGTATACGGGGGTGGAATGGAAAGGGGAAACTCTACTGTTCTGTGACTCAGTGCTGAGTTTCTGGTAGCTCATCCACCAGAGTGGAAATACCAGGGCACTTTATAGCTCTGACGGAATTCCTTGAGACCGGAGTCTCTCACAGTGCCTCAGGCACAAGAAGTGGCAGGGAGTGTTTATTGCCTCATGGGTTTGTGGCTGAAAGTCATGGTGGTTTGGGCACTGGCTTTGAGGACAGGCTCAACTGAGTTCTTTCCTCAGAACTGTCACTCATTAGCTTTATTACTTTATGTAAATTAACCTTTCCAAGTCATCATAAAATGCCAATCTTTATATTCCATTGAAAAATGGAAATAAAAATAGTGCCTACATCATAAGGTTGAAAGGAATGAAATGATGAGGTATGTAAGATGATATAAGAAGCACCTAATACGTAGAAAGGAGTGAAAAAAATAGTTGCTAAGGTGGTGGTGATGGATGGAGATGATGATAAACTGAAAGAGACAGGGAGGTCAGTTTCCTATCTGCCCCTCAGATTGCCAAGAGGATTAAATGTGTTAACTTTTGTAAAGAGTTTAGCAGAATCCCTGGCACATGGTAAGTGTTATTAAAGTGTTAATTTTTGGAAGAAAAATATGTAAATAAGTTTCCCACACTCTCTAATATAGATCAAGCTTCCACTGCATGAAGCTGGCAGAGAGGGAAGGTGTTGGCTGCCACTGAGACATTTTCTGGGCTGCCTTATTCAGTTTCATGATCAGGAAGGATCAATTCATGCCCTCCTGGATGCACGGTTGTCTCTACAGACAACAGGTGCTCCACCAGGGAATACCAAACCCTTCTTTCCTTTCCTCTTTCTTCATGCTCCCCTTTCTTTTGTTCTTATTTCCCCCTTTGGTTTGTATTGAAGTTACTTTCCCTCTGCTCTGACCTTCCCACTCACATCTGCTCTTATCCCTCCTTTGCTGCTAAGCCACATGAGTCATGAGGGCCCCTCTGACAGAGGTGCAACTGTTCTCTGGCAATCAAAGAGCCTCTCATGCCCTGCTCGCAGTCATAAGGTAATGTGGCAAATGCCAGCTCAAATGCCAGCTCAAGGCCAGACCCCTTTCATCTCTCCCTTTTGAAGAAGCTCTTTGTGGGGGTCTCCTCATGAATACTATCTCAAGACTGAGTATATTTTTGCCCATTTGTTTTGCTTTACTTTCTCATTTCTTACAGAGGGAGTGGAAAGTTGGAATCTGCGAGAAATCTCCTGCCCTGCAGAGGGAGCTGCCCATGAAACTCCATCACTAACTTGCACTAGAAATGAGGTAATTTCCTTGAGGTGCAGGTTTGTCACCTCTACTGGCCTATTCCAGAGGCCTCGCCTGCTCAGATTTCATTTGCATTTTACAGGTAACTCATGGAGTTACCCCAAAAGATTATGGACTTGTCTTTAAAAATCAATGGATTTTCTCGTTTGAAATTTGTGAATCTGAATTAAGTGTGTCACATCTGATGTTCGTGTTTTAAATGTTTTAAACTGGTTTGCTGTGAACCACTAGGACTATCCCAGGCTCAAACTTATTTAGAAAGCATGTTGGGTTCTGGGAATAATCCTAGTAGCCTGTCCTTCTGTCAGAGCTTTTAGAAAGGGCTTTCCTCCTCACATAAGTAAACACCCCAAAATGACATCAAAATTCCCTCTAAGTCTCAGCATTTAACCAATCATTTTTAGTTTCTTGTTGTTTACGTTCAGTCTAAAAGGCCAAACACAGATGCAATATTGTGGGAGAAATTAACTGTCTTGATTCCAGAACTGAGCTGATACCTTCCCAAGGTGAGATCCCTGTGAGATGTTCCCCGGGTAATTAGGAAGAGCTTGAAGGATGGGTGGTTTGGCCTTTAGTCTTATTCTAGTTATAAGAAACTTCATTCCTTGTTCAGGTACAGGTGTGTCAGTAAACATTGGAAGAACAATAGATTGTTTCTGTTTCCTGAAGTCTGACCCCCAACCTGGACCGAGAATTGGCACTGAGCATCCATCATGTGTAAGCACATGACATACACTATCTCCATCCTTTATAAGAACTCTGAAATATTATTATCCTAAGTCTTCAGGTTAAAAAAACTGAGGAAGAATCAAGTAACTTAACCAAGTATGGCAGATTGTACTTTCAAAATGTGATCACAGCACCATTTTCTGTCACATGGTTTGTCCAGAACTTTGCACATGCCTATCCAGAGGTGAAGTCCATTTTACCTCCCCTTTAAACATAGTAGGCATTTGTGATTGCCTCAGCAGTAGAATGTCGTGAAAGCAATGCTGCGTGACTTCTCAAGTTGGGTCAATAAAAGGTGACATTTTTCTGTCTAGCTTTTTCTCTCTTTAATAATACTTACCATTGGAACCCAGCTACCATGTTGTGAGGAAGCCTAAGCCTCTTGGAGAGGCCACATGTAGGTATTCTGGCCAATAGCCCGGGCTAAGGTCCCAGCCAACAACCAGCACCAACTGCTAAGCCTTCCAATGATTCCAGGCCCCAGCCTCAAGCCACCCCAGTTTAGTGAAGCAGAAATAAGCTGACTCTGCTAAGTCTTGCCCAAATTGCAGATCTATAAGCAAAATAAATATTGTTGTATGAAGATACTAAGTTTTAGAGTGGTATGTGACATAGCATATATAGCTAGTTATATAGCTAGTCCATGGATGATCCAGGATTTGAACTTAAGTCTGTATGACTTTACACCACGGTAGGCTGGTTCCATTGTCCTAGATCCTTATTCTCCCAAGTCTTACTCCTCAAACAACTCTTCTCCATAGAGGTCTTTCAGCCTGGGACCCAGAGCCATTCTGCCTCTGCAGACTGTAGGTGTGCTTATTTGCTATTCAGCCCCTAATTAACATCTGTAGTCATTAGTATATAGAAACCTGAACATCAGCATATACGCTCCAGGTACAGACCTGCTTTATGCACTCATGGGGAAGCTGTCCACCTTAGGTTGTGGCTCTCCTCAATGTTTCCTAAGGGCATCATAACAAGTCTTCAGAACAGCCAGTATAGTGTAGTGATGAGCGTATAGAGTCTGAAACCTGAATGCCTGGGTTGAAATCCCACCTCCTCCATTTACCAACTGTTTGACCTCAGGCAATTCATTTAAGTTCTCTGTATCCTAGTTTTCTTATCTATAAAATTGGGCTAATAACTGTCCCTTCTTTGTAGAGTTGCTACAATGAATTAAGGAATTAAATCCTTAGAATAGCGGTTGGCATATTAATTCTCAGTAATATACCTTATTTATGGTCACCTGTAATTTAGTACCACATTCCATCAACATCTTTTTCTATTCAAGTCAATGGACAGGGAAAACATTAATTTCTCCTGTTGGCTGCTTTTCTCCATGGTTTTGTGTAACCCACTTTTGCTTTATGTGGAAGATGCGGTAAATTCTGCTGGGCATGGGTCTCCTGATGGAGAAGACTCCCTTCTGGGCTGGCCAGAGACTTTGGTATCTAAGGTTCAGCCTTGCCCTTATCTTAGCTATATCAATTGTTCCGCCAAATGAGAGCTTTTGGTTTCACTGTTAATTGTTTGTAGTGTGTGTGAATAGATGTGTGAACTGAAATTTATTTTGGAAGACACTTGAGAAAATTGGATATCTCAACATAAGGGCTCAGGAGAGCCAATGGAGAGACTGCATAAAAGGTTGGGGAAATCGATCTGCCTGAATACAGACAACAGAGAAACA
Organism: Equus asinus; assembly: GCF_041296235.1. Lineage (NCBI taxonomy): Eukaryota > Metazoa > Chordata > Mammalia > Perissodactyla > Equidae > Equus > Equus asinus. Next base: position 148,843,532 of record NC_091791.1, read on the forward strand.
CAAACAATTGGATAGGACAGGGTAATGGCTGACACAGCATTAACGACCACATGGGTTTTTTGGTCCAACCTCCTCACTTACAGGCGAAGTCCAGGGGTAAAGCAACTGTCTTGAGATGGGACCACCTGCATGGACTTTAAGAATCTGGAGCTTGATCACCTTGTGTCCTTGATCACCAAGGACATTTGACTTTGAGGTCCATTAATTCATTTAGATTGTTCTGATAAAATGATTTGGATTTTCTGTCTTCATAATTAACTTTCTATTCAGTTTCTTTTGCTTGAAGAAAAAAAGAGGTAGACAGGTAGCTGTGACAAAGCAATGTATATTTAGAAGTGCCATTTGCAGAAACTAGCCGAGTGTCAGAAATTGTAGGAAACATATAATTATCCAGTCTGTCTCATGGCTGAAGAGCCCTATTGATGTGATGGCTAAATTAGTTTTATGGTATTATTTCTGGCTTCAGTTCAGGTGAATCTACGGACCCCAGGAGGCACACAAACTCTCTGGTATCTCTGTATTTCCAGGACCTATCATTGCTGCATGGGAACAAATGTGATATCAACACGAAATATAAATTGAAAAGCTTCCTTTGGCCCATTGTGTACCGCCCTGCTTTTTATATCAGTTACTTGATTTCTATCACTTGTCTGCCATGCTCTTGAAGTCTTTGCTGTCTCATTGTGCTGTTTAGATGCTTAATGCCTCCTCTGTTGAAGCCCATTCCCTTGGAGCTGGTGTTAATGAGGTTCCAGGAAGTGGAGCTACATTTCGCAGCACAGTTTCAGTCGCCCAGAGAGATGGATGGTATGAAACAGGCAAAAGGATACCCTCCATTCGGCTTGGAGAACAGGACCACCAGGAGCTCTGAGTGAAATTCAACCAGGAGGCGCTGTGGAGTCGGGGAGGAGGGAGTGATCCCTTTGACAGGAAAACAAATTGAAAGGGAGAGAAAATCAGAAGACAAATGCCAGTTTTCCAAATGGGAGCTGGGAATAGAGGGGTGCTGCATTTGATCAAACCGAGGCTGCACACTGCAATGGTTTTCTAATATTGTCGGGGAGATTTCTATCTAACATTGGACAGGGTCTTGATTAAGGTGTCTCCTGAGGAAAGAAACTTTCCTTTGTAGCTTTTGGGTGCCAGGATTAATCTCAGTTCTGATGATGGCCCCATTTGGGTGGCTAAAAAATGCATAGATAGCTGGTGATTATGCCTCCTTCCCTCTCCTGTCAGCTTGCATTTAACGGCAGCTCCTTGCTGATAAAAAGTTGGGAGTAGTATTCCACTGCATACACACACACACACACACACACACACACACACACAAATCTGAGCACTGGAGGAAGTTTTAGATGAAGGTGTCCTTGTTATTTTCTTAAAAGTAAAAATTGTGCTGTCTAAAAGGTACAGAGCACATCTGAGGGCTCTTTGAAACATTTTGCCTCTCTGCCTCGATGTTCTATGCATTTCTAAGCAGGCTGACTTTAGGCAACTGCAAGGAAAAGGAAAACCTTCCACACGCTTTTAGGTTTTAGATGGTGAAGTGACATTCTTCCTGGGCAGTTCTGAAGTCAATGATTTGATTCAAGTGCAGCCTAAGGATTGGGAGATATAGACAACCTGGTATAAATCCTGGCTGCTCCATTTGCTTGTTATGGGTCCTTAGGATTTTAATTAACATTTTGGAGGTTCAGTTTCCTCTACTGCAAAATGGAGATATTTACCATTGTTGTGATGGTGTTGTAAGGACTAATGAGATAATGTATATAACTGTGTAGCATAGTGCTCACTAAGTAACAAGTACCCAATAATGGTTACCGATTTATAACAACAATAGCAGCAGCCTGAAGTATTGGCTATTGTGGCACATATAAGAAAGCAGTTTTGGAGACAAAGCCTGAGATTATGCACTGTTAGCAAAAAAAGACATTAAAGAATGAGCTTCACCAAAAGCAACCTGATATGGAATATATGGCTAAGATCTTATGGAACAGACTCTCATAGGAGGGATTACATTAACGCACTTACTTTTATAACACACAATGTAACTAATTATATTAGATAACTTATCTTTTCAGAATGCCTATAAAGTGAGGGTGGGCAGTGGATGGTTTCTTTATTAGAAATGAGGACCTGAGAGAGAGAAGCTACATCCTGCGCATGGCTCTCAGACCTGAAGTGGAATTGTGTGTACTGCAGTAGCAATGGCCGCCTGCTCAAGCTGGAGGATGGGGCTGGGGCTATTGACAATGGGGAGGAAGAAGAGGTTGAGCTCTGAAATAATGGTGCCTGAGATTGGGACATAACATCTGTGGTTGGTTATTAGTCCTTGGATTCTGAAAATTGGGTTGTTCCTATGTTCATGCCATATGGACATGACACACTGTAGATGAGAGTGTGTTCATCTAATAAGCACCTTCTTGTGCCCAGGACTGGCGTCTCCATCTCCTTACAAAGTCTGCATCCCCCTGCCCCTATATTCCACATCTCAGTGAGCAACGCAGCCATGTGGTTAGCCACCTGAGCCAGACACTTCAATGCATCCTTATCTCCTCGCTTTCCCTTACTTTCCATTCCCAAAGAAAACATCTCACTCCTTCTCCCTTTTTCTACATTTCTCAACTCCCTCCTCTCCTCTCCACCAGCTCAGTTGCTGCCTTGTCCCTTGTTTGGCCTTCTGAGATGGTCTCCTGATTCCCTCTTCTCTAGTTGCTTCCCTATGTAGAACCTCCTTCAGAAATGCCAGTTATCACCTCCTGCATAAATCCTGCAAAGGCTTCTCCCAGAGTGATGGCCAAATCCCTTGGTGTGACCTAAAAGACCTTTCCTAATCTCATCCCTCCCACCCCCTGCCACACCCCACCTGCCTCTCTGCCTCAGGAACGCTGGCCCGTCTTCCAGCACTGCACGTGCCTTCCTGCTTCAGAACCTTTGCTGTATCCTCAGTTGGACTGTCTTTTCCCTGCCCTGATGGCCTGGAGAATGCCATCTAGATTTCTCTTAAATGCCACCTCCTCTGGGAAGACTTTTTTTTTTTAAATCACGTCTATGCAATTCTGATTATGTTTTTCATAATCATCCTTCTCTGAATATTCTTCCAGTGTTGAACTAAGCACATTGGACTGTAACTATTTGTATATAAGTCTGTCTTCCACATTAGAAAGACGATCCTCTTCCCCGCAACGTCAGCAACCATGTCTTCAGTGCTGCAACAAGATTTATGAAATTAATCAGGAAAATCTATCTATTTCTGGTAGCCATATTTGAAGAGAAGTGCAGGGCATATTCTCTTTGAAAATTGCTTTTTTGCCCCCCAAAATGCTCTCTGATGATTTGTGTGTATGTCAAGAATGTTTTCTGGCTATAGGTAGTAAGGATGCTGGCTTCAGTGTCACGCCCCGCCCCCCGTCCAACTCTTAGGGTACCTGCTGTAGAGTCAGGGAAAGGACTACAGCTCCTAATTATAGTATGGCAAGAGGGTGCGGAGTCCCGAAATCAGACTGTAAGGGGAAGCCAGCTAGAAAGATTGTGGGGATTTGGAATGCAGATGTGTCCCCTTGGCAGGAAACAAGCACAAATAGGAGGAGGACGTAAAGAGGGGACGTGTGAGAGGAGAAGAGGAGAGCAGCAAAGAAAAAGGAGCAATGGTGAAAGGGGACCATAGAGCCAATGGAAAACTAGACCAGGGTTTAGGGGATGGGCTCTTCATTGCAGCTTGGAGACAGCAGCAACTTGAGCTTTTAAATCTGACTGGTAAGTCTTCTTCCTTCCCATGTTCCGTTCTCCCTCCCATGGAGGGAGCTTCATCATCACATCACTTCATCTCTCGTTTTCCTTTTAAATAGGCGTTATTTTTTAGAACAGTTTTAGGTTCACAGCAAAACTGACCTAAAGGTACAGAGATTTCCCAAATACCCCCTGCTCCCTCCCCCCCAGTCCCCCCGCTACCAACATCATGTACCAGAGTGGTACATTTGTGACAGTAGATGTACCTACATTGACACATCATAATCACCCAAAGTCTATAACTTATCCTAGGGTTCACTCTTGGTGTTGTGCATTCCAGGGGTTTGGACAACGTGAGGACATGCATCCACTTTTATAGAACCATACAGAATAGTTTCAGTGCCTAAAAGTCTTCTGTGCTCTGCTTATTCATCCTTGCCTCTGCCCTAACTCTTGGAACGAATATCTACTGATCTTTTTATAGCTTCCATAGTTTTCCCTTTTCCAAAATGTTATATAGTTGGAATCATGCAGTATGTAGCCTTTTCAGATTTCTTTTTCAATTAGTAATATGCACTCAATGTTCTTCCATGTCTTTTCATAGCTTGATATCTCATTTCTTTTTAGCACTGAATAATATTCCATTGTCTGGATGCACCACAGTTTATCCATTCACCTACTGAAGGACCTCTTGGTTGCTTCCAAGTTTTGGCCATTATGAATAAGGCTGTTATAAACATCTCTGTGCAGGCTTTTTTGTGGACATAAGTTTGTTACTCATTTAGATAAATACCAAGGAGCATGATTATTGAATTGTATGGTAAAAATATGTTTAGTTTGTTAGGAAACTGCCAAACTATCTTCCAAAGTGGCTGCACATTTTACATTCCCACCAGCAATGAATGAGAGTTCCAGTTGCTCCACACTCTGGTCAGTATTTAGTGTTGTCAGTGTTCTGGATTTTGGTGTGTAGTCATATCTCGTTGTTTTAATTTGCATTTCCATGATGACATATGATGTGGAGCATCTTTTCGTATGCTTATTTGCCATCTGTATATCTTCTTTGGTGAGATGTCTATTCAAGACCTTTGCCTGTTTCTTAATCGGGTTGTTTGTTTTCTTATTGTTGAGTTTTGAGAGTTCTTTGTATATTTTGGATAGCAGTCCTTTATCAGATGTGTCTTTTGCAAATATTTTCTCCCAGTCTGTGGCCTGTCTTCTCATTTTCTTGACAGTGTCTTTTGCAGAAGTTTTTAATTTTAATGAAGTCAAGCTTATCAATTAATTCTTTCATGGATCACGTCTTTATTGTTTTATCTAGAAAGTCATCACCATACACAATGTCATCTAAATCTTCTCCTTTATCTTCTGGGAGTTTTATAGCTTTGAATTTTACATTTAGTTCTGTGATCCATTTTGAGCTAATTTTTTTGAAAGATGTATGGTCTGCGTCTAGATTCATTTTTTTTTTTTTGCATGTGGATGTCCACATTTTATTTTTTGGCATGAATATTTTACCATTTAAAGAAAACAAATGTAGAAGTTTATGAAGGTTTTTTTATTGTTTCATTTTGCTGTGTTTACTCTTACTGCTTATTGACATCAACTAAGATGCACACTTATCTCAAACTGCTGTAAAAATCTGAGTAGGTTTAGTGTTTCTCTGCTTTCCCCCCAGCCCTCCCCACCCCACCACTTTTGACACAGTAGATTAAATTTCAGCCCTGGGTCAATCTGTCAGAGAAACAAGAAATGTCTCTTGCTATGACATATTTGCCAGCAGCGGAGGGTTGAAACTGGGTGGGTATTAGTTCTCGCAGAGAAGCAATTTCTCCCCATGGAAGAGTCAGAATCACTGGACCAGCCCAGCCCAAACCTTTCCTTTGTATGAATGAGTCTCCCTGATTTGAAAAAAATATTTGGTAAATGTGCTTAACAATTTTCAGAATTGTTGAGAAGCTTGAAATAAAGAAGACAATAAATACCTTTCTGCTCGGGAAGGGAAACCAAATCTAAATCTAGTTGTGCTATCACTGATACTGAAACTGCTCGTGGATGATTTTCGTATGGCTATCAGACCCTATGTGACTGGAGACAGAGTGATAAGTGAGAGGGAAAAGCGTATTTCTCAGAGCCGCACAGCACACTCTGTTCTCAGCAAACTCGAACTAGAAGAGCGTCCGGACTCCATTTCTCATGGCACATGAGAGAGAAGGAGCAGCTCACGCTTGCTGGCATTCATCACTCTGAGCCTGTGATGGGGGAAGGGAACCCACTCTCTCTCCTTCATGCTCTCATGCCTTTGCTGTTCCGCTGAAGGAAAAATCAATATCTAGCACAGAGAACAAATCTAACGACACAAGAGAGCCAGCTTTTCCCTCGTGCCTGCCTAAAAAAGATATCTTCGGCAGCCCCTGGCCAAGAACGGTAATGGATGCCGCCAGCCCCTGGATTTTCTAAGCAGAGGGAATTATTTTCACAGTAGGGTCCACACTAGGTACCCCTCCTTTCCACCTGCCCTCACTGCCATGTTCCTGCTTCTTTCTTAAACCAGAATTCCTGACCGGTGGATTACCCCAGCACTCCTTCCAAATCAGCCTAGAGATCCAGGTTGAAGCCCAGAGTGGAAGGAGGTGTCCCACGTTTTTAAAGCCCACGTTCCTTCTTCCCTCTGGTGTTTTCTTTTGGATGAATGGTGACTCTGGGTCACAGACACCCGAGATAGGCTGTTCCAGGTGTGGTGGGAAGTTGTATATTTTGCCTTGCGGTCTTAAGGCACTCATTTCTAACAGAAGCTAGGACGCTGCCTTAGCAAGAAAGCAGTGTGGAGCTACAGGCAGTGTAAGCACCTCAAAAGCTGCCGGCGTCCCAGGACAGCTGCGCCTCTTTTTGCTCTGTTGATCCATGCTTCCATTTCCGTTTGTCAAATATTTTATAAATTTACTTTGAGTTTTATATATTGACATATCTAATCCCGCATATGTGCATAATTTCGAAGGATACTAGGAAAGGGAGCCTCATGGCTTTGCACAGTAGTCGATACAATGATCACCTTTAAGGATCCGCCGACCAACATTTAAGCACCTTTCCCCTTAAGACTAATAATAATAATAGTAATCATAATCATACTAGTTATAGTAATAAAAACAACAACACCCACAGATTGTCTATGTTCTATGTCTAGGCACAGTGCTTTGTACTTTATGCAATTTTTCTTATTTCCTTCTTATAATAGTTCCGATTAGGAGATGACATTCCCTTCAGATGTCAGAAAATACAGAAAAAATACCCCCCAAAGGCCTTAAATGTACCATTGGCTTTTGTTTTCTTTTATTTTTTAGCTGTTTGCTTCATTAGAATGTGCTAATACTTTAGGAATGTGATATAGGGTCTGTCGTTAGGAAATCAGCATGAAGACTGGTTGCCTGCTTTACAGTGGCATTTGTGGGTTTTATCGCAAAGGTTAACATTAACAACAACGATAATAATAACAAAAGGAATCTTCTATTGAGCACCAAAAATTCACCAGACTCTGAACTGCATGGCACATGTTAGCTCATTTCAACCCTTCAAGATGAGTGTTGTTGTGTCCATTTGTAGATGAGGAAACTGAGTTCAGGAAGGGTAGGTAAATTGCCTTACACCCTCAGTAAGTGGTGGAACCAACGTCAACACCGGACCGGCCCGACTCCAAAGTGCTGTGTTGCCTGCACCATCTACAAAGAGCTGTGTGCGGCAGGAGGTGAGCCCATCCTGGTGGTAGGGGTAGGGGAAGAGCTCTTAGAACCGGTGTGGGATGCCTTGTGGGGGAAACGCTGACTGGACTATGGGCTAGAGTCTTTCTCTCTTGGATCAAGCCTCCTCCATCCATAGTGATGATCTCCATGCTATTGTATTTATGACGTGGGGGAGGAGCTCTACCTACAGGGAGGGGGAGTTGAAATTCATTAACTTGGTCGGAGCCCTCACTTGAGAAGCCGTTTTATACACTTACAGGAAACTGCTTCTCCACTCTGCTGACTCTCATGACAACCATACTACGTGACATGGTCTTGACCTACTGCCACAGCCTGTTGGTCCAGGGCTGGGCCCCCAAGCCAAACTGGCCAGTCACACTCCCTTCCCTGGGAATTTGGAATGAGGACTCGGAGGGTCTAGCCTCAGCGAGAGCTGTGTGTGATCTGGGAAGCTGACCAGCGCCAGAGAGATAGGGACATATTGAAACGCAGGGAGAGGAATGACAGAGAAGCAGTCAAAAGGCATTCCAGCTACAAGTTTTTGTCTATTCCTGAGGCCCCACTGTTTCTCTGCCCTGGGGTTCAACGAGACCACTTATAAAAAATTAAATATAATGCGACAAATTTCCATTTTTGTTTAAATTAATTAATTTTGTTTAAATTCTGTCATTGGCAGACAAAAGGTCTTAACTCTGGAGTATTTAAGGCCCAGTCCCAGGTTAGATGAGAGCCCTGAAGCGGTGGGGAGGGGCTGTGGCCGCAATGATGGCTGTAATAAAGAAGCCAAAGAAAATGACTGCATCCTTAGAGCCTCTATTGAATCCTGCAAACCTGAGGACACAGGGCAGTGATATTTACAGTCCAGTGATGGATGCAATTTCCCATGCATGGGGAGAGGAAAGCTCACCCGAGGCTCCCTCCGCAGTGACTGCTGGAGCAGAACCGACAGAGGGGGTGAAGGGCAGAAGGCCTGGGGCAGGGGAGCAGTAGCTGATGCTACAGGAGCCCACGGTTGAAGCCATGGAGATTTTGGCACCAGGAGTGGAAACAGGCGACTACCGTGGCCACACCCATTGGGAAACCTGCAGGAAGGGATTTGGGGTTTCGGTGATCTACGGGAGGGCCTAAGGGGGAATGTGCTGTGTTGTTACTGCTGTTGGGATGCTACAGTACCCCCGGGGCTGACGTGGCCTGAAGCAACGAACCTTGCACAAGCTGAGAATGAATCTGGGGTCAAGCGGAGGAGAACTTACAAAGCCAGCTTACTCACTTCAAATTTGGTAAAGATGGTTCTTGAATGTAAAGCATTGTCTTTCTGTTTGCAGCCTCTCTGTACCTAGGCCAGAGGCATGAGGGCTGGGGGCTAGCCAAGGCCCACACTGGAACAGACCCACCCTTATCCCCTCCACTCTCATCCTCTTATTCAGCCCCTGTGGCCACATGCATCCTCTTTGCAGCGTGAATTCTAACTCTATAAATGAGGTAAAGAAACAACCAGGAATGGAATCAGGTGGAATTCTTACAAGATCTCAGCCACTCCACTACTTTACCTTTTCTTCCTTTAAAAAGAGATATGTATTATCTTTGCCGAGAGAAGTGCCCGAGAAATGCTATGCCAGACTGATTGAAGGGGAAAATCTCGAGTCTTGGCTCTCTTTCTAAATAAGAATACTTGGACCCTTCTTACTCTGTTCTTCTCTCTTGGAAGCTCCTTGTTCTTCCTGATAAGAGTTCCTGGGATCTGTGAGCAGCATATCTCCCACCTTTGTGGTTCCAGGTCATCCTGGTGATGGTATGCTTTTGGTTGTGCTCATGAAAAATTTGTTATTTATAAGTCACTGCAGACATTTTATACCTGAATAAAAGAGAAATATGCATCGATGTCACTGTGCTTGATTGAATCCTTATGCTTGGCGCTCTGAAAGTGCTTCTGCTAGGCATTGTGAACAATTAGAGATTTACTCATCCCTGAGTTCTGGCAATGTGTTGAGTATTACCTGGGGCTGGGGAAAGGCATCATATAAGTACAAAATATTACTAGTTTTTAGGGAAGGGGTGATAAGACTTGAAGCATAACCTAGGCCTGGTGAAATACTCATTCTCAAGTAAGCTGCTTTCAGGTCCAATTGCAGTAGCAAAGAGGCTTTTGGTTCCCACTCACATTAATCTTTTAAGCAGAAATGAAACCCAGAAACTCACACATCTCCAAACGGAGGGGGTGCCTGGGATGTGTACTATAGGCATCTTAAGAATCAGAGCGGGGGTCAAATCTGGAGACACGCCCACCGGACTCTCAGGGTGACCTTTCACCCAGGGTCTGAGTGAGGTGGGGTGGAGGATGGAGCAGGGCAGGCCAGAAGGCTTTGTTTGGCGCCAGGAGGCACCTCATCAGGAAAGGATGAGACAGGCATCTCTGACTGATGGGCTGTTAGAGGTTTAAAATGTTTGCCTTGGGTGACCTTAGGGAAAAACACCATCCTCTCTGGCTTAATGTGAATTAAATTTTTCGATTACTCCAGAGGAAGGAATGGCAGCAGCTCCAAGCATGCTTATTTGTGGAAAGTAAAATGAAATTAAACACTCCAGCAGAAGGAATCTTAGCAGCTCACTGATCCCAGGGCGTCACCCCTTGCCACTCGATGGCAGTGAAAATTTGATTTGAGGGTAACAGATATTTTAAATGGAGTGTCCTGAATCCATCTAAACATGTTTTTATTCTGAGAGAGTAAGTATACTAATTTGGATATCCTGGGAAAGAAATGAAGCAGTTTAATATTTTTTATCCCTTCAAGGGGAGTGCTATAGATCTCTTCAGTAATGGAAGGAGAATTCAATATAGGAATATGTGATCCTTTTGTTGGCTGGCATTTTGTAGTTTGTGATACAAATGCATGTGGAGGATCCCTTCTTGGTCACGGGATGTACAGATAAAAAATGAGAATCCTGGGAATGGGAGAAAGTCTCATTCTTTTCATAAAAGTGAAAACCTATGTGGTCCTTTCCTTCTGTTTGAAAGAGGACAAGACAAAAAGTGTGTGTGTGTGTGTGTGTGTGTGTGTATGTCTTTCATCAGAGTGTGGGCAAGCAATCTTGATTTTATATCAGAAAGCCCCTGATGTGTTGTATGCATGTGGGTGTATTTAAAGTCTGGAACCAACAGTTGTAGAATTATCATATCATCATCCTTGGGGATTCCTATGAATATGCCAAATCCTTTTGAGTTTGCAATGATTTGAACTTAATTATTCTTGGCTAGAGCAGGGGAATGTTGAGTGTGTGGGGGAAGGCATGACTTTGGTGCTTCTGAATATTCCTCACTGCCTTTGTTTGGGGATTTCATGAATAGGCAAACTAAGAAAGGATGAGGGAAGGCAGGACAAACAAAAAGATATTCCATAATACCTTGATCTGTGCTGTGATCTGATAGTAGAAACAACACTTTCTATTTCTGGTTAAGGCTTAAGCAAGCAGAAGTGATCTGTTGAGGTGGACAAGTTTGAATTTTCAATCACCAAGCAAGATTTTACAAAAATGGAAAGGATTCAACTCATGTGCCACTTATGCATCCATGCACCATCTTCTGTCTCCTTGATGCCTCTGAGGCCACAGGAGGACCTGCAAGGGTGTGAAGACATGACCTCCACAGAGCTGGGAAGGAGAGAAGTGCCCCCTATCAGGCAGTCTTTGGCAATGGTTCTTCATGACGTTTAGTTTGTTGAATGACTTTGTGAAATTCCTTATCTTAAAATGATTTTTGAACTAGGAAACAGAATAAAGAAAGTGATCTTTAGATTATACTGGGAACTGAACGTTTCAGGTTGGAATACTAATGATAATGGTATTACCATTTCTTGATTACCTATGTGCCAGACACTCGACTGAGAACTTTAATTCTCACAATAACCCTGTGAGATAGGTTTCTGAGTATTTCTATTTTACAGATGAAAAAGTTAATCTCAGAGAAGTTAAGTGATTGATTTTTCAGAATTATAGACTGACTTATATCTTGGTCAGCGATGAGTCTGGCTCTTTATTAGCACCTCTAAAAAGGGTGTAGTTGTTCTGAAAGAATAAATTTAGACCACAGAGTAATCACGGTGCTCCTGCTGTATTTTTAAGATTAGAACTAGATGACAGTGGGTAGGGGTGTGGAAAGAATGAAGAGAGAAAAGAAAGAGGAGGAGAAGAAAAAGAAGGAGAGAAGAGGATGAAAAAAGGAGAAGAGAAGACGAAAATAACATGGTGCTCTATTTGGGATATACTTACACTAAAAAATGGTTCATTGAGTATCTGAAATTCAAATTTAATTGGGTGTCCTGTATTTTATATGGCAAACCCAATTATATTCCAGAAAAAAGGCTATGCATTTTCCATATAGAATCTCATTTAAGCTGTACAAAACTGCTATCAAGTAAGGCTACTGTCCCTTGTTTTTAGATGAGGAAATTGAGACTCAAAGAGGTGACAAGACTTACCCAAGGTCACAAAGCTACTGAATGATGGAGGCAGGATAAGAAGCCAGGTGGGGCCTACACACTGGTGCCCTTAAAGGAAGTAAGGAAATGAAGCAAGGAAAGCAAGTGTTTGTGTTGGGATAATTTGAAACAATTAAACAGAAAGCCTTAGCGCAAGGAAAGAGGAGGCAATTAGCAAGACCCATGGTCTCTGAAGATTGTCAGCAACTACTTCATTGTTGGCAAGCAACTCCCTTTGGGGAGCTCTGTTTCCACTGTAATCCCAGATCTCTGACAAAGGAGACGCCCCTTCTATCTCCTGTTGGTGGAGCAAATTAAAAATCTTCGTATGTTCTGAGCAGAGAAATGAAACCTTTGTGGCAAATCTCATAAAAATGTGCCCTGGAGAGGAAAACTTGCATTCAAACCTCAGTTGTCTATATTAATTATGAGAAAGGACAGTGTGAATAGGGAAAAATATGAATTATGAAATATTTCTAGGTGCTGCATGTTAAGAAAGACACTGATAGACCGGAATGTGTCTGGAGTCATCTATGGGGCTGTTGGTAGTGGTGCTGCTGGTGGTGGTGGGAAGAGGACATGCTTAGTGTGGGCTGCAAGGCCCCTCAGCATCTTTTGAAGGGAGTAAGGGATTCGAAGCATTTAGCCTGAAAATAGACGACTAAGAAGAAGTACAATTGCTACTTGAATTATGTGAAAGGCTATTAGCTCTAATTTTTAGTGGCTAGAATTCTATTACTACAAAATATAGAACTAGACCAATGAATGAAGATTTATAGAGGTAGCCTTCTACTCAACATAGAGGATCATTTTCTAGAAGCCAGAGTGGTCTAATGGTAGGACGGGTGACTCCTGGAAATAGTTGTGTCTTCCTATACCCCAGGTCTTCAAGCTGCACCTGGATGCTAGGCCTTCTGGGATGTTGTAGGGAGCATTTCTGAAATGAGTGAACAGCTTGGCCAGGCACATGCTCAAGTGCACACACACATGCACAAATACGCATATATTTAAGAAATTATACATTAATCACAAAGGAAACTTGGAAAGACAAAGCATCTCTCAATTCTTCTCATTTCGGGTCCGTCCCCACTGCCATCCTATTTCTGGGCCTCTCCTCTCTTCCCTGGATTACCCTCTAAACCTCTTAATCGGTTTTCCTGCTTCCCAACTCTCCTCTCCATGATGAATTTTTCACAGAACCTCCAGTGTATTCTTTTCTAAATTCAAGTATATTAATTTTATTCTAAAAACCTTCAGAGGCTCCCATCATCCATAGGAAATATGTTGGAAGTACCTTGGCGTGACCTAAAAGGCTGTCTCAGCCTTGGTTCCTGCTGTTTCTGCCTTCATTCCCCGTGCATCTGCCACTTGACTCCCTCTACGAGGAGTGTTGCTTTATGCCCTCTTCACAATGTCTCTCCTTGTGAATGCCTTCCTATGCCTCAAACCTAGGTCAGATTTCATCTTCTCTGGGGCACCATTCCTGAAGGTCCCAAATACAGCTCATCACTCCTTTTTTTACATGTCTCCACACAGATGCATCTCTCTTGTTCTGCAGTCACTTCTAGTACCTGTGTGTCTTTCCTGCCACATCTGCCACATTCTAAACCTCACAAAAGCAGGGCCTCAGTCTTAGATATCTGCCCAACCATCCTGAGAGCACAGTGCCTGATATGAAAGAGACGCTCGTAATACAGACAACATCATCAACGAGAAACTTTTGAGAGACTATAAAATCCACGCCTGCCTTAACATTTGTGAGGCCTGGAGCAAGAGTACAAATAGAAGCCCACATACCGTATGTCTAAATATTTAAAAATTATAAATCAAGCTAAAAAACTGTTCTGTAAAATAGATTCTATCTTCCTACGTTGACAAATATACCCTCATCATGACACTACCGAATATGGGTAAAGCCCTGTGTTTTTAGTGACTGAAAGTTGGCAAAATACCAAAGATGAGTGAATTTAATTATTAATGCACACGTCTGAGAATTCTCTTGATGAGTTGGTGACACTTGCATGAGAATAAAATGAAGACATACATAATTCATAAGTTACTATACATTTATTCCCTTAAATTTATTCTCTTCTCTTAACTTCTGCAAAAATCACTAATTATGTGATTTTTACATAATTTTTGGTTCTATTCATAGTGATCATCTAAAGGATTAAAATGTAATTATAGTCAAGATATACAAAATTTAAATATATTTTCATTAAAAAGACAAATTAACATCAAAGTCAAAATATAAAATTAAAATTATTTTTCACATATATTTTCAAAAATTTTAAATAAAGTCACTTAGAGAAAGGCAACATTTTTAAATTTAATTTTTGAAAAGTTAACTAAACTTTATTAGAAGTTTTATAAAATAAAACTATTTGCATTTCTAGCATTCAATGTCCATCTAGGTGCTAATGTAAAAATCTCAGTATCACACTTCACGTATGGCAGGAATATATATTTAAAAGCAATACGAGGTATTTAATATTGCAAAATATTCCTCAATTGCCATGCGCAACTGTTGTGAACGCCTTGGTAATTCATGAACTCATGTAGAACTACAAATTGGAACATGAAGAGAAGCAAGAAGAAAGATGTTCAGTGCTCCTGAGAAATTATGCACAATTCCACTGCATTCATGCTATCTTGGAGAAAGAATGTGACAAGTTAATTAATTTGCCTTTTCTCTTACCTAAGCACAAATCCTCTCCAAACCCAGATGCTGTGTCTACCTGCAGTGCTGGACAAGCAGCAAAATTCACAAACCTTCATGGCTTCAGGGGCACTGTCCTTGTGTTTTGAGGGCTTAGGGCAAGAGATTCGAAGTGGTGTTTGCCTGGGACCATGAACGGTGCTAGTTAGCAGGGTAGAATTTTAAAGTTCTGGGTCAGCGTGTCAGTGCTAAGTGCCAGATCTTGAGTGACAAAGGTGCCCATGTGTATTGAGCACATTTATTTATTTATTCCTGCATGTTCTCTAGTCCATGCAGGGCCCTTTAGAATGTAAGGCACAGGGCACAGGTCCTTTTTGCCCCAGCCTAAGGGATGTACTGACAAAATTTACTGTCTATGTGAGTGCGTTTAAAATAGTTTGATACTTTCATATTTAAGATGTTATTTGCAATCTTGTTCTTCAATTCAAATTCATAGCCCAAAGGCCTAAGGTCCTGATAGTAAGAGCACTGAAGTAGGGGTAACGACATCTGGCTTTGAATTCTAGCCCTGGCACTAATTCATTCTATGAATTCGGGCAAATCTGGGTCTCAATTTTCTTATCAGGAAAATGGGAGGGTAGTTGTTAAGATTCAAGAAGGTGAACTAAGTGGCAGGTCTTTGTAATTAAGAAGCAGTTCATAACGTAAGAGATTTCTTTGGAATAGCCTTGCGTTAGTTTTCTAAGGCGACTGTAACAAGGTGCCACAGACCGGGTGGCTTAAACAACAGACATTTATTGCCTCATGGTTCTGGAGGCTGGAAGTCCAAGATCAAGGCATCAACAAGGTTGGTTTTTTCTGAGGGCCTCTCTCGTTGGCTTGTAGATGGCTGTCTTCTTCCAGTGTCTTCGTGGTCTTTCTTCTGTGTGTACCTGTTCCTGTGTCCTCATCTCCTCTTCACTTCTTTTTTTCCTGAGGAAAATTAGCCCTGAGCTAACATTTATGCCAATCTTCCTCTATTTTGTACATGGGACTCTGCCACAGCATGGCTGACAAGTGGTGTAGGTCAGCTCCGGGGAACTGGACCCACGAACCTGGGCTGCCAAAGTGAAGCGTGCTGAACTTAACCACTAGGCCATGGGGCCAGCCCCTCATCTCCTCTTCTTATAAGGACACCAGTAATATAGGAATAGGGTCCACCTTAATAACTTCATTTAACCTTAATTACCTCTTCAAAGACCTTATCTCCAAACAGAGTCACATCCTTAGGTACTAGGGGCTAGGATTTCGAAAAGTCAGCCCATAACAAGCTTTATTTCCTTTCTTTTAGGTGAATTTCAGATTCTATTTGAATTATCCTAATTCCAGTGTAACAATTCCATTTAATGGTAAGTTACTATGCTTATTCAGAAAATAGTTCCTGTTGAGGATGCTATAGGAAATACTAGAAAGAAGTCTGCCACATCAGTTTATTTGAAATGCCATAAAGACCTTCCTGTAGTGCATAAGGTGTCTGAACACGACAGAATGTTAGACCTGATGGGATTTGCAACATGCTCCTGTTGCTTCTGAGGAGCTCAGATGTTCTCCCCAAATGTGTAAAAGGAAGGGCCTTGGCTCCCTTTGGTTGGGTGAGTTGTGGGGGAGGTTTTCCTGTTCTGCGTTAGCAGGAGTGTGGAGGCAACACGTGAGTCTGAATAAGTGTTGGGGGCCTCAGAGCCCAGCAGGCTCCCGGTTGGGCCCAGGAGGGTCTCCGTCTGACCAAGGTGGGGTCCCAGTCTGGCTGTGGTAGCTGTGTGAGTGGCAAGAACGGCCTGTCCTGTGGTCACTCTCAAAGCAGTGAAGGAAAGTCTGAAAGTCAGCAGAGTTCTTGGCTATTGGGGAGTAATTTTACTTTTCAGCTGATTTTAAATCAGATCTGGGGAAAACCTAGGAGTGAACAGAATGTCACTCTCTGGCTCCTGAGAATCTAGAGCTTTACAGAGAGATGCTTTTCTGCTTTTTATGGACATGAAAGGTGAAATAGGAAATATTCTAAAGCAACATTTCTCAACCTTGTATACACTATTGACTCCTTTTAAAAGGAAAAGAATTCCGTTGTTCCTTGTATTATGAACATAAATTATTGTTTCAATATAAAATTAAGTGTGAATCTTTGTGCCTCCATTCCGCCTTTATAGCTATGAAACCAAAACAAACTTACAAATTGAATAAAACAAATCTATAAAACCATCACATTCAAATTAACATTAACTTAATGTAAAAAACAATGTTTTACTATGACAAAAAAATGAAATATGCATTTAAGGTTTCTTTTATTGACCTTGACTTTTTAAAAAAATTTTATTTTATTGAAGTCACATTGGTTTATAAAGTTGTGTAAATTTCAGGTGCACATCCTTACGTTCAGCTTCTATATAGACTGTGTAGTGTTCACCACCAAAAGTCTAGTTTCCATCCCTCACCACGCGTATGTGCTCCTTTACCCTTTCCGCCCTCCCTCCAGCCCCTTCCACTGTGGTAACCACCAATCTGTTCTCCTTATCTATGTGCTTTTTTTTTTTTAAATCTTCCACTTGTGAGTGAAATCATATGGTATTTATCTTTATCTTTGTGTGTGTGTGTGTGTGCGTGTGTGTGTGTGAGGAAGATTGGCCCTGAGCCAACATCTGTGCCAATCCTCCTCTATTTTATGTGGGATGCTGCCACAGCATGGCTCGATGAGTGGTGCTAGGTCCATGCCTGGGATCCGAACCTGCAAACCCCAGGCCACCGAAGCAGAGCATGCAAACTTAACCACTATGCCACCAGGCCAGCCCCTGTCTTTCTTTATCTTTTATTGACCTTGATTTTGAGGACAAGGATATTTTCATTTGAGTCATCATGATGACAATTTTTAACAATGACAATTTTATTCATGAATTTGATAGACTAATCAATTTAATAGCACGCCTCAAAATAAAACTTGTTAAGAATACATCTTTTACCAAAAAAAAAATTATCACCTGCATATTATGGTTTACTTCATTACCAGCTCCTAAAGTATAACACAGGTGAGACCTGAGTTTACGCCTGTCCAATGTGAACACATGCGTTAGCTCTGGGCAGGCACTTTGGGTTTTGGTATGCTGGTACTATCACGTGATTTGTGATGGGTAACACAGTTCTCCCTCCACTCGGCTGCCTTGCTGTGAAAGCTTCGTTTCTGCAGCTCTAGGAGACATCATTATCCCACAGACGCAAGTACTCAAATTATGGGGCAGTACTTAGTTATGGGCAACTGCCTCATTCCTTGTAGGCTTTAAATTTTGTTTAGTATTTCATCAAACGAAGACACCAAATTAACACAAATTCTTGAAGGATTCTTGAGCTTCCTAAGAATGTTGTCCACACATCCCAAATTGAAAATGAGAGTTCTGTAGCCTATTGAAAAATGATCTGTTGTAACACATTATTCATCCCTAAAACTCAATATATTTTAACACTTTTTTGAAATATAATTTATATATCATACATGTCACATCTTTAAAGTGTACAATTCAATGGTTTTTCGTATATTCACAGACTTGTGCAACCATCACCACAATGTAATTTTAGAACATTTTTAAGAGCTCAGGCTCTGTGACCCACTGGCTAGATAAGACAAGTAGATAAGGTTTTAATGTTTACCCTAGAGAGACTTTATTCTAGATAAGGATTTAACATCTCTGGGTATAGATGAGCTTGCTCATCTGTAGAGTGGGGTTAATATCGGCTGGAGTGGTGAGAACTAAAATATATGTGTAAAGTTCTTGGTACAGGGCCGGCACACATTAAGTGCTCAATAAACAGGAGTTATTATGACCTCCGCAGCTCTTCCTGGCATTGACTTCCAAATAGTCTTGTCTTCTTCTTTATTAGTTTATTGTCTCCCCAAGTAGATTATAAACTTCCAAAGGGCAGGAATACTGTTCTTATCCCTCTCTTAAAATTCTCATACCACTTCCACAGTCTGAGCAGACTTGGTGTATGAGAGCGAATTGGGGCAGGTTTCATGGTGCCAGTTGCATGAGAACGGGGTTGTAAAGAGCGGGTAGGTTTTGAACACGTTGCTATGAATATTTTGAGTAGAAGGAAATGAGTAAAGGCATAGAAATAGGAAAATGTAGGGCACTCGATGGCAACCAGCAATGAGTTCAGTTTGAAGGCAGTTTAGGAAACACAAAAGGGACTGGACTAGATAAGGCTGGAAAGAGGCTGGGGTTCAGCACTGCTAGACTCATGTCCCCGTACCAGAGCCATAACCTTGGTCTGATGCTCAAGGTCTAAGGCACACTGGTCGCTGTTGACTCGGGTGTGTGGGATGGGGTGTCAGGTGGTGAAGAAGCAGGTGGGCCTGTTGTAAGGCTCAGCCCCTGCTCTGCGGAGCCTGGGCTGCTTCTTAGTGAGCCTGCTGCACGATCGGAAGCAGGAACCCGGTGTTTGCAGATTCAGAAAAGGTCTTTACAGATTGTCCTGATGGAGTGACTGGCAGCACATGCAGAAGCCCAAGGAGATGCCTGGCCTCTCAGGGTCCTCGAGGAAGTCTGAGATGCAGCTGCCTCTTCGTGGTCTCCAGACAGAGTCATCGCTCACTCAGATCCCCTAGGCCCACGACGAACGGCAAAGACAAATTTTTGTTGTTTCTATTGTTTAAGTATCTGGAATGCTACCGCTTTGCTTTTTGCTTAGTTAGCCTCCAGCCCAGGTGACTGGGTGAATTTACCAGCATGTCTTCACTCTCTCTTTGTCATAGGACTTTGTGACCTTTTTTTCTCTCAAACCAAGACTCAGAGCAGTTACCTTGCCCATCCAAGATCACTTAGAAAGTCAGCAGGGACGAATTGATTCATTTGTTCTCCAAGCTGGTGCTTTTTTCAAAAGACAAACTGACCTCTCTTCTATTATAAAGAATTAGTAGGCACTAATTTATAGTCACTATACTTCCCATCAAAGGACTATTAGAAGTAATAAAAGGCCTGGATAAAGGCCATCCAAAAACTCCTAAATTGGAAATACCTGTGACCAATTGTCTCCAGACTTTCAAATCCCATTTAGCAGCTGGTAGTCGTTCCCTTGCATGGTGTTAGATGCACCCAAATCTTTCTGTGCTTCCAGAGCATTGAGCAAACATATATATGATTTTCCAAAAGGTAACTTGAAAGGTGCCGTGTTCAGGAAACTGGCAGAGTGTGTGTGAACACACCAGGCCAAGCTGTGAGAGATTTTCTGACAGAGCTTTCCAATCTCTGCTCTTCCCCCTCACCCTGGGGGTTCATTTCCCAGGGCACAGGGCGTCCTCTGAAAAGTCACACAGCTGTTGGCGGTGAGAGGCACTCTCCCAGTAGCGAGCTCCTTCCTCACTCCTATAGGCTGGCTCACCTCACTCGGAGAGTCCTTGGGCCTTGAGGACAGGGACAAGAAAGCACTAATGAGGAAGAACATGCTGGAGGAATATCATATTCAGCAAGCCTAGAGGCAGTGACTCCAGCCATCAAGATCCCAGGAAACACTTTAGGTACGATACTGAAAACATGCCCAGGGCTGAAGGAAGCCAGTGAACGTCTGCCCCTTTGCTCACTATTTCTGCTTCCACTTGTTTTCACGTTTGTGGTGCTCATGTTTAAGAAAACATCTTGCTGCTTCTGAATCAGAAAGGCCATCAGGGAGGGAGAGTTAAGGTTTGGAAAAATTTCTTAAGGAGGTGAGAAAGGATGTATGGAGGGCACGCAAAATGGAAGTAGCTTGGATTGAGGACTAACGGGAAATTTAAAGGAAAGCAATAAGTTTAAGTGAAAAAGGGAACAGAAAGAGTGGTGCAAGAGAGGCAGGACAGGTCAGGCTTCCTACGGATTTGGTCAGTGATGGATGGAAAGCTAGGGGTGAGGGGTTTAACCAGCGGACAATGTCAATGATACTGCTCAGGGGAAGCCTGAAAGAATCCTGGGTTCAAGGTCCAATCACTCCTTCTTGCTCTGATATTTCCCAGTTGTGTAAACATGGGCAAATAAGGTAGCATCCTCGAACCTCAGTCACCTCAAGTACAAACACTCACTAATAATAATATCCAACAATAGTATTGTGGTAGGGGTCAAATGAGATCTCACGTGTGAAAGCATTTTGTAAACTGTAAGCACTACCTAACGGAAGAATTATTGCATACCAGCTGAGTCTCATTACTCACGTGGACCAGGCCAGAGGCCGGGCAGAAATTACAAAGTGTCCCTTAAAGGAGTGCATTTTTATTACTTCTACTTCGTAGTAACTTGGACTATGTCAACAAGCTATCTTAGCGGAAGACCTTGGAATATTCTGTTGGGCTGTGGTAGTAGATATTGGAGGGCTTAGTTAAAAACAATGCAAATCTTCATGCTTTATGAGTTCTTATGATGCTTCCTAACCTAGCCTATGGTCTGCATGGGGTAGAGATAGACATATTCTGGTAACAGTTCAGGAAGGAGTCCTATCCCACCATTTCACTCTGCCTGGAAAGTTGGGTTTGCCCTTAGTCATCCTACTTAGAAGATAGAGGTCATTTGGGTGGAAATGCACTTTTGTCCGCTGTGGTTTTGAGAAGATAAGTGAGATAGTGCAATGTAAAGGGCTGGAGAATTATAAAGTGCTAAAGACAAGTGTTCTGGGTACATTATGTTGTAGTTCGCAGAGGCAGCTGGTTGTAGGGGAAAGAAATGGAATCTTAAGTAAGAAGAGCTGAGTTTAAGTCCTGACTGTCACTGTCTGTTTGTTTGACCTTGGGCAAATCAGTTAACCTGTCAGTGTGTCAGCTGTGTTATCTGAAAAATGTGGAAAAGACCCACCTCACCACTGTGCAGGCTGTGGGGAGGATAAAATGCACGACAGTGGGCTTTGCAAACCATAAAGCACTAAACTAAACTAATGCTCCTATTTGAATGCAAAGCACGTGAACTATCGATTTTCTCTTTCTGTTGTCCACACTCTGTCGCTGGGGGGAGCCTGAATGGTCTTTCTGCACAGGGTCTGCACCCCGGTTATAAGTGTCTGAACCCCACTGAGTTCTGGGTGCTGATTCAATACTTGTAGGCTTTAAAATCCGCAGTGGCTTTTTAGACCAAGTGGCTGTGAAGAGGCTAGAAGTGTAATATCTCAGGATGGAGCCTGTGCTGTACCTCTAATGAAGGCGATCTCTGGTAATCTTTGGTTTGAATACCTCCGTTGTGTGCTTTCCATCATTTTTATGATGAGAAAGTTGTCATCTGTGTAGCATCTGCAGAGCTCTGGTTGAGAAGTGAGTTGGTTTAGAGCATTTCATTTCAGATCACTCATAAAGATTTCAGTGGCACTGTTCCTTCATTCCGCCTGGTAGTCAATTTTCTTCACGACTACAATGGTGTGAGTGTCATCTTTTGAGCCTAAATACTGCAGTTTAAAAGTCCCCTGAACCTGAATAAAAACATTTGTTTTCTTTAAAGTGTGAGCCTTCCTAGAGCCTGGCCTAAATTCCTTTTATGTCTGTTTTGAAATGCAGCTTATGCCAGCCAGTCACAGATGCTTCCCTTCACTCTGCTCCTTCCTTAGGACCCAAAGTGGTTCCTCAGTTCGAGGACACAAGGCAGCTGCAGGCTTGCTTTGACTGACAGCTTATAGGAACTCCTGGCCCAGCATTTTCAGCAGGGTGGAGTTGGCATTGAGTATGATGTCTCGCTATCTGGAGAAAATCTGTCCTTATATGGTCAGGAGTTTTCACTCACCTGAAGAAAGCTGACATCTTTCAATACTTATGATGTATTGTCAGCACGTTTTCTCCTTTTTTGGCTAGTGCCAACTGGCAAGCATTTTTCAACCGGTGGGTCATGACTGACATTTTTGCTTTGCAGGGAATAGCTGCTATCTTTGGGACGTATGGATGTTATTTTTCTTAATACTAAATTTTTAGGGCATTGGTTACATATACACACCTGAGGCCTTAATTGAATAATATTAATGAGATGAGAATGATTCTCTCCTGTTGGGAAGCAGAGGGTATGGAAACAGCCTTAGTTCTGGAATCGGAAGATCTGGGCTTGAGTCCTGGCTATCCTACTAATGAGCTAGATGACCTTGGGCAAGATGTTTAACCTTTGTAAGTCTTAATTTCTTGCTTTGTGAAGTGGGGGATAACAAAGATTGTTGGGATTTCAAATGAGCTACTGAATATGGTTGTGGAGTGATATGCTGGCGAAAGATTGTCATCAAGAATCTTCATCCTTAAAACTGCTGGAAATTGGACAGCACCTTTTGATTTTCTTAGGTTTGGCTGATAGATTTCATATAATCCTCGCTCTTGTAATTTCAGAGGACAGTGCAAATTCTCAGGGCTTCCTGTCAACCTTTTCAATGGTGTCATTGTTCGAAGACCATGAGGAAGAAGAGAAGAATTCCTGGAGGAAGAAATGTTCACTCAGATTGGTGACTCCTTTCTAGAATCCCTCCCATCCTAAAATGCTGCTATGATAATATTCTAGCACTAACAATGCAATTAGTCTAAGGAACTCATGGAACTTAGACATTGTTTCATTCATTCACATTGCAGAGAGAGAAAACAGTTAGGGAACAGGTGACACCATGCCCAGGACTTGACAATTAACAGTTGCTTGTTTGCTTCAATTGACGGATATCATTCCAACCTCTCCTTAGGTCTTTTGTGTCAATCCAGTTTAAGTGAAACTGAGATAAGTAGGGGCCGAAGTGCTATGCAAGATACAAGAATTATAGAACTCATTCATCTCTGTCCTAAGGAGTTATAATCTTGTTAACCCCTTCTTTTTTGGTACCGCCTCTCTGTTATCTATAGCCATACCTATATCTGCATCTATATCCATCTCTTGTTGAAACCCACACTAGAAGGGGACTGTGTCTGTGAGCTCCTTAAAGAAAGAGTCTTACTTCTTCCCGTATCTGACCCACCAGGGAGCAGGTATGGCTGCCCAAAGGTTGGGCCTGGAGAGGACTGAGATCTGTAGTTGGTAGATCCAGAACAAATGATAGGATTTTCTGGCTACATTTGGTTCAGGAGTGGATTGGTGGAAAGCAAGACAGTGTCTGGGATCAGGGATCATTCTTGCGCGAAGGTCTACACAGTCACAGGCTCCAGACTCAGCAGCTGCCGATGGACTGGAGACCTCTTCTCCTACTTCGTCAGAGGGCCTCTGACACCACGTTGTAAGAAAAGGTCAGACTCAGCTCCTGAGGAGGCTACAGTGACAGCTGTGATTGTCATGGGCCTGTGGATGCTTCCACTTTGCTCATTCAATCACTCATTCATTTCTTCATTCAACAAATGTTTATTGAATGTCTACTACGTGCCAAGGACGGGTTCAAAATACTGGTGACAGAATGGTGAGCAAAAATACATGATCTTTGCTTTCATGGAGTTTACAGTTTATTGTGAAAGAAATACGTGGGTGAAAGTTGTCCCTGCAATGGGCACATACACTGGTGGCAAATGCTATGAAGGAGAGGAACAAGGTTTAGAAGGAGAGACCAGCCAAGATCTGAAGGAGGGGTGGAGGATAACAAGCACAAGGGCCTGGGAGAGCTTTCCAGGCAGAGGAAATTCTACACACCAAGGTCTCCCACTCTGGTGATCTGAAAGAAAACAGTGTCTGGAGTACTGAGAGTGAGGAGAAGCAAAGGTGAGATGTGACTGGGAAGGGAGAGGAGAGCCTTAGTAGGTCAGGGTCAGGGTTTCAGACTTTAAGCCTAAAAGCAACAAGAACACAAAAGAGTTTTGAGCAAGTGGGTGATATGGTCAGAATGCATTTTGAAGCCTACTCCTCCTGCTCCTTGGAGAAGGATGGGAGGGGGCCTGATTAGGTGCAGAGGCTCCGGGTAAGCTGTTGTCTTAGTCTAGGAGAGAGAGGGTGGCAGCCTTAGACTAGAGCGGTGGCCATGGAGGGAGGGACAGGGAGGTACTGAGACATTTAGGAGGCAAGACCTTGCAAAAGATTTGCTTCTGAGGCGAGAGAAAAGGGAAGTAGTCAAGGAGAGGGACATCTAGATGGGCCAGGAAGACCAGAAATGGAGGCAAGAGCCAGGGTTGGGGGAGGCAGGGGGGCAGGCAGCAGGGAGAGAGTGGCAGGAGGGCATATGTTTAATTTTATTCCTTCTGTTTATGAACCCTGCTCTAAGCCTGACTTGTCCAACTTGGTTTCAACTTTAAGCAATTTTGCTGTAGAGGTTAACTATGAGAGGTCATTCAACCGCTGGGGGCAGTTTTCAGGGGGCAGTGTTTGTGAATGAGGTCACAGGATAAAGGACGCTGAGGTTTGGTCCTTCAGCTCTGAGTTTCCACTGCTCTTCTGGAATGTGGCTTCCACGGCCTTAAGCAGTCTTCCACCATCCCGCCTTTCCTCTCACTAAATTTCACCAGATGACCGAGCAAGTTAGTTAGGCTGGGGTTGTTTAAAGTCTTCCTCCTTTTCTTTTCAGCTTATTGGCCATTCTCCCTCAGGCAGTTGGTTGGGCTTATTCTTGGCTGAATGCTCTCACCTGGCTGTGGGGGGTGCCTTCAGGAATTGTGAGGGCAGGGAGCAGGCTGCAGGCTGCTTTCTTTCTTTCATCCAATTGAAGCCTAACAGAGTCCCACCCCATCCCAGCCCACTGAAGTCTCAGATTGTTATTTAGTGCCAAGTGACTACATTGGTAGTATATACAACTTTTATTGTATTAAAGAGAGGTTGGTAGTAGAGGTAAAGATGAAGAAATCTTTTGGGGGGATTTGGTACAAAGAAACTATTTTTTACATAAACGTCACTGCTCATAACTTGTATGTCCATTTGTCTATTCATCCGATTAATCAACAGATAGAAATTTATTGAGCCATTTCCTCAATGCCTGGAATGGGGCTGAAGGTGAGGAATGGGGTAAATGTTAGTGATGAATACGACCAGTCCTGGCAGTGCTTCTCAGACTTTTCCATGAACCACTCTGATGGTTAAGGACACTGAAGGAGAATGGGAGGTAAGTCTTGGCTTGGGATGCTGCTGGTGGTAGTTGTGGCAGCATAACTCCAATTTCTTCTGTGGTCTCCCCTGATAGTTGAGGACTTTTAAACTTGTTTCAGTTTAAAATTTCATGCACATTTTGTACTTGGCTCTATAATGTATCCCTGATTGTTTAAAAATTAAAAATGTCCCCCAACCTAAAAAGAAAATTATTGCTCAAGTTAAGGGCATTTTGCTTATGCTGAGCCCCCTGGCATACCCCTGAGCACCCCCAAATATGAGTATCCCAAGAATGACAGAGAGGAGAACTCAAAGTCTGGTGGGAGAAACAGCCGTATATGTTTATGGTAACAAGACTATGGAGAAGAGAGGCAATCATGGGAGCAGACATTAAAACTGGGCCTTGAAGAAAGGATTGTGTATTTTGAGGAGATGAGGGTAGCATTCTAGGACATGAGAATTGCATAGGTAAGTGTGTGGAGGTTTGAAATAAAATGGCTTGTTTAGGGAATGGTAAGCTGCAAGAGCATGGAGTGTGTGGAGAAAGAAGCAGCTAGGAGAGTAGATTGCAGCCAGAGTGAACAGGGCATTGAATGTCGTACTGAAAGTCTGCACCAAACCCAGAGCCATTGCTTCTGTAGGCAATGAGAAGCATTTTAAGTTCTTCTCAGGGTAGAACTGTGGGTAGGTTTGTGACCTAGAAATATCACTGAGTGGGAATCAGCCATAGACTGTTGGAGTGGGAGGGCAGTTCAGAGAGTATGATGCCAAGATTCCCTTCACTCTCTGACTATCTGAAACATAGGTGTTGGGTGGGGTGGCCCACCCACTCCTGATTCTGATTAACTCTGGGGTGGGGACTGGCAATCTGTATGCTCAAATATTTTATTTCAAATCTGAATGCAGTTAGCCAGACTTGGGACTTATAGACCTGCTATCCTTTCACAGTGCACACGAGGAGAGATGGAGGCCTAGAGAGGCGAAGCCATTTCCCCAATGTCACCCCACTAATTGTTGGCAGAACTGGACTCAAGCACAGTCCTTCTGTTCCCAGGTCACGAGTCGCCCCACTAGCCCAGGCTGGGCGCTTTCCCAAGTCAGTTTCTCTGTTCGCCTTCTCCCTTGTGTATTTCTCCATAACTGAAGGCATCTGAGGGACAGAGTTGTTTTGCAGGGCACTGGAAGTTTTGTGTCCCAGCCAAGGTCAGGTTAGCATTCTTATTAACATACTGTAGATAGTGGATATCTAAAAGTCTGAAGGCATAAATATTTTAATGTAGCCATACTGTGTCGCTGTTTCTTTCAGACCTGCACTTCAATTTTTATTTACTTTTATGTGTTCCTGGCGTAGGGCCACAAGGTTTTCCATCAACAGAAATGGCTGCTGATTGAAGCTTTCTGCCCAGCACTGGAGAGAGACCCATTCTCCAAAGCAGGTGTTTTCAGATCAAGATGGTTGTTGGATGACACAGTGGGGAATACACTTAGTAAAGCCACGTCATAAATTGGGCTGGTGTCAGCTTCCTGATTTAGTGCTTTGCTCTATTTGGTCATGAATTATATATTCTTTTCCAGATTGATCATTTCTCCTGCCGATAAAGGGACAGTATTCTACCCAGTGGGTTTGGCCCCTGACCTAAGAAATATATGGATGCATCAAAATTCCCTGAGCTGACAACTTGGATGAACTCTGGAGGCTGTAAATCTGCAAAGGCAGAGAGGGGCCAGGCAGGCCTGTGCGAGAGGGCTCTCCCCTCACTTAGTGCGCATCAACCACCACGATGGCCGAGCAATTCCTTGTCTGCTTTTTACCCAACATAATTTGCAAATTGATTGTTCTTCCTTGGAAGTCTTTCTTAATTAAATAGTAACTGCAGTTACTACCCTCAGACAAAGGGGACATGTTAGTGTCCTGGCAGAGCACAGCCTTAGCTCAGTGAATTTACGTTTGCTGAAGTGCCCATCATGGACTCATGTGCAGAACTCTACTGCATGGCTCCTTCTAGAGGAATGAGACTGCACTCCTTGCCCACAAAGAGCCAGAATAAGTTGAGTTAATAACAGTGCTTTATAACAAATTATGTATAGAAGCCTTTGCTTTTCAATGTACTTATTTCAAATATCACCCTATTCCGTTGTCATGCTATGTATGGCAAACAACTGTAGTCTCTATTTGTCAGATAGGGGAACTGAGGGAAAGAGAATTTAGGGGTTTGCCCAAGCTCATATAGAAAAGTGAGAAACAGGCCCATGATACAGGTGCCCTGCCTCCTTGGCTGGTCCCCATGTTGAGTTAGGCCCAAATGTATTCATTCAACAACATTTTTTTAAAACTCTTAGCCAGTTTTTTTTTTTTTTTTTTAAAGATTTTATTATTTCCTTTTTCTCCCCAAAGCCCCCCGGTACATAGTTGTATATTCTTCGTTGTGGGTTCTTCTAGTTGTGGCATGTGGGACGCTGCCTCAGCGTGGTCTGATGAGCAGTGCCATGTCCGCGCCCAGGATTCGAACCAACGAAACACTGGGCCGCCTGCAGCGGAGCGCGCGAACCCAACCACTCGGCCACGGGGCCAGCCCCATTCAACAACATTTTTAAAGTGCCATCTATGATTGGGTCCTGTGGAGGTGGGCAGAATAGCCATGAGTGAACAGGTGCCTTTGATGGACATCAGCCTTCCAACCAGGCCAGTGGTTCTGAATCCTTGAAAGCTGTCAGAACCATCTAGGAAGCTCATTAAAAAGTGCAGTTAGCTAGGACACAGCCTGGGGCTTTAATAAATCTGGACCATGCCCCAGCATATATATTTTCAAAAGTTCTCGAGGTGAATTAGATGACTAGTCAGTGTGGAGACCACAGAACAAGGCTTTTATCTTGCCCATGATTGCATAGGAAGGGTGAAGTGGAACAAGGATACCCGACATATGAACCCAATCAGCCTGGAGATTTGTGAGGGAATCAGTGTCACCACCAGGAGTGTCTGAGAGCCCATAGAGAGGGAGGCACAGTCTCTGCTCCAAGGAGACGTACCAGTGTCTCCTTGATGAAGCTCTTTCAACTAAGGTCGGGTCAACCCAACAGGCTGGAAAAAGAAAGCCTGTATCTTTTACCCACACTGGATCTTTCTCTCCAATTTTTCTCCCCTTCCTTGCTTGCTCCCTTCCTCATACACATCTAAAATTCCCTTCCTCCATCAAAATCTTACTCATCCTCCAAGGCCCAGCGCATTTGCTACCTTTTCCGTGACACTTTTGATTTCCCCTTTCAAAATGACTGCTTCCTCCATGCTTCTTAGCCCCTTGTATCTATGTTTTTCCTTAGCCATCAAACACGAGGGGATATTTCTGCCTTGGGGATAGATTTCCTGTTCATTTTTGTCCCTCCCAGTAGCTAACACAGAGCCTGACACATTGGAGGTGACTAGCACTTGCTTGATGAGTTACATTGACCTACCGAACTGTTACTCCCTCTGAGCTGACTCAAAAGTAATTAATGAATGTGTTAGTTCAAACTTAGAACACATATCCCCACCAACTGCTTTTACACCTTGACAGTTTAAAAAATTTTTTAAAAAGGCAAAACTCATTTAACTCAAAATACTTGAAGAGGGACTAACTGCTGGTTTCAATGATGAGTCTACATCGGCCATTGATAAGTTAACACGGATCACAGATGTAGTTAAATGTTAGATCTAGCAGTGTGAACCGAGATTGTCCTACATAGTCACCCTGTGACTGCTGAATCCTGGGTACTTTTCACAGGCAGCCCTGCATACTACTGTCCCCATACCCTAGGGCTGGCCTTGGCCTAGCCTCCTCCACATCAGGGACAGAAACCTATTCTTGATAGTCTGCTCACCTACCCACCACCCTCCATTACCCCCTACCTGCCCCCTCTGTAATTTAACCTTACTCCTGCATCCTGCCCTAACTTGCCTTACCTTGAATATAGCAGAGGCTAGCCCTGGCCAAAAAAAAGAGGTTTACAAAGCACTTGGCAGGAGTGCAGCCTGGAGGTGGTTGCTTCAGGTGGGTGTGTATCCTTGGTTGGAAAGGCTGGAGGGCAGGCCTGGTATTAGGAGAAAGCCTTCTCCTCTCTTCTTTGTCTCTCCCTCCTCCTGCCTGCCCCTGGAGTCAGGTTTGAAGACCTGCATCTGGCTGGCTGACTCTGTGTGAACAGTTTTCCTAGCCAAGTTTTTCAGGCCAAGGCCAGAAACACTCAAGGTCAGCGGCAACCAGGGTTCATTTTGTATACAAGTGTAACAAACTTCATGTGCCCACGGAGCTGATTCCTTCCACTCAGAAAAGCACCCATAGGGAAAAACAGCCTTGTGATCTG
Source organism: Equus asinus (assembly GCF_041296235.1). Classification (NCBI taxonomy): domain Eukaryota; kingdom Metazoa; phylum Chordata; class Mammalia; order Perissodactyla; family Equidae; genus Equus; species Equus asinus. The sequence goes on from NC_091791.1 coordinate 148,873,449, forward strand.
GTCTGTCCCTCCAGAAGTGGTGATGGGCCCACAAGTTTCCATGTCCATCATCTCACACCTGGTGGGATGCCTTGGTCATCAGCATGGCCTGAATCAGGGGGATAGGCAAACAAGAAGCAACTGGGATTGGGAGGGTCTCTCTGTTGGAGAAACAGTGAAGGGTTTGGAGAAGGGAAATCAGCAAGGCCAGCACAGCTGTCCTCAGACACTTGACATGTCCTCCTGAGGAAGGAGGACTGAACTTGTCCTGTGAGATCCTGGTGAATAGAACCAGGCCGAGTCTAAATCCAGTTCCCAAATTGCCTTCCTCCCCCAGGCTCTGGCCGTGCTGAATGGCCTCTGGTTCTCTATGCTGGAACATAGTTCCCTTTTCTGGAACACTCTCCCTGGATAACCTTGACTCAATGTCTATCTCTTCTCCTGTCGGCTCCCTGATGGCAGGGATGGATTCCCGTGTTCTTTGCAGGTCCTAACTTTTCAAGTTGTAAAGAATATCAGTAATGGAATGAATTGATTTAAATAAGCATTTTATAGCTCTCAGAGCTAGCCACATAGTTTTCCCCCAAAGTTATTAAATTTCTTATCACCGGAGAGGTTCAACCAAGGCAAATGGCCACTTGCTGAGGATGTCGTAGAGAAGATTTAAGCCCTGAATGGGTGATCTTGAAGGTTCCTTCCAGTTATGAGATTGTATGGAATGTGGGCTTTCAGCCAACCTCCCTGTGGGTAACTAATTAAATCACAAGGAAGAGGCCAACTGCTCCCTCAAGTCAGGTGCTAAGTGTTCCCAGGAAGGGGTGATGGAGCTTGGGGAGTGACCTTTAAGTGGGTCAAGAGTCACATGAATATGGAACGCCTTTCCCTTCCCTTCCTCCTCACCTCAGAGGTCATTTGACCCATATCCTCAGGGGTAGGATCATGCTTGAACAGTTTAGAAAACACCCTTTTTCCCCTAACTCCCATTCTTCGCTCTAGCGAGTGGAGCCGGGCAGCCTGCTGTGTGTGATGTGGGTGAGAAAAGAAACCCAGCACACTTCACTGGAGGTGCAGGAGTTGCCTGGGGCGGTGTTCTTCAGACTTTGAAGGTTATAGCACCTATGAGTTATTGCTCTATTTTTATTTCTCTCTAAGCCCTTTACCACTGGGGCAAAGAGCTCTAAACAGAGACAAATGGATGCCCTCTGGGCCCACACTTGATTCCAGGGACTGTGGGAGAATCAGCCTTGACTGTCGTTGACTGCGTGCCTATGTGCCTGGCACTGTGTTGGTCCCTTTCACACGAACCATCTCATTTAATCTTCATAACCCAAAGAAGGAGGGGCAGTTATATCTATTTTCCAAAGAAGCAACTGAAGGTCAGCAACTTGCTCAACATCATGTAGCTAGTAAGGAGCTTGAGCCTTGGGCAGAATCCATCCACACCTCCTGTGCCCCCTGCATGCCCTGCCACAAGCTGAGTGTGAAACCCTTCCACTTCATGCTGCTGTTTTAGAGTCCCTGTGAGTTGGTGTAGTCATGATGAAAACTATCCTTGAACTCAAATTACTGCTGCTTTTGTGGCTGCTGCTTGTGATCTGGCCGTGATTGACTTGATTATGCCTTTGCAAATCTCTCCTTACGTGTCTGCGGCTGAGCCATCTTATGTCATTGTACTTCTAATTTAGCATGGTGAATTGCAGATGTGCTTATTTTGCTCTAGAAACAAAAGCAGAGGCATAAAGAAGTATAAACCTACAAAGACAAAGGAAAAGACAGTGAGTTTCTCAACCACAATTTGGAAGATGGAAACTGGATGGATGAAGAATAAGTGACCTGACATACCAGAGAAATCTGAAACCCAAATGTCTAGAGGTGGGGTAGAGCAGGGTGGGATTAGAATGGGGTACAATCTTGGCAAGGAAAGATGCATAACAATTCCCATTACTGAATCACAGAAAGAATAATGATATAAGTGCTAAGTGCTACTAAGTATAGGAGGAAGCAGTGAGGCCACCTCAATCCTTTCCACTTGCCAGTTCAGCTGTATGACCTTTCCTCTCTGACCTCAGCAGACCATCTGAGTAAAGTATACTCTGCAGAAGGTAAACCAGAAAACCTCTGGATTCACGCATGCCAGGGACAGCCAAAGCCTGGGGAGAGACACTGGTAGAAGCAGGGGTTTAAATTAAACTCTGCACACTTTAGATCCCACCAACCCCTTTCTCCTGATTGGCTCTCGGATTTCTGGAAGCCAGGAGTCTACCTAATACCCCAAGTAGAAGATTAGAAAATTCTTCTTGAGGGAAACTGACCAAAGAGAAAAAACCTAAAGGTTTGGATGTTTTGGGGATCCTCTAAGAGAAGATCAGATCTGCATCGTCCTATAGGGTGGCCTGTGGTGGGCAAGCCCCACCCATGCACACAGACCGTCCTTTCAGTGGGTAACTATCTCAGCCTGGAAAGCCTTAAACTATGATGTTGCTGAAATTGGAGGTTTCTTTGTTATTAAACCAACAACTTGATTGCTATTGAGACATCTTTGCAAATTTAATATTTGTTTCTTGATCTTCTAATTGCAAAAGCCCTAGTCCTTATTCGCTTACAGATTTTGGCCACTTTCTTTACAAAGCTGGCCCTCTTCTCCTTGCATACCCCATCCCACTCTCCACCCAGTCTCCAAAGTATTGGGTTGGTTGGTTTGTTTATATTCTGACATAGATTAAAACTTGGATCCACTTCATGGGGGCTGACAGTGCTAATTCTCGTTGTAAGTTGCTTGATTCTAGCTTAGCTATTTTATTGATTATTTTGATTATGTTGGTATTTTTTGTGTTTGTGTTTAATACCACTTTTTCTGACCTTCCTCCCTGAATGCTCTGAACCTGATCCTGGTTTCCCGGGAATAAATAACAAGCGCTTTAAAGCTTATTGTACTCTTGCCAGATACCATTATCTAGAAATATGTTGGCATCTCACATAAACATATGTTTAAATTTCTATAACTAAATGTATCCTTACATATGACTTATTATTATAATTGAGCGCATCTATAAAAATATAACTTTATTTACGGGTGTGATCTATTATAAGTGTCTACATTTCTATTCAACTGGTACATGTTCCCATCAAAGAATGTGTCATTTTTCCTTAGGAATCAAATCACGTTATTTGTGAAGACTTAGAAGAGTTTAAATGAGTACAAGTAGTATTTACCTTATAAGTAGATATTTTCAACAGTTATCATTTAAAATAGGCCCCGGTTCAAGGGTGATATTCTGAGACATGTCAAGGTGACCTCTAGCTCTAGAGCTAAAATATATGAGAAAATGTGGTAAAGGGCTGATTCCTGCGGATGTTTTGCAAAGGAAAACAATGTGATGGAGTAGGAATGGTAGGAAATTTGAAGCCAGAGACTTAGAGGACTCAGATTCTCCATTTATTGACTGTATGGATCTTGGCTGAGCCGCTTCACCTGGCCACGGGACCTAGATGAAACGGGGATCATATTGATTACCTCAGTTCATGTGTTAAGTCAATGTGTTTGAAAGCATAACTGTATATTGTTAGACATATTTAAATTGTATGTCCAAGTCTGTTTTATCATCCTGTTTCTTACAGAGGCTTGAGCAGAGTAATCATTCAATAAATAGTTGATGGATAATAAATTAATGAATAAATTTGTAAGTCTGGGTTTTCAAAATATTTTGCATCCTTCTGAGTCATTTATAGACATTTATAAAATTGAGAATTTATAAGTTGTTCCTGAATAATCAGATCTCTTGACTTAGAGGTAAAAGATAACTGTTCATGTTTTCATGCCTTTTTGCATATGGGACACTAATTAGCAGGGCTGATTAAGAGAAATTGTCATCATCCTGCTTAAATAGAAGATCATAGATGGAGGGAAACTTCGAGATTACCACCTTCCTCTCAAACAGGAGGAAACTAAAGCCCAGAAGCTCTTTGAAGTTAGTGACTTTATATAATTTTTCCCTTCTATAGCTTTAGGACTATTATAGATAGATGTGCAACAAATACATTTTTTAAACATATTTTTCAAGGATTGTACTAAGCACTAGGGAAATAAACATCAACAAGACAACCTCCTACCCCTTTGAGGAACCCATAATCTAGACAGACCTGGAAACCACTAAGTATGTTATTAGTTGTTCTAAAGTTGTGGTGGCATTGTAGGGGCAGAAGGCAACTGCCAAGGGAAGCTTTGAAAGGAGATGATATTTACCCTGTGTCTTAGCTTGGGTTCCCCAGAAGTTGACCCTGAGGTGAGTGGGCAAGCGATTTAGTAAAGGCAGTGCCCCTGGGAAAACCTGGGAAGGGAGTGTAGAGAGGAAGAGAGAGTCAGGAGAAGAACCAAGCCAGGATGAGATTTCTGGTCAAGTCCCGTGGTGAGCAGGTTAGCCTGATCCTGTGGGGGAATGCTGGGGAATGCTGGGGAATGAGTGACACCTCAGAGTTTGCTCCTGTCTCCTAGACAAAGGAAGTGGGCTTTCATAGTCTCTCATTAGTTGGTCATTGGCTCAGGGTCATGATGGTGGGGTTGGGAGGATATGTTGACCCTCTAGACACTTCTGGCCTTTGAACTTATAGGCAGACTGGCTCCATCAGCCAGAAGATGAAGCTCTTAAGGGAGTCACAGGTGTGGGCCATTAGAAACAAAAGCACACAGAAGGTGGGAGCCAGGAGTGCAGAAATAATAATAGCAATCTGGGTGAACCATCAGCAGAGTCCACTCCACCTGAGGTCTATGAGGATGATTTGAGGTGAGTTGGAAGGGCATTCCAGGCATAAGTTGTAGCATGAACAAAGGCTTTGAAGCATGATGACATAGGATGTGTTTAGAGATGAGAAGGTGGCTGGTATGGCTATATTGCCTGATACCTGGTAAGAAGTAAGAAAGTGAAAGATGAGCTTGGAAAGGTAGGCAGGAGTCAGATTATGCACTTTTTTTGGGAATTTATTTGCAAGAAAAAGAGATCCACGTGAGATATTTCAAATAACAGCTGTCTTATTGTGAGGATACATGTGCTCAGGATCCTACGACAGGTGTGGCTCCAGGCAGAGCAGGTCTCAGGAAGTGAGAACTCCAGAACAAGCAGGACTCAGGGATCTTCCCCATGGTGCTCAGCCACTGCCATGGCTTCATATGTCTGCTCTAATCCACCCGAATCCCACCACTCAGGGCCTTATCCTTTCCCTGGCACGCTGAAGACCTCTTGTCTATCTTGGTTTCTGCTGATGTGTGTTTCTACTTCCTTGTAACTCTGATTTGCCTTAGCCCTCATGGCCTCTTCTATACCGAGCTTTTCTCTGTCTTCACTTTTAACTTCTGCCTCCATTTCTGCCCACCTCCTTTTCTCAGCATGTCTGATTTCAGATTTCCAGGATGAGATGAGTGGACCAGAAGATGTTTCCTAAGAGGCCATCGCATAGGTTGCTGTCCAATGTATGAGCTGAATTGCTGTCCAGGTTCACATACACAATGCTGGTCCAATTGGCTGTATCTAGGGGAAGGAGCAGAGTCACATGTTAATATAATAACAGTAGCTGAGATTTATTGAGCACTGTTCTGAGTATTTCACATGTATTAATTAATTTAATCATCACATTCATTTAATCAATATTCATTGACTCCACTTTCACATTCATTTAATCAACCCATGAGGTTGTTCTATGATTACCTTCAGTTTACAGACGAAGAAACTAAGTCTTAGAAGTTCATGTAACTAGTATGTAGTGAACTTCCTGCCACCAGCGGCTGAGTTGTCAGCTTTCCTTAGGAGGAGCTGTGACAGGGCAGAAGCCAGGACTACCGTTTCATATAGTCAATAGCCTTGCTTCTGCTTGAAGGAATTTGGAGTGTCCATGATGGAAGTCATTAAGCCACATATCTGTAAAGGTGGAGTGAAATCTTGGGTGTGATCTGGGGTCAGGCTTGGGGTAAACAGTTAATTTACTAGGGGAATACTCTAGTGCTAAAAAATACCCCCAGAATATTATATTTGTTTCCTTCCTGCGTAATTTTCCCTACCAGCATTCGTTTCAATATAGTAAGCTATTTGAGGCGAGAAGCAAGGGTTTCCAGCAGCTGAGTGGAAAACTCAGGGAGTTCACAAATGACGGCAACGGTCTTCATGAACAAAGGCTGTGTTTTCAGAGAAGTGTCTTGTGTTTCCAGGCCAATTGATGTGCAGGTCTGCCCTGGTCATGAGGCGCGTGCCTGTTTAGATGCATGAAGCTCAAGGTACCGTGGGCTCCCCCTTGGGTGAAACAAAAGGTTTAACAGACTTTGCAGGTGTCATAAGACTGCTTCACCTTGGCAACCTGGAAACAGGGAGGTGGGAGATTATCCACTTAGGCTTTTCCTTAAAAGGATGGAATTGAGTACTATTATTTCTTTTTATGAGGAGGAACAACAGGGAGGGGAGACTGGTTTGGCCTAATTTTCCCCATGTACTCAGGCTTAAGCTGGCTAGTGCGACATTAAAAGGATTGGAAAAAGACTGTTAGGGAGGAGGTGAGAAGATAAACGTGGACCCCATCCCTGCCTTCTCATTGTGCTTATTGTCAGTGACTCAATGCAGATCACTTTTCTCCCAGAAAGCAAAAGATATTCCATGTGCACCCTGAGTCTAGGACCTGAGCCTGAGATGTGACCTATCTAGTTGCCCACCAGTAGACCTTATTTTTTATTCCATCACAGAGAAAAGGATAAAATACACTCAGTGAAGAGAACAAATCCATCCTGAGAATAGAGGGGAGAGATTGGTAAGATTCCACGTTGTTTTACAGTCTCCCTGGGATTGAGTGGCAGCGGCTGGTTGGAAAAGAGCCCTGGGCTGAAGGACCTGGCTTCCTCTGATCTCATCTCAGACTCTACCACAGTTCTGTGCCTCACTTTCCTTATCTGTAAAATGAGGCTTCGGGACTCAGTCTCCAAGGGACCTGTCAGCCCTCAGATTCGATGAATACACAGGCCTGGGCAACTCCAACTCCCCGAAGAAAAATTAGAAGCATGGCAGGGAAGGAAGAAAGCATGGTTAAGGCTAAGTCTAGCATCAGTTATATTTCAGTTTAGACTTTGGGTGGTTACTGTAGAAAGCTTTTAATTTATATTGCTTTGTAACTTCCTATTGGAGTTGCCACTGAGCCTGTCTCAGGGTTACATGAAGGTGCCTTTTCTGGCCACATTCGTTCCCGGCACACCTCCTTCCTTTCTCATAGAACATTCTAGTACGTATAGACATCCATACACACATAGTGCATCCAAGTCTGGCTGCAGCATGAGATGCCATTTCTTATCTGGAAAGAAGAAAAATAGCAAACTTATGGAACTTGCAAAGGTCCTTTCAAGGTTCTTGTAGTCAGTGTTCTAGAGTCTCTGGCTTCCTCCTGAGATGTAATTGGAAACACAGCCGGCCTCTGTCTTCTGTTCACTGATGCTTCTCCATCCAGCCTCTGCTTAGCCAAAGGGCATGTGGTCCCTTCCTCCTAGATGAGACAGAAGACAACTCAGGCAGATTGACATATGCCTTTATGTGACCTCCATTTTACTGGGCTTTTTCCTAAGGCAGGAATTTTCTTATGCTTCCTCTTCTCATTATTATGTTGACCTGTGGCTATTTCTCTTTTGTAAGCAGCAAACAAGAAGGCTTCTGTACATTCTTCAGGGAGGTGGGACAGAAGGAGAAACTGTGTAGAGTTGCCTGTTCCATGGGAAACCAAGTTGTAGGAAAACTCGAGGGGCAAAAAGAGAAAAGAGCAAAAGATGTGAATGGACAGTCCAAGCCTGGAGTCCTGCAAGGGGACCATCCTGGAGTCAGCTCCAGGGTCTAGAAGTGGTTCTAGGTAAGCTTGCAGCATCACAAGCCTGCCTCTGGAGTTCCTGTGTAATATTTGCATCTTTCCCTCTTTGTGAACATTACATGAAGAAAATTCTACCCCTCATTCATTTTCTTGACATAGAAACACAAAGAAAGGAAGACAGTGAGGCAAGTTCCCGTTGCCTTTTGCTCTGGCTCTCCTCTGTGGAGGTCTGAAATGCTCCTGGAATGGACCTGAAAGGAGCAAATATTAATTTACATATCCTTCTCACCTGTCACTCTAGGATTTCGTTAAGCTTGAGAACAAATTAAGACTTCCTGGAAGGGTGGAGTGTGCTCATAGGGACTTAAACACAACCCTACCTAGGGTAGATTTCACTGGTAATCACTAGCACGTCCAGTTCTCCTCTGTTTCTGTGAAGATTATGAACGTGGAATACGGTTTCACCACTCCCTCTGTAGACAAGTTTCCTTCTTCTGACGCAATGAATCCTCCATCAAGCCTCATGTTGAAATGCAGGCACCACAAGATGAACACAGCCTGGATCACTGTCACCACATGGAGAACAACTCCCTGGGGAGTCACTCATACCACAGCAGACCTTGTGTGAGCAAGATACTAACTTTTCTTGCAGTAAGTCACTGAGATTTTGGTGGTTAGCGCAGCTAGCCTATCCTGAGTGAATCATAGACTTGGTCTAAGAGTGTTTCTCAAACTTACGTCTGCATCAAAACCACCTTAAGTGCTTTAAAACTCATCCCAAAGCTTCCGATTAGGTAGATCTGAAGTGGGGCCCAGGACTCTGCATTTTAACTGTATGTTAAATTGCCCACAAATATTCTGGTTCAGTATATCTGTGACTCTCTGTTTCCTGAGGACTGCATATGGGGAAACACTTGAAAGGGGACTGAAGAGGTGAATTTAGATTGCTTGCTGTTGAAGTTGAGTTGTGTTTTTCTCTCACTTTGAAGGCCTCAATTACTTTCTTAGCCACCAAAAAACTAAAAGAATAGGAGATGGGTTTCCAGCCAGTGAATGCTCATGTTAATCAATATCACAGACATGATGGTGGTGCCTCCTTCTTAAATTTGTTCTGGGGGATACTTCAACGGGATACAAAAATCATTTAGCCTCTTGTCTGGAACAAGGAAGGTGGTCAATAAATGTAGTTTCTTTAAAAAAGAAAAAGAAAAGCTATATTTCAGGACTGATTTAATTTTAGTAAAAACAAATAATTATGGATTACCTTCATAGTGTCAGGCACTGCTAGAAACATGGAGCTGCACCTGTCCCAGATATCATGGAGCGGAGTCCGGTAGGGGGCTGAGCTGTGTGCTGTAGAAATACCCACAGTACAAAGCTCTGCATGATAAGGCCTGTGAGAATGGTAAACTCAAAGGACTCTGGGAGTTCACAGAAGGGAGAGATTTCCATTTTCTTTGAATATTGACTTGCTACTGCCTAGTAACGGTAATATCTTCTAAGGATGACAGTCAGGCGTTTCTCACAAGGGCTAATGAATCACTCCATTTAGCTGTGACAACAGCAAGGCAAAGAAATATCTTCAAGGGCCCAGACGTTATTTTTCCAGCCTTGTCCCGGGGATAGAATGTGCCTGGAAGTTATGACAAATTAGCTGCTTGTGGAAAATCTACACAAGCCCTTTTATAAAAATGGAAGTTTGGGCCTGAGTTAATGGGTTATAATGGGCAAGGGAAATAAAGCTGTATAGGGAAGGTGGCCCTGGCCAGGAAGGACTTTGATAAGCATAAGGAGAGTTTAGACTTGTCTCAGGAAGCCCAGGGATGAGCAACGGTTCAAAGGGCATGGACCAAACTGCATTTAGTCATGGCCATTACTGCACATCTGTGTCCCAACAGTCATTGACACACGAAGGCTGAGGGCAAAGCTGCCAGACTGTTGTACAGGGTTAAGGAAATGAACAACAAAATGAAAGTATAGATGTGAGGAGAATGTAATGCTGTGGTATTTTTTAACAATGTTAATTTTTTCTCACCAATGTTGTTTTCTCAGATGAGAGCATCCCTTACTTTCACACTGCCGTGTTTACACTTCTACGTGACTGAGTGTCATTTGGAATGGCCAGCGTCTGGGTTCTTTCTGTGCTTTGGGAGGAAGAAATCATCTCTGAAGTCAGGATGCTTAGGAGCAGAGCCTTGTTTTGGCAGAATGTGTGTCCATATGTCCGGGTAGACTGTTTTGATCAAAAGAACATAGCTGACCTAGAGTGACATCAAGTCCTGGGTGTTGCATGGTTGGATGTCTGTGCATGGACACCCAAGGAAAGCCAGCAGTCTGGCAGAGGAGGAGCAGGATGGCGTTGTCTTCCAGACTCAGGGGGACCACTGGCCTTGTTGGCATTCTGGGGTCTTCACTCTAATCTCCTCCATTAATGGGACTCCGTCACATTCCCAGTACTTGCTCTCTTCTCTCTCTACAAAATATCTCCCTCATGCTTCCTTGGCCTATTGGTCTGCTCACTAAGGGTTTCTGCTTCCTCATAACTTGGCTTTCTTAGGGCCCACAATGGCCCCAGGTCTTGTCTAATAACATGGCCATTCAACTTTGTTTCTTATTGCAAATTGCTACTTATATTTGTTTTATCTATTTATTGTTTATTATTTATTCTTTCTAATTTCACCTCCCAAAAGAGAAAATCTGATTGGGCCAGCTCATTTTGTTTTGTACCAAGCCATTTTACTGTTTTTAAAAAACACCTTTATTGAGATGTAGTTGATATACAAAGAACTACCCATATTTCATGTGTATAATTTGATGAATTTGGACATATGCAAACACTCATGCAACCATGACCACAATGAAAGTATGGGTCTCTGATGGGTCCAATGGATAGGCTCCCATGGGTTGTATGCCACTGAATCACAGTTGTGTTCCATGTTGGGGAGGAGAAGGGGTTCAGGCCCCTGGGGTGGGTAGAAGGGTGTCCTTCAGTAGGGGCTGTGGCAGGGCAGGCACTGTGAGTGGCACATTTTGTCAGTTTCTCTGACTCATTAGTTCCCCAGCCTTTCTGCTCAGTGGTAGATTGGGGGTGGGGGGCTAAGGCTCCAGGTACTAGAGGTGGTGGCCAGGGAGGCCCTGGCACATGATGGGATTAGTGCCCTTATAAGAAGAGACAAGAGAGAGCTTCTCTTCTCTTTCTGCTCTTTATGTGAGGATACAGCCTGAAGACGGCCACCTGCAAACCAGCAAGAGGGCCCTCACCAAGAACTGAATCTGCTGGTGCCTCGATCTTGGACTTTCCAGCCTCTAGAACTGTGAGAAATAAATATGCATTGTTTAAGCCAGTCAATCTGTGATGTCTTGTTATAGCAGCCCACGCTAAGACACAGTGTTTCAGGCAAGTTGGTTTGGCAGAGTTTGCAGGATAGATTGTAAGACAGACCTAAATCAGAGGGTCTACCCAGGGAATGGCGTAGGAATAATGTGCTGAGCTCTTACTCTCAGAGCAGTAGATCTGATGACCTTATCATCATATCTCACTAAGGCAAGAGAAGTCTCGTCTAATATGGATAACACATTCTAAGCGGCTCATTTTTTTTTCAGTAAGCTGAGATAGATAGACTGATAAATTATACATGGACAGATGCACAGACAGACAGATGCATCCAGAGTGTGGGAGCAGTGTAGTCTAGTTGTGGAAGAGTACTTTGGCCCTGGAGCCTGAGTTTGAAACCTCCATCTACCACTAGATTACTTGCTAGCAATGGAAACCTAGACAGGTTAATTCACCTCCAAGCCTCAAACTTGTGATCTGTAAAAATGGGGCTAATGACAACACCTACTGTACACAGTGAGAACTGGCAGAGTTAACACACACAGAACTCTTAGCAGAATGGCTCGTCCAAACCAGGTTGCCAATAAATGCTAGCTATTAATAATGATATTCTGAGGTGAGGTCGTGAGGGCTGGTCGGCATGGAAGTGAGGGAGGAAGGGGGGTTTGAGAGAGATGTGAAAGGCAGAACAGACAGGACACTGTGACAGATGGGGTAAAGGGGACAGAGGAGAATGAAGGGTCAAAGAAGACTCCATAAATTATTGATAAACCATCTTTCTCATTTGCTTCTTAGCATTGGGTTATTTAATTTGAGCTGGCATTTTTCAGATAAAATAGAGAGAACAATTGAGAATTTGATCCGATACCATGAATTTATTGAGAAGTAAAAGAATGACTGAGTGCATACCCAGAGGGATGCTGGGGAAAACGCAGCTTTCCCTCTTCCTCCCCCTTCCCTCCTCCTCATCTTCTTCCTCCTTGCTCTTCGTAAAAAGAGGACAATAGAAAAGACAATGGAAAATTTTACACCTGACTTTACTAGTGGGATAGCTTGATCCTTAATCAGATCTCCTTGCTTTAAAGCCATTTTAGGAGGAGATAGGATATAAATTGCAAATAAATAAATCATAAGGTCATCTCATCCACCTTAGGGATTGAGTCCTTCATCAGCAAATGGAGGTCAGACCCATATAAGGGGAATGATAAGAACTGGCCCTAACTCTAAAACTTTACCTGAGTGGCCCATCAGGGACTAGAAGTCCTTACTGTGTCATTCCCAAGATGGCCTCCAAAATCCTGCACATTCTAGCCTGTCCTTACTGGGAGAGGTAAAGTTTGCTAAGCTCACAAGCTAACAGTAGCAGATGTGATTTTCCATTGGCATCTAGTCTCACCCAACAGAAGGGCAACCAGGGAATGAAAGATAGGATTTACAGAGGAGAGGCCTCCACTCATTTACTGTCCTGCTACCACGAGTGTCCCGGACAAGAGGGTAGTTGGGGAACCAGAGGCATCAGCATCCCTTGGGAGCTCGGGAGAAATGCAGAGTTTCAGGCCCCACTAAATTAAACCTACTAAACCAGAATCTGCATTCTAATAAGATCCCCAGGTAGTTTTGGGGGTCATTACATTTTGAGACGCACTGGCTGAAGGCCAGAGAGAGATAGCAAGATCGGTTTTATGGAAGGCGGAGGGAGGAGACACTGAGGACGTGGAAGAATAACGAACGCCTGACTCATAATTTTGCCTAGAGCTGGCTTTTGAGCAGTGTTTAGAATAGTGACTCCTGACAAAATCTCTTGCAAGGTAGAGGCAGCAGTAACAGTCTTCACGAAGCTCTCTGAAACCTGCAAGCGTTGCGCTGGCTCAGCCCAGGTGCAGAGCTGCCTGTCAACGACAGGTTTATTGAGCTCCACACGTGCAGAGCCCTCGCCTTCTTCCCTTAAACGGGAAACAGATTGCAGCGCTGCAGGCAGTGTCATTGAGAAGGTGGCAACTGCCTTGTTCCATCTCTCCAAAGTCACCCAGAGTCGAAGTGGACTCTAACACCACCAGGCCCCTCTTTCAGGCCCTTCAATGGAGTAACTTTCTGAATGAGGCCCCTTCTTCAGCTGTTTTTTTTAATCCCTATGTCTGTGGTTCTCGAAGCATGACCCCCAGACCAGTAGCCTCAGCATCACCTAGGAACTTGTCAGAAATGTAAAATTCTTGTATCCTGCCCCAGACCTACCGAATCAGAACCTGTTGGCGTGGGGTCCAGCAGTCTGTGTTTTCACAAGCCCCCCAGGAGTTGCCAGCTAAGGTTTGAGAATCAGTGCCCCATGTCATTTTAAAAAACTTAAATGGAAATGAAACAAATCTTCTTTGCTTACCTTTTGAGGTGAGGGTAATTTATTTTCTTCTTGAGGGCCATTGTATTTCTGTGCTATTTCCAATTAGGAAGAAAAAGTCAAGTTCTCTATACTTTATTCTATTTATTTATTTATTTTTTGAAGACGATTAGCACTGAGCTAACATCTGCCAATCCTCCTCTTTTTTCTGAGGAAGATTGACCCTGAGCTAACATCCGTGCCCATCTTCCTCTACTTTATATGTGGGATGCCTGCCACAGCATGGCTTGCCAAGCACCTGGGATCCGAACTGGTAAACCCTGGGCCAATGAAGTGGAATGTGTGCACTTAATTGCTGTGCCACTGGGCCGGCCCCACAAGTTCTCTATATTTTAAACAACACTTTTGCAAGCAGTGTTCCCTTTTCCTATGACAAGTACACACATATCCTTGTGAAGCAGATTGAGGAGGTGTCCAATCTCTAGTCTCCATCTTAATGGACAAGGAAACTGTCCCCAAACACACAGCTATTTGAGTACCAGGAGCCAGGGTGGTTGGGACTTTGTATTTTCAGGAAGCGTCCGATGCAGAAATTCTGTACAGTATTGTCAGGAAAGGGACATGTCTTCGTTGATGAGGTTATCTTCTCTAATGCTTTATGAAGTTCTATAGTCTTTTTGGAGGCCTGTTGGAGATGTGGAAAATCTTGGAGTACTTTTTGCTTTATTTGTAAAGTTCCTTTTTCATATGGCTCAATGCAGCTAGTGCATCTCCAGCCCTTCCAAAAGAGTTTGAGACCTGAGTCTGACTTCTTGCAGCATTTGCTTGAAAGTTGAGAGGCTCCACAAAGCCCTGGAGATTAGGGTTAGGGGCTGGGGGCTCTACTTTAAGAGGCAGGACTACCATCACTTTGAGGACATCAGTATGCTTTTGCTACTGCCATGGTAGTTGCCACTTCCTGTCCTCCTTCCTATACCACCCCCCCCACCCCGCCCCGAGAAAGTGTATTGTGATAAGAGCCTATTTGACCTGGTGGGGAGAGCATGTGTGACCAAGATTGGCAGGAAAGTGGGGCTGGTGGGAAGGCAGCCCTCCCCAGACCATGGAGCAGTGGCTTCTGGTTCTAGGTTATCGCTGAAAGGCAGGCTCTGAGAAAGTGCCTGGTGGTGGAGAAAGAACATTTAACTAGGATGAGAAGATCTGAGCTCTGGTCCCAGATCTCCCGATTCATTTGCTACGTAAGTTTGGGCAAGTGACTTAAGCTCTTGGACCTCATTTTCCTCACCTATTAAATGAAAGTGTTAATGCCTGCCCTATATATTTCCCGGAGGTGTTGCAAGACTTACATGAGGTCTGCCTCTAAAGCAGCCTGTAGCCTGGGAAGTGCTGTCGAAGGTGAAGCGCTGTGCGTTCTGCACGATTCTTCCAGCTGTGTGGTCCCCACCGCTATGCCCCTCAGGGAGAAGTCTGCCACTTCTCTCCCACATGGGAGTTCCTCTTCTGCGAGACCGCAGAAAATATCTTTCAAGAGGACCACATAAGCTTCCTGAAACAGACCAGTGATTCTTTAGCAATGCTTTTGCATGCCTGCACTCAGAGCCACCCAGAGGAGCCACAAGAGGGTCCCTCACCCCTCTGCTCCCACGAGGCTTTGCTGCCAGCGCCCTCTTCCACCCAAAGCCCAGAATCTGACCCCATGAAGAAACTCTCTGTTCTGCCCTCCACGAGGCTGAATAGAGTCCATTCTCCTTCTTCTGCACCTTCTATCTCAAAGGATTCCCAAGGACACAATACACTTTATAGCCTGGTCCTCTGCCACCAGACAATAAAGAGTCTTTCACTGACTGGCCCTGTTGAAATGCCACCACCTCCGCTGTGCAGCTGCCAGACAGCTGTTCTGGGCTGTGCAGAAAACATCTCTCAATTCTAGGTCATTTAGAATGTCATACGCTGACAAGAGTTCAGGAGGACAGCTCCAAGGCCTGAAAATTATAGAGAAAGTCTGGATTTTTGTAAAATGCACCCAACAAACCCAAACCAACCTCCCAACCAATTGTAAGAAAACCGGACTGAATCCATTAAAATCATGTTGTTTTGTTTTGCAATGAAGATTCAAACTTTGACCCTGTCCATTTTTGTCCTATTCAAAGTGGCCTCTTTACTATAAACAATTAGACCTCTTAAAATGGGAGTTGTATAAATAAAATTTGAGAGTGGTAGAATAAACTTTACTTGGACTTGTCCCCAAATTACTATGGATATTAGTGTGTTTTGCCTAATTCAGTTCAGTGGAGTGTTTGCCATGTGTCAGCGGCGCCTTGGAGCTGGGAGACTAATCTGAATTGGACAGTTTCCGGCCTCGCAGTCAAGCACATTGAGATGTTCACATTCCCTACGTAAAAGGAAAGGGCTTGGGGTAATTTCAGACCCCCAACTCTTCTTCTTCACAACACATGGTCCTTTCTCAGCAGAGTACCCAACTAGAGCAGCTCTGGCAGTCAAAGGCCATCTTAACCTGTCCTCAGTTTCCTTCTTACTAGTGTAAGGAAAGCAGAATAAATTCAGGGAGGTTTTCAATAATTACTGTATAAGTGACCTTGTAGTCACAATACCAGAAATGACTGTTGGCATTTGGATTTCTTTTCTAGTGCTAACCAAATCCAAGCATAACTTTTATTGTTTTTTTTTTTTTTTCAAAAAGATGGTTCAAATTTTTATTCAGCATGGTTTAGATTTTATTTTTTTAACTGCTCAAATAAATGCCCCATAATAGAGGAGTTGTGATCATTCCACTGATCCACGCATATGGCTCTAGTACAATGCTTAGAAGGCCCCACCACCTCAGCTCTTTAATTTCTGCTGCTTTTTGTATGTTTTAGCTATTTTTGAAATCTACATGACCCTTTCACAGAATCTTTCAGGAGCTCAGTGGGAGAAGGAGGAGGAAAATTGTGGTGGCTTAAAATCTGTTCAAAGTCTCAAATTTGTATTTTCAGAGAACCATATAAAACCAATCACCAACAATTTGTTAAACACCAATTTATGCCAGAGCCATGCTGGGAATTTGCCAGAAGCATAGAAGTGAGTATATGAGCCATAGAAGCAAAAATCCTTGGGGAGATCTGGTGAGTGAGATGAGATAATCATTGGAAACATTTGTGACATCAAACATTAATGACACTCCAAGATGATATGTCATGAAGCACTAAATTCTCTGCTATGGACTTCAGAGGTCAAAGGGATTCAGATAATAGGAGGAAAACATGGACTCACCGCTGTTCATTAAAGTCTCTGTGGAGGAGGAAGGAAAACCTGGGTCTTGAAGGATAGAATTTGGTGGTTGGAGTTCAGCCAGTTGGGAGGCATTAATTTAGACAATGACAGGCAAGGCAGAGTGATGGCCTGGTGCATTCATATGTTGACAGACTAGGGTAAAAAATTTTTTGTTGCAACAGTAGTTTTCAGATTTTCAGTTGACCATTGAGATGGTCCATCAACGGCCATGTGGCCACTCAGTAGAGTGGTGACCTTGCTTCTTCAGCTCCAACTTTCCCCTAGTTCCCTCTTTCTCCTCCAATGTCGGTCTTCCCAGAGATTCAGCTCCTCCACAGACAGGTGGTTGGACTACAGGTGACATCACTCTAGCGGTGTGGAATTGCACATTGGATATTTCTAGATCAGCTAATCCATTGATTCTCCCATTTTTGTGTACATCACAATCACTTGGAGGGCTTGTTAAATCATAGATTTCTGGGTCCTACTCAGAGTTTCCAGTTCAGAAAGTCTGGGACCTGGGGCAGGCCCAGAGAAACTTGCATGTCTAACAAATCCCGGAGGATGCTGATGATACTGGTCCTGGTACCTCACTTTAAGAACCAAAAAGCTAATCTATTATCTCAGTTTACAAATGAGGAAACTGAGGCCCAGACAGTCCTGAGTGTAAAGAACGCGTTAGAAGGCAATTGCCCACCACTCCATCACAGCTCACCCTGTGCCGAGTCCAGCCTAGCTCCCAGTGCCTGCTGGGTGAGTCTGAGTTAGATTTTAATTGTCTGAAAGCTGAGCTTCTCTAATCTCAGTGAAAGTTCCTGCATATTTAGGAACAGATCTGCCCGAAGGCAGGAGGATAAACTAGCTAACTCTGAGGCTTTTAAGGCTATGAAAATGTTACATTAATAAAATAATTTTTTCTAGAAATTAAATATTAATTTTTTATGTTCCTAATTTTACAACCTGTAGGTGGCAGTGCCTTCCTTCTCTACACCCAGCTAGATGCCCGACTGCTTTCATTTCCTGAGGAGCCCAGAAGGTTGCAATGCATACGATATTAGGAATGAGGCCATCCACCCGGGCCAGGACAGCTCCTCTGGGGACGGTGGAATCAGTACCAGGCTTTAGCTTTCTGAGAACTGTGTGGTCCCTGATTAACATGTGAGGATTTTAAAACTTTTTTAATGGTTTTATTTTCTCATTTTCTTGTTCAATTAGCTACAGTCTTATTCTTTGCACAAGATCTGCGAAAAGCCAGAAACCAGAGACATACAGAATTGGAACTACTGAAATGCTATGAATTTACTGTAAGAGAGCATTCTTCCCTGGAGAGGTTTACGGCGGCCAAAGCACTCTTTTACTGGTGAAAGTCGGGGGCGGGAAGGAAGAAAACGAAAAGCATGATTCTAGGAACCACGTTGTAGAAATGCCAAAGGGAGGTTCAAACAAGGAAGTGATTGTTCGTTAGCTGTTGTCAATGATTAAACATGAATCCCCATTTCCATATGACCCAGGACTTGCAGATGACCTGTTGGTACACGATTTCTATTGGTCAGCTGTCATTGCTATGAAGATAGAAACTTCATGTTACTTTCAGCCGTAAGATGAAATATTGTATGAGGCCAAGATGTGCCCTTGTAAACATCCCATACTACATACCTGAGCCCTCTGCCTCCCAAAGACCCCATGGCCTGTCCTTTTCCCAACTTCACTTCCCCTTGAAAGCCTCTGAACTGTCTCAGCTGCTGCCAGGGCACAGAAACACCCTGATCGGATGCCTTTGGACCATTCCCTTCTTTCTCTCTCCATAGAGGGAACCACGATTTCCCGTTGCTGTCTTCTCTTTTAAGTCATACAAAGATCAATTAATTCCATCTCAGTTAATTTCCTTAGTTGTTCCAACATATTATCGATGGAGACATCTCCGAGTTACCTACAGAATTGAGTTGAAATTCTCCATTGACATTCAAGGGCGTAGGCTTAGTTTCCACCTTATTTCTTTAGCCTCATCTCCCTCCATTTCCTCCCTTCCTTCCTTGCATTTACTCTGAACCTCGCATCGTTTCCAAAATGATTTTATGCCTGTGCTTTTGCACATTTTGTTCCTTCTGAAAAATTCCTATTCATTTTTGAAGATTAACTGTCATTTTGGAGAGCATTTCCAGGCTCCCCAAACGGCACCTTGCCCCTCTTTTAATACAACTTTTAGCACATTATGGTGTAATGTACATGTTTCCTGTTTGTTCCTACTCCCAGTCCCCTGCCTCATTTCGTTCCACCCCCATGGCAATAGGTCGGTTCCATGATGGCAGCAACTGTCTTATTCTTTACGTCCCTAAGACCTGGATAGTGCTGGGCAGACAGTACAGGCTACATAAACATGTGTGGGTTTTTAATCAATGATTCTTATCCAAGATGCTTGTTTCTTTTGCTTACTCAGAAAATCTTTCTTTTCTCAATTTCAACCTTTCCCCTATTTTCTATTATTTCATTGTGAACCAACAAGTAGCTTGAGTTCTACAAGTGGTAGGGTTGTATCAATGAAAAGATAGAAATGTTGAAGTGACAGGTTGAATAATGATGACGTTTCTTCTGTGACTACTACTAAACAACAGCCTCCTTGGTATCTCGAAATCCTGGAAAGGTCCCTGAATTCCCCTTCAGAATATTTACAGAAGTTGTCACCTACCTTTTTGTCTCTGCTAGATGAATTGACTTTCCTCAAGCACCAGAATTCAAATAAATAAAAATGATTTCTTATTTGGGACTGTTGTATGTTACATTTTATTACTAGTTTTGAAATAATGTTGTATTCTTATTTTCATTGCAATGGTATGCTATTTCTGATACTTTGTGGGTTAGATAGGGTATTGGGGCCAAATCTGTGGTCAGCACCAACACTACAAACACTGTTTTTAGAAGAAAATGAGTTTCACATTTCCGCACCTGACCTACAAATGAACTTTTGAATATGCCCTATGTTCTAATGTAAGAAATTTAGCTCTGCATATATTTGGCATCAATTTATAAGGGTGGTCAATTCTTCCATTATGTCACATATATAAGACAGAACATGGGACCAAAGCATGTATACCTGAGAATGTGCTGGAAAATCTCTTATGATCCCCAAGGACACATATCCTTGATAATCCCCTTGACATTTCTTTGTGTTTCCTGTAATAATGGGATGAAATGGGAGAAAACTTGGGTAAACAGAAGGCGATCCTGTGGGAAACGACTGACCAGCCCCATGCCAAGGATGCTGGAAAGCTATCATAATAGAGGTGGGGCTTGGTAATCCAATTTAGAGAATCAGTGACAATGACTGACAGAGCCTGACAAGCCCTCTCACTGTGGCTACTGCATCTAGAGGTGTGGAAATTAGTGATGTAAAAGTGAAAAAAAAACATCTTTAAATCTCTTTAGAGCCCACTGCTCTGGTATTTCACATGCAAGCAGACTCCGATTGTTTGGGAAGTTAGGAGATTAATTTTCTCTAAAAATTCCAGATGGAGACTCTAAGGGAGCAGTGAGCACCACGAGGCAGCCTGCAGGATTTGATCAGGCTGGAAGATGAGCATTCAGACTAGGGAGAGAGGATATCTCAGCTCAGGGAGAGACCCAGGACTTATGGACGCGACTTCTCCCAGTAAGATCCATTTAAAATAGAAATTACAAGACTAAACAGCACAAGCCCTATGTGAATGTAAGTGGACAGATTTTCTCCACAGCTGCTGCAGCCAGGTGGTATGTTTGATAGTGTGACGCAAGAAATCATCACAAAGAACTTCAGACTGCGCAGAAAGAGCTTTCCAGATAGCTCTCATGTCAGAAATTATTTTCTTTTCATCCAAAAGTTAAGATAATTTATAACACCTTCCCACCATTGCAATGCAGAAGAGAAGGCATTTTATAGCAATTATTTGCAGCAACATTTTCTTGTTGCAGTAAAATAAACCTGGAGAATTTCAGCTTTGCACATCCAGGAGGTAACAAATAGTAACCGATATACCTAGAGCAAGAGAAACAATTAAAAACAAATAAATTAATGGACAAGCAACCCCACATTCTTTGAAGGCTGACCTCTAACATTGGTAACTACACTGACAAATATTTGAGATGTATAAAAATAATAATTGCATTATACAAATATATCTCATATATATATAAATATACGATATATATCAAATATATATACACTTATATCCACATTTTTATTAAAAATAGCATATATATGACAGAACAGATACCCTTTATATGTAAAGTTAAAGAGTAATAATGAAATGAACACCAACGGATCCAACAAGCTTAGGAAATAGCTCTGCCGCCCCTGTGTGTCCATCCTGCTCCAAGCCCTCTGCCCACCTCTGAAAGTTAACTACTATCTTGAATTTTGTGTTGATTATTCTCTGGCTTTCCTTCACAGTTTTTACATTTAGATCCCTAAATAGTTTAGTTTGGAACTTTATACAAGTGGAAGATAATATTGTATATATATATATATATATATATATATATATATATATTCTCCTGGAAATTGCCCCCTCCATCTTTGTGCTTTGAGGATTCTGTTTTCCTGCTGTGCAGTATTTCATTATAAGAATACTCCACAGTTTATCCAGACTCTTGTCCATGGACGTTTAGGCTCTTTCTAGGTGTTACAATCCCAAAAATGCTGATACAAACATTCTTGTCCATGCTTCCTGCAGCGCATGCGCAAGTGGCTCCCAAGAGCTGAATAGTTATAGAGTAGGAAATGCACATCTTCCTTTGACTGGTGATGACAAACTGTTTCGCGACCAGAGTGATTTACACCCCACCAGCAGTAATAGGGTTCTGGTTGCTCTACACCCTCTTCAACACTTGCTATTACCAGACTTCTACATTTTTGCCAGTCTGGCAGGAACAAAATAGTTGTGGTTTTGATTTACGTTTTCCCTTTTGACGAGGTTGAACGTATTTTCTTATGCTTACTGGCCATAAGTATTCCTTCTTCCATGAAATGCCCACTTTGTATGGGATTGTTTGTTAATTTTATGGAGTATTTAAATATCCATAAACTAATTCTTTGTCAATTATAATGTGTGGCAAATGTCCTCTACAAGTTGCCAGCTAAATTCTAATTTCTTTATAAAATTATGCTAGTAGTTTCACCATTTATCACATGCATATACACAGATAGCTCTATTTGCATGGAAAAAGTAAATTCCCACTGCAGTATAACAAAGCTACTTTGTAGCTTTGTCTGGCTTGTAGCAGCAGTGTTTTATATAGTTGGTTACAATAGAATCTGAACAGCGAAGGCTTTGTCTGCATTGTGCACATCCTGCCTAAAGGAAACACTTGATTGGTACTCTTGGTTGTTCTGAAAGAAGAGAAAATCAAGCAAGCCACTGGCCATGCTCATTTTGCTGGTAAGGAGCAGTTCTTTCTCAACTCTCAAGCCTTTCTTTTTGTCTCCACTTGAAACATCCTTACATCCTCCAAGAGACAGAGAAAATGAAAGACAGAGACCTAATAGCTACAAGGTTGAAATGAATGATGATGATTAATATGTTCATATGTACCCTCTCTACACTTGTTTAACAATCTGAAATTCTCCCTGATATCTCTTACCACATTAGGTACATCACTTACCATTATTTCAATATTGTTGGTTTAATGTCTGTTTCCCCCAGTCCACCCAGACTATAAATCTCCATGAGTGCAGGGGTTTCTCTTTCATTTGTCATTGTGCCTCAAAGCCTAGCACAGTGCCTGGCACCTACTGGTTCTCAAAAAAACCGTTTGTTTCATAAATGAAATAGCACTTCTATTTTACTCATCATACTTCTTTCTCTTCTCTATGTTTATCTCATTTTACCATTTGAAAGGATGATACTTCTCTATCTACATTTTGTCTCAGATGATCACTTCTACTTTTTCAGTTTAAGGAAAGATTTCTCATCTCTATGGCTGAGACATATGTGCTTTGATTTTATGTCCTGTTCAACTTGTTTTCAAAACATCAATGCTTTGGACAGTGGCATTGATAGCATCCTGATCGAATACACATATGCATGAAGCTGAGGGGGTGGGGATTATGACAGGCTGAATCTATCAATATGGGATCTAATAAGCACAAATGTAAAATTCTTCAGTTGGTTATAAAAAAGAAACAACGTGCAAATTACAGAGAAAAATTTGTGCTTCAATGACAAACTATGCATTATGTAGGGCACATCCTTCTGGATTATCTAATTCTGATTCTATGGAGATTCTCCACCTTTCATAGCCTCTTTTACAATTATGTAAATTGCAGATAACCTGTAGCAGTACAAAATAATTCTTGTCTATAGACATGCAAATAAATTTTGTCTGATGGAAGTTCAGTTGACGCTATGGATTGGCCAGCTTTGCATCTGTTTGCAAATTCATTTCAATATTCCTAATCTATAAATGTGTCTGTTCTTTGGATTCTCCTTTGAATAGGTAGTAACATCTGCTTGGTTCCCTCATTAGATAATGAGTTACATAAAAACCGTAATGTGTGTTTATTTTATATTTATATGAGAATTATGATTTTACCTTATTTTAAAGGTTATCCTTTAAGAAAATAGAGAATGGGAAAAACTTGTGTAGATAAATGCCATATGTGAAAAAGATTTGAAATCTTACTTGACCATAAATTCAATAGAAGTCGTCTGTGTAGCCTGGCTTTGCTTTGGTAATGTGGGTATTAAATACTTAGTTTAGAATCACTATTCCAAGCCACTGGTCAACTTTTCTTATTTTTAACCCAATAACTGATTGTTTTGATAGTTGTTGCTATAAATCATGTTTTAAATCTAGTATAGGAAACCATTATTGTTATCTTTTTTAAAAGAACACTTCAATATTCCTGATAGCTCGTTCTTCCAGATGAATTACAACTGTGAGTTGTCAGAGTCTATAATGTATTCATTTGGGATCTTGGTTTTGCATAAAATCTATAAATATTTGCTTAGGAATTATTGTCATTACTACTGTATTTGGTCTTTCCAATAAGAAGCAATATATATCTCTTCAATTATTCCTCTCATCTTTTATTACTCCCATTAGGAGCTTTAAATTTTATTTGAATAATTAAATCATTTATGCCCTGAATTAAATAAATATGCATTTAATGGTTTCAATTGTAACAGAATCTTTTTTATTGTGTCTCTAGCTATTTTTCATGGGTCTAAAGGAATGAAATTGATTACTGTGTTTAGTTTTTCTAAAAGAAATTATCAACCTTTTGGAAAAATTTATTGTATTTTTCTAAAATAAATACCACAAGCATTTCTAGTGCTATGTTTTTAAAAAGTGGATTAAAAACAGCTAGACGTCCTTGCTTTGAAAGGAGTCTCCATTCATCCTGGAGAAAAACCAAGATGAGAAAAATTTTAGGTCCTCATTTCCCTTCCTAAAAGAAACCTTGAGTAAAGGGTGTTTTACTTTTTAGGTAAGGTTATTTGGGGCAAGGCAGTTAGAAATATCAACAGAGGTTATAAATCTTTCTAGTTCAACCCAGACCAAAGATAATTTAGCCCATGCCATGGGTTCAACAAATGTTTGCATGTGCAGTACAGGGCCCAGGAGTATATCTACTCAAAGATATTATTTTAGGTGATTCCACACGATCTCTTCAGGTCCTTTTCAGTGTGAGCAGTGTGCAAAGGAGATCAAAAGTTTGAAATAAAAATTAAAAGATGAACCAGAGTAGAATTTTTCTTCAACGTTAATATGTTTTTTGTGTATTTCCAAATTTCCCTTTCTCTCCCTTTAAGAGTCACCGTCTATCTTTAATCATCACTTTACTCAATTTCCTTTCAAAGTCCTTAGTATTTTCTAAATTTCAGTTGTTTGACCTTACGAAATTATGAAGCCCTTCAGGGCCTCCACTTCCCTATCCATAAAATGAGAATGAAAAAGTAAGAGTGGTTGGCCACTGACAACCATTTCAATGAAATTCAGTGAGAATATGGTCAATCTGCTTTGTGGCTGCCATGGTTCCATGTAACTACAAAGGGATGTGAATACAAGTGAAATACAAAATAAGGTCCCTGCCTCCTAGAGAAACGCCTCTGTAACATTAGTGTGCAGGCAAATCTCCCAGGGTCTTGTTGCGTGGCAGAGTCTGATTCAGTTTGTTAGAGGTGAAGCCTGAGATTCTGCATTTCTTTCTTCTTCTTTTTTTTCAATTTAGCATTATAGCATTCGCTTATTGAAACTACTTCTTTGATTGGAGTGTTGTTTATTAGGCATACAGGTCTTTGAGGAGGAAAAACACACAAACTTCTGTTGATTAGGTTACCCACAGAAATCCAGACTTTGCCAAAACATCAGAACACTTGGAATCGAGTCAACTTCCAGCCAGGGACACCATGAACATGTGGTCATTTTGGGTTTGGTCAGGGGAACAGAGTCACTGCAAGCAGGAGGGGAATATGGGGTTCAGGTTAGGAATTAGGGTGTCCTTGGATGTGGAGGAGCTGGGAGAGCGAAGACTGGAACACTGCAGGGGGCAGATCGGAGCGCTGGAGCACTGGTGCAGGGAGAGAAAATGAAGCTCGGGCAAAAGTGCACAAAGACTTTTCCAAGGAAGAGAATCTGCATTTCTCACGAGCACTAAGTGATGCAGGTGACAAGATCCCGACAGTGGAAAAGTCATACACATTAGAGGTAGAGATCAGGCAAAACTAGATACCATTAAGTATCTAAATATATGGAAAATTGGAAAGATCAGTGTGGGCCAGAGCACAGATGAAGGTTTCACGGCCATGGAAGACGGGACAGGATTCAACTTGACATTCCTTCCACTGTCCGTAAGGAGACAAAGTAGGCTCAAGCATGCCATAGTCTCTCAGTGGAGAAAAAAATGGTTCATGTTTTGTAAGATTCTGTGGATTCACCCATTTCAAGATGCTTGGAATGGCTTCTGAAAAAAATTTATGAGGGTGTTTAACCAAGAAACAATGGTGTTAAGTTGTTGGAGCTCAATATTAGTTATGCGCATACATATAGGAGTTAAGATAGCTCACATATCCATGTAGCACTTATGTGTACGTGCCCTCTTACATATGATCTGATTACCAGCCAGGACATTTTCTGTGCTTTTCTATAGACAAGTTACATGCTTTGTGCTTGTAATATTATTAAAGGCAGCATTTAGGCTTCACTAAGCACCAATTAGTCTCCCAAGACAGTCAGAAGCAATTCCTTCCTACATGCTGATCAGCTTGCTCTGGAATGAATATGTTACCGGTTTCTTATCCCCAGGGGTGGTCTGCAGCAAAGCTACAAAACTGGGTAAATTTATCTTCAGGGCCCACTGACTCTTTTGGTGCCCCATCCCTTGGGGACCCAGTGCCCGTATGCTACTGCCTAATGGTCCCCATAACCCTCACTCTAATTTCCATGCTCATACCCCTTCCTGCTATCAAATCTGTTTCATTCCATGTCTCTCCCTTCAGCCTGGAGCTATTACAGTAAACGCATCTCCCACATAGGCCTCACCTGAACCCCTGATTTCAGCCAGAGGGGTTTGTCGTTGTTCCCTGAGCATACCTTCTGCTTTCTGCTCTGTGCTTTAGCTTCCTCCTGGACTGCCCCTTCTCTTCCATTCTTCCTGCCAGGCAGGTCTTACTCACCTTGAGTCCAGCTCAAATCCTGCCTACTTTGTAAAGTCTTCCAAGACTTCCCTAGTATGAATCCCTCAGCAAGTTATTGCTTATACTATCCATTGACAATTAATCGTTTGCTGGTTTGCTACTACTGTTTTTCTACTGCTGTCTTCCATCATCATTTAGAACTTATATCCAGCTCTTTAAGACTTGACATCTTGGCTCCCCTGCTACAAAAGCACCTTGAAGTTAGAGTTTGGATTTTATATGTTTTTTTTCTGTTATAAAGAGAGTCTCCCAAACCAGTAAAGTTTTACAAACTTTAAAAAGTAAGTAAAGTCTTACAAACAAGTAGATGTTTGTAAAAAGTTGTTTCGATCTGATGAATCAATTCTAAGATTTTCAGGATGATCGTGGTGAATACAGAAGGCCATTCAGTTAAAATTTAACTGGGGCTTCCGCTGGCTTAACTGAAGAGAAATATAACTTTTGAAATCTAGATAGTGTCAATGGAAGTTTTTCTGATTCTTTACCGAACATACTCCAAAGCTGAGCTTTCTCTGGAGCCTGCCCCTTCTGTTGGGCTGGCCCTGTCGCCATGAGAATGATGCCCTCAGCTGCAGTCCAGCTTTCAAGCTGCCACATAAGAAAGGTTGAGGGGCGCATTTCTTAGGGCTCCTTGGCTGGCCTTGTTCCACTACTGTTTCTCTCCCTAGTAGGAGTGGTCTCTCTCCAAGGAGATACACATGCTGAAGCTGGGAAATGAAGCGCACCTAAGCACACAGGCAGACCCCTGTGTGGGTGCTGGAAGAGGTGCCCCTCCTGTGAGGAGCCAATGTCTATGACACATCCATCACACACAGCCCACCTCCATCTGCAGAACCCCCTGGCCTATGATAGAACATGATGTCTGGCTCTTTCTCCCACTCTTCTTTGGGGATCCTGGAGTCCTGGTCTGAATGGCAACTCTGGTCAGCCAGTCCTGGTTCTCTGTTCCCCTGAGAGAGTAGGCACCCATCACTCTGTGTGGGTGAGGTAGGGCGGGCAGGCCCCCGGCCCAGAGAGGCAGCCAGGCTTCTATACACATGGGTTCCCTAGGCAGCAAGTAAGGACCTTAGCTTCAGGCGTCCAGCACTGGCTTCAGGCCACTCTTTCTCCCTTCCCTCCATCCCCAAGCCCTTCTATCGTACCACAAACGCGGTTACATCACTGTGAAAGGCAGGGCTTTAAACAGCTACTCTGATCACTGATGTCTGACATACTTTCAGCTCTAAGAAATCATAACTGCCACCCAGGGAAATGACTGGGGAGGAGCCAGCTTTCTCCTCCGCTTTGTTCTCTGCTGGCAGCCACAAGACCAGCAGCGGCCATCTTGCCCTGATGAGGTCAGAGCTGGGCTTTCATGCTTGCAGCCACACCCTGGCTACTCGACCCACAGGCTTAGCTGTTCTTTCCTCTGCCCCCTCGCTCCCTCATCTGAGCCTCAGAGGCTGTGCCTAGAAAGATAAGTGCTCACAAATGCATCTCCTTCCTCCAGATGGAGGGAGGACGTGAGGGACTGGACTCAAGGGAACAAAGAAAGGGTAAGGGATCAAGACAAGAGATTGAGATGAGGTGGGTCTGGAGCCAAGGAGCAGCGTTCAGGTTTGGTCACTAGTTCCCTGAACCTTCAACTAGTCAGAGGACAGGTTTGGGGGGACAGGGGACTATGTAAGAGGAGCTGGAGGGTGGACATAGGAGAAGGAGTCTCTGTCTTTGGGGAGCTTACACTCCTATGGACACAGAATTGATTGATTGATTAATTGATTGATTTATTATTTATGGAGGACCCATATACACTTTCCTGAACCAAACCAGCATGCTCTGGACCCCCAGATGTGTAAGGACTCTACTTTAGGATATGACAACTCACATATCCGTTCTCATTTATGATGTTTGATCTTAAATGCAAGAATAATGATGAAGTGAGTGTCCATCCTAAGGAAGCTTCTTTAGAGCTTGCTTGGGATGATCTGAGAGATGCTGAGAAATCTTGCCTGTCCACTTCCTCCTACCCGCTTCAAAAAAATGGAATCTAGCCCACTACTAATCACAGAACCGGAAATTGCATATTAGGGTCATTTGAGGGTTAAGATATCTTTCTTGTCTCCTAAAGTCTTTATTTAAAATGCTATTTCTTATAGACAAGACAAAAAGAAAAGAAAAGATTATTCAGAATTATTTGAATGTTTGGAAAACAATATCATTCTCCCTCAGTAACTCCATTAACCAAAATAATTCCTAGTCTAGTGTAATACTTAAATGTAAAAAGAAAAAAACCAAATCCTTAAAATGCAAGAACACAGATAAATGTTTCTTTACTCCAGGCCAGAAAAGCCTCTCTAAAGCAATGAAAAGAAATATGAAAGAAAAAAGTAGATTTGACTAAGTAATTTAAAAATTCAGTTTGTCAGAATAGATTATAAATACTATTAAATGGTAAATGTCAAATTGAGAGAACTTGCAATAAATATGACAAGGGACTGATATCATAAGTGTATAAACTTTTATACTTATAAATGTATAAGCTTTTCCAAATCAATATAAAAAGCTCTAAGACCGCTATTGGAAAATTGGTAAAAAAAAAAAAAATGTGTATATATATATATATATATATATATATATGAAGAAAATTCACAGATGAAGCATTCAATTTCACTAGCAATCAAAGAAATGCAAAATAAAATGACAAGGAAATATTATTTTCATGTAAGAAATTAACATGAAAAAAACAGCCAAATGGAACACAGGTGACAGTGATATCTCCAACTTGATGTCCCCTCCACCCCCACGGAGCCTCCTGACTGGCCCTCTCTCCACCCTATCAGGAACTGAACTTGCCCTTCGTTTTCTGGGTCTTCCACACCCCTGAGTGGTCTTGTCTCGCTTTGGATATTTATCTGTGAGACCGAGGTAGTGCCAATAAAGAGGGAACCGGGCATAGATGGGAGGGAAGTCTGGAATATATGTTATATTTCTAGTGCTGTTCCTTTACTCAGAATGTCTCATACTTACTGCAGGCCAAGTAACCTTCTGGGTCTCACTGCCAAATTTAATAGACACTTCCAGTAGAGAATGACTGTACCACTGCTTGGAAGCCATTAACTCCAGCCTTAATAAATGGATGAAGATCACTTCCTGGGCCCATATTTGGTCCATTAGCCCATCCCAGTTTTGCTTGACTCCTTGCCTGGCTGGGCCTCAGTATTTGGCAATTTTAATGTTGTCCTCATTGCTACTCTAGAATCTTGTCATCTTAACTTTGTGTCCTGTCACTTTACTTTGTGCCCCACCACCTTCATCCCCAGCGGTGAATTCCCACTTTCTCTGGTCCCTGCCTCTACACCCTGCTTGCTGAAAAAGGACACAGGGCCACACTGGTTATGCCCATTGCAATCCATGTGCTGGACAACACCAATTTCCTATTTATTTTTCCAGGGAACTTCCCATAATGGTTATTCCAAACATGTTCCAATATCCACAAGGCAACTCTAAGACTACTACTACTACTAATAACAATAATAATAGCAAATACTACCATAGTACTTATTATATTTCAGGATATTTTATAAATGCATAGCAATTATTAAGTCCTTGAATATTCCTGGTGACCCTATAAGATAATATTATTATTTTTTCAATTTTGCAGATGAGAAAACTGAGGCACAAGGAGTTTAAGGAACACTCCCAGGACCATCCAAGGGGTCAGTTGTGGTGCCAAAATTTGATGCTGGGTGATCTAGAGTCTGTTTATTCCCATTCCCATTCTCTCTGTAGACAATTTTGCTTCCTACATCACTGAGAAAATCAAGTCCAAATAAACATAGGCTTTCTTGCAGACTTTCTCCTTTCATATTATATTTTTTGGTTTCTAAAACCATTCTCTTCCCCTGATTTCAGTCTCAGAAAGTGGTGGTCACCTATCCCACTGGACAGTCCCTCCTGCTATGTCCTTGGCCCCAGCTCTCTCTGATGACTCAGTCTTAGCTCTCATTCATTCATTCCTCATCACCGGGATCTTCCAATCTCCCTTCCCAGGGGATCTTTCTTTTCAAAGCCTTCAAATATGGACTGGGATCCCTCAGCCTGAGAGAGCTCTGCACCCTCACGTATAGTGAGCCTAGAATGCTTTGCCCGCTTCTCTCTACTTCTCTAAATCATGTCCTTTCTTCAGGTGCTCTTTGGCACCTCCTCCAGGTGCCTTCTCTGAGCTCCCCGGTCTGCCTTGCTCTCATGGTTCTGGGCTCCCGGGGCCCCTGGGCTGAATCCACTCCTGTTGGCATTCAGGGACCTACTGTCGCAGCATGCTGATTAACTTGTTCTTGCCTCATCTCCTAAAGAAGATTATGTTCCCTTAGAAGCAGAACCCATTCATCTCTCCATCAATTAATTAGTGAATTAATGGTTTCATTAGAGCTGTTTATCGAGTACCTAGTATGTATCAGGCACTGTGCTAAGAATTAAGAATACAAAACAAATATGGCAGCTCTTGAAATTGAGGCTTGCATAGATGAAAAGTAGAAAACCACTAATTGTAATACAATAACCAATGTTTTGGTGGGACGCCCATATGTAAGTAGCACTGTGCAAAACCCATTCTTATATTGTTTAAACTTCATGTGAAGGAAGCATTATCCGCAATTTAAAGATGAGCCAACTGAAGCATAGAGAGAGATGAGGTAACTTGCCCAAGATTATGCAGCTAAATGAGAGAATAAGAGCTCCAAGCCCATTTCCATTTTAATTCTATTACACTTCCTACTGCAGACATCCATAAGATGGTACGGGAACCCAAAGGGCAGACGAGCTAAATCTCTGAGAGATGGTGGTCATTCTGCGAAGGCTTCACAAAGGAGTTAATACTTAATCTGTGGCTTGGAGGAGGAATACATTTGCCCAGTGGACTGGAGGGTGAGCAGGGGAAGAAAGAATCCCAGGCAGAAACACCAGAATGATGAAAAAACATGATGAGATTAAGGAACTGCAAAAATACGTCTTAGCCTGGAAGGTAGGCTATAAAAGGGGAAGCCTGGAGACATGGCTCCAAGCTTCTTGGACAGCGGCTGTATCATAAAGAGCCTTATGTGACAGGTGAAAATGTTTGAATTTTACATTTTGTGGTCCCTCTAGTGCCCTGCAAAGTGATAACACTTATGAGTTGTCCAAAGAATCTTTCTCTAACAGAAATGACTTTACAAGTATACGGAATGTGAGTCAGGAGCTTCCTGACCAGCACTTGGAACTTTCTGATGAGCGCACTGTTTTAGCAGCCAGAGTATTTTAGCACCTTTCTTGACCTATTATTACATAGTTTCTGTGCCCTCCACCTTTTCAGAGAACAGTTCTGCCATTTCTTATCTAGTTTGAGCCTTGTCCTCCCCGTGCAAAGGGAAGATGAGGTAATCCAGTGAACAGCTTGTTCCACTTGGAAATAATGTCAGAGACAACAGCTTCTGAAATAATTCTTTTTCTCTTGATTTTTTGTGCATCCAAATGAGTGTGCACAGGAATGACTCTAAAGATCCAAATTGCTCTCATGCTGGCAGGGAGAGGGCAGTGAGAAGCCAGGGGCCCGTGCTCTGCCCCTCAACATCACCGCCTCACTCACTGAACAGTGGAGCTGACAGCTTTGGCAGGTACAGCCTTAGGCTACAAAACCCTTCAGGCTGAGGGTGAAAAGAAGGGCTCCTTGCTCCAGGGGTTATTGCTTGTCCGTCCGCCTCCTTAGAAGCAGTGACTTACTCAATCCCATCTCCGTCCTCAGCGCACACAGCACAGGAGACTTCTGCCTTTTCCCACCATTAATTGATCATCACCACCAAATATCAGCCAAATCTTTCTGAAGTGCGTTCCACATAGCCCTCATTCCACCGGAGATCAATCGAATCAGGTTTCCACGGTCACGTAACGGAGGATCAGATCCGAACCTCTCAGAGTGTTTAACATGCTAAGATGTTTCCTAAATCTCCAAGAAGGGTGACATTTAAAGAACTCCTTTGATTACAGAAAACTTTTGCTCCTGGGCCAAAATTAGAGTACTAAGTATTTGATGCAAAAGGTTTTAGGAGATGCTACTCAACGCTGTTATAGGCATAGTGTTAACAGTATTTATTCACTTAGCATGCATGAGAATGAGCTACTGCAACGCTGTGGATCTTCCAGATAACTGAAAATTAACTCTCTTTTGAATATTATCTGGGCAACACTGTTTCTGGAACATATTACTTGTGTGGCAGGATAATATTTTGGGATATCCTCTTTGTTTTTTCCTCTCTGCATTTCTTTATTTTCCTTTCTCCATCCAAGCGGAGTCAGCCTTCTTTGGTTTCAGAGAAGGAATACGACAGAGTGGAAGGCAGAAGTAGCCTGTACATCTCTCTGACTTTTGTGTTCCAAAGGCCCAGGCTCTTAGAACAACTTACAGGGCATGAAAGAGAGAGGATTCAGGGTATAGAAACACGAAAGGAGAAGGATAACCCTTTGGAATAAACGTAAATGCACCCTGGGGCAGAGAGAGGAGATGGGAAAAGAGCAGAGAAGGTGGGGAGGGAAGAGAGGAGCAGGAGGAAGGACAGGAGAGGAGAGGGGAGAGGTAAAGAGACAGACACAGACACCCTGGGCTTAGAAGGAATGATCGAGCCGTGCATCCAGGGAGAAGGGCCAGGCATAGCTTTGCAGGAAGAACTTTCCTCTCCAGGACTGCATCAGAAGCAGCCGTGGGCCAAGGCTGGGGTGGGAATAGGCATGCTGACAACAGAACTCACGTGTGTGTACTGGTGACTCAGGGACCCAGTGACCAGCTCACCACCTAGCCATTGTTTCGAAGTTATTGACATCTATTGGAACCTTTGACCTAACCTCCAAGTGTGGTGGAGGGGTGCTATGATTTCCTAGTCTGCTCGGTGGGATAGGGACCCTCAATAGAAATGATTGTGAACTAAAGAAAGTTAAAATTCTGGCAAACTTTGCTTTTGTGAAGCCTCATGCAATCTGTTCCATGGCTGGGACCGGCTCACAGTCAGGTCCTGAGGGTCTGTTGAGGAGGGAGCACCTTTACCCCCACACCAATGGTACAGGCTCTGGTGATTTTTCAGTTTTTGTATCTGCATTTTATATAGTTTCCTGTCCTAAGTCCAGCTTTCACTTGTGATACTTGTCATGGCAGATACAGCTCTCACTCTCCCTTTTGCTCTCCAAATTTTCTCTCTTTAATGTGCTTTGGCCAGGAAGCCAGATAATGAAGCTTCTCAGAATCATACATAAAAGGAGAGGAAATCGGTTCTGAGTCGGCTCGTTTTCCTCATCTACAAAATGAGGGAGCTGTAAAAGATCGTTGCTGAGGTCCAGTCCAGCTCTAACATTTTATGATTCCTCTGAATAAAATATGTGAGCTTTTATGTACCGTTTTGGGAACATCCACTTTCCCCATTTCCTGATTTCCAGCCATGTTGTCAAGGGATGAGTTTGCTCGGTTTGTGACCTCTTGAAAAGTGACATTATTTAACTTGGTGTTTGTTGCTCAATTCATAATTCATCCATTCATTAGAAGAAATTATTAAGCATCTACTGCATGCCCAGTGCTATCCTATATGGTTGGAATACAAGGATTAATACACGACCCCTCCCTCAAGGAGTTCACAGACTAGAGCATTGAGTCTCAATCTCTTCTGCTGAAAGCCCATTGTATTAGAGGCCAGTATTTATTAGGCACTTACTGTGTGCCAGGTTGTGTTCTAAATGCTTTAAAAGTAGCTTATTTTATCCTCCAATATCGATGAGGTAGTTGTTTCTATCTGCATATACAGATGAGGAAATAGAGACCCAAGTATAAGGACATAAGGCTAATACGTGGTGGGAACCAGAATTCACTCCCAGGCAGTGCAATCTAGAGTCCACATTTTTTACCCAGAACTAATGTGTTTCTGAAATCAACAACAACAAGAACAACACGGAAACAACAACAGTTTTTGAGAATTGATGCCACGTGCCAGGCACTGTGCTAAACTCTCTACATTAATTATCTCATTTAATACTAATGATGTCATGAATGGGTACTTTATTATCTACGTGCTTCAGGGGAGAACTCCTTGACTGAAAAAGGGTAAATAACTTGTCCCAAGGTACACATCTAATAACGAGGGGAGGGAGTTCAAAGTGCATTTTTCATACAGTTTGGGTGGTTTATGAACTTCTTGTCCTCTGAGCAAGAGGAAGAGATGGATAAGACAGACACTGATCTGCAGGCAGTGCAGTTGGAAGTCCTATGGGAACAGCCTGAATCATTCTGGAGGATCAGGGAAAGCTTCACGGAAGAAGTTATACTTGAGTGGAGTTTAAAGGATAAGTAGGAACATAGACTGAAAGCAAAGGGGAGAAGGGCATTGAGGGGAGAGCATGTGCAAAGGCAGGAACAGAGACAATAAGGTGATCTGTGGAACCGCAGAGCTGAGTGCTGCTGGAGTTTGCTGTGCTTGAGAGCAAGGCAGGAGATGAGTGAGGCTGAGAAGGCAGGCAGGAGGCAGGTCACGCAGACCCTGCCTGGGGGTTAAGCAAAGGCGTTTGAACTTTACCTGCTCTGTGGGGAGCCACTGAGGGCTTTGAGTGTGGTGGCTTGTTGGAATGTGCATTTTAGAAAGATGCTCGTGGCAGTACGGAAAACTAGAAGCGGGCCCTCCTGGACTAGAACTAAAGAGAAAAGTGAGTTAGGCTACTGTGATCAAGGCCAGATGTGATGAGAGCCTGAGTTAAGACACTGGTAGTAGAAATTAATTTTGAGAGATATTTAAGAGAGAAAATCATAGAATGGTAGGAGCGAATGGCAGAGTTTAGGGGACTTCCAGGTAAAGCCTGGGGCCTACTTTGTCAGCTGCATGGGAACCAGTCTAGAAAGGTCAGTAAAACATGCAGAAAGCGAAATGAGATGGTGAAAATCAGATCGACCGGTTTCCCTTAGGGAGATGCCTGACTATTGTTGATGGTACATGATTTCCATGTACTACACCAGGTGGTTGAAATGGGGCTGGGAGGCTGAGATTCCCAAGGAAGCAACATCAAGTGTTATGGGTTGAATTGTCTCCCTTCAAAATTCCCATGTTGAAGTCCTAATCCCCAGCCTCTCAGACTGTGACCTTATTTGGAAATAGGGTCATTGCAGATGTAATTAGTTAAGTTAGGATAAGGTCCTGCTGGGGAAGGGTCCTCTAATCCAGTATGACTGGTGTTTTTTATAAAGGGGAAATTTGGACACAAACACACACAGAGGGACAACGCCATGTGAAGATAAGGGGAGAGATTAGGGTGATGTTTCTATAGGCCAAGGAATGCCAAAGATTGCCAGCAAACCACCAGAAGCTACGGGAGAGACATGGAACAGCTTCTTTCTCACAGTCCCCAGAAGGAAAAATCCTGTCAACATCTTAATTTTGGACTTCCAGCCTCCAGAAGTGTAAGACAATAAAATTCTGTTCCATCAACTGGTATTTTGTTACAGTGACCCTAGAAAGCTACCACACCAAGCAACTATAGATGGTCTCTAAATTGCCTTGTAAGGAGACATAGAGTGACCACCCATCCAGATTTGCCCAGGATGAGGGGTTTCTCGAGGCACAGGGTTCTCAACGATCAAATCAAGGAAGTCCTGGGTAAACTGGGATAAGTTGGTCACCCTAAGAGAGTGGGTCTGCTTAACTGCAGCTTGTAGATGTGAGGCTAGAGCTGAATTGCTCAGGACAGTTGGGGGTGGGGAGCACAGCCACAAGCCATCCTCCTTCGCTCTTCCCACAGGCAGCTCTTAAGACTCTTCTAAAAATGTCAGATGAAGATTTAACAAATGCTGCTTTGAAGGGCCATTAATGTTGGCCTGTCTTGGTCACTCACAGCTCCCTGGGTGGCTGGTGGTGCCATTCTCTGAGATAAGGAATGCTAGGAGTGGAGAAGCCCTGGCAGGAAAGCTGGCATCTGTTTAAGGCATGCTGAGATTAAGAGAATGATGGTGAATCCAGGGTGGAGTGTTGGTCACAACAGCCAGATAGAAACAGGAAGTCTATCTGGGATGGGTCTTCAAAGGGAGGGAAGCTGAGGTTCCAGGAGAAGGGTGCAGAGGCTACAGGGCCAAGGATCACACCAAGTCATCATTAATAAAGAAACAATAGTGAGAAGGAAAGTAGGGGCAGGGGTGGAAGAGAGTCTAGGAAGGCAGGAGGAAAGCAAGAGGTAGCCTGACATATTCAATAAGATGAAAGAGTGGGGCATATGGAGTGCCTGTGTATACTCAGACTAACACATGGATGCTATTATGCTGTCCTGCTGGGAATGACGTTCATTCTTACTGCCTCTCTCAGTCCGTGAAATAGCTCCCCTGATCATATTAAATTGTACCTGGCTACTCCTCAACCTCAGGAAATGGGAGTTGCCATGTGACACTAGCATTAGGTTTGCAGATCCATCCCAACATTTTGCTCTATTTTCTGGCCCAGGAGAGAGTCCTAGTTTACTGACTTATAATTCAAGGATGAATGAATGAAAAAAAAGCCCTTTTCAGATGGAGTGGGTTTGGGGTCTGGTTACAGCCTGTCTATCATTTCCTGGTGATCTTATGGTTGTTCACTTCTGGTAGAAACATCTTCCCTAAATAATAATAACAACAGGATGATACCTTACATTTACAGAGAGCTTTCTACTTTATGAAATCTTTCACATGCATTGTCTCATATGATCCTTTGTATACCATTGATGTGAATTCTGGCATGAATTTATACAATCCCATCACTACCGTAGGTCAGAAGTTAATTTGTTGGCTCAGTAATAATGGAAGATTCCATCCTGTGATCTTCACAGATGCTCTTTGCAGGCCCAATGGCAACTTACATTCTGACACAACAGGAAAGAAAAAAACTTTCAGGAGATTAACAGATAATTATTTAGCCTTAAATTTGAGCAAAACACTGGACTAAGGGGGAAGATGCAAAGAGATGTTAAATGGAGCCTCTGCCCTCAAGAAGCTTAGGATTTGGTTGAGAAGACAAGACACAACAAACTAGAGAAGATGACTCAGTAAAAGAATCTTATAGGCCACATGTGTGAGGCAGGCACAAGCTGAAAGGAGGGTGGTTGCTGAGGAATGTTCTACTGAAGGGTTCATTGAGAAGGTGGGGCTCATCCCTCTGGGAGGAGAAGGGAGAGGCTTCCAGAAAGGGACGCACTGCTCACCTAGAGACTTTGATGATGAATTTGTTAAACTTTGGTTTGTTTCTCAGAAAAAAACAGAAGGATTGCTGCCAGCTGAGACATGTGTGCCTGAGAGCACAGGAATGGCATTTTCTTGTTGAGTTTTGAAGATAAATTCTTTGCAGAGCCTAGATGTTTCCTGGAGAAGGTGAAGTACTAGGTGTGGGCAGTGGTTTACTGCACTGGAAACGTGCATGTGGCTAGAACATGCTTAGGGGTCAGTCCCATTTAAAAAAATCAAAAGACACTCCAGCCTAAATAGCAACTTTCGATTTAGAGTCGAGTTCCCTATTCGTGAACTGGATTTGCTCCAAAGTCTTGCTATTCAAAATATGGTCCACAGACCAGCAGTATCACAATCACCCGGGAGCTTGTGGAAATGCAGAATCTCTGACCTTACTTCAGATCTACTCAATCTGAATCTGCCTTTTTTTTTTTTTTTGAGGACGATTAGCCCTGAGCTAACATCTGCTGCCAATCCTCCTCTTTTTGCTGAGGAAGCCTGGCCCTGAGCTAACATCCGTGCCCATCTTCCTCTACCCTATATCTGGGACTCCTACCACAGCACGGCGTGCCAAGCGGTGCCATGTCTGCACCTGGGATCCGAACCGCTGAAACCTGGGCCGCTGAGAAGTAGAACGTGCGAACTTAGCCGCTGCGCCACTGGCCGGCCCCTGAATCTGCCTTTTAATAACGTCTCCTGTAGGCACACACAAAGAAATCAGTAATTAGGACCTCAGAGCATGTCTTTACACTCAAACAACAGGGTTGATAAAGGTTATTTAACTCTTGATGGTTCTAGTCATCACAGTGCAAACCTAAGCATCAGTTTATATTATTCCTATGCATGAATATATTCTTAGGTGCATCTTGCACCCCTACGAACAGCCATGCTCCCTCTACGCAGCAGCAGGAGCCCAGTCTTCTGCCCTTGGGATAGTTTCTGGGGAAGGTGTCATGGATTCTGCTGAGTTGGGGATGGGCATCTGGTGGGTAGAGAAAAAGGCATTGGCTTTGCAGACAGATGTGGATTCACACTTAACTTACCTCTCAGAACCTGTACCTTTCTTTATAAAATAGGGTCATGAAAAGGTGAGATTACCTATCACATAGCTTTGTGAAGTTTAGAAGGATTATGCAAAGCCTCTAGGAAAGAGCCTGGCATATTGAGAGTGTTTCCCTTTAAAAGCAAAAGCAAGTTAATTTGTACCCTACTCCTCACAAAGAGCTTGTTGTCTACCCTTCAGGATGTCATTCAACCTTTGAGACTCAGTGAAAGTACTTATATAATGAGAGTCAGGGACTAGATGACCCCAAGAGCCTCCCAGGGTGTGACTGTTAAGTGGCCCAGTATGCAAGCAGAGCACAGACAGGGATGGTTACTGCCTCTCTACCCACACCCATCCCACCACTGTGCTTCTT